>NC_133514.1:97125000-98487500 GCF_049354715.1 Callithrix jacchus
GAAGACAGCAACTCACACTGCCATGTGTGTACCTATGCAACTATCTTGCATGTTCTGCACATGTACCCCAGAACCTAAAATGCAATAAAAACAAAACAGGAGAGGATTAATGCTCAAAGAGGAAAGCCTGAACCATTTCTGGCCCAGGACACATGCCCATGCAGAAAGAGAAGCTAAGACATGGAGTGCTATTTGTCAAAGGAGACGGTGTTGAAGTCTTCATATTCTCATGTGTATCACTGCTGGAGCCTCTTTTCCTAACTTGAGGGTCTCTTGCTTGTGCCTTCAGGCTTTGGAAGGCAGCTGAAAGATAAGCAGGTTGACTGACTCTAGGGAAGAACAAACGTGTCACAGTTCAACTCCCGCCAAGGAGGAAATCCTAACACAAAATCCCTTGTGTAGTATTAATTCCCTCAAAGTCTCCAGTCTGATATTGAATTACAGATTCAGAAGATTCAGAGGATTGTCTAAGTGACCCATGGCAATGCTACTTTGTTCATAGACCATGAACCTCAGATCCCTGGCAGAGGTGATGAAAAATTCTCTCTGAACATAGTCAACACTCTAGGTATCAAATTTGCATTAATCATTTCTCAAATATATACCTAGGAAACAATCACAGGTTTCCTCTCCTCTGGATAAGACCATGTGAACCAGAATCAACAGAAACAGGAGACAAAAGAAATCATCTGAAAATCTAAAGATTTGAATCACCTGATTCAAACTGTAAACACTGCTGTGCTTGTTAGGCTGAAGGAAGAATATATGAAAATGTCAACACAAACTGGGAAGCTATGTAATAACGTTGTGGAGTTGTGAAGGAATCTGTTTGAATTTGCAGAATGAAAAGGATCAATAGCCAAAATAAACCACTCACTAGATGGGCTTAACATCACATCAGACACACACAGAAAGAGAATACCAGTGAACTTTAAGATTGTCAAAGGAAACTATCCATGGTAAAAGCCAGAAAGACTAAAAAAAAAAAAAAAAAAAAAAAAAAAAAAAAAAAACGTAAAATTGTAAGAGTAAAGATATAGGGGATGTGATGAAAAGATATATCCCTAGCTTAATTAAGGTTCCAGAGTAAGAGGCAAGAAGGGGGCAGTATTTGAACAAATAATGACTGATAATTTCTCTAAATGGATAAACTACATCAATCCAGACAATCAAGAAATCCCATAATCCCTTAGCCTATACAGTGAAACTACAGAAAAATTAAAGGCAAAATATTAAGGTAATCAGAATAAAACAGTACCCTCATTGGAACAAGAATCAGAGATAGTGGAAACTAAACGATGAGAACACATGGACACATAGAGGAGAACCACACACACTGGGGCCTATTGGAGGGTGGAGAGTGGGAGTGGGGAAGAGAATCGGGAAAAATAACTCATGAGCACTAAGCTTAACCCCTGGGTGATGAAATAATCTGCACACAGACCCATGAGACAGAATTACCTATGTAAAAACGTGCACACATACCTCTGAACTTAAAACTTTTTAAAATAAAAATTTTTAGCAATTTAAAAATAAGAATTAGAGATAATTGAATTCTTAACACCAATAATGAAAACTGGAAAGCAGTGGGAAATACCTATTGGTACTGAAGGAAAACTAATTGACAATTTTCTATAAAGAGAAAAACTTAATCCATAATAGAGACAAAATGAAGACACTGTCAGACAAACAATATCTGAGCTGATTCGCCACTTGCAGACACATCTAAAACCAATGACAAGTTAATGATCATTCTTGGATTCATTTCTTCTACAGGCTGAAAGAAAAAGAACAAAAACAAGGAAACAGATGCAGCCTCCAAGATTCAAGAAGAACTGAAAGCAATGAGCACAGTAAATACGTGGGTAAATTAAACATATTTTAGATGAATAAAATAATAGTATATTATGTTTAAATATGATACATTTTTATATTAAAATAGGTATATAACAGACAAAAACAATAGCATTAAAGTGAAAGAGTGATTCTTCTAAGCTCCTCCAATTTCATGGCAGAACTTATAGGATAAAAATGGCCTAAATAAATGCTTCCTATAAAAAACTTCCTTTAAAGACTAAGGCACAAATAGGTTAAAATTAAATAATTGGAAAAGATACAACATACAAACCTTAATTAAAGAAAGCTGGAGCTGCATTTTTAATAACAGACATAGTAGACGTCAGAACAAGGAGTATTGCCAGAGATACCTAAGATTGTTTTGCAAGGATAAAGGAATCTATCTTAAGAGCATGTAACAGTCTTTAACATGCATCTGCTTAATAGAACTTTAAGGTAACAAAGTAAAAATGTATATAAACAAAGGGAGAAATAAATCCACAATTATAGCTGGAGATTTTAATACCCTTCTCTTGGCAATTGATAAGGTAGTTCCCCCTCTCCAGAGCAATGTCAGGAGAAACTAGGTAAAATGAAAGGTTTAAATGAGATTCAGGTCTCAAAATATCCCAAATGTCCAGCTTTTCATTGAAAATCACTTGTCATATCAAAAACCAGGAAAACCTCATCCTGAGAGAGGAAAAAATAAAAAAGATGCCAGCACCAAGATAACAATAATCTTAGAATTATCTGACAAAAATCTCCAATTGGCCATCATAAAAATGTTTCAATGGGCAATTTCAAACACATTTGAAACAAAGGAAAGAATAGACTATCTTAGCAAGAAATACAATATGTAAAGAAAAACCAAATGGAAATTTTAGAGCTGAAAACTACAGTAAGTAAAACCCAACAGATGGGCTCACAGCTGAATTGAAGGTAAAGAGGAAGGCATCAGTGAACTTGAAAACAGAACCATAAATAGATATTTCTCCAATCCGAATAAGAGAGAAATAACTAGAAAATAAATGAATATATCACCAAGGACCTATTTGACTATAACAAAATCTAACAGTTGTGTCACCAAGGTCAAAAGTAAAAAAGAGAAAACACATTCAAAGAAATCAGAGCTGAAAACTTTCTGAATTTGGCAAAAGACATAAACCTACAGAATCAGCTGGCCAAGTGAATCCCAAAGAGGATAAATTTAAAGAAATACCTATTAAGATACAGCATAAGACAAAGCAATCTTGAAAGCATCCAGAGACTAGTGAAACCTTACTGACAGAGGAAAAGCAATTCAAATGACAGTGGATTTCTTATTAAAAACCAGAAAGACAGAATAAAGTGGCACAGTATTTTTCAAGAAGTGAAAAGATATGTCAAGCCAGAATTCTATATGTAGTAAAAACATACTTCAGGAAAAGGGAACATTTTGCAACGGAGGATATGTTCTATCACATCATTGTGGTGTGTGGTTGCCCAAATGTGCATTTGTCAAATCTCATTGAACTGCATACCTAAAATAGGCTGATTTTATCACACTTAAATAATATTTTAATAATGCTGACCAAAAACAAAAAGAAATGAAGACCATGAGAATCAGCATAATGTCTACTGCTGGTGGTAAATAAGGCTGTGTGATTCTGGTTATGCTGTTGACTTATGGTAGGTACGTAGACATTCATTTTACAACTCAATGTGTACATTTATGGTTTGTGCATTTTAAAAATTAAAAAGAAGACACTTAAGGACACAGTTCTACTTCCAACCTTTCAAGAGATAGACAAAATCCTCCATGTAATCTCAGAGCAGAATTTTGATGATAAATTGTAGATAATAAATTTAATAGATAAATTCCATTACAATACATATCTATAAAAAAGATATATATCATAATAAAATTTATAAAGAGATCCAGGGATATCATAATTAGTTTTAATTTCTCCCAGAAGTGAATCAATAGGTGTTACAAAGTGCTATTTAGTATAATCAAAAAAGCTTGAAAAGGCCCAATGTGGTGGCTCATGCCTCTAATCCCAGCATTTCAGGAGGCTGAGGCAGGTGGATCACCTGAGGTTATGAGTTCAAGACCAGCCTGGCCAATGTGGCAAAAACCCATCACCACTAAAAATAAAAATTAGCTATGCACGGTGGCATGTGCCTGTAATCCCACCTACTTGGAAGGTGGAGGCAGGAGAATGGCTTGAACCCAGGAGGCAGAACTTGCAGTGAGCCGAGATCGCACCACTATACTCCAGGCTGGGCAACAGAGGGAAACGTGGTTCAAAAACAAAAAAAAAAAAGAAAGGGAAAGCTTGAAAATAAATTATCCTAGCCTCACAATTATGACTAGATCCCTAAAAAGCAAAGACTTTTTAAGTGGTGGTCAACTAGTAAGTGTTTCTTTCAAATGTTTAGCACATGGGCAATTGAAAAGGAAATGGATGCAAGAGTTGACATTATGAAAAGCTCCACTGGTTCATTTTCAGGACACAGTGACTAAGCTCTAGAATTATCCATGAGATCTGTTTCCTAGGAAACCTATTTCACCCAAAGCTTAAGTGGAGAGTCCCTTGGGAAGAAAGGGCTGCTTATTCTTAACGTTTTCTAAAGAGAATCAAGCATGT
Organism: Callithrix jacchus; assembly: GCF_049354715.1. Classification (NCBI taxonomy): domain Eukaryota; kingdom Metazoa; phylum Chordata; class Mammalia; order Primates; family Cebidae; genus Callithrix; species Callithrix jacchus. The sequence goes on from NC_133514.1 coordinate 97,129,467, forward strand.
AACTGCCGATATTAAAAGTCCTTCCATGCCACAGTTTTAGTTACATGTCACTTGTTAGGCAAACAAGCAAATCTTTTTGACAACATCATAAAGTGTTCAGAGTAACTAGATCCAACCATATGGAAACAGAAGACAACCATCTAGGACTGCACCTCTCTCAACTTTTCCTAAATGGTTCGATTTTTATCTTGATAAAGTCTCAAAGTTAACATTTAATGCTTTAGTCCATTTTCTTTTGTTAAACATAGCTGTCTTTATTATAATATAGAAGGAGCCTAAATATTAGGCCTAGTGTTATTCTTGATGTCTCCATTTCTCCTACGCAAAACTGAAGCCAACTTTAGTCTCTGCTTTGCCTCATTTTCTTCTCCAATGCAAGCAGTGACCAGAAGCAGATTCTTTTTGCTCACCATGGTCCCTTTAGTTTGAAATTCAGCATCAGGTTATCTGGGCTGCTGGTTCCAATAGGTTTTGTTCCCAGCACTTACAGATGGGTTTCTACCCCAAGACACTTTTCCAACAATCCATCAACTTCCCCAGACTCTTTGCTAGAATTATAGCTGGAATCCTGACAACAGATGAAGGACCACTTTGTGACTATGCTTTAGTGTAATTTCTGTGCAGTGTAATTCTGTGTGGTATAGCCTCTAGATGGCCATCCAGGGCTCCTGTCCTAGGCTTTGCTCTTGAGACTGTAAGTGTGGTTCACCAACAACATCAGCATCACCTGGGCACTTGTTACATACTCTGAATCAGAATCAGAGTATCTAGGGTTAAGCCCAGGAATCCTTTAAAAAAAAAAAAAAACTCCAGGTGATGTGTATGCATATACAAATTACAGAAGCATCACTTTAGGAGGCTCTGACTGTACTGTGGCCATGCCTCTACCCACAAAATGGCAAGTCCACACAGGTAAGGGGAAGCACCCACCTAGAGCCTGTGTCCCCCTTTCTAAGTCAAGCTCCCAGAAACTACTCCCACTCCTGAGACAAAGGAAATCTGTGACCAAAGGGGACTACTTCTAGGGCCAGCACAGACCTCTTCCTCAGCTTATTCTTCTGAGGTCAGGAAGGCCACCAGACAAGTGACTAATGGGTAACTTTTTGAGAAAAGTCAGAGTAGAGGGAGGACTTGGGAGCTGCACAGTCCATGTGCATAAGCAGGAGTCCATGTGTAGTATAGGATGGGACTGGAAGGGGCAAAATAAAAAGGGTGGGGTCTTCATTTGCACCCTTTCCCTAGAGCTTTAAAAACAGATCAGCCTGGTTTCTATGGTTTGCCCACTGGAGAAGGGTAATTGTGGCTCCCTCTCCTTCCTCACACTTTTTATCTGATTTCCCAACAAGTGCCAAGTTTGAAGACACTTTAATGGGATGACTGGAGCATTCATGGTACATCCAAAGGTCAAGACCCTAACATTTCAGTCTTTCGCTTCTCTCTTGCTTTCCTGGGCCAAGAATATTTCAAAGGCAAGCAGATTCTGCCCGAGGCACAGAAAGTTGCTCACCAGCCAGCCTCCCACAGTCAGTGTTCTGTCCTTTTCCTCAGCTCCTTTGTGGGTAATTCTATTACTACTCTACACACACACACACACAAACACACACACACACACACACTAGGCAAGAGAAGATGTGAACCGCAGCCTACCTCTATTCTCACCTAGCTCCTGCTTGGTATACCTAGTGACCAAGTGGTAGAAGGGAGGCCAGGCACAGTGGCTTACTTGAGGCCAGCAGTCTGAGAGCAGCCTGGGCAACATAGAGAAACCCCATATCTACAAAAAAAAAAAAATTAAAAATTAGCTGGGTTATGGTCCCATCTGTGGTCAGGAGACTGAGATAGGATTGCTTGAGCCCAGAAGGTTGAGGTTACAGGAAACCATGATCACACCACTGCACACCAGCCTCAGTGACAGAGCAAGACCCTGTTTAAAAAAAGAAAATGATAGGAGAACACCTCTTGCGTAATTCTAAGTGGTGCTACCCACACACACTCCACATTCTTGATTTCTGCCCTCCACACAGCCAGGTAAAATATACCAGCAGACATATGAGAGCTGAGTCCAGTGGCCAGCAAACTATTTCATTATCAGTAATAGGTAAGAGCATGAAATCTGGAACAAGACTACCTTGGTTCAAAGCCAGCTCCATGATGAACAAGCTGTGTGAGCACGGGTGACTTTTTTTAAACTCTGTGCCCACACTTCCCACATCTGTAGAATGGAGATAATGTATTGCTTACATCAAATAATTGCTGTAAATTAATATGTGATTATAGGAAATAAAATACAGGAATCACTTAAAATTGTGCCAAGTATCAACTACTATTTAAGTGTTAGCTATCAACACTATTACGAGATGTAGTACAAAATTCAGGCTTAGTCTTTAAGATAAAAGTAGAGCAGGCCTTCTGGTCTAATAGGCCCAGAAGGGCTTTTCTAGCACTGGAAAAAAGAAAAGGAATTGGAATCCTCCAGGTCACCCAGATGAATTCAATGGATCCTAAGGCTAAGACCAAAACATATCTCATTTATTCATCAATACAACTTCTGTTGCAAGACACATTGTTGGAGAGGTGAACACAGTAGTGAAAAAAGCAGAAGTCCTGCCCTCAGGGAGCTTACATTGTAATTGTAGTGCATGCCCATTTGCTTTACCTTGGTTCACTGTCTGGGAAAAGATGTCAGAAGCAGGGTTTAGGCCAGGCATGGTGGCTTACACCTGTAATCCCAACAGTTGGAGAGGCTGAGGCAGACAGATCACAAGGTCAAAACATTGAGACCATCCTTGTCAACATGGTGAAACCCCATTTCTACTAAAAATACAAAAATTAGCTGGGCATGGTGGCATATGCCTGTAGTCCCAGCTACTTGGGAGGCTGAGGCGGGAAAATCGCTTGAACCCAAGAGACAGAGGCTGCAGTGAGCTGAGATCAGACCACTGCACTCCAGCCACTCTCATTCTCACTCTCGTGACAGAGTGAGACTGTCTCAAAACAAACAAACGACACCAAGAACAAAAGCAGGTTCAGTTACTCCAGGGTTTCTGAGCCTTCTAATACCATCTTCTAATAATATCCTAAAAATCTCGTTATAATTTTCACTCTCTAGCTCTTAAGACCCCTTCTGTCCTCATACGCTGGCTTCTTAGCTACAGGAGAGCCTCTTTTTGCCCTATCTTTAGTTATTTGCCTTTAAACTACACTGCAAGATTTCAGGATTTAGACTTTGAATTTTGACTCTACCATTTGTTGTACAGCTGTATTAGTTTCCTATGGCCTCTATAACAAATTACCATACATCTAGAGGCTTAACACAACATATGTTTACGATCTTTCAGTTTTAGAGGTCAGAAGTCCAAAGTAGATCTCACTGGGCTAAAATAAAGTTATTGGCAGGCTTTGCTCCTTCTGGAGGTTCTAGGGATGAATCAATTTCCTTGTCTTTTCCAGCTCTTAGAGGCTGCCTGCATTCTCTGGTGCAGAGGCCATGGGTCCTTCCTCTATCTTAAAAGGCAGCCACATAGTATCCTTAAATCTCCCCCTGACTCTGATCTCCTCTGCCTCCCCCTCTTCCACATTAAGAGATCTTGTGACTATATTGGATCCATCCAGATAACCCAGGACAATCTCCTTTTAAGATTGGCTGATTAATGACCTCTATTTCATCTACAACCTTAATTCCCCTTTGCCATGTGGTGTAACATATTCATAGTTTCTAAGGATTAGGACCTGGACATCTTTGAGAATTCATTATTCGATCTAGCACAGTGAACTTCTGAATCTCACTGACACTAGGTTTCTTTATCTGTAAAATATACATTAAACAATAGCAAACACCTGGAATCCACCTCCCATCGGTGGTAGACTGGATAAAGAAAATGTGGTTACATATACATGATGAAATGTGATGCAGCCATAAAAAAACAAGGTCACGTCTTTGAAGGAACATGGATGAGCTGGAGGCTAATATTCTTATCAAACTCACACAGAAAGAGAAAGCCAAATACTGCATGTTCTCACCTATAAATGGGAGCTAAATAATTAGAACAAATGGGCACAAAGAATGGAACAATAGACACTGGGGACTAATTGAGAGGGGAGGGTAGGAGGAAAGAGGATCAGGAAAAGTAACAGTGGGGTATGAGGTTTAGTATCTGGGTGATAAAATGGTCTGTACACCAAATTCCCCTGTATTAACTTGCCTATATTAACACAAATGCAGATGTACCCCTGGCCTAAAAGATTTTTTAAATATGAATTAAAATAAACATATTTTAAAAATCACAGGTATTTTTCGACTGACACACTGAGCTCCCTTCCTTAAGCACCTACAAATAACGTTGCCTTTTCTTTCCTCCCCACATGATCTACTTCCCACAGCCATAACTGGAAAGATCCAAGAACGGGTCCTCATAACATCAGGTGCTTCTTTACAGACAGAATCAGAGATAAAAGACGGAGAGGTACTCATTATGCTTGAACAGTCATTTATATAAAAGACTGCCTAGTATAAATTAGGTTTTCTGAAATCATTTCCTGAGAATAATTATCATAGTGATGAAGGAAATGGAAAATGAGGGCCCTAAAACTGTCCCTGCTTCACAATTTGCCAAAGGATAGTATTGGTGATAATATTTTCTCAGGGACCCCAAATCCCATAAGCACAAAAAATAATTTTCCTTGTCAAGTTTTAAGGGATATAATTGCTTAATCATTCAAAATGTCCCCTTAATGAACACCGTCTTTAAGGTCATCGTGAGAAGAATACATCTTCATTCACTTTGGATTTCAGTTGTATAAATAAAAGGTAGGTATTTTGACTTACCTAACATTTTTTGAATAGACAAAATGGAAATTTTTCTTCTCCAAACCAATTTCTGACATTCCGATGACGGCGTGAAAAGGGAGTAAGATGTGATGATACAAGCAAAGTCCCCTGCTTCACTGAAAATGGTTGTTGGCATGACACGGAATGGGAGGCATACTCAAAACATACTGAGGTGGGCATGTGTCCTTCTTTCTGAACACTGTTCTGAATGTTCAGAACGTTCTATCATTTTTCTTGCATCTTAGTTCCTTCCCAGACTTGGAAAATTTGGTACGAATGAGGCTTGATAGAAGACAAAGCCCACCTCCCCTTTCAGAAGCTGAAGTGGCAAGATGTCATTTTTCCAAACTCCTTTGCAGTTAGGACATGAGCAGATGACCTAGGCTCCCCAGGCAGAGACTTGCTCCGGGTCATTAATTTAAAACAATGACCATGCAGAATCTTTTCTGAAAATAGGAAGAGGCAATGGTGGCAACCACATCCAGATACCAGGACCAACAGTGGCTGCATCCGGTGCCTCAGAGCATGCCAGCAGCACAAGCTGCAGGAGCCAGTGCTCAGTGGTGACATCAGGGGTGTCTTCACTAGATCAGCAATGCAGGGTCACTGTCTTAGGCATGTAGCCTTGAGTCTGATTCTCTGGCTAACCCAGCAATTCTCTCAGCTCCTCGAGTCTACTTTAATGATCCCCTCGCTGCTTAAAAAAAAATCCCTAGTGGGTGTTTTAGCTTGTAACTAGAACCCTGAGAAAGTGTTCCTAAGAGCTCTGTGCTTTAGAAGCACCTGGAAGTCTATCATCTACCATGCAGAGAAGGAAAATATTCATCTGCAGTTGAACTCAGTTTTTCTTTGGAAGGTAAAACAAAAGATATAATATTAAGTGATGAAAACCAAAGCTTATTTCAATCATATGCATTGCATGAAATATACTTTATTGCTACTCAATCCAATTCACTCGGCATGTGTGGGGGTAACCTCATTCCCAGCTATCAGGCCTTAGTCAGGCATGACTGTGGACAGTCAACACTGCTGAGGAAGCGAACACTGACATAGAATGGGACAATGACATGCAGGATGACACAGCTGGTAGCTGATCAACCAAGGGATGCCAGTGGGATCTCCAAAAATCAAGTTTTCTGGAGAAATTGGTCGGTAACAGTCCCATTTAGTCCCCATATTACTCAGGGTATCCAGAGACGGTGAACCAATAGGATAGGTATATCTATACATATATGAAGATACATTAAGATTATTAAGGCCAAGAAGTCCTGACCTGTCTTCTACAAGCCGTAAACCCGGGAAAGCTGATGGTATAATTCAGTCTGATTCTGAAGGCCTGAGAACAAAGGAGACAATGTTATAAATCCCACTCCAAGGGCAGAAGGAGACCAATGTTGCAGCTCAAACAGGCAGGTAGGAAGAAAAGAGGGTAAACTCTTTCTTCGGCTGTCTGTTCTATTTAGGCCCTCAATAGATTGGATGAAGCTCACCTACATTGAGGAGGGCGATTTACTTTACTGAGTCCACAGACTCAAATGACCATCTCAAAGAAACATCTTCCCAGACATACTCAGAAACCTAGAGGTAATGTTTATCCAAATATTGGGGCATCCTCTAATCCAGTCAAGTTGACGTATAAAAGGAATTATCATAGTACCTAAATAATTGTGAGTTCTGTTTCACTTTACTTCAAGTTTCATAAACTTAAAATGACAGAACTGGAAAAGAAATTTAACATTACCTAATTTCCTCATTTTACAACTGGGAAACTGAAATCTAGAGAGGACAAGTTAAAAGTAAAAACATACAGCAAGTTTTAAAAGCCTAACAGCACTGATAAGATGCTTCCAGGATAGAAGTCACCTTGACTTAATTTAGCTCTCAATTCCTTTGACAAACTAAATTCTTAAAGTTTTGTTTGGCGTACTATATCCAAAATTCAATCACCAGACATCATATTGGCCTACCTGGCAAACAAGTCCTATCTATCTGGTGGTTAAATTAAATAATTACAAGACTGTAAGTTTTCAAACATAAAGAAATCCATAATGAGAAGGAAATTCCATTTATTTGCTTTTTTATTCATAGCAACCTTTGGAAGAGAATTGCAGTTAAACAGGAAAAAATAAAACCTATCTAATCCTTCTTTGTAAGTAGATTAAGCTATAACAGAAGGATGAATCCCGTTATCTAAAGAAAAATGCAGTGGAGATAGTTCTCGATTGGTCACTCTTTTTCTTCTGACCTCAGAGAAACTTTTGTTTAGTTTTTGTTTTGTTTTGTTTTTCTTTCTTTTGTGTTTTTTTTTTTTTTTGTCTTAAACAGGCATCTTTCTTCTTTCTCTGCTTTTATTACCTAGCAAGATAGAACTGAAGACACAAAGCACTCATTAGGTAAAAAGTATCACTCCTACTGATTACTTTTGTTGTTAATATGTTCCTACTAGGTGCATTTTAGTATGTCTGCAGTCCATATAAGAATTTGAGATGCAGAGAGTAAAGTTATCCTGACTGGAAAGGGGATAAAGTGGAGAGAGTGGATTTAAACACACTCACTCTAACCCTAACATCTAGGATGTCTTCCACTACAGTTCCCTAACAGTCATTCCTCTCCTAAGACTGCAACACATTAGGCAGCAGCCTCTGACAATGGCATGGTCAACAAGACACCTCTGGGTAAAACATAGTACAGTCATGATGTCTCTCTTCCTCTGTCTTCCTTCCTTCCTGCTGTGTCTCTTCTTCCTTCTCTACTCCTTTTCTAATGCTTCTTGTCATTTTACAAGTAATCTACTAGCACTGACAATCTTGTCTATAGAATCCACTTTGCAAAACCGAACCTAAAGTAACAAAGAAAAATTGGTTAAACATGAAACTGATGATGCTGGTAAAATTCAGATTATTTGGGGTCTCATATCCATGCTAAAAGATTTAATTCAAGTGGAGTGGGACTTCCTGCGTGAGGCAAGAGATAACACAGTTGAATTCTTTTTTTAATGTTCATTCTGACCACCACATGGACAATAGGAAGGACAGTGACAAACTGGAATCAGAAGCCACATCAGGAGAGGACTCCAGAGTAGGGACTCAAGTGAAGGCAATAATAGAGATGACAAGAAGTGGCTGAATTCTGGCAATGTATATTTTGAGTTATAGGTTTGTTTCTATGTTAGAACATCAAAATGCATAAGAAACTATAGGATAAGAGGACAGGGGATTTAAGGAGAGGGAAAAATCAAGAGTGATTTCTGGATTTCTAGCTCAAGAAATAGAAGATATAATCTCTTTTAAGAGGTGAAAACTTAGTGAGGAATATTTTTGGCATAAATATTCAGAGTTCAGGGCATATCTCGTAAAAAGATACCCGTGAAAAAGCTAAATGGAGAGGTCAAAAAGGCTGCTGGATAGACAAAAGCCTGGGTCTCAAAGGTAATGATTAGATTTGAGGTTACGGGTGTGGTTTAATCATCTGGAAAATGTGTGACCATGGGATTCAGTGAACTCTTCTAAAGAAAGGAAGAAAAGAGAATGTAGGATAAAGACCTGAGTGAGGTACAGCAGCATTTAGACCAGACAGAGAAGCAGGCACAGCAGATAAGCAAGAGTGGCCAGAGATAGGAAGAAACCAAGAAGAGTGGATTGTCACAGAATCAAGTGTAGAAAATCACGCCAGTAAAATAAATGCCAACTACATTTCATGCTTATGAATGATAAAGTTAAATGATGGCTAAAAATTGTCGATGGGCTCTAGAACCAATAACTGGTAGGGTACCATACTTAACCTAGTTATGCTTGGAGTAGTACAGGTAATACCTGTCATCCGTGCAGAATCATTAGCAGTGATTCTTTTCACTCTCAGCAGTTCATTGGCAATAAACCACATGATCCCCTTGGTCACTGATGACTTTGAAAAGAGTAATTTCAACAGAGTTGTGGTGGTGGAAGTCAGAGTGGGGTGTAAAGAGGAAGGAAGAAAGCTGCATCGGCTTGTGCAGACAAGTCTTAACTATAAAAGGAAGCAGAAAAGTGAGAGCTAGATGCTCCAGTGCTGAGGAAGAACTTTTTCAGTATGTTCAAAGTATATGATGATAAGAATCTTTCTGTGAGCACAATTAAGGCAAGAAAAAACTGAAGGACCCAAGTTCTTGGAAAGGAACGATTAAATCTAGAGAAAAATGCTGCTAGAACTCTCACTTTATATTGCAGGCAGGAAAAAAATATGATTTTTTGTTACAAACAATGAATAAAAAATTGTATTTTTAATATTTTTTCTGGTATTTCTCAACACTAGTTCATCATATAATGTTCAAGACTATAATTTTAGTTAACACACTGTAATGTATGATACCCATTTAATAACTTAGATTAGCATTTCTAAAACTGTGACTCAAAAAAAATGCTAGTGTTTCATGAATTGCTGAAAGTGCTCAGAGGCAAGAGGTTTTTGTGATCAAGTAAATTTGATAAACACTATAGACTCTATCCTCTTCTCATGTATTTACCGTGGTCCACAATGTACACCCCAGTTTAATTTTGTTCAACCAAGGATTTCCTCAAAATGAGATGTGGAAATTCATTCCAAAATATATTCCCATGTAAGTATCCACACGTATTCTGCCAATTTTCTGAGCATTCACGTAGCCTCAAAATACCCAAACCAACTTGGAATTTGAAAGAGCAAGGTGTGACCTTCAAAGCTTATCCACTGGCTTTAGAGATCATTATTTTCTAGTTTATCTTAAAATTCCTGGGAATTCTCATTTTTTTCCTCTCAGAAAAATATCCCCTTATTTCTCTTTCTATCCTTTAAACTGGTTGCCGCTCTTGATAAAATAACACGGGCAATGCTACAGTGACTTTTAATACTTTATGCAAATATTGTCAAAGGTTTTAGAAACTCTAAATATATTTTATTCTTATGTTCCCTTTTATCTACATGCTTATTTATTCCCTTGTACAACTCTAGAAGATCAAAAAGCAGTCCCAATTTGAGGGAAAAAATTGCAGTGCTAAAGAAAGAGCCAGAGGCTGTTCCTCCACAGAGCTTGAACTAAAATGGAATAAAATTAAATAGAAAACTTTTTCTCATGGGGTATTTCCAATGACTTTGGATAGTCTCTTGGAATTCGGGCTGGAAATGTGTTTAAATATGTTAAATATAAAAAAAAATGTTGGTGGGGAAAAAAGTAGAAGTAAAATAATTGTATTTTGTAAATATAAACTTCTGTGTTTCATCTTCAAAAATGTTTTCAAAGAAACTTAACATTTTCAGACCAACAGAATTCAGATTATATACAATTTCTATTTGCAGTATAAATAAAATTTGATTTTTAATACTGAAATAAAATTAGTCCAAATTTCAGGTAAGAGAAAGTTATAAAGTATTTCATGAAGCTAAATCTAAACCATAAATGTTACCAGAATAAAAATCACTTCTAGGTAGCTCATGTTATTATAGAACATTACATGACTGCCACCCCATTGTCCCTTTGTGGAGACAAAATAATCCATGGCAAACATACTGAACAATAAAAGACAATAGGATCAATACTCTTGAGTAAAATTCACCTTTGGCCAAAAAGCATTAGAGCATATTAAAATCTCAGAGCCTCTTTATCGAGTTATTTAAATGTAGTCTAGAGGATTTTCAGTTCACTTCCATTAATATATATGGAAAGTAAAAATGTCTTTTAATTAAGAGTATAATCACCTCTAATGCTTTTGCAATATCTTTGACAGAGGATATCCAAGGACATGAATTGAACTATTCACATGCCATGTTTATTAAATTGCTTGAAAATGATGTTAACAGAGTAAGATGATCTACTCCCACAAGACAATGAGAGAGGTCAAAAGACCCCATCACATATTTTCATAATCAGCCCAAATCCCCACGTTTACATATGATCTGACAGCCCTTCACTGTTTTAGGGAAAGACAAAACAGTAGAACTCAGTTGCATTAGTTAACATCAATTAATAAGTATTAACTGGTTACCTGCTAACATGATAAAGGATATAAAAAATAAGATGTCCTTATAATATAGCTAATAATCTCTAGTGTCAGGTAGCACCAGGCCTTGTACGTAGTAGGTACTCAAAATAAATTGATTTGACTGTGACATAATAGCAAATAATTTAAGATTACATCAAATTTTGTGCTAAACTATTTAGTAGACACCAGTAATTATACAGGATAATCAGACCAACAGCATGAGCATCACCTAATGAAACCCACTCCCTCTACCTCAGACCAAATTGAATCTGAATCTCTAGGGTGGAACCAAACATCACTGTTTTAATAAACCCTTCAGGTGAATCTGATGTGCACCACTGTTTGGAAACCGCTAGCAGAGACTACAGATGCTAGTTGTTCTGGAGCAGCAAAGATTGCTGAGTCCAGAATGACCAGAAAACGCTTCATTAAGGAGGTACTTATGAAGCTGCTTGTTCAGAGTCAGGCTACTTACTCCCACAATGCAATTAAGATGATGAAAAGATCTAAAACACAGACTGTTATAATCAGAACAATTAATCAAATTTCATCTCTATTCATGCTGATATCATTTACATAAGCAAAATGAAGGTGCAGTCGATCTAGATAAAAAAAAACATGGGCCAAAGAAATTTGGGGCAGCAGAAAATGCTAAAGTATGGCCAGGTTTTGAGGTGGAGAGCAAAACAGAACATTGAATGGTTCTCTGGCAAAATCCAGCTGACACTAGCTAGATGCATACTCATAACACTTCCATACCTCCCCTGTGGTTAGAGGAGAGCTGATGACTAGGTTCTAGCCAACATAATATCACTTGCTACAATATTTGCCACACATAGGCCCAAAAAGCATATCGCCATGTGATTTTATGACTCTCTCTCTCTTTCCCTCATGACAGTGGAAACTCCAGGTTTAAGAGTGGGATTATCATACCATAGAAGGAGCCTAGATCCTTGTATCACTGCCTGAAGGAACACAACCCAGGAAAGTCACCAATGCAGGAGTAGACCAGAAACAGTATAAAAAACAAACCTTATGTTAAGTTTCTGAGAGTTTGGAGTTGTTACCACAACATAGCCTAACCCACTCTTAGGAAAACACCCTAGAAATAATCAAGGGATGTCACAGTATGTTTGTGACATTCAAGGGAAAAATTTCTCAAAGCCAAGGAGGAATCAAAAGATTTTGCTGTTCTAAGCAGTTGAATCAGTAAAATTCCCAGAGCCAGAGAATTGTCTTTTTAATTTGCAATTTTGGACAATGGACTCTTTGCCCCTTTACTTACAATTGAAATTCAGTAGTCATGTATGGTGGGTTCTCCCAATTCAGACAAGTAACACTCAGTATTCCCTCCTAAACAGAGTTAGTCTTCTAAGTGCATGATGAAACAGGTCATATGTATTTGTCCTCTGAGTGAATGGGATTTGATAAATATTTTCACTGGCAGCAAAAGCAACAGCAGTGATTTCACAATCAAGAGCTAAAGGATGACAATTTTGGCTATTCCTGCATGATCTTCCATAGTCTTTTTGTAAGTAACTGAGTCTCCATACCATAATACTAGATAACATGATTCAGTCAGGGTTGGTCAGAAAAACAAGCCACTCTAGGTATCTTGATTAGGAAAAGATTGAAACAGAAAATTGGAGGCTTACACAAACCATGGGAGGACTGCAGCAGCCATGGTCAGGAGGGCTGCTGGCTTTCAGGAAATTGGGACCAAAAGGGTAGTCCCACTAACAATTTCAGCTGCCTGCAGCCCCAGTTGTGGGTCCTCAAGAAGATGCATAGAAGCAGATGAAGGTGCCATGATGACAACAGTTGCCTGCAGTACAGGAAGACCCCAGAAACCCCTCACAAAACCACGTCTGCCATCTACCAATGCCCACATACCTTTCCACAGCTGGTGCTGGAGAATGGCTTGTCCCTCCCATACACCTTCCAGACCTCACCAAAGTGATTCTCATTTGCACAAAGTAATTGAAACTTGGCTGCCTAGGAATTTGAAAAATTTAATTTCCATGTTTCTAGCCCCCATTGTACAAAGGAAAGAAAAGAAGAGTAGGAATAGTGTTTATTAACGGACAAAAATCTGACACCAAGTGAGTAATATAAATGAAAAAGACCATAGTGGTCATGAAGCCGGTTAAACATTCTTTATAAAACTACTCTTTGGGGCTGTATTAGCATCTTGGGCACATGCCCAAGTGAAGCCTGGCTATGGCAGTTGGGGTGGTTACTTTCTAATATATTGATTGCTTTCCCAAAGTATCGGTGGCAACTAACAAAAAACAACTCTGGTTAACTAGAGGAAATGTCTAGAGAAAGTTCTCTTTACTCTTGGCCATTCAGTTTCTCTTATGCTGATCAATTCATAGCAGAAACCCAACTCAGACTAGTTTCAATAAAAAGGCAATTTCTTGGCTCCTATATGTAAGAAATTCAGATGTAGTGCAGGCTTTAGACCTGGCTAGAGATTCAGGAATTCAGGAGACGGTATCAGGGTGTTGGGACTGTTTTTTGTTTTTGTTTTTGTTTCTTTGCATCTCATAGCTGTTTTTAATTCTTGGTTTTTCCATTCCAGAGCAATTCTTCATGCGGCAGACAAGAAGGCAACTGCAGGCTCTCACCTACCAGAGTTTGGCAACCTCAAAAAAAAAAAAGAAGAAGAAGAAAAATTTCTCCCTTTAAAATTACTCCCAAAGAGGAATTTGATTGTTCTTTGTTATGCCAAGTGTCAGGCTCCAGCCCAAGCTGAGGACCAAGGGGAGTGGGCGGACCAATGGCAGGTAGCTAGAAAAACAAGGAATCATAGACAGTTTTGACATGGCTTTTACTTTCTCTCTGGGCACAAGCCATGGGCCCGAGCCTAGGCACAAGCTGACCTGGGCACAAGCCCTATGTATAGCATCAGCAGTGTAGTTATACCTTTTACTAATAATAGTGGCTTCAAGCCAAGCATGAGCTCACATAGGTGATCACCTAATGTGCCTCATGTGGCGTAGTTATATAATGTATCTCATGTGGCATAGTCATGTAATGTGCCTCATGTGGCGTGGTTACATAATGTGCCTCAACTGGTATGGTTACCTGACTTGCAGAGTTGTGCACCTGTGCTTCAAACCCGCTGAGTCACGCTGCACTGGAAAGCCACCTTGGCCTACTCCTTACATTCTGCTTGAGCCAAATGGTCACACATTCATCCCTAAGCCAATCACTCTGGCCAGAAGAATGGGATACTCTGATTGATCAGCCCATTGGACAGGTAAGTTTCAATAATTGACAGCTCCCCAATACTGGCCCCCAACCCTCCACAAAATAATCAGACAAAGAAGACTAGAAACACCCACTGAGTAAACAATCTATATCAATCGGACTGACTGGTGATAATGGGTAGAAATGGAGAACTAGAGAAGCCAAGGGAGACCAGATTTATGTCTGTTGCTTAAGGAAGAGGATACTTTGAAAAATGCATTATTAGAATGATTTTATCTCTATGTGAACATCAAAGTGTCTTACACAATCCTTGGTGGTATAGCCTACTGCACACTTAAGCTATGTAGTATAGCCTGCTGCTCCTAGGCTGCTAAGCTGTGTAGCATTTTGCTGTACTGAATACTGTAGGCAGCTGGAGCACAATGGTATTTGTGTATCTAAAAATATCTAAACATAGAAAAGCAACAATGAAAATACCATATAAAAGATTTTGTAAATGGTCACCTGTCTGGGAAACTTACCATGAATGGAGCGTGAAGGACTGGAAGTTGTTCTGAGTGTATCAGTGAATGAACAGCAAGTGAATGCAAAGGCTGTGGCATTACTGTTCACGACTGTAGACTTTATAAACACTGCTCACTTATGCTACACTAAAATTTCAAAATAAATTTACCTTAGCTTATTATAACTTTATAAACTTTATTTTTTTTTTGTCTCTTGTAATAACACAGCTTACAACACACTGTATACCTGTATAATATTTTTTGTTTGTTTTTGAGATGGAGTCTTACTCTTATTGCCCAGGCTGAAATACAGTGGCGTGATCTCAGCTTGCTGCAACCTCTGCCTCCCTTGTTCAACTGATTTTCTGCCCCAGCCTCCCTAGTACCTGGAACTACAGGCACACACCACCACACCTGGGTAATCTTTATATTTTTAGTAGAGACAGGGTTTCGTCATGTTGGCCAAGCTGGTCTTGAACTCCTGACCTCAGGTGATCTGCTCATCTCAGCCTCCCAAAATGCTGGGATTACAAGGATGAGCCATCGCGCCCACCAAAACTGCTTTTTAATATCCTTGTTCTGTAAGCTTTTTTCTATTCATTTTTTTAAATTTTTAATTTTTTATCTTTTTGCTAAAAACTGAGATGCAAACACACATTACCCTAGGCCTACACGGTGTCAGGATTATCAATATCACTGTCTCCCACCTCTATCTTCTGTCCCACTGAATAGTCTTCAGGGGCAGTAACAGATACGGAGCTCTCATCTCCTACGGTAACAACACCTCCTTCTGCAATATCCCTCCTGAAGGACCTGCCTGAGGCTGCTTACCCTTAAATTTTTTTAAATGTATGTAGGAGTATACTCTAAAATAATGATTAAAAAGTATGGTAAATACATAAACCAGTAACAGTCATTTATCAAGTACTGTGTACTGTATATTATTGTGCTGTACTTTTAAAGAGCTTAACAAAGTTTGTTTACACCAGCATCACCACAATCATGTGACTCTGACGTTATTGCAGCTATGACATCACTAGGCAATACGAATGTTTTCTGTTCCGCTATAATCTTATGAGGTCACCATGATATATGTGGTCCATCATTGACCAAAACGGCATTATGGAGTTCAAGACTCTGTATGATGAAAGATTAAGTCATCTAGAAGGGAAGAGGTGGGAGGGGAAAGGAGACTGCATAAAAAGGGGCAAAAGAAGGATGAGAAAAAGGAAGGAAAAAATAGAACAGAAGCTCAAACTTTCCCCTTTGCCTTTTCTGTTTCCACTGTTCCCTTTTCTCTTGTCTTTGTCTCCATTCCCTATCATCCATGTCCTCACTCAACTTTTCACTATGTAATCTCAGAGGCAGGATTTCCTCCCTTTCCCCAAGAACTGTAATTACTCATCTGTTAATAATCATTTTCTATTGGTTTATGAACTCCAGGAGAAAGAATCCTGCAGATGTGCAGTTCAGAGCAATCAATCAGCCACATCCTGATGACAAGGTGTTATGATTCAAGAAACAGTCCTGAGATGCTCATACACTCTAGAATGAAGTTACAGCTTAACCAGACACATGTCTATGCCGTTATTGCTCTCTAGAGCTTTCCATATCAGAACACAAGGCATAGGAATAACAATTGGGAAAAGTGAGTCTAACCCTATATTGTTGCCTTTTTCCTATATCTGTAAAAATGTTGGCTTTTAAAATGTAGCTCAGACGGAATTGGAAAGAAAATAGGACAAATAATGAACTCTGGATCCGTTGTGGATGGGATGATGATTTAAAAGTGTTACACAAAAAGAAAACATGGCATCCATAGTTCTGCCTAAAAGGAGATTCAGTTTTATCTCAGACCTCAGTCTGACAACAGTAAGTAGTCTTTAAAAACTACCTCCATGGGACGGGCACGGTGGCTCAAGCCTGTAATCCCAGCACTTTGGGAGGCCGAGGCGGGTGGATCACGAGGTCAAGAGATCGAGACCATC
Organism: Callithrix jacchus; assembly: GCF_049354715.1. Lineage (NCBI taxonomy): Eukaryota > Metazoa > Chordata > Mammalia > Primates > Cebidae > Callithrix > Callithrix jacchus. The sequence goes on from NC_133514.1 coordinate 97,145,995, forward strand.
CTGGTCAATATGGTGAAACCCCATCTCTACTAAAACACACACAAAAAAATTAGCTGGGCATGGTGGCGCATGCCTGTAATTCCAGCTACTCAGGAGGCTGAGGCAGGAGAACTGCCTGAACCCAAGAGGCAGAAGTTGCGGTGAGCCGAGATCGCGCCATTGCACTCCAGACTGGGTAACAAGAGCAAAACTCCGTCTCAAAAAAAAAAAAAAAAAACCTACCTCCATGACCAAAGAATAGGTAAAAACTCACATGGAAACAGAAAGGTAAACAAAGAGAACACAAAGCCCATGCAAACAGAACAAAAAATTATTCCCAGGGGCAAAGGCTGGCAGCAGAGATCTTCATGGTATACTGTGTTCCTGGACTTTCCACAGGTAGTAGCCCCAGGGAACAGGACCCACCTCGCCCATGCCCCTTCATCATCTTGCCAAAGCATTCCAAAACTTCTAAATGAAACTCCTCAGGCTGGAACGCATACATAGGTCAGTGCCACACTACTTTGTCTACTTTGCCAGTAGACAGAGCTATTCATGAGCCAGGTCCCAGCCCCAAGTCAGAGAGCTGATCAGTATTCCACTCTTCCTGTGATTCCACACCCTCCCGGTCACATGCCTGTGGCTCACCCTCTATGTCTCTCTCACAGTGCAACACTCTTTGTTTCCCAGAATCAGCCTGGGGACTACTGAGCTGTAAGTCCTCTTTTCTGTGTATTAACCAGGCTTTCTATGTGAGCAGCCCTTCATGTTCCTCTTTCCCAAGGTTGTCCTCCTTTTCCCACCAATAAAGCCACCCCTATTCCTTTGCCCCAGAGCTTACCTATTTTCTATTTTAGCTGTTAAAGTGGCTAGAAGCTTTATATAATATAATACAATCTCTAACAAGCCCAAGGGTTAAAAATGGAGGAAAATTGAGCATCCTCCTCCTATGTCAGGGTGCATGAACAGAATCCCTATCAGGCCATGTGTCGCATAACAAATTGCAAGTTGTACCATAAACAAGGATGGGACATATACAATTAATTATCAAAAAAATTATAGGGTGGGTGCAGTGACTCATGCCTGTAATCCTAGCACTTTGTGAAGCTGAGGCAGGTGGATCACCTGAGGTCAGGAGTTTAAGACCAGTCTGGTCAATATGGCAAAACCCTGTCTCTACTAAAAATACAAAAATTATCTGGGCGTGGTTGGCACCTGTAGTCCCAGCTACTTGGGAGGCTGAGGCAAGTAAATCTCATGAACCTGGGAGGCAGAGGTTGCAGTGAGCTGAGATGGCACCATTGCACTCCAGCCTAGATGACAAGAGTGAAACTCCATCTTAGGCAAAAAAAAAAAAAAAAGAGAGAGAGAAAGTAATAATAAATCTAATCCAGAGAAAAGATATTCCAGCTCAGATCCACAATGGTATAAGCAGGAAATAGATCGGAGCCTGAATACTATAGAAGAGAAAAATATAGCTTTTCTTTACACTTTTTTATTGCTTTTCACTCAGTTGTTGTTGAAGAAGAATTGGACATTATTTCTACCACCATCAGTTACATAATTTATTGTTTATAAGCTTGCAACTGAGTTGATTTTATTGCAATCTCCATACAAAGTTCTTCCAATACTGAGGATTCAGTATTTTTCCATTAATCATCTTTTTTAGTTCCTTCATAAAATTAAAGTAAAAAATAGTATCTTCAAGGGCTATTAAAGACTTGTATCTAAACAGGTAGTAACTAAACCACCTTTAATTGGAGTCACGAATCTGGATTTTAGAGTAGACAGACTAAGTGTTCTTCCCAACAAATCATTGCCTTTCTGTCTGGGTGGACTTCATATTACATGTGGAACTTCAGATCTTAGTTGCAACTGAGATTGAGTTTCTTTCTATGTGTTCACTGAAGACAAAACCAGATTTGTTTTCTGGTGGGAAAAGCTCTTGATAAAATCATGAGCTTGTTATACATGCTTAGATTTCTTGGCCTACGAATTTATTTCAAGTCCTCTCATATGAAACATGTGGTGAGGGAAAACTGATGCAACGTGGATTATATTTGAATCTTAAAAACATTACGCCAATCACAAAATACCACGTTGCATGATTTGTGTTACATAAATTGTTGTCCAGAATAAGCAACTTTACAAACAGAAAGTAGGTCTGTGGTTGCCTAGGGCTAGAAGAGTGGGGAAATGGGGAGTGAGAGCTCATGGATGAGGTTTCTTTGGGGGATGATGAAATGTTCTAAAATTAGATTCTATGATCATTGCTGAGCTCTGTAAATACATTAATATCTATTGAAGTATACACTTTGATGAATTTTATAGTCTAAATTACAGCTTTTTACAATTAAAAAATATGGCAAGGAAACAAAGGAAATATTTAGATGTGTTGAGACTGGGACTACTGGAGATTGATGTGGTGGGTGAGCACCTTGCAGGAGATTACAACCATGGGAGAGTGGGTGAGTCTGCCTGGACCTCTGAAGGCAACCGACAAAGTGCTATGGTCAATCATGAGAGCAAAACACATAGGAAAATAGCCCACTTCAGACAGGTACCCCTGGTCATTTGGAAAGATAAATAGTGCTCACTGTCTCTAGTGCTGGCAGGAGATGCATTTATGTACCTTCCACCCCTGCTACTACTGACCATTCCTGCCCAATCCTCTCCTCGAGCTTCTATGTGCTTATCTCCCCTCAGTTATTTTACTGACATCATTTGGCTGAAAGATGTGTTTCTTCACAAACCACACATTCTAGGTGAACAAACACCAGGGGCTTATATTCTATATGAGTAAGAAGATGGCTTTCAGGTATACATGAGCAGAAAGTCATGTTCAAAATCATGAGGTCAAAATCATGAGGTCGGTATGCCTGTGAGGCTGAGTAGCCATCAATACACCTAACTACTGTAACAGAAAATTTCACAATGACCAGATGGTTAAACTGGTGTTTCTTGGGGTAGAAGGAGCAGGAAGTATAAATCTACAGTTTCTAGCAAAAAGATAGAAAGCAACTAGGGCAATAGTGTGGGCTTCAGTGGTTCCTCAACACTTTGACCCAGTACACTGGCGTCAGCTGGGGAGCTTCCCAGAATTCATTACCAGATACAGTCAGTTCTGCTATAATGTGACATATACATTCCTAAATTCACCGTGCTGTGCTAAATTATGCATCAGAAACTATGAGGCTTATGGGGAAACAAGGTGAAGGGCACATAACTACCAGTAACACACAAAAATAAAATAAGACCTTAATAAAAACAGTAGTGCAGCTTTTTACTTGTTATATAGAGAAGAAATGCATAAATACTATAATAAACATAGCAATTGACCTTGAAGACGACCCAAAGTTCACTTTCATCCAAAGGGTTGTAGCTTATGAATTATAGTCAAGTGGTAGAAGGAGGGTTATGTGGAATTGCACTAAAAGTTGTAAGACCAAGCAGGAATGAGTGCAGCTCATAACACATTCAGTGAATGGAAGTAGCTGGTACCTGCTGGAGGGGTGGATGGGTGGTGTGTGTGTGTGTTGTCATCTAACTACAAGGCTCAGTTGGCTAGGTATAGATTTTCCTGGTATTTACCATAGACAAAAATAGTCCAAGCAAACATGAAGTTTGCATTATCCTCCAATTGTTGCTGAATATATCAATTTCATTGGAACAAATTCACAGTTTCAAAACAGGTATCAAAGCAGAATTAAATCTATTCTAATCAGGATAGATTATTTTTAAAGTCCCTCATACTGTATTTTTAAAGTCCCTCATACACTAATGTCCAGCAGCCTCCTCTAGCGAACCAGGTTGTTCAATTCTTAGCTATAATAAGCGCCAGAGCAGGCCTGACACTACCCATTGGAGGGGACTCATTTGCTTTGAGAATTTTAGACATGAGTCACAAACATCACCCTCACCCTAACCTATATCAGTGGGGAGATGATAAATTCATTGCTCAGGTTCCTCATCTGAAATCAGGGAAATTGAGACTTTGGTAAGTTGAAGTTTGGTAAAGAATTTAATATGGGGTGCCAGGAATAAGTCAAATCACAAAAAGATGAAATTTGCACCTCACTCTTCAGCTCAGGATCAGACAATCCCAAAGCACGCAAAGAGAAAGGCCTCTCATAGGATTTACCATAATCCGACTGTGTGTTAGAATTATTTATGCATGTGTCTTATTCCTCTACTACACTAAACATGTGATACACAGAAACTATCTTATTTGTCTTTGTGTTCTTAATATCTAGCACAAAGTTTTGTTTAGATACTCAAACAGTATGCTGAAAGGAATAGCAGATGACACAGCAAAGCAAAATAGATTAACTGAATAAACATGTGCTAATATATTGGCTCAGGTAGAAAATTCCACTCCAAATGGCTGAGTAGCAACACATAGCAACAGAGAATAATGAAAATGGGACTACCGTTTGTTCATTAAGAGTCTCCAGAGTTAACGGAAACCACCTGGTGATTTTTCTTCCCTCCCTTCACAACATTCTGCTATACTTCACATACACCAAGTCTTTGGCTTGGCTGCCAGAGCTTCCTGTCTGAAAATGGGACAACTCCTGCTGGCCTCATCACAGGTGTCAAGTTAGCCTTGCTATGTCCCATATGCATGTGCTGCTCCATGTTCTGTTCCTGCTCTTGTCTGTGGGTAGGGAGTAAACTGCTCCCTGCAAATCTATTCACACTCCTGCAGATTCCTCAAATACGTATGGCTGTCTTGGAAAGCCATTCCGTGAAAGGGTTAAGATGCCTCTTTTAAACAATCATAGAGGAGCAGATGGCACATTTGCTAACCAAGATGATGTTGCTCTCACATGGGTCTAAATTTCCTCCCTCCACCTGGCATCCCAGACAGTTGTGTGAGCTCCATCTGCCCACCTTGAATTCATCAGGCAAATGCTCCATTTCCTTAATTGAGGGTAAGTTAACCCAAGTAATCAAAGACAGGTATGGAATGTTCCCTGTCATCACCATGCCTCTGATATATATGATACTAACACCCATTCCTGCACTCATAAGCCCCACTTTAATAACAAAAAGCACAGCACAGTGAATGGAAAGACCATCATGACAACAGGCAGGACACTTTTCAAGGGTTCATGGATAATTGCCTATGTCATTCTTCCTCCTTAAAGTAAAGGCCTTAGGAAAGCTACCACTCACCCACAAAAACATTCACAGGTAACATATACCTCCCAAATCCATGCCACCCTCACTCATGGGTATTTTATGGGAGTTAATGGCCTGCCTTATCCAGTAGGAGATATCAGGGATCCCGATGCCATGCCATATGACAGTCTCTTTAGGGAACAGCTGGTTCCAGATCCTCCCAGTAGCCTTATATTTACTTATCAAGAGCTCTATCTGCCAAGCACTAATCTGGGCATTACAAATACAATGGATTACAAGATAGGTGAAATTCCCTGTCTCATTATACTTTCATCTCAATGGGAAACAATTAATAGGTACACAAATAGATATATTTGACACTTCAATTAGTTACAAGAATTTTGAACAATGTGAATTAATATAGTACTTATTGAGGATAGAATGGAGGATAGAGAGTTGTGAATGGAAGCCAAAGCCTACAAGTAGCTGGGTAATTACTACACAAGAAAGGATACTATCATTTTATGAGGAATGTGGCTCCCTATGTAAACGCAACTTGGAATGAGACTTTGATTCTTTGGTCACCAGACTCTTCTCTTCTAATTACTGAAGCAGTAGACAGAAGGTCATACATACACATGGTTGGTGGCAATAAATAATCCTTATTTTCCCAAATACCCAAAGAATACAAGTAGTCCATAGATGAGTCTAAAATGAAAAATATATAGAGCAACACTCTTCAACAAAATTGGGGGCGGGGAGAGCAAGAAAGACAAAAAGCAAAACCAGAGACTATTGTTATGTCTTCATCAAAAACTCTGAGAGAGCACAACTAGGCAATGTAATGTCACATCTCAAGGAACTAGAGGAACAAGAACAGACTAACCCAAGCCCAGCAGAAGAAAAGAAGTCAGGAAGAGCAGAGCAGAACTAGATGAAACAAAGAAAAAGTACAAGAAATAAATGAAACAAAAAGCTGGTTCTTTGAAAAGATAAACGAAATTGATAGACTTTGAGACTAACCAAGGGAGCAAAGCTTCAAATGAACTCAATTAACAGTGAAACTGGAGATATTACAACCAATACCACAGACATACAAAAGATCTTTCAAGACTACTATAAATGCCTTCAGGCACACAAACTAGAAAATTTAGAGAAAATGGATAAATTCCTAGAAATACACAACCTTACTAGATTAAATCGGGAAGAAATAGAAACCCTTAACAGACCAATAACAAGCACTGATATTGAATCAATAATTTAAAAATACATATATCCAACAACAACAACAAAAATCCAGCACCAGGTGGATTCACAGTTGAACTATAGCAGATATTCAAAGAAGAATTAGTACCAATCCTGCTGAAATTATCCCAAAATGTAGCAAAGGAAAGAATCCTCCCTATGTCATTCTGTGAAGCCAGTATCACCCTCATATCAAAATTAGGAAATGACATAACAAAAAAAAATTACAAACCAATATTCCTGATGAACATAGGTGCAAAAGGCCTCAAAAAAATACTAGCTAAACCAAATCCAAAAGCACATCAAAAAGATAATGCACACCATGATCAAGTAGGTTTCATCCCAGAAGTACAGAGATGGTTTAACATACACAAGTCAATAAATGTGATATATCACATGCACATAATTAAAAAAAAACCACATGATCATCTCAACAGATGCAGAAAAACCATTTGATAAAATCCATCATCCCTTTATGATAAAAACCCTCAACAAAATAGGCATAGAAGTGACTTACCTCAAAGTAATAAAAGCCATCTGTGACAAACCCACAGCCAACATCACAATGAACAGCAAAAAGTGGAAAGCATTCCTCCCCACCCCCACTGAGAGCTGGAACAGGGCAAAGATGCCCGTTTTCATCACTTCAATTCAACATAGGACTGGATGTCCTATCCCAAGCAATAAGATGAGAAAGAAATGAACATCCAAATTGGAAAAGAGGAATTCAAACTGTCCCTGTTTGACAATGATATCTTATACCTAGAAAACCCTAAAGACCACTTCAAAAATCTCCTAGATCTGATAAACAAATTCAGTAAAATATCAGGATACGAAAATCAATGTACACAAATCAGTAACACTGCTATACACCAACAACAACCAGACTGAGAATCAAATCAAGAGCTCAATCCTTTTTACAACAGTTGCAAAAAAATAAAATACTTAGTAATATACTTAACCAAGGAGGTAAAAGATCTCTTTAAGGAAATCTGCAACACACTGCTGAAAGAAATAGATAACACAAACAAATGGAAACACTTTCCATGCTCATGGATGGGTAGAATCATGATGTGAGAATGAGCATACTGCCCAAAGTAACCTACAGATTCAATTCAATTCCCATTGAAATACCATCATCATTCACAGAACCAGAAAAAAAAAAATCCTAAAATTCACAGAGCCAAAAACAGCCCACATAGCCAAAGCAATACTAAGTAAAAAGAACAAACCTCAAGACATCACATTACCTGACTTCAAATTATACTACAAGGCTAGCATCACTAAAACAGCATGATACTTGTATAAAAACAGGTACGTTTTTATGGAACAGAATGGAGAAACCAGAAATAAAGCCAAATACTTACAGCCAACTGATCTTCAACAAAACATTTAAAAAACAGATTGTGCAAAAGACACCCTATTCAATAAATGGTGCTGGGAAAACTGGCAAGCCATATGTAGAAGAATGAAATTGGATCTCCATCTCTCACCTTATATAAAAGTCAAGATGGATTAAAGACATAAATCTAAGACCTGAAACCATAAAAATTCTAGAAGATAACTTTGGAAAAATTCTTCTAGACATTGGCTTAGGCAAAGAATTCACAACTAAGATCATAAAAGCAAAAAACAATAAAAACAAGAATAAATAAATGGGACTTACAAGCTTACAGACAGCAAAATAAATAATCAGCAAACAGACAACCCGCAAAGAGGGATAAAATATTCACAAAGTATGCATCCAACAAAAGATTCATATCCAGAAAGAAATTTGCTTGAGTTCTACAAGAAACTTGAAACAGCAAAAGAGAATCCATGAAGAAGTGGGCAAAGGACAAGAATAGACATTTCTCAAAAGAAGATATACAAACAGCCATCTAACATGAAAATATGTTCAACGTCACTAACAGGGAAATACAAATTAAAACCACAATGAGATACCACCTCACTCCTGCAACTATGGCCGTAAGTAAAAAGTAAACAATAGATGTTGGCATGGATTTGGTGAAAAGGGAACACTTAAGACTTCAGATGAGAATGTGAATTAGTACAATCACTATGGAAAACAGTATGGAGATTCCTTAAAGAACTAAAATTAGAACTATAGTTCAATCCAACAATCCCACTATTGGGTATCTACCCACAGGAAAACAAGTCATTACATGAAAAAGTGGAGGATTTCCACCAGATGGCAGAAGAGGAACAGCTCCAGTCTGCAGCGCCAGAAGATGCGTGATCTCCACATTTCCAACTGAGGTACAAGGTTCATCTCATTGGGACTGGTTAGACAGTGGGAACAGCCCAAGGTGGGCAAGCCAAAGCAGGGTGTGGCACAGCCTCACCCAGGAGGCACAAGGGGCCAGAGAACTCTCTCCCAGTCAAGGGAAGCCATTAGGGACTTTTCCGGACACTCCAGCACTCTGGCTCAAATACTGTGCTTTTGCCACAGTCTACACAACCCACAGACCAGGAGATTCCCTCCAGTGCCTACACCACCAGTGCCCAGAGTTTCCAGCACAAAACTGGGCATCCACTTCAGCCAAGTGGCACCTGGAATGCCAGTGAGACAGAACTGCTCATTTCCCATGAAAAAGGGGGCTGAAGCCAGGGAGCCAAGCAAGCTTGCTTGGTAGGTCCCACCCCTATGAAGCCCAGCAAGCTAAGATCCACTGGCTAAATTCTCACACCCTGAGCAGTCTGAGCTCCACCTGGGACATTCTAGCTTGGTGGTAGGAGGGGGAACCCGGGGTGGGGTGCCCACAATTGCTGAGGCTCTGGTAGGCAGTTCCAACATTGTCTTTGTAAACAAAACCACCAGGAAGTTTACACAGCAGCTGTGCAAAGCCCAACACTGCAGCTCAGCAAGGCCTCTGCAGGCAAACTGTCAGGTAGATTCCCTTCTTGCTGGGCAGGGCATCTCAGAAGAAAAAATAAGGAGAGAGAGAGCAGCCTGTCAGGGACTTAAAGAACCTCCATCTTTCTGGGACAGAGCACCTGGGAAAGGGGCTGCTGTGGGTTCCACTTCATCAGACTTAAGCATCCCTGCCCGGCAGCCCTGAAGGAAGCAATGGATGCCCCAACAAAGTGCTTGAGCTCTGTTAAGGGACAGGCTGACTCCTCAAGTGGCTCCCTGACCATCCCCCCTCCCCCACACCCAGTGTGTCCTAACTGGGAGACATGTCATACAAGAGAGCTCTGGCTGACATCTGGCAGGTACCCTTTTGGGATGAAGCTACCAAAGGAAGGAAAAAGCAGCAATCTTTGCTGTTTTGCATCCACTACAGGTGATTCCCAGGCAAGCAGTCTGGAGTGGAACTCCAGCAAACTCTAGCAGACCTGCAGCAGAGGGGCCTGATTATTAGAAGGAAAACTAACAAACAGAAAGAAACAGCTTCAACATCAACAGAAAGGGCATCCACTCAGAAACCCCATCCAAAAGTCACCAACTTCAAAGACCAAAGGCAGATAAATCCACAAAGATGGGAAGGAATGAGTGCAAAAAGGCTGAAATTGCTGAAAGCTAGATGCCTTTTCCCCTCCCAGAGATCACAACACCTCACCAGCAAGGGAAGAAAACTGGATGGAGAATGACTGTGACAAACTGATAGAAGCAGGCTTCAGAAGGTGGGTAATAACAAACTTCTCTGAGCTGAAGGAGCATGTTCTAATCCAACGCAAGGAAACTAAGAACCTTAAAAAAGGGTAAAACAAAATTATATGGAGAACATAAACAACACGATGGAGCTGAAAAACACAGCACAAGAACTTCGTGAAGCATACAGAAGTTTCAAAAGCTGAATCAATCAAGCAGAAGAAAGGATATCAGAGACTGAAGATCAACTTGATGAAATAAAGCAATAAGGCAAGATTAGAGGAAAAAGACTGAAAAGAAATAAACAAAGCCTCCAAGAAATACAGGATTGCATGAAAAGACCAAATCTATGTTTCATCAGTGTACCTGAAAGGGACAGGGAGAATGAAACCAAGTTAGAAAATACTCTTAAGGATATTATTCAGGAGAACTTCCCCAACCTAGCAAGGCAGGCCAACATTCAAATATAGGAAATACAGAGAACACACAAAGGCATTCCTCCAGAAGAGCAACCCCAAGGCACATAATCATCAGATTCACCAGGGTTGAAATGAAGAAAAAAAAAATGCTAAGGGCAGCCAGAGAGAAAGGTCGGGTTACCTACAAAGGGAAGCCCATCAGACTCATGGTGGATCTCTCTGCAGAAACCCTACAAGCCAAAAGAGAATGAAGGCCAATATTCAACATCCTAAAAGAATTTTCAACCCAGAATTTCATATCCAGCCAAACTAAGCTTCATAAGCAAAGAAGAAATATAACCCTTTATGGACAAGCAACTGCTGAGAGATTTTGTCACCACCAGGCCTGCCTTACAAGAGCTCCTGAAGGAAGCACCAACATGAAAAGAAATGACCAGTACCAGCCACTGAAAAAACATACCAAATTGTAAAGACCATCGACACTATGAAGAAACTGTGCAACTAATGGGAAAAACACCCCACCTAGCATCAAAATGGCAGGATCAAATTCATACATAATGTTAACCTTAAATGTAAATGGGCCAAATGCCCCAATCAAAAGACACAAACTGACAAATTGGATAAAAAGTCAAGACCTACCAGTGTGCTATATTCAGGAAACCCATCTCACATGCAAAGACACACATAGGCTCAAAGTAAAGAGGAGGAAGATTTACAAAGCAAATGGAGAGAAAAAAAAAGGCAAGGGTTACAATACTAGTCTCTTGTAAAACGGACTTTAAACCAACAAAGATCAAAAGACATAAAGAAGGGTATTACATAATGGCAAAGGCATTAATGAAACAAGGAGAGCTAACTATCCTAAATACATATGCAGCCAATACAGGAGCACCCAGATACATAAAGCAAGTTCTTAATGACCTATAAAGAGACTTAGACTCCCACTCAATAATAGTGGGAGACTTTAACACCCCACTGTAAATACTAGGCAGATCAACAAGACAGAATATTAACAAGCATATTCAGGATTTGAACTCAGATCAGAACAAAGCAGATCTAATAGACATCTCCAGAACTCTCCACCCCAAATCCACAGAATATACATTCTTCTCAGCACCACATTGCACTTGTTTTAAAATTGACCACATAATTGCAAGAAAAATACTTCTCAACAAATGCAAAATAACAGAAATCATAACAACCTCTAAGACCACAGTGCAATCAAATTAGAACTCAGGATTAACAAACTCACTCAAAACTGCACAACTACATGGAAACTAAACAACCTGCTCCTGAATGACTACTGGATAAACAATGAAATGAAGGCAGAAATAAAGATGTTCTTTGAAATCATTGAGAATGAAGACACAACATACCAGAATCTCTGGGACAGATTTAAAGCAGTGTCTACAGAGAAATACATAGCACTAAATGCCCACAAGAGAAGTGAGGAAAGATATAAAATCGACACCCTGACATCCCGATTAAAAGAACTAGAGGAGCAAGATCAAACAAATTCAAAAGCTAGCAGAAGGCAAGAAATAATTAAGGTCAAAGCAGAACTGAAGGAGACAGACACAAAAAAAACCTTCAAAAAAAAAATCAGTAAATCCAGGAGCTGGTTTTTTTTTTTTTTTTTTTTTGAAAAGATCAACAAAATACATAGACCATTGGCCAGACTAATAAAAAAGAAAAGAGAGAAGATTCAAATAGATGCAATAAAAAATGATAAAGGGGATTTCACCACTCATTCCACAGAAATACAAACTACCATCAGAGATTACTACAAATGCCTCTATGCAAATAAACCAGTAAATCTAGAAAAAAATGGATAAATTCCTGGACACTCACACCCTCCCAATACAACATCAGGAAGAAGTTGAATTCCTGAATAGACCAATAACAAGGTCTGAAGTTGATGCAGCAATTAATAGCCTAACAACCAAAAAAAAAAAATCCAGGACCAGATGGATTCAAGCCAAATTCTACCACAGTTACAAAGAGGAGCTGGTACCATTACATCTGAAAGTATTCCAAATAATACAAAAAGAGGGTATTATCCCTAACTCATTTTATGAGACCACATCATCCTAATACCAAAACCTGTCAGAGATGCAACCAAAAAAGAAAATTTCAGGCCAATATCCATAATGAATATTGATGCAAAACTATTCAATAAAATACTGGCAAGCTGAATTCAACAGCACATCAAAAAGCTTATTCATCATGACCAAGTTGGCTTCATCACAGGGATGCAAGGCTGGTTCAACATCCACAAATCTATAAACATAATCCATCACATAAACAGAACCAAAGACAAAAACCACATTATCTCAACAGATGCAAAGAAGTCCTTCAACAAAATTCAACAGTCCTTTATGCTAAAAACTCTCAATAAACTAGGTATCGATGGATTGTACCTGAAAATAATAAGACCTATTTATGACAAACCCAGAGCCAACATCATACTGAATGGGCAAAAACTGGAAGCATTTCCTTTGAAAACTGGCACAAGACAAGGATGTCCTCTCTCACCACTCCTATTCAACATAGTATTTGAAGTTCTGGCTAGGGCCATCAGGCAAGAGAAAGAAATAAGGCATATTTGAATAGGAAGAGAGGACATCAAATCGTCCCTGTTTGCAGATGACATGATTGTATATTTAGAAAACCCCATCATCTCAGCCAAAAATCTCCTTAGGCTGCTAAGCAATTTCAGCCAAGTCTCAGGATACAAAATCAATGTGCAAAATCCAAGCATTTGCATACTGCAATAATAGAAAAACAGTGCCAAATCATGAGTGAACTCCCATTCACAATTGCTACAAAGAGAATAAAATACCTAGGAATACTACTAAGGAGGGATGGGAAGGACCTCTTCAAGGACAACTACAAACCACTGCTCAAGAAAATAAGAGAAGACACAAACAGAGGGAAAAACATTCCATGCTTATGGTTATGAAGAATCGATATTGTGAAAATGATCATATTGCCCAGAGTAATTTCTAGATTCAATGCTATCCCCACTAAGCTACCAATGACTTTCTTCACAGAATTGGAAAAAAACACTTAAACTTCATATGGAACTGCAAAAGAGCTCACATAGCCAAGACAATCCTAAACAAACAAACAAAAACAAGCTGGAGGCATCACGCTACCTGACTTCAAACTATATTACGTCACTGTAATCAAAACAGCATGGTACTGGTACCAAAACAGAGATATAGACCAGTGGAACAGAACAGAGGCCTCAGAAAGAACACCACACAACCATAACCATCTGATCTTTCACAAACCTGACAAAAACAAGCAATGGGGAAAGAATTCTCTATTTAGTAAATGGTGTTGGGAAAACTGGCTAGCCATGTGAAGAAAGCTGAAATGGGATCCCTTCCTTACACCTTATACAAAAATTAACTCTAGATGGATTAAAGATTTAAACATGAGACCTAACACCATAAAAACTCTAGAAGAAAACCTAGGCAATAGCATTCAGGACATAGGCATGGGTGAGGACTTCATGACTAAAACACCAAAAGCAATGGCAACAAAAGCTAAAATAGACAAATGGAATCTAATTAAACTTAAGACATTCTGCACAGCAAAAGAAACAATTAGAGTGAACCAGCAACCAACAGAATGGGAAAAAATTTTTGCAATCTGCCCATCTGACAAAGGGCTACTATCCAGAATCTATAGAGAACTTAACAAATTTATGAGGAAAAAAAAAAACTAACGACTCCATCAAAAAGTGGGTGAAGGATATGAAGATACTTTTCAAAAGACATTTATGCAGCCAACAAACATGAAAAAAAGCTCATCATCACCGGTCATTACAGGAATGCAAATCGAAACCACATTGAAATACCAACTCATGCCAGTTAGAATGGTGCTCACTAAAAAGTCAGGAGACGAGATGCTGGAGAAATAGGAATGATTTTACACTGTTGGTGGGACTGTAAATTAATTCAACCATTGTGAAAGACAGTGTGGTGATTCCTCAAGCATCTAGAAACAGAAATACCATTTAACCCAGCAATTCCATTACTGGGTATATGCTCAAATCATTCATTATAAAGACACATGCACACACATGTTTATTGCTACACTGTTCACAATAGCAAATACTTGGTACCAACCCAAATGCCCATCAATGACAGACTAGATAAAGAAAATGAGGCACATATACACTATGGAATATGATGCAGCCATAAAATAGGATGCGTTCACGTCCTTTGCAAGGACTTGGATGAAACTGGAAAGCATGGTTCTCAGCAAACCGACACAAGAACAGAAAACCAAATTCCACATGTTCTCACTCATAAGTGGGTGTTGAACAATAAGAACACATGGACACAGGTAGGGGAACATCCCACACGAGGGCTTAGGGGGTGGGGTGCCAGGGGAGGAATAGCAAGGAGTTGGGGGATTGGGGTGGGATAGCATTCGGAGAAATATTTAATGTGGATGACAGGGCAATGGATGTAGCAAACCACCACCATGGCACATGTATACCTGTGTAACAAATCTGCATGATCTCCACATGTACCCCAGAACTTAAAGTACAATAAATTTAAAACAAAAAAAAACACTTCAAAAAATGAAAAAGTGACATGCGCATGCATGCTTATAGCAGCAAAAATTTGCAATTGCAAAGATATAAAACCAACCTAAGTGCCCATTCACCAACAAGTGGATGAAGAAAATGTATAGATACACCATGGAATATTACTCAGTCATAAAAAGGAATAATGCATTTTGCAGCAACTTAGATGGAGCTGGAGATCATTATTCCAAGTAATTCAGGAATGGAAAATTAAATATCATAAGTTCTCACTTTTAAGTGGGAGCTAACCTATGAGGATACAATCATAAGAATGCTATAATGGACTTAAGAAGGAAGGTTATGAGGCGGGTAAGGGATAAAGGACTATATACTGGGCCGTGTGTACTGCTCAGGTGACAGGTACACTAAAATTTCAGAAACCACTACTAAAGAACATATGCATGTAACCAAAAACCACCTGTACCCTAAAAACTATTTAACTATTTTTAAAGGTTAAGACTTTAAAAACAAAGTATCATCCAACATATATAAACATGCTCTTGTAAATAACTTCTGGATTAAATAGGAAATGAACTGTGAACTGAAATTTACTCTACAAATATTTACTGAGCTCCCACTAAGTGTTAGGCTCCCTTCTAGATGCTGGGAATTCTCCATGAACAAGGGTCAAAAAATATCTGCCTTCATGGAACTTACATTTTAGTGAAGTTTTAGTTTGCTTAAAATGAACAGTAACATCACTGCATTTCACAACCAATAGCATATGACCGATAAAGTACTCAGAAGTAAATTTACAAACTTAAATTCATATGGTGAAAAAAGTGTAATGTTTATCTGAATGTTAAAAGTGCATATTCTGACAACAATTCTATTAGAAATCTGACAGAAATACTTGATACCTATGCAGTGATATATGTACAAATATGCACATTGCAGCATTGTTTATATTAGCAAAATATTAAAAGTTTTAAAGTACAAAGTTTTATTATGACTTATCTTTAGGAATCAGCAAAGTTTCCATCTTAGATGTGATAGTCATGAGGTCTCTATGTAAGAGAAGAGGGAAGGTAATCTATAATGGAGATCAACAGTGAACAGGGGAGGGGTTTTTTCTGGTACCCTTTAGTCTTTCACAACATTTTACAAAACAATGTAGGCAAGGAAGAGGCTGATCTGTAATCAGAGAAACAAAGGTTATAGCTGCCTATCATGTGACTGGGATCCCATAATCACCTTCCCTTAAGTCCCAAAATAATTTAAAATTGCAACAGTTTTTTGAATTGCTTATTCTTACAGCTGGACAAAATGGGACAATTTAAATGACAATATGAGTAATATTTCTGATGGATTGAAACACAAATACGTTTAAATCTATGAATTCATACTACTACTAAACACCTCATTAACTATATTTAGTGAATGCTCAGGAACCAATCCAAAATATTGGTAACTGGTAATGAAAGTGGAATGGGGAAAATTAAGGAGGTACCCCATTTTGTTACACAAAACATAGCTCAAGGTAACCAAGATTGATGAGGAAAATTTTCTCATAGAATCATTCCAATTAAGAAACAAAAAAGGATGATCAAATTAGAATATCATTATTTTACATTACTAAATTAGCTAATGATCAATGGTTGCTAATATTACAAAAGGAGATAAAACTAGGTATTATGTTCCTCCTGATAGAAAGTACCACATATGAAACAGTCTTGCCCAAAGAAATCAAACTTGAATCTGATTAGCCCACTAGGTTGCACTACCAATTTTCAGAAAGCACAGAGGACAAAGGAATCTGTTACACCACGCAATGCGGATACAATAGACACATAGTTGGAAAACTCTATGTAACAAAGGACTTACCTTCTTCAACAAAATATAAACAACAAAAAAAAAAGGTAGAGAAAACACATAGATTAAGAAAACACTTAAAAGACCTTATTTAGATCCTGATTCAAACCTCAAAGAATACATATTGACTAGTTGTTCAATGCTATTAAGAAATTGTGGGTTTTTTTTTTTTTTTGAATTGTGCAATGCTGACATTGTGGTTATATTTAAGAAGAATCCTTATCTTTTAGAGATATATCCTAAAATGCCAATGTGTAACAATGATATCTGGAATTTGCTTCAACAATTCAGAGAAGGGGCATAGAATAATGGGAAAGTTATAATACGCTCATAAGTTGATAACTATTGAATCCCAGAGATAAGTACATACAGGGGTTTATTATACTGTTCTACTTTTGTGTATGTTTAAAGTTCCTCATAATTAGAGTTAAAATTATCATCTACTTTTCTACACTGCATAAAAGTGAGACTGAGCCCCAAAGAATTAGGCATCTTCCAGTTTCTATTATCCATTATTCTTCTGGGGGTGAAAAAAAAACCCTATTTTTTAACTTGTCTCATTGTTCTTTTCTTATGTCTCTGAATTTGGGAAAGCTTTGTTTTCTTTATTTCAGTGAACCCATTTGTTTTCTCATGAAGGAAAATCAATAGCAACTTGACAGAACCTTGCCAGTCCTTTTCCCAACTCATCAACAGCTTCAGGATCAGGATGCCCGTAAAGTATCCTATTTGGGGTTTTCCCTCCTGAAGTGGTTCTCTTACTTCAAACACACACACTCATCATTGGCTCATGCATGACCTACATTCTTTATTTTTATTAATAAGCACCTGCAAACTCATAATCCAAAGACAATAGCCAAGACCTTGCAGTATAATCTACAAATAGTCATGCATCTCTCCTTATCTTAAATTCCTGCCTCCTTCTATACCTGCTCAAAGTAACCACAACCTTTCCTTTATAGATTGTTCATTTGCATTCATTTTGCTTGTTTTCAACTTAATACAAAAGATATACCATAATGTGTTGGCCTTACTTTTTTTAACCTAACAGCACATCACTAGTATTCATCCATATTTTTGGATCACTCTGTAATTCATTTGTTCTGCCTACTGAATACGTCATTGTATGTTCTTTTTTCCCATTTATTCATCCAGTCTCTGATGGGTATTTGTATTGTATCTGGAGTTGTACTGATCAGATCTGTTATAAACCATCTTGCCCATGTCTCCAGTTGTGCAAGCATGAGTTTCTTTTGTATGTGTTGTAGGATGAAACTGCTGAGTGATAGGAGATAAGGGACAATGATGCCTCCCGTTCACTTTCCATCTGAAAAACCTTTCCTGCAGAAACACAGCTTCATGCTTATACCACAAAGGTGGCACTCCTATGCTTTGTCTATCACGGTTTGTTGCTGCTCTTTCTACCAGTTCTAATTTTTCCAGCCCTGTAGCAATCTAAGACATATGCTTTCGCATATACTGCTTCAGAATTATTGAAGAAAAAGTACTACTGGAATCACTCTTGAGCTTGGGGAGCTCCAGGTATCTTTAACTGGCACAACTTTTGCACACAAAGTGATGGAAATTAAACTGACTGCTAACTATCTGCATTTTTCTACGCTGTAATCAAGAAAAAAAGATATGACCTTCGTCTGGATCTACATAGAAATGAAATCTATTTCAACTTTCATTTTAAGCACAATATTAACATAAATCTGTTCTGATTTTTTATGTTGTGCTTACAGTTTCCCCCTGCTTTTCTTTAGAAGGGGACAAGATTTTAAAAGGAGTAACTCTTGGGAAGCTGCAAACATTCGTGTATCTCTTAAAATGAACCCTTCTCATATTTTATGATACAAGAAAAACTTGAGGAAATTAATAAATTGTTCTCCCTGACTCCAAAGAGAAATTAAGAAATGTAAGATCTTCCCCCCATCTACAGAATGTCTATACCATTTGCTCCACTCATTAACTCCCACCTCTAGGATCAGGCGCTAGCAGGATGTGGAGAAATTTTTTTCTCCTTATTTTAATCAAAGAAAGAGAACATAAGTACTTGAAGATTCATAATATTAACAGTCTAATTCGTTTCTTAAATGCTGCTTTAAATTAGGATAATTTTAAATTATAGGATATAACAACTATATAAACATAAAATGCTTTAATTAGAGACTTGTTTGTGTGAAAAAGAAAAAAAAAATCCACTTGAAGCATCAGTCTGGCATTCTGCATTAACTTCCAACAGCCACAAATTCCCACTGGACCACTGAACCTAGGAAATAAGGCTATGTCCATCATCCTGTCTCTGAAATTTAGTCTCCACTTGTTCGTGGCCAGGTCTCTGCTCTTTAAAGAAAAAAATTAAGACCAAAAAAAAAAAAAACACCACACCCCGAGTTGAAGTCTCATTCAAATTCATAGCAACTTCTGATGTTTCTGAACTTGCTTAATGTATCGCACTAATCACAGTCCTACTGGGCCTCCATAAATAACATGCTATGTTACTGACAAAATAGAGATTTGGGAGTAGCTCAATCTTGAAGGGTAATTAAAAAAAAAAAAAAAAGAGGCCAGGCACAGTGGCTCACGCCTGTAATCCCAGCACTTTGGAAGGCCGAGGCGGGTGGATCACGAGGTCAAGAGATCAAGACCATCCTAGTCAACATGGTGAAACCCCGTCTCTACTAAAAATACAAAAACTTAGCTGGGCATGGTGGCGCATGCCTGTAATCCCAGCTACTCGGGAGGCTGAGGCAGGAGAATTGCCTGATCCCAGGAGGCAGAGGTTGCGGTGAGCCGAGATCGCGCCATCGCACTCCAGCCTGGGTAACAAGAGCGAAACTCCGTCTCAAAAAAAAAAAAAAAAAGAAACACCTCAAATTCTACCTCAAATACTTATTAATCTTTTGAAATCACTTTCTCCTTTTAGAATCTGATGAAAGCTATGGACTCTTCCTTCAAAATATGTAATTTCAAAAAAGGTTACATACACATTCAGATTTGTATACCTACAGATGACCACACCATCCTGCCCTTCTTGAATCCCCATACTCAATATTAAGAACTGCTTTAAGGAAAAGATTCCAACTCTTACGGTATAAATACTCATTAACTGGTAAGTATATGGAGTGTCTACTATGTGCCAAAGTTTGCGCAAGACCCTGGGAGTACAATAGAGAACAGTTAGATCTGGTCTCTGCCCTCATGGGCCTCATTATTCATGAAAGAAACAGATATTAAATTAATTATACCAACAAATGGAGAATAGGAATTGTGGCAGAAGTACAAAAAGGACAGAGTGCTAAGAGAGCCAACTAATGAGCACCTGGCTGATCAGGAAGGTTTCTGAAGACTTCTCTGAGATTCTGACAATGGAGCTGCGGTCAGAGTTAGTAGGTAGAGAGATGGAAAGAACACTAGAGGGAATCAGGACATCAAGTTCAAAGTCTTTGAGGGAGATAGAACACGGTATATAGGAAAGAGTGGCCAAGCAGAGACCATGAGAGTGAGGTAGCAAGCTGAGGCTGGAGGGATAGGCAAGGAAAAGTAGGCAGGTCTTACGGCTATGTTGTAAAATATTTTTCTTTTTATTTTGGAGTAATGGGAAGTCAGTAAATAATTTTAATCTGGGAGATGTAAACATAATCAGATCTGAATTCTGACAAGGTCATCATGCATGCAACATGAAAAACAGATTTGCAGAGGACCATAATGGATGACAGAGACTGGCTTAGAGGTCATTGCCATAGTTTAGTAAAATAAACAACTAGAGGAGAGTGGTGACCAAAGAGATGAACATGGTTGGATTCAAGTAATATTCAGTTAGGATAATTAACAGGATACTGCAAAAGATTTGGTTTTTCACCATCTGCCAATACATAGAATCAATGCCTGCCACACAGTGTTCAACAAACAGTTGTTGAGTGAATAAATAATGAACATTGTGACAAACAATGGCTAAACATAAATTGTCAAAGAATTTTATGTCAGTAACATTGCTGAAAGAATGTGATGTACACAAAAGCTGCAGAGGTGAAAACAAGTTAATAAAAACAGTAATGTGTGAGAGGAGCATTTGTGTTGGTTTGACCCTGAATTTGGGGAGAGGGTGCTGAATGGTCTGGTTGGACTTCTGCAATTTCTATAAAGTGAAAAAGTAGTGAATTACAAGGAGCAGAAAGCCTGATAGAACAAGGAGAGAGCTTTTCACTTTTGATTCATGTTAACATCTTGTGATTGTGTCATTTCCATGGGACATGACAAAACGATAATGATTTTGGAGGAAGATTTGGTAGAATACAAACATAACTTTTATAACCAAGTTTGTGTGCCTCTCAGCAGTCCTATAATCATACAGCTTAGCAAGTGCCTTTGTTTTGAAGTCCATAAAAGCAGGTTGCTTTGTGGAAATTTTAGAAAACTAACCACTGATGTGAGAGAATAAAACACTGCAGTTTCTTGTCTCTGCCACAGCCATGACCACTGGAGTCCAACCTCAGATTTTTAATAAATTTCTGTGGAAACTGACCCCTTACACACCCAAATAATTCATCATGATTTCACTTCATGAACAGCAGCATATGTATGATGGAAACAGGACGAGCTCTGCGTTTGTTTTCCAACCTAATCATGTACTAAAATGTTCATAAGATTCTGTTCCATTAATAAGAATGCAAATTAATGCACACATAAGGGAGATTCAGTCTCACTTCTAGATTCTGTATGCATTGAAAAATCTTGATCTTTATTACCTTTGATTTGCTCTTAAATGCAAAGTTAATTTGATGGCCACACTAGCTGCATATTTTGAATCCACCTTTTTTATTTTTACTTTTTTGAAACCAGATGAATGCCTTACATGGAGGCTTCATTCTCTTAGTAGTGCTTTCCATTCAAAGCTTCTGTTAATGAGGATTATTGGTTTAAAGACAGGCTCATCAATAAAGCTAAGGCTACTCAAAAGTCTCTGAATTTTTCAGAAGTGAAAACAAAAATAGTAGAATCAGGGAAACAGCATTCAATGAACGTTTCAATTGAGAGAATCTTTTAACTCATATCAGCTTTTTTCCCCATCATCATCTAGGCTGGAGGTCCCTAACATTTATGTGACTAGAAGCTATTTTTAATTTTCCCCATGGTTTTAAGATTTCTAAAATAGAGGACTTGGTGATTTTATGTCTGGAGAAGGAATACAGAAAATGAAATCTGCGTAAAGATAAATGTAAGGCCTTTAGATGAACACATCAGGGCAAGAAAAGATATCGTCAATTTTTCTGTCATCCTCTCTGGTCACTGATGGCTTGACTAGAGCAATTGGCTTGAAATTATGCTAAATACAGCTTTAACACCCACTGACCTGCCATTCAGCAATCCCATAAGCTAACTTTCTTTGTTAACTGTTTGGGAAGTAGCTTGACCTTAGGCAGGTTGGGAACACCCAGCCCAGAAACCTGTGCAATGAGAATTGTTAGCAATGGAGGTAGAGCATAAACTCTTAGCAACCAGACACTACTTATCACAAGCCACTTCTCCCATCTTCACAAATGATTTGCTCCTCGAAAGTGGTCCAATCCCACCTACTACAAATGTTTAGTACATTCCTTACTGTATTCACCAGAGATGTCTGGCTCCAAATATATGATAAATGCTGCCTCCAAGATGGGTTCTAATATGGCTCTATGTAGACAAGAGGAAGATTACTTTGGCATTCTTATATACTCAACTCTTAATTATCCACATTAATAAAGGAATCAAGGGGATAAGAGTTCAAAATTAAGGATAATACAAAAGTAATTTATATTTGGCTTTAGTATTCATTATGTGAATTTGCGGGTGAGCAAATTAACTTTGTAATTATAATTTGGCTCTTCAGAATGAGTTTTTATTCTCAGTTGGCTCATGTTGAAAGCCAGCTAGTGGTGTGCTAGAAGTCAAATTAAATTTGACCTGGAATTTACAAGTTTCTGCAATTGACTCACCCATAAATGATCAAAGTTTATTTGTTCTACTTCATGGAGGAGGTCTATATCATACCAGTAGCCTATGGAGAGCCACAGTTTAAGGTAAATTGCATAGATTCAGAATCATATACAGTTCTGATATTGCAGACTTCAAGACAAGAGTATTACTTGAGAAAGCCATTTCAGTAGGAAGGCATAACAGTTCTAAACTTACCTCTAATAGCATAGCCCCAAAATATGTAAAGTAAAAACAGGTCTCAGAACCAAAAGACATGGACCTTCTCATTCACAGGGATTTCTGTTAATTCTCTAACCATGGCAAGTTGACACTTTCCTCTAGGGTGGGAGGCCTTCATCTCACATCTTCTGTTCAATGTTCTCCATCCTCTCATCTCCTAGAGAACTCTCTCCCTCTTCAGTTGGACTATATTCTTCTCCTGGATATTTGAGGCCTGAAGCTTTAAATACCAGGGTACTCAAATTAGTAAAAACCCTTGTGAGCAAGATAACAGTTGTCATCAAAAGGAAACAGTTCTCCAAAAGGTAAATTAAGAAAGGAGATAAGGTATATATTCAGTGGCTTCCTATTAGAAGAAAAAAAAAGCTGGAAAGACTTGCAAAACTCCAAGTCAGAGTGATCCTTCCACAGATTCCAACACTACCTAAAAATGGAGCAGTCTTCCCTCACAGTCAAGACATTTAAAACACAGGAAACCATGACACTTGCTGGCCTAATCTTAGAGAAGTAAGTGAGGCATGGATACGACTGCATGCATCGAAGGGAAGTCAGGCCAAGGAGGAGCTCCAGGTCCAGTAGAGCTCAGAAATAAACATTCCTAGAACTACAGGACTTCCTTCTACCTTGAGTGAATAGCAGTGATGAGTTCACACATCCTGCAGCCAACAGCCACCTCTGAGGAACAGATGTCTGATCACAGACAGGAGAGTCAAAAAGAGACAGACTACTCAAGAAAATTATGAAATTCAAGGATGGCCAGCTTTGTCTGAGGCATTCCCCTTTCATTCCCTAAGAGTTCCTGTCACCCCAACCAAGTGCTGCCATGTATGCTGGTGCTTCATGGCCTCCCTCACCCTGTGTCCCTGTATAAACTAAAACACGAAGTGAAAGTAAGCACCATTCAGACATTAGTTACTCATGCAATAAAGAATCAAGAATATCTAAACAGCAGTAGCTTAGAGACCACAACTAGTTGATATAGTGCAATAGGGCATTTATTTATTTTAATGCTGATGTTTGCATAGTACTATACTGTGTAACTTAGAGTATAAATGTCTTGGGAATGGTAGGACAATGGGCACTATCAGTGGAAATACCTTAGAAAGAGATGGGGTGCTCAAGCATGGTTATTTTACAAATGTTTTCTCTACCTCCATTTGCATTCATGGAAAACACTGAATAATTGAGATTATCATTTTTACCAGCTACCATCATTGGTTGAATTGAGCTCAAAAAGCCAAATAGTTTTTCCATCATAGGTTCTCACATCTTAGAATCTACAGAAGACAATATGTTAGGGTCTAAACTCTGTTAGTGTGGACAATGAACATGAAAAAACACTTTGAGATCTTTATTTGCTATCTAAAAGTGTATCTATTTCTAACCAATTTCGTACAAGGAATTGTTGTGAGGACAGAATGAAGAGATAATGTGAAACAGAACTAGGATCTCTAACACTCAACTCAAAGGACAAAGGATGCTATTACTTATTCAGCTGAGCTATTGAGAATCTATTAGCCCCTCTACTCACACACATGAACACATACGTATGTGCACACATGAATACACACCGTTTGTGAAGAAGTACACAAAGTAGAAAATACCCAGAAATGACTGAGTGGAATCAAAAATTAGGAGATGCCATCAAGAAGCCTATAAGTGGACACGGTAGAAAAGTTACTGTTCAACGCATTCAACTTGATCTGAAATAAAAAATTGTTTTTGACTAAATGGAGCAGCCAAACTTGATGCAGACAGAGACATGGTCTAAGAAACATTTTTAAAAAATAATTAGAAGAGTAACAGTTGGCAAAGCACAAAGAAGCTAAAATTATGGCTCAAGGTTTGCTTAAACTGTCTGGGCACCTAATAGGCCCAAAACAGCGATGAAATCATAACAGCTTCTCAATAGATGTTGGCTATTTGTATCCCAATCAAAATTCATCAGATTCAATTTGCTCTCCCCAAGCAGCCAATGTTCTAGCATCATTCCATTTTTATCACCTTAGTAATGCAGAGTTATGTCATTGCCTAAGATATAATGTTAAAATAAATTTCACTTTGATTATTTATAGAAATATGTAGGCTTAAGGAAGGCTGTAAGATATATTCAATATGTGTATTAGGAACTCTAACAATTTTCCTAAGCTCCTATAAGCATCAGCCCAAATGTATCTGATCTCAGTCTTCACCTAGTGAACTACATTTGTAGTAACAGCTTAAAAAGGAAAGAAATTGTAGGATCCCATTTATAGCTTCAAAAATAATTAAACCACTTGACATTTTTATGATGCTTTATAGCTTACAAAGGGCTTTCACTAACCTATTATAATTTCCCACCTTTTCTTATGTTTCTGTTT
Source organism: Callithrix jacchus (assembly GCF_049354715.1). Classification (NCBI taxonomy): domain Eukaryota; kingdom Metazoa; phylum Chordata; class Mammalia; order Primates; family Cebidae; genus Callithrix; species Callithrix jacchus. The sequence continues at coordinate 97,171,333 of NC_133514.1, forward strand.
CCTAGTTTTGAAATGCCTACAACACAATACACCAAGATAGGCCCAATTATCCCCAATCTGCATACAAAAAAACTACAGCTGAATAATTAAATGAGGCAATTCTTTTCAAAATTTTATGACAAAAAAACACTAAAATCAGAGGAAGATGAATCCTCAGCATCTTAGAATATAATCCAAAGCAATCTAGCAAGATAAAAATTACCCTTTAAGTATCCTATTTTTACATATTTTTCCCTCTTCTCTATCTGGGTAGGATGTAGTACACAGAAAGGAGCTCACATGGCAATTATGGAAAAAAATAAAGCAAGTAATCAACACCACTGTAAAAATCATATTGTTAATGACACTGAATATCTACTGAAGCAAAAAAGACTAAGCGAATGTAATATGACAGAGGATAAAGTCTCAGGTGAGCTGATATGAATGCCTCTTTTCTATTGTGGAGGCATCTGCTGAGTATTGATTTAAAATCAAACTTGCTGTAGGAAAAAATGTCTTTTGGGAAAAGAAAAACAAGTGGAGTTTTTGATAACTCCATAGGGACTGGAATGTGAATTGGAATCTAGAGGATCACCAAGGTCATATTCCAGTTTTCTGAATGGGAAATGTACTGAGTCTAGGAGTAGCATTAGAGGCTAGAGGGTTAGGAAGAAAAGGTGACATAAAGTCACCCACAATTTCTGGTGCTTAAGAGACAAAGTCTGGCTTTGGGGAGACAACAAATATTCAACAAGTCTCACCTTTGAGACATTTGGAATCAAAAGAAAACAGAGTGTAAACTCAAGACAGCATTAACATAGGCCTGGTTAAACTTATTTACCCATTACTCTCTAGAGAAAAATAAAATCTACTACAACACTTATTTTTTAATACACAAATCCTGTGCATAGTAAATATAGATATATGAGACATGTTAAAAGAAACTGACGAATAGTCAAGGCGGGGGAAAAACCATAAGCAGATCCACAGGTGATACACAGATAGAGTTAAGAGTTCAAATATAAATGTTAAAACAAAAGATAAACAAAATGAAGGAAAAGACAATTTCAATATATAAATGGAATCAATAAAAATACAAATAAACATTCCAGAACTAAGAAATACAATAAATAAAATTAAAAATTTATTAGACACATTAGCAGCAGGTTTGGCAAAGCATGAAACAGAATTAAACTCAAAATCAGGTCAATAAAAAATATATAATTGAAACACAAACAAAAAAAATAGAATGGAATAGAGACTAAGAGACAGGTAGGATATAGTCAAATGGTCTATGTAATTGAAGTTCCAGAAGAGAATAAAAGAAAATGAAGCTGAAATAATATTTGTAGAGATGGCTAAAAATTTCCCAAAACTGTTAAATATCAAATTAATGAATTTCAGATATGTTGATAACCCAAGTGGTATAAATATAAAGGAATCACATCTAGTCACATCCTCATATAACTGCAGACAATAAAAAAATAGTTGCAATATTCTTGGACATAAAAATAATTCTACAACTAATTTTTAACAATAAAAAAAAGAAAACAAGAAGACAATAAAATGATACCTTTAAGGTTCTAGAAGGGAAAAAAAAATCTACCAACTTAGAATTCTAACTCAAGTGAAAATATTCCTCAAATGTGGAGATATTTTCAGATAGACCCCCCCAAAAAAGTAGAGAAGTCATATTCAGCAGACTGACACTATAATATGCCAACAAATTCCCCAGAGGTAAAATGAACCCATAATATGCCAACAAATTCCCCAGAGGGAAAATGAACCCAGGTAAAAGCATTATTAAGAACACTAGAAAAGAAATATTTGTGTAAATATAAAATATTGCTCTTTACATCAGCAATATTAATAGTGTCTTGTGACTTTTTTAACATAATAGAAGTAAAATACATGACAATAATAGTGCAAAGGATAGAAAGGGTTAACTGTAAACTGTTCAAGGTTCTTGCATTTTGAAGAGGAGATGGAAAAAATACTAATAAGGTAGACATTCATTAATCAAACATACTTTAATCTTTAAAGCAGTTGTCTGAATCACAGCCTATGAACCAATCTGGCTAGCAATTTGGTTTTACGAAGTTTTATGGGCACAAAGCTACAGCTATTTGTTTACCTTTTATCTATGTTAGCTTTCACATTACAAATGTAGGGTTGAATAGTTTCACAGAGATCACACAGCTACCAAAATATTTTCAGAAAAAGTTTGCAGACCCCTATCATAAGGAATTTTAAAAAAATAATAAAATAAAGAGTCCATAACCCAAAAGTTAACAGGAAGGTAAAATGGAATTAGAAGACATGATTAGGACAAGAAAAGGCAGGAAAGAAAGTATACATAAAGATAGGATTAAAGCGAAATCAACTGGTAAAATGGCAGACACACGCCTAACAAACAACAGTAGGCTAAACACTTCAACGAAAAAAACCAGCCTGAGCAACATGGCAAAATCTCGATTCTACAAAAAATTAGTCAGGCATGGTGGCACGTGCCTGCAGTCCAGCTACCTGGGAAGCTGAGGTGGGAGGATTACCTGAGTCCCAGAAGTCCAGCTACAGTCAGCCATGGTCATGCCACTGCATTCCAGCCTGGGCAACAAAGCTAGACTCTGTTTAAAAAATAAAAATAAAAAACTGTAACAGTGCAAAAGACATACATTTTAATTAGAAGAAAACAGTGTTTGAAAGGATTCAGAAGGTTTTCCCAGAAAGAAAACAAAGAGCAACAGATAGCTAGTATGGTGATATTAGTATCAGACATAATCAACTTCAAGGCTAAAACATTACTATATGGTTAAGGAGTAATTTCAACAGGAAGGCATATGCTATATGTCCATTTAATGTGTTTCAACACACTGAGTTGATACCTAGTTTCTCAGCGGGTATGATGGTTAAAGAGTATGGTCTAGGAAGAAAATTCTTGAATGAAACAAACCTGTTTCAATATGCTTATGATGCACATAAGCATTATGTTTCAATATGCACATAAACAATGCTAAACGTATATCTAACAAAATAGCTACAAAATATATAAAGCAAAAATGTATCTAAAGATCTTTGAAAACTCTAAACTTCCAAAGAACTTAAAGGAGAAATAGAAAAAGCATTGATCATAGTTGGAGAATTTAACACACCTTGCTCAGTAACTGAAAGAATCTGGAGACCATTAAAAAAATGGTAATGATATTGAAGATGTAAGCAACCTATATAAACCAAATTGACCTAACTGACAAGAATAAAAGACTATATGCAACAGCTTAGAGTTCTTATGGAAGATTTACCAAAATAATCTATATGCCAATCCATAAAACAAGTGTCAACAAATTGCAAAGCACTGAAATAATACTAAGGTCTGTTCTCTGACTATAGTGGACTGCAACTAGGAAAAACATACAGAAAGTTAACTAGAAATAAAACACTTCCAAAAAAATCCATGTCTCAAATGAGAAATCATAACGGAAGTTTAAAAATGTTGAATGGAATTTAATAAAGATATGATATGTTAAAGTTGGATATATTTAAGGATCTGGTTTATAGGGAAATGTATAGCTGTAAAGGCACATAGAAGACTGAAAAGAAAAATCTAAGTTTTCATTTTAAAAAGCTAAAAAATAGCAAATTAAACCCAAAGAAAAATGATGAAACAAAAATAAGAGCAGAAAATACAGGATATAGATTTTATCTTTATCTAACAAATGTGGAAATTCAGGCAGAGAAATAAATTGCCCAGATCGCATTATTAGCAATGAACAGCACTATGACTTGAATCCTGGTAGTCCGACACCCAAACTTACACTTTAAATGGTTATCTGAACAGACTCATAGGAAGATACAACCAAGTTTTGAGCAGCACAGCTAAGCAATATTCCACTGTACACTACTGAAGCCACCAATGCTCTTTCCTTCTTGGTGTGAGATTCTGCCTCTACTACACTGGCCCTCACTACTGATGACTCACCAGGTGCCAACCTGCTCTATTATTACTGCCCCTGATATGAGACCACTATACATCTTCCGCTACACCTGTATTTTAAGCAGCCTCACTGTAACTCCTGGCTCTAATCAAAGACTCAGTTGCAGCCCTGCCCCTGAACATGTCCTGTCCTGCCCTGAAAACTGTCACTCTGGCTACACTCATACCTCAGAAGCCCAGCCAGTGCTATATTCCATCTCCCATTGCCTAGACCCACTACAGTCACAAAAATGTCAACTAGGGAGGTAGACCTGTCTGTCTCCCAATGTGGCCACAGAATCCACCAGATGAAGCAGCATAGAGGATGCTATGCAGGGATTTTTACTGAGCTGCTAAAAATAAATTACAAATAAATTTTAGTGGAAAGTTCCTTAAAAGTTGTTCAATGGCATTTTTCTGTAAAAGATACATAAAGAAGACAACCTGTATGCCAGTTACCAAAAAACTAATGAGTTGGCTTCGGAGTTCTTAGGGGTTTTTATTTTTTATTTTTTTATTTTTTTTGCATTTCACAGTTGTTTGGGAGACAGTAAATATTAACTAAAAGTGTTTTAGTATCAGAGTATGTAGTAAAGAATATGGTCCTGACCAAATAAGAGATCTGGCCTTTGTCCTGGACTTCTGGGAGGTAACTTCTGAGCCCTTTGAATGTTATGCCTCACAGGAGTGTTGTCTGCTGGAAATACTGAGTTATTCTAGATAGTCCAACTATATGATTTAGGGTGAGGGCTGGCTACACCCATGAGGTCTTAGAGTGGGGCCTGGACACACCAGAAAGACCAACAATGTACCGTGTGGTAGCTTTATGTATACTGTATCAGATTTGACCTGGAGGCTGAAGTCAACCACATGGACAATCAATCGTGCCTATGCAATGAAGTCCCAATAACAAATCTCAACACTGAGGCTCAGGTAAGCTTCCCTGGTTGGCAATACCCCACATGTATTATCCCACATAGATGCTGAGAGGTGATGAAAAATGGGTAAAGGGTAACAGGAACTCCTCATTTGGAACTCTCCTGGATTCTGCTCTACACATCTCTTCATTGGGCTGATCTTAATCTGTATCCTTTTCTGAGGTAAACCATAACCATGACTATGTAAAGCTTTCTGTGAGTCTCACTAGTGAATTATCAAACTGGAGAATGATTTTTTAGAACCCCTCAAACTTGCATTTGGAGTCTGAAGTAAGGGCAGTCCTGGGACTATATCTTGTAAACTTTGTAGTTGGCCCAAACTTCTCATATAGGGCACATTCTGACTCTGTTTGCTACCATTCTACCTGCCATTTTTAATAAAAAGTCAGGCAAAGATGGAGACTATATCACTGTTTTATTAATATGCATCTACCCTTCTATCTTTTGTCACAGACATGCTTTACAACATTATCATTATAATTATATATTCTATGTCAACTAGGCCCATCATTTACACAAACACAAAAGCAAAGAAAAAAGTTTAGAAACTGAGCACTTCTACAGCTCCCAAGGTCCCTTTAGTCTGATCATGCATCTTTATCCAATTCCTTTCTATTGTAGACCTTGATTTAAAGCAGCTTCCTTCCTGCCTGACCACATTCTTTGATCAGGCCTCTATAATGTAATGCATACAACTCCCTTCCCTATCAACTCCTATCCATCTCCTCTTCTTGTTCAGTGTCACCATGTTTCAGAGAAAGAACTCAAGTCACTCCTTTTCCATTAAGTAGCCATCATTTATGGCACTGACCCCACAAGGTTGATAGGGCATTCAGTGAAGTAATTTTTTTTTTTTTTTGAGACGGTGTTTCGCTCTTGTTACCCAGGCTGGAGTGCAATGGTGCGATCTCGGCTCACCGCAACCTCCACCTCCTGGGTTCAAGCAATTCACACATCTCAGCCTCCCGAGTAGCTGGGATTACACGCATGCACCACCATGCCCAGCTAATTTTTCATATCTTTAGTAGAGACGGGGTTTCACCATTTTGACCAGGATGGTCTTGATCTCTTGACCTTGTGATCCACCCACCTCAGCCTCCCAAAGTGCTAGGATTACAGGCTTCAGCCACCGCGCCCAGTAATATTTATAAAAGAGTCAGAACATTATTTGACACATAGTAGGCCCAATGTTAGCCTTAGCTACTATTACTTATTACTATTACTCCTAATATTGCTATTGCCATGATAGTAATTTTCAACTGAATTTTATTTATAGTGTCTATGACAATTAAGCTTTTGATTGCATCTGTAATTGTTATTCTCTATTCTATACCCATTAGCTTCTGAATTATTGTGCATTAAGGGCAGGATCCACGTCTTATTTCCCTTTGGTGATAAGAGATTTCAGGTACAAAGAAAGTGCTGAATCTTCTTTATCTACTGATAAATTCCGAGAACATTGGAATGGGAGCACATAATCTAGCCATGCTAATGAAAGACATAAAATATTTGAACCCCTACAATGTGCAAGTGTATATCATTTTTTCTCCAGGATCCTGGGTTTTCAAATTGTATAAAGATTTGGTATTTACAGGCATGACAATTTGTGTCTGTTACCAGAAAATAAGATGAAAGAAACAACAGACATGGAGCTCTCTGCTTCATATTGAGTCTGCTCATGAAAGATATACTAGTATTCACCAATACCAAATTCTTTACTTGATAAGCACAGGAAAGACAGTACTTCCCAGTATTTGAAATATTCTGTTTCTCTGAGGATTGGTAACACTGCAAATAGTGGAGTCTCTGTCAGTCTAAGTCCTAGAGCAGAACCCAAGTCAACTTGCACTGGACATGAGAGAGAAATAACTGTGGTACTGAGTCACTAAGATTTATGGGTTAACTTGTCATGGCACAGTACTTAGTCTCTTCTGGTTCATACTCCAAGCAAACAGGAAGAAGAAAGAAGTTCAACATACTTATTTTATTAACACTGCCTTCTTGTACACAATTATTTTTTTTAAAGCCACATGAGTTATGATTGACATACAAAAAGCTGTACATGCTTAATGTATACAACATGAGTTTGCAAACACACATGAAACCATCACCACAATCAATGCCATAAACATATGCATCACCTCCAAAAGTTTCTTACCCCGATTGTGTGATAAAAGTACTTAACATAAAAATTTGCTGAGAGGGTAGATATTAGGTGTACAAGTATTGTCAACTCTAGTCACTATCCAGTACAGAAATTTCTAAAACTTATCCATTTTGCATAACTAAAACTGTCTACCCTTTGACTAATATCTGTTTCCTCCTCCCTTCTAACACAAGTCATTGGCAATCACCATTCTTTGCTCTGCTTCTACGAGGTTGGTTTCTATGAGTTTGGTTTATCTCTGCTTCTGTGAGTTTATAGTCCTTATATAAGTGGGACCATGCAGTATTTGTCCTGTGTCAGGCTAACTGATACCATGATTCTTAAGAAAAAGCAAAGAACCTAGTTTGTTTTTCTCACTATAGTTCTACTTTCAGTTTACTCTTTAAAATACTTTTATTATAAAGATAATTCAAACAAGTTTAGAAAATTGTACAGTTCATGCAGATACCTACCACCTAAATTCTACATTTAATATTTTAGAATATTTGCTTTATCACTTAGCTATCCATGTATCAATCCTCTTCTCCCCTCCATCCACTTACCTTTTACCTTTTGATGCATTTTAAAATTAGGTATATCAGTAGATTGTCTGCCTTATTGATTTCCCAATTCTCACACTTCCCACATAACAATGGTTATACAAAGACCAAATATCCAGGAAGTAATGAATGAAGGTTTACAACAAATACCTGTTATTAAGTCCCTATGTGCTACACACCTCAGATACAAATAAATGAGCTTCAAGGCCAAAACAGCAAGATGTCCAACACTTCCCAACACAAACATCCTCTCAGTGACTTGAGCTTCAAACAGTGAATATGCTGAGCTGTCCATTTGTAGCATCATTTCTTCTTTCACAGCTGCTTACAGAAAGTGCAGTTCTCAGCTTCAGACACCAAACTCCAATGAATCAAAGATAATGAGTCTGACATGTCATTGACTAAAACCCAAGAAAAATGCTGTGGGTTCCACACCATTGCCTCCACTAAAGTCGTGTCTTGGATTTTCATTATTTTGTTGCTATAGACACTTTACCAAATTATTAGATGTTGTGTTTCCAATAAAAGTTTTCTTTATGCTTTTCCTATTTTCTCAGGAGTCACTGATAAAATATTATCTTAAATGATCATCTCCCAAGAGTAAAATAAGTTGTGAAGATAACTTATTTTAACATGTAGCATTAAGTACACAAAGACTTGCATAATATTAACAGCACTATTATATACGTTCCATTGTTAGCCTTCACTTTACCTTTTTAGGTATATAAAGCATTGTAGTTGTCATCATCACCATTTTACAGATGAGAAGATGGAATCTCAGAGATTAAGCCTCCAAGGTAATAAGCTATGGATCTGGAGTTCAAAACCAGGCTTCTATCTCCAAATTCTGTAATTTTTCCCTCTGCACTTGATGTAAGAATAAAATAAAATAGCGTTTGGGGCAACAAACAGTTCAGCCCTATATGAAATGTATAGCTTTGACACACAAACTCAAAATGCTAACTATGTATTGTACTTCATGTGCATGTATGCAGATATGTTGTGTGTGCATATAAATGTGTGTACCTATATGTATAGAAAAATCATTTGAACAGCTTCTTCCCTGTGACAAGGTTTGTGCTAAGGGCTTTACAAATATTTTCATTTAACACCCAGAGAACCCTTGTGTGTTGAATATTATTACCCCCTAAGGTACAAAAAAAACCTGAGGCTCAGTGTAGTTAGGGAATGTGTCCAATGTCACACTGATATGTAGCCAGGACTGTCTGGCTACAAAATTCATGCTCTTGAGCATGTTAATGGAATCATTTTAAAACACTACAAGAAAATTGAGTAAGTATCAGTGTATTAGATTTATGTACTTATTGCCCAAAAAAAAAAGTTTTTTTAAAGAGGTATGGTTCTTGTCTTTGTTTAGTTACTCATTATTTATGCCAGGAACATGTTTCAAGCTGGGGATGATGCGATAAACACGACTAGGACGGTCTCTGACCTCAAGAAGCTTAAGGTCTCATGAAGAATGGTGGCAATTAAAAAAATAAAGCTAAATTTTTCTCTAGACCTGCTTTACATACAATCTTTTTCATCTCAGGTGTTGGAGACTCTGTCTTTCCAGAGGTTCTGGCCACAGTTGTAGAGTCATCTTTAATTCAGTTTTCTTAGCCTTACAGTTTGTCAACTAATACTGTTATTAGCTCTTCCTACAAAATATATTTGTAAGCCAAACATTTATTTCTGATTCTACTCCTACTACCCTAGTCCATGGCACAATCATCTCTCAACCAGATTATTACAATATTCTCTTAACTGGTTACACATTTACCTCCCCTCAGTCTATTATCGACACCACAATTAGGGCTCCTGTTAAAACTAAGTCAGATTATTCCATTCAACTGCTCACAATGTTGGTAGCTACCAATTTCTATCAGGAGAGAAGCTAAAGTCCTTAACCCAATTAAAATATGGGTAAAGGATCTCAATAGAAGTATCTTTTAAAAATATATAAAATGGCAGAAAAGTACATGAAAAGATGTTCATCATCATTAGCTGTCAGGAAAATGCTTATTAAAACCACATACTATTTTATACATACTAGGATGGCTCAAATCAAAAAAGACTGGTAATAAGTACTGTCAAGAATGTGGCAAAACTGAAGAACTCATACACGGCTGGTTGTAACCTATAAACAGTGAAGCTTCTTTGAAAAACTGTCTATCAGTTCCTCAAAAGGTTAAAAACAGTCATAATATGACCCAGTAATTCCACTTCTAGGTATATACCCAAAAGAAATGGAAGTATATGCCCACACAAAACCTTTCACATGAATATTCACAGCAAAATTATTCATAATGGTCAACGTGGAAACAACCAAAAGGTACATCAACTGATAAAGAGATAAAATGGAATACAATATACAAAGACTACCATGAAAAGGAATGAAATTCTGATCTGTATGATAATATGAACCTTAATGACAGTATGCTAAGTTTAAAAAGCCTGTCACAAAAGCCCACATATTATATGATTCCATTTATACCATTTATAGAAAATGTCCAGAATAGACAAATCTATAAAAATGGGGCTGGGAAGGTTGGTGGAGGATGGGGAGTGATTTCTAATGGCTAAAGATTTCTTTTCAGGATGAAGACAATGTCCCAAGATTGATTATAGTAATGGTTGCATAGCTGGATACACTAAAAACCACTGAATTGTATATACCTAAAATGGGTTAATTTTATGAATATGTGAACTATATCTCATTGGTGACATGTGTGTCTATGTGGGGGAGTGGCTGCCCTAAGTCAGTCCTTAAAATAGCTTCTGAGGCCTTACATCATCTGATTGCTGCCCCCACCGGTAGTTTTCTAGTGTATCCATATTCTCTTTCCTGGTCACTCAGCAGGAGCCAAACAAGTCTTTTTGCCCTTTCTCAGACGTATCACTCATCCTTCAGTCTCAAGACCTTTGCACTGGCTGTTACTCTCCAGAGTGCCCTTTTCTCCCATACTGACATGGCTTACTACTCCACTTCCTTCAAATCTTTGCTAAAATGTCATCTTGTAAGTGAAACCTAGATTGTAATACCCTTTCCCACCATGCATAACAACTTCTCCTTATCTTGCTCTATTTTTACCCCAGAACATTATCTTTATGTAGTAAAGGCTGTGGACACTCACCCATATCTGGTTCTACTCTCCTTTCAAGCATACAGAAGAATTTATCTTCCCTGCACCCTCAACATGCAACCATAGAAATGCAGACATCTTATTAGTTCTGCCCAGCGGATTCAGCAGCATTGATGTGTGCCATTTCTACATCAAGGTATTTAACTCTCAGTACAGTTACTCACAATTACTTCTAGTGATTACTTCCAAAACTGGCAATCATGAAGCTGAATTTATTTTCAGATTGAGGTGTTGAAGATTAAAGCATTCCAGATTGTAGAAGAACTACAGAGACGAAAGTTTCCCTGGATAGTCATCCAGACCTACAGCACACTTTTGATGATTGAGAAATTTTATGTTAAGCCACTGAGATTATGGGCTTGCTTTATACTACAGCATAGTTTAGCCTATGCTGATGGATGTACCTAATATTACTTATTAATTTTTATTGTTCAACTATTTTTCTTTAGCATCTTTCTCATCCCACAAGAATGCATGGCATAATGCCAAGGAGTTGCATTTGTTTTGTTACTCATCTCTCTCTAACCCCTGAAACACTACCTGGCACATCTTAGATATTTAGTAGATGAACCAAATGAAGTAATACATAATTTTAAAAAGCAGGCTAGGTGTAGCAGCTCAAATATCTCAGCACTTTAGGAGGCTGAGGGAGGAGAATCAGTTGAGGCCAAGAGTTTCAGATCAACCTGGACAACATAACAAGACCCCAGCTCTACAAAAAAAAATTTTTTAATTATCCAGGCATGGTGGTACAGGCCTATAATCCCAGCTACTGGGGAGGTTGAGATGGGAGGATTGCTTGAGCTCAGGAGTTCAAGGCTGCAGTGACCCAAGGTCTCGCCACTGTACTCCAGCCTGGGCAGCAGAGTAAGACCCTATTTATATATTATATATGTTTTATCTAACATACATAAATGTATATATATTATGAATATATATTATATATATTAAATAAAATTTCACAAGTGTTATGAAAGAGAAATACTCCAGAGTATTAACAGGGTGACCTTACCTAGTCAATGGATTAGAAAACTCTTCTCTGATGAAATGACTTTTAAACCAAATCCTGAGAAAAGTCAGCAGTAGTAAATCAGATGATCAGAATTTTAGAACCAGGAGGCACTGTCTTGCAAAGCTCTGGTCAATTACAACTCAGACCAGTGCTAGGAAGGAGCTGCCTATTATGGGAGGATTTGGCACCATCAGGGCAAGTGACAGTGGCATTGGTAGGAAGGATAAAAAATAAAATTAGGGGAACAAAAGTGATATCATATACAATCAAGTAAATTTGAGGTATAATGTGATAACGATTATGCCAAGAATATAACAGCATATATTGAAGTACTTACAGAGGGCATTATGGAAGAGTGAGAAATGAGCTGGAATTTTAGCTGCAAATGAGAATGAGGGATCAAAAGAATTCAGGAGACCCCACTGCTCACTGGCGTCTGGTACTACACAGAGCAAAGATCTCACATAAACAGACACAGGAATGCCATTAGCACAAATGTAAAGCCATGAGGAAACCAACATAACTAGAATTGAAGGGAGCATTTTCAGGGCAAACCCTCCTATTGCAAAATCAAATGGAATAGATAAGATAGGATCAGTTCCTTGTGAGCTGCTAATGCCTGACTGAGAATACGATCAGAGCAACGTGATGAAAAAATATTTAGGAAGATGACTCAGGTACCAGTGGCAGAACGGCCCAAAAGTTTTTAATGTGAAGAAAGTTGAATGGCCCAAACCACTGCTCCATCCAGCAAATACTTATCAAGTAAGTACTATACACAATATAAATAAGGTATCATTTTCAATGTATGGAATATATTCCTTAACTTTCTGGTCCTGATATTTCTAATAAATGTGGATGTTTACATGTACAAATATTCAGATGCCCTATGAATGTCTGACTAAAATTGTAAATTGGGTTCAGATTGACTGTCCAATATTTGTCAAAACCACTGGACAATTTAATTTCTTCTATGATCCCATTACCTGGAGAGATGCTTACTTAGAATTCTTGTTCTGAATTAAGGACATCCAGTTTAGTTGCCTTTAGGGATTTGGGCATTTTAGAGGTTATTTTTCGAAAGATTTGTTTCGGGGGAAGTCAGTTGGTCTACAGCTCCAGATGACAAGCTTCATGGCTAAAGCTAATTAGCTTTCTTAGCATTATTTTTGGCCCCTCTCTAATCTCTGCACATAATAGGAAGATACACTGAAAATTACTTCAGAGAAATAGGGGAGTCACGGTGCTTTAGAATAAATAAGACAGTGAAAAGGAACCTCCTAAAAACAAGTAAAATGATGTATGATCAAGATGAAGTCTGAATATTGAAAACATTTTAGATGGATTATTTTAGAAGATCATAAAATATCTTGACCCCTTCCACTGAGAAGTATCACAAAATTGTTCCACAATCATAAGTAATTTTCTTTCAAGTCTTCCAGAATGCCAAGATGATATATAGTTTCTATCAGTCAAATTGACTGTGAGTGATGTTTTTAAGTATATATGTATAGTAACACTTATAATTAAGACCATTTTAGAAACAACTACATACTTTTCTTTGCCATAAAATGACCTATCAATTGGTCCTTAAATACTAACACTTATGAAACTCTTAACGAATTTTATGTAGATAGTTGAGTACAGTAGACACTGAATAGCAATAGAAATTATACTCTCCAGAACAGTATGAAAACTAATGTGTGGAAGTTAACATTTCATAAAGTGTACTGAAAAAAATTGTATAGAGTTCTCTTGAGAAAGAAGATTCAGCGACTTCTGGTTCTGCCAATATGGAGTAGCCCATTCCTTTCAGGTCCTCCCTCTTGCAACTGAAAAACCCTGGATGTAACACAAGAGTAGGAAGACTCTGAAAGGTGAAAAGGAGGAGGAAGACAATCTAATAGCCTTAGGATTTGTGGAACTACATGGAAACAAGTTCCCTGGGTTTCTGTATTGCTTCCTGTATGTTCCAGATAGGAGCCTACAGTTGCAGCAGGGCCAAGCAGGAAGTGGATCTAGCATGCGCCCTCCCCGTCCAGACCTCCTCCCCAGAGAAACAGACAGGGGTGATCCAATTACCCCAATGGATGGTCTCTACATGGCCAGGAAGAGAGCTAACCTCGCATCCACAAAACAGGAAGCAGGTAATGTTTTTGTTCCTCTGCCAGCGTTGTGTCCATGGAGCTGGGTAGGGAGCTGATCATATCCCTTCCCTGTGCAGTAGAAATAGGTGGTAGCCTGAGTTCCCCACCAGGGCAGTGCCCATGCAGTGCAATGGCAAGCTGAGCCTTCACCTCTACCTGCTACCACAACTGTAATGAATCTTTAGGAACTGATGTGGAATAAAAAAAAGCCGCTCCCAAAAGGTTGCAATTCTGGAATTCCATTTAACCAACATTCTTAAAATGACAAAATTACAGAACTGTGGGTTGGGCACAGTGGCTCATGCCTATAATCCCAGCACTTTGGGAGGCCAAGTGATCTACAGATCACTTGAGGTCAGAAGTTCAAGACCAGCCTGGCCAACATGATAAAATCCCATCTCTACTAAAATACAAAAAAGTCAGCTGGGCATGATGGCAGGTACCTGTAATTCCAGCTACTCAGGAAGCTGAGGCAGGAGAATTGCTAGAACCTGGAAGGCAGAGGCTACGGTGAGCTGAGATTGCACCACTGTACTCCAGCCTGGGAAATAAAGTAAGATTTCATCTCAAACAAACAAACAAATAAAATTACAGAAATGTAGAAAAGATCAGCTAGGGGTCAGAGGTTGGGAAGTAGGGAAGGGGAAGGAGGGGGAAGCTCTATCTATAAAACAGCAAATGAGAGATCCTCATGATGATGGAACTGTCCTGTACAGTATCTTGGCTATGATACTGTACTGCTTTTTTTTCAAGTTACCACTGGAAGAAACGGAGAAAGCGTACATGGAATCTTTATATTATTTCTTACAATTCTACATGAATCTGCGGTTATCTCAAAATTAAAAGCTTAGAAGAGATTTCATCAAAAGATGCGAGATTAAAGAACCTGCCCAATAACTGTCAGATTAAGCACTGTTATTTTAACATAAAGCTATTCAATTTCAATATAAAATTATTGCTTCTAAACCAAAATAGTAGAGATAGTTATCTTAGTTTTCTGGAGATCGAACTAAAAATTTTTTCTTCATCTAATAAAGTAGATACCAAAATTCCATCACATTATTTAATCAACCATTCAACAAACATTTGTTAAGAACCTACTATGTACCCTGCTCTAGGTTATAGGAATAAAGTAATGAATGAAACAGTGCTTACCTTTTATGAGAGAAGTACTCTATTTCATTCATGTTAGTCAACATAGTTCTTTTTCACTATGCAATCAGATTAACTTTTTCTCAGGCCTTTGCCAAGATATAAATCATCATGCTGAAAGGCTATGTTTCCCACATACTACTTTGTTAAACTGAAATATTTCTTTCTTCCTTTGCATTAGTAATCCTTAGTGGAACCAAAAAGATGCCTGAAGACATAGTAAGGTAGGAAACAGAAAGAATATGAGTCTTTTAGGATTTTACTGGAAAAGCTCTCTAAGCTGAAAATGTTTCAAGTAGGATCAGTTCTCAGACTGTTTGTTTGCTGGTATCTATGTCTATACATGGGATATAATTCAATGGAGGGAAACCAAAAGGAAGTCAGACTCTTCTTACTAGCAGTGATGATTACAGGCTTTTCAGTGACCCATCTAAGGCATCATTTTGAGTGTCACAAGGATAAAGTTTATATCAAAACACAAAGGCCTCTAAGAGGAAAAATTTAACTATTTCTAAAATAATGATGTTAGTTGTTTTTTAATAAACACTTACATGATTGCATTTATTTATTCAGTAACACACATCAAATGCCTAGCACAAGCACTAGGAAGAATGCAAAGATATGGTATCATAGATCCTTTCACCAATAAGCTCTCAAAGAATGTAAGTAATCTGAAGTAGGGTATATGTGGATACAGAACATGAAAAGATGGTTTGTAAGGACCAAATGGACTTGTCCTCCCATACATGGTGTCCAGTATAGTTCCATGACATAAACCCACAAGAGAATATGAAGATCAAAAAATATGAAAGTCAGAAACACAAATATGGAGCCACAGTGAGCTTTGCAAATAGCCCTACAACAGCAGCTTCTTTATGACATGGATTTACACGTGTTTTGCCATTTTGTGCATGTCCTTGATAAGAACAATATGAATGCATGCTTCATTACCACTCAAGTACCAACTGGAGACTTCACAGATTCTATCACTTTGTATACAGACAGCATAAAGAGAATAAATACTTAAACATTTCTATTTCCACACTGCAGCTATAAAAAGAGATTGTTTATCCAGCTAAACTCTTTCATGTGAGACACAAGAGCACTATAACCAAATATCCAAACCCAGTGGTAGGGCCTGACTCAGGATTCCTAATTATACAGCAGTGAACTAACAAGCAAGTGGTCTTAAACTCAGTTTGGCTTTCCCACTAGATAAATCAGCCATCATACTAAGTAAGTAAGGAGTCTTTACTCTCCTGCACTGAGGATCTTCGTGTGTGTGTGTGTGTGTGTGTGTGTGTGTGTGTCTGTGTGTCTGTGTGTCTGTGTGTAGACGGTTTTGTTCTTATCACTCAAGCTGGACTGCAATGGTGCCATCTCAGCTCATTTCACCTCACTGGTTCAAGCGATTCTCTTGCCTCAGCCTCCCAAGTAGCTGAGATTACAGACTTACACCACCACACCCCACTATTTTTTTTATTTTTTAATAGAGATGGGGTTTCCCCACATTGGCCAGGCTGGTCTCAAACTCCTGACCCGATCCACCTGCCTCAGCCTCCCTAAGTGCTAGGATTACAGGAGTGAGTCACCACACCCAGCCTGCAATGAGGATCTTTAACAGTTACCAAGATCCATCCCAGGTGTCCATTTTAGCACTAATACTTTACCCCTTTACAGTTAATCTGTAACAAAAGTTGCAGATTGATCAATGGAATTAATTGATGCTGTAAATCCAGGAATTAAGAGAAATTTTAACTTAGTATTTTTAATTTCCATTCAATTCAGTTAATTCAGAAATGCCTGAAAGTAAATAAAACCAAGTAAAAGTTAAACTGCAAAAAAAACACCATAAATATAATACTATTACATGTGCAAAATATATTAGTCATAGTCATTTTGACAATATACTCATCCATGCATTTTAACACAGCTCTCAAACTGTATCATCCAGTCAGTGTCCCTGATTAAAGAATGGTATAAGTAAAGCCACTCAAACATATTTAGCACTGCTTTGATAGCAGTCCATTAAAACTATCTGTAACTCTGTGTCTCTGTGGTAAATTATATTTTGGATCACCTTAATGCCAGAACTGCTGTGGTCAGCACGATTAGAATGAACAGATAGAAGCCGCCTGTGCTTCATCTGAAGACTCCCGCTCCTTTGTCTTATTTGAAATGACATCCTTCATCCACAGACCTGAAAGGGCTTGAGTTGTTGGGTAAAGCAAACATCTCTGTCATCTCTCAGACTGCTGCTGCCAGGCATCAGCAGGACTGACTTGCACAGCCTAAAAAGGAGGATTTGGCCCATCAGTGTAAATGACCTCTGAGCTATGTTATTTGAGGGCAACCAAGAGAGTACAGTGAAACCTAACTTGCCGGAGTTTACAAGACAGGGGGGCCAGGGTTGGTTTTGTTCCTCTTCTCAGATAAATTCGGTCCATCAGTTATTCTGTGGAAAAGGTACTCTCTCTCCTCCAAGGTCACTTGGATTAAGAACCACAGATTTCTAGGAAAACTCCATTATTAAATTGGGCTTACACATAGGAGCAAGATCACATGGCAGAATTTAGAGGAGCCCCAGGATATTCTGGGCTGAAAAGAAAAAATCCTTTAGTAGGGAAGCCACTACTAACTAGATATTCACAAGATCTGAGGACATGAAAAGCAGAATACAGTATGGATTTAGGGCAAGTTGCAGAGCTAAGGAATTCATGGAATGGCTCATGACAAAGTATTTGGGCAGGCTGGCTGCAATGAAACCACCCAGGAAACATCAGGGCTTTTTCACTAGATAGACGCCACAATTGACTCACTGAAAAAAATCTAAGATCTATTAGTGACAACAGGATGAACCTGGAAGACATCACATTTAGTAAAATAAGTCAGGCACAGAAAGACAAATACCACCTGATCTCATTATATGTCACATCTAGCAAGACCGAATTCAAAGCAGAGTGAGTGATGGTTACCAGTAGGGCTGGGGAGATGTTGGCCAAAGGGTACAAACGTTTCAATTAGACAGGAGAAATTTGTTCAAGAGATGCAATGAACAACGTGGTGGCTACTGATACCTATGGGTTTGGTTTTTTGTTTGTTTGTTTGTTTGTTTTGAGGCAGGCTCACTCTGTAGCCCAGGCTGGAATGCAGTGGCACGATCTGGGCTCACTGCACCTGCCTCCCAGGTTCTAACAATTTTCCTGCTTTAGCCTCTCCAGTAGCTGAGAATTACAAGCACGTGCCACTATGCCCGGCTTTTTGTATTTTTAGTAGAGACGGGTTTTTGCCATATTGGCCAGGCTGGTCTCAAACTCCTGACCTCAGGTGATCCACCCACCTCGGCCTCCCAAAGTGCTGGAATTACAGGTGTGAGCCATTGTGCCCAGCCATAACTATGTATTCTTGAAAAATCACTGAGTGTAAACTAAGCTTTCTTATCACAAATAAATATGTGAAGTAGTATCTATGTAATTAGCTCAGTTTAGCCATTGTAGTGTATACGTATTTCAAAACATGTTGTACATGACAGATAAAATTGTCAATTCTAAAATAATTAAAAAAGGAAAAGAAAACAAATCTAAGAGCTGAGCTGCCTGAATCCCAGGGTACAATGATGAGGAGAGGATACATTGGCTTAGAACCTACATGGTTTGCCAGCAGCAATGGAAAAGGATTCCCTTGATCCAGAAAAATGGGTCACGTTATATAGAGATGCAGACTCCTTGGAGGTACCATAGATCTGATATCAGTTAAGCCACAACTTCATTACAGATCAAAGTGGCACCAAAGCAGTGAGGTGATTTGCCTAAGGGCAGCTGCAGAGTGGCAGAAACAAGTCTAGAAAGAATGTCTGTACCTCTCTAATTATAACCCCTGTGTTCTTTATTTTGTAGTTGCCTTGTTTCCAATTTTTTAAAATTACCAAAAAAAAAATCTGCCATTATGGGTTGAATTGCGTTCCCCCACCTTCCTGCAACTTGAAATGTCACACCCCTAACCTCCAGTACCTCAGAATGTGACCTAATTTAGAGAGAGGATCTATACTGAGGTAATGAAGTTAAAGCTAGGTCATTAGGGTGGACTTTATTCCAGCAGGACTTGTGTCCTTACAAACATGGGAAGTTTGGACACAGATATAGACATGCATCAAGGGAAGGTGATGTAAGGAGACACAGTATAGGGAGGAGACAGTCATCTACAAGATAGGGGATGAAGGGAGAGGCCTGGAACAGATCCCTCCCTCACAGCCCCAGAAGGAACTAAACCTGCCAACACCTTGATTTCTGACTTCTGGCCAATCAGATAGATCTGAGAGAAAAAAATTCCATTGTTTAAGTCATCCAATTTGCAGTAATTCTTATGGCCACTCCAACAAACTAATACACCTGCAAACTATGCAGATGTTTATACAGAAAATGTCAGTACTCTCACCTTGACAATTTCATGCCCTTTGGGTAACTGATGTTAGCATTTTGGAGTATATGTATTCACACCATTTTCCATACATATGATTTTTATTGGTTCATTTTTAATTAAATTTTGATAGCACTTTGCAATGAACTTTTTTATCCATCTTCCAGATGGACCTGTATAACTGTCACTCATTAATTGCCATGTAATATTCAATCTTATGTATGTATCAGTCTTCTGCTAGTTAACAATCAGGTTATTTCAGGTTATATAGGTCACAAAAAAAAAATGCTGTGGTAAACATCCCTTGACATGTGTTTTTAATTTTAAAGCATAGATTTCTTATATTAGAATTTCTCATTCAAGAATTATGTGCATTTCCTATTCTTTAATGCCCACCCCTAAAGAATAGGAATCAAAATATTTTGATTTCGATCAAATCAAAATATGACTCAGCTAACAGTGCACATAAATTTCAAAAGCCTATTTGATTACGTTTCAAAAACCTGTTTAAAGAGAAATAATCACAAAGAATCTGATCGGGCCCTTAGATAGAGGTCTTTGTTGCATTCTGGTAGATCAGGAAAAATATAAATCATGAACACTATTTTCATCCACACAGAAGTAGAGTCCCTTCACAAATCCCTTTTTCCTGTTTTTAATAGGATGTGTCCCATACAAATCACTGGTTTCCACCAAGGTTCATTTTCATTGCTTCTTTATGCATTTTTAAGGCAATCTAGAAAAGCCAGTGCCAAAGCCCAAACTGAAGCTGACAGATGCTAGCCAGTGATTCTTTCAACTAGAGAGTAATTTTCTTATTCTGGTAAAAAGCATGGGAGGGTCTCTGTTCCCCTCAATCCATTCTCAATTAACAGATGAAGCTTTAGAATATTGTGAAAGAGTAGGAATGGTCAGACATTTGACCTCCCCTGGACTCTACTGGTGATTTCAAGGGAGAGATGGCAGAAGTAGAACACAGTCTGTGGAGATTTCAGGCACGTACTATGATTCTGAAGTTATTATTGAGGAAACTTTGCTGAAGTCAGGGCTCCTGGGAGAAAGGGACATGCATAGAGCATTTCTATTGCTGAGCAAATTGGCCATGACTTACTATGCAGATCTGCAAGAAAATGAATGAATAACATTAAACTTGAAAAATGCACTGGGCTTGCAAATGCTTTTGTCATGTCAACACAAGCTAAGATTGGCACCTCAAGAAGAGTGGCTCATGCCTGACGGATCACTCATGTGTTCCTTAAAAAAATGAGAATTTAGGATGAGATTCAATCATAAACTTTTTATTTGGGTTTTTTTTTTCCATTTTATTTCAAAACATTCTCCTGGTCATGTCTTATGTGAATTTCTCCCTGGTCCCAACATTTACAAATGCAGACAATTCTCAGGCAAGGAGCCAGATCTTAAGCAAGGAACCATGGGACTTTCCCTCCTTGAGGGAAGTCACTCCAGCCCTCAGTTGCCACCCAGAATTTCTACCCACTTTCTAGGCCAGAAATAGCTGCAGCCCAATTAAGGCTATAAAAGTGGCCCTCATTAGCATTTAAAAAATAAAGCCATCTTCACCTAAACTTTGTAAGAACAAGTATTTTTCTTTCACCACTGCCAAACCTCAAAGACACCAAGATTCTCCTCTGTGAAATCACTGCATGTTTTATATGCTATATTTATGTCTCATTGTAAAGTATTCATTGGTTTATAGACCTTCAGTCCTCTAGGAAACATCACAAATCCTTATTATACTTCTTGGTATTAAATTTGGTGTTAGAATCTCTGATTTATCTGCCAGGCTAACTCATAGATAAACAGACATCTCTCTCAAAGCTTCTTCAAAGTCAATAACCCCCCAAAAATAGTTCATGCAAAAGCTCTAGCCTTCAAGTTTATTGCAGTTACATTATCAACGATGTGTAATGATAATGATAAAGAAATTGTATTTAGATTTTTCCTCATTGTTTTCACTTTTCCTTGCACACCAAAAATAAGAGACCAGAAAAGTACAATTTTCAATGCCTTTTAAAGACAAGTGTTGGTAGACTTTCTAAGTGAATACTGTAATCTTCTTTAAATGATGGAATGAATCAATCACCACGAGGTGACTGTGAAGTCCAATAAACAAGACAATAAATAATGATCATCTAATGAATGCAGATTAAAGACTGAGCCCAAGGACATTTCATCTTATAAGTTCTCACTTTTCCAAGGAAAGCAAATATTAAAAAATCTTCATATAAGTTGATGTTGCAATTTGCTTTCTAACTGGCACATAGATTATTCTGATGGGAATTTGTCTAGAAAAGTTGAATCGTGTGAGTATTTTTTAAGAGAATCTGATTATGCGAGTGTTACTGTAAAGCTTTCTGAAGATATCATCCTCGTGGTTGTTCCTTTGGGTGATCTTAAATACCACAGCATTGCCAACTAGAAAATTACAGAAGAGAAGAAACCCTTTTCTCCTTGGACATTTTCAAAATACTGAAATACTTAAGTAGATAATGTTTAATAACCATGATTATGTACTACTAAATATATTTCTAATGTGAAATGTGAATTATATGCACAAAAAGCCAAACAGAACTTTATTCTTCTTCAATCCAAGTTAGTAAAATGTTATTGTGTTCCTATGACCTGCAAAGCACAATGCTAATAAGGAGTAGAGAAAAAGGGATGGCATGGCCCCTGCCCTCAAGGATCTTCCAAGTCAATTTACCTTTCTCTCTTTCTCTTTTTTTTTTTGAGATATAGTCTCACTATGTCGCCCAGGCTAGAGTACAGCAGCACAATCTTAACTCAGTGCAGCCTCTGCCTCTCAGGTTCAAGAAGTTCTCCTAACTCAGCCTCCCAAGTAGCTGGGATTTTAAGCACCTACCACCACACCTGGCTAATATTTTGTATTTTTAATAGAGACAAGGTTTTACCATGTTGGCCAGGCTGGTCTTGACTCCTCACCTCAGGGGATCCACCAGTCTCAGCCTCCCCAAGTGCTGGGATTATAGGTGTGAGCCACCGTGCCCAGCCACCTTTTTCTCTTTTACATAAACAAAATGGTCGTTAATTTTCAAATTAGAAAGAAATTTTGAACAGTAGTTTCTATATCAAGGGTCCTCATAAATCACATGTGCAGTTCTCATGCTTAAGAATGAGAAAAACCACTGAATATCTAAAAAGCACATATTTTTAGATAAATACATACCAGTTGAGGGGGTTGTCTGGATCAACCAAAATGATACATTTAAAAATCAAGATAGGATACCATATTTAGGAAATATACCATGTTAGATTGATTTGTTTAATCTTTATTTTTTGTTGGATCCTAACAGTATTTTGAAGTTATTCTAGAAGTGATAATGCAAGGAAAGGATCTAGTGTAGTTTTCATGAAAAAAGTACCAAGAAAGCTACTGATTTTGCACGTAAGTCAAAAACAAAATACAGGTGAAAATATGGTTAAATTACAGAATATTAACATCACTACATTTCTGTTGTGGGTTTTTTCTGAAACATAATTTTTCAACAAGTTATATAACACTTTTACAGTAAATTAAGGACTGCCTTGTAAGAATTTGTAGTTATGATGTCAATTATTAAAATATTTTTCAGAATATTTTAAAAGATTAACTAAAGACATATTCCAGTAAGGTGGTTATAAGTTACTTTCTATATAAAATTTCCAAAGCCTTTGAATCCTACAGGTTTGTATATTTGTATCTTTAGATGTCTTGTAAAAAGGGAACTGAAAAAGAATGTGATTCAGCAGATTTGAAACTGCCTGCACAAGAGTTCCCGAAGATATTGATTAGTAGATCAATTTCAAACTAACAAGGGGTTGTTAATTTTATGCTAATCTGCTCTTGGTTCTGTTCAAATAGTAAGAGTGACTTGGGTGAAGACATGGATAATCTGCTTATCAAATCCATAGATGACAGAGGTGATGCTGGTTGATCAAGTAGAGTCAGTAGGTCTCAATAGGATAGAATGATGTATTGGATTACACAAAAATGAATAGGATAAATGTCTAAATCTGGCATGAGTTTATAAAAATGTCCAAGTATAGAAGACCAATGATACAGCAACAATAGTATAGTCTCATAGATTGCAATTCCAATACAAAAGCAGGTAAGCAGGTGAGCAGGTGTCGGTAGGAACTAATATTTACTGAATGCCTTAAGCACCTAACCACAGGCATCAGTGAGACACAAGCGTTTATATTATTCCTATTTTATAGAGAAACAGACAT
This sequence comes from Callithrix jacchus, assembly GCF_049354715.1. Classification (NCBI taxonomy): domain Eukaryota; kingdom Metazoa; phylum Chordata; class Mammalia; order Primates; family Cebidae; genus Callithrix; species Callithrix jacchus. Next base: position 97,195,050 of record NC_133514.1, read on the forward strand.
GAAATAATTTCTCCTGTGTCCTACAGATTACAAAATCTGGAATTCAACCTATAGCAATCTTTCTGTAAAGCCCTGCTTTTATCAATCCATTATCATGTAAATAGTGCAATAAAGATACTGTACCATCTAATGTAATCCTGGGTTCCTACATTTGTTCATTTTCATCTTTATCTGCTGATAAAGACATACCTGAAACTGGGAACAAATACAGGCTTAATCAGACTAGTAGTTTCACATGGCTGGGGAGGCCTCAGAATCATGATGGATGCAAAAGGCACTTCTTACATAGTGGCAACAAGAGAAAAATGAGGAAGAAGCAAAAGCAGAAACCCCTGTTAAACCCATCGGATCTTGTGAGATTTATTCACTATCACGAGAACCGCATGGGAAAGATTGGTCCCCATGTTCAATTATCTCCCTCTGGGTCTCTCCAACAACATGTGAAAAATCTGGGAGATATAATTCAAACTGAGATTTGGGTTGGGACGCAGCCAAGCCTTATCAGTTAGGTTAGCAGAAGTACAATCCAGAACAAGGAAATAGTAGTCTTTTTCTAGTTTACATTAGTCAGATATTTATGGAAATCTAATGTAAAGATTAACACATACACAGATTCATCGAGATGAGAAAACAAATAGGAGGCTATTTATACAATGGAATACTACTCATCACTAATAAGGAACAAACTACTAACACAGAAACGTAGGTGACTTCAAAAAAATGTTGAGCAAAAGCAAACACAGAAGAGTGTGTGCTGTTTAATTCCACGAGTATGAAGGCCCTGAAAAGGCCTAACTCATCTATGGCCGATAGAAATTAAAACAGTAGTTCCCTCTGGGAAGGCTGCCTGGAAAGGAGCATAGGGAATTTTCTGGAATGATGAAATGTTTTATATCTTCAAGGTGGTAGTTATGGAAGTATATACTATTGTTAAATATATCAAACTGTATACTTAAGATTTGTGCATTCTATTATAAGGAAGATATACCTCAAGTCAAAGAAAAGTAACATATAGAAACTCGAGACTATAGCACTATGACAGACAGTGAAGTATCAGGAGATCATGACCTATGTGAAATATGCAATCCAAGAAATATTATTTGCAAACATTTTATTAGCAAGAAGTCTACGACAAGGGAATAGAACGAGGTATAATGTTGATATTTCAAATTATACACTTCCATAAGAGAAAAAGAAGAGTCATAAGTAATTTTCAGGGAGTGTAATTAGGGTGAATATGTACACATTTTACCTCCATCTAAAAACTGTCTATAGTCAAAGCAGTCCAAACATGAAATTATCTGCCTCTGAAGTTATGAATTCCCCCATTGTTCAAAGTGCCAGGCAGAGCCAGAGAGCCTCCTGTCAGAATGTTTGTAGAGAACACCTGGCACCTAAAGCAGTTCTTGCCAGTGCTGAGGCTCCATGCAGCTATGTCCTGAAACACACCTTGAGCCTACATGGATGAAGCTCACATACTATATGGCACCAAATTCTCAACCCCACTCTCAATCTACTCAACCCTTGGGACACACAAGCATCCCAGGTCCACAAATCTATGTGCCAGTGATTAGCAGAAGCAACCTCTACCTAATTTCTTCTACTCCTCCCCTACTGCATGCTCCAATTTCAGATTCTAAAGAACAGTGGTTTTAAAAAATTACACTTTCAGGTTTGGGGCACTTCTTAACTTTTGCTGAACCAAAATACTCTTTATTAAGTTACTTCATCTTATTTATTAATGAGGACTTACTCTGTATCTAGCATGCTCTGAGAGCTGGAGATATGAACACCAAAAAGAGACAACAGTCCCCATTTGGCGGAGCTTACATTCTTCTCGGTTGACATGAAGTGGCTTAGGACAAGAACATCTGTTCTTCAGACCTACCCCTAGTGTTCAACTCTGCTGGACACATAAGAGGCTTAGGACAAAATCATCTGTTCTTCAGACCTACCCCTAGTGCTCAACTCTGCTGGACACATTAACTTAACTCGATGTGAGAAATTAACAAAGCAGGAATATATAAAAAGCCTCAGCAGGGAGACAGGGTTTATCCAAGACTTAGACATGGTATTTTCCTACTCAGCCCAGTAAAAATCTGTTAGATGTCAGATGTTAACAACATGCTCATTTTTACCATTGTTCCTACACCTCCATGATAAGCCAATACACTATGACTCAATGGATTTACTCTGAATTTACAATTTGGCTAATGCTATGCCCCAGAGGGACTCCAAGAGCTTTAGTAGAGCTTAACAGAATTGACTTCGATAAAATAAAAGAAGTGATGTTACTGAGCTATATCCAATAAATCACAGTCTATTAGCTCACATTAATTTATAATTTCAGGCACAGCGATAAAATTATTCACAATGGATACCTTTAAATTGGGTGAGAAGCCCAGGTAGCAAATCCTGAATGCAAAAAATCCTTGTAGAATAAAAACAGAAAACAGTCTCTATGGCAACAGCTTTGGGAGCTGCCTGTAACTTCACCTAATGAGCCAAAATAAAATGTTCTAAGTGAACACCAGTTTAAAAAGTTGAATTGCCTAGACCCAACATTTTAAGACCTGCTGAAACTCTAGCCGCAAACTTTACAGATTGACTCTGAAAGGAAAATTCAGTATTTGCTATACATGCATCAGAAGTGAAAGTTCAAAGGAAATTATAAGTTTTGCATATATAAGGATGATAAATAACAGTTCTATTAGTTCTGTCTATGTGCTTCCTCCATGTGTAGTATGTCTTTTCTTCCTCTGGGCTCTTATCTATAAACCTTTTTTTGGTCTCTAGCTACTGCCCACCACAGAGTCATATTAAATTTTCAATGGAAAAATATAAAACACATTTTCTCAAAGGTCTAAGTCATCAGAAAGGGGTGGGCAGATGTGTCTGCAAATCAGTAAATTCATACATTTGGGAATGTGCAGGGGGGAGAATGAAGAGGAAAATCAAGTAAAAAAAATTCTGCTCTAAAGGTGATCCTTGTGACTAAGGGGCTGTGTCAAAAACTAGAAGCACTATTCCAAAGGGCACAGTGGTCACTCGTCAGATGGGAAAACAGTGGGAAGGAGGCACTGCAGCAGAAAACCGCTTGGAAAGTATGGAAAATTGCTATATATTTGATATTTGAGAAACCTCACATTTGGTAGTTTAGTGCAACATAGCTAAATGTTTAAGCCTCACAGTGGTGGAAGGAGTAATAACAAAGTGATAAAACCATTTTCTAAGAGCAGGCATAGGAGTTGTTTAAAAAAAAAAAAAAAAAGCCATTTCCTAAGAGTAGGCATAAGAATAACTTTATTTGGCCAGCACTTTGGGAGGCAGAGGTGAGCAGGAGTTTGAGACCAGCCTGGCCAACATGGTGAAACCCCATCTCTACTAAAAATACAAAAATTAGCAGGGCATGGTGGTGGGCACCTGTAATTCCAGATACTCGGAGGCCGAGGCAGGAGAATTGCCCGGACCTGGGAGACAGAGACTGCAGTGAGCTGAGATCGTGGTACTGTACTCCAGCCTGGGTGACAGAGCAAGACTTTTACTCGGAACCAACCCAAATGCCCATCAGTGATAGGATGGATAAAGCAAATGTGGCACATATATACCGTGGAATACTCTGCAGCCATAAAAAAGGATGAATTCACATCCTTTGCAGGAACATGCATGAATCCGGAAACCATCATTCTCAGCAAACTGACACAAGAACAGAAAACCAAACACCACATGTTTTCACTCATAAGTGGGTGTTGAACAATAAGAACACACGGACACAGGACAGGGAACATCACACACCAGGGCCTGGGGGACGGGGGAGGTTAGGGGTGGAATAGCAGGGTGTGGGGTGATTGGGGACGGATATTAGGAGAAATACCTAATGTAGATAATGGGGCGATGGATGCAGCCAACCACCACCCTGGCACGCGTATACCTATGTAACAAACCTGCATGCACAATCTGCACATGTACCCCAGAACTTAAAGTATAATACATTTTCTTTAAATAAAGAAAAATAATAATAACTTTATTCACCTTTGGCAACTTTTCCTAAGTCACCCCAGTTCATCTAAGTCACTCTGTATTATACCCAGGGAATCCAAGAAAGTGACATTGCTGTAGGGAACTGTCACCAGCGCTGTGGGCTTCCCCTGGGCAGGGGATATTCTGAAAATGGGAGTATCAGTGACTGACTAGTTCCAATATTAACATTAGAGTTTTAAAATGGGAAAACTTGTAAATAGAAACTGGGGAATAGATAGTGATATATACATGATTCTATAGAAAAGGAAGAGGCATGATGAAAAGTGTAAAAATATCTCAGTACCTACAAATAAATACTTGTGAGGGAAGACACAGGGAAATATGACTAAAAAAACAACTAATTGAACTTTAAACTCAATAAGTCACTTTTCTAGAAGGACAAGTAAATCACTACCACACTTAATGATTTTTTCACACTCTGAGGATGAGAGGAGTTTCAATATAATTTGACACATATTTGAATGTTATAATTAAGGCACTAGGCTAGGTGACTTAAGGATGTATAGAGATTTTAAATACAAAACGTATCTTGGAGGATTTTGCAACATGGCAGGGGAAATTAGGCACACAGATAGATACCACTTTACAAGGTGCACACTGATTCTACAAGGTCAGTTGAGAGTTAGTTCTTTGAAACTGAGGAATTACTATGGAAAAAAATCAGAGCTGGGAGAAACAATATACTCCTTTACATTTGAATTTCTGAATGGAAAATTCAAGCTATAAGAGGGAATGAATAAAAGGTAAATTGCAAATCTGTATTTTGAACCTATTAGAAATATAAACTATCAGGACTGTCAAACTAATCTTAATCTTATGCTAACTTGAAGATAATTTCTTTAGAATAATCCAAATAGATGGATTGTCTTTTCTTTCAACTGTGTGTATACATTTGTTTAGTGCATTCTAAAACCATTAAGTACAATGCCAAGCATGATGGATTAACAGGTTATTAAAAAATTGATTTTACTTTAAATAATGGTTTTACATTTCAGGTTTCATTTGATAAATTTTACTCTTTTCCTTATTCACAAGTAAGAAGTATAAAATCCCCCCTCAATTTTCCAAAATGGAATTAATAGTAAACAGAAGAATTTATCACCACAAATTTTTCCACCAACAGTGATGAAGAGGAGAGAGATGTGATTACCAACTGAGTGTACATGAATAAGCCTGCACTTCCCCACTTGTGGCCAGAAGGAAAAAGCCAGAGAGAATCTGCTTTAAGAAAAATAAGAACCCCATTGGTGAGGTTATTACCCAATAGCAAGATTTTGGATATTTCCTATTCCAAGTTTATTTGCCCCTCCTGTAGTAAATAAATGTGATAGAGCAATCATTTTATAGCATCTGTGGTGAGAAATGCTATAGAACCACCACAGGGAAGAAGTGTTGCTGAGGTTAAAGCTTCCACTGAGTGTGCATCTTCCTAGTATAATTGAGGTCTAATGTATATGTGTTCTGAGTATATGTATTTAAAATTAATACTCCTCTTTTGTAAAAACAATAAGTGGTATTAGAATTAATACAGTGAGGTCAAAGTCATAAATTGACTTGTGCTGATAGTATCAATTGTATATAGCTCTCTAGGGATTTATTTTTAATCTGGTAATTTTATTATAAATGCAGATATGTTTTTACCAGATATTACCCACATCCCTAAAATGCAATACTCAAGTCATCACAAAGGTACCACTTGCCCCTGTGAGCTCCTTACTCAAGACATACATTCTTCTATAAGGAAATTATTGTAGTAAAATAGTTTTGTTAGAACATCTGCTAATAAAGTCTTTTTTTTTTAATCAACAATGGCTAAGATGTCAGTGGCTCTTTAGTGCCGATTCATGGTACAAACTGCACAAACCACATCCATGCATGTGGGAGAAATTAGAACTGAGACATGAGAATACTCCACAGTCAGCAACAGTAGTCCCAGTACGAAGAGTTCAGCTCTAACAGTGTCTAGCATTTTCAGTTTGGGATGTAAGCAATTTTTTTATTAGACTCTTAAAGGTCCAAGTAATAAATACAGTATAAGGTACTTGAATTCCTCAGTCAGTCAATATAAACTGGCCTAGAGAGAAACAAAAGGCAAGTGGGTAAGAGGCTATACCATGAAATTGACTAAGGGATAATAATGGCTTTTGGAGAAGGAGGGAAGCAACTGACCATTAGAAAACTCAGCTTTCCCAGTGAGTTCTCCCATACACTCACTACTTCTGTTTTCCATGACATTTTCCCTTCTGCTCGGAATTTATCTGTTCCCCAAAATCCACATGGTTTTTGTAAGAGGTCGTAAGTCTCAGAGCTAAGTAAAGCTATGAAAGGCCAAGAACATCAACTGTTCGCATGAATCACTAGTTATTGGGTATTTCGTAGCAATTGTGAATGGCAGTTCGTTCTTGATTTGGCTTTCTTTAAGTCTGTTATTGGTGTAGAGGAAGGCTTGTGATTTTTGCACATTGATTTTATATCCTGAGACTTTGCTGAAGTTGCTTATCAGTTTCAGGAGTTTTTGGGCTGAGGTGATGGGGTCTTCTAGGTATACTATCATGTCGTCTGCAAATAGAGACAATTTGGCTTCCTCCTTTCCTATTTGAATACCCTTTATTTCTTTTTCTTGCCTGATTGCTATGGCTAGAACTTCCAGTACTATATTGAATAGGAGTGGTGAAAGAGGGCATCCTTGTCTAGTGCTGGATTTCAAAGGGAATGCTTCCAGTTTTTGCCCATTCAGTATGATATTGGCTGTTGGTTTGTCATAAATAGCTTTTATTACTTTGAGATACGTTCCATCGATACCGAGTTTATTGAGGGTTTTTAGCATAAAGGGCTGTTGAATTTTGTCAAATGCCTTCTCTGCATCAATTGAGATAATCATGTGGTTTTTGTTTTTGGTTCTGTTTATGTGGTGAATTACGTTTATAGACTTGCGTATGTTGAACCAGCCTTGCATCCCCGGGATGAATCCTACTTGATCATGATGGATAAGTTTCTTGATTTGCTGTTGCAATCGGCTTGCCAATATTTTATTGAAGATTTTCGCATCTATGTTCATCATGGATATTGGCCTGAAGTTTTCTTTTCTTGTTGGGTCTCTGCCGGGTTTTGGTATCAGGATGATATTGGTCTCAGAATGATTTGGGAAGGATTCCTTCTTTTTGGATTATTTGGAATAGTTTCAGAAGGAATGGTACCAGCTCCTCTTTGTGTGTCTGGTAGAATTTGGCTGTGAACCCGTCTGGACCTGGGCTTTTTTTGTGTGGTAGGCTCTTAATTGCTGCCTCGACTTCTGCCCTTGTTATTGCTACAAAAAGAATAAAATACCTTGGAATACAACTCACAAGAAATGTAAGGGACCTCTTCAAGGAAAACTACAAACCACTGCTCAACAAAGTCAGAGAGGACACAAACAGATGGAGAAACATTCCATGTTCATGGTTAGGAAGAATTAATATCGTAAAAATGGCTATACTGCCCAAAGTAATTTACAGAATCAATGCTATACCCATCAAGCTACCATCGACTTTCTTCACAGAACTGGAGAAAACCACCACGAACTTCATATGGAACCAAAAGAGAGCCCGCATAGCCAAGTCAATTCTAAGCAAAAAGAACACAGCAGGGGGCATCACACTACCAGGTTTCAAACTATACTACAAGGCTACAGTAATCAAAACAGCATGGTACTGGTACCAAAACAGAGATATAGACCAATGGAACAGAACAGAGGCAACACAACATATCTACAATCACACAATCTTTGATAAATCTGTCAAAAACAAGCAATGGGGAAAGGATTCCCTGTTCAACAAATGGTGTTGGGAAAACTGGCTAGCCATGTGCAGAAAGCAGAAACTGGACCCCTTCCTGACACCTTACACTAAAATTAACTCCAGATGGATTAAAGACTTAAACATAAGACCCGGCACAATAAAAACCCTAGAAGGAAATCTAGGCAAAATTATCCAGGACATAGGAGTAGGCAAGGACTTCATGAACAAAACACCAAAAGCATTGGCAACAAAAGCCAAAATAGACAAATGGGACCTAATGAAACTCCACAGTTTCTGCACGGCAAAAGAAACAGTCAATAGAGTGAATCGGCAACCAACAGAATGGGAAAAAATTTTTGCAGTTTACTCATCTGACAAAGGGCTGATATCCAGAATTTACAAAGAACCCAAACAGATTTACAGGGAAAAAACAAACAAACCCATTCAAAAGTGGGCAAAGGATATGAACAGACACTTTACGAAAGAAGACATATATGAGGCCAACAATCATATGAAAAAATGCTCATCGTCACTGGTCATCAGAGAGATGCAAATCAAAACCACATTGAGATACCATCTCACGCCAGTTAGAATGGCGATCATTAAAAAATCTGGAGACAACAGATGCTGGAGAGGATGTGGAGAAATAGGAACACTTTTACACTGTTGGTGGGAGTGTAAATTAGTTCAACCACTGTGGAAGACAGTGTGGCGATTCCTCAAGGCCTTAGAAATAGAAATTCCATTGGACCCAGCAATCCCATTACTGGGTATATATCCAAAAGGCTATAAGTCGTTCTACTATAAGGACACATGTACATGAATGTTCATTGCAGCACTGTTTACAATAGCAAAGACTTGGAATCAACCCAAATGCCCATTGATGATAGACTGGATTGGAAAAATGTGGCACCTATACACCATGGAATATTATGCAGCAATCAGAAATGATGAGTTTGTGTCATTTGTAGGGACATGGATGAATCTGGAGAACATCATCCTCAGCAAACTGACACAAGAACAGAAAATGAAACATCGCATATTCTCACTCATAGGTGGGTGATGAAAAATGAGAACGCATGGACACAGAGAGAAGAGTACTAAACACTGGGGTCTATTGGGGGGAAATGGGGAGGGCCAGTGGGAGGGGGAGGTGGGGAGGGATAGCCTGGGGAGAAATGCCAAATGTGGGTGAAGGGGAGAAAGAAAGCAAAACACACTGCCATGTGTGTACCTATGCAACTGTGTTGCATGTTCTGCACATGTACCCCCAAACCTAAAATGCAATAAAAAATTTAAAAAATTAAAAAATTAAAAAATTAAAAAAATAAAAAATAAAATGTGGGTGTTTATGAACTGACTTCATAACTACCCCTGAAAAGATAATTGGAAGAAAGATTAAGTGAAAGGAAAGGGTTTGTGTAAAGTAGAAGCAGCGTTAAATAATATCATAGTATCCATAATGTAATTTGGATATTTGTCCCCTCTGATCTCTCATGTTGAAATGTAATCCTGTGTTGGAGATGAGACCTGGTAGGAGGTGTTTGGATCATGGGGGCAGATCCCTCATGAATGGCTTAGCACCACCCGCTTGGTGATGAGAGAGTTCTCAGGAGATCTGCTTGTTTAAAGGATCTGCTGCACCTCCCTTGTCTCTCTTGCTCCCATTTTTGCCATGTGATATGCCTGCTCACCTTTCATCTCCTGCCATGATTGTAAGCTGAGGCTTCCGTAGGAGCAGATACTGGTACCATACTTCCTGTACAGCCTGCAGAACTGTGAGCCAATTAATTCTCTCAAGTTACCCAGCCTTAGGTAATCTTTTATAGTAATGCAGACTAATACAGAATTGTAAGCAATGATTCACATTTTAGAATTAAGCTTAACTTTTTTATTAAAGTGTATGTTGAATGAATAAGTGAGCAAATGAACAAATGAGGCTATGACATCAACCAACCACTAAAAAGTTGACTTCGTAGTTTCTCAGTTCTAGTAATCAGTAGCCACAGATTGCTATAGAGTGGACTTAAGAAATGAGAGCAAGTAGCACTATGAGTGAGAATGCAGCAACCAACCTCAGTCCTAAAGGCTAAAATACAATTGCCTTGACCAAGTCACAAACATTGAGACTTGGCAAAGTCTCACAAAATCAAATTCTGAAGAAAGAAAATAATTGACATGGAGGAGGCAGAGAAAGATGGCCTAACAAAACCCTCCAGCAAATGTTCCCCCTGCAGAAACACCAAATTGAAAAACTTATCCACACAACAACCAAAAATCAGGTGAGGGATCTCAGTATCTGGTTTTAACATCCTAACAAGGAAAGGAGCCCTAAAGAGGGTAGGAAAAACAGCCTTGAATTGCTGATTCACCTCCTGCCCATCCCCTGACAGCAGCTGTGTGGCATGGAGAGAAAATCTGTGTGCTTTGGAGATGGAGAACACATGTATTATGGGACTTTTCTTCACAACTCAGTGCTACCTTGTCACAGCAGAAAGCAACACAGGGCAGAATTCAGCCTGCATGAATGGAGGGAGCACTTAAGCCAACCCTAGCCAGAAGGGAATTGCTCATCCCAGCAGTCAGAGCTGGAGTTCTGGCAAGGCTCATCACCACAGGATAAAGTACTCTGGGGACTTCAATCAGCTTGAAAGGCAGACTAGACCACAAGGACTACAATTCCTGGGCGAGTCCTGGTGCTGTGCTAGGGTTGGATCCAGTGAACTTCGGGTGCACATGACCTAGTGATGTATCAGCCAGGGTGGCCAAGGGAGGGCCTGCATCACTCCTCTGCCAACCCAAGGCAGCGCAGCTCACAGCTCATGGAGAGGCACTTTCCTTATGCTTGAGAAGAAGAGAGAAGACAGAGAGGACTCTGTCTTGCAAATTGAATACCCGTCTTGCCACAGGAGAACAGGGTACGAGGCAAAGTGCTCTATTTCAGGACCTAGCTCCCAGAAGACATATCTAGGCACTTTCTGGGCCAGAATGGAACCTGCTGCCTTGAAGGAAGTCCTGGCAGGATTCATCACTTGCTGACCAAAGAGCCCTTGGGCCTTGAATAAACTTAAGTGGTGTACAGGCAGTACTCAATGGGCTTTGGGTGACAACCAGGGCTAACTGCGCTGGCTTCAGGTGTGACCCAGCACATTCCCAGCTCCGATGACCATGGAGAGAGACTCCTTCCGCTTTAGGAAGGGAGAGGATGAAGTAAAGGGAACACTGGCCTGCAGCCTGGGCACCAGAATGGCCACAGTGAAGCAAAGCACCAAGGAGACTTCCTGGGGTCCCTAATTCTAGGCATTGGCTCTGGGTGGCATTTGCAGACCTACTCTGGAGGAAGAAACCCAGGACCGGCAGCATTCATCACAAGCTGACTAAAGAGCCCTTGGGGCTTGAGTGAACATCGGTGGTAGTCAAGTAGTACTTGCTATGGGTTCGAGGAAGTGGGGTCCATGAAGAGAGAACTCTTCTGTGTAAACAAAGGAGAGGGAAGAGTGAGAAAGAGGCTCACAGGTGCAAGCTCAGCTACAGAAGAATAGAGAACCAAAGAGATTCCTTAGGTTCCCAACTCCCAGCCCTGGCTCTCAGATGGTATTTCTAGACCTGCCTTGAATTGGGGTAGAGGGAGTTCATCAACCTGAGGGGAAGGACCCAAGCCTGGCTGGATTCACTACCTACCCACTAAAGAGCCTTGGGCCTTGAGTGAACATTGGCATTAGTCAGGCAGTGGTCACCACAGGCCTTGGGCAAAACACAGTGCTATTCTGGCTTTGGGTCTGTCCTACGACAGTCCCAGTAGTGGTGGCCACAGGGGTGCTTGTGTCACCATTCCCCCAGCTCAAGGCAGCTCAGCACAGAGGGGGATTCTGTTGTTTGGAGGAAAGTAAGGGAAGGGAACACAGCCTCTGCCTGGTAATCCAAGGAATTCTCCCAGATCTTACCCAAGAGCAAAGGTGGTACCCTCTCTGAGTCTGTAAGAGTCACCACATTACTGGGCTTGGGGTGCTCACTAATGCAGATACAGCTGCAGTGACCAAAGACTTAGATCACAATGTGCAATTCCCTTTGAATAGTTAGAAGGGCTTCCCAAGAAGGATGTGTACAAACAAGCCCAGGTTGTGAAGACGACAGTAACCACTTAACTCTTCAATGCCCAGATAAGATTTGACACAAATCCACAAGCATCATGAACCATCCAGAAAAATGTGACCTTACCAAATGAGCTGAGTAAAACACCAAGAACCAATCTTGGAGTGACACAGATGGGTGACCTTTCAGACTGAGAATTCAAAACAGCTGTGTTGGGGAATGCAAAGGAATTCAAAATAATGCAGTGAAAGAATACTGAATCTTATCAGATTAACAGATTAAATTGTTTGTAAATCAAGCAGAAATTCTGGAGCTGAAAAATTCAATTGACATACTGAAGAATGTATCAGTCTCTCTAAAGCAGAATTGTTCAAGCAGAAGAAAGAATTGGTGAGCTTGAAGACTATTTGAAAATACAGTTGGAAAAGACAAAAACAATTTTAAAAAATGAACACACGAGATCTATGAAATAGCTTCAAAAGGGCAAACCTAAGAGTTACGAGTCTTAAGGGAAAGTAGAGAAAGATAGGTGCAGAAAATTTATTCTAAGAAATAACAGAACTTTCTAAACCAAGAGAAAGATATCAATATTCAAGTACAAAAAGGTTGCAGAACAACAAGCAGATAGAACCCAGACAAGATTACCGAAAGACATTTAATAATCAAACTCCCGAAGGTAAGGATAAAGAAAGGATCCTAAAAGCAACAAGAGAAAAGAAATACATACAGGAGTTCCTCCACATCTGGCAGCAGACTTCTCACTGCAAACACTACAGACCAGTGAAGAGTGGTAGGACATATTTGAAGTACTGAAGGAATCATACTTTTATTCTAGAACAGTATATCCAACAAAAATATCTTCAAACATGCAAGAAAAATAATAGCTTATGCAAACAAAAGCTGAAGGATTTTATCAAGGCCAGATCTGTCCTGCAAGAAATGCTAAAGGGAGTTCCTCAATCTGAAGGAAAAGGACATTAATGAGCAACAAGACAGCATGTGAAGGTACAAAATTCACTGGTAATAGTAAGTACACAAATACAAAATATTAAAGCACTATAATTGTGATGTGTAAACTACTCATATCTGGAGTAGGAAAACTGAAAGATGAACAAGTCAAAGATAACTACAACTTTAAAACACAGACACTACAGTAAGATAGAAATAACAAAAAAGCAAAGGGCTAAAGTCACAGTGCAAAGTTTTTTAATAGTTTTTCTCTTTCCTAGTCTGTTAGTTTTTGCAATCAGTGTTAAGTTGTCACCAGTTTAAAATCATGGGTTACATAATTTCAAGCCTCATAGTAACATCATATGAAAACACATACACATACACAAAAAATAAATATAAATTGAAAACATACCAGAGAAAAATTACTTTCACAAAAAGTCGGGAAGGAAAAAAGGAAGAGAAAATAACCATCAGAAAACAAAACAACAAATGGCAAGAGTAAGTATTTATAAATAATAACATAGAATGTTAAATGGACTAGCAACAGATCACTGGGTCTGGTTTTTTTCAATCCACTCAGCTACCCCAAAAGACAATGAAATAGCTCAATGGATTAAAATAAGATCCAATGACCTGTTGCCAATAAAAACATACTTCGCCTATAAAGACATACATAGATTGAAAATAAAGGAATGGAAAAAGATATTCTGTGCAAACGGAAACCAAAGATAGCAGGAGTAGCCATACTTAAACAAAATGGATTTTAAAACAAAACCTGTAAAAAGACACAAAGCATGTCATTAATGATAAAGAGGTTAATTCAGCAAGAGGATATAAAAATTTTAAATATATACTCACCCAACACTGGAGCACCCAGATATATATAGCAATTATTAGAGCTAAAGAGAGGGATAGACATAAACACAAAATAGTTGGAGACTAACACCTCAATTTTAGCATTGGACAGATCTTCCAGACAGAAAACCAACAAGGAAATACTGAAATTTATCTTCACTACAGACAAAATGGACCCCCCACACACACATGCACATTATATATGTTTCATATATACATAATATACATGTTTTATATATATCTTATATATATACAGAGTGTATATTATAGATACAGAACATCTCTTCAATGGCTGTAGAATACACTTTTTTTCTCCTCAGCGCATGGATTATTCTCAAGGATAGACCACATTTTCGGCCACAAAACAAGTCTCAAAAACTTCAAAGAAAAACCCTGAAATTATCTTAAATTTCTCCTCTTACCACAATGGAATAAAACTAGAAATGGGCAACAAGAGAAACTTTGGAAACTAAACAAACACATGGAAATTAAACAACATGCTCCTGAATGAACAGGCCAATAAAGAAATTCTGGAAAATTCCGAATTTCTTCAAACAAATGAAAATGGGAACACAGCATACCAAAACCAGTGGAATACAACAAAAGTAGTACTAAGAAGTTTATAGCACTAAGTGCCTACAACAAAAAAGTAGCAAAACTTTGAACAATCCAATGACGCATCTTATAGAACAGCAAAAGCTTCTACTGAAATAAAAGAAAAAAATAAAATTGAAATGAAAAATACGACAAGCAAGCTTGTTTTTGAAAAAACAAAATCAAACCTTTAGCCAGACTAAGAAAAAGAGAAGACCCAAATAAATTAAATCAGTAATGTTGCAGCATACAAAAATCAACATACAACATACAAAAATTGGTAATATTAAGTATTTCTATATGCCAATAGTGAACAATCTGAAGAAGAAATTAAGAAAGTAATCTTATTTATAATAGCAACAAATAAACTAAGATACCTAGGCATAAACTTAACCTAAAAAGTAAAAGATTTCGACAATGAATATGATAAAACACTGAAGAAATTAAAAATGACAGAAAAAAGAAATAATATTCCATGTTCAGGGATTGCAAGAAACAATCTTTTTTAAAATGTTCATACTACCCAAAGCAATCTATAGATTCAATGCAATCTCTATCTAGGTACCAAATGACATTCTGCACAGAAATAGAAAAAATAATCCTCAGATTTAAGTGGAAGCACAAATGACCCAGAGTAGCCAAAACCATTCTGAGATTTTAAAACTGAAAGACTCACATTACCTGACTTCGAATTATACTACAGAGCTACAGTAACCAAAACAACATAGCACTGGCATAAAAATAAATTTAAAAATAAATAAACACCATAGACCAATAGAACAGAAGAGATAACCCAAAGATAAATCCATACATGTACAGTGAACTCATTTTTAAAGGTGCCAAGAACATACATCTGAGCAAGGCAGTCTCTTCAATAAATGGTGCAGAAAAAGCTGGATATCCATATGCAGAAGAATGAAAGTAGACTATCTTTCATCATATCCAAAAATCAATCCAAAATCAACTGTACACCTAAATGGACTGCACACTTAAAATGGACACCCCCAACTGTAAGATTACTTAAAGAAAAAACTGGGGAAACAATCCAGGACATTGTTCTAGGCAAAAATTTCTTGAGTAATACCCTGAGGGCACAGGCAACAAAAGCAAGAATGGACAAATTGGATAACATCAAGCTAAAGAGCTTCTGCACTGTGAAGGAAACAATCACAGTGAAAAGGTAACCCAGAATAGGAGGAAATACTTGTAAACTGTATCAGACAAGGGATTAATATTCAGAATATATAAGCAGCTCAAACCCAACAGGAAAAAATCTAAATGCAATTTTAAATGGGCAAAAGATCTGAATAAATATTTCTCAAAAGAAGTCATACAAATGGCAAACAGGCAAATGAAAAGATGTCCCCACATCATTGATCAGACAAATGCAGATCAAAACTACAATAAGGTATCATCTCACTCCAGTTAAAATGGCTTTTATCCAAATGTCAGACTATAATGAAAGCTGGCAAGGAAGTGGAAAAAAGGGAACACTCATATGCTGTTGGTGGGAATGTAAACTGCTATACACTATGAAGTTTCCTCAAAGATCTAAAACTAGAACTACCATGTATTCCCATTGCTAAGTATATACTCAAAAGGAAATTGGTATATCAATGAGATATCTGCATTCCCATGTGTATTGTAGTATATTATAGTAGCCAAGATTTGGAGGCAGCCTAAGCGTCCATCATTAGATGAATGGATAAAGAAAATGTGGTATATATACACAATCGAATACTATTTAGCCATTAAAAAAATATGATTCTGTCATTTGCAACAATATGGATGGAACTGAACAGTATGTTAAGTGAAAAAAGGCAAGCATAGAATGACAAATTTCATGTGTTCTCATTGATTTGTGAGAGCTAAAAATTAAAACAATTCAACTCATGGAGATAGTAGAATGTTCATTACCAGAGGCTAGGGAAGGTAGTGGCTGGTGGAAAAGAGGGAAGGGAAGTGGGGATGGTTAATTAGCACAAAAATACAATTAGATAGAATGAATAAGAACTAGTATTTGATATCACAACAGGCTAACTACGGTCAACAATAATTTTACTGTATGTTTTTAAATAGTTCAAAGTATAATTGGAATGTTTGTAACTCAAATAAATGATAAATTCTTGAGGTGATGGATACCCCCATTTACCCTGATGTGATCATTACACATTGTGTGCCTGTATCAAAGTATCTCATGTACCCCATATATACACCTATGTAACCACAATTATTAAAAATTTTAAGGAGTAACTGACATCAATTCTCTTTGAAAAACAAATTGTTATGTAAATATTAATCTAAAAAAGCAATTTAAACAAAGAACCTTGTCTCTCCTGCATAAAATGTAGGGAACAGAGGGCTTATATGGTGGCTTAACATCAGATACCAGAAGACATCCAGTTTTCGGCTGTTTGTCGTTAGGATATGGCTCTTATCCTCATAGTACAAGCTAGTGATTCAGCCTCATTAATGTTGCCATAATTGTAAAAGGCCAAGCACCATCTCCTAAAATCTTCCTAGTAATCTAGTGGGGTAATGTGTTTTTTACAAGAGAACTCAGAGATATGCACAGTCTGCTCAAGCTCAACAGTCAATAAATGGAGAAATGCTACTCAGTCAGTCTGAATCCAAACTGTGTAGGCTTTTTCTTTTTTTTTTTTTAAAGGAAAAAAAGAGAAAGAGAAAAGGGGAGAGAGAATTGCCCAAGCTGGAATGCAATCTAAAAATATGTATTAAAAACCTCTTTTATACCGATAATTGTACCTATCAGCGGAGATAGGAAGGAATAAGGGAAGAAAATAACAAACAGCCAACCAATATTTCATTTAAGTCTGTGAAATGCTATGCAAATGCTGATGAATGATTTACTTCCAATTATGTGGTCACTTTCAAAATAGGTGTAATGTGACACTGAGCAAAATGTATGTTCTGTGGACCTGGGGTGAAGAATTCTATAGATTCTATGGATTTTTATATACATTCAGGATATCACTTTATCAGATGTATAATTTCAATTATATGTTTTCCTATAATTCTTTCAATTATATTTATATCTTTTCCAATTTTTTTCCAGTTATACCATTTCCTGTATTTTCTTTCAATCTATAAATTGGATTTTCATTTATTCTAACAGCAGCTCCTCTTAATTTTGATGAAATCTAATTTACTAAAGTTATTTTGTGGATTGTGCTTTGGGTGTCATATCTGTTTCCCTAACCTTGAGATCACAAAGGCTTTTAGAATTTCTTCTAGATATTTTACTGTTTCAGGCTTTGTTTTCTAGTCTATGGTATATTTAAAGTTAACTTTTGCATCTACTATACTTTTTGCATCTGAATATTACTGCTGAAAATGAGTTGACCACATGTGTATGGGTCTGTGGCTGGACTCTCTTCTGCTACATTGATCTATTTCTCATTATTGAGATCAATGCCACACTGCTTTGAAGTTAGATGGAACAGGTCTTCAAACTTTGTTCTTTTTCAAAATTATCTTGCCTACTCTAGGTTCTTTATTCTCCACCTGAATTATAAAATTAACTTCTTTTTTAAAGTGCCTGCTATTTTTATTAGGACAGCATTGAATCTGTTGATCAATCTGGAAAAAATATACACCTTAAAAATACTGAATTATTCAACCCATGAACATCTCTCTCCATTTATTTTAGGTTGTCTTTAATTTCACTGAGCAATGTTTTATACTTTACAGTATACAAGTCTTACAGATACTGTGTCAAATTTATGCCCAAAAATTTCAGTTTTGAAACTGTTTATAAGTAGTACCGTTTTGTAAGATCAGTTTTTCCATTCTTTATTTCTAATATATAAAAACACAATAATTTTCTATTTTGATCTTACATTCTACAGACATGGCTAAACTCCCTCATTAGTTCCAGAAGCTTTTTGACTCTGTAAGACATTCTGCTTAATCATGTCAGCTGGAAAAAACACAACTTCACCTACTTCCAAACTGAATCCATTTTATTTCTTTTCCTTATATTATTTCAACTAGTTCGAACCTCCAGTGCAATAAGATGAGAGTGAACACCTTTGCCTTATACCTGATGTTAGAGAGAAAGCATTTAGTCCTTCACCATTAAGTATTATGAGAGCTATAGGTTTTCATGGAAGGTAGTAAATTTTTTTATCTCAGATATTTTAGTTTTCATCTCTATGAGTTTTATTTTGGTCTTTTTTATATTTCCCATGTCTCTACTTAACATTCAGTATTTCCTTTTGCTTCTTGAACATATGGAACTCTGTCCTACCTCTTTTTAATGTCTCTGCCTACTAATTCTATCATTTTTGTTATTTGTAATTCAGTTTCATTAGACCGATTTTTTTCTTAATCATGAGTTGTATTTTCCCCCGCCTGCCTAGAATTTGACTGGATGCCAGACATTGTGAATTCTACCTTAATTAATACTAGATATTTTTCTCCTCCTGTAAGTGTTCTTAAAAATTGTTCTTAACATGGTTACGTTACATGGGAAGAGTCTGATCCTTTTAGGTCTTATTTGTAAATCTTATTTGTGAGGATAAGGCCTACATTTAATCGGGGGTTAATATTTTCCCACTACTGAGACAAAATCCTTCTTAGATTTCTGATGCCTCCTTAAATATTATTTCCTCTCTAGCTATTGGAAACAGGCACTTTTGCCATCCAATGTAAACCCTAGGCCCTATTTCTCCTAATACTCGTCAGTGGTTCTCTTCATGTCTCAGTAGGTCTCCTCCCAAGTGTGCACTGATCAGTAATCAGTGGAAAACTCTCAGCATCTCAGCCATCTACCTTTTTATCTCCCATCTCTTATAATCTGCCCTGTGAACTCCAGCCACATTGGTTTCCCCAGGCTTGTGAAAACAATTTGGGAGACAGTCAGCCTTGCCTGGCTTCCCCATTCCTTTACTAAGGTTTCGAAACTTTCCCTCAAACCATAAGCTGTTGGCAATCGTAGAGCTCACCTCTTGTTTCCCATCCCTCAGGGATCACAGGCCTTTGTTACCTTGTGTCCAATGTCTCAAATGCCATTCTTTACTATATTTTGTCTGGTTCTTTATAGTTGTTACAGTGGGTAGGTGAACATATTCCCCTATTACTTTTCTTTGTTGAGGAACAGAAAAACAGAACAATGTTTTTTATAGCAAAACACTGGAGGCAACATAAGTATTTTTCATTAGTGACATAGATGACTTATGTTAAGGAAATGATTTATCTGCCAAGTGAGTTTATTTCAAAACACAGCCTACTATCAATGTTCTCCAGTGAGACTACCAGGAACACACCTATAATTGAACGAGCTGGGTTCTTGTTGAAACAAGGAAGATAGGTAGAAAACCACAAGTCATCTCGATAAGAGGGTATTAGGAAAGATTTTAGGACTTAGCCTTGTGGAAGATTCAAAGGACATGCCTCCACCCCAGACTGGATGCTGGCAGGTAGCAGAGATAGTTCCATGTTTGAGCGGTATTAAAAAATCCTATCTAGGAAAAGGACAGAGTAGAGAAAAGCTAAAGCTATAATTGGTAAAGAAGCATAGTCACTCATGTCTCCCAGGATAGGGAAGTGTCTGGTCTTTTGTGGCACTGGGAATATGTTTTGCCTGTGTTTAATGGTTTTATTTTTGTCTCCATCCATCATAGTCAGAATGGCCTTGTGGGATGTTGTTTCATGAAATTGTTTATGCTAAAATGGAGAATATTAAAGCTAGCTTTAAGTTTCAAGCTACTTTCCTGTTTCTCACTAGTAAGAGAACTACAGACTCTCCACTCTTGCTAAAGGAAAGCCTGAATTATATAATTAGAGGATTAATGGATTCACTTTCAGGACTAGAGTCCGTGCCTTCACAGACCCAGGGGTGCTGCTACTCATAGATGACGCCTACCAGAATTGTTTGGAAGTTAAAATAAAGCATCTAAATCAACTCACATGTAAGAGAGTTATTCCTAAGAGAAGGTTTGGTTTGCTGGACAGAAGAGCTTAACGAACATTTTATATATGGGTACAGAACATGAGGAAGGAGAGCAGAGTATGACTGGAATGAGCAATGCATGAATGGTACTTTCCTACTGAAGCTCGAAGAACTACAGGACTCTCCTTGTGTGGCTCTAGGGAAATCTAGACTTTCTTAATGTTTCAGCCTCTCAACCTATGATATTCTCACAAGAATACCTAATTCTTGAGTAAAAACATGTAGCTACATCCTTTTCAGTCCAGAGATACACAAGAGTGTTGGTACAGTGAAAACTAGCAACAGGACAAGACGGTCAAGAAAGAGACAATATGTTACACTCCATTTTTCTAGGATTCAATGAAGGTGGAGGAAGGGATAGAAAAGCAGTATTAACACTTCAGGAAAAATTTCTGAAGTCTCTTATTGATGGGAAATGGAATAGACAGCAAAATAAGTAAAATCCACCTTCCTAATTGTCTCAGAGGTAAAGAAAGGCAACTTTGAAAGAAAAGCAACATCCAGGTTTCATATAAGGTGATACATTCCCATGTGCCTGTGCGTCTATTTAACATAGTCCAATCCACCAGCATCTTGTGGCTGGATTACTGCAGTCTGCGCCTGACTGTTCTGATTCTACTCTTCTCTCCCAAATTTACTTCCCAGGTTGCTGAATCAGCATGATCCTTTTCAAAGATAAATCAGATCATGTCTCATACACTCAAAAAAGGAAGAAAACAAAATCTATCAATGGCTTTCCCAGCAACCTTAGCTAAAACACTACAGAGTTCTTCCCACAGCCTATGTGACCTAGATCCTGGCTGTTTTCCTGGCCTTTTCCCCCACCACTCTCCATTTGCTTAGTGTCTTTCCATTACAGAACACAGAGCATTGTGGGGTGGGAGAAGCAGGCAGAAGACCACTAGGGGCCTGGCCAACATGCAATGTCATGGCATAGAACTGTCAGTAAACTACAGGTAGTAAAGATAAGTAGGTCTAATGTCACTTGTCATTCAATGTGTTATGTGTTTCATCCTAGGGTTGCTATAACAAAAATATCACAAGTTGTATAGCTTAAAACAAAAATATATTGTCTCACAATTCTGAAGGCCAGAAAACAAAAGTCAAGGTGTTATTAGAGTCATGCTTCCTCTGAAACTCTGGATAAACTCCTTCCTTACCTCTTCCTACCTCTGGGTGGTTCCTGGAAATCCCTGGCACTCCTTATCTTGCAGATGCAGCATCTCGGTCTCTGCCCCTGTCGTAACAGCCTTTTCTTCTTGTGTCCCTAAGGAAACTAAGCATTTTTTATTGAGGAGCCACCACACTCCAGTATGATGTCATCTTATCTGATAGCATCTACAACAATCCTATTCTCATGTAAGCTCACACTCTGACGTATTTGCAGTTAAGATTGCAACATGTATTTTTTGGGGGGACACAGTTAAACATTTAACAGCTGGGTTGAACACAGGTGTGCTGTGTATCATGCTATGAAATAAAATGCACATGGTACTGTGTGCCACAATCAGCAGCTTTACAAACCCTGCCTTGGCTTAATCTATTTCAGTAACTCTAGCCTTTGTGTCTTTTCCAGTAGGAAACAAGTTTTCTCATCCCCAATGCTGGGTCTTGTGCTCCCTCAAACTACAGGGCCTCCCCTGCAGCCCTGTGGCTTCCTCCCACCATTTATCCAGAACTCTGCTCATGTGTCACCTCCTTAAGAGGACTTTTCAGTCTACCCTTTCTACATAGCACCTTCTAATCATCCTCTGTTCTTGGACTCTGCTCTATTTCTCTTCAGAACCTATAGCCCTAACATTTTATAAACATATTTGCTTTTCCTTCCACTAACACAGAGCGTCATGTGGGCAGTAATTGTCTGCTTCCCCAGTCTCTCAAACAACCGCTCAAATCCACGTTGTTGAATTCGTCTATATCTATTGTGGAAACGAAGGCTAATCCAATGAGTGAAGCAAAGGCTATTGATTCTGAGGTTGCTATAGCAAAGGCCCTAGTCACTATCATTTGTGTTTGGCAGAAACTCAAAGGTAAAAGCAGAGGAGCAGGAAAGCTTTATAGTTGAAGAAGGGAAGGCTTCAGCTATGCCCTGATGGGATGCTGTTGGCATGGGGAAGCTGTAGGTAGGCCAACTAGACTTAGGGAATCCCATGGTATTGTTTAATTTTGCGTCTTTGGCTTTTTCTAGTTCAGTCCTCTGTTGGAAATAGGGACAGAAATTGAGAAAGCTGTCAAGTATCAGTCAAATCTGGATTGTCCTGGGCTGACTATGAGAGTACTTTGTTTGGCTGTCCAGACCAGTTGCTGCAGTTAGCATGTGACTTTCTGTAAGTCTGACAAAAAGCAGGCTGGCTTCCTGGGCTGATTAATGTCAATAATAGGTTGGTTTCCTGAGCTCAGTGCTGAAGATTGTAGGTGGGTGTTCTA
Organism: Callithrix jacchus; assembly: GCF_049354715.1. Classification (NCBI taxonomy): domain Eukaryota; kingdom Metazoa; phylum Chordata; class Mammalia; order Primates; family Cebidae; genus Callithrix; species Callithrix jacchus. Next base: position 97,217,760 of record NC_133514.1, read on the forward strand.
TTTTTTATATGGTCGTGTCCTTGCCCATTGTATATTCAGTCTCTCACTATAAAAAAAGTTATTAAATGCATAGCAAAAGAACTGGAAGATACTGTTAACTGGGTGGGCTGTACCTGTACCGGGGGTAGGAGATGAAGGAGGACTATGTTTTATTTTATATACATGTGTGGTCTATTTTTGCAAGTATATATTTTTAACTTGTAAAATTAAAGACTACCATCAAGCAAAGGCAATTGCAAGACATATCACCTCATCTGAGGTTTACAAAATTCACTCAAGGAAACCCTTAGCTTGGTTACTAAGTCTCCTGTTATTTTATTTTTCATTTTTTGCTCCTCTGAAAACAAGATAAATACTGTATTTTAAAAATGTGCTAAATCCTATCTTGGAAGTTTCAGTTCTTGTAATCTGAGTGAATGTCTGGTGCACTCGTATTTTCAACTGAAACCATAAAACCAACTCTTCCATTGACATTTATTCAATGAGTACGTACTGAGTAACTAAGATGTTCCAGACATGTTCTTCCCTAAAGGGAAAAACGTCATGATTAAAAGAATGTAGTGAATTTAAATTCCATTAAAGTTTGATTTGAAAGTCCTGCTTTCCCTTTTTAGTGATGACAATGTTTACGTTGCATTTTCAAAACTACAGATGTCATGCGGGTTAACTCTCAATTGATCACAAAATTCCAGTGACCAAACTATCTCATTCCCCAGGCATTCAACAATGGGATCCGTTATTTATTCTAGTTCTTAACAAGGAAGAAACATCTATAGGTCATTTCCTAAAGTTGTCTGAACGCATCTGCTTTCGATGTTACTGCCAAAGAACATACCTTGCCCACAGCCTCTTATGGGAGTTAATATATCATTAAAATTGATAACAGATATGATCTGTGTATCAGATACAAGTATACATGGGTCACATCTCTGTTCCCCTATTGCCTAGCTGAGGACCTGGCATATATTCAATGTTTTAAAAAAATTACAGAAGCCCCAAGGCATAACATAAATCAAAAAAACTCATTTAATTCATTCTTAATGCATGTATGTATAGCAGGCAAAGGTATAGTGCTTTTTAAAAATATATAAGCTCTCAATTTAGAAGTAAAAAGCACACACAAGGATTTAAGGCATAAATACTACATTCAGAGAAGTGCTACAGATGATAAGTTCTGCCACGGTTCAGAAGGGTAAGAAATTATTTCCTGCTGGGATGATTAAGAAAGGTCTCGCATTTGAGATTCACTGTAGAACATGCCCTAAAACCACTGGTAAGGGAATATATTGCACACCAAGGCCTCACTATAACAGATAGTTGTTCTGTTTGTAAAATCGTTGTCTTCACATAAATGTATCTAATGTTCTACTTAAAAACCTAACTCCAGGTATACCTTGGCTACCGACTATTAGAATTAGCTTTGCTATAATAAAGGACATGGAAATCAGACCTTCACATTGATATCAAATCCAAGTTCTTTTTAACATAGAGCAGTCATTCAGTACATGATGTCGAGGAAGGGATGAAGTTTTGCTTACCCACAGCAGACCTCCCTGCAAGTTCTTATGCCTCTGTGGGACTCACTTCCTCATACCAGATAAGCACTATCAGAAGTATCAAATTAAACAACACAACTCATGGAGATAGAGTAGAATGATGATTATTCAGAGGCTGGAAAGGGTACTGGGGAAAACTAAGGGGTACAAAAAATAGAATAAGATCTATTATGATAGTACAACAGAGTAACTAGAGTCAATTTAATTGTACATTTTAAAATAACTAAGAGGGTATAATTGGGTTGTTTGTAATACAAAGGATAAATGCTTGGGGTGATGGATGCCCTATTTACCATGATCAGATTATGTGTTACATGCCTGTATCAAAATATTTCATGTATCCTATAAGACATATCTACTATGTACCCACAATTTCTTTAAAGTACCAAACATCTTTTGCTTCTGTGTCTACACCTCAATTCGTAGTTCTGTCCTTTGATGGTTTGTGTGGACATTTTTTTAAAACCTAACAGTGAAAACATTTTTATGTAATTATTTTATACCATCCTTACACTGAAGGAAGAATTATTTCTCCCATTTTATAAGTGAAAAAACAAAGGCCAGAGGCTGAGTTATTCAAGATCAGGTAGCTAGGAAGCTTCCATCAGGATTTAAACCCATATCCATTGCTGTTTGCACAGGCCAAAGCTCACTCAGGGACCACTTGATTTTCACAAAACTTTTCAGTTAATTGCCAATTCTGCCATTTATAAGCATAGATTAATTTGTTCTGTGATCTTAAGTCACTTCAACCCACTGTGCCTCAGTGTATTCAACTGTAATAAAAAGAAGAAAATTACACCTCTGTGACCTACTTCCCAATTTGATTTAAAAACAATCAGATGCAGGTGGCATAAGTATATTGCTTAAAAGCATGGACTCTGGAATTAGCTGCTTCAGTGTGTATACCACATGAGCAGCTTATTAACGGTACACCCACGAACAGGTTGTTTAACCTCTCTGAACCTCCATTGTATCATCTGCAAGATGAAAATAAAGGTTCCTCCCTCCTAGGATTGTTCTGAGGATTAAATGAAACTGTTTATATAAAGTCCTTAGCAGGGGACATGGAACATGGTACTTATAAATGTTAGCTACAGTTATTAACATACACACCTTAAAGCACCAGGAAAAGAATCAGACTTTATGTCTCAGTATGGGGTTGTTGTCTATTCCAAGTCAAGTTGATGGGTCCTGCCTGGCCCTGCCCCAAGTTGACTTTCCCCCCTCATTTATGTTTTACTAAACCATTCTAAAAATATCAAGTGTTTTTGGCTACTAGGGCCTCAAGTGTAAGACAATGAACTCACAGAAAGCCTGTGTCTGTCAGAATTCCTGCAAAAATACAACATAGTCAAAGTGTTAAACTTTGATGAATGGGGCTATTTACAAGGCATGGGCAGGGCTCAGAGAATCCCCAGTGACAATGAAGTACCAGGACTTGCACAGGTTGAGAGGTTTTATTCCTATTCATCTTGAACAATGGCATAGACAGTAAGTTCCCAGACCTGAAGAAAGCTGGGGCCACCCAATGAGATGGTAGCCACTGATGACAGCAGGTGGCCTACAGTCAATAAATACCCAGCCTCTCATCTCTTCCTCATGCCTCCCATTGGCCAAATACAACAGGAAATCAGAGACCAAGAAGCCCAGAGATATAGTCATAGCTGGTAAACCTCTGTGAGCCAGTTTCAAATAGATCAAGGAGAATCTACTGGTGTGGGAAATGGAGAATGCCCAGCACATAGTCTTAACTGAGAACTAAACACAAAAATCTAATCAGCAAATTATATAATAATCTCTTTTAGTAGACTGGCTCATCATATCCCTATTGTTTAAAGCAAGACAGCCTGAATTATAACCCTGGCCCTACCACTTATTAGCTGGGTATCCTTATCTGGAGGTCTGGTTTCCTCACCTATAAAATTGATATAATAGTAATACTTACCCTCAGGGTTGTAATGAGAGGTAAGCAGGTTAATATTTGTATAATAGAGTAGTGCAGAGCTTTTAGTATATAAATTGTGTTACTTTATTACCCTTTGTTTTAGGGTAAGATTACAAATGTTTGTGGAGATTATGTCATGCACAAGTAGACTCTTCAAGTAATAGGAAAAGGGCATGATGATACTAGTTATGTGTCACATACACAAGCAAAACATATCAACTCAAATTCTACTGTGGCAGGGGGTGGATGAATATGCAGAAATGCAACCTTGATGTCAATTTATCACCACAACTCGCACTGGAGAAGTATCACGTTTTGGAGTTTCCTGAACTGAAGCCAGTCTACCAAAGGAGATTACTATATAATAACCAGACAAGTACAGACAGTAAACAAAGTCAGTACTCTCAGAGGTTCTCTCTACAGAAGCATCTTTTTTTTTAATTGCATTTTAGATTTTGGGGTACATGTGCTGAACATGCAAGATAGTTGCATAGGTACACATGTGGCAGTGTGATTTTCTGTCTTCCTCCCCTTCACCCACATCTGGCATTTCTCCGCATGCTATCCCTCCCCAGCTCCCCCCCCCCGCTGTCCCTCCCCTATTCCCCCCACTAGACCCCAGTGTGTAGTGCTCCCCTCCCTGTGTCCATGTGTTCTCATTGTTCATCACCCACCTATGAGTGAGAATATGCGGTATTTCATTTTCTGTTCTTGTGTCAGTTTGCTAAGAATGATGTTCTCCAGATTCATCCATGTCCCGACAGAGGACATAAACTCATCGTTTTTGATGGCTGCATAATATTCCATGGTGTATATGTGCCACATTTTTCCAGTCCAGTCTATCCTCGATGGGCATTTGGGTTGGTTCCGGGTCTTTGCTATTGTAAACAGTGCTGCAATGAACATTTGTGTGCACATGTCCTTATAGTAGAATGATTTATAGTCCTTGGATATATACCCAGTAATGGGATTGCTGGGTCAAATGGAATATCAATGTGTTAATATACCTTCCTTTTGAAGCACCAAACCTGACATTTCCCAAATGGGCTTCAATGTGCTATTTTCCTTTTCTTTAGACAAAAATTGCTTTATTACAAGTTTTGCAGATGGTGTCAAGGTTCCTGTCAGCAAGGCCAGATGGAATCTGAAGCTGGTAAACAATAGCAGAGAAGCAGGGTTCCTACAACCGAGCCCAGTGCTATTATCATCTGCCGTTCCAGACTGCAGACAGCTGAAGCCTCAGCAGCCAGCCAATCACAGGACATCCTTCATCCAAAGATGTAAGCACGTGTTGGCCAGGGGAGGTGGGGATGGCGGTGTGGGGTGAGGCCCAGTGGAAGGAGAATTTTTTTTAGTTAGGAGAGATAGCAGAATAATTGGAGAAAAAAGGAATTGCAAATGAACTCCTTAGAGAAGCAACAAGAGGATCAAAGCAGCAAAATACTCACCAACAGAAACACCAGTTGAACTTCAAAAGCACCAAATTTAAATCATACTAAGTTTTCAGAACATAAAAGCACTCAATTCTATTTTCTCAAGCACATTTACCTCACATTCCTAAATACACCTCATCCCTTCATAATGAATGATACCTTCCTCATGTACAGCTACAAAGCACAGAAGCACCATATTCACCAACTCCTCCCTCCTGGATGACTGTCATTTTACCAAGAAAAAGCTCATTTTAATTAAACTTCACTGTATAACCCTGAGCCTGATGTAGTTTAGGGTGTTTGCTTTGTTTCTACCTGTCATCAAATCGTTGCCGCCCAGAGGAAGGTCATGATGTCTAAGGCTTGTGTTTACTTTGATTCAGGTAGTGAGTATCTCCAACTTAGAGGACTCTTACACTTTCAAAAGTTTTACAGTCATCATCCCATTGAATTCTCACAAATGTGCTGTAAAGTAAATCGACTGACTTGTGTTGTTTCCATCTTGCCCTCAAGAAAGCTAAGGCTTAGTTTAAGTTTATTAAATGCTTCGAAAAATTATAGCTGTTTTCAGTTTAATAAACAAACAAACAAAAATGTTAAGAGAAAATGTGTAAAAAATTTAAGACAGATACTACAAAGGGGGAAGAAGTTCTCCCGCCGTCCAAGGGTAAAATTGACTACAAGAATATATACAGCATTGAAATTTAGTTGTTCTGTGAGACTATCATTTCAGTGAAATAGCCTGTCAACTGCAGCCTACCATAAATTCGTTTAACACTGAGGGACAGTGTAAGCATTTGTTAACAAAACAGGGAGAGGCTCAGATGAAAATGTTTTCTTGCTCAAGAGGTGACTGAACAGAGCAGAGATGAAAGCAGAGTCCCTGCCTGCTGAGAACAAGAATCTCAAAATTCTCTAGGGTGGAGTTAAAAGAAGGGCCCATGCTTAACGTGAGTTACTGTAGTTCCCTTGGAGTTCAAAGGGCTCCAATACTTTCCAAGCTGTGGTCATTAAAAAATGAAAGAGGACTGAGAGAAAGGAGATGATCTTGGAGGACAAGTCACCATGGTATAGGGCAATGACCTCCCACCTAAGAAGGTGAAAGGGCTTGTGAATGCCTCCCGGTCCTCCCTTTTACAAGATGGGTGGGTATTTCAAGCACCCCAGCACTAAGCTAGGACTGGTGGTCAGTTGGAAGTTGTCAAGACATTCAGAAGCTGGAGTGTGGAGGGAGTTCAGGAGAGAGATAGTGAGCCAAGTGGGGGAAGGCAGTAGGAGAGGACTGCTTCAGCACTACCGTTGTAGAAACAACACATGCACCTTGCTGTGGATGAAGAGATCACCATCGAAGTGGCTTAAGCTCTTTGGCCAACACTTGCCAAGAGGACTACCTACTAGCAGCTGTCTCTGTAATTTACCGAGCACAGCACAAAACAGGAAAACGAGGGGTCCTAGTCAAGAGTGAGAAGTCAGTCTTCCCTTTCTTTCCATGGTTTCACCACCCAAGTCTGTGGTAGAAAGGCAGGTCCCAAGGCACTGCAGACTTCCTGCCAGTATGTACTTGGTACTTGGATTGGGGGTGGGCAAGAGGCCTCTGCCAAGTAGCCCACCAAAAGGACTGTGGCCTAGTCAGCCCAGGGCAGAGACAAGTGCCTCCATGTTCCTGTCTCCATATAGTATTTCCACTCCTCTCCCCTCGCTCCCAGTCATACCCCAGGCAGAAAGCAACAACAGTTTCACAGCAAGGATAGTGACAGGGAAACCTGGGGCCTCAGACATGAAGGAGAAGGAAAAGGCAACCACAAACCTGTCCAGGAGAGGGAAGAGGCAGCAGGATGTAGGTTTGTGCAGGGGCCAAGGCTCTGAGGCCCTGGTTCATGTTCTATTTACCCATCAGACTTCACTTCCAAAACAAAATCCAAAGATAAAACTAAGTTCAGCGTGGCACCTTCCAAGAATTAAACACCCAATGTGGGGTCCTCCTGAGCACAAACTCTGTACAACTACCCTAGTCACATGTCCAGCGAGCAGAACATCTTGCTGGGCAAGAGGAGTCCAGCAGCCACAGGCTGGAAAGTAGACTGTCCACACTGGGGACTGGGAGTAGGGGAGAAAGGATATCCCTGAGAATGCCACTAGATGGCCGCTTGTCCTTCCAAGGGGATTGAAAGATGAACAAATAGCAGAGATGAAGCCACAGGCAACAAGTGGGAGAAGTCAATTTGCTACCTCCAATCTGAAATTGATCACATTATGGAAGTCATTCCAGATGCTGCATGGACTGCCAGTTCTGCACCTGTACTTATATAAGAAGATTGTTCCTTTCTTTCAGCACCTCAACACCCTGATGCAAGAGGGAACAGCATGGGGAATGGAGATTGTAAAATGGTAAACTACAGCCCAGACACACTCCTGGTTTCCAAACAGAAATGCAGTTCTTGCTGGGTTTGTAGAGAAGCTGGAAAAAGTAGGAAGTCAGGAAATGAAATGTGGTTGAGGTTACAAAGACAACATGAAAAGTTTTAAGAACTGAAATGAGACTATTTCTAAAGTGACTGAAAAATTAAGAAATCAACCCAAAATGTCATTAAAGGAGTCAGCTTCTCAGCATTAAAGAAACTCAGATACAATTCAATAATGGAAAAATAAAGTCATGCATGTTTATATCTGACAAGTCAAAACTGCTCAATTGAAATGGTTACACTCAGTGTAATCTCAGTGATTGCTCTAAAAAAAAAAAAAAAAGATATTTTGCCCTTGTTTATGAGAGTTTTAAAAAGCAGTTTCCCTGCATTTAAATTACTGTTCCTCTCCTTGAGGCTTAAGGACATGCACCCATCATTCCTAGCCAAAAATAGATGACCTGTGACTCCTAGAATATGAATGCTTAGGCAATTTGCAAATTACTTCCTGTTATCAATTTTTGCAACAACTTTAGAAGTTTCCTAATTATTTGTTTAGATTAATTCTAAGCAAACTTGTGCCCTCATTCAGAATGATTTAATTAGATGGTCTCATACCAGGCTTAGTGAGAAATGTACATTACACACAGACTAACTTTCAGGTAGATTGGTTCCTAGAGGAGTATCTGTGTAAATTATATCAAGGTTATACCTTGGCAAGAGCACACTATTAGGCCAGCTTGGCCAATCAGTTCTGTGCTATAAACTGTGAATCCACTGGTACTGAATGTACCAGTTGTCATGACGAATTGACTGGATAAAGAGTAGTTTCTACATCAAGTAAACAAAGTGGAAAGCCATACCTTATACTTTGGGTACAAATTCTTGAGCCTGGTCTGAAACTCATTTGGTCTTTCTCAAAACTATTGTTGTGTTAGAATTACAACCAGAAGATCACAATTTTGGAAGCATGCAACCAGGGGTCAGCAAACGACAAACTCAGGTTAAATCCTGCCCACTGCATTATTTTTGTAAACCCATGTTTACTGAAACAGTCACATCTATGTATCACATATTGTCTATGGCTACTTTTGCACTTTGACGGCAAGGTTGAGTAGTTGCAGAGACCGTCTGGCCCTCAGCACCTAAAATGGTAACTTCTGATATTTTACAGAAAAAAAGATGGCTTCACCGGTAGCAATCCACATCCATGTCTTCCTCCCACTGCCTATACCATAGGGAATGGTTATTTCTGAAATCCTTTTATTCTATCCTTTGGCTTCATTTTCCAATGGCTTACTCTCTTCCATAAATCAAGAGATGAAATGCATCACTTTAGAATAGTGAAAGTAATAATCATTGCTTTATAATTGCACTAAAATTGTCCACACGTTTGCTGTTACTAGTTTCTATCAACTGGAATTTTGGAAAGTCACCTTCCATCTCTCAGCCTCAGTTCCCAAATAAAGAATTTGGGCTAGACAATGTCTAAGATTCCTTTTAGCTTCAATATGATGAAATGTTTATGATACAAAGAGAATGTTTTCATTTGAAGAAAACATAGTTTAATCACCAATGGTCATAGGGATTTCTCTGGAAGCCCACTTTTATAACACATTATTGGCTACTTACATAGTATCCATCCCATCCAATCTCCTTCCTAACGGAGTTCTGCCTGGTATGGGCCCCTCCTTCCCTTGGCTTTGAGGCAAACTAACCCATGAGCAGTCCAGGGAGTAAATCTGACTTTCTAAGTCAGTCATAGTACCTTACCCCTTGCCAATTATCCTCATTTTGGACAAGTCACCAATTCTAGCCAATGAGATGTATGAGAAAGTTGTCTATAATAGGAGAAAGAAGGAGGAACTTCCAGGAAAAAAATTTAATTAAGGAAAAAGACAAAATCTGTACTTTTTCTAGCAACTATCATGACTAAATATATTGCCAGAACTCCCACTGCCATTTTGTTACAAGTCTGAGGATAAATTCACCCCAACAGAAGGACAGAGGATCAGAACAGGCTCAGAAATACAGTATCTGAAGACCGTTTTACAGTTGTTATTAAAGAAAATCAATTTTCTTCCTGTTTAGGCCAATTTTATTACTGCTAACTACTGGCAAAAATCCCACCAATATCCTAGTGGAATATAGAGCTGAGTTAAATCAGCTTTGATGGGGTTAAAGTAGAATTATGATTAAATTATGATAAATTACTTTCAAAGATAATAGTAACTATATACCGACCCTGCTTGCCTAAAATAAACTTCTCTTCCATTATTACATGGCTACCAATATATACTGGATGCCAAGTTGGTAGCTTGGGTCATTTCAGTCAAAAACAATCTGCAAGCATTCTTATAATATGCTATGGTCTCAATGTGTTTCCCCTAAAACTTGTATTTTGAAACCTAATCACCAATGTTAAGAGTTTGGCTTCTGGGAGGTGATTAGGTCAGGAGGGTGGAATCCTCATCAACAGGATTAGTGCCTTTATAAAAGAGGTCCCGGAGAGCTGCCTTGCCACCTCTGCCATGGCAGGACTGCTAGAAGACACCATCTATGAACCAGAAAGAGGGCCCTCAGACATGGAATCTGCCAGCACTTTGATCTTAGGCTTTAGTATCTAGAGCAGTAAGAAATAAGTTTCTCTTTAAGCCACCTAGCTTATGGTATTTGGTACGCAACTTAAATGGACTAAAGCATAACAAAAATAGCTTCAAGAATATTGTTTTTGCCAGTAGCTATTTTAACATGACAAACATATGTAACGTAATACTCCCTACGTTTTGAATAAAAGGTAAACCCTACATTTTCTAATACTTAGGTCCTCAGTACTGAGAATCCTCCATCTGATACATTTCTTTTTTTTTTTTTTTTTTTTTAATTTTTTATTGGATTTTAGGTTTTGGGGTACATGAGCAGAGCATGCAAGACAGTTGCGTAGGAACACACATGGCAGTGTGCTTTTCTTTCCTTCTCCCCTTCACCCACATTTGGCATTTCTCTCCAGGCTATCCCTCCCCACCTCCCCCTCCCACTGGCCCTCCCCTTTTCCCCCCAATAGACCCCAGTGTTTAGTACTCCCCTTTCTGTGTCCATGTGTTCTCATTTTTCATCACCCGCCTATGAGTGAGAATATGCGGTGTTTCATTTTCTATTCTTGTGTCAGTTTGCTGAGGATGACGTTCTCCAGATTCATCCATGTCCCTACAAACGACACAAACTCATCATTTCTGATTGCTGCATAATATTCCATGGTGTATATGTGCCACATTTTTCCAAGCCAGTCTATTATCAATAGGCATTTTGGTTGATTCCAGGTCTTTGCTATTGTAAACAGTGCTGCATTAAACATTCGTGTACATGTGTCCTTATAGTAGAACGATTTATAGTCTTTTGGTTATATACCCAGTAATGGGATTGCTGGGTCCAATGGAATTTCTATTTCTAAGGCCTTGAGGAATCACCACACTGTCTTCCACAATGGTTGAACTAATTTACACTCCCACCAACAGTGTAAAAGTGTTCCTTTTTCTCCACATCCTCTCCAGCATCTGTTGTCTCCAGATTTTTTAATGATCGCCATTCTAACTGGTGTGAGATGGTATCTCAATGTGGTTTTGATTTGCATCTCTCTGATGACCAGTGACGATGAGCATTTTTTCATATGATTGTTGGCCTCATATATGTCTTCTTTCGTAAAGTGTCTGTTCATATCCTTGGCCCAATTTTGAATGGGCTTGTTTTTTTCCTGTAAATCCGTTTGAGTTCTTTGTAAATTCTGGATATCAGCCCTTTGTCAGATGGGTAAACTGCAAAAATTTTTTCCCATTCTGTTGGTTGCCGATCCACTCTAGTGACTGTTTCTTTTGCCGTGCAGAAGCTGTGGACTTTCATTAGGTCCCATTTGTCTATTTTGGCTTTTGTTGCCAATGCTTTTGGTGTTTCGTTCATGAAGTCCTTGCCTACTCCTATGTCCTGGATAGTTTTGCCTAGATTTCCTTCTAGGGTTTTTATCGTGCCAGGTCTTATGTTTAAGTCTTTAATCCATCTGGAGTTAATTTTAGTGTAAGGTGTCAGGAAGGGATCCAGTTTCTGCTTTCTGCACATGGCTAGCCAGTTTTCCCAACACCATTTGTTAAACAGGGAATCCTTTCCCCTTTCTTGTTTTTGTCAGGTTTATCAAAGATTCTATAGTTGTAGATATGTTGTGTTGCCTCTGGTGCCTCTGTTTTGTTCCGTTGGTCTATAACTCTGTTTTGGTACCAGTACCATGCTGTTTTGGTTACTGTAGCCTTGTAGTATAGTTTGAAATCCAGTAGTGTGATGCCCCCCGCTGTGTTCTTTTTGCTTAGAATTGACTTGGCTATGCGGGCTCCTTTGGTTCCATATGAAGTTCATGGTGGTTTTTTCCAGTTCTGTGAAGAAAGTCAATGGTAGCTTGATGGGGATAGCATTGATTCTGTAAATTACTTTGGGTAGTATAGCCATTTTCACGATGTTAATTCTTCCTAACCATGAACATGGAATGTTTCTCCATCTGTTTGTGTCCTCTCTGATTTCATTGAGCAGCGGTTTGTAGTTCTCCTTGAAGAGGTCCCTTACGTTCCTTGTGAGTTGTATTCCAAGGTATTTTATTCTTTTTGTAGCAATTGTGAATGGCAGTTCGCTCTTGATTTGGCTTTCTTTAAGTCTGTTATTGGTGTAGACGAATGCTTGTGATTTTTGCACATTGATTTTATATCCTGAGACTTTGCTGAAGTTGCTTATCAGTTTCAGGAGTTTTTGGGCTGAGGTGATGGGGTCTTCTAGGTATACTATCATGTCGTCTGCAAATAGAGACAATTTGGCTTCCTCCTTTCCTATTTGAATACCATTTATTTCTTTTTCTTGCCTGATTGCTCTGGCTAGAACTTCCAGGACTATATTGAATAGGAGTGGTGAAAGAGGGCATCCTTGTCTAGTGCCGGATTTCAAAGGGAATGGTTCCAGTTTTTGCCCATTCAATATGATATTGGCTGTTGGTTTGTCATAAATAGCTTTTATTACTTTGAGATAAGTTCCATCGATACCGAGTTTATTGAGGGTTTTTAGCATAAAGGGCTGTTGAATTTTGTCAAATGCCTTCTCTGCATCAATTGAGATAATCATGTGGTTTTTGTTTTTGGTTCTGTTTATGTGGTGAATTACGTTTATAGACTTGCGTATGTTGAACCAGCCTTGCATCCCCGGGATGAATCCTACTTGATCATGGTGAATAAGTTTTTTGATTTGAAATTCAAACCATCATCAGAGAATATTACAAACAACTCTATGCACATAAACTAGTAAACATGGAAGAAACGGATAAATTCCTGGACTCCTGCATCCTCCCAAGCCTAAACCAGGAGGAAGCTGAAACTATGAATAGACCAATAACAGGGTCAGAAGTCGAGGCAGCAATTAAGAGCCTACCACACAAAAAAAGCCCAGGTCTAGACGCGTTCACAGCCAAATTCTACCAGACACACAAAGAAGAGCTGGTACCATTCCTTCTAAAACTATTTCAAACAATCCAAAAAGAGGGAATACTTCTCAAATCATTTTATGAGACCAACATCATTCTGATACCAAAACCCGGCAGAGACCCAACAAGAAAAGAAAACTTCAGGCCAATATCCATGATGAACATAGATGCAAAAATCATCTGATACATTTCTAAGACTCCAAACGAGAGAGGAAAAAAAAGATTATCAACATGTAGCTAAGAAACAGTAGCAATCAAGTGGTCAAACTCAATGTTAAATATCTCAGAACTAAGGACTCCCCCTGTCTCAGGAGGAAGTATAAGAGGAGTTCCTGTCCAATCCCTTCTTCAGCTATAACAGGTTCTTCCGTTTTCTCGATTTAGATGCCTCCCATTAAAGGAGCTCACTTCTTCCCAACGCAAAACACACCACAACTGAAATCATAACTTTAAAAATGCTCTTTTTTAAATATCCTCACAAGTTATAGGTGAAGAACATTTCCATCAACACTCTCCTCATGCCCCTCAATTTCCCAAGGACAATTCACCATCACTTTAATTACAACCGTGCAGAGGTTGAGTTGGGGAAGATACTACCACATTCAAAGCACACATACAATATGTGTATCACTTCACTGAATAAGCTCAAATTCCCAAACCATTTTACTCAATAAGCCCAATTCACAGCAAACAATCATACATCAACTTCTTATCCCTCTCTGTTCCTTAAAACGTACTTGGTGGGACTACTTATTCTCTCACACTGGATGAATTCTCTGGTTATTGTTGTCATAAAGAGTCCAACTGTCACTTTACATCACAAAAGAACGTATTGATTTGGTAATGGAAGTCCTCAGTGCCAAGTTATAATCCAAACTTGGTCTTGATATAAAGTTGAAACTTCTTACCCCCTTTCTCTATGTCTGCTGCAAATGGAAAGCAGAGTGGAAATGTGGTATGATTGCCCAGCCTAGGTTCCCCTGTCCTACCCCTCAGCTCCATACCTACAATTGCAGTTTCTAATACCCCCAGAGTTAGAGGGGAGGGAGGGAAAGAAAGGGAGTGGGGAAATCCCAGGCATGACTGATGCTGTCATGAGGTGGGGTCAGCACTGTTCAAAGCCAGCTGGCAGGACACATGTTAAATGTATAAGTGGTTTCCTTGGAATTGAGTGTCGGAGGAGGGGATGGGGTGGAATGGTCTCCTCTGACTTGAGAAAACAGAGGAAGCACAACTTGTACCTCCACATAGATTTTATTTGGACTTCTTCTCCCCATTAGATCATATCAGGCCAGGTACAGTGGCTCACACCTGTAATCCCAGCACTTTGGGAGGCTGAGGTGGGCAGATCATGAGGTCAGGAGTTTGAGACCAGCCTGACTAATATGGTGAAATCCTACCTCTACCAAAAACACAAAAGTTAGCCAGGCACAGTGGTTTGCACCTGTAGTCCCAGCTACTGAGGAGACTGAGGCAGGAGAAACGTTTGAACCCAGGAAGTGGAGGATGGAGTGATGGAGTGAGCCGAGATCATGCCTCTGCACTCCAGCTTGGGCAGCAGAGTGAGACTGTCTCAAAAAAAAAAAAAAAAAAATCACATCAGTATCCCTTCAAAGTCTTTCCCAAATATGTAATCCCTGCCCTTTAATTATGCCCTCTGTGAGCAGTGTTGTTGATAGTCATGATTTCTTTGCCTCATAGAAATTGAAACCTTGGTGCATTTGGGTACAAATGTAAAATAATGTAACCATTTTGGAAAACAGTATGGAGGCTCCTCAAAAAATTAAAGATGGACGATCCAGCAATTTCACTTCTTCTGAGTATATACCTAGGAGTGTAAGTACAAGCTCAGATATTTACACTTCCATGTTTAATAGCAGCATCATTCACAGAAACCGAAAGGTAGGAGCCACCCAGGCATTCACTGGCGAAAGAATCTACAAAATATAGGTTATAAGTACACAATGAAATAGTATTGAGCCTTAAAAAGGAAAAAAGTTCTTATACATGCTTCAACATGGATGAACTTTGAAAATATTGTGCTTAGTTAAATCAGCCAGACACCAAAGGACAAATACCATACGATTCCACTTACGTGAGGTACCTAGAGTAGGCAAATTCCCAGAGACAGAAAATAGAATGGCAGTTACCAGGGGCTGGCAGGAGGAGGGCAATGAGGAGTTAATGTTTAATGGGCAGAGTTTCAGTTTGGGAAAGTGAGAAAGTTCTGACGAGGGATTGTGGTGATGGTTGCACAATAATGCAAACGTACTTCCTATTACTGAATCATATGCTTAAAATGGTTAAGATAGTAAATTGTTATTTTACCACAAAAATAAAAATGCAAACTTCCACTACCATCTTTGAAAACATTTCTATTACAAATATAAAACCTCCATGTGAATATCCTACCATATATTCACCCACAGGCATATTCTGACTTCAGAAATATTAAGATGTGAAAACATGACTTGTCTTAGAATCAGCAATATTTGACAGGGAAATAAGCCACAACACTAGAAATGTTACTAAAGCTTGGTGGCCAGTTTACTCCTGAGACTATTACCTCGTAATTGTTCTAGCAGAGTATAAGACATTTTTGCTTGCATGTATTTTTCAAGCTCCAGCTCTCACCAGGCTGATTTAGAAAATTAACTTGTCTCTCTGGAGCCACTTCTGAATTAAAATTAACGTTCCAAGTCTTTTTGACCCATATGCAATCACTCATACACACAAAAGAAAGGAGTTTTATGCTACAGAAATATTTCACACTTGGAATTTAAAATAGCATTACCACAAATTCTCCAATTACAGAAAACTCACCATGAGAAAAAAAAGAGTAATTGGATGCTTATCCTGAAACAATCTTTTGGGCTGGTTTAAGGGGGAAAAAAAAAGATATCAGGTCTCATTAGTTTCACCCTTGTCTCAAAATATAATAGGAAGTGCCAATTCGACATAAGGAAATCTTCAAGAGGAAAATGGTAAGTCATTCATATTATGACAAGGAAAGATTTACAGTTGTAACAAACAAAGCATAAATTTAGCAACTCAAAAATTAAAACAATATTATGAAGTTTGGTTAGCATTAAACTCTGAGCTCTACTACAAAGGTGTGGAAATTGACTGTAGAGATCCAAAAATGGATTAGCCACAACAGGCAAAATACTAGTTTTGCATCACACCCAAAGCAGGCAAACACTAGTCCTCTGCGCAAGGAGGGTGTAATGGGAAATTGAGAATCCCTATATTGCAGCTTAGTGGTTACGGAAGCCAAGTTTATTTTGTGAAACTCCCTCAGTTCAAATTTCAACTCTGCCCCTTATTAGTTCTAAAACCTTTAATGAAATTCTTAATCCATCTGTCTCTTTATCTGTAAAATGGAAATTAAAATAGCAATTAATATAGAAGATGAAAAATTTCAAGGAAATAAGGTAGCTAAAATACTAAGCACATAGGCACTTTCCAATTAAGCTTATTTTTTATGTAACTGAAAAATAAGCTTTTCTTCAATAACAAATTTTGGGAGAAATTTAAAAGTAACTTTTATCGGTTTTTTGACTCAGATTTCATTGTTCTCTCCTATATAAATGCGAGAGCAATCTCAAGTTAATTAACAGGTTGCTAGTGAATCTACAGCAGTGGTTCTCAAACTTGGGCTGCATCAGAATCAACAGGAGAGACTGTTAAAACACAGATTGCTGGGCCTCAGTCCCAGAGTTTCTGATTTAGTAGTTCTGTAGTGTGCCTGAAGATTTGTATCTCAAACAAGCTCCCAGGTAATCCTGATGCTGCTGGTCCAGTAGCCACATTTGGCAAAACACTGATTTACAGTTCTTGACCTGCCGCCACCTGGTGACCACCATCTTCCTTTTCAGAGCTTTACTCCCAATATTCTTCCTAATCCCAGAACTAGCCATGCATGCCTCATTCCAAAGCCTAGTGTCTGTCTGTTCTGACAGCCAGCTGACATGTCTCCCCGACAGAACTACCTAATGAAGGGCCAACAGCCTTAGAGTCTACCTTATCTGGGCTCTGATCCCAGGGAAGCCAGACCCCATGAGCCCATTAGGAAGTGATCACACTAAGTCCTATGCCTGTTATGCAGGTGCCCTCAAAGGTAAACAGCCTTCATATACCTGGGAACTGACTAAGCAAGCCCTTTCCACCTTCATTCTGCCTACGTCTCTGGTACCTTATTCCAACTTACACGGTCTACAATATCTGGGGACCTGCTGTGAAGTCATCCAGTAGATTAACAGAATGTTTTCTAGCACTCCAATCCAAGTTGCTCTGGGTGTTATTTACAAGGAGATCACAATAGCGTATTTTACCTACAGATTAATGAATAAAACTTTATGATATGTGGTTAGAGAGATAATCTCAAGATAATTTCAAAAATGGACTTCCTCCCACATATACAACATAGGATAGACATGCCTCCTCATGATCTGGGTACAGACATTCCTTACAGAAAATCCCAGACCCCAAAATAGATATTAAATTGCTTTTCCATCTACTATGGCATTTAAAAAAAAAAAAAAAAAAAAAACACATTGACTTGTCCATAAATAAATTTCCTAACTTATGAGAAATCGGAGTAGCAGCTTACTGTAACATTTTGTCAATTCCAACTTCTGCATGACTACAATAAAATTTAGGTACAGGAAGCATTTTAGTTGCCTAGCACAAGCAGATTTTCTGTAGAAAATCTTATTGGAAATTCCCATTTTCTATCATTGCCGGCTTTACAAAACCCTCCCACCACCAACATTAGATGTACAGAGGAACCTGATTTGACATCCCCAAGACTAGAATTCAGATTCAGGTGTCTCTATGGTATCTGATCCAGAATTATCTGATTAACCACCTCACACTGAGAGCATCTTAGCTCAATACATTTGGCCTATAACCTACTTTTTGCTCAGATTGAGCCTTTTGACGTTGAAATTTGTCTCAATTTGTCTTGAGTTTGCCCCCCTCTGCTGGATTCCACATCAAGTCGGTAGGTTTCCAGCACTCTTGTCAGTGTCCTCGCAGCTCTACACTGATAGAAACTTGGACCCCCCTCTTCAGTAAGCGCCTCAGTAATTCTAAAGGCAACGCTGGGTTGCTGTAAACATGCATGTAAAACTGATGCTGCTCAAATCCCTGCCAGTAATCAGTTTCATAAAACAGCATCCTGAACTTATCCCTACCCTGACTCTACCAGCATTGAACATTTTCAAAATGTAGTTACATTACCGTTACCGAAGGATTACATCAGTAAGTTAAAACATACACACACTTTCCCTCTCTGATTGTCCTTCCATCCCTGCCATAGAATTTCAAACCTCCAGTTTATTTTCATAGCAGCCAGTCAGTAGATCCTGTCTAAAGTTTTTAAATCAATAGAGGTACAAATGGACTATTAAAAGTCACAATAAAAACCAGCAAAGAACAAAAAAACCTATTCACAGTGGTCACTTCTAGAAAATTTGATTTGATAATGAAGTGTGAATGGCTAAGAAAGGCTTTACTTTATATTTTATACCTGTCTGTACTATGCCACGTTTCTTAATCTATGCCTATTTGATTCCTGTAACTGTAACAAACAAGTACAAAATGAGTAAATAACGACCTCCTCAGTAAGAGGTTAGCTACATAAATTAGGCAAATGCATGCAGTGAAACAATATGGAGATACAAAAAGAAAAACAAAACACAATGTTTAGTGATACAATGAGAACCTTAGAATGCCAGTTTTTTTAACTTGCAAACAAGCAGTCCAACTGCAGCAAGAGAAATTACACATATGCACACATACTGCAGACCTGAACAGACAGAGATGCCACGGAAATACACCAAACAATCAGGACTTTCAGAAACAGGGAGAGAAGGTCTTTCACTTTATTCTCTATGCTTTTGTAATTTATGAGCTTTATACAGTGAATATACCGTGTCTTTGCAATTTAAAAGAAAAAGATTCTTTAAAATACACACACACACACACACACACACACACACGCACACAGAGGTGTGCCTTTTAAGATCCAGAAAATATGAAGCAAAGGGCTTAAGTCACATTTGTAAATTCACAAAACCTTAAGAGACAAAGAATTTTAAGAGGCCCAGAGAGAATTGATGCCTTTCTAGAATCACACTGCTGGAAAGTGTTAGAGCCAAGTTTAGATGACAGGTGTACTTGCAGAGGAGGAAGACAATGCCTTCAGAACTTCAAGTTCTAACAGGTAAGTCATTGTACCTTCTCCCTACTTCACTTAATACTTTAATATAAATAGGTAGAAGCAAGGTAAATATTTTGTCCATTTTATAAATGAGTAAACCAATGTCCAAAAAGACAGATTCCCCTGAAGCCACGTAGCCATCCAGCAGCAGAACCAACTGTAACTAAGGCCAGCACACTCTTGATCGAAGCTTATTGAACTGCAGTACAAAATTAAAGCACTTCAAAAACAGGATATTGTCCTACTCTACCTTTATGTTTTTCTCAAAAAAGTTGATGAACCTTGAAGGAGAGGTTCTACACAAGGCATTGGGAATTAGAAAAAGAAGCGTTCTTTATAGGTTACAATGCAAGAAGAGGCAAAAATGCTTATTAAGCCTTGATTTGCTCACACACTGCCTCATTGTAACAACTCTGTCACGAACCATGTCAAAGGCAGCAATTTGTCAGTTGAAGAAGTCTGATTAAATAATAAGTAAGACCAAGGCCCCATCATACACAGAGGCCACCAGGTTACTTTACAAGCAGCCTTCAAAGACAGTTTGACCTCACAAGGTTTCAAGGAAAACAGAAGTGGTTCGTACAGCTTAGCAAAGTCATTTAGTGGCTATTTCTATCAATCAGGCCTTCCTCTGAAAGCAAGAGGACAAGTAAATTTATCCTTTTCCAGCCTCTCATGTTAAAGTAGATGGATAGGACACCTTGGGCAAGGTGCTGTTTTCTTGTATAAAGTAGCACAGAGAACAGCTGGGAAACCAGCAAACTCTGAGATGTCACCCTAATATGAGGAGAAAATTTTCATCACAGAGATGCTCCCCCAATCCCCCAAATTCTTTTAAGTTCTGGGATACATGTGCAGAATGTACGTGTTTGTTACATGGGTCTACATGTGCCATAGTGGTTTGCTGCACCAATAAACCCCTCATCTAGGTGTTAAGACCCTAGGTATTTAGGGTCTTAACCTATGCATTAGGTATTTGTCCTAATGCTCTCCCTCCCCTTGCCCTCACCTCCTGACAGGCCCCAGTGTGTGATGTTCCCCTAAATCCATGAGTTCACATTGTTCAATCCCTACTTATGATTGAGAACATGCAGTATCTGGTTTTCTGTTCCTGTGTTACTTTGCTGAAAATGATGGCTTACAGCTTCATCCATGTCCCTGCAAAGAACATGAACCTTTTTTATGGCTGCATAGTATTCCATGGTTTATTTGTGCCACAATTTCTTTATCCAGTCTATCACTGATGGGCATTTGGGTTGGTTCCAAGTCTTTGCTATGGTAATAATGTGGCAGTAAACAAACAGATGCATGTGTCTTCATAGTAGAATGATCTGTACTTCTTTGGGTATATACTCAGTAATGGGATTGCTAGGTCAAATGGTATTTCTGGTTCTATATGCTTGAGGAATCACCACACTGTCTTCCACAATGGTTGAACTAATTTACACTCCCACCAACAGTGTAAAAGCCTTCCTATTTCTCCACATCCTCTCCAGCATCTGTTGTTTCCTGACTCTTTAATAATCGCTATTCTGACTGGTGTGACATGGTACCTCACTGTGGTTTTGGTTTGCATTTCTCTAATGACTGGTAATGAGCTTTGTTTTTCTTATGTTTGTTGGCTACATAAATCTTCTTTTGAGAAGTGAACAGAGAAGTTTTCTATTTTTTTCACTTTCAATATGGACACGAGTGGCCAGGTGCAGTGGCACATGCCTATAATCCCAGCACTTTAAGAGTCCAAGGCAGGTGGATCACCCGAGGTCAGGAATTCAAGACCAGCCTGGCCAACATGGTGAAACCCCCATCTCTACAAAAAAAAAAAAACAAACAAACACAATTAGCCAAGTGTCATGGCAGGCATCTGTAATCCCAGCTACTCGGGAGGCTGAGGCAAGAGAATCACTTGAATCCGGGAGGCAGGGGTTGCAGTGAGCTAAGATCATACCATTGCACTCCAGCCTGAACTACAACGCCATTTCAAAACATATATTTTATATATATATATATATATATATACACACACACACACGCGTGCACACACACACGCGCGCACACACATATATACACACATATAAACACACATACACACACACATATGCACAGACACACACATACGCACACACACACATATATACACACACACATACACACACATATATATACACACACATATACACACACACACATATATATATATGGGCATAAGTTTAGTTGTGTTATCTTTTAATAGACTTTTTTTACAGCAGTTTTAGGGTCACAGCAAGATTGAGCAGAAGGTACAGAGAGCTCCAACATACCCCTTTCCCTACCCCCCAAATACACACAGCCTCCTCCACCAACCTCCCCTACCCACAGTGGTATATTTGGTACAAGAGGGGAACCAACATTAACACATATTCAGCAAAGCCTATAGTTTACACTAAGGTTCAGTCTTTGTGCTGTATATTCTATGGGTTTTGATAAATGTATAATGACATGTATCTACAATTATAGTATTATACAAAACAGTTTCACTGCCCTAAAAATCTTCTGTACTCTGCCTATTTATCCCTTTTCCCCAGCCAATCTCTGGAAACCATAGAAGATGATGGTTTTATACTGTAAATCCTAATGAGAGAACTTCTTATAACCCGCTAATACTCAGCATGACCATAATTTTTGAACCAGAAGCCAGGTTGCCAAACAGTATTTTTGGGAACCAGTAGACAAAAATTCAGGCTGTTCCAGAAACTCTAGGACATGTGGCCATCATACTGCTGGCAACATGAGCAGGTAAAGAGGGACAACAGAAAGCAAGGCAAAGGGACGGCTGGAAACAGCAAGGGTGCCCTTTGTCACCATCACACGTGTGGAATCGCTTTCCTCCTTGAACTCATAGCCATGGGGAAGTTCATGACTCATCTTGCTTTGAGCTTCTCAAAGAAGGTTTCATCTCCACCTGCCACCCCTACAGGTCTCCAGCAGGTCTGGGACAGCACCACCCCCCAACACACACACCCCTACACACACACACACACACACACACTTTATATATACAGGGCCCATTTGTTCATGCTCAGGGCCATAGAACTTCAGAGCCTAAACTGAAGGTGAGTTCAATAGAAATGTAATGCAAGCCACACATAAGCTTTCAATTTTCTAGAGGCTGCATTTTTTAAGTAGGTAAAATTTTTAAACAATATTTTAGCTCAATACATCCAAAATGCTATTTCAACATTGTATGTATATTTAAGTTATTAATGAACTCTTTATACATTTGTCAAACTAAGTCTTTGAAACTCTGCACAGTTTAGATTGACAGCACATCTCAATTCAGACTAGCAACCTCTCAAGTGCTCAATAGACCCATGTGGCTAGTGGCCAAAGTTTTGGACAGCACAGCTTCAGAACTCATCCACATCAGAAGATTCTACATTTTTAAAGAATAGATGCCTACAAAGTCTATGCAGGATACCAATGTATAAAAGAAGGATGGCTTTAGTTGGAGTGGAAGGCCGGGACCCCTCCCCACATAGCCCCCCCCCCCAACTGCCACAAAAGCCTCTCTGTGAAGCCGCTTGACTCCAAGGAACAAAGTTTGACATTCTCCCCACTCTCATTCAACCCCATACATTAAACAGAAGGGAGCAAAAATCTACAGAGCAGAAGCAGTTTTCTGCACTGGGAAAAAACTGGAACTGCAGACCTCCTGGCTCTCAGCTCATGTATTTCTAGTCCAAGAAGGGAGCAAGCCTGTCAGCAGGCAGGTTACAAAAAGACACCGTTCTCATCAACCCCTAGCTGGACCCAGCTCCACTGCCAGTTTCAGGGACAAGAGCATTAACAGTGAGGTATGTTTTCAATTTTTGGAGGAAAAGAACAGAGGGGATAGAATAGCGTGAAAAGAACTTATTGGTGTCCATTCATTAAAATGCTCAACTTTGTAACAGTATAAAAGAGGTCAAAGAGTATCACTTATTAAGCACCAACTGTATTTGGTGGACAGGCAGTGTGGTTGAAGGTCATTGTTCACTTCTCCTTATGACACTGCTCCTCACAAGAGTAAATGACACAAGCTGATGTGTCTGGATTTCTAGTGGCACCCTTACTGAGCAGGAAAGGTCCCAGGCAGCAGGCTCCCACCTGCTCCATGCTCCCTCCACACTAGGGGACTGTTAGGCTGAACAAGGACCTCTTTGCAGGTTGCCCCTCCTGTGTGCCCTTATTTCTTCCTCTTGCTTTAGATTGATGGCATGTGGTAATGAGATGGACAATAACTGGAGAAGGTATGACAGTATAAAGAGATGCCAATATGATCCTTGAATCCAAATAAAAAGAAGTAACACAACTCTAAAAGTAAGTGCTTTGTGTTAGGTTTAGGAATCCATTTGTGATTAAATGACCCATCCATTCACTCATATTTACCTAGTATCTATAAAAGTAGTAATAAAGATAATCCCTGCCCCCATGGAATTTACTGTTCTTTGTACATTTGCTCTATTAGCAATTCATTGAGAGAGTTATAGGTGGGACAGTGCAAAGAGATTCCTAAATTTTTAGCCACAATTCCGTCATAATACCATGAAAGCTCCACCATACAATTCTTAGTACTAAACATTAGGCACTCTACAAGCATTGTGTAGTTAGCTCTAATAATAACTCTGAAGCAAGGGTTAGCATCCCTCATCTTATGGACGGAGAAAGGCCTGAGGAAAAGACCAAGTCCTAGCACCTAACAAATGGTGGAAATGGACTCAACGTCGTCTGTGACCCTGATATTCCTGGGACTTCCATTTAACCATACTTTTGTGTCTAGAACATTAATGATCTTTTAAAAACTCTTGCAAATATGAGCATTTTGCTTCATTCCAAAATAAAATGCTGCTCCCATGGAGAAAACTAAACTAAATAAATAGAGAATAAGTAACTTTCTTGATCCAGATGTATCACTATATCCCCTACATCTGATCATTAGGCCACACCATTTTTTGCATTTTTATGTGCTCCATAGCCACTGGACTTTCTCTTTTGTCAAAAAGGGGGCTGGTGTCCCTGGAGTGAATGCAGCGTCTTCATGCCATGTCACCAATGGCCACGAAGCAAGCCTGTAACTCATAACAGACCTGTTAATAGCAAGCTAAGGAAGGAGAAAGATCAAATCCTAGCAGGGGCAGGGGGAAGGAGTCATAAAATTAAGATTTGTTAAGGACCTACTCTGTACAAGGCCTACATCTGTGCTGTCTCGTTCAGGTGGTTTATAGTGAGGTTCTTAAAGCTTTATTGAAAATCACAGGGATCAAGGGGGTTGAGGAGCCATGAGAAGTGCCAGCTCCAGTTCAGGTGAGAACAGTGTTAAAAACTAATAATGTAAAAACTCAGTTTGAAAACCTTAGACATACATGAGAATGCAGGTCCTCCTGATTCAGGGTTAAAGGAGAGCAGAAATCTGTAAGTGAGCCCTAAGGAGCCCATTAGATGGATTGAGGGAGTAATTTCAGCTAAAATGTTAATGACTAAAAATGGCATAGCAGAATCCACTTAGAGGAAAAGCCCCAGGAGGCAGACTTATTCAGGTGGTGATGAGTAAGTTCTTCCCATTCCCAGCAGCTATACCAGTTGCTCAGAATCCATTATAGAACTTTCTTATTCCAAGCCCAAGCCCTTGTATGAACATACCCAATTAACTCCAGTCTTCTTACCTGGCATTCAGACAAATCTGCTTGTCATCTGCCCATTCAGTCTATTTCTACTTTGCTTTGACTTAACATACTGATAGTTTTCATTTCTAAATCTCTAAGTTCTTTCAGCTAATATCCAAAAGTCCCACACTTAAAATTTCCTTTTTATGGCATTTTTCCTTCTCAGGCAGGTTCTTAGGAGCCCCTTGGGGTTAAGGGCAACGTGTCAAACTTTTCTTACTTATTTCCCACAGCATTCAGCAGAGTGTAGGACTTGTGGTAACATAGACACTCATAGTTATATGCTGATGGAGATTCATAATTAGTAAGGGAGGAAAGGGGTACTCTACGATGTTTCTCTAGGGAACCAGAATTTGGACTTATAACACTGGATGTAATGTAACCAAAATTGTCATGTTTTTAATCCCTGGAATTAAGTTCAGTCTTTTAGGCAACTTAGATTTACATCCTAGCTTACTCTGAGAATCATTTTGTCTCAATCTTTTTGTTTTGTTTCATTTCTTGTCAGTATTCCCAGAAACTATTAACATTTTAAGACACTTGGAAAATGCAATTACACAAAAACCATCCTGGGAGGACACAGCCCTCTTGTGGTCTCCTTTCAAACAAGGACAGATTCGAACAGTTTTTTGTTTCCATCCTGCTTCACTGTCAGGTGATAATATCCATCCCTTGTATCAGAGGACTAACGACCTATTCAACTGAACACCAGCTTCTTACAACGTATTAACCAAATCCATGTCTTGACCTTTTGTGGTTTCTCTCCACAGTATCATATTTTCTACGGGCTTACATTAGAGCCTTCTACCTTAAATGGAAAGGCAGCTTCAAGCTTCACCATCTTCCAAGCTTGATGTAATATGAGGCTGCAAGTTTGCCACTGAAGTTAGGATCTCATCTCTCCCCAGGGAAATTGCCTAAAACCCTATACTATAGGAAGTTGTCCTCCTATGAGACTTCCTAAAGTACACAGTATCGCAAGTTGCCTTTGGCCCCCTCCCCTCAGACACTGTCCTAGGCAAGTCCTTGAATTGGGGAGTGCAGTAGGTGTTGGGGGACCACAGAGGTAGCCTCTTAATATTATTTTTCGTAGCACATAATACATAACCAAAAGGCAAGCTAAAAGGTTGAATTCTGGATTCATTCCAGAATGAATGATAACGGACCCAGACAAATTAATAACATTACTCACAATAAAGGCCAACATCTCTCGTATTCTCAACATGAGCCAAGTTCCATGCTAGATCTCTATATAAGATTCGGAGGATTCTGTTTATTGGGGCTTTTGGAGGACAGGGAGGCTATTTTTCTGTTAATAACTGTTCCCATTATGCTCTGTGGGTTTCTGTCATACTTAAAGGATGGGGTAAAGAATCTTACCAAGATCTCTGACCCCTTAACTTCCTTAACCGTGATCAATCATCTCATACTGATTCTCAGAGACCCAGGCCTTTTTATTTCACACTTCTAGACTCACTTTAAAAACCAAAGTTCTCTTTTCTATGGATTGGACTTTAAGGTCCAAGAAGCTGAGCATAGGGGCCCTGGCCCATCCTCACCCACTTGCTCTTCTATGCTTTGCCCTACAAGCTAGGGTGAAGGGAGAACGAATGGACAGGTCTCCTCTATAATGTCCCCACACTATGGTGGGGTCCCCCTGCTTCATCTGGGAATTGCCTGTGTGATAGACATCCCATATCAGCTCTCTCAAGGGGCATCTGTACTTCTTCAGGGAGGTACTGGGGCCTCCCACTACACAGTTCCTAACCTGGAAGATCTGCTGTGGACACCACTTTTGCTCTCCTTCAGCCACTTCCCTGCTAGAGGCAGCCCCTGGTGCACTCTGTCAGGAAGCCTTAAGTGTCTTGGGAGAACTGAGCTCCCTCGTTCCTTCCTGCCTTTTCATCCCACCCCACAGCTCTGGGAACCATCAGCCTCCAGTCCCCAACTCAGTATAGTTGACACTTCAGGCAACTACAAAATTAACAGCAATTCTGGGGTCTCTTGGGGGTCGCACAAGGAATGTGGTAAAGGAGAGGAAAGGCCTCACTTTCCCAAAGGGTAGGCCTCCTCCCATTTTCAAAGGCTGGCAGTAGCAGAGGTGGGGCTTAAGGGTAAACTCTGTAAACCAGCGGGTGGTCCTAGTACTAACACCTCCCTGAATTTAGAATATAACTATTAAAAGCATCTGTACTCAGTTCAGGCCTTTGTCACACTTCTATGAAAACATGAAAAAAATGCCACTAGACTTCCTATTACACAAACGTTATCCCATTTAATACTCAAATCATTCCTATGAAGAAAGTATTAGCCTCATTTTACAGATGAGGAGACCGATGTTTTTAAATAAAGTAGAAGCCCTCTTGACTGACATGGTTACAATCAGTAGTTAGTCAATAATCAATATGTCTGGTTATACAATGAAGGGCCTCAAAGCAGTAACACCCAGTAGCAGCAACTATACCCAGATCTGAATTTCTAAACATTAAATGGTGAATTTCCATTTCCCAGTAAAAGGAAACAGCTTCTTGGAGAAATGGCTACTTCTAGGGCTGAGGCAGGGAAATACAAGATGAGTCCAGAGGATCTATTATAAGAGAAAGCCAAGTAGTAGTCAAATAAAGCCCAAAAAGATCATGTCGTGTTAAAGGGACACAGCTAATCTGAAAGACCTCTCAATGCTCAAACTAGAATAATCTGAGCAACCACAACAACAAAAAATTAACAAAACATAGTACTGGATCACAACCCAAAGTGGGATAAATATGAGTCTATATTGACATAAATGATCGAATAAATGGGGCAAATGGGGGAGGAACAAGCCGTCCTTTTAGGTACAGGAAAAAAAAAGATAACATGAGTAAATACTCCCTCTTCCTCTCCCAGGGTTAAGCACTGGCTGGACTTAGTGATTCACTTTCAGAGAATAGACGATGAAACACTGGAGAAACTTGACAAACATCACCTTAAGCAGCTAGTGAAGGCCACCATTCCCAGTGAGGTCACATGGAGATCAAGCACCTGATATTATGAGAAAGGACTTTACATCCGTGGCATTTTTTCCAAAAATACTCTATGTCAGTCTAATCATGGTGGAGGGGGCTGGGGGGGGGGGCAGGAAATCAGATAAACACAAACTGGGGAACATTCTGCAAAGCACATGACCAGTACTCTAACCTATTAAAGTTATGAAATTAAGACTGAGAAACTGCCATAGACTAAATGTAACATGATATCCTGGACTGGATACTGGAACAGAAAAGGAGCATTAATGGAAAAACTGAAATATAAAAAGTCCAGAATGTAGTTAATAGTAATATACCAATGTTGGCTTCTTTTATTCGGTAAATACACCATGGTAACTTAAGTCGGTAACTGTGGGGGAAACTGAGAAGTATACAAGAGTGTTTTATCTTGGCAACTTTCCTGTATATCTAAAATTGTTCTAAAATATTTAAGCTGAGGTGTAAAATCTTCAAAAATACATACATTCTTAAATATTTCCTCTTGAGTATGGAAATGGACATTTCATTATCTATGTTAGAAATGATGCTAAGGTGATTTCTTCAAATATGGATCCACTGACTGAACTTCATGTTTTTCTAAAAAGTTATACCTATAAAATTAGGCATCTAATTTTCCATTTTAGTTTATTTAAGAAGTGATTATTTGAAGGAATGGAAAAACCTTCTGATGCCACTGTCATTTTAGAGTTACTATTTTTTCAATCCTTTACAGCTAATGTGTTATATTAAATGAATTTAACATTCATTAAAACTTGTAATAAATTGTATGTAATGAATACATAAAAATCAAGAGAATAGCAAAATGAATATTCACGTACACATTACTTGGCTTCCACTTTTAATCAGTATTTTTGATTTCAATATACACTTTCTGCAACATTTTAAAGCAAGTCTGTCATGTTTTACCACCCACGCTTGTGGAACATCCCAAAAATTGTAAGAACTTCCCTTTACATAACCACCACGGCTTTATCACAACCAACAAGATTACCTCTAATGACACAGTATCATCTAATTCTTGCTCCAAATTTAAATTTACTCAATTAGAAAGCTCCTTTTTCTAGCAAATCACTTTAAGAAGGATTAAATTTGGTTTTACAAAAACTAAAGCTTTCACACTAATTTCAGTGCATAATTATTTCAATCTGATTGGTGATAGGACTGAGACAGACATAGCTAAAAGATGTAAAAAGTCTTTATTGGTAAAGAATGTGGAAGTTTTGCTGTTTTAGAAATCATTATTAAAATGAGTAACAGGAAAAAAAAATACCAACCAAATGCCCAACGAAAAAGGAACAGATAAAACTGAGAGAACTGTACAAAGAGAAAACTATGCCCCACATTATGCCTGTAGGCAATAGGGTGCCACTGAATGATTCTGGCCCAGGCAGTGTTAACAGTTTATTTTTCCACTTTCTTTCACTGAGAGATTAACTAGGAGAAACAGGGAATCTGAGAATGGAAGCAAAGAGGCAAATTTCAGAAAGGTATTACAATATTTTAAGAGGGAAAATTTTGTCCTACTCCCATTATTTCTCTTGAAGTGAAGGAAGTTCTGCAAACTGAAGCCAGCCCTGGCTTCTCTCTATCCCGTATTCACTCCCCTACCCCCAGGGGAGGAGTTTAAAAATCAGAACGTGAACCTGCATATCCACTCATTATGCTGCTGTGAACATTTGGGAGCAAGAGAATGAGACATGCCCATATGAAAACGTTTTCAGTTGTTCACAGCGGCATTATCCATGATAGCCAAAGGTTTATCAACAGATAACCAAAAGGTAGGATGTCCATATACCTGAATGGTAGTCAACCATAAAAATGAAGTGCTACATTCAGATGCTGCAGACAAACCTTGAAAATATTATGCTAAATGAAAGGAGCCAATAACAAGATTGCCCATAATGTATGATTCTACTTTTAATGTCCATGCTATGAACAGAATGGTTGTATCCCACCCCAAAATATACATGTTGTAATGCTAACCCCTAATGTGATGATACTAAGAGATGGGGCCTTTGGCAGGTGATTAGGTCATGAAGTACCATCCTCATGAGTAGTATTAGTGCCTTTATGAAGACATGCAATTGAGCAGGATACACTCTGGGGGGTGGGGGGGAAGACATGCAGGGCTTGCATTCTCACTGCCTGCTCTCTACATGTGAGCATACAAGGAAAAGAGTGATATCTGCAAACAAGGGAGAATGCCCTTAGATACTACATCTGCCAGCATCTTGATCTTGGATTTTCCAGCCTTCAGCACTGAGAAAGTTCTGTTAGTTACTCTCTCTACGATATTTTTGTTATAGTAGTCTAAGCAGACTAAGACAGTTTAGAATAGACATAGCCGTAGAGACAAAGCTGTTGCCAGAGGTGGGGAAGAGGGAACGGACATAATTGCTAATGGATACAGGGATTTTTAGGGGTGATGAAAATACTGTGAAATTAGATCAAGGCAATTGTCATACAACCTTATGAATATAGTAAAAACCACTGAATTGTATACATTCACAGAGTGAATTGGTGACGAGAATTATATCCCAATAAACTGTTGTTTTTTAAAAAGAAGCTATGTTTGAAGAATTGAAGTGAGCAAAATGAAACTTAAAGTTGCTTCTTGTGACCTGTACACTTCTGTGAGAGGCAGGAGATTTTACCCTGATGGTTTTAGTACCCCTACACTAGGTCACATGGGTATGAACAGCTGTACAGATGATCTTTGCAAAGATTATACATTGGAGAATTGAAGGGACTAAGAC
Organism: Callithrix jacchus; assembly: GCF_049354715.1. NCBI lineage: Eukaryota > Metazoa > Chordata > Mammalia > Primates > Cebidae > Callithrix > Callithrix jacchus. The sequence continues at coordinate 97,248,294 of NC_133514.1, forward strand.
TATGCAGCACTTACTCTCACAAGGCTTGATGGAGGCAAAGCACCTGGAGAAAATAAGCACCAGCAAGCCTCAGGGTCTGAGAGATCACCAGGTACAACTCCCGAGGGTCCTTTCTTAGTCACAGAATCTGCTTTATCTCCAGATTATGAATCACCAGGATATCAGGGAGGAGCCTTGGTTTTGTAAGAGCTCAGGTGGAAGTTCCCTGTGGTTGTTCTATGTCCCACTAGTCAGATAGCCCAAGCTGGTTAACCTGTTAAGTCAGGTGTAAGCCATCAACCTCTCTAAATAACGCAAACAAGCTGGCACTGGTGTATTTTAAATGACTAACTTGGCCACTAGTCCTTACCTTGGCCAAGAGTCAGTTCCCAACTTCCAGATAGCCCCAGAAATAAACAGAGCTGTACAAACCCAGCTGTAAAATAACTCAATCATAAACAGCCTTTAACTGCTGTGGCCTGGGAAAGAAGTTCCAAGCTTTATGCCTCAAGATATTTTTATTTTTTCAGTTGACCATTCAAAGAATGACTGCTACTTGAAAGGCATGGCATCAAGGAGAGGTGGAGGTTCACTGTGGCTTAATGTGGAATTATGGGACCACAGGCTGGCCTGGCACTCCAAATTAGCTGAAGTGGTATTCGACATTTTCTGGCCTAGGTGGGCAGAACAACGTTTGTGCTTTTAAAACAGAAAGATGAATGGATGCGATGGCTCACACCTGCAATCCCAGCACTTTGGGAGGCTGAGGTGGGCGGATCACCCAAGACTGACAGTTCGAGACCACTCTGACCAACATGTAGAAACCCCATCTCTACTAAAAAGACAAAATTAGCTGGGATTAGTGGCCCATGCCTGTAATCCCAGCTGCTCAGGAGACTGAGGCAGGAGAATTGCTTGAACCTAAGAGGTGGAGGTTGCAGTTAGCCGAGATTGTAGATCATGCCATTGCACTCCACTCGGGCAACAAGAGCAAAAAAAACTCCATCTCATAAACAAACAAACTGAAAGATATTGGTTCTGCATGTCCTGCAACAGTAATTCTCAGCCGAGATGCTTTTGCCTCTGGGGATATTTGGGGCGGCCTTTAGACACTTCAGTTGTCACACCTGGGCGGGGTGGGTACTGCAGACATCTAGAAGATAGAGGTCAGCAATGCAACTAAATATCCCAAGTGCACAAAACAGCTTCCAACAGAAGAACCATCCAGTCCAAAATTACAGGGGTAACCTGTAATTCACAAAGTGAATCTACAAGGTCAAGTCATTTCCCCATCACGTAGTCTAGTTTGGTCTGACTGGCTTAATCACATATGAGAAAAACCCTTCCTTAGGAGACACATTATTTAGGCCTAAGAAATTCCATAATGCAAAACTAAAGATGCGTGTCCAACAGAGAAGATGGAAGCCTCATCACTAATCAGAATGCACAAACAATTTAGTACTGCAGTGAACAAAACAAAGAGGAAGGGGAAAATAAAGTTTTTTCATTCTGAATTTGCTGAGGGAGAAGGAAAAGGTTCTCAGATACTGTCAGGGGACTGTGACAACCACCACTGAAAATTTACTTTAGTCAAACACCAAGTCTGTGACACAAGGCCATATGCCTAAGTGGGCTTTTCCCATAACATGGTACAGCCAAAATTACTGGGCGAATATTCCCAATAGAATTTAAATTAAATGGGCATCCATTGGTCAGCATCACAATGAAGCTAAAAGTAAAATTTGCCTATTCCACTGGCATAATTTTTGGCAGCAATGCAACCTGGATTCTAAGAATAATTTCACCAGAGAAATTATTCTAAGCCTCTGGTCTAGAGGCTTAGAATTGACTTATTTTCTAAATTACAAGCCTTCTGATATAAAAACCTTACATGCCCCATTATTACTTTGTGTGCTTTAAAAGAGCCTGGTTTTAAAAACTTAACACTGAACTAATACATATGCTGAAGTCCTGTAGAAATTTCACCTGTTCTAGGCTGCAACTGTGAGAAGAATGCCAATTCCACCCAGGTGCCTCCAACCAGCTTAATGAGACTGAACCAGTGAGAAACAAGGGAAAACTCCAAAACCTTTGATATTTAATTCACAAGAGCAAAAGAATGCAACTTCGAATAGATTTATACTTTCACCTTACAAGGGGGTTAATATCTGAACTTTAAATTCTGGGCTAAAGTGAGAGATTCAACACATGCATCTTTATTACCTTCCTGGAACCCAGATGTAACTACAGCAAAAAAAAAAATTTTTTTTTTGAGACAGAATTTTGCTTTTGTTATCCAGGCTGCAGTGCCATGGAGCAACTGCACTTCCCTGGTTCAAGCAATTCGCCTGCCTCAGCCTCCCTAGCTGGGATTGCAGGCGCCACCATCATGCCCTGCTATTTTTTTGTATATTTAGTAGAGACGAGGTTTCACCATACTGGCCAGGCTGGTCTGGAACACCTAACCTCAGGTGATTCACCCTCCTCAGCCTCCCAAAGTGCTGGCATTACAGGCGTGAGCCAACACGCCTGGCCGGGATTTTTTAAGTAAACTTCTTTTGGAATAATTTTAGATATACAGGAAATTTGCAAAGATGGTACAGAGTTCCTGCATACCCTTCGCTCAGCTTCCTCTACTGTTAATATCTTACATAACCATCACACATTTATCAAAACGAAGAAGTTAATATTGGTACAGTATGGCAAAAAATAAAAAACCTGTAACTGTTTTTTGGATTTTACAAATTATTCTACAAGCGTACTTTTTCTGTCCTAGGATTCAATGCTGTACACCACATTATATCTAGCTGTCATGTCTCATTAGTATCTTAGTTTGTTTTGCTCTAACAAAATACCTGAGACTGAGTAATTCATTTTAAAAACTGAGATTTCTTTCTTACCATTGTGGAGGCTGGGAAGTCCAAGATCAAGGTGCCAGCAGGTTCATCTGTCTAGAGAGAGCTGCTTGCTCTGCTTTCAAGATGGCACCTTATCGCTGCATGCACCAAAGGGTAGAAACGCCAAGTCCTCACGTGGCGAGACAAACAAGCTGAAAGCTGTAGGAAGGCTCTTTTATAAGGGCCTTAACTCCATTCACCAGGGAGGAGCCCCCATGGCCCAGTCACCTCTTAAGGGGCCCACCTCTTAATCCTATCACATCGGCAACACCTGAATTTTGGAGGGAACAAATTCAAACCATGGTAGTGTCCTCAACTCTGAGACACTCTCTCAACAGCAAAAGGATTTTTAAAAGGGAGAAACACAGAAGAACACAGCAAAGAGGGAGGAAGAGGAGTAACAAAAATGTGAAATCTGAATCATAAATCAGTAAAGGGAAAGATAAACAAACTGAAGTATGCTACAGATTTTTCAAACAGCTCTGTTCCTCAAATTGATAAGGGGAAGAGAGTGGGAAGACAAACTATTGGGAAAAAGATTATTCGAGAAATTACTTGAGAACCTTCAACCCTGCTCTGCTTCTCAGTGCTAGGAAACTGGCCCTCACCCAACCTAGATTAGGTCTAGAGGTTGAAACTCTAAACTGTGGTCTGCAGTCTTGAGAACATCAGGTGCAGGTACTTTGAACCATTAAAGAGGAAATCCTGGTTAAGGTTTTGGCTGCAAGGAAGAGCCCTTAGCAAGTTAATGACTCTCATCTGGTTAATCTTCACTTGAAACAATCTATGAGTTTTTGTTGTGACAATGTGACTCAAACCACAAATGATACTATTGTGATTATCTATTTGGCTCCTTGCTAAAAGATTTATGAAATGTGATTTATTCCTTACTTTCAAATGAGAAATATCTTTAATGTAAGTGTAAACTTTGATTTTCAACAAACAGATTTAGGGTTCTTACCTGGTCATATTATTTCCTTCACCTGGAATCAGTCCACCATTGTCTTGACGCCTAGCAATATTCTATACTTCTCTGCAGTCACCCTCAAGACCCACCCCTTTATGGCATTTATTATTTTTCAAACATATTTATGTGATTGTCTGACTTCTAGCACCCACCCATCTGTACATTGTGTATGTATTCATGTGTCTCTTAATCTTCTTCTGTCTAGGTTTACTTCCTAATTATCTCATATGTACTATTCTTCATTCCTCTGCCGAAGAGTAAACTGCATTAACCCAGCATGAAACATGCTACATGTTTCACATATCTTGCTTTTCATACTATGCTTAGCAAAACTCTAAGCTCACAATATATCCGTGTTTTACAAAATATGGTTAAAATTCCCTGCCTCATATTTACCAAGGGTTTCTAAAGAGCACATTATTAAGTTCTGGTGACAGATAGTGGTGATGATTGCGTAACAATGCAAAAGTACTTCATTCAACTGGTTAAAAAGCTTAAAATGGTAACCTTCAGGTTAATCATATTTTACCACAATAAACAATTTCAAAGCACATTATTATTTTATTTTTTTCTTTTTACCAGGAAAGCATGCACTTTACTGAATGCCATTGTAGAAAAGTGTGTGAGGATGAAGCGCTGATCAGGACTCACCTCAGGGGCTGGGTGAGGAATGGAAGTGGAGTACTTGGGAAACAGGTCACAGGCAGAGCCCCTGGCCTGGATGATTCCTCTTGATCTATCGACAGACTTGCAAGATCAATACTGGGATGATAAGCAAAATGGTCATGATCATGATGATGACCAAAATCAGGGCCCAGGTGTTCAGGCACTTGGTGGTGGAGGCATAGGCCTGGGCCCTGGTCAGGTCGCCAACCATCTTCCTGTCCCTAGACTTCACAGAGTAGGCAAATGCTATGAAGCCCAGGCAGCAGTTCATGAAGAGGGTGTTGAACACGGACAAGATGACATGGTCAGGCACGGAGGTCTCACTGCGGATGTGGATCACGGTGGATGTTGGGGGAGCCGAGTTATGGGGCGCCCCCAGCACAGCCACCTCACGCTCCTCCTTCAGCATCTCATAGTTGGGGGGATGGTCGGTGTTGGTGGGAGTGAAGAAGGTTTGGTTCATGGTGTCCAGGGAAGACCAGCTGTGGTGGGGTTGCTGGGATGCTTCTCAGTGGGTCCTCCCTTTCCGCACTAGTTTCCATTTCTCAGCCACTTCCTTTTCCTGGCATTCGTTCTTAAAGCACATTATTAAACCCAATGAATTGATGAATAAAGACCTGCAGGAACAGTGCCTGGGAAACTACATTTCCATAGTTCTCCAAGTTTTTTCTCATGCAATCTGGTCTGAAAAACCATCACATTAGATAGCCAGTAAATACCTCTGGTTTGCTTGGTTGATTGATTGATTGACTGATTGGAGACAGGGTATCTCTCTGGCACCCAGGCTGGACTGCAGCAGTGCAATTATGACTCATTTCAGCCTCAACTTCCCAGGTTCAAGCAATTCTTCTACCTCAGCCTCCTGAGTATCTTGGACTACAGGTGTGCACTATCATGTCAGGCTAGTGTTTTGTTTTTGGTTTTGTTTTGCTTTGTTTTTGTAGATACAAGTTCTCTCTATGTCGCCCAGGCTTGTCTCTAACTCCTGGTCTCAAGTGATCCTCCTGCTTTGGCCGTCCAAAGTACTAGGATTACAAGTGTGAGCCACCATGCCTGGCCTTGTGTGATTAATTACTGAGAACTTTCATCTACATTTTGATTATACACAGTGCTCAGGAAGCTAAGTACAGCCCCCCTTCAAAAGTCTTTACTGTCTAGAAATATTAATTATCTACAAGCTCCCATTTTAAAAGCCTTTTATGAAAAGAGCTTCCTATACATATTCTCTACTTCATAAAGAGTGTATAAGGAATTATGAAAAATATGAAAGCCTATAAAAGTGCACATAAATTATCAGCAACATGACCACAGACACCCAGTATGCCCCTGCATGATTTTGACCAAGTTCATCAACCTTCAAACATTCAAGGGAAATGTTCTTGGTAGGAACAAAGACATTCTAAAGCTCTCTCATCACTCAAACTGCTATCATGAGTGCCACATGAGCAGTGGTTTGTTGAATTGAATGATCACAAGCAGAGGTTTGCTGAATTTAATGATTCAAGGTTTTCTGAATATGCTTGATGGAGATTGACTACTATATTAAACCCAGCATCTATTTTAAATGATTGAAAACCCTGAAATGGTGCTGAGACCATCTTATTCTCCATCAAGCATATAGTCAGGCAGGATTTTATATGTTTAACCTCCCACTAGACTTAACTACCTCTAACTGCTGGGGAGATCTATTTATCTGTAGATGTGTGGCTGCAAGAAATAGTCTCAGACTACATCTGAGGGTGGCTAGTAGCCCAGAGCTCCAAATAGAAAGTTTTCAAAGGTAACCTGGGAAAATATTTGGAATGTCTGAGGCAATGTGTCACTGAAGGCAAAGCTGTAGGCAGAGTGGAAAACATTGCTCTGGAAAGCAAAATGACAGCCATGTAACTGGACAGTTATTTGACATGCATGGTAAAGTCAACGTAGGAGCCAAAGCTAAATCACGGAGATGTGAATTGAAGAACTAAGTGAACAGAGCTAACATCTATAAACACAAGGAAGTAAGCAGAAGACGAAGCCTTGGGTCACAAAAGGAATAAGCTTGTTTAGAAACAGAAAATACAATGGTGTTTGCCAGAGGCTGAGGGGAGGAAGCTGGGAGGAAAAGGAAAGTTTTTATTCAGTAAGTGTAGAGTTTCAGTTGTGCAAGATGAAAAAGTTCTAGAGATCTTTTGCATAGCAATGTAACTATCATTAACACTGCTATATCATATACTTAAAAATGGTTACCATTGGCCGGGCACAGTGGCTCATGCCTGTAATCCCAGCACTTTGGGAGGCCGAGGTGGGTGGATCACCTGAGGTCAGGGGTTCAAGACCAGCTTGACCAACATAGAGAAACTCCATCTCTACTAAAAAAAAAAAAAATAGCTGAATGTGGTGGTGCATGTCTTTAATCCCAGCTACTCAGGAGTCTGAGACAAGAGAATTGCTTGAATCCAAAAGGTGGAGGTTGTGGTGAGCTGAGATCACGTCATTGCACTCCAGCCTGGGCAACAAGAGTGAAATACTGTCTCAAAAAAAAAATGGTGACCATGGTCATGGTCAATTTTGTGTTTTTACCATAATAACAATAAAGACTAAAAATAATGGGCTTGTATAGATTGACTTAGGGACAGTGGCCTATGGTGGACAACATCTTACAGCTCTTCTTCATACTCATATTAAACAGATTGATCTTTCTTCATATTATAACTTGAACTAATAGATAATTTACATCACTGTTACCTGACAAAGGTAAACACTCAGAAAAATATATTTATTTTTATCATCCCCAACTATATTGAGCTTCCACAGAAATGTGACCACACATTTAGTGCTGTCAAGTATGTAGTATTTGATAGATAATAGTCCTTCCTGGAAAACACTTAAAGATCATAATTTTAAAAGTCATTTTTTACCATTTGTCTGGCTAAATTATAACTCATCCTGAGCGAGTGGTTTTAAGTTGGCCTCTAATAAACTCTCTCAACCACCTCATTCCCACTTGAAACAGATGTCTGAGTTGAAAAATATTCATGACTGTGTTTCAAAAATGCACCAAAAATATTAATATTCGAGATAAAAATATAGTAATAACCCATGCTTCTGTGCTATTCATAATCTACTGTTTGCTAAATTTAAACCCTTTGCTTTAAAAACCTTAACATGTCAATGAAGTGTTTTTAAAATAAAAATAATATTAGAAGATATAACTTACTGGCTACTTACTAAGCCTCACAACAATCCAAGTTAAGATTTATCCTGTTTCACAGGAGGAAACTGAGGCTCAGAAGGATTAAGTGACTTAATCAAGTCACACAGCCTGAAGGCCATAGATCCTAACTTGAAAGCTAGACCTGCCCAACTTCAAAGCCTGTCCTCTTTTCATTTCTCAGCCCTGCTTAAAAAGAAGTCAAAACCCTTGGAATCATGCATAATGGATTAGAACCAGTAAACTGGAAAAAATTTCTAACATTCTTTGGTTACATCTATAAAACATCTAGGCACTTAGATGTTGAAAATTGAAAAGTTTTAAACAATTAACTGTGCCAGAAATTGTACCCAGAACAGTTCTACAATTGATTAGTTTACTATCCATCTAGGTCTATCCTTACTAAACTTAATAGTAAATAGAAAATTGAGAACCACTAAGTCATTCTCAAACATGTTGACCGCATTAACCTTCTCATTAAACAGTGTTCACCAAACACTTTTGCTCATACACCACTTTTGGTTTTTTAAAAAAGCCTCTATTTGCTAGTTATCTATTGTTACATAGCAAACTACTGCAAAATTCAGTGCTTTCAAAAAATCATCATATTATTAGAGCTCACAATTTTGTTAGCCCTGCTCAGTTGGATGACTTTTCTACTCCTTAGATAAGGTCTTTCAGTGGTATTCACTTACCAACTCAGCCAGACTGGTCAGAGGGGGTTCAATACCACTCAGTCACCTTCCTGATTCCTTGTAGGAGACAGCTGGAATGTGGGGTTCATCTGGGCCCTTCTGACTGTCCATGAGATCTGAGGGCCTTTCCACATGGTCTCCCCAGCGGGGTCATCACACTTCCATCATGTGACTCAAGACTTGATGAGTGAGAGTTGTCTAAAAGCTGAAGTGGAAGCTGAATCACTGCAACCTCTGCCTCCTGGGTTCAAGCAATTTTCCTGCCTCACCCTCCTCAGTAGTTGAGATCACAGGTGGCCGCCACCATGCCCAGCTAATTTTTGTATTTTTTGTAGAGAGGTGGCTTTGCCATGTTGGCCAAGCTGGTCTTGAGCTCTTGGCTTCAAGCGATCCGCTCACCTCAGCTTCCCGAAGTGATAGGCGAGAGCCCCAGTGCCCAGCCAAAAATAAGGACTTGTCATAGACACTGACATACCATCACTTTCACTATAATCTATTGGCCAATGTAGTCACAGAGCTGGCACAGATTCAAAGGGAGGCAATACAAATCCCCACCACTCAGTGAGAGGAGTTTTAAAAACCTTGAAACCAACTTTAATCTGCCATACCATATTATAAATATATACGTGTACTACTGAACATTGCATGAACCATTGCAAAACACACACAAAGTAGAAAATGGTTAGGGAAGAAACAAACACATAAGTAAATACGCTAACGTTTTCTTCCCATGGCATTTGAATCATTTTGTACATCTCCTAAGGTGAACACACTTCCACTATGGAGTCTACTGCTCTACCTTCTTGCATCTCTATTCATTAATTCAGCAGATATATAAAGAGAGCACTTTACATGCAAAAGACATATTACACACTGCTCAACGAATGAATAAACATGAACTTCTCTCTTCAGGAATTTACAACCCAGTGGAAGAAAAGAACAGTAAATAATTACAACTTGCATAAAAAGTATTGCTAACTAGACCTGGGGAAGTCAAGAAAACAGACAGAAACCAATCTTTCTGGACACTACCTTGTGTGTTATTGTTTTCATGAGTGGGTCATAGTTCTGCTGACCTCAAAAGACTGCAGACTCCCTGAAGACAAGACAATAAGTACATTCTTTTTGTTGTCCTATACTAAATGCTCAGTTAATATTTGAATTGATGGAATTAATTGATTAGATCTTTTTACACCCAGGATGAAAAATGGTGCCCCCTAACCACGACCAAATTGTTGGCTAAAAGAGTGAGTAGGCTGGGTGCAGTGGCTCACGCCTGTAATCCCAGCACTTTGAGAGGCTAAGGCAGGCAGATCACAAGGTCAGGAGTTTGAGACCAGCCTGGCCAATATGGTGAAACCCCATCTCTACTAAAAATACAAAAATTAGCTGGGCATGGTGGCACATGCCTGTAGTCCCAACTACTTGGGAGGCTGAGGTAGAAGAATCACCTGAACCTGGAAGGAAGAGGTTGCAGTGAGCTGATATTATGGCACTGCACTCCAGCCTGGGTGACAGAGCAAGACTACATTTCAAAAAAGAAAAAAAAAGTTGGGTACATGAATAACAGAACAGAAGTAATCAGCCAAACTTATCAACTCTCATAGAAATAAATATGGAATTATATCTGACAGCATTTAAGAGATTACAATAAGCTTTTACATATATTCATTCATTAAGTAACCAAGATATTAAGAACAAATTTTTGGCCGGGTATGGTGGCTCACACCTTTCATTTTGGGAGGCTGAAGTGAGCAGATCACTTGAAGCAAGAGCTCAAGACCAGCTTGGTCAATATGGGGAAACCACCTCTCTAGAAAAAACACAAAAATTAGCTGCGCATGGTGGCAGGTGCCTGTAATCTCAGCTACTCAGGAGGGTGAGGCAGGAAAATTGCTTGAACCCAGGAGGTGGAGGTTGCAGTGAGCAGAGATCGTACCACCGCACTCCAGCCCGGGTGACAGAGCTGAAACAAAAAAAAGAAAAAAAGTTTTTTTCAATGAGAAAAACAGGATTTTCTATGTTCTTCTTAGTAGTACATCACAGAACATTCATCATCATATCATTTAATTCCCTTATTCACCTGGATGCTTCTGAGAAGCACATATACTACCAAAACCTCTTAGAGAACCATAGAAGGCGGGGGGGAATAAACCATTTTCTTCCTGTGTGTGAACACAGTTAGGCCCACCTGTCATAAGTAACCATCTTTACTTTCTGAATCTGCTGAGAACTAACCCTGACAACATAGAGTTTAACTGCAGCATGCAGGCCAACAAGTAAAATATTATCGGTATCATCAGCCAATAGTTCCTGAGCACTTACAGCATTCAACATACAGTGTAGTGATAGACCCTGTGAGACTCTTGATAGAATTAGGTGGCAGAAGGGATTATTAAGGATGGTCCCTGGAGACCTTTTAGAACAAGTTCAGTAAAACATCTGTCTAAAGTGATTTAGGTGGAGCTGGACCTGGAAGCACAAGGGAAATGAGTGATGTCTCAGGTCACCATCATTCTGTCTTTCTATGACATTTGTAAAAAATAAGATAGAACTGTTAGCTTTTAGAGCTAGAGAGGTTTGACCTATTCCAACCCTCTCATTTTATGCTAAGGAGACTGAGGCCCAAACGAGTGAACTGACTTGCCCTAAGATACCTGGCTCAAAGTTACCAGGTCTCCTGGTTCCTGTTAGTTCCACATTCTTGGCATCAATTCCCCAAAGTCAACGTGAGTATGTGACTTTGAAGTCATGCTAAGAGACTCAGATGTGATGATTCTGTGATCCAGTCTCCTAATACTTTACCTTTGCAAAGTAAAATGCTTATGAAAGAAAACTAACCCTATTTTCAAATGAAGAAATTAAAGCTTAATTGATGAGTTTAACTGATGTTAGTCAATGACAACAAGACTTGAAATACATAAGTCCTGATTCTGGGACCTGTGGTTAATATCATAGTCACAGCTACAATACAAAGTACCCATGTTTAAGGAACAGTAGCAGGGGCGAGGCTGAGTGTTCCAACACTTCGGGCAGCCCCAGCTATTAGTACCTGGGGAGCTCAGAATGGAAAAGCAAGATGCATAAGGAATGCTCTGATTTCAATATTTCAGTCCATGCATCTGCTCCTCCTTCAATTCCTTGTTCCCTCTTTCATGACACCTAGATTTTTTTTGGCATTTACAACAATAAACTTAATATCACCTCCCTTCTTTTTAAAAATCCTATCCTCAAGCAAAATCTGTCGGACAAAAATATCATCTATTTACAAGGATCCAAGTTCCTACTTGTGCTAAGTTCTCCCACTATCACTGGGAATGAGTCATGAGGTCATATCATCTTCTCTTCTCCCAGCAAAACCTGGCATCAACTGTAGGTGATTTTCAGAGTCTCCCCAGCTTTGGAACACTGACACCATTTTGTCAATCAAGCAACATTTATTATGTTGTAGCTCTATCTAGATATCATAGGCCTTTGATTTTATCCTTTCTTCCTTGATACTGGCCATTGCTCTAGCAAAATTCCAACTATTGATTCATGCTCCATAGGCTCATCCTCATACTAACCTATGGTTCAAGCCTCCCACTGCCATCTTCCCTTCCTACACTTTCACTGTATCCTTTAGAAGCTCCGTTCCATTATCAATGATTTTTTATGCCCTCAATCTCTGTGAAAATCATTTACTCCACTTTTTGTCACAATCAAATTATAACATTTTCTCCAGGATCTCCACCTCTTCCCCATTTTCAAGTAACTTGGGGCCTCTATGCATCATTTTGAAGACCTCTGAAGTGAAGTTGACTCTCTCTTCTGTGACCACATGGCAAAATCAGCATTCTCCTAGTTGCTTACCCCCAATTTAAAGCCATTACCCATCCACTTTCTGAAAAACCCTCTCATCATTTGATGTACATGTCACTACAGATTTGTCTCATCTCTAATGTCTTGTCACCACCAGCACCCTGTCCAACTGATTGGTTAGTTCCTGGAGCTTTCATCATCCATCTGTTTTTCCACCCTAATCCTCTCCACTAACATGGGGGACATTAGATATGTATATAGGTGAGTTTCGGAGACCTCATACTTTCTTGAACTTCTCTACTCCAATGAGTTTATCTCCACTCTTCCTCAGCTGTGCACACCCCTATGACCACAGCTTGAAACTTGCCAGCACCAGGATTGCTCTATTGCATTAACCTTAAACTCTAGCTATTCACTATGATACTTACCTCTAATCCAATCCATTCTCTCATTTGCCCTCTTCTCCTGCACTTACACTCTGAAGTCATCATAAGCTCCATTCCCTTAACTATTCCCCATTCTCAAGTAACTTGGAACCTCTATGCATCATTTTCCCCTTTACAAGGCAAGACCTTGTACAATTCACACATCTACTCTCCAAGCAACGTGTTCACTCACTCCCTTGTCTTATTGTCTTTCCACTGTACTCTTCTGACAGAATCTGGACATGGATTGATCCAGTCATCAATCTCCTTGGCTCCCTCAAGTGAGTTGGAGGCTAAAGTTGGGTTGATATCAGGCTGGGACTCGAGGATGTCTGAATCCTCCTTTACTGCTGACCCCTTCCTTCACCCCTGCACAGAAAGAGCCACAGCAAAATAGGAGTCAAAAGTATCTTTCGTTAATAAGCAAATACTTGGTGACTTCCACTAAAGAGCTCCTTGTTAAAAGCTTACAGAAGAAGATTTGAGCATGAAAGCGAAGAAGGGAAGTTAATGCTGGGGTTACCCTCTCCCTCAGGTAACTGCCCTCCACCAGGCTTCTTGGTCAACACACTAACTTGCTAGAAGATAACAGAGAGAATCGTTTTTGCAGGATGCTTTAGTAGGCTGTATCTTGCCTATGTGGATTGCGTGCTGCAAATACAACTGGAATCTATAGATTTACAGGATGCTGCTGGCTATAGAACAGAAGTTAGTCAAGCAATCTTTCTACATGAGTGACAAATCAAGCATAAAAACTAGGGAGCTGTAAACAAAAGTGGCTTCATCTGTGCTGACATGCACTGCTAAAATAGTGCTCACCTTTTCTTCCAGCACTAGAAACGTCCCTGTACAGGGAAAGTACTGCATATATCGGGTTCAGCGTCGCTCTGAAAGAAAATAACTTTAAATTTTAACTAGCAAAGCTTGTTGTTGGTAAGATATCTCATTAACAGGAGTTTGTTTTGATAATCCACCCCTTTGTACTATTGCAAAAGTCTTAGTGAGACCTCCTGTCTTCTCCCTGAATCTAAGATGACAAAATCCATAGTTTCAAGGGCAGAGTAAGTGAACAGATAAAAAGATCTAGAGATTTGGCCAGGACTGATCAAGCCAAGATATCAGGTAGAAGAGGTAATACAAGCCTGATCAGGTGGATTTGGTACTGACCATTTATACTTACCCCTGACTGCATGTGCTTTCTTAATGGACTTCTCAGTGCTATAGAAATTAAGAAGAGGAGTACATAGGTAAACTCTTCCTCTAAGGCACAGTAGCACTACCTGCTGAAGAATAGGCCCCTGACAATGCCACAGTGGAATCTCACCAATCACACAGGATGTTCCTCCTCTCTTGGAGAGGGGTGGATACTTACAAAGCAGTGAATAGAAAAAAAAATATTAAATAGAAAAATTAAATGCTCTGTTTCCTATATCAGTCAGGGTTGTCCAGAGAAACATAAATAAGGGAAGATGATAAATAGATGATAGACACATAGATAGATTTTTTTAAATTGAGATTGTGGGGCCTGACAAATCTGAGATTCACAGGGAGCCAGCAGGCTGGAACCTGAGACAAGCATTGATGTTGCAATCTTCAGTCCCAAATCCATAGTTCAGATAGGCAGTTGTAAATCCAAACAAGAGATGAGGTTGCACTAGTCTTGAGTCTAAAATTTGTGGCTCAGGCCAGAAGGTTGGAAACTCAGGTAAGATTTGTATGTTACAGTCTGGAGGCAACATACCTTCTCTGGGAAACAGTGTTTGCTCTTAATGTCTTCCACCAGTTGGGTAAGGCCCACTCACATTGATGAAGGTAATCTCCTTTACTTAAAAATCGACGGATTGTAGATGTTAAACACATTTACACAATACCCGCACAGCAACATCTAGTCTAGTATTTGACTGAACCACACAGAAACATCTAGTCTAGTATTTGACTGAACTACTGGACCCCATTGCCTCACAAGGTTGTCACATAAAATTTAACCATTACACTCCCCAATGATAAGGTGAGCCTAAGAAATTGCACAACTATTGGCCTTGCTACCCTCTATGTGTGTGTTTCAATTGCACATGCATCCTCAGCACTTCTCAGAAGCACTATTACAACTTTCTACCGACCCTCCTCCCACTCATCTAGTAGCTACTCCAAATCGTCACTACCTTAACTTCTAAACCCACAAGTGCCTTTTCTCCCTCTCTCAATTGATCACCCTGATACCTAAAAATTCCTCCAATTTCCCTTCTCACCTTCCCCACATCAACTTTCTTAATTCTGACTCCATCCCTGGATCCCTTCCTCTATCCATAATAAAACACATCCCTTCCCCTTTCCAAGGTTACTTTACCCAAAGTCAATGCCGCAATCTTACACATCCTCAGGCAATTTTACACATCCTCAGGCAATTTTTCTCACTTGTTACTCTCCCTATTGTGTGTTCAACCACTTGGACCCTGTTAATTTACCCTTGTCAGCATGTAGATATGAGTAAGAATCTCTCATCATGAAAAGCAAATATTCCTCTTTTAACTCTACAAAACCCACCACTGGAACTACCTACAGCTATACCTTTTTAGAGTCACTCCACTCACTCCCACTCACTTATTTGAGAGGCAACAGTTGACTTTAAAAGTGTTGACTCTGGAACTAGATGCCTTGATTTAAAAGTCTAGGCCTGGCTGGGCACAGTGGCTCACAACTGTAATCCCAGCACTTTGGGAGGCAAAGGCACATGGATCTCTTGAACCAGGGAGTTTGAGACCAACCTGTGCAACATGGTGAAACCCAATCTCTAAAAGAAATACAAAATTTAGGCAGGTATGGTGATGTGTGGCTGTAGTCCCAGCTACTCAAGAGACTGAGATGGAAGGATCACTTGATTGAGCACAGAAAGCCAAGGTTGCAGTGATCCAAGATCACGCCATTGCACTCCTGCCTGGGCAACAAAGACCCTGTCTCTAAAACAAGAAATAAAAAGTAAATAAAAGTCTAGGCCTGGAGGAAAGCACGTTTCTAAATCTCTGTGTTTCAATTTCTTTATGTGTGGAATGGGGGTAATAACAGTGACTTCTTCATACAGTTGTGAGGAATTAAAAATTAATCCATATCAAGTTCTTAGAACAGTACCTGAATCTCAGCAAGTGTGCAGTAAACATTAGTAACTATTTGCTCCCAAACCTTTTGTTATTTGGATTCTGACATTCATACTCCACTGAAACTCTTTTTAGGGAATAAAATTATTTTAAGTACACAAATACATCAACTCATCTTTAGTCAAAATTGGACAGAGGGAGACCCAAAGTACCCAGACACAAGAGTGTATAAACCTTGAAGGAAAAATGTTGACATAAACACTTTGAAAATGCAAACTTCCAGATAATTATCCTTTGCTTAATGTAATAAGGAAATATTCTTTATACATTATTTTATGTACCCGCCACTTCATAGTATTTTTTTAAATAAGAGAAAAGGTTGAAGAATCATTATAGTTCAGTTAACATGGAGACTGATATTATTGTTTAAATTAAATCTGTATTTATATTAATTGGTTTTGTTTGGAACAGCAGAGGACCATATAACCTATACCGTTAAGACTATGGAAGGAGCATCCGTTAACATCCCCACATAGGAAAAGTATACATGTGTCATGGGACAATGCATTTGCTCACCAATCCTGTAAAAAATAACCTGCTGACTGTGATCTTACTAATCTAGTTACAGTTGACCTAACTCGTATGTTAAATATAAAAAATTTGGTAAGTTTAATAGTTTCTAAACCTCCCTCTTCTAAGTTATTTTGCCCAGAAAAATAAATTACTAGTTCTAATGAACTTGCTCTTAAAATACGTTGTAAAATTTCATTTTCAACTCTCTGTGGTCACCAGAATTTACTAAATTGGAAGAGCACTTCTCGGCCACCAGCCTACTTGACATATTTAAGGCATTTGGTTTTCTTCAGCGTTCTGTGCATTAATCTTTTCTCTTATCATTCTTTACCAGGGGATCTCAAATTTTACTGTACAAAAGAATAACTTGAGGAGTTTTTAAAATGCAGTTCCCTGGCCTCATACCCCAAAATTGTAATTTCCTTGCATTGTGCTGGATCCAAGGAATCTGTTCTTAACAAGGAGGTAATTCTGCTGCAAGTAGTCCCTAGGTCACATTTTAAGAAGCCATCTCCTTAATAGATGACCTTATGCATTTCTGTGCCTTTAATGATCTTCAATTTACTAATAACTTCCAAATCTATATTTTAATTCAAACTACTCTTTTGATATGCACATTCATATATATTTCCTTCTAGACATTGCCACCTAGCTTCCCATTGATCCCTCAGCATAAATCTGTCCAAAACTGGCCTCCTCCTCTTCTTCCTCTTTTCCCTAAAAAACCTGCTTCCACTTTTTAATTTTCTATCCCATATCCTTCCCTGTTTTTACCCCTCACATACAGTATCCCCCAAGACCTATCAAACATTTGCCTACTACCTTCCTTCCTACTGCCACTGCCCTTGTTAAGGACTTAATCTTGTTTTGTTTCATCAGCTTTCATTCAGGATTTCCAATGAAATCCTAGAAAGGCCATGTATTAATAACCACATGCCAGGTTAATGGCTATGTTCTCACTAGGAACTCACACTAATGAATCCTAAAAGAAAGACTAGACAGAATCAACATGATCCACCCTATAAATTAACTGTATATTAAAGCAAGTCAACACTTTTCAAAGAAAAGTAGTAGAATCCAGAATTTCTATATAATACTATTTACAGTGTATAGTATACAATAAAAAATTATGAGACATGCAAAGAAGCAGGAAAATGGGACCCATAATCAAAAGATTAAAAGTCAGTAGAAGCAGGCTCACAGATGTTTCAAAAGTTTTAATTAGGAGACAAAAGTTTTAACATTATTATTTAAAATATGTTTTAAAGTTTGTAGAAAAAATAGCTATAATAAGTTTTAAAATGGGAAATTTCAGGATAGACACAGGAACACAAAATGTGCATGAAATTAAATCCTAAAACTAAAATAGGTATGTATATTTATATAAATATTATAAGGAGCATTAACATATATAATAAATACATGTAATAAAAATTATGTTTTTATTTTTATAATTTTTCATAAATTTCTTAGATAATTGGCACTATATATATTCAAAGTAAACTCTAAGTTAAAGACATCTATTGTAATTCCTAGAGTAATCACTAAAGCATAATATAAATGGATACAGCCAAAAAGACAAGAGAGGGATTAAAATGAAATACTAAAAATTACTCAAATAACACAAAACAAGGAACAAAGAACACATAGACCAAACAGAATACAAGACAACAAATATATCAACAAGTCTATTAAATATAAATGCACTGAACACTCCTCTAGACACTCCAATTAAAAATAGATATCATATTGGATTTTTATTAAAGTAACACTCAACTATATGCTGTTTACCAAAGATGTACTTTACATGTAAAGACGTGGACTAGTTTAAAGCAAAATAATGAAAAAACACACCATGTAAACACTAAGTGTAAGAAATCTGTTGTGACTCCATTTCGATTAAATAAAGTAAACTTCAAGGTAAGGAGTATTAACAGAGATTTAAAAGAGGAAGACATCATTCCAAAATGTATATGTATCACATTACAGAGTTTATGTTAAATGACATTAAGCAAACTTTAATAAAACTAAGTGAGAAATACATGAATCCACTTACATAGACGATTACTTAATTAGCCTACTAAAAACTTAGCTATGTACACACTTGCTGATAAGGTCTACCACCTTCTATGAGGTTCTGATGCCAAAGTTCCCATAGCTCCTTACTGTGAAAGTAAAATACTACAGCATTTAAAGTAGATGGAGAATAGGAAAATAGAACTAAAGTATATATCCTACTCATTGCTTGAGCAGAGGTGATACCTTTCTCTGTAAGACATCTCTATCGCATACAGCTACATCCTCTGAGAGCTTAAACATTTTAAAAATCAGGTTTAATGAACTATTTCCAGTTTTTTTTTTATTTTTAGGATAAACCAATGTCATTTTTTAGCAATTCCTAAATATACAAGCATCATAACTATTTGAATCAGAGTCTACATAAAACATCTTTTCAATCAGCCTTTTTTTTTCTCCTTTCCAGAATCTATCACACAATTACCATTGTTTTATAATAGCATATTATATCTTATTTTTAATTTAGAATAACGTATCTTTCAACTCCATTTATTTTATCTAATTTGTTAAGAACATCAGTATCATCACACTAATTATCAGAGGCAAATGGCTTAACATAAAATTAATGTTCCTAAGCACCCCCCAAGTTAGTTATTATTTAAAGTCACCAACTCTTTTTCTTCATGTGTAATTACTTTTAGATGTATGAATGGAGATGATTAACAATAAGTAAAGAATAAAGTTATGAAACTGATTCATGTGTTCTACTTTTCAGTATCATTAAATATTTCTGAGTCTCTCCAAAGCTGAAAGGATCATTATGCAGACAAAGTTCTGATAGATAGCAACCAGGACATCCCAAGGCAAAACTGTCTTCAGACTCATCTTTCTAACTTCTTTTTTCCATTTTTGACACTCCTGCTATCCATGTCCTTCCCATCAAAATCTCAAGTTCGTCCACAGTCATTTTTGCAGAGGAGAGGAAAGCAATATTCTGTAGACTGAGTCCTGGTGTTACAGAGAGCATCAGTTTTCCATTCCAAGTGGAGGATCTAGAAAATAGCTGCCCTTCCTGATCAAAATTTTCTCTTTATAAAGGTTTTGTGCATAGCTCCTTCCAACACATGCACAGAGAGGTAAAGTCCAATTCCTCAACTATGTGTCAGCTATTTGACTCTGACAGGTTCTTTAGCCCATCATTTGTAAAATGGTAATATCTGATCTAATTCACCAATGTTTGATTGAAGCTAACATGAGTTAACTGCTTAATCAAGAGAAAAAGATCATAAAATGTAAAAATTATATTACATAGCAAAGGAAATTATTATAAAATTCTATTACAAGAAAAGTTTAAGGTCATAGTAATATAATTCAGATTTACACGACTCAAGTAACCATTAAGATAATGTTCTGTGCCTTCTCTCTGTTCAGTTTTGATGTTATGGAAGGAGTATAAACTGCAGAGTCAGCCAGACCTGGGTTTGAAGCCCAGTTCTGACCAACCCACATTCTCATATTATAAAACAAGAATAATAATCCCAAACTTCCAAAGTCATTCCAAGGATGACATAAAGTTATATGTATGAAGTATCTAATGGTCTAGTTTATAGTAAGTTCCTAAAAAATAATTACTTCCAATACTATTTTCAGTTATGCAGCATCACCAACTATAGTGTAGGTTAAAAACAAGATTTATATATTGGTCTTCTTAGTCATCTTTAAATATCTCAGTCTTAGCCTTCTTTAAATACTCCCTTAGAATCTGTAAAACTGCCAAGACCACAATTAGCATGAAAGAAATTCCAGGGGAGAAATAAATAGAAAAGGAGAGGCAACAAAGACATTGATCTAGAAAATTAATTTCCTTTAAGGTAATGGTCATTAGAATATGAAGACCTGAGGACAAAAGCTGGGCAAAAAGAAGGGGGAAGGTCCAGAAGATTTATTTTTGGTTCTAATTTTTTTAATGGAACTGAAAAATGCAATTTCTTCACTTTGTATTGTTACTGATACAGATATTTAACATCTTCATCATGGCCTGATACTTTATTTACTTATATAAAATATAACTAATTTTTTGGTTCAAACATAACAATCTTGGGTAAACACCAGGGAAAATATTCCCTATGTTCTCCCTAAATCAATTTCTTATTTCCATTTCCTGAGGCAGAGTTCTGAGTCCGATAAAATTGGGACTGACCCAAGGTGACATTTCTCACTTTGTCAGGTAGTCTCATTAGGAAGAAGATGCATCAGCATATTGAACCTCCAGTTAGCCATTTAGCAGCGTTATGAAGTCTCTAACTAGTGTTCAGAAAAATTATACTTTTCAAATGATAGGTCATATAAACCCAGCCTTTACCCCACCATGCAAAACAACTCACTAAAAATGAAGAAATGGACCAAATTGGTTATTTGATGTAATTAAAGAAATACTCCCTCCGCCTACCCTCCAACATCCAAAATAATCACTTAACTGAATTCAACCAGCTTTTAATGAATTAATTGGATGCACTAATTTTGCATTTAGAATCATTCTTGGTAAACTTACCTGGGAACTTCAGGGAAGGATATAGAAAATCCGTAAGTTCCTTGGAAAACATAGGACAAGTTCTTGTGCCTCTAGCCTACATTAATCCTCCACAGAGTGATTGAATGTACTAAAGAAACTATCAGAATGAGTTTCCTAAAAATTATCATTTCCATGACTCTGGATATTTCAAGTGAATGATTTTTAAGCTTAAATTATCCTTATAATTACCTCAAAGACACCTTTTGGTTTTCAAAAAAATACAGAAGTTCATCCTAGCATGTAGCTTAAATTCAACCTATTGTCATTTGTTTTTTCTTCTCTTTAGAAAACTAAAGAAATGCTATTTTCTAACATATTTAGCTGGAGATATGATTTTGTATATGATCTCAGAGTTCCAAGAAACGAGCCAATCAATTAAATTTCTTGTTACTTGTAACACAGAGTATTTATTTAAGCAGAATTCTTCGATCCTAAAATCAAGTATTTTTTTCCTAGAATTATTTAACCAGGAATGTCCATATGTTCATGCTACTTACCATGGTCTGATTTCTATAGTATTTAAAAAGAAAAGAAAACATGCTGTGGTTTCAATATTTTTGTTCCCTCCAAAGTTTTAATAGGTTTTCAAAGGAAAGAAAAATCACCTTCCCTTTTTGGGTCCTTTCCTGATTCAGGAGAGATTTAACTAAGAGTCTGGTACCTTTTCGGGTCTGATAAGAGATATTTACCATCTATTTTCTCTGAAGCCTGCTGCTTGGAGGTTTCATCTACCTAACAAAAACCTAGGCTTCCACAACCACCCTTATCATAACTAGATTTTTTTCTGCTGACTTCAACTCTGCAGACAGAGCTTAGCCCTTTCCACAAATTTTCAATCAGAAAAACTTTAAATCCACCAATGACCTGAATGCTATCCCCACCCCCCACCCACCCCCACCCCTCACAACCTAACCCACCCCCGGCCATCTGGCTTCAAGATGAACCATTTTCCAGGCTGAACCAATGTACACCTAACATGTATTGATTTATGTCTCTGCCTGTAACTTCATTTCCCCCCAAAATGTATAAAATCAAGCTGTAACCAGACCACTTTGGGCATAATTTTCAGTACATCTTGGGGCTGTGTCATGGGTAATGGTGCGCACATTTGGCTTAGAATAAACATCTTCAAGTATTTTACATAGTTTGACTCTTTTTTGTCCACAGTCATGAGGATTCCACCCTTATGAATTGATTAATGTCATTATTAAAAGGGCTGGCAGATGTGGGTTTGTCAGAGGCATTTGAAACTGAGCAACTTCATCTTAAATAGGAGCTGGGTAAAATGAGGTTGAGATCTGCTGGGCTGCATTCCCAGATGGTTAAGGCATTGTAAGCCACAGGATAAGACAGAAGGTCAGAACAGGACATAGGTCAGAAAGACCTTGCTGGCAAAACTGGCTGTAGTAAAAAAAAAGCTGACCAAAACCAAGATGACAATGATGAGAGTGATCTCTCGTCATCCTCCCTGCTACACTCCCACCAGGGCCCTGACAGTTTACAAATGCCATGGAGACATCAGGAAGTTACTTTATGTGGTCTAAAAAGAGGAGACATCAATAATCCACCCCTTGTTTAGCATATCATCAAAAAATAACCATAAAAATGAGTGACCAGCAGCTCTGAGGGGCTTGGAGTCTATGGAGAAGCCATTCTTTTGTTCCTTTACTTTCTTAATAAACTTGCTTTCACCTTACTCTACAGACTTACCTTGAATTATTTTTTGTCCAAGACTCAAGAACCCTCTCTTGGGGTCTGCATCTGGACCCCTTTCCTGTAACAGGTTTGCTCTCTTGCTCATTTTGCCCTTCTGCCTTCTGCCACATAATTACGTAGCAAGAAGGCCCTCATAAGGTGACAGTGCACTGAGCTTGGATTCCCAGCCTCAGAACTCTGAGGAAATAATTTTCCATTCTTTATAAATCAACCAGTCTCAGATATTTTGTTACAGCAAAAGGACTAAGACAAACCAACAACACAAAAAATGACTAAAATTTCTTAACTACAGTTTTATCCTTTAGTTTAAAAAAAATCCTATAAAAGCAGATGTCTTTGGGGAGATAATTCTTTGCATTAGTAGTTTCACATTTGCCATACCTAATATTTACCTGGAAAATCGGATGACATGCAGATTTCCAAGCTTTATCTCCTTATATCCCAACAGAGTAAGGCTGGGAATGTACATTTTTAGCAAGCCTCTGAAATAACTCCAAACTTACTATGAAAAACAAGCCATCGCATAATTTAAAAATAGATCCATTATTAATAGTTTGGATGGGAAAAAAATTAGAGTGAACATGGATCCTCTGGGTTCCCGTAGGGAAGGGAAAAATGAAGTCAGTAAGAACAGACAGCAATTCAGAATTAGGAGACGAGAGGAATAAATAAAACAAATTTCACTTGTTTATAAACTTATCTAGTGCTTGCTACACCTAAAAATGGAAACTATGTCAAAATTCCAGTGGCTCTTTTTAATTTTGTTTATTGATATATAATATTTGGACAAATTTATGGAGTATATGTGATAGTTGTTAGATGCAGAGAATTAATGATTAAGTCAGGGTATTTAGGGTAAGAATCACCTTGAGTATTTATCATTTCTATGTTAATCATGGGAACATTTCTTTATATATATATTTTTATATATATATATATATATATTATTTAAGTTCTGGAGTAGCTGTGCAAGATGGATCTGCAGGTTTGTTACATAGGTAAACGTGTACCATGGTGATTTGGTGCACCTGTCAACCAACAATGGGAACATTTCAAGTCGGCTCTTCTGGCTACTTTGAAATATACAATACTTTACTGTTAACTATAGTCACCCTACTCTTCTATCAAACATTAGAAATTCCTTCTATCTAACTGCATACTTGTACCCATTAAACAACTTCTCTTTATCCTTCCCCTCACCTACCCACACACCCTTCTCAGCTTCTAGTATCTGTCATTCTACTCTTACCTCCAGGAGAGCAACTATTTTTAGCTCCCAAATATGAGTAAGAACGTGTAATATTTGTCCTTCTGTACCTGACTTGTTTCACTTAATATAATTATCTCCAGTTCCATATTTGACAAATGACATGATTTCATTATTTTTACAGCTTAAGAGTATTCCCATATAAATATGAGTGTGTATAAATATATATGTATACCATATTTTCTTTATTGATTCATTTTTTGATGAACAATTAGGTTGATTCCATATCTTTGCTAATGTGAATAGATCTACAATAAATGGGGGTGTAAGTATCTCTTTGATGGACTGATTTTCTTTCCAGGTGGCTGACTCTTAATGCTCAGATCCTGTCTCTTGCATCACCCCTTTCTTTCAAATTTGAAAACAGTGACATTTCAGGTATTGAATGGTCTGGTACCAAAATATAAAGCTCAGCAAATAAAACCCCAGAATTTATAATAGTTTGGCTCCTTAAATTAGATTTGAATACCATATATCCTAGAATTCTAACAAGGCTTCTTGTTTATGAAGAAAAATATGGATAAACATGGGGACCAAATTTGTGGCCAAGACAGTTTGCAAGCAAGATTTATTTATGAAGAAAACTGAATGTGCCTAAGTTATTGTCCCCCAAACATGACAATATTTATAGCACTACTCATGTTCTGCAACTAAAAAAAGTGACCTGAAAAGATTCTGTACCAAACCTTATATTAATGTAAAGTTATCAGAGAAAATAAAAGTGCAAATCAGTTATGAATAGCAGCACTAGACATTAGCTCCAATGACGCCTGGAATTCAAATATTTTGTCCCTACTATAGGTAGTTTTGGAAATATCTGTGCTTTGTACATGGAGAGATACCATATATCCCCTGCAGGTAATTGTGAATGATTGCCAAAGTAAAGCATAAATTCAGAACAAGCTTAGACCGGTAGGAGGCAAGAACTGTAAATCTGAACTTCCTGACATCTAAGGTTGAATTCTCAGCCTTTGTGTCACATAGATAATTTTACAAGGGAAGGGATTTTTTTAAGTGCCCTTACTAATTAAGTGTTTATTACAATAACACCCTAACTCTCTGGTCTGGCAGATGACTTGACCAAGAATATAACATCAGAGAGACAATAAGAATTTCAAAAAGTCAGAGGAGCGAGTTTTTTGTGTTTTTTCTACTGAAGATGAATGTGCCATGAAACAGGTGTCCCTACAGCCTCACCATGCATGTGAAGGACCTGTCATTAGTTAGCAAGCCACAACAGTAATATCTACTAGCAGTTCACTTGCTATGGGCAACACTGAGGTTTCCAAAAATAAAAACAGCTACAATTTATCATGCACTTACTACATACCAAATATGATGAGCTTTATTTGATTTAACTAACATAATCTTTACCATATTGCTGGAAAAAGAAGTGAGTACTTCATTTTATGGATGAGGACACTGACCTTCTGATGGTTTAAGTAATCCTAATTACTCATAAAATTGGCAAGCAGTATAATTAGGTTTGAAATCTGACTTCAAATTATGCTATCCCAATTTTTAATTCTGGCTTTTTAAAAACTACTATATTTCTTCAATTTAGAGATGCCAATAGTTATGAGAATTGTTTAATTGCTTAGGAAGAAGAAGTGGAAGTCAAGAAAAATTATCGTAATACATAGACCCATCAACAACTAAAAGCTGCATCTATACCTAACAAACATTCAAATGTGCAATAGAGTATGGCTATTCTTTCTCATTTATTGAGCCCTGTTAAAGTACTTAGCTCATGCCAAGGCATCAACCATATGACTAGCCTCATGGGTAGGTATATGGTCGGTCTATCTGGAAGGCCTCATGGCTTATTTGTTAACCCAGTCTCTTGGTTCCCAGTGACCTCCTCCACTGTTGGTCTTCAGCCATCCTTTGCCATGATTATATCCATAACGGTTCCACCTCCAAAAGCACTAACTCAGATATACCACTCTCTGACCTCACCTCTTCTCCATAAAACTTCTCCTACTTCAACCTCCAGAGGACTGATTTCTCTGCTTTTCCTCAATCCATAAGCCCTCTGTTTTCATAACTCTCTTACCAAGCTAAGATTACATTGTACATCACTTTGATAATATCTTGAGATGTCTTTTTATTACACTCATCTGGCAAAAGTCCAATCTTTGATAAACACATCTGTTTTTTCAATTTTTAATTTATGTGGTTACATAGTAGGAATATGGGGTACCTGAGATGTTTTGATACAGGCGTGCAATACATAATAATCACATCATGGAGAATGGGGTATTCATCCCATCAAGAGTTTATCCTTTGTGTTACAAACAATTCAGTTATACTCTTTTAGTTATTTGTAAATGTACAACTAAATTATTACTGACTATGCTCCCTGTTGTTGTATCAAATAGTAGGCCTTATTCATTATTTTAATCATTATTTTGTGTCATTAAACATCTCCACCTCCTTCCCACCCCACTACTCTTCCCAGACTCTGGTAACTATCCTTCCACTCTCTTTCTCCATGAGTTCAATTGCTTTGATTTTTAGATCCCACAAGTAAGTGAGAACATTCAATTTGTCTTTCTGTGCCTGGCTTATTTATTTAACTTAATGATTTCCAGTTCCATCCATGTTGCTGCAGATGACAGGATCTCATTTTTTAATGGCTAAATAGTACTCCATTGTGTATAAGTGCCACATTTTCTATAGCCACTCATCTGTTGAGGAACACTTAGTCTGCTTCCAAATCTTGGCTATTGTGAACAGTGCTGCAACAAACACAGAAGTGCAGATATCCCTTTGATACACTGACTTTTATTTCTTTTGGATATTTATGCATCCGTAGGGTTGCCAGATTATATGGTAGCTCTATTTTTCAGGTTTTTGAGGAACCTCCCAACTGTTCTTCATAGTGGCTATACTAATTTACAAGTGTCCATTTTACCCACCTAAACACCAGTGAATAAAATTCACAAGGTGAATTGATTCCTCTACAAATTCAAGATCACAAGCTCAAAAGCAGTCTCAGCTCTGCTCATCAGTCTTACAATGCTGCATTTCATATACCTATTTAGGAATTTTTTTTGCTCACCTCAAATCACTGAACGCACCCAACTCAAGCTCCCTCCTTGCTGTCAGTGTGTGACTCACCTCCTACTTTACAGATCAATTAGAAGCCATCAGTCAAGGACTCACTCATCCTCCTCAAAGCAAATACGCAAATTGGCCACACCTGCCCTCATTTTATCATTCTCACCTCCAGCGTCATGCTCCAGTTATAGATTACACTCCCACCTCTGGATGCCATCTCCTCCCTCTTTCTCAGGAATAATACAGAATACAATAACCTGTTTTGTCTCTTATATAGTCAACTTCTGCCTTCCCTGCTGGATTTTTTTCCCTATGCTTTTTTTGAGACAGAGCTCCCATTAAAGAAGACTCACTTTCACTATCATTCCCCCACCCCAGCTCTTATCCTCCTACTCTCCTTGGAGAGTTGGAAAGTCAAAGTCTCAAAATAATTGTTAGTATTTGCTGTCCCTATTTTCTCTTCTTCCACTCAATGCTCAAACTACTCCAATCTGGCTTCTACTCCCATTCCCACATAGAAACATCCCTCACAAAGATCATATAACCACACGTTCTTATTTTCTAAGCCTTCAAGCATCATTAAACTTCCTCCTTATCAAAACACTCTTCCTTTGACTAATATGACACATGGTTTTTTAGTTTTTCTCCTAAAAACTGACCATTTGCAGACTCTCTTCTGTACACAGACGTCTGCTGCTTTCACAGTTGATTCTTCCAACATGCGGTCTCTCTTCTGGGCTTACTTTTCCTACACTGACAGAATTTTTGTGTGGGTATTGCCATTTCTGTGCATTCGTTCCACAAACATTACTGAGAATGTATCATGAACTTAAATTGGAACAAGTTGAATCTGAGTTGCTTTGCGGATGTCTAGTTGACAGTCAACATACAGTATGGGACTCAGAAGAAAGATTTTTGGGAGGGGAGAAATGAGATAATAAATCTGTATGCATATAGTTGGTAATTAAAGCCGCATTCTTGAATGAGATCACCTAAAGAGAAAATGTCAAGTAAAAAGAAGAAAGAACCTGAGATGTATCCTTGTATTTTATGGTTAGGAAGAGGAGGATGAATCTGAAAAGAAAATAGAAAAGAGATGGTCAGAGAAATTAATGTCAATTAATTAATATTGGGTATTCTACATATTGATTAAAAACAATTTACATCATGTAGCATCTTCTTTAAAATTAGTACAGCTTCTTCCTTCCTCATTCCCTATCACTAATATTTGTTGAAAGTGACCCATTTGTTGAAAGGCCAGGTGCGGTGGCTCACGCCTGTAATCCCAGCACTTTGGGAGGCTGAGGCGGGTGGATCACAAGGTCAAGAGATCAAGACCATCCTGGTCAACTTGGTGAAACCCCGTCTCTACTAAAAATACAAAAAATTAGCTGGGTATGGTGGCGCGTGCCTGTAATCCCAGCTACTCAGGAGGCTGAGGCAGGAGAATTGCCTGAACCCAGGAGGCGGAGGTTGCGGTGAGCCGAGATCTTGCCATTGCACTCCAGCTTGGGTAACAAAAAGCGAAACTCCATCTCAAAAAAAAAAAAAGAAAGTGACCGGTATGATTATGGGACAAACAAATAAGGCAGCCAGGAAAAGGGTTATTCTTTCCAGGATTAAGACTTTGTGTACATGCAGGAAAATTTATCTAACAAGAGTATATTAAGAATAATAGAAGCAAAGTATCTCATTGTCAAAGAATCGAATTACAAATATGGAAAGGGGTAGTCTAGAATAATCTCTCTGATGTTGGATTGGAATTGGAGGTATCAAAGTGTACTCATGATTTTTGATACACATAGAAAAATATAAAAATAAATGTAGATATAAATACATAACATGTATATAAATATTCAATATATATGCCTAAATTTAAACACTGATGATCTCCTGATACTCTCTCACTCTCTCTCACTCTCTCTCTCTCTCTCTCTCTCTCTCTCTCTCTCTCTCTCCCCCCCTCTCTCCCTCTTATCAGTGAATTGGGAGTTTTTAAAGTTAAATGTGCATCAGCAGAATCACTTGAAGAGCTTGTTAAAACACAAATTGCTGCCCCCCGACTGGTCCCACCTCCACAACCCTCCAGAGTTTCTGATTCAGTGTGTCTGGGGTGGAGTCCAAGAACTTTCATTTCTAATAAGTTCCCAGGTAATGTTGATTTAGCTGATCTAGGGACAACACAAACCACTGAATAAAGGCAAACACACAAACACAGTGTGTGTGTGTGTATATATGCATATATACACATAAATATATGTGTGTATTCCCAAGCTCTCTCCAAGAAGAGGTCAGGAAGCAGTGATGGCCCAGTGGCAAAATAGCATGTCTGGCACCGCATCATGGTTTTTAAAAACTATTCACTACTGAAAGGAATGAAGGCTTCTTTAAGAAATAACTGGTTCTGCGGCTGGAACAAGAAAAGCAAGAAATGAACCTGGAACTTCCTTTTCTGGAAAAAGTAAGGAAGTGCTCTAAGAATGACAGGACATGTCAAAAGGACACACAAGCCAGCTTGAAGGAGCTCTTGCTGGCCAAATCTGGGACAATTTGAATATCATAAATAATGGTAGTAACTCGGTGGGGCACAGTGGCTCATGCCTGTAATCCCAGCATTTTGGGAAGCCAAGGTGGGCAGATCACCTGAGGTTAGGAGTTCAAGACCAGCGTGGCCAACATGGTGAAACCCTGTTTCTACCAAAAATACAAAAAAAAAAAAAAAAAATAGCTGAACATGGTGTTGTGTGCCAGTAGTCCCAGATACTCAGGAGGCTGAAGCAGGAGAATTGTTTGAACCAGAAGATGGTAGTTGCAGTGAGCCAAGATCATGCCACTGCACTCCAGCCTGGGTGACAGAGCAAGAGTCCATCTCAAAATAAGTAAATATATTAATTAATTAAAATAAAATAAATAATGGAAGAACTGATTATAACCTATTGAAAACACATTGAATAAAGTAGAAACCATGAGTATATACTAATATAGTGTTGCCTCATAGTAGAATCCAAGTTAATATCACTTGTTTATTAACAAATAATACATAAGTATTAATTAACTTTATAATGAAGAGATCTCAAAGATACCATCTTGTGTGTGTAAATTTGCAGGGAGGGGTAGAAATGCAGTTTTGTTACATGGATATATTTTATAGTGGTGAAATCTAGGCTTTTAGTGTAACCATCACTCGACTATTATATGTTGTACCCATTCTGTAATTTCTTATCCCTCACCACCTCCCACCCTCCTACCCTTCTAAGCCTCTGTCTATTATTCCATGCTCTGTGTCATGTGTACATATTATTTAGCTCCCACTTAAAAGTGAGAACAAGCATTATTTGACTTTCTCTTTCTGAGTTATTTCACTTAAGGTAATAGCCTCCAGTTCTGTCCATATTGCTGCAAAAGACATGATTTTATTCCCTTTTGTGGCTGAGTAGTATTCCATTGTATGTATATCTGTATATCACATTTTCTTATCCAATCATCTGTGATGAAAACTTAGGTTGATTCCATATATTTGCTATTGTGAATAGTGATGCTATAAACATATGAGTATAGGTATGGAAAATACCATCTTAACCAAAAGATAAAAGTTAATATCACTAGAATTGTGATACTGTGTGTCTCCTGAAATGGTGCAGATTACAGCATTGTATTTGAAGTGTTCCTGACAAACATGCATAATCTCACTCAGGAGGAAATATCAGATAAAGCCAAACTGAAAATTATTCTATAATGTAACTGACCTATACTCTTCAGAAAAGTCAAAACTGTGATAAGAAAAGACTGTGGGACTATTCCAACTTGGAGAAGACTTAAAGAGACATTATAACTAAACAAAATTTGTAAATCTGAAGTAGATCCTGAACATCATTAGGACAATTGGAAAAACTTGAATGAGTTCTGTGGATTAGTAATGATGTATCAATGTAACTTCTGATTTTGATGGCTGTACTGTGGTTATATAGAATTGTCTTTGCGGCCGGGCGCGGTGGCTCAAGCCTGTAATCCCAGCACTTTGGGAGGCCGAGGCGGGTGGATCACGAGGTCAACAGATCGAGACCATCCTGGTCAACATGGTGAAACCCCGTCTCTACTAAAAATTACAAAAAGTTAGCTGGGCACGGTGGCGCGTGCCTGTAATCCCAGCTACTCAGGAGGCTGAGGCAGGAGAATTGCCTGAACCCAGGGGGCGGAGGTTGCGGTGAGCCGAGATTGCACCATTGCACTCCAGCCTGGGTAACAAGAGCGAAACTCCGTCTCAAAAAAAAAAAAAAAAAGAATTGTCTTTGCACAAAATATGTCCTAAAATATTTAGAGGTAACATGCGGCATGTCTGCAGTTGTATTAGTCAGGGTTCTCCAGAGAGACAGAACTAATAGGGTATATGTATATAGGAAAGGGAGATAATTAGGGAGAATTAACTCACATGATCACAAGGTAGAGTCCCACAACAGACCATCTACAAGCTAAGGAGGTAGGAAGCCAGTGGTGGCTCAGTCCAAGTCCAGAAGCCTCAAAAGTAGGAAAGTCAACAATGCAGCCTTCAGTCTGTGGCTGAAGGCCCAAGAGCCCCCCAGCAAACCACTGGTGTAAGTCCAAGACTGCAAAGGCCAAAGAATCTGTAGTCTGAGCATTCAGTGGGAGAGAAAGATGAAAGCCAGAAGACTCAGCAGGACTTCTTATACCACCTTCTTCCAGCTGCTTTATTCTAGCTGCACTGGCAGCTGATTGGATGCTGCCCACCCACATTGAAGGTGGGTCTTCCTCTCCCAGTCCACGGACTCAAATGTTAATCTCCTCTGGCAACACCCTCACAGACACACAGAAACAATACTTTACCAGCTATCCGGGCATCCTTCAACCGAATCAAGTTGATGCCTAATATTAACCATCACAGCAGTTTACTGTCAAATTGTTCAAGGAAAAAAAATAGTAATAATATGTAGTGTATATGCATTTACAGAGAACCAGAATGATAAATCAAATGCAAAAATGTAAAGATTTGTGAATCTGAGTGAGGGGCATATCAAAGTTCATTACTACCTTTCTGCAGGTTTAAAATTATTTTTTAAAAAACAAAATTAAAACAGCCTACAAAATGGGTATAAATAGAAATGTTAACTTCCAGTTCATTCCAAGCTGACAGTTCTGTTCTTGACCAGAATGTGTTGAAAGACACTTTAAGGGATAGAATACGGTTGGTGTGTGACCTTGACATTTCACAGGTGTGAGTTTTAAGTAGAATCCTGATGAAAACTTAATTTCTTTTAATCATGGACTAATCTCTTCATAGCTAGATTTATTTTCAGGCAAAAGAGTAAATGGTGTTATTGTCATTAACATTTAAATGCTTACCCTTTCCAACTGTGAATTGTAATTTGGAAGAATTTTTGTGTACATTTTTCCCCTACTATCAGTTCAGTTTTGTAGCCAAATATGAAACATATTGCATGCAGATGTCATTTCTACTATAGGCAGAGAAAGCACCTGACCTCTCATTTTTGGCAATGTTTTCATTTAGATTTTTCTTTCCTTTTCCTTTTCTTTCCTCCTTTGAGGAGAAATAAATATGTTGCTGAAAAACAACCAAAAATGCATACGCTGCCAACTTCTATGTATTCTGATGATTTGCTAGAGTTTTCTCCTAATCATGTAGATAAATTTGTTCATTCTGCTTGCCAAAATACGGGTTTATTATGACTTGTAATGTAGTAACTTTCCTCAAAAAAAATTTTTAAGCCTTACCCAACTATATATCTTTATGCACCAAGCAACAACATGAATCACTGTCTAGGGAGTCACTGCATAAATAGAGATGTTAACATACTGGGCCACAGATAAAATTGACTTAAATGTTTCTTTGATTTGCCTTTTAAATCCTCCTCTCTTTCTTGTGCCCTTGTGTCTATAATCACATTTCACATTATAGCATATTTTCAGAAATAAAACATGCAGATGTATAATTATAGTTTACTGGAATAGCATCTCAGCTGGTATTTTTTATGGGTGTTATTATTACTATCCTTAAGCCAATACCATTTAACACTTACATGGTGTTTAATACATGCTGAACCATCTTTAGCCCCAAGATATCTTCCTTCTCCCGTGTCCCAGTGTAAGCAAGGCTTCCTAGACAATTACCCATAAAGAAACTTGAGAGTTATATACATTTCCTTCCTCCTTCTCCATCCCCATGTAATAAATGCTAATTTGGGTTGATCCTGATGATATGGTTTGACTGTGTCCCTCCCGATATCTCATCTTAAATTGTAGTTCCCATTAATCTCCATGTGTCCTGGGAAGGACCAAGTGGGAGGTAATTGAATCATGGGGGCGGTTTCCCCCATGCTGTTCTCATGACAGTGAGTATATGAGATCCAATATTTCTACAAGGGGCTTCCCCCTTTGCTCAGCTCTCATTCTTTTTGCGTGCACTGCTATGTGAAGAAGGACCTGTTTGCTTTCCCTTCTGCCATAATTGTAAGTTTCCTGAGGATTCCCCAGCCCTGTGGAGCTGTGAGTCAATTAAACCTCTTTCCCTTATAAATTACCCCTTCTCAGGTATGTCCTTAGCTGCATCAGAACAGACTAATATAGTAAATTTGTACCACAGAGGGTGGGGTGCTGCTCTAAAGATACCCAGAAATGTGGAAGCAACTTTGAAACTGGATAACAGGCAGAGGTGGGAACAGTTTAGATGGCTCAGAAGAAAACAGGAAAATGTAAGAAAGTCTAGAACTTCCTAGAGACTTGGAGGGCTCAGAAGACAGGAAGATGTGGGAATGTTTGGAACTTTCTAGAGACTTGTTGAATGGCTTTAACCAAAATGCTGATAGTGATATGGACAACGAAGTCCAGGCAGAGAGGGTCTCAGATGGAGATGAGACCATCTCTTTGGGAACTGGAGTAAGGTCACTCTTGCTATGCAAAGAAAGCAGTGGCATTTTGCCCTAACCCTAGAGATCTGTGGAAATTTGAACTTGAGAGAGATGATTTAGGTTATCTGGCAGAAGAAATTTCTAAGGAGCAAATTGTTCAAGAGACAACTTTGGTGCTCTTAAAATCATTCAGTTTTATGTATTCACAAAGATATAGTTTGGAATTGGAACTTATATCTAAAAGGGAAGCAGAGCATAAAAGTTCAGAAAATTTGTAGCCTGATGATATGATAGAAAAGAAAATCCATTTTCTGAGGGAAAATTCAAGCTGGCTGGAGAAATTTGCATAAGAAACGAGGAGCCAAATGTTATTCACCAAGACAATGGGGAAAATGTCATCAGGACATGTCAGAGGTCTTCACAGCAGCCCTTCCCATCACAGGCCGAGTCCTCGGAGGAAAAAATAGTTTCATGGACTGCCCAGGGCCTTGCTGTTTTGTGCAGTCTTGGGAATTGGTGCCCTGTGTCCCAGCCATGGTTTAAAGTGGCCAATGCAGAGCTCAGGCAATTGCTTCAGAGGGTGAAAGCCCCAAGCTTTGGTGGCTTACATGTGGTGTTGGGCCTGCAGGTGCACAAAAGCCAAGAATTGAGGTTTGGGAATTTCCACCTATATGTCAGAGGATGTATAAACATGCCTGGATGTTCAGAGAGAAGTTTTCTGCAGGGGCAGAGCCCTCATTGAGAATCTCTACTAGAGCAGTGGAGAAGGAAATGTGGGATTGGAGCCTCCACTAAGAGTCCCCACTGGGGTACCACCTAGTGGAGCTATGAGAAAAGCCACCATCCTCCAGACCCCAGAATGCTAGATCTGCCAACAGCCTGCACCATTTTTGTGCCTGGAAAAATTACATGCACTCAACGCCAGCCCATGAAAGCAAAAAGGAGGGGGAATATACCCTGCAAAGCTACAGAGATGGAGCTGCCCAAGGCCATGGGAGCCCACCTCTTGCATCAGCATGACACCGTGTTAGACATAGAGTCAAAGGAGAGTATTTTGGAACTTTAAGGTTTAGTGATTGCCATATGGGATTTTGGATTTGCATGGGGCCAGTAGCCCCTTTGTTTTGGCCAATTTTTCCCATTTGGAACAGGTATACCCCATGCCTGTACCCCCATTGTATCTAGGAAGTAACTAACTTGCTTTTGATTCTACAGACCCATAGACAGAAAGAACTCACCTTGTGTCAGATAAGAATTTGGACTTGGACTTAGTTAAGACTTTGGGGATCTGTTGGAAGGACATGATTGTGTTTTGAAATGTGAGGACATGAGATTTGTAAGGATCCAGGAGTAGAATGATATGGGTGTCCTCATTCAAATCTCATCTTGAATTGTAGTTCCCATAATCCCTGCATGTCATGGGAGACCTTGTAGGAGGTAATCAAATTCTGGGGGTGGTTTCCCCCACACTATTCTCATCATAGTTATCATGAGATCTGATGGTTTTATAAGGGGCTTCACCCTTTGTTCAGTTCTCATTCTTCTCTCTCCTGCAGCCCCGTAAAGGTTGCCTTATGCCATGATAGTAAGTCTCCAGTCATGCAGAACTGTGAGTCAACTAAACTTATTTTCTTTATAAATTACCTAGTCTCTGCAGTTCCTTTTACCAGCATGAGAACAGACTAATACAACTGTCTTCACAACAGCTCTCCTATCCATCCCTTTTTATTCCCATTGCCCTCACTTGGTCCAGACATGCAACCTCTCACTACTGCATTAGTTCCATGCATCATCTCCCCTCCAGCTGTCTGCACAGCTCCCACTCACCCACCTAGCAATCAGATTTACAATATTTTGATGATCACATCTTTCTTTTACTTAAATCTTTTAAGGACTCCCTTTCCCTACAAGTTACATACCCTCCTTACGTGATCTAATATTATTTCCATCTTCCTCCTCCATTCTGGTTCTTGCTGTATTAGACCCTATACCCTAGACTTCAGTAATAATAAACATCTTACCTTTTCTTGAATATGTTCTAGTTCTATGCCTATATTAATCTCTTTGCAGTATCTTTACCCCTCATCACCAACTCAGTCCACTTCTGTAGTACACAGTATCTATTCTATTTTACTGCACCTAGAAGTTAGCATTGTCTTATCACCACTTTTAAATCCCTAACACCCACAACAGTACCTGGCATATATTAGTCATTCAACACATAGATGCCAAATTACTAAATTCTGTATTTTGAAGTCCAAACTAGATGCTTTCCACATGACACCAATGCCAGTGGAAAACATGGAGTGGCCATGTTAGGACACTAGAGATGCACAATCTGGGAAATAACAGGACACTTCAGCCAGGAGTCAGGACACCCAGGAAAAACAGTTGAGAAATTTTAACTCAGGGAGAGAAACTCAGAAAGGATTTTACCAGACAAGAAAACCAGTGAGAAAGCAAATGGAACTAGAAAGTAAGATACATGCAAAAGATAAAGGCCAAGGGATCACACCAACCTGGAAATATTGCCTTAATCAAGAAGAATTTGAAACATACAGAACACAGACCAAGCATGGGACAGAGCTGGAAACTGTCAAGTCAAGAACCAGGAACCTGATGGGAGGAGCTAGCCAGAGGCATTCAAAGAAACAGAAAGCCCGAGGCTGGGCCCGGTGGCTCATGTCTATAATCCCAGCACTTTGGGAGGCTGAGGCGGGTCAGGCAATCAAAACCATCCTGGTTAACATGGTGAAATCCCGTCTCTACCAAAAAAAAAATACAAAAAATTAGCCAAGCATGGTGGCACAGGCCTATAGTCCTGGCTATTCAGGAGGCTGAAGCAAAAGGATCTCTTGAACCTGGGACGTAGAGGTTGCAGTGAACCACGATCACACCATTGTACTCCAGCATAACCGAAGAGTGAGACTCTGTATATAAAAAAAAAAAAAAAAAAAACAGAAAGCCTAAAAACAAAGGCTCCTTTTGGGGTGGTGGTGCAAAGCAGTCAATGCTACCCAATGCCTTGACTCAAAAACACTTCACCTTCGCCAGGTGCAGTGGTACATGCCTGTAATCCCAGCACTTTGGGAGTCCAAGACTGAAGGATCACTTGAGGCCAGGAATTTGAGACCAGCCTAGGCAACATAGCAAGACCTTTATCTCTACAAAAAAATTAAAACTTAACCAGGCATGGCAGTATGTGCCTGTAGTCTCAGCTATGCAGTAGGATGAGGCAGGAGGATGGCTTGAGCCCAGGAGCTCAAGGTTACAGTGAGCTATGATTGCACCATTGCACTCCAACCTGGGCAGCAGAGCAAGACCCTGTCTCTAAAAAAATGAAAAATATCAAAGCACTCTACCTTCGTGCAACCAGAAGGCTAAATTACCTTCAATATGAACATCTTCACCTTTAGAAACACTTCATGCTTCAAAGACTTGGTGTTTGTAAATACAAGGTTATTCAATGCCAATTCTAGTGAATGAGATGGGTGACCAAGTTCACAGAAACTCTTGGTCAGAAACAAGTTATAATCATAAAGTAATAAGATTGATTTTCCTCTGTAGCTCTGGCTGTAAAGAGAATTCTAAAAGAATGCTTAAAAAAGACACATTTAAACATCTTAAGATTTAGAATGACATAAATGGGATGAATGAATAGCCTCTCCACCTCCCCCAAGGTGACTTCTTCCAGATAAGATAGAGTATACTTGGATACACATTTCAATATGTTGGTTTAAAAATCAATTGCATTAGGGGCTTTGCCCAGCATATATACTACAGAGTACTAGCTCCATTGATGGGGGTAAAAAAGAATATTTCTGTGGGCATAGTAGTTTGGGAAATAATGAGTTAAGTAAATTCTCTTCCCTGGCATTCTTTTCCTGGTCTTTTATATGCTGATGCACCTGTGGCTCTTGCCATGGTACTAGGATGATTAGTTGGTGATTTGACCCTTTCACAGAGCATCTCACAGGGACAACATTCTTGGGTAAAGAGCTTCTAAGGAACAGAGATGAACCATAATCAAATTCTGAATTTTTGGTAAGTTATTTTCCAAAATATAAGTCAAAATGTATAGCAAATTTTATAAAACTCATATAACACAGTATTTCCTTATCCAAGAAAACTGGGATAATAATGCCTACTTCATATACATATTGATCCTTAAATGAACTAATGCACTTGGAGCTTCATTGAAAGAGTCAAGACTGAGGAAGCAGAAAGATAAAAAGGGAGTGCCGATGCATATGAGGAAAAAAAAAACACTAACACAAACATGCAAGAAAAGTGGAAAGGGAAAAGCAACAGCGGTCAATGCTATCCCATGCCTAGACTCAAAACCATGTCCCCACAGTAGGGCCAGGAAGCTACATTGCCTGCAACATGAGCATCTTCACCCTTGGAGACTCTTTATTCAGATCAAAAGTTTGGGCACTGCTTTTTTTCAGACAGTTGTAGAAATTATAATTCTAGAATTTGACAACTTTTCCAAGCAAAACCTGCTAAATATAGAACTATAGTCAGTAGCTCTCTATCAAACATGATTTAAGGGCTGTATTAGGCCATTCTTGCATTGCTATAAAGAAATGCCTGAGACTAGATAAGAAAAGAGATTTAATTGGCTCAAGGTTCCGCAGGCTGTTCAGGAAGCATAACACCAGGATCTGCTTCTAGGGAGGCCTCAGGAAGCTATAAGGTGGGTGCCAGAGTAATTTCCGGTTTTGCTAGTGAAAGTAAAACCACAATTACTTTTGCACCAACCTAATATACTGATGGTGGAAGGCAAACGGGAACAAGTGAATCACGTGTTGGAAGGAAGAACAAGAAAGCAAGCGAGAGAGGAGATCCCACACGCTTTTAAATGACCAGATCTCTGGAGAACTCACCATCAAAAAGACAGCACTAAGCCAAGCCACGAAGTTTCTGCCCCTGCAATCCAAACACCTCCCACCAGGCCCCACTTCCAGCATAGAGGATTATAATTCAATATGAGATTTAGATGGGGACAAATATCCAAACTGTATCAAGAGGGAATGAGGAAAGGCCCACCCAAATACCCAGGAAATCTCCGGAGGCTGCCACTCTATATTTAATGCCTGTCAGCATTGCAACTGTTCCTTAAAAGGTAATTCACAAGAGATGGGGAAGAGGGAATTGTTCAATGGGTATAGAGTTTCAGTTTTGCAAGATAAAAAAGTTCTAGCGATATGTTGCCCAACTAGGTACATGTAGTTAACGCTACTGTAATGTACACTTAAAAAGGGTAAAATAGTCCAGGCACAGTGGCTCAAGCCTGTAATCCCAGCACTTTGGGAGGCCAAGGTGGGCAGATCACAAGGTCAAGAGATCGAGACCATCCTGGCATGGTGAAACCCCGTCTCTACTAAAAATACAAAAATTAGCTGGGTGTGGTGGCGCGTGCCTGTAGTCCCAGCTACTCGGGAGGCTGAGGCAGGAGAATTGCTTGAACCCGGGTGGTAGAGGTTGCAGTGAGCCGAGATTGTGCCACTGCACTCCAGTCTGGCACCTGGCAACAGAGTGAGACTCTGTCTCAAAAAAAAAAAAAAAAAAAAAAAGGAAAAAAAAGGTTTAAAATAGACTGGGTGCAGTGGCTCGTACGTAATTCCAGCACTTTGGGAGGCTGAGGCAGGTGGATCAACTGAGGTCAGGAGTTCAAGACCAGCATGACCAACGTGGAGAAACCCTGTCTCTACTAAAAATACAAAATTAGCTGGGCATAGTGGCACATGCCTGTAATCCCAACTACTCAGGAGGCTAAGTCAGGAGAATCAACTTGAACCCAGGAGGCAGAGGTCAAGGTGAGCCAAGATCATGCCAAAGTCAAAATGTATAGCAAATTTTATAACAGCCTGGGCAACAAGAGTGAAACGCCATCTCATTTAAAAAAGGGGGTTAAAATAAAATAGTAAATTTTCTGTTATGTATGTTTTACCACCATGAAAAATGAAGTTGACTCACAAGTGTCTTCTGGCATGTTCCAGAATAAGCAAATATGTAACCTGCATTTGAAAAGAAGGGGATTAGGTGGGGAAGAGTAAAAGAGTAGAAGCATGGGTCATTTTCTACCCAGAAGGAATATTCCACAGAGGGACCTAGACAGCCAACTGACCATAGCAGGGTGCCAGGTGTGTTGCTTATGAGAAAGTGGACAGGATGGAAAGGAACCTGCAAGATAATGGCTAGGAAATAGTCGGGGTGAATAGACTGGGCCATCCATCACCCTGTTGATCCAGTTGACCTATCTGGAATCCTCTTCCTTCTTCTATTTTCATGTAAGTCTTTGCCAAGGCTATAAAGACTAATTTTCGAATGTGGGACCATCATTCTTGATGAAAGATAGAATAGCAATCCCCTGCTTGGAATTCCAAATAAGCTCTTAAGCCCATTTGTTGGAATCCATAGAAGCCACTCACATTTTTGCTTTATAAGTGCCTACTCAACCCAAATGCCCATCAGTGATAGACTGGACAAAGAAAATGTGGCACATATACACCATGGAACACTATGCAGCCATAAAAAAAGATGAGTTCATGTCCTTTGTAGGGACTTGGATGAATCTGGAAACCATCATTCCCTGCAAACTGACACAAGAACAGAAAACCAAACACCGCATGTTCCCACTCATAGGCAGGTGTTGAGCAATGAGAACAGGTGATCTCAGGGAGAGGAGCATCATACACTGGGGTCAGTTGGGGGGCTAGAGGAGGGACAGCAGGGGGTGGGGAGGGTGGGGAGGGATAACATGGGGAGAAATGCTGGATATAGATGAAAGGGAAGTGGAGGCAGCAAACCACCGGGTAATGTATGCACCTATGCAACAACCTTGCATGATTTGCATGTGTACTCCAGAATCTAAAGTACAATAAAAATAATAAAATAAAGTAAGTGCCTACTCTAGTTTTTTTGGAAACATTAGCTCACTTAATTTAAAAAACACTATTATCGTTCTTATTTACATATGTCAGCAAGGAAACAACGTCAGGGACATTAGGAAAATCTCTTCAGTATCACTCAGTTTAACAACAGGCTGGAGACAGTGGCTCACACCTGTAATCCTAGCACTTCGGCAGGCCAAGGTGGGAGGATCACTTGAGCCCAGGAGTTTGAGACCAGCCTGGGCAACATAGTGAAATCTTGTCTCTATGAAAAAACTAAATAAATAAGTAAGTAACGGGGTGTGATGGCACATGCCTGTAGTTCCAAGCTACTGGGGCAGAGTGGGGAGAGGCGGGTTCTGAGTGTCTGAGTGTTTGAGGGTGGAGGATCACTTCCGCCCAGGAGGTTGAGGCTGTAGTATCCCAAGATCCCATCACTATACTCCAACCTGGGCACAGAGCAAGACTCTGTCTCAAAATAATAATAATAATATTAATAACAGAGCTGAAAATTAAGTCTAAATATGTTTGGCAGAAGGCCATCGTTGATTCCATTAATGGACAAATACATTATCATTTGCTGAGAAACATTTGTTGAGTACCTACAATCACAAAGTACGACACAAAGAAGCTTGTCTTGTAGAAAAAACAAAGAGATATAAATCTATCCGGGAAGGTAAACCATACACCCATAAGAAGATTGCTGCCACAAATTCAAACCAAGAATTGCTCATGGCTGTGACTGTTATTTATTGGTACAATAGGCTGCCGAACAAACCACCATGAAATGCAGTGGCTTAAGACAATCCTCATGTAATAGATTCCAATTGTACCAAGCAGTGATTTAGAGGGGTCCCAGCTAAACTAACAACCCAAGCCTAGCAGTCAGCTGAAGTTCAGCTGTTCTAGGATGGCCTCTCCTGGGATGGTGGGGACAGCCTCGTTGGCCCCTCCTCATTTCATCCTTCAACCTTTCTCACGGAGGGTAGAGGAAGGAGAGAATCAATATAGGAAATAAAAACACATACATGCTTTTTTAGGCCTCTGTAATATCTTATTTTCTGATGTCAGTCATGTGACTAAGCTAGGAAGAAAGAGAAGGCAATGAGCTCTAGCTCTGTAGAAAAAAAAACTGCAAGTCACCTGGCAAAGAGCACAGACCTGGGGAGGATGAAAAATTGAGGTCAGCAGTGCCATCCATGTGCCATAAAAGCCAGTGGTGGCTGTAAGAGAAAGTCTGAGTGCAGTGGGCAGGGCGCTCTTCCAAGCATTTCATATCGTCTTTAAATAATTCTCAAAGATTTTCTACACGATAGTGATAACTATCCCCATTTTATAGATGAGGGAACTGAGGTATATAGAGGTCAACCAGGTAGCCCCTGTCTGTAAATGGCAGAGCCTAATGTAGACACTGTCATGTCTGACTCCAAAGCCTTTTTATTAAACTTGGACGTCAGAGAAAATTATTTTAAATAATGTTAAAGGGGTGATTTAAA
Source organism: Callithrix jacchus (assembly GCF_049354715.1). Taxonomy (NCBI): domain Eukaryota; kingdom Metazoa; phylum Chordata; class Mammalia; order Primates; family Cebidae; genus Callithrix; species Callithrix jacchus. Next base: position 97,290,492 of record NC_133514.1, read on the forward strand.
ATTTAAAATCTAATTTTAAAAACATGACATTTTATAAAAATTCCCATCATAAGCTCTACAATTTCTAAAAAGACATTTCATAGCAATTCTTTAATAACATTTGGTAAATGAATCAAACCGTTGAATATTTATGTTAGATATAAATACATTACCTTATTTGCAAAACTCTTCATTAGGATTCATGAAAACCATAGCAAACCTAACATAAACACCAATTTTCTTCTGACTTGAACACTAGGGAATATTGCAGTGTTACATGCTAGGCAAGTGACAAAAAGCAATGGAGAAAATGTGCTACCTAGTATGCTTTTACATGTGCGAATTCAAGAAGGTATTATAATGTATTTTTTTAAATGAAATTAAAGCTTCTCGAGTGGTCAGAACACCATTGAATTGAATTTAGAAAACCGTAAGCAGGACAGTCACAAGCTATGCCATTTGCTAACACGGTCCATTACATTTCGTTCATTACTGCAGTGCATTTACTACAAAGAGCAATAAATCATTGAGAGCTATGGAAAATCCGGCCTCTGAAACATGCAGTGATAAGATTCAGCACAAAACTTGATCAAGACAATCCCCACACAACTAAGAAATCATAGCTCACTTTTGGCAACAGTACACTTCAATTTCCTTTCCACCTTTTCGTTTCTCATAGCTCCTCACTGTGATATTATCAGTTTGTGTTATCCTCCTCCAGTCTACCTAGCGACAGGCAAGGGGGGTGGGAAGAGAGGAAAATCCCAAGAGTCATGGGTTACTTGCCTTGCAGGGAGGGCAAGAGCAAGGAAGGGGGGATGGAAGGATTTTCAAGAAGGAGATTCTAACACTGGTTCCCTGCTTGGACACCGGCTTAGGCAACAGGCTTGTTAGTAGGCCCTGAATTTTAAAAAGCAAAATAGAGAGAGGTCTGCAGCAGAGGAGCAAGCCCTTCCTAGATTTAGCCAAACAAGAATGGTGAATTGCCATGGGCAAAGTGGACACTTCAGATGCTAATCAGCTTGAGCAATTTTGTCAGTCTCCACCCTAGAGAGCTTTTCATTAGGATGAGACCTCACTGAAAGAGTCTTCAGCATAGACACCAGCCTTTCAAATTAAGCATGCTGACTGTGCATAGCAAGGGACAGTCTGCAGGTGCATCTCATTAAATCCTCCAAGGGACTCACATTTGCCACAGAGGGGCCAGCATTTGGACAGCTGTCACAGAGAGAGCACTGAATGGCAACACCCAACTCAGGATTGCAATTCCATACCCAATTAAGGTAAAATATATATATTTTTTCCTCCTACCATATCCAACTCCAGAAAATCTGGAGGCACAGTAGAGGGAAGAGACAGAAGGCATGGAACACCAGACTACGTTCTTTCCCTATTCCAAGCCCTTCACAGCCAGGCCTGGCCCATGCTAGGAGGAGGGGAGATGGTAACTTACATTAAGACTGGCATTTTAAATTGGCCTAGGCCAAGCTGGAGTTGCTAATAACTGAAAGTGACTGGAAAGCCATGGGATAAACCTGAGATGTCACAGAGAAATAGAAAAAAAAGAGATCAGCAGAGCATGGTATAAGGCAATGATTAGAGAAAGATAGCATGATTTCTAAATCAGACTCTTCATAAGTCTGTGACTCTTTATCTAGGTCTCAATTTTCTCCTTTGAAAATTGGAATCCTTCCAGTTTTAACATTCCCTAAGACCCAGGCTCTTTACCTACATAACTGGATTTTTCACGTGACAACCGAATTCTAATTCTAATACTGTTCTAATGCTGTTCACCGGGTGTAAAATTGCCACATTCCATCTTCAGTTGCAGGTTCTGCTACAGTAAACAAAACCACCAAAATTAGTATTCAAAACCATCTGAACTGAGTAATGAACATTCACCGCTGTTGACATAATCATCATGGACCTCGCCCCCTTGGAGTGGGAGACGTTAGTCTAGGTGTCAAAACATCATTAGCTTTAGTCCTGCTTCAGAATAAATTTTCTGAGTTTCTCCAGTTCTTCAACCCAATATCTGCAGTCCGGCTTCTGACAGTTGGTTAACAGATGTGGTGAAAGTTCACAATGTTATGTTACACTGTAATAATGCTTCTTGAGTTTTTCTTTTGCGAGCGATTTCAGTTTCTCATAGAAGGCAGTAATGAACCATTGGTCTCCCACTAATAATTAACAAATCACTTGATCATTTCCCTCAGGACTATTTCTGCCTTTATTAAACAGTGACAGCAGAAACTTTGTTCTGAGTTCTAACGGAATCCTTTCACTGGTAAGAGTGTATAGCTTTTTTGTAAAAGTCAAGCAAATTTATCAATGACTCAAGGACATATATTCAATGTTAGTGATTAAGAGGAATCCTATACAAAATTATTTTATGAAGTAAGCCATCTCTGGTCTATTTTCTTTTCTATAAATTCTATTTCCTATTTATTAAGCCAGCAAAAAAATTAACTTCCGCTGATATTTTAAAAGTTTTGTTAATATAGGTGGAGCTAAGAAATACCAGCACCCCCACTGCAGAAAGGATTGTTCTGAAAGCAGGCATCCCCCCTGGGCTCTGGGGCAGATGGAACAGAGCACACTGAGAGGGTGAGCCTGGACTGTATTTGTTTCCCCAAGTCTGCAACCTAAGGACTGATAAGGGGCTCATGGTAGTTTGGAAGGCAAAGGCCTTTTTTAGCAGACCCACCTGTAAGCAAACAGTAATTGAAGGGGATGGCCTTATGGCATAGGACTGTTGAAGGGGATGGCCTTATGGCACAAGCAACCTAATACATCAGCCATACATACAGGGTAGGTATCAGAGCACTGGGAGTCATGTCAAGGAGGAACCCATCGAACATTGGGATAAATAGGCCATTTTTACTCAGCTGTTGGCAGGTTGTCTATTATATAGTGTAAAACAGTCCAGCTTATAGGATGATCTAAGTTTTCCTTCTCTAAAATTCCAATCTAAGTGATACTTATTATATAACAGTACCCTGGTTTAATTTCTACCATCTAAGCAAGTGATAACAGATAGACCCTTGGTCTCACTCTGTCTGCCAGGCTGGAGTGCAGTGGCACAATCATGGCTCATGGTAGCCTCAACCTCCCAGGCTGAAACAGTCCTCCAACCTCAGCCTCCCAGAGAGCTGGGACCACAGGCATGCACAACCATGTCCCGATAACCTTATTATATTTTTACTGAATGAGTAGTTTGCCCAGCCAAAACCCTGGGCCCAAATGCTTATATCATAGTAACTGTGAAAGAAAGTATCTGTTTCCCACCTACTGTAGCTGCTAAGAACTGGACTCACAGGGGCTGCTGTGGCTTGAATGTGTCCCACAAAAGTTCACGTGTTGGAAGTTTCACCTTCAACACAAGTGCTGGAATGCAGGTCCTAATGAGGACAGAGCCCTCATCAATGGATTAATGTCATTCATTATCATGGAAATGGGTTAGTTATTAAGAGAGTGGGTTGTTTTAAAGCAAGTCTGTTTGTTCCAATTTTTCTAAAATATCAAAATTTTATATATTAAAAAAGCATGTCTATCCCTGGTGTCTCTCTTTTTGGCATGAGCTCACTTGCTGTCTCACATGCCACCATTTGATAACACAGTCCAAAGGCCTTCGCCATAAGCCAGCCTCTTGATTTTGGACTTTCCTTTCTCCAGAATCATGAGATGAATAAATTTCTGTTTCTTATAAATTACCCAGCCTGTGTCGCATTCTGTTATAGCAACAGAAAACATAGTAAGACAAGGGTTTAACCCCGGCACTCTTGGGGAATAATTCTCTTAACCATCAAAGGTCAACATAATTAAGAAATCCATATGGGTCAGTGAGTTACAAGCAAATTTCAAACATATAACTATAATAGACAAAATACTCAAAAAATAACATAAGCCTGATTCTATGTTCCTTATTGAAGAAGAGGTCAGGTGGAGTAGGGGTTTAAAAGCATTCCAATCCACACATGACTCGCCACTTAGTGACATAAGCTCAAAGGATATATTCTCATTTGATAACAGAGGATGTCAGCTCAGGGTTGTCCTCTGAATTTCTAGTGTCCCTAGGTCACACTCAAGAGACACATGACAAGTATTAGCACATTATTTAGACCATGATATGCAAGTGCTACTTTTCAATTCACATAAGTGCATTAGACCGTCCTCACATTGCCATAAAAAAAAAAACTTAAGACTGGATAATTTATCAATAAAAGAGGTTTAATTGGCTCACAGTTCTGTAGGTTGTACAAGAAGCATGATGCTGGAATCTGCTCGGCTTCTGGGGAGGTCTCAGGAAATTTATGATCATGGCAGAAGGCAAAGAGAAAACAGACCCATCTTACAAGGCTGGAGCAGAAAGGAGAGAGAGCAAGGAGGTAGGTGCTGCATGGTTTCAAACAACTCAACAACTCGCTATCATGAGAGCAGCACCAAGGGGATGGTGCCAACCCATTGATGCGAAATCAACCCCCATGATCTAATCACCTCCCACCAAGTCTCACCTCCCACACTAGGAATTACATTCAACAGGAGATTTGTTGGGGACACAGATCCAAACCATATCAGTAAGTCATTCTAAGCAGAGGGGAGTCAGGGAGACAGACAAGCAGAAAGAAAGGATACTGTGAAGCCAGAGAGGACCAAGGGGATATCGTCCTCATAAAGGCTAGCTTTTAAATGAGCAAATGCACCAGCAGAGAGTCTAAAAATCAGTGCGACTACTGATGCTCATCAACGGCAAACTACTGTTTCTGAGACTGTGCTAAGAGATCACTAAGGCAGTAGCCATGACAGAGATTACAGTTTTGCTCTGGTCTCAAACTCTTAACCTCAGGCGATCCACCCACCTGGGCCTCCCAAAATGCTATGATTACAAGCATGAACCACAGTGCTCTACCTACCACGTTGCTCTGAATGCAGCAACAACCTCATCAGGTGGCCCTCCACCTGCCCTGTTGAGCGATGTGATTCTTGTCTGTCTGGAGTGGTAATGGCTGGGCCTGCCCCAAAGACAAGTGACCAGTCAGCTTCATGGGCTCTCTCACCACCTTAGACTGCTTCCATTGCCATGACCATCCATCTCTACCAAAACATGTGCTGTGTTATTTAAAACCAATTTTCCAAAGCTTTTCATTGATTTTTCAAAGCAAAACACAAAGAATAAGCAGTAAACCCATTGCTTATTATTGGCAAAGCATATTTAAAGTGTCACATCTAATTTCGATAAAAACTGCACTTTAGTGGCATTTGCTATGAGTGCAAACAAAACACAATGACATTTTAGAGCGAGGGAACATCCTCATTTTACAGATGAGAAAGCTACTATTCACAGGGTAAAGACTCTCAGGCAAGGAGTGTGGTGCAGAACTAAAAATGAAGCTTTGGTTTATACTCCACCCCACCCAAGCCTCTGACACCATTACAGGCTGGCTCCACCTGTTCGCAGGTTAGGCCCACCACCTGATAGCGGAGATGTTGCTCAGCCTCTTACACAACTCCACGTGCCCTGAAGCGCATGCTGAGAGCCACAGACTATGGTCACACTCTATTTCCCATAGCCATGTTTCCTTAAGACTGTAGATAAGTCTCTGAGCTGAGAGTTTCAAGAAGGGTCATCCTTGATCTCAGCCTTCACACCTCATCTGGCCTCACCAGATTCTTCACAACTTTGCAATTTAGCAATAGCCTCACGTATTATTGTTTTATTGTATTTTCTCTTGACTCTGAAATTCAATGAATATGAATACTTTTCTAATAAGGGCTGCTATTTGATAATAGCAGTATTTCCACAGGCTGTCTCAAGTAACACTCCTCCCAGACTGACCCCATTGCACTTTGTCTGCCTGATTTTCCTGGTGTAGTAGTTGCCATTGGTACTTGCCACTATCTAAATGTTTGTGTCCTCCCAAAATTCTTGGGGTCCTCATGAATGGGATTCATGCCCTTATAAAAGAGGCCCAAGAGAGCTCCCACTTACCCTTTTTTTTTTTTTTTTTTAGTCAGAACCTTGCTCTGTTACCCAGGCTGGAGAGCAGTGATGCAATCTCAGCTCACTGCAGCCTCCCAAGTTCAAGTGATTCTCGTGCCTTAGCCTCCTGAGTAGCTGGGATTACAGGCATGTACCACAATGCCCAGCTAATTTTTTGTATTTTTAGTACAGAGGGGGTTTCTACTAAACTATAGCACTATGTTGGCCAGGTTGCTCTGGAACTCCTGGCCTGAAGCAATCCACCCACCTTGGCCTCTCAAAGCGCTGGGATTATAGGCATGAACCACCGGATCAGCCTCCCTTGCCCTTTCTACCATGTGAGGACATAGCAAAAAAGAGAGTGGTTCATGACCAGAAAGCAGGCCCTCACCAGACACAGAATCCTCTGGGTTCTTAATCTTGGACTTCCTAGACTCCGGAACCATGAAAAATAAATTTCTTTTGCTTATAAGCCACCCAGTCTATAGCACTTTGTTAGAGTAAATCAAATGAACTAAGAGAATACCCTGCCCACATCATCTGGGCTGATATATGCATCCCCGCTGCTTGGAGAACTGGAAGTTGCCCACTTCTCTGGATAATTGCCTATGACTAGGACCTCACCCAGGAGGAGAAAGAGAAAGGAGAGGGAGGCAGCCCAAAGCCAGTCACTGATTGAATAAGCACACAAGGCCAGTTGTTTACCTGAAGGAGGGACAGCAGTAGAGTGTGTTTGATTTATTTTCTTAGCCCTCTCTTCTCCCATGGACCATGCCAAGACTAGGCTTTCCCTCAGACCACACCCTTGCTCAGTTCCTTTCCCTTCCTCTCCTGCTCTCCTCACTCTCTTACAGGTTTTCCTGAAGGTTCTCCCTCACTTGCAGCCAAATCTTGCAATTTGCATCTAGAGAACTCTGCCTAAGATATTTGTCCTTGGAGGTTAGCTGTGGACACATTGAAGACACTAGCTGCTGTCAGGGTCAACACCTCAACCTACTGAGCCTTGGAGAGATCTCAAGTCAAGTTCAAATTCTGGGATATGTTAGCTGCTTGAAATCGGTCACATTATTTAACCTTTATAAGCTGCAATTTCTTCATCTCTAAAATTAGATATTAGTAGAAAATTAGGCCAGGTAAAGTAACTCATGCCTGTAATCCCAGCACTTTGGAAGGCTGAGGCAGGTGGATCACCTGAGGTCCAAAGTTTGAGACAAGCCTGGGCAAAGTGGCAAAACCTGTCTCCACTAATAATACAAAAATTAGCCAGGTATGGGGGCATGTGCCTGTAATCCCAGCTACTTGGGAGGTTGAGACAGGCAAATCACTTGAACCCGAAAGGCAGAGGTTGCAGTGAGCAGAGATTGCACCATTGCATTCCAACCTGGATGACAGAGCAAAACTCCACCTCAAAAAATAAGAAGAATAAAAAGAAAAGAAAAGAAAAATTATTGTAAGAATTAAAAGCTGTCATGGTGCTAAAAGTTTCTAGGCTGATGCTAAACACATTTTGTCTTATAGGTCAACATTTGTAATAGTAATAGCTAATATTTATTGGGCATTATTATGTTCTAGGATCTGTGTTAAGCATGTTACATTTGTTATTGAATTTAATCCTCACATCAGGCTTTTAAGGTTGGTTCTACTATTACCCCCACTTTAAAGATAAAGAAAGTGAGACTATAACTGGACTAAAGTCTCATAGTTAGTAAGTAGTAGAGCTCAGACGTGGACCCAGGCAGTTAGTGCTGCATTTTGTATTCAGCAGCATTACGTTTGCTTTCTCGTAGCCATACCTTTCTTCTTACCTTCATTCTAAGCCCCTAAACTTCTGCTTCCCTTAAGATGCCTACTTAATGTAGCACTTCACAATTAAATGCCCACATGCTATTGGTCTCTATCTCCCAACAAAATTTACCCCTGTGTTCTAACCCCTGTGTCCCGTTCTACATTAGTTGACTCTGACCATCCCAAGCTCACACAGGCATCATATGACTGAAGACAATGATTGTATGTGGATCAAGCACAGATAACCTTTGTGTTTTAAACTTGTCCTTCAACGGCATCTCCCCAAGAAGTGCATGTACTGTCATAATTTCAGGCATTTTGGTGGGTCAGTAGAAAAAGAAATATTTTTGTTGGCAGAGTGTTTATTCCCAGCATTTCGTCCTTCCACATTGGTGATTACCACTTTCTCACTGCAAAACGTTCCTAGCCAAACCCCTGTCTCTGAGGGATTACACACCTGATCACTGGAGGATCAATTTTCCATTAGCTCAGCTGGACAGCTCCCATTCAGTTATCCCTGCCTTCATAAACATTATGTATTCCTCTTTTTTAAGGCAGAAAAGACGGTTCTATTTCTGAAAAGCACGAGGGTCAGTTTCAGCTTCTTCCTTACAAACAGGAGAAAAGACAGAGAAAGAAAAATGGAAAATAAAAATGAGCTAATACCCTCTTTTCTGTTATGTCTTATTTTAGTTCACTTGTGCAAGTTTCTAGATTATGCTTAAACAGCAAAGCTTTCTTCTTTGCAGCCCCTTGCAGACATTTGCATTAGGTAGAGAAAAGAAAGGTTAAGAAAAAATTCCTCTGAATAAATGAGCCTTTAGATAGGAACTTTCATTAGGCACACAGCTTGTTGAATCTAATCGGAAAGATTCAAAGGAGAGTCACACTTGACCTCAGCCCTCTTCCTCTGGCGTAGACAGTAGGTGCTCAGCTTGGTCCTCGATTTCTGAGTGTCAATTAGAGAGGAAAGGTCCATAAGACAGGCTCACATGGATTATGCATAATGAAATGGGGACTTTAAATCTTTTTTTTTCTTTTCTTATCCCCACAGGGAACCCAGCAAGTTCCTTAATAATCAGAAAATATGCTTCGCAATTCAAAAAAGCACTACAGGATCACATTTCAGATATAATGGCCAAAAATTCACAGCAAATAAGCCAGAAAACAAGACTTACAAAGTGAAACAAAAGAAATCAGATAACAAAAGCAAATCACCTTAGATCGCTAACCAAAAAAGAAAAAACACAGAAGCCTTACATAACAGCATATATGGTTCGTGTTGGTTAAAAAAATACACATATATATACATATGCATTTCTTAAAAGATCTAGAAAAATATTCAATAAGGTGTTACCAATGGTTTTATCTGAGTGGCAGAAACATCTTTGTTATGGTTTAAACTATGCCTCCCAAAGAGATACGTTGAAGTTCTAATCCCTAGTACCCCAGAGTGTCACCTTATTGAAAACAGGGTCAATGCACATGTGATTAGTTAAGATGAGATCACACTGGAATGGACCCTTAAGCCAATATGAATGCTGTCCTTATAAGAAGAGGGGAAAGCCATGCAGGGGAGGGGACCATTTGCTAACAGACATACGAGGAGAGGGCCACGTCTGAGAGGCAGGGATTAGGGTGATGCAGCTGCCAGCCAAGGAACCCCAAGTCTTGACGGCCCCAGGAGAAGCTAGAAAGAGGCAAGTAAGGATTCTCCCTTATGTGTTTCAGAAAGCTACGCTGTCGAGGTCTGTGTGGGATTCCTGGCCTCTGGGGCCGTGAGAAAAGAAATATCTGTGGTTTTAAGCCACCCAGTTTGCGGCACTTTGTCATGGAAATCCTGATAAACGAATACAATAATAATTTTCAAAATTTTGCTTGTCTGTAAGTTTCTACTGTCAAAGCACATGCACTAATTTTTCATTTATACTAATGCTTAACACCAATTTTGTAATTTTGAGAAGGTCATTATAATGAAAGAAAGAACAGAGGGAAAGGAAGGAAAGAAAAAAGAACAAAGGAAGGAAGAAAAGATAGTGAGAATAAATTCTCATATTGTTAAGTGAGCCACTTTGGATGATGCCACAGGAGATATTTAATAAAAGAATAATAAAAATCACGGCTGACCGGAGCCCTGAGACGCTAGCAGCTCAGTTCCTGGGGGCCTCTCTTTATATCCCTTGGTCACTTCATTTGCTGATAAGTAACTATGTCTTACCCTCTGATAAGTTCCTCCAAATACTAGCAAAGTGCCCCTGAGCGGCTGCTCCTAAGCCCTCTCCATTCCATTTCTCAGTCCTGTTGCCCCAGAGCCCTGCTCTCTGTATGACAGCCTTTTATTTATTCACTCATCAATCATTTGTTGAGCAGTACTCTGGTCCAGGCTGGGGATGTCAAAATAAACAAGAGCAGCCCTTGTCTGCATGGAGCTCACAGTCTAGTAGAACGGAAAGGCAAGAAATAGAAAGTTCGTTAGAGCCGCGGTCCCCAAACTTTTTGGCCCCTGGGACCAATTTCATGGAAGACAATTTTTCCGCTGACCAGCAGAGGGGGCTGATTTCTGGATGATTTGAGCACATAACATTTACCATGCACTTTGTTTCTATTACTATTACATTGTAATAGATAATGAAAATTTATACAACTCACCATAATGTAGAATCAGTGGGAGCCCTGAATTTGTTTTCCTGCATCTAGGTGGTCTTATCAGGCAGCGATGGGAGATAGTAACAGACCATCAGGCACTAGATTCTCATAAGGAGCATGCAGTCTAGATCCCTCACATGCACAGTTCACAATAGGGTTCATGCTCCTAGAAGAACCTGAAGTCACTGCTGGTCTGACAGGAGATGGAGCTCTCACTCACTTGCCCACCACTCACCTCCTGCTGTATGGCCTGGTCCCGAACAGACCACAGACTGATACTGGTCTGCCAGCCCCTGGCTTGGAGACCCCTGTATTAGAGGTTTGTAAGTGACTTAGTTTGGGAGAGTCTCACTGGGGTCAGGAGAGAGGGTGCTGGGGGCATGGAGTGAAGCTTCTCACCAGACTCTAAGGATGCCATGGTTAATGTTAGGTGTCAACTTGACTGGACAGAGGGAGGCCTAGATGGCAGGGGAAGCATTGTCCCTGAGTTTGTCTGTGAGGATGTCGCCAGAGGAGACTGACATTTGAGGGGGTGGACTGGGAGAAGAACCCCACCCTCAGTGTGGGTGGGTGCCATTCAACTGGCTGCCAATGTGGCTGGGACAAAGCAGGAAGAAGAAGGGCTACAAGCAGCCTGCAGAATTCTCTCCTGCTTTTTCTTCCACTGCTGGACAATTTGCTTTCCCTCCTCCTGTCTTGGACCGCAGACTCCAGGTTCCTCAGCCTTTGGACTTGGGGCCTGCATCAGTGGCTTCTCTGAGGTTCTTGAGCATTGGCCTTAGGCTAAGGGCTGCACTGTCAGTTTCCCTGGTTTTGAGGTTTTCACACTTGAACTGAGCCACTACTGGATTCTCTTTCCTCAGCTTGCAGACAGCCCATCGTGGAACTTTACCTTATAACCTCATGAGCCAGTTCTCGATGATAAACTCCCTTTTATATTCACATATATTTTATTGGTCAGTCCCTCTGGAGAGCCCTGGCTAATATGGAAGGGCTTTGGGGTAGGGGAGGAGCTAAACACTGAAGCTTGTGTAAGCACCAGTCTAACAAAAAGAACGGGATTTGCAAATAAGGGAGGAGGCAACACTGTGCAGATCCAGGAATGCAAGAGATCCATGGTAAATGCAGAGAAACCTTGGGAGGCAACCAGGGAATGGTGAGCAAGGCTGCCAGAGTGGGAGCCAGGGGCCTGTTGCCCACAGAAGGTCAGAGACGGGGAGATAAGATGGTGAAATAACATGGCTCTGCTGGCTGGAGAAAGGCTGGTGAACATTGGCAGGGAGGGGTGACATGATTTGAGTCATATTTTAGGAAGACTACTCTGGGGCCAGTGTGGGAGATTGTTTGGAAGTGGCAAGAATGGGGGCAAATAGAATCATTGGGAGGCCAGGCAAGAGAGAATGAACTAAAGGGCTACCAGGCAGAAGAGTGGCTGAGAATGGTAATACTCCGACACATTCCAGGTGCGAATCCTAGTTCGCTATCTACTTTTTGCATAAAGTTGGGCAAAGTTACTCACCTTTTTGTGCTTCAGTTTTCTCTTCTCTAAAGTGAAAACAATGATAGGACTTACCAGGCTGTGGTGAAAATTAAATGAGATAATGTGCATCAAGTGTTCTACAACAGTCTGGCATGTATTATGTACTCAACAAACACCATTGTGACTATTAATTCTCAGTGGCCAGGTAAGAATTCTCAAAGGCTTAAGCCTGTGATCCCAGCACTTTGGGAAGCCAAGGCAGGAGACTTGCTTGAGCCCATGAGTTTGAGACCAGACTGGGCAGCATGGAGAGACCCTTGTCTGTGCAAAAAAATCAAAATGTGCTGGGTGTGGTGGCACATGCCTGTGGTCCCAGCTACTTGGGGGCTGAGGTAGGAGGATTGCTTGAGCCCAGAATGTCGAGGCTGCAGTGAGCCGTGATTGTGCCTCTGCACTCCATCCTGGGTGACCACTAAGACCCTCTCTCAGAAAAAAAAATGGCTAGATGCAGTTGCTCACAACTGTAATCCCACCACTTTGGGAGGCCAAGGCAGGTGGATCATGAGGTCAAGAGATCAAGACCATCCTGGCCAACATGGTGAAACCCCATCTCTACTAAAAATACAAAAATTAGCTGAGCATGGTGGCACATGCCTATAGTCTCAGCTACTCCAGAGGCAGAAGCAGGAGAATCGCTTGGGGAAGCAGAGGTTGCCATGAGCAGAGATTGTACCACTGCACTCCAGCCTGGTGACAGAGCAAGACTCCATCTCAAAAAAAAAAATTTACTCACTCATACATATAGATGAGTTCAGAGACCTTTGTGAATGTTGTGGAGAGTGAAAGTAAGAGACAAACTCCAGTGCAATTCTAAATTTTAACGGTATCTTGCTTCCTTTTTCCTGGCTAACTTAAATGAGATATTTTCTTTTTTTTTTCTTTTAGACAGAGTCTTGTTCTGTCATCCAGGCTGGAGTGCAGTGGTGCAGTCTTGGCCCACTGCAACCTCTGCCTCCTATGTTCAAGTGATTCTCCTGCCTCAGCCTCTCAAGTAGCTGGGATTACAGGTGTGCACCACCACACCCAGCTAATTTTTTGTATTTTTGGTATAGACAGAGTTTCACTGTGTTGGCCAGGGTGGTCTCGAACTCCTGACCTGGTGATCTGCCCGCCTTGGCCTCCCAAAGTGCTGGGATTACAGGCGTGACCCACCGTGCCCAGCCAAGATCTTTTCTTAGACATGACTCCAGAAAGTCCTCCTGATTGCTTACATCTAGATTAATTGTCTTGTGAGCTCCATGCACTGTCCCACTGTAGCACTGACTACATGACACTATAATGATTCATTCCCTGTCCCTCCCTGGACTGCAAGCTCCATGAGAAAAGGGCCAAGTCCACAGTATTGATCACTGTGTTCCCAGTACTTAGCTTGGCACTGGCATTTCACATATTTATGATGAGTGCCCAAATGAGTGAATAACTTTGTTAATTAATCCAGATGAAGGGGAGAAGAAACAAGGACAGTTTCGAACATCTTCAGATTGATATCTGTAAAATATTCAAATGAAGTTACCTCACAGATGACTGGTAACAGGTTTATAGAGCTCCAGAAAGTATGTTTGGGCTAAAAATAGACAATCCGCATTAGCAGCCTCTATAAGATAACAGAATAATGAGGAAACCTGGGAAAAACAGAAATATGAGAAGAAATTGAGTGAGGGAGTCACAGAAGGTTGGCTGACGTCTCTGTGCTCTGAAGTATTGCCCTGACCTTTTTGAGACAGAGTCTTGCTCTGTTACCCAGGCTGGAGTGCAGTGGCACAATCTCAGCTCACTGCAACCTCCCCCTTCCGAGTTCAAGTGATTCTTCTGCCTCAGCCTCCCAGGTAGCTGGGATTACAGGCATGCACCAACACGCCTGGCTAATTTTTGTATTTTTTGTAGAGAAGTGGTTTCATCATGTTGGTCAGACTGGTCTCAAACTCTTGACCTCGTGATCTGCCCACCTTGGCCACCCAAAGTGCTGGGATTTCAGGTATGAGCCACCGTGCCCAACCTGCCCTGCCGTTTAACAAAACCAATAGTAAATCTCTTATGGATGATGATGGTTTACAGAAATTCTTTTTATAGATGAAACTCTCTTGGAACCCCTCAGTACACACCATGTGGGCAGCCACGTAGTGAATTAGTCCATCTCTCTTAGTTCCAGCTGCTGTAACAAAGTATAGATGGTCCCCGACTTATGATGGTTGGACTTAAAACTTTTTGACTTTGCATAACCCTACTGTAAGACTAGGAGCATCTGTACCATAGACTGAGTGGTTTACAAACCACAGAAATTTACTTTTCACAGTTCTGGAGGCTAGAAGTTCAAGATCAGGGTACCAGCATGGTTGAGTTCTGGTAAGGCCATGCTTCCAGATTGCAAACTGCCATCTTGTATCCTTACATAATGAAAAGAGGGCAAGAGCTTCCTGGGGTTCTCTGTGTAGGGACACTGATCCCATTCATGAGGGGATCCACCTTCACCTCATTACCTCCCAATGGTCCCACCTCCTAAAACCATCACATTCAAAGTTGCAATTTTAACGTATAAATTTTGTGGGGACATAAACATTTAGTTCATTGCCCTACTACCTGTACAGTAGTCTATCTCTAGTAGATAATAGTGACTAAGTACTTATTATGTGATAGGGTTATTCTAAAGGCTTGTATTCTCTCATTTAATCCTCACAATACTGTGAGGCAGGTCTTGTCATCTCCATTTTACAGACATGGAAACTGAGGCCCTGAGATTCAGCCTATTGTGACTCCCTCTTAAACCATAATGATAGCTCTCTAAATATATTAGAAAACAAAATTGTTTGGTTGCTAAAACCAAGTGTCCAGAGAATGAGAAGAGTCTCCAAGTCAATAAGCTCCATGTGATTCATCTGTAAGATCTGGGGGTTTCATCCATTAAGAGCAAAGCACCATCCTCCCTTAGAAATGCCCCTTCTAGACTTCATTCACTGGCAATGCTTCCTGGGCACCCATTCCTGACAGCTGATTGAACAATTAAATCAGCCCACAGGAATAAGTCAAAGTCTATTAGTAACTCTGTAAAAATGATAAGTCTATTTATTTATTATGAGTAATTCATAAACATCAAGACTAGACTCTATAATTTAATACCACCTGCAATGAGTCCTGAAAGTGGCAGTATTTTACCACTACGATCTGATTAACCGAGCTGTTCAAACAGAGCTCCAAATCAAGCAGAACTTCCCTTTGACAGAAGTGTATTCATCTTCATCTCAAAGCCAGCCTTCTTGACTCATCAGGGGAGAACAAAACAGCTCATCTAAGGGAACCAATTAAAAGTATCTAAAATAATATGGATACTCCACTAAATAAATATTTATAAGCTCTTAGTATTTTCTTTTCTAAAAATATATAAAGGAGTACACACTTTATTATTTCATTTCTGTTCAAAAACACACAAATATAATGGTGCTGTCAGAAGTCAGGACAAGGGTTTTCCTTGGCAGCAGAGGCTGGGAAGACCTAATCCCTGGAGTAGGGCACGAGAGGGGCCTCCGAGGGACTGGCTCTGGGTGCTGGTTTCATGGCTGTGTTCACCTTGTGAAAATTCATCATATGGATACCTTTCCGACTCCTAGATGGAATTACTAGATAGGCAAATCACATTAAATAAACCTCAGTTTGTTCACTTGTAAAATAACAATAATGCCACTTCACAAGTAGATTAAAAATGACTATAAAAATTTTTATATATGTTTATATGTATATTTTTATTTGACAGTTTGTAACTTGCTATGAAAATTCAGTATTATGCTACTATTATTGTTATCATTATTATGTAATTCTTAATTTATTTTCTTTCTTTTTTTTTTGAGACAGGGTCTTACTCTGTCTCCCATGCTGGAGTGCAGTGGCACGATCTCAGCTCACTGCAACCTCAGCCTCCCAGGCTCAAGCAATTCTTGTGCCTCAGCCTCCAAAGTAGCTGGGTCTATAGAATTGCATACCACCCCCAGCTAATTTTTTGCAGTTTTAGTAGAGATGGGGTTTCTCAGTGTTGCCCAAGCTGGTCTCGAACCCCTGAGCTCAGATAATCCACCTACCTTGGTGTCTCAAAGGATTACAGGTATGAGCCACCATGCCTGGTCTATAATTCTTAATTTCAACAAAGGTGCATTTTACTCTTCCTGACTGTGCCTAAGCAGAGAAGTTAATACTTTGACTTTTTAAAATTACTATTTGGATTGGCCCTGAAATAATAAAAGGATTAAACTAACTAGAGCCCAATATTTTGCCATGTCTATGAGTCTTGAAATCCCATTGTTCACAACAGTCACAGGCAGGGACAGCCTTTCACCAGGATGAGTCAGCAGTCCCTCTTCCAGACCTTTTCCTCAAACCCTAACCTAAAATTCAAACATGAGGCATTCCTTTGATTGGCAATGGAGAAGAATACACAATTTGGAAGAGAAGATCAAGTAGACCATTCTCAGGCTTTTCTTAAATTATTAAAGTTTCCAGCCACTCATTAGGGAAGCAGGATGCTGGGTGGAGGAATAAAGACAAAGGAGACTTACAGCTCTAGAAGATCAGGTGTTCCACCATTATAGATTGGATGTGTGGGGGCCATTATCTTGTTCTTTCTTTCCTCAGTTCTATTGCCACAGACAACTGCTCTCAGATGAACTCATTCTTTTTAATGATGTCAACACAGGCAAATGGTTTACATTCAACATCATTCATTCCACAAGTGACTTTGCATATATGTCAGGTGCTTAGGATGCTGTTGGAGAAAGTCAATAAACTCCTGCTCCCAGGAGGCTTACTGTCTAGAGGAGGCTGCAGAAGGCTTTCACAGTCAGGCAGGTATAGTCAATATTGCATACAAGGTTCCCTCATCGAGGAGTCACAATATTCGTCAGGAGTAAATGAACCTAACTCTCTTTTACCACCATGTTTCAATCTCAGTTAATGCTTTCATCACAGCACACCCATTAACTCTAGAATCCTGAGAAACAGTGATGTAGATTAAAATCACGCTAAGAATTCAGTAAAATAGCAATAAAGACTGAAGTCATCAGAAAGGCTTAAATAGAGGAAATGAGACTGGCCCATGGATAGCTTGATTCTTGTTTTTAGACAGTTTGCCCTCAAACACTAAGGATAAGTTTCAGCCTCTCTTCTAATGAAAACATCCAATGTAAACAAGCTTAGCATTTAGCTGGTTCCCCAAGGATACACTTGACACAAGGCTACTTGCCTCGTAACTTGACCATGTCTGTCACTTGACCTTTCTAGAATGAAGCAGGGATCTTGAGGCCTTGCAAAGGAGTTTTTCTATCTACAAAGGACCTATCTCCAAGGGACCTTATCTGCAAGGGACCATCTAGCCCAGAGTTTCTAAAACTGTGATTGTAACCTATGAATGAAATCCCATTCAGTGAGTCTCAACCAGCATTTTTCTTTTAATAAAATAAAAGAGGCCAGGAATGGTAGCTCATGCCTGTAATCCTAGCATTTTGGGAAGCTAAAGCAGGAGGATCACTTGAGGTCAGGAATTTTAGACCAGCCTGACGAACATGGTGAAAACCCATCTCTACTGAAAATACAAAAATTAGCTAGGGGTGGTGGTACGCACCCGTAATACTAGCTACTCTGGAGGCTGAGGCACAAGAATTGCTTGAACTGAGGTGGAGGTTGCAGTGAGCTGAGGTCACACCACTGCACTCCAGCCTTGGGGGTGGAGTAAGACTCTGCCTCAAAAAAAAAAATAGATAGATAGATAGATAGATAGATAGATAGATAGATAGATAGATAGATAGAATGGAATCAAATGTATTAGAAAATATCAGAGCATCATACACAGAAAGAGTAACACTAATTTTTTCTTGAAACTTTATGTGCCTATTTATACATGTGTGTATGTATACTAGGTTATAATATAAAATTCATTTCTTACTGTGAGATGTAACCAAAATGTTTAAATGTCCATGGTACAACTTAATACCCTCATTTTATATATGAGGCCAGTCTCATTTTCTCTATTTAAGCCTTTCTGATGACTCAATTAATGAAGAGACGTAGAGTAGGTTGTTTAAAGACACAGAGCTAGCTAGTGACAAAGCCCTAATTAGAATCCAGCTCCTGGGACTCCCTGTTCAGTGCTCCTGCTACTACATCAACTATTCGAAACAATGTTACACCTCATCTCCACCTTTTAATACAGCACATTCCTGCCTATAAAACTGGTTTAAAGATGTATATACAATAACTCTCTGTTCCTTGCCTTAAAACTCTAAACAAGATAATAATATCGACCTCTGTTGAGATCTATACCAGACAGACATGGAGCCTGAGGCAAACCTAAAGGTTTAATTTTTTGCCTTGTAAATTTTCTCACTAAATATGACAGAAGGGAATATAGCTGGAAGCACTATAAACTCCTATTAAAGAAGTTCTCTCTTAAATAGATACTGCTTACAAAATAAACCATACAGTCCCATTTTCTCCTTTATTTTATGATCTAATTTGCTTGTCAGCAGAGCTTAGATATTTTTTTCCTAAGCGGGGAAAAATCTACTTTAGCTGCAGTGGTGTCTTCCTTACCCCTGAATCAACCAGAGCTGGTTATAAATAATAACAACGTGATCCTAGGGTTATAGTAGCTTTTAAATTGCAAAGAATTCTCTCAAGGGATTTAAGTCAAGGGGTAAAGCCTAAAATACAGCATTTTCAATTAATCTGCTTACTGGCAAAAGTTGCTAAAGAAGAGAAGGAAAACGAATATTGTTTTTGTTTCTTCTTTAAATCTTTTACAAATAATTACGCAACGTACTTCAGCTATTTAAATTGAACTTCAAGCCTGCAAAAAAAATATTTGTGCTCATGTTTCTGAAGATAAATTCTCTAAAATAATAACTGGCACCTGGGAAAATACATGCTGGCAGGTGTTTCAAAGGCAAGAACTTTTATTTTTGTTTTGTTTTTCCCTCCAGGGCAACTTTGTGAGCCACCATTTTTCTTGCAAGAGTTCTATCCCCCGAGGTGTTCCACATATACACTGTAATAAATGAAACAGGTGCAATTCAAAACGTATGGAAAAGGGATGTGGACAGAATAGGTTTGATTCAGATCCCATGGTACTGGCCCAAGTGATGGGAATTTCACTGAAATGCCCCAGTCTGCTGAGTTTATGTTAGACCCATTCACCCCACTCTCCATCCTGCACCTGGTTAGTGAATCCACAGAGCAATTGCCTTGACACAGCTCCAATAAAGGCAAGTCCTAACTTACCAGCATTTGTCTTTCAAATGTTTGATTTTAATGTGGTTATTTGCTGCTAGACTCTCATTTTCACTTTTTAAAAAATGCAACGCTGTCTATAACAATGATAACAATAATAGTTCATAAAGCACATTCCTTGTGCCAAGTTTTGTTCCAATTGCTTTATGTGCTTTAACTCATGTCTGTAATCCCAGCACTTTGGGAGGCCAAGGTGGGAGGATCACCTGAGCCCAGGAGGTTGAGGCTATAGTGAGCTAGGATGACTCCACTACACTTCAGCCTCAGTAACAGAGCGAGACCCTGTCTCTAAAAGGAAAAGAAGCAATTGGATGGCCAAGTAACTGGATTCAAGTTGTCAGGAAATTAAGTCATTATCAAGATATGCACAGAAATAAAGAAAATGCATGAGGATGGCCTGAGACGTAAATTGACCTGTGGCCTCCAATTTTCTCTTATTTTTCACTAGTATCAGGAAAATACTTTTAAGTGTACACTTCTAATATAGGCATTTTTCTTTTAACATAAATACATGTGTCACTGTATTACTATATAATAAATATTATAAACCATATGCATAACATAGATGTTTTTAATGGGATGAAAATAGTTACACGTCACTACTTGCCTGTAACACATCAGTTTTCCTCAGAAGTGGATTTTACTGTAGAAGGAAAAGGAGGGGATGAGCCCTTGAAACATGAATGAAGGATGCCCTAAAAGCCCAGCAAAGGCTCCTCAAGGAAAGAATACTGTCAACAGTGAGAATCATGTCCTGTTGGTCAATGTAACATATTTCAAGAGATGGGAATTTCAAGAATGTCAAATTCCCCAAAGTCATCTTGTATCGTGGTGCCACCTTATTGGTCCACATCAAAGAGGAAAGCTTGACTTAAGAGCATCACATTCATTTGGTGTTGATAATTCTTCCATTAAATTTTTATGTGTTTCCTATGTATTACTTATAAAAATCTTGTGATCAAGACCAGATGTGGTGTCTCATGCCTATAACCTCAATGCTTTGAGAGGCCAAGGTGTGAGGATCTCTTGAGAAGAAGAGTTCAAAACAAGCCTGGGCAACACAATGAGACCCTATTTCTACAATGAATTTAAAAAGTAGCCAAGTGTGGTCAAGCATGCCTCTGGTCCCAGCTACTCTGGGGGCTGAGGCAAACAGATCACTTGACTCAGGAGTTTGAGGCTGCAGTGAGCCATGACCACACCACTGCACTTCAGCCCAAGCTACAGAGTAAGACTTTGTCTTGAGAGAGAGAGAGAGAGGGAGGGAGGGAGGAAGAAAGGGAGAGGGGAGAGAGAGGGTGGTGGGGGGAATTCTTGTGATTAGTCATTTTACAGAAGAGAAGATATGGTTATACAATCAGTGCATTATGACTTTAAGATTCAAATGCTGAACAACTCATTCTGAGTTCATGGGTTTTCTTATTATAATCAACTGTCTTTTACTTATAGATTTTAATTAATTTGGCTTTAATTATTTTAAAAAATAACTTTTAATATTTTTTCCACATACCAATGAATCATTGCTCATTGCAGCATACATTCACCATCCTAATTGGAAACCACTGACAAGGTGACTGAGGCAGTCCGTTTTTAACTGTGCTTGCTTTTCTTAAATTCATTTTATCTTTGTCTTAAGGTGGTCTTGCTCATGGTAGTAATTAAAGTTTAAATTTTTTCTGATCACGATCTTGCCTAATCTAGATTTTTTTCCACACAAAAATCAATAAAAGACAAATAGCTAAAACACTATACTGAATCTCACATCACATGCTCATTTTATGTCATTCCCCAAAGCCATGAGATATTGGGAGAAATTTCTCCTTTCACATATCAAATGAATACATAATTTGCTGTAGGCATAAATAGACAATTCAAAAGATAAATAGAAATAGCCAAATCATGAAAAGAATAGCCAAAACAATCTTGAAAAATAACAAAGTTGGAGGACTCAGACTTCCTAATTTCAAAACTTATGTCAAAGCTACACTCATCAGGAGAGGGATAGCAGGGGAGTGGAGGCTAGCGGGGGCATAGTATTAGACGAAATACATAATGTAGATAACAAGACGATGGATGCAGCAAACCACCATGGCACATGCATACCTATGTAAGAAACCTGCATGTATAATGTAGATAACAAGGCGATGGATGCAGCAAACCACCATGGCACATGCATACCTATGTAAGAAACCTGCATGTATAATGTAGATAACAAGGCGATGGATGCAGCAAACCACCATGGCACATGCATACCTATGTAAGAAACCTGCATGTATAATGTAGATAACAAGGCGATGGATGCAGCAAACCACCATGGCACATGCATACCTATGTAAGAAACCTGCATGTTCTTCACATGAACCCCAGAATTTAAAGTATAATAAAAAATAACAACAACAAAAAAACAGCACCATACTGGTATAAAATAGATGTATAGTCGTCCCCCCTTATCTCTGGGGGATGTGTTCCAAGATCCCTCAGTGGATTCCTGAAACCATGGGTGGTACCAAACCAGATTGCCATAATCACAACACACTTTTGCTCACATCTTCTACCCACAAATTTAATACCTTTCCCATCTTATCTAAACATTCATCATGCACTTTGGCTGTAACTTTTGCAGTTTGAGGTGTGACAGCAAAACCAGATTTTTTTTTCCTGTCTTCACAATTTCATAGACATATTTGTTCTTACCACAGATCTTAGCAACATTGGCATACAGGGATTTTTTTCTTTCCTGATTAAGTAGAGAACTTTCACCTTTTCACCTGAAGGAAGCACCCTAAGGCTTCTCATTAGCATATCCAAATTGCTAGTATCACTATTCTTGTGCTTCGAAGCCATTACTAAGAGTGACTTGAACTCAAGCACTGCATGACAGTCTATCTGATAACCTAGATGGCTTCTAAGTGACTAACTTAGGGTGGGCAGCTTAGACAGCAGGGATCTGCTGGACAAACGGATGATTCATGTGCCTGGCAGGACAGAGAAGGATGGCACAAGATTTCATCATGCAATTTAAAACTGAGGAACAGCATGCAATTTAAAACTGAGGAATTATTAATTTGTGGAATTTTCCATTGAGTATTTTTGGATTGTAGTTGACCACAGGTACAATCTGTGAACTGAAACCTCAGAAAACAAATCCACAGATGAGTGAGGACTACTGTATGTATCGATAGAATAGGGTTTAGTGTCCAAAAAATAAATTCATACCTTTATGGTCAATTGATTTTGCAACAGTCTTGTCAACAAATACTGCTGAAACCACTGGATGTGCCCATCTGAAAGGATGAAGTTGGACCCATCCCTCACACCACATATGAAAATTAACTTGGCCAGGTGCATTGGCTCGAGATGAGCCTGACCAACATGGTGAAACCCCCGTCTCTACTAAAAATACAAAAATTAACTGGATGTGGTGACGCATGCCTATAATCCCGACTACTCGAGAGGCTGAGGTAGGAGAATCCCTTGAACCCGGGAGCTGGAGGTTGCAGTGAGCCGAGATCGTGCCACTGCACTCCAGCCTGGGCAACAGAGCGAGACTCCATCTCAAAAAAAAAAAGAAAAAGAAAATTAACTCAAAATGGACCAAAGACTTAAATGTAAGAGCTAAAATAATAGAGCTCTTAGAAATCGTAAAAAGATGTTTAAAATCACTAATAATCAAAAATACAAATTGAAATGTTAAGAAACTATATTTTATTTCTCCAGCTGATGAAAGAAATTCTAAAGACCAGTACAAGTTTTGGTTTGGAGGAAACAGACATGGATACGTTTTTTATGGTTATGTGTATTGGCCCCTTCGGGAAAGCACCTTGGCAACATGAATCAGTGTTCAAATGTTTAACTCAGCAATTTCATTGAGAAGGGATTACCCTAAAGACATATTGGATAAGGATACAAAGTTGTACATGCAAAGATGCTCATCTAGGCTTTTTTTTTTTTTTTTTTTTTTTTTGAGACAGAGTCTCACTCTGTCACCAGGCGCCAGGTTGGAGTGCAGTGGCACGACCTCGGCTCACTGCAATCTCCGCCTCCCGGGTTCAAGCAATTTTCCTGCCTCAGCCTCCCTAGTAGCTGGGACAACAGGCGTGCGCCACCATGCCCAGTTAATTTTTTTTTATTTTTAGTAGAGACGGGGTTTCACCATCTTGGCCAGGATGGTCTCGATCTCTTGACCTCGTGATTCACCCACCTCAGCCTCCCAAAGTGCTGGGATTACAGGCATGAGCCACTGCGCCCAGCCTCATCTAGGCATTTTAAAGAAGAGCAAGTAATTAGAGTAAAATAAATGCTTATCAGTTAGGGTTTGGTTATATACAGATATACAATAAAGTAATAAGCAACCATTGAAATCATTGATTGATAGGTGGGTTTTATTGGAAAAAATATTGAGGATGTATTATTAAGGTAAAACAATTAGGTAACAAAATAGTATATATTTTCTTTTTCTTCTCAACTTTTATTTTAGGTTCAGAGGGTACATATTCACATTCAGGTTTTACATGGGTAAACTGTGTGTCATGGGAGTTTGGTATACAGTTTATTTTGTCACCCAGGTTATAAGCATAATACCTGATAGGTAATTTTTTGATCCTCACCCCTCCTCCCACACTTCACCCTCAAGAAAGCCCTGGTTTCTGTCATTCCCTTCTTTGTATCCACCTGTACTCAATGTCTGCCCCCCACGGGAAAACATGCCATATTTGGTTTTCTTTCTGCCTTAATTTGCTTAAGATAACACCCTCTAGCTTCATCTATGTTGCTGCAAAGGACATTTCTTGTTATGGCTGTGTAGTATTCCATGGTGTATAGGTACCACATTTTCTTTTTGCAGCCCACCACTGATGGCCATTTAGATTGCTTCCATGTCTTTGCTCTTGTGAATAGCACTACAGTGAACATACACGTGCATGTGTGTTTATGATAGAATTGTTTATATTCTCTTGGGTATATACTAAGCAGTAGGATTGTTTAGTTTAATGGTGGTTCTGTTTAAATTTATTTGAGAAAACTCCAAACTGCTTTCTACAGTGGCTGAACTAATTATATTCCCACCAACAGTGTATAAGCATTTCCTTTTCTCTGCAACCTCACCAGCAACTGTTATTTTTTTACTTTTCGATAATAGTCATTCTGACTGGTATGAAGTGGTATCTCATTGTGGTTTTGATTTTTATTTCTCTAATGATTAGTGATGTTGAGCATTTTTTCATAGGCTTGTTGGCCATGTGTATCTCTTCTTTTGAAAAGTGTCTGTTATATCCTTTGCTTATTTTTAATCCAGTTGTTTATTTTATTAATTTTAAGTTGCTTATAGATTCCAGATATTAGACTTTTGTCAGATGCATAGTTTGCAAATATTTCCTCCCATTCTGTTTCTGTAGGTTTTTATAGTTTTAGGTTTCACATTTAAGTCTTTAATCCATCTTGACTTTATTTTTATATATGGTTAAATGAGGGGGTTCAGTTTAAATCTTCTGCATATGGCTAGCCAGTTATCCTAGCACCATTTACTGAATAGGGAGTCCTTTTCTCATTGTTTGTTTTTGTCTACTTTGTCAAAGATCAGATGGTTGTGTGTGGCCTTATTTCTGGGTTCTCTCTTCTGTTCCACTGGTCTATGCGTCTGTTTTGCACCAGCACCATGCTGTTTCGGTTTCTGTAGCCTCGCATAGTTTGAAGTCTGGTAGAGTGATGCCTCCAGCTTTGTTCTTCTTGCTTAGGATTGCTTTAGCTATTCAGGCTCTTTTTTGATTCCACATGAATTTTAGAATAGTTTTTTTTTCCAATTCTGTGAAAAACATCATTAGTAGTTTGATAAAAATAGCATTGAATCTGTACATTGCTTTGGTCTGTATGGCCATTTTAATGATATTGAGTCTTCCTAACCATGAGCATGGAATGTTTCTCCATTTGTCTGTGTCATCTCTGATTTCTCTGAGCAGTGTTTTGTAATTCTCATTGAAGAGATCTTTCACCTTCCTAGTTAGCTATATTCCAATGCAGTATTGTGTGTGTGTGTGTGTGTGTGTGTGTGTGTGTCTATTGTGAGTGGCACTGCATTCTTGATTTGGCACTCAGCTTGGACATTATTGGTGTATAGAAATGTTGCTAATTTTAATACATTGATTTTTTATCCTGAAACTTTGCTTAAGTTGCTTATCAGATCTAGGAACTTTTGGGCAGAGACTATGAGGTTTTCAAGGTATAAAATCATATCATTTGTAAAGAAAGGTTGTATGACCTCCTCTGTACCTATTTGAATGCTTTTTATTTCCTGATTCCTCTGGCTAGGACTTCCAGTACCACGTTGTTAAACAGGAGTGAAAAGACCATCCTTATCTTGCTCTAGTTCTCAAGGGGAATGCTTCCACCTTTTGTCCAATCAGTAAGATGTTGACTATGAGTTTGTCATAGATGGCTCTTATTATTTTGAGGTACGTTCCTTCATGGCCTAGTTTGTTGGAAGTTTTACCATGAAGGGATGTTAAATTTTATTCAAAGCTTTCTCTGCATCTATTGAGAAGATCATGTGCTTTTTGTTTTTAGTTCTGTTTATGTGATCAATCACACTTATTGATTTGCATATGTTGAACCAACCTTACATCCCAGGGATAAAGTCTACTTGATTGTGATGGATTCACTTTTTGATGTGCTGCTGGATTAAGTTTGCTAGTATTTTGTTGAAGATGCTTGCAAATATGTTCACAGAGATATTGGCCTGAAGTTTTCTCTTTCTGTTGTGTCTCTGCCAAGTTTTGGTGTCAGGATGATGCTGGCCTCATAGAAGGAGTTACAGAGGAGTCTCTCCTTCTCATTTTTTTGTAATATTTTCAATAGGATTGGTACCAGCTCTTCTTTATATATCTCATAGAATTTGGCTGTGAATCTGTCTGATCCAGGGCTTTCTCCAGTTGGAGGGCATTTTTCACTGATTTCATTTTGAAACTTGGTATTGGTCTGTTTGGGGTATCTATTTCTTCCTGGTTCAATCTTGGTGGGGTAGTATGTTTCCAGGAATTTATCCATTTCTTCTAGGTTTTCTGGTTTGTATGCATAGAGGTGCTTGTAATAGTCCCTGAGGGTTTTTTTCTATTTCTGTGGGGTCGATAGTAATGCCCTCTTTGTCATTTCTGAGTGTGTTTATTTGGATCTTCTCTATTTTTTTATTACTCTAGCTAGTGATCTATAAATCTTATTTATTCTTTAAAACAACTAACTTTTGGTTTTGTTGATATTTGTATGGTTTTTCATGTCTCAATTTTATTCAGTTCAGCTCTAATTTTAATTATTTCTTTTCTTCTGCTAGATTTGGAGTTGTTTTGCTTTTGTTTTTCTAGTTCCTCCATGTTTAATATCAGTTTTGTCAGTTTGTTTATTTGAGGTCTTTCTTCTTGATGGGAGCATTTAGCACTATAATCTCTTTTAATGCTGCTATTGCTGGGTCTCCGAGATTCTGCCTTTTTATAAAAACAAGAGGATTTATAGTCTCATCTTTGTAAAAAGGCATAATCTCTCAAAACTTTAAAAATGTTTTCCTCTGGATGTTGCAATTAGAGCTAATCTTCATTCTCTTCTTTTATATTCTTTTTTTTTTAGTTTTCTGCAATGAGTTTTTATATTTGTAATTTTTAAACTATAGGGATGACATTTGAAAAAAAAAGGGCACCTTTCTTAACAAATAAGTATGCAGCTATGTATCTACTCCACTAACTATCATATAGTTGCCTCACTTGCAAAAGTAACACGTGATTGGAAAACCTCTCTATTCCCACAAGCCTACCCTTCCCCTATAACTAAGACTGAGATTTCTTTAAGAGAAAACAAGACCATGGAGTCATATTTGATAAAAAAAAAATTACACTTTTCTAGAAAAAGTAGCACATAACTCAAGCACTGAGGATATGTTTTATCTCATTCCTACCCGTTCCTCTAATACCTTTCTCTCTTGCCTCTACTCCCTCCTCAACACCAGTATACTTTGCTCCACAATTGTCTGTTAAAAGAATTAACAAGATCAACCTATTATCTATAATCAGAGAATTTTCTTAAAGCTGATTTTGATAGGAATATGTGGAGAGCCTATAAACACTGTATCCCTAACACAAGGAAGAGAAAATGTAATAGAATACCACGGAATAGTAGATACAATAGAATACTAAGCAACCATTTAAATTGTTAATGAATATGTATATTGATGGATATGAAAAGTATTCAAATCTTATTGTTAAGGTAAAAAGAAAACAACTGTGCATTCCTGCCGCAGCTGGGGAGTACAGAAAAGAAAAATTAATATCCATTGAGAATACCTGAGTTGCTGAAGTTGAACTTTGTCTCCCCCTTTGCTTTTTCTCGGGTCAAATCTGGCTGTGTATTTCCTTCAATATGCTACAGTTTGATTTGTTTATTTATTTATTTTTATTTTTATTTTTTGGCTTCAAATAGCTTCATTTCCATTTGGTCCAAGGCTTGTTAGGGTAGTTAGAAAGATGCCTAGTGGCTGGAGGGAGAGGCTTAGGCAGAAGCCCCATTGTTTTGCAAGGGCCCTTCCGAAGTAGCTGGGCTCAGTAGGCTCTTAGTCATGTTTGAGAGTGAGCCTTTCCAAGAGATACTCGCCCAGCCCAGCCTGCGGGCCGGTTAGCCTGTGGAGGTTGGTCAGGTGATCATCCATCTTCTTGATGATTTTCACTTCCTCATCTAGGAAGTGACTCTCCAGGAAGTCACAGAAATGGGGGTTCATGCAGGCAGAACCCAGGGCATGAAGATCCAAAAGGACCTGGTGCAGATTTTTCTCCAGGGCCATGGTGGCTTCCATGGCATCCAGGGTTTTACCCTACTCATCTTGAGCCGGCTTCCTGATGCCCTGAAAGAGAGCTTGGCCGCCCCGTTGGTTTTGCATCTTCAGGAGACGCTCGTAGCCCTCGCGCTTCTCCTTGGCCAGTTTGCAGAAGAAGTGGCTCACGCCTTCCAGAGCCACATCATCACGGTCAAAACAGTAGCCCAGAGAGAGGTAGGTGTGGGAGGCCTGCAGGTACACATGGACCAGGCGGTTCTCGGCTGCCTCCACGTCGGTGAATAATTCTGACGAACCTGAGAGCTCATGGTTGGTCGACAAAAAAGGAGTTAACCACAAAAACGGTGTTAGCAGGTTCCCAGAAGCAGGAGATGGTCGAGAAGATGGTCCCGTAGGTTGCAAGTGGAGAGGAAATTGGAGGGCGGTCGGAGGCTGGAAGAAAGAGTCCCCGGGATCTGTTCCGTCCAAACACTGTTAAAGAAAGAGACAGATCCGCTGGACCGCCGAACTGCCTGATTTTTTTCTCTTAAAATGTGTCTGAGAAGTACATGCGCTCCACCCAGCTTCTAGGCTGGAAACTGTCTGAACATTAGACCAACAATTATAATCCAATAATT
Organism: Callithrix jacchus; assembly: GCF_049354715.1. Lineage (NCBI taxonomy): Eukaryota > Metazoa > Chordata > Mammalia > Primates > Cebidae > Callithrix > Callithrix jacchus. The sequence goes on from NC_133514.1 coordinate 97,319,108, forward strand.
TTAGATAGGCTGGTCGATGTCAAGGAGCATTATTGGACAGTTTTCCCCTATTACTCCAGCCTATGGCAAGAGGTTCTAATCTTTAGATAATTGGGATTGATGATCGAAAGTTACTGGATAATCCCCAAAACTCGAAATCCTTTAAGTAAAACGAATCATAACAACCAGCATTCTCAGCTAAGTGGTGGTATTCCTTTGTATTATAAAACACAAACCTGAGAAATCCTTCCATGCTCACTCTTAGTTGGAAGCCTCTGGAGAAAATGCCTGTCTGACCCAAGGAAGAGATGTATTTTTTCCTCCCACAAACTCCCTGGCGACATGCATCTGTCAATACAACTGAAGCCTACCCCACCCCAAACAGAGCAAAAATCAATAGCTTTTCTTCCTATCTCCTTCAAGAGAGTGCTTAGCGCATTAAAACAGCACATAAAAGATAAGGGATCAACTGTTTTCCTAACTTGTCAACTGCTTGAGCTATATTTCATAACATTTTGGACACACTTCCAACAGCCACAAAGAAGGCCCCTAGATGTACTGCATTATTCAGGTATCCAAGAAACCAGGCAGCTTGCAAAGCTCCAGAGACAAAATACCAAGGACTGAGGCACCTGTCTCAAAAGCTCCTCCCTCCCTTGCTGTTGTTAAACTAAAGCACGCATTCTCATACACTATCCATGTGTCATCCAAGCACAAAGGAGATTGACATTGCAACGAATCAGTCAATGGTATATTTAGTTTCACTTCTGAAATGCTCAAGTAAATGTGACAGTAAATGCATATTTTAAAAAAAAAAAACTGGGCACACATCTGTAACCCCAGCTGCTTGGGCGGCTGAGTCGGGAGGATTACGTGAGCCTAGGAGTTTGGGACCAGCCTGGGCAATGTAGCAAAACTCCATCTCTAAAAAATATTTTTAATTAAAAAAAATGTTTAAACTTGAGTAAAGTTAATGTTCCAAACAAGGTTCACATCTCCAAGTGTAAGCCATTTCCCAAGGTAGAAGAAGGAGCATTGCTTGTCATGTAATGCCAAGCATCAATAATGAGACAGCCTTAACTTTCTGTACTCTCCCTTTCACGAGAAATCTGTGCCCTTGGACGTTTGCCTATGCCAGCTCAATTATCCTCAAAGATTTAACCTGATGATATTTTATCTTATTCTGTAACTGCCCTTCCAAAACCCCATGAGGTATGGAATTTTTTGAAGAGAAGCACTACTAGACGGTTGCAAGAGGGGATGTATTTAATAGTGGTGCATGAAAAGCACCTGGTGCCCATATGTCTATCAAACAGAAGATCCATTTGTAGTTCTAACACTGATCAGAAAGTGACTTCTGCTGTCAATAGTAGGGAAAGTTAAGGGTAGATCATGGAAAATACAAGGGAAAATGGCCAAAGCCCTGAAAGCAATTGGATTGAGGATCAAACAGCGATCAGAACAAACAGCTGGCATCCCATTCTTGAGATAATAATAACAACAGCTTTTAGAGCCTTCTGTGGGGAATAAACTTCATTAGGCAAGCAGTATAAGTAAAAGAATATCTTGCTTCTTCTTAAAAACAAAATCTTTTGTTTTTCTGCCACTGGGTTTCATGACGGAAGCAACCGAAGTCTCTGGAAACACGAGTATAAGGGGGAAAAATATAAGAAATTCTTCAGAAAATAATCATATTTTATATAATGGAAAAAGAGATGCCCAGAGCAGTCATGAATAGGGCCTCTTCCCTTTGCATTCACTCATCATTTTCTTACTGAGGAACTTTCTACCAGACCCTGCTTTTGATTTGTTGTATTATTTAAGTTCGTAGAAAACTTGTGTGACTTTCATTCCGAAGTATGAGTTTAATCATTATGAACTAATATACCTTCACAAATTTCTGAAGTAAGGGCTAACTCCAGATAGCATAGGGGACAGATATCTGAACACAGGGGGGCCCAAATGACTACAGCAGTTAGGAATCTAGCGCCAGAAGGGAACTGCTCCCACTGCATGAAGAATGTTACTGCAGAAAATCACCTGCCTCCTAATGCATTACCTTGGCAGGATGTTTAATCTGTCTGGGAGGACTCTTTGCATTTAGTTCAGAACTTAGACGACAAAGATGTAATTCTTTCTAAGTAAAGCCTAGAAAAGAAGGCCTATTTTTAAAAGCCTTATCTGCCTATGTGAACAAGCAAGGTTTCCAGCAGAGCTGAGTTCTTTGTATCGACCTGAGAAGTAACTCCACGCACAAGCATAGCTAGCCTCTGAGATAAACAACAGTTTCAGATGTAACTGGTTAGTCAAAGCTTTTCAGTGCAGCAGCCATAGTTTCTTCTTCCTCTTCAGTGTTTCATAGTTATTAACATTCAAATGTAGCTAGAATTTCTAAGCCAAATACTAATTTTTATTATCTGATATTTTAGATGAACTGCATTATTCCTGCTTCTGTGGGAAGAGATAACAAATCAGTGTTTCACCAGGTTTTTGTAGCTGCCTTGCTCAGAGGTCAAATTCTTGCTCCTTTCTAAAAGTATCAGTAATTGTGCAGTAGATTGCAAAGACTTTCATCCAACAAGCTTGTGTGAAATACTATTACATGCTACACACTGGATGCATAACAATGAGAAAAACAAACTCCTTGACCTCCAAATACTCTAGAAGAAATGGTCAAAAACACAGATGGCACTATAGAAATATAAATATCATGTTAGAGATATGAACAAGACCTATGCGAATCCAGAAGGGTTGGTGATCAGAGCAGCTATTTCAATGTGGTTTAACAGTTACAGATAATATCTTGGGGCTCAAGAAATAGACTTGTGCTGTTGCTCAGTGTTCTGCTGGAATCTATTCACTTTTCCCAGGGAGGGTTTTTTTACAAGCTCAAATCAAGTGTTAATACCACTATTACTATTCATCAGGCTGAAGGGTCATTTTTCTTGAATTCATCTTTAGGCGTCTCCTCTGATAATTCAATTTCATGAGGTCTTTGGCTTCATAAGGATGTGAAGTAATAGAGTTATGTAGGCTGGTAGATGAATAAAAAGAAGTGATTCTGGATTGTACAGTTAGAGAAATTAGGACGAAATGGGAAAAAGAAATGAGAAGGCTGGTTAAGAGCTCTTTCAGAAATTTATTAATAACGAATGTGCACAAAACTACTATCTGTACAATCATGTCTCAATTTATGTGTTATGTGCCATCTTAAAAACTGGACTGTGAAATAAATATTTGAGTCAACTTCTATTACACATATACCCCGAGGCAATTTTTAAAAATAATTTGGAAAATTTCTCTGTAAAACAGAGACTCTCTTACAACGTGAATAATCACTTCCCTGTTTTATGTCTTGTAAGTTGGAGTTTGTCAAGTTTCCTTCATGAAAGACAAACTGCGGCCGGGCGCAGTGGCTCACGCCTGTAATCCCAGCACTTTGGGAGGCTGAGGCGGGTGGATCACAAGGTCAAGAGATCGAGACCATCCTAGTCAACAAGGTGAAACCCTGTCTCTACTAAAAATACAAAAAATTAGCTGGGCACGGTGGCGCGTGCCTGTAATCCCAGCTACTCTGGAGGCTGAGGCAGGAGAATTGCCTGAACCCAGGAGGCGGAGGTTGCGGTGAGCCGAGATCGCGCCATTGCACTCCAGCCTGGGTAACAAGAGCGAAACTCCATCTCAAAAAAAAAAAAAAAAGAAAGAAAGACAAACTGCATCTATTTATTTTTAAAAAATAAGTAATATTGAAGAGTATGTAGGACTTTGTCTTTCTGTGCCGTCTACTCATTAGTTTCATGACATCAGTTGCTCTAGTTCTGGATCACTGGCACCAAACAGACCAGCATCCCAGAAAATCCTCAGAATAGGAGGGCAGTCTCTGCTCCAGAAAACCTCAGTTAAAAACAGAAAGTATTATCTAAGCCAGCACTACTCAAACTTTAACTCATAAGTAAAGCACCTGGGTTTTGTTAAAATGCAGATTCTAATCCAGGAGGTCTGGAGTGAGACACAAAGTTTTGCATTTCTAGCAAGTTCCTGAGTGCTGACGCCAAAGCGTGGTCCATCACCACGCTTTAAGCAGCAAGGATCTAAGCTAAGCTGATGAAATAAATGGCAAGAAGCATGTGTTGTACTGTGCAGTTTATCAGAAACTTGAATATTCAGACAAAATATATTTGAGCAAAGTTTCCAAACCATATCAGTGATGAAACAAGCAGAAAAAAAGGGGGACTCATTGAGAAATGTTTTCTGTTTCCTCCTGTTTTCTCCTATCACATTCCCATCTCCATCCTCACTTCCATAGGAGGGGGCACTCTGTTTAGAGTAGAGAGTTGGCTACCTTATCATTGCCAGCAGAGTCTTCCTATTTTACAACAGCAGTGAAAACGCAGGCTAACTGGGGTATGGTCAAAAGTTTAGCTTTGATCTCACATAATGTCATTCTTCTGAGCTTCCTATGCTCACTCTTTCAAAAAAATTAACGCAATGCCTTTTACTCTGACTTCTTCCTCTCTTGAGATGTTTCTGGAACAGTAGTGAGGTGCTGGATATGCTAAGTTTTTCCTTTGAACTAAGGCAAAAGGAATGCATAGGCCCCAGAATACCTTTGGGCTTAAGCACTGTATCAACTTCGAAACTAACTATGAGACTATAGTTCTATATTTTTAGAAATACATCTTTAACTGAAAAATTGTGGGTAAGCCATTGCACCAATTTTTTAAAAGCCATGGCCCAAAAACAGGCACATAAATAACTTCCCAGTGGCCAGGCACGGTGATTCACGCCTATAATCCCAGCACTTTGGGAGGCCAAAGCGGGCAGATCATGAGGTCAAGAGATTGAGACCATCCTGGTCAACAAGGTGAAACCCTGTCTCTACTTACTAAAAATACAGAAATTAGCTGGGCATGGTGGTGCATGCCTGTAGTCCCAGCTACTCGGGAGGCTGAGGGAGGAGAATTGCTTGAACCCAGGAGGCAGAGGTTGCGGTGAGCCGAGATTGTGCCATTGCACTCCAGCTTGGGTAACAAGAGCGAAACTCTGTCTCAAAAAAAAAAAGGAACTTCCCTCTCTTTGAGCCTCAGAATAATTTCTGTACCTTGATTTTCTCAATAGTCAAAGAGTAATTCATAAGAAGATATACCTCATATTGCCCTTGTAAAGCTTGCATTTTCACATGATTTAGAGAACTCCTTAAAACCACAAATCAATCGTGGCACTCAAAACAATTTAATCTCCAATCAGTAGAAGTAAATTGACAGAAAGGATATTCAAAATCAAAATATTGCCACTTAGAAATTGCAGATAGCTATTCTACAAGCTGAAAAAAAAATCTTCAAGTGGAAAAAATTAGGATATCAGAATTATTGTTTCAAAGATATATCAGGCAAAAGTAGGACGTAAGAGTAAAAATTCTTGCAAAATGGCATGCCATGCCAATTAATTCCACATTTATTTCTTCTTAAAAATCTCTTTTTTGAATGACGCCTATTTTATGCTTCAAAGGAAAACCAGGGTATAGTATACAAAACAATTTCTATTGCTAAATACCCTTTCTGTGTGCATAAAACCACTATAAGAATATACATTCACTCAGGATAGATATCAGTATTATATATATTAATATACTCTAGATGTTCGTAAATATTAAAGATATGCAGAGAAAGATACAGGAACGTAATTTTTAGGTTACATTTTTTTTACCTACGTGGTTTTTATTGTAAAACAGAACCTGTGTATGTTTCAAAAGATATGCCAGATCTGCCCTCTAGTGGAAGGATGGGATTACCACTTTAAGTTTGCTACTCTGGTTTCCTCAATAGAAATTTGCCTTCAACTAGAGGAACATCATCATTGAACTAGTAGAAAAGTATGGATTCCATCCTGATCATCATGTTGTGCTAGGAAAAAAGACACATCTGGGTATGCCTTTCGGTCAGTTGGGTAGGCTCTGCAGAGGTATGAGATATGAGAGAGCAGAGAAATGGAGAACCCTTGGGTAAGAGCTCAAGTGGAAGCCATCATGCCCATCCACTTGATGACAATGTTCTAGGCGCCAAGGGATAATTTTGAACACAGCACGTATCTTTCACTGAGGCTGTCCTCTGGCCCAGGGAGCTCTGGTCTTCTGTTAGAATTTTAGAAAGCTGAGACCTGCTCGAACAGAATAATTTAAGTTCAGGTTTATCATGGAAGCAGATGGGCGTTCCTTTTGCCCTGGAACCAAAAGGGCATGACACAAAGCTAGGAGAATGATGTCCCCTCACTTCACCTGTCAGCATAGCATGGCACCATAACATCAAGGGCACTGGACATAAAATAGCCTCAGCAGTGTCAGTGTTTTAGCACACGGCAGAAACTACAGGACCCTTTATGGTTAGCACTGCACAACTTCAGGGGCCAAGAGCAAATACTGGTAACCAAGAGCTGCTTAGCAAGCGGCAGCACCAGAATCAAAAGCGACAAGGCAGCATTCATCGCAGGGGTCCACATCACCAACAACTTTGGCAGAACAGTTCAGGATATGTTGTCAAAAGAGGAAAATGGAAATGCCTTGTGGTGGCTGACAGGATTCTATTCATGAGCAACATGAGATACTCTCTGATGATCCCTAGAAATAACTGGCTGGCTGGCACAGTGGCACACGCCTGTAATTCTAGCACTTTGGGAGGCTGAGACGGGTAGATCACAAGGTCAAGAGATCGAGACCATCCTGGCTAACAACGGTGAAAACTCATCTCTGCTAAAAATACAAAAATTAGCCAGGCATGGTGGCACACACCTGTAGTCCCAGCTACTTAGGAGGCTGAGGCAGGAGAATCGTCTGGAACCGGGAGGTGGAGGTTGCAGTGAGCCAAGATCATCCCACTGCACTCCAGCCTGGCGACAGAGTGAGACTGCTTCTTAGGGGGAGAAAAAAGAAACGAAAAGAGAAAAGAAATAACCAGCTGTTGGAGATCCTAATATTGCAGGACAGGAAAGAGCCAAACAAGTAGTATTTACACTACTATTGTGAGCAAGCTAACGTGGCTTGATAAAGAAAGTCCCATTTGTCCTGTGCACCATCTGGAACATTGTCATGGCTTACCAATATGCAACATAAATTTTCTTGCTGATAAGGCAGCAACAGTTCGGATGAACAAACATACATCAAGAACAAAGGAAACAGAAGAAGTCTAGAAGAAACTAAAGAGTTTGGTTAAGACTGGAACAATCCAGGTTCCATAGAGATAAACCCCAGCAGATCTTCAATTGTCTAAACCTCAAACATACAAGATACCTGTCAGCATCTTCACTGTGTTAATTATTCCCACCACGGGAGTTCATGCTTTGTATGTTTCAATTGGGCTTTTCTGTTGGGTATCCGAACTCCTTATCATCATTCATGTCAAACTCGTTCCATACGTTTCACCTCTGGGTTTTTCCACGTCACTTTTAAAATCTATTTCCTCCACAATGTCTGGAACAGAGTAAGGGGCCAATACATTTTAAATGAAAGTATTTTATAAGCTAAATATTTTCCCCAACACAGAAGGTAACCCATTCTTAAAACTTACATAGAAATCAGGCTTCACTTCACTCCACCTGCTTTTTATATTTATTCCTTCAGTATTGGTTAAACATCAGGAATATCCCAGGAATGAGACATATCAAAATCATCATATACTAAAATTCTCATCCATAATTCCTGCACTATCCAAGTTTCCTAAAATAAGTGTGTATTACTTTTAACATCAAAATCAAAAAACAAAATCTTAAAAATCCCTTCAGCTTAATTATCTTCTCCTAAACCATTTTACCTACATGTTTACTCTCTGTCAATGGTGGGGCCACACCCAGTCACCCAGTATCAAACCTCAGGTGTCTCTGGACTCTTTCTTTCCCTGTTGCTCACCTCCCATAGGCAAACAGCCTCCAGATTACATTTGGGCTTTCTTTCCCTTTCATAAAGTTTCTTGCAAACATCCTTTTTTTTTTTTCATTCCTTCTGTCACAACCCCACTGAAGATTCTATAGCCTTATGGCTAGATGGCTGCAATCTCCTGTTGCACTTCTAGCTTTTCCCAGCTACATCCTGAAAATATTGCAAGGTTAACCTTATTTTAAATATATATAGGCTGGGTGTGGTTGCTCACGCCTGTAATCCCAGCACTTTGGGAGGCTGAGGTGGGTGAATTACAAGGTCAAGAGATCCAGACCATCCTGGCTAGCATGATAAAACCCTGTCTCTACTAAAAAATACAAAAATTAGCTGGCCATGGTGTAATCCCAGCACTTTGGGAGGCCGAGGTGGGTGAATCACAAGGTCAAGAGATCGAGACCATCCTGGCTAGCATGGTGAAAACTTGTCTCTACTAAAAAATACAAAAATCAGCTGGCCATGGTGGCACGTGCCTGTAGTCCCAGCTACTCAGGAAGCTGAGGCAGAAGAATTGCTTGAATCCGGGAGGCAGAGGTTGCAGTGAGCTGAGATCGTGCCACTGCACTGCAGCCTGGCACCTGGTGACAAAGCCAGACTCTGTCTCAAAAAAAAAGAAGAAATAAAAAAATATATATATACATACATACATATTTATATATACACACACATATGTGTGTGTGTGTATGTGTGTGTATAGGCTGGGTGTGGTTGCTCATGCCTGTAATCCCAGCACTTTAGGAAGCTCAAGTGGGAGGATCCCTTCAGCCCAGGAGTTTGAGACCAACCTGGGCATGTCTACAAAAAATAAAGAAAAAGGAAAAAAAATAGCCTGACTTGATGGCATGCACGTGTAGTCCTGAGGTGAGAGAATTACGGAAGGCCAGGAGGTAGAGGCTGCAGTAAGCCGTGATTGCCTCACTGCACATCATCCTGGTCAAGAGAGTGAGACCCTGTCTCAAAAAAAAATAAATAAAAGATAAATAAATACACACACATATATATTACATATGTATTATGGATTTGTTTCTTATATATGTATATCTTCCTTGGTTTGAGCAAATCACTCCAGTCAAAACTGTCATTCGTCCTTTTATTAGTCAGACACTGCTAATAAAGACATACCTGAGACCGGGTAATTTATAAAGAAAAAGAGTTCCACATGGCTGGGGAGGTCTCACAATCACGACGAAAGGTGAAGAAGGAGCAAAGGCACATCTTACTCTTACATGGCAGCAGGCAAGAGAGGGTGTGCATGGGAACTGCCCTTTACAAAACCATCAAATCTCATGAGACTTACTCACTATCATGAAAACAGGACGGGGGAAACTACTGCCATGATTCATGGTTCCTCCCATGATACACAGGAATTATGGGAACTATAATTCAAGATGCGATTTGAATGGGGACACAAAGCCTAACCATATCAGTCCCTCACTGACTTGAATAAAAAATCCAAATGTTCTAGCTTGACAAAATTTTCTCCAGCTCCTGCTTGGCATTCAGCGACCCTCTTAACTTCTACACTCCCTCTTCTACCTGTCACATCACCACCTTCTATAAATTCTCTGCTCTCTATTCTTCATACAAACCATCTTATGTTCCCCCAGTGAATTTATGTCACTCTCTTTTCCACACTTGAACATTTTCTCTCACCCCCTGTCACTAAGCAAATCCTCCTCTTTCTTTGAGGCCTAGGTCAAGGCACCCCTCTTCAGAGATTCTCTCTGTGGACTCCCAGTCTTGTAGTGATCACTTTCTCCTCTGAACCTAGGATATTCGTGGTCCATAGTACACATTGGACCACATCCTTAATGAGACCTGGTGTCCCCAGTTTGTGTGGAACAATCCTGGTTTGCACTTGTATTGCTGGCAAAATATTTAATAACATTTAAAATATGCTCAAAAATGTCCCAGTCTGGTTGATAAAATGCAATCACCCACCTTATCAAACCTATCTTTGCAAAAATATCACCTCCCTGGCTGGGCTGTAAAGGACTCCATGGTGGAACTGTGTCCCATTCCTCTGTATCCCTCTGCACATACTACTCTGTGCTTTGTCCAAAGGAGCGGCTCAAACAGCACTTGAAAATCAAGAGTCGTATTATTCTTGACAATGGGAAATGTTCATTTTGCTTATAAATAGATAATTCCATGGGGAATTACCTACCCCATCATCCTCCCTTGCACACACATGCACACACACACACACACACACACACACAGACTGACCAAAGAGTCTAAACTTCCACAGACACCATCTTATTCTCTTCCTCATCCCAGCTCAGGGTGTGGAAGGGGTTCCTTTGTGCCTTGCAGAGCACAGAACTACACTTTTAGATTTCAAATGTCGTTACTAGGGATTGGCCTGAAGCAAAATTCTAATGACATTTTGTCATTAATAACACTCATTTTCTCTTTTAGCACATCCACTGCCTCCTTCATTCACAAAACAATGAATGTCTGCCTTGTGCTAGACATGAAGCAAGATGCTGTGGACTCAAACATTCAGCAGCAGTCTTTCCCTCTAGGAACTTGAATCTGGTGGCAGAAAACAATCAGCACTCTACAGGATACACATGATGGAGAAATGGATCCTGTGCTAGGGGAGCATAGTGGAGAAGCACCTAATTCTTATTGGTCTGCTTGAATTAGTTGGGGAAGATTTCCCAGAGATGACATTAAAGCTCAGTGTTTACAATAGCAAAGACCTGGAACCAACCCAAATGCCCATCGATGATAGACTGGACAAGGAAAATGTGGCATATGTACACAGTGGAATACTGCGCAGTCATAAAAAACTATGAGTTTGTGTCCTTTGTAGGGATATAGATGAATCTGGAAACTATCATTCTCAGCAAACTGACACAAGAACAGAAAATCAAACACTGCATGTTCTCACTCATAGGCAGGTGTTGAACAATGAGAATACATGGACACAGGGAGGGGAGCATCATACACTGGGGTCTTTTGGCGGGGGAATAGAGGAGGGACAGAAGCGGGTAGGGAAGTTGGGGAGAAATAACATGGAGAGAAATGCCAGATATAGGCGACGGGGGGATGGAGGTAGCAAACCACATTGCCATGTATGTACCTATAAAACAATCATGCGTGTTCTGCACATGTAACCCAGAACCTAAAGTGCAATAAAATATATATATATATATTTTTTTTTTTTAAGCACAGTGTCCAAATAGAGAATTAGTAGGAAAAGACACACCAAACAGAATTGCAAGGAAATTGTCCTGGAAAATGTCAATTAATTACATTGGATGTAATTAATCTGGATGTTGGGGAAGGAATGGGCAGAAAATATAGTTGGAAAGGGAGCGTGGAGCCAGATAAAGCCTTGGATAACATGCTAAGAGGTTTAGGATTTATGTTATAGGCAAAGATACACATATACACAGAGAGAGAGACAGACAGATAGAGAGAGAGAGAGAGAGATTTGTTAAGTTGGGAAGTAGTATGACTATATTTATGTTTAAGATATCCTGCCTATATAGAAAGCTCCAGAACTCCTACACAAAAGTTTATGGGCAGCTTTCCTCAAACGAGAGGTTGCATGGAGAAGCTGCGATAATATAGTTTGCAGAGAAACTATATCATTATACTTACAATGTGTTTACATAGGATGGTTGGATGGGAAGGGTGGTTTAATAGAGATTACAAAAAAGCAGCTGGGCACAGTGGCTCAGGCCTATAATCCCGACACTTTAGGAGACCACGGCAGGCAGATCACTTGATGTCAGGAGTTCGAGACCAGCCCAGCCAACACGGTGAAACCCCGTCTCTACTAAAAACACTTTGTCAGATGTGGTGGCACATGCTTGTAATTCCAGCTACTCAGAAGACTGAGACAGGAGAAGCGCTTAAAGCTGGGAGGCAGAGGTTGCAGTGAGCAGAGATTAGGCCACTGCACTCTAGCTTGGATGACAGACTGAGACTCTATCTCAAAAAAAATAATAATAATAACTAAAACCCTCTCCACCAAATAATTACCTATTTTACTCATTTGGCACCTCATATATGCCCTTTGTTATGGTTGAATTTTGAGGGAAAGGAAGAAGCCATGATGGGTCAGGAGTGTGAGGAATCAAAAGAGAGGAAAAGAAGCACCTGGCTTGGTCTACCAGATGGGTAATAAAGCCATTAATAAAGGTGGAGAATATATAGGCCACTGAGATTTGGGGGTATATGATGAGCTTGGTTTTGGACATGCTAAATTGAAAATGTTTGTAGAAGTTCCAGATGGAGAAATTGCACTGGTTATAGAACTATGTTAGAAGAAAAACTAAAGACAAATTAAATTTAGCAGAGTTTAATTGAACAAAGAACAATTTGTGAATCAGGCAGCCACACACACCAGAATAAGTTCAGAGTGACTCTGGGCCTGCTACATGGTAGGATAAGATTTATGAACAGAAAAATGGAGTAAGGTCCAGAAAATGGAAGTGAGGTACAGAAACAGCTGAATTTATTATGCTCAGCATTTCCCTTATCTGAATACCTGAATAGTCAGCCTCCTGTAATTGGCAGATTCTCCATGATTGGTACAAGAGTAGATTACAGCCTGTTTCCACATCCAGCTGGGTTACTTCACTACGTAGGAAGAAACCTTTAGGCTGAACTTAAAATATGAAAGGAGGTGACTTTGACTTAATTTAACAATTGTCAGTGTTAGAGGTCAGGGAAAAGATTTGTTCTCAAGCTAAAGATTGGCATGTTTTTGCACCTGAGTACTAATTGAAACAGCAAGAAGAGATGATATCATCCACGGAAAGGATGGATACCAAAATGAAATGGAATCAAGGACTGTAGGAGAGGCACAGTTAAGGGAGGCAGGAAAGGAGGTTCATCCACCATGTTGACATTGATCTATTGGTAGTGTCTGCAGGGAGTCCCCAAGGAAGATTCTAGGGCCCCATTCAGGGTGCCAGGATGGATTCACAGGGTTGTTAGTCAGTGGGGAGGGGGAATTGGTAGCACCCTGGATTTAGGAGGCTGACAGAGAAAAAGGAGGTAGCAAGAGGTGACGGTACAAAAGAATGACAAGAAAGCACATCAGAAAGACACGTTTAATGGAGGCAGGTGTCTCAGGAGATGATATAGAATTACATGCTGAGAAAAGGGAGGCTGGAAATGAAAGATTTGCGATTTCATGGAGAGCTGTCATGTTGATTTAGAGGGGGCAGAACTGAGGAGAGTTAAAGAGCAAAAGGGAGGAGTTGAAATGACCTTGGTGAGTAAAGACAGTGAGCTCAAGAAATTCCCAGTGTCTTACCCACACTGTGCAACAACCCAGTTCTACGTAAAGGAGGTTTGCCCTTCCAAGACTACATCTCCGGTTTTAAAGTGGCTTTGTTTGCACCTGGCCTAGGATCAGGACTCAGGGTCATCTGATCCCCATGGAGTGAACAATGCTCCCCAGCTGCCCTGGAAAGTTTATTGGGCTCAATAGGAGAAGCTGCATGGTGTCTGCGACCCTCATTGCCAGACTGAGCATGTGAGAGTCCTGATCGATTTTCCTCTGAGTAATTGCACTCCAGCCTGGGTGACATAGTCTGCAATGTCTGCCTAGGAATCTCAACAGAATTCTTCATCCCTGCCTACCACTTTGGTGTGTCCTGTGCTTTTGGGGTTGTTGTTGTTGTTGTTGTTTTGAGACAGGGTCTTGCTCTGTCACCCAGGCTGGAGTGCAGTGGCGCAGTAAGTCATAGCTTACTGCAGCCTCCACTACCCAGACTCAAGTGATCTCCTGCCTCAGCCTCCCAAGTAGCTGGGACCACAGGCGAGCACCACCACATCCAGCTAATTTTTAATTATTTGTAGAGACAGAGTATCACTATGTTGCCCATGCCCTGTGTTTTTTTTTACCATCTCTACCACAAAATCCCACACTACCCGCAATGTGCCCTAAACTGAACTATCCTTTGATAATATAATGAAAGAAGTAGAAAGTTTCCAATTTAAAAGATAGGCTGGGTATGGCGGCTCATGCCTGTAATCCCAGCACTTTGGGAGGTCAAGGCAGACTAATCATTTGAGGTCAGGAGTTTGAGACCAGCTTGACCAACATAGTGAAATCCCATCTCTACTAAAAACACAAAGATTAGTCAGGCATGGTGGCACGTGCCTGTAATCCCAGCTACTCAGGAAGCTGAGGCAGGAGAATCACTTGAACCTGGGAGGCAGAGGTTGCAGTAAGCAGAGATTGTACCACTGCACTCCAGCCTGGGCAACAGACTGAGACTCTGTCTCAAAAAAACAGACCAAGGCCAAAGGGGCATATACATACAAAAGGAAAAGAACACACACAGACACACACACACACAAAACCAAGGCTCTCTCGCTAAAAGAAATAGAAGTTGGGGGCAGCTAAAGGGAAGTAAAAGAACAGCAGTCCCCACCTACGTTGGCCTGAACCCACGAAAGGACAGAGGGAGGAGACAACCTTAGGTTCAAACAGAAAATGTGAAAAGCATTCCCAATCCTAAATTTCAAATTAGAGCTGCCTTTGATTGCAAATGTTTAAACTTATATTAAAGGAAAATGACCATCCAGGGGATTGTTTCTGGAGCCGGGCTCCGCATGAAGTAATGGGACTGTTCCCTCATTAGAGCAAAACAGGAACAAAGCTATGCTTGAAACCTTAAAGACCGGGCTCCAGGGCCTGAGCCTGGGCCATTTTTTACGCAGCACTGACCCCTAGAGGTTCTTCCTTTTCATTCACAATCTGCTATACACTTGGCCCAGGGAAAAAATAAATACAATAAGAGAAAATGTTGCTTTTCTTTCTTACAATAGAAAAGGGTATGAAGAGTAGGAAAGAGAAGGAAAGCGTGATCTCACTGCCAAGTGCTATCAATTAAAACCACCTTAATAGGAGCAAATCTCATCAGTGAATTTCTCATGCCCCAAGAGCCAGCAGTTAAGCTTGCTACAATATTAGTAAAACATTGGGAACAAGCGCTTGCATTTTAAATGTGCATCTTTGATTCCCTGCCCCATGTGACAGCTGAGACCCACGACCAGCTGCTAACCCCGTCCGGCCCTTCCCAATACAAGGACGGTGGGAAGTTTTGGCCCTGTCTGAAGACCGGGTTGCTTGGAATGCTTTATCACTGCCATCTGGCTTAATTTCTCACCCAGAGGAGAAGGTTGTGTTCCCAAAGGGCCCACGTGCACATTAGGTTGAAACACAGCTCTGCTAGGGGAAGCAAGCTGCATCATTGTTATGGGGTGGGGGAAAAAAGAATGTGGCATGTCAAGCCTTCACAAGAATCTTAATGACACTCTTATGGCAATAGAAAATTTGATTTTTAACCACAGGCCATCCAGAGATCTGTCCTTTTATGGAGAAGGAAGGGAGGAAATCAGAAATATTGAGGAAGCTGGGATCCCCAGTCTGCAAGTGTGACCTAGGGACAATTTTGAGAGTCCGTAAAATTAAGGAATTAATCCCTCTTCAGGGCAGACCGTCCAGAGGAATAGGAGTTCCAAAAGGGACTGGGACATGGGCCCTAAAATGCAAATAATCCACAACTGTGCATCCATCATTATAATTATATAGATTATATTATACAGTTACATATCATCTACATTATCTACAGTCTCACTAAAAGGGAAGAAAGAAAACTATAAGACCCTTTGCGAACAACAGTTTGAAAACAATAACTTGGTTACTCTCTAAACATCACGTACAGACTTTTTCACATGTGAAGCAGTGCAGTTCTACCTAAAGGAGACTTGCCCTTCCAAGACAGCTTCTCTGGTTTCAAAGTGGCTTCTTTTGCACCCGGCCTAGGATCAGGACTCAGGGCCACCTGATTGCCACTGAGTGGACTATGCTCCCCAACCACCCTAGTGAGTTCACTGGGGTCAGTGGGAGAAGCTGCATATGGTGTCTGCGATCCTCACTGCCAGATTGTCTTTGAGCATGCAAGAGTTCCTGTGAGAGTCCTGATTGATTTTCCCCTGGGTAATAATGGTCTTACCTGCACAACAGCTTCCCGAAAGCTCCTTTCCTCAGCGGTGGTGATCATTACCACCTCAAACAAAGTCGGCCTCTCCAGAGCACGCATCTGGGAAGAGGCTGAATTTATTGAAAATTGGTGAGCCTGAAGAACGTAATCTTAGGTAAATCTCTTTATCTCTACGAACTTTGGAGGACGCATTTTTAAACCTGTATATATACGGCTGAATCTTTTTTTTTTTTTCTGAAAAATGAATACTGAGTAAAGAACTTTTATCTGAGGAGTGCAAGTCTCAGGCCCAGAGAGACATGACAACAAGGCAGCAATTATGCACTACTACCCACTTGGAGTTCTGTATTCATCTCTTGAAACTGCTTGCTAGTGCCACAGATAGCCATAATTCACCTAAGAATGCTGCACCGGCCATGATTACCCACACCCTGTGCTTAACAGTGTATAGCCAATCACTAACCAGTGTCGTTTCTATAAACCCATGAGAATTCCTGGGTTTATACAGAGCAATTTTATATCAGACCACTCCCTTTCCCTCTTTTTTGCCTTTAAGAATGGACTTATAAGAAAAGCCAAGGGAAGCCCAGATTACTGGGGTCTGAGTCTTCCAGACAGCTGTCCTCACTTTGGCTCAAGTAAACGCTCTACATTATATGTTTTGCCTCAGCCCCTTCCTTTTAGGTCTACAAAACTATCAAGTTATTTCTAGTCTAGACATTTGATTTGACAGCAAAAATAAAAACATGGAAAGTAATTAAGCCACTGGTCCTGTGACTTAACCAGTTGCCTTTTTCATGAAATTACACTTGTGCCTTAGACACTGGCCCAAGCATTATTCATTTGGAATTTTAGGCTGTCTTTACTACTGATCATCTAGTAATTGATTGGGTAGTGATCTGATTTAATGGACGAGCTAGCTGAAATAATTGGATTGACAATTTCCATCCATGAGGTGTTCACTCACCACACCATCTTTCACCCATTAGGATGCTATACGTTTACTCCAATAGATTCAAAGAGAATCATTCACAGAATTTTCCAATTTCCCACTGCAGTTGTCACTCAGAAAGTATGCCAAGAAGCTCAGCAAAAGAAATCCATAAATATGTAAGCCCTTATTAAATGATTCACCTCACTGTTGGCAACCTTCGGTCTAGGAGCTCCCGTTTTCATTTACTTAAGGAATTTTGACACAGTCCTAAGGCATGTAGGACTACGAATGCCTTAAAAACGTATCCCGTTTCCTTACACGTATATTGAGTTTCCAAAAAGTATCAGAATGCCAGTTGCAGTATTAACAAGGCTGCATGGTTACAGCTATAATTTCTGAAAAACTGGGTACATACAAATATTTCCCAATTACAGAAAGATGTCACTAGTATTTACTTTCCCCGTCAATTGTGTTTGTTTTGTTAATTAAGCATCTTTTGTCTGCGGGAATAAGGCACTTCTTGTTCTCTCTGGGGTTGGAAAGTAAAAGTAAGTAGAGATTAGGCAGCCACTGGAATCCTAAAAGCAAGTGCTGTCTGGCTAACCCCTGCCCCGACCCTAGCTCAAGGCAAATGATAGAATGTTCTATTTAAAGAAGCCCTTTGACAGTACTATTGTTCTTTCAAAGCCTAGGAGAAAGTTAAGTTGTATTGAGAATCTTTTTTTCCCTCCCTTCAAAATGTTGGGTATGCATAAAACGATTGAGAAAAGAAAAACAACCCAGAGAAGTCTGAGCTGTGTGAGCTAGGCAAAATGCATCAGTCCCAGAGAGGCATGAGTATGAGACTTTAGTCATTTATCAGGCCCAGAAAGACAGGAGTATGGGACTTCCACTCCCGCCAACCCCTGCTTGGAGGCAATTGTTTAAAGGCATTTTGTTCTTGACTTGCTGTTTCATTCATAGTCTTCAGGTTTCTGGAATTTGTGATACAAAAATCAATAACTTGTTATTTTAATTTAGATTTTTGATTAAAAATTTAGGAACTCAGTCTTTTCCTTTTAAAAAAAAATATTTTCCTTTAATAACCTACTTGTAACATCTGCTAATGGGACTATATATTCAGGACAACTTGAATCTATGCTTGCAGTCCTCAAACTTGGACCAAATAAACCTTCTACCTCTGCTTCTTCCTTTTAGGTCAACAAACTGTGACATTCTAGAAAGCCTGATAAAGTTTTGAAGATTGTTATTTGTATTATTAAAGCAATTTCTGGTAGTTATTGCGTTTAGATGCAATTATCATTGTTCATACATCCCGGGCAAATAGAAGGGTTTAATTTAGGAGGTTTGGATGTGCTTGAATGCATGATTGTGGAAATACAAAATTATTGACTACCTGGAGGTAGAGAGCTCTAATACTAGCAGTTACCAAAGTGAGACGCATACATGGCAAGGGCTTTTACAGAACTTTCAAATTCCTTCTCACTGTAAGTTTTGGGTAAAAATGTGAGTTATGTCAATAGTTATTGATATAGTTTGGATATTTTTCCCCACCCAAATCTCATATTGAAATGTAATCCCCAGTGTTGGGGGTGGAGCCTGGTGGGAGATGATTGGATCATGGACAGGATTTCTTATGAATGGTTCAGCACCATCCTCTTGGTGCTCTTCTCAGGATGGTGAGTTCTTGCAGGATCTAGTCATTTAAAAATGTGTGACGCTTCCCCCCTCTCTTGTTCCTGCTCTAGCCACATGACCTGCCTGCTCCCCCTTCACCCTCCACCATGATTATAAGTTTCCAGAGGCCTCCCAAGAAGCCAGGCAGATGCCAACACCATGCTTCCTCTACAGCCTGGAAACCTGTGAGCCAATTAAACCTATTTTCTTTATAAATTACCCAATCTCAGGTATTTCTTTATATTAACAGCAGTGCAAGAACAGACTAACACAGTAATGAAGATCATTGATTCTATGGGTGCAGATAATATGGCTTGGAATTCTCTTGCATAAGGAGAAAGGAGAGGCAGTGCAGGGCAGTGGTGAACACTCTTGACCCAGACCATCTACTTTTCAATCCTGCCTCTGACATTTGCTAATTCTGCGACCTAAGTTACTTAACCTTTGTGTACCTCAGCTTCCCATCTGTAAATATTACCTCCCTCAAGTAATATCCTGTGAGGATTAAATGAGATCCTATTAGGGAAGCACTTAAAACCGAGTCTGGCACATTGTCAGGGCTATGCAATGCTATAGATGTGTTTGTTGAATACAGAAACAAAAGGTGGAGTGCTTGTTATTTATTGGAAAGATATTGTGAGATGAACAAGACAAAAACCCATTATGTCAGTCATTAGATTCCTTTTTTTTTTTTTTTTTTTTGCATAACAAACATTTTAAGAGTCTGATAGAAAAGTGATCCTAATGTATAACACAATACATTTTGGCACATGATTTCAGCATGTTTATGGACTCTTACTCCACGTAGCCCATGGGCTCTAAATAAAAAGCTTTGCATTAAGCTGAAATCGTGTTTATGGTGAAAATATGCTGGCACAGCAGACATTCATATAAACTTAACAAATACAAACATCTGAGATGTTGTATGAGGTATTTAAGGTGTTAAGGGCAGAATTGTGTCCCCAGACCCCCAACCCCTGCCAAATTCATATGTTGAAGTTCTAACCCCCAGTGGCTTGGAATGTGACCGTATTTGGAGACAGGATCTTTAAGAAGCAATTAAGTTCAAATGAGGCCATTAGGCTGGGCCTTCACCTAATACGACTGGTATCCTTAAAAGAAGCGGAAATTTGAATACAGGCAGGCACAGAGTGAAGACTCAGGGAAGAGAGGATGGTCATCCACCAGCCAGGAGAAGGGTCTCATAAGAAACCAACCCTGCTGACATGTTGTTTTTTTTTGTTTTTTTTTTTTGAGACGGAGTTTCGCTCTTGTTACCCAGGCTGGAGTGCAATGGCGCGATCTCGGCCCTGCTGACATCTTTATCTTGAACTTCTAGCCTCCAGAACTAGAAGAAAGTACAGTTCTGTTGCTTAAACCACTCATCTGTCACACTTTCTTGTGGGAGCCCTAGCAAACCAAGAGCCTGGGTAATAGAAACAGCAGGAGCAATGAAGTACCCTAAACCAAAAAGTGGAAAGTGTGGCAAAAAAGAACAACATTTATTCCTTTATACTTTGATGTGCTGATATTGAAAAAAGGTGGAGAAAAGCAGTGCATTCTACTGGGATTGCTATTACGAATTTTACTGGGACCTTGTTTTGAAACACTACTACATGCTCTGGAATTCCTAAATTAAAATGTGATACTATGTAAGATACAAATGATTGCTTCCAATGAGTCAGCAATAAATACGAAGCTTTTCATATCCAGATAATTTCAATTACATGGTAAGAGGAAAAGAATTGATAGGCAAGTACTCACAAGCATGAAAGATATAGATGTAGGTATTTATGTTTGGGGGAAAACTGACTGTCCCTTGTTAAAAACATTCATTAGGTTTGGCCGGAAGGCAAAGATTGTATCTCCCTGTGTAATATCTAGACTATCACCATACATAATTAAGGGTAATGGTAGGGCTGTATTTCAGGCAGACAGGAAGTGAATGTTAACACCAAATTGTATGTTCAAGTGAAATAATAGTTCAATTCTGTGAGCCAACCCTGATTGCTTCTCCTCTCCTAAAACAGATTCTGAAATGAAGCTATGCAGGCTATGGTGCTGACTAATGAGAAGAAAGAAAGAAAAGAGGAGGTGGCTCATGTGTGTAATCCCAGCACTTTTGGAGGCCAAGATAGGAGAGCCACTTGAGACCAAGAGTTTGAGATCAGCCTGGGCCACATAGCAAGACTGTGTTTCTACCAAAACAAAAAAAATTAGCTAGGGGATTGTGGTATATGTAAGCCTGTAGTCCCAGCTACTCAAGAGTCCAAGGCAGGAGGATTCTTGTGCCCAGAATTTGAGGCTGCAGTGAGCTATGATCAGGCCACCGCACTCCAGTCTGGGTGACAAAGTAAGACCCTATTTCAAAAAAAGGAAGAAAGGAGAGGAAAGAAAGGAAAGCTACCTCATCCTAGAAAATGGTTCCCTTTGATGTAGCCTGGGCAATCATTGCAAACCAGCACTGTAAAGGAATTAGGACAAAATGTCTGAGTGTGGTCAACTTGAATAGAACCTCAGAAGAGTTATTTTAGAAATTTAGCAGTGACTTTTTAATGCCTGCTTCATAGAACACATTTCATTTTAAGTATTTCACTGACATTGATGAATGAGCTTGCAATGCTTATCTTAAATTTTCTTGAATAAAAACAGTTCAGAAACTGATTTGCACACATATTTTTATATTATTTTTAGAAAGAATGTAGCATTTGGGAAAGATATTAAATTGATGACTTATTCCCAAGAGTACAGAAAGTTTCCCATTTACCCTGCCTGGGTCATTAACTCTGCTTGGCCCATCTGAACCTGAGCTATCTGGACAGCTAGGAAAAAATGAAAGTAATGAGGCTGCCTCCCCAACCAAAGGCTAGAAAAAGTGAAGCATTAAAGAAACACAGCAAAGATGCAAAATGCTAACGAAGCAACATTTTCTAAAGTATCTAAATGTGGCTTCTTTCACCATGAGACTATTGCCCTTATTTTCTTTCAATCTTTGATACAAGTTATTTTTTTAATCATCATTTTTCCTTATTATTCCCTGTATATATGTGAATGTATACCTGTATATATGAGTATGGCCCCATATATACATTTTAAAATAGGGAATGGGCCAGGCACGTGGCTCAGGCCTGTAATTCCAGCACCTTGGGAGACCAAGGTAGACAGATCGCGAGTTCAAGTGATCAAGACCATACTGGCCAACATGGTGAAATCCTGTCTCTACTAAAAATACAAAAATTAGCTGGGCATAGTGGTGTACACCTGTAGTCCCAGCTACTCAGGAGGCTGAGGCAGGAGAATCGCTTGAACTGGAGAAGCAGAGGTTGCAGTGAGCCAAGATGGCACCACTGCACTCCAGCCTGGGTGACAGAAGAGAGACTCCATCTCGAAATAAATAAATAAATAAATAAATAAATAAATAAATAAATAAAATAGAGAATAAGAAGGAATATATATGTATATATTTCTATCATAAGCCACATTTTCTCACCTTTCTCATTCTTTTTCCATTCCCAATTCCCCTACTGCTCTCAAACTCTCCATTCGCCACTTGTTAGAGGTTATTTTACTTCTCTCAATTCTGGAGTTTCTAGAATAATTATTGCCAAAAAGGTTATTCTCTCCCTTTAACACAATCCATGTCTCTAGGATTGTGGTGGTTCCCCAATGCCATTATTTATCCCAATATACTAACCTGACCCACACAGAGAGAATCGAGAGGTGAAGATGGTGTCCTGTGTGGACCCTGGCACCATGCTGCTGGGGTCCAAGATCTGTCCGAGGCCGACCAGCTGAGTGGCCCTGCTGAAGGTCCTCTAGGACTCAATTCTCTCAGCTGCAAAATGGGGATAGTAGCATCTTTCATGTAGGGTTATTGTGAGTCTAAATTAAGAGCATGTATATCTGGTGTTATTGTTTTTATAGTTGACCCTTGAACAACATGGGTTGGAACGGCACTGGTCCACTTACATGCAGGTTTTCTTCTGCCTCTCCCACCCCTGAGACAGCAAGACCAACTCTTCCTCTTCCCCCTCCTCAGCCTACCCAATGTGAAAACAGTGAGAAAGAAAACCTGTACAATGATGCACTTCCACTTAACTAATAATAAATGCTTTTTCTTCCTTATGATTTTAATGACATTTTCTATTCTTCAGCTTATTTTATCTCAAGAATACAGTCTGTAATACATATAACAAATATCATATGTGTTAAATGACTGTTTATGTTATTGACAAGGTTCCAGGAGCAGTACGCTATTAGTAGTTGAGTTTTGGGGAAGCTGAAAGTCATGTGCAGATTTTTGGCTGTGCACGTTATTTCAGAGTCAACTATATTTCATGAGGTAGGCTCTGGAATTTCACCAATCCAGTAAGGACTGATTAACATTTTCTATGGCAGCAAAAATTGATTGTGGTAAGAAACAAGAAAGTAATATTCATCCTGGATGTGTCTAACCTGTGTAATTTCCCAGGCAGGAAGGGAAGTTATTGCAGGATGTTCTCTCCGTTTTCCAATGCGGCCCCTAAATTGATCACAAGAGTGACCCTGGGTTCATGCCTCCTATATCCCTTCTTCTTCTCATATGTTTCCTCACATGGGGTTCTGAAAGTAGTTGCATCTTTTGAAAACACATCCCTGGGTCAAACTGAGAGTTATTTTCTATGCTTACCAGTTCAGCCTACCAATTTTTCATTACTGAGGATTATTAAGATGATGAAATCAGATGTCACCTTTTCTTCTTCAGGAATTAACCAAAAATTGTCCCCAAAACTATCCAAGAAAACAAAGAAACTAGTCTTCCATCAAAAGAGGAAATAAATTAAAACTGAAATGTATGTAGTAAGGAAAATGCAATTATGATTCGTAAGTTCCACATTTGTACTACTATGGCCAAGATCTACCTGGAAAGCCTGCCTTTTCTCAGAGCTTCAGGAGGGTAACACTGACAAATGAGAAAGGCAACACACTCTTTTCTGGCCAGATCTGCTGAATCTATCCAGCAGATTTGTGGTATGGCAGATGTTGCAGCCAGATGTGTAGTCTCCTATCTACATTTTTTTAATAGTATGATAGCCATAGAAATTCCGATCTCTAAGGATGAAAGTCACTAAGATAAGAAAAAGGTCACTCAAAAATACTTACCAGGAAAATGTGGAAATAAATATCAAAATTGTTATATATCCATAAGAATATCATTAACGTTATACTACATTGTTTCTTTTTCTCTTTAGCCCCACAAAGATTGTGATTACCAGGCAAATCACATCCCCATATTATCTTGGGTTAGGCCAAGGACAAAAATGATGTCTAACTCATTGTCTAACACAACCAGTTTATTTTTATAAAATAAATGTGGTAAGATATACATAATATAGAAGTCACAGTTTTAACAATTAGTATATATCAAAGTCAAGTACTGTGATGCCTTCTGCTTTGCTTTCTTTTGCTCAATTGTTTGGACTGTTCATTGTTTTTGTGGTACCATATAAATTGGGGGATTCTTTTCATATGTGAAGAATGGCATTGGTATTTTGACAGTGATTGTATTAAACCTGTAGATCACTTTATGTAATATAAACATTGTAACAATATTAATTCTACAAATTTGTAAATAAAAAACATCTTTCTTGTCTTTTACTTAATATTTTTCCAGACAGAGTCTTGCTCTGTCACCCAGGCGGCCATGCACTGACACAACCATGGCTCATGTAGCCTAAACCTCTTGGGCTCAAGTAATCCTGCCACCTCAGCCTTCTGAATAGCTGTGACAGCAGGTGCATGCCACCATACCTGGCTAAATTTTAAAATGTTGTAGAGATGAGGTCTCCCTATGTTGCCCATGCTAGTCTTGAACTTCTGGACTCAAATGGTTTTTCTGCC
This sequence comes from Callithrix jacchus, assembly GCF_049354715.1. Taxonomy (NCBI): domain Eukaryota; kingdom Metazoa; phylum Chordata; class Mammalia; order Primates; family Cebidae; genus Callithrix; species Callithrix jacchus. The sequence goes on from NC_133514.1 coordinate 97,343,484, forward strand.
TTGGTATCTCAAAATGCTGAGATTACAGGAGTGAGCCACCAGGCCCAATCTTTACTTAATGTCTTACCTTAATGTTCCTTGGCTTTTAATGTAGAAATCTTTCATTTTCCTGGTTGAATTTATTTCTACCTACACTTTTTATAGCTATGGTAGTTGTAATTCTTTCTTGATTTCTTTTTCAGAGAATGTGTTCTTACTGTATAGAAATGCTACTGAAGGCCGGGCGTGGGGGCTCACGCCTGTAATTCCAGCACTTTGGGAGGCCGAGGCGGGTGGATCACGAGGTCAAAAGATCGAGACCATCCTGGTCAACATGGTGAAACCCTGTCTCTACTAAAAATACAAAAAAAAAAAAAAAATTAGCTGGGCATGGTGGCATGTGCCTGTAATCCCAGCTACTCAGGAGGCTGAGGCAGCAGAATTGCCTGATCCCAGGAGGCGGAGGTTGCGGGTGAGCCGAGATCGCGCCATTGCACTCCAGCCTGGGTAACAAGAGCGAAACTCCGTCTCAAAAAAAAAAAGAAAAGAAAGAAATGCTACTGACTTTGTGTTTTAATTTTGTATACTGAAAGTTTGCAGAATTTATGAGTTCTAACAGTTCTTTGGTGGATTCTTTAAATTTTTTTATTATATAAGATCACATCATCTGCAAAGAAGGATTCTTTAACTTCTTCCTTTACAATCTGGATGACTTCGATTTCGTTCTCTAAAGGCTCAGATTTGGACTTTCAGGGCTATGTTTGACAAACATGATAAAAGTGGCCATCCTTGTCTTCTTATAGGTCTTGGAGAAAAAGCCTTACTTGTCTTTGTTTAGTAAGATGTTACTTGTGCGTTTGTAGTAAGGTCGGTATTGGCTTGAGGCACACTTGTTCTACACTGAATATGATGAGAGTTGTTATCATAAAAGAATGATAAGTCATGTCAAATATTTTTTCTTAATCTATTTAAATGTTATATTTGGTCCTGGGGTCAGAATTTGGAGAAATGCATCCATACCTAGAGGAGTCTTCGATAGGGCATCACATTTAACATTCTGTGGACATGTCTGCCTATAATATCTACTGTGAATGTCTGACTCCCAAAAGAGAACTGAGGCCCAGGACTGTCATCTTTGTTCGCTGAAGTATGCCTAGTTTTTAGAAACACAACTGAATAAGTTAAGTGCTTAATATCTGTCTTCAATAAATAAACCCCAACCAGGGAAAACAAAAACAAAAATAGAATGGTATGCAGCTTTTCAGGCATGCTGGAACACTTTAGAATTCTCTCCCCTCCCATCCACCCTCCATTCACTTCTGGAGATTGACAGTTACCTGAAGGACAAAATGAAATGATCCGACATCTCCACAGAACCTTAAATATATATATATATATTTCCTTAAGCCAGGATTGTGGCACTATTGATATGTTGGGGGAGTGACCTGTGCATTGTAGGGCTTTTAGCAGCATGCCTGGCCTTTATGCACTTGATGTCAGTAGCAACTGCTCTCTTCTCCCCTCACTGTGACAACCAAAAATGGTTTAATGTTGTCATATATTTCCTAGCTAGTCTAAGGCAAAGCTAACTTAGACTGAGAATCACTGCTATAGACTAATTTTAAGATGACTTTGGCCAAACCCCGAGGCTCATTCCTACAATCCCAACACTTTGGGAGGCCAAGGCAGAAGGTTTGCTTAAGCTTGGCAACATAGTGAGACCTCATTTCTATTTTTTCAGAAAGAAATTAGCTGGGCATGGTAGCACATGCCAGTAGTCCCAGCTACTTGGGAGGCTGAGGTGGGAGGATCACTTGAGCCTGGGTAGCTGAGGCTGCAGTAAGCCAAGATCTGGACACTACACTCCAGCCTGAGTGTCAGAGCAAGACCCTGTCTCAAAAGAAAGAAAGAATTACTTTATAGAATTATGTATGCCAAATATATCTGGTGTACTTTATAGGGGTTTAGGGAGTTTTCTAGGGTAATTTTGACTGGTGGATAGAGATATTTTTTACCTTCTCGACTTTGGAACCTCAGAACTCAGATAATGATGACTTTATTGTAGAAATAATATATGTCAAGACGTTGTCTCTTGTCCTGTAGCCTCACTGAGTTGGTTTACCTCTTATTAGAGTCACAGATTAGAACGAAAATAGTTCTAATATGATATAGGACAAAAATGGATAAAAAGATTTTAAAAATATTAAAGATAGAGAAGACCCATGGCTTTGTAATTGCAGTAATAACTGTTATTGCTGAGGTTTAATGGAGATCATTGCTTTTTCTTTCCAGGAGGTAAAGTGTTGGCAAGATTACTGAGACTATGTCCTTGTTATTTATTCCTGAACCATTTATTTGCTCCAGATTAAGGAAAAAGAAAGCAATTATGTCTTAATTATCTTATATAATTTGTGAAGAAAGCGCAACAGAGAAATTATCTTGCTTATTTTATGTGATGATTACAAGAACGTATTCCTATAAAGTTGAAAAATAAAGCTTTAGTGGAATGGCATTAAATGTTAATTGCTCTTAAAATATGATCATTCTAGAATACCTAAATAATAATTTGGTTATCAAGGGAGCCTTTCTCAGGGCCATAGTAATAACCAAATTAGCATTTACTAACAAAATATTTACCACAAAGTATGGAATAAAGAATTGACATTGCCTAAAGAGAGTACTAGCCTTTCTCTTCCGCTTCTGGGGGATGTTCTAGGTCATATCTGATAAAAGTGCCTTCTTTTTAGGGTGTGACCTGGTCAGACTGGATTTTAGGGTAGGGCCTCTTCCACCCAGCAGTGTCAGGGTAGGATCTGACCACTCCAGAAAGGAGATTTACACCCCCTGCAATATTTGTCAGTAATATCTCCCTCTCCCTATGAATATTAGAAAGAATATCATGGGGAAGGAGAATATTCCCTGTTATATTGGGAGTAATATCATCCTCTTTTGCCCTGGATATTAGAAATAATATCACAGAAGGGGTGCACACCCCCAGCAATATGGGCAGTAATATCATCCTCTCCTTCCCTAGATATTAGGAATGCTAACACAGGGTGGGTGTACAGCCCCAGCCACATTGGGAGTAATATCATCTCTCATCCCCTAGATATTAGGAACAATATCACAGGGGGATTGTGCATTTCCTGCAATATTTGGAGTAATATCATCCTCTCTGTTTTTGGATATGAGAAACAATATTACAGTGGTGGTGTACATTCCCTGCGATATTGAGAGTATAATTATCCTCTCTCCCCTGGACATTAGGAACTATATCACAGAAGCATTGTACACCACCTGTGATATTGGAACAATCTCACAGGGGCATGTAAACTCAATGGGATATTGTGAGTAATATTATCCTCTCCTCCCTAAGTATTAGAAAATATCACAAGGGGTGATACATCCCTTGTTATGTACACCCCTGGATATTAGGGACAATATCACGGGGGGGTGGTGTACACCTTCTAGGGTATTGGGAGTAATATCATCCTCTTTCCCCCTGGATATTAAGAACAATATCACAGGGGGATGGGCACTGCTGCTTTATTGGGAGTAATATTATTCTGTCCACCTCCCCAAACTGGGTATTAGGAACAGTATCATAGAGGGGGTGTACACCCCCTGCGATTATAAGAGTAATATCCCCGTCTACCCCTTTAGCTATTAGGAACAACATTAAGGATGATGTGTATGCCACCAGCGATACTGGGAGGAATATTATACTCTACCCCCCAGATACCAGGAAAAATAGCACAGCATGGGTGTACAATTCCTCAATATTGGGAGTAATATCATCCTCTCCCCATCCTAGATATCAGAAACAAGACCACAGAAATCATGTACACTCGCTGGGATATTGGGAGCAATATAATCCTCTCCCTTCCTGGATATTAGAAAAAAATATCACAGGGGGGCATTATAATCCTCTCCCTTCCTGGATATTAGAAAAATTATCACAGGGGGGCATACACCTTCAGTGATACTGGAATTCATATCATCCTCTCCTCCTCTGGATATTAGAAACACTATCATAGTGTTGGTGTACATTTCCTGTGATATTGGGAGTAATATCATCCTCTCTGCCACCCCTACCCGGGATATTAGAAACAATCACGGGGTGAGGTTAACACCCCTGAGATATTAGGAGTAATATTATCCTCTTCCCACGTGGATATTAGGAACCATATCAAGAATGGGTGTACACCCCGAGATAATGAAATTAATATTGTTCTCTCCTAGGTATTAGGAACAATAAAACAGGAAGGTGAACACCCCCTGTGATATTGGGTGTAATATTATCTTCTTCCCCCCCGGATATTAGGAACAATATCACAGAAAGGTGTACACCTTCTGCGATTTTGGAGGTAATATTACCTTCTTCCCTTCTGAAAATTAAGAACAATATCACAATGAGGGTGTATGCACCCTGCAATACTGGGAGTAATATCAGCCTATCTCAGTTGGGTGCGGTGGCTCATGCCTGTAATCCCAGCACTTTGGGAGGCCGAGGTGGGTAGATCACTTAAGGTCAGGAGTTTGAGACCAATCTGACCAATGTGGAGAAACCCCATCTCTACAAAAATACAAAAAATTAACCAGGTATGGTGGCGCATGCCTAGAATCCCAGCTACTCAGGAGGCTGAGGTAGAAGAATCACTTGAACTCAGGAGGCGGAGGTTGCGGTGAGCCCAGATCACACCATTGCACCCCATCGTGGGCAAAAAGAGCAAAACTCCATCTCAAAACAAAAACATCAGCCTATCCCCTTTTGGATATTAGGAAAAATATCAAAGGAAGGGTGTACACCCTTTGTGATACTGGGAGTAATATAATCTTTTTCAAAAATTAGTATTGAAAACAATATCACAGGGGGGTGTACACACCTTGCGATATTGGGAGTTACATCCTCTCTCACCCCTGGAGATTAGAAACAGTATCCCGCGGGGGGTGGGGGCAGTGTCCACTTGCTGCGATATTGCAAGTAATATGATCCTTGCCCCTGCTTCCGATATCAGGAACAATATCACAGGGAGAGTGCACACCCTCTGCAATATTGGGAGTAATATCATCCTCTCTCCCTCTGGATATCAGAAACACATGAAAGGTATGCATCCCCTGCAATATTGAGAATAATATTATCCTCTTTCCCCCCTAGATATTAGAAACAGTATCACAAGTAGGTTGTGCATCCCCTGCAATATTAGGAGTAATACCATCCTCTCCACTGGATATTAGGGAGCATAACACGAGAAGGGTGTACACCGCCTATGATATTAGGAGTAATACCATCCTCTCCACTGGATATTAGGGAGCATAACACGAGAAGGGTGTACACCGCCTATGATATTAGGAGTAATACCATCCTCTCCACTGGATATTAGGGAGCATAACACGAGAAGGGTGTACACTGCCTATGATATTAGGAGTAATACCATCCTCTCCACTGGATATTAGGGAGCATAACACGAGAAGGGTGTACACCACCTATGATATTAGGAGTAATATCCTCTCTCCCTTTGGATATAAAGAACCACATCACAGAAGGGGTGTGCACTCAATGCGGTACTGGGAGTAATATCATCCTCTCCTCCCCTGGATATTAGGAACAATACCACAGGGGGGCGTACACCTACTGCAGTACTGAGAGTAACACCATTGTCTCCCTACCTGGATATTAGGAACAATATCACAGGGAGGGTGCAAACTTTCTGCGATGTTGGGAGTAGTATCATCCTCTCCCCTTCTGGATAGTACAAAGAATATCTCATGGGGGTGTACATCCCCTGCAATATTTGGAGTAGCATAATCCTCTTCTGCCTTAGATATTAGGAAGAATATCACAGGTGGGGTGTTCACCCCTGCGATATCGGCAGTGATATCATTCTCTTCCCCCAGGATATCAGAAACAATATCATTGGGGGTGTACACTTGCTGTGATACTGGTAGCAATATCATCTTCTCTCCTCCCAGATATTAAAAACAATATCACGGGGTGGTGTACTCTGATATTAAGAATAATATCATCTTTTTTCCCCCTGGATATAAGAAACAATATCACAGGGGGCAGGGGTGTATACCACGGCGATATTGAAAGTAACATCATTTTCTCCCCCGCCAGGTATTAGAAACAGTATCACAGGGGGGGTGTGCACCATGAGATATTGGGAGTAATAATAACCATGTGACGTAGGGTGGGATTTTGCATTATGCATTTACTGCAGTCTTGGCTTCCCAGGCTCAAGTGATCTTCCCACCTCAGCCTCTCGAGTAGCTGGGACTCCCGGCACAAGCTACCATGCCCAGCTAATTTCTTTTAAAAAAAAAAGAAATGAGGGTTCACTATGTTGCCTAAGCTCAAGTGATCCTCCTGCCTTGACCTCCCAACGTGTTGGGATTGTAGGCATTAGCCTCTGGGCCTGGCCAAAGTAATTCTTACAATTAGTCTAGGATTCTCAGTCTAAATTCTCACTCAGCTTTGCCTTAGAGTGCCTAGGAAATATATGACAACATAGCTGGAGGCTGAGTAAAATCATGTGGGCATTCAATCAGTTAATCATGTGTTAAGTGCAGTACTATAAAAACTCTGAACACCAAAGCTCGGGTGAGCTTTCCTGGTTGGCAATACCGCATGTATATCACACATCAATGCTAGGAGAATACTGTGCCCTCACTCAGTGGGAGGAGGACAAGATGGGCTTTATGTTTGGAAATCTTGAAGACTGTGTGTCTCTCTGTCTTGTATTCTTTCCCTACAACAAACCATAACCATGAACATAATTGTTTTTAGTAAGTCCTGAGAGTCCTTCCTGTTATCCAACTTGAGGGTGATTTGGGAAATCCCCTAAACTTGCAGTGGTGTCAGAAGTGAGGGTGTTCCTGTGAAGGACTGTGCCCTCCAACTTTGCAGTATGCTTATGCCAGATACTTAACTCATTTGGGGACGAGTTGATGAACTCATGCCAAAATTCATTCTTTTTAAAAGTCATTTTTTCTGTCTTAGAGGAACTTATAACCTAGTTAAGATGAAAAGCATTTGAGGAACAGGCAATATGTACTCACATACAAGGTATCAGGCAGAGTCACACTACTAAGAAGGGACGGATTGGAGGGAGGAATGCATTTCACAAGCCTTTAGGAAAGAAGTGTGATACTTTTTGTTTGCTTAGGTAAAAGATAGGATCTAGAAAAAGAACAGAAAACAAAGGGTCTAGGCTGTGAGAACAAGAAGAAGCTAATTCTACAGAGAAATGAGTAAAAATGAAAGCACACAGGTAGGGGAAAGCACAAAAGAAGAGTAAGGAGTCTGAGGCAGAAGATTGAAGCAGGTGTTGTGGTTGACTCCCCAGCAGCCCTGACACTCCCATATGATGATTAATCTGAGCCATCTGAGGTAATTCTAACCCCCTCTCTCAGTGACTAGTTTAGGAATGGGTGTATTAACCAATTCTAGCCAATGAGGTACAAGGGAAAGTATTTGGGGCCTTCCAAAAAGCAGGCATGTGGCTGGGTGTGGTGGTTCATACCTGTAATCCCAGCACTTTGGGAAGCTAAGACAGAATTACTTGAGATCAGGAGTTCAAGACCAACCTGGACAACATACTGAGATTCTATCTCTATCTAGATTTTAAAAGGTAAATAAATAAAAGCAGGCATAGGAAGAATTCTATCTTCTCTTGCTTGCCATTGTCATGTCTGGGCCTGTTACCTGGAACCATCTTGCTACTGAGCTGAGGCTGAAGTCAATTCGTGGAGGAGAGGCCATGGCTAGAGAACTCCACAAGGCAAAGCTAGAGCCTGGTTCCCATTAAGAAACTAAAGTAGCCTAGAATTGTCTTTTAGATACACTTAATATACATTTACTTGTTGTTTAAACCATCTGAGACTGATATTCTGTTACTTGCAGCTAACTGTGTGGCAGGCAGAATGCCCTTTCCCCAAAAACTTATCCATGCCCTAATGTCTAGAAACTGTAATCGTGTTAGGTTACATGGCCAAAGTGATTCTGCCAGTACAATTAAGGTTCCAGATCTCAAAATGGAAAGATTATCTTGGATTAGCTGGGTGAGTTTAATCTAATTAAATGAGTTCTTGAAGGCGAAGAATTTTCTCTGGCTGGAGTGAAAGACATGAGGCAGAAGTGGAAGTTGGAACAATAAGAAAAATTTGACCTGATTTCTGGCTATAAAGATGAAGGGAGCTGGCTGGGCGAGGTGGCTCATGCCTGTTATCCCAGCACTTTGGGAGGCTGAGGCAGGCGGATCATCTGAGGTCAGGAAGTCGAGCCTGGCCAACAGGGTGAAACCCCATCTCTACTAAAAACACAAAAATTAACCGGGTATGGTGGTGCGCATGCCTGTAATCCCAGCTACCCAGGAGGCTGAGGCAGGAGAATCCCTGGAACCCAGGAGGCGGAGAGGCTGCAGTGAACCAAGATTGCAACACTGCACTCCAGCCTGGGTGACACAGCAAGGCTCTATCTCAAAAAAAAAAAAAAAAAGAAAGAAAAAAAAAGGAAAGAGAAAGAAAGAAAGAAGAAAGAAAGAGAAAGAAAGAAGAAAGAAAGAAAGAAAGAAAGAAAGAAAGAAAGAAAGAAAGAAAGAAAGAAAGAAGAAAGAAAGAAAGAAAGAAACAATGATGACAGGAGCATGAAGGGAGCCATGAGCCAAGGAATGTGGGGCAGCCTCTAGACATTGAGAACAACACATGACTAAGAGTCAGCAAAAAACCAGGAACCTTAGTCCCACCCTAGCAGGAGGAAATTTCCCTGAGTAGGTTGAATTATCTCCATTCTCTAACTTCACCCATATTTCCTCGTGCCTTTCCACTGATCTTTAAGAATATGGCAGTAAAGCCTATAGAATTTCATTTTAAAAAAAGAAGAGGAAGAAAAACAACAACGAAGATTGTGACCATTTCTTGAATGAATATGAAGTTCCTGTAAGATTGAGTGTGTCTGACTCACTGAGTAATAATGCATTCACCCTTCCCCCAGCACTCCACCCCCAGTGTTAAATGTTTTCAGAGTTAGGTGACTAATTCATCCTCTTCTCACAGCAGCTTCTGTTAAACCAAAATCTTGTTCCAAAAAGCCACAAGAGTTTCTTAAAATAAAAGTCATAGTTGTAGGGTTATAGCTTTCTGATTTGTAAAATTTTACTAAGTGACTCGGCTCTTGTAGAAGACAGAGGAGGGGAAGAGAAAGGCTTAAAAGAAGGCACTCATTCTTGATAGCACATTCTACCATGTTGCTCTTTGTATCATCAGTCCCCTCAAGTTTCCAAATGCTTCTGTGTTCACACAACTAGCTATTGTTGGGTGTAAGGCCTTTGTATGAATCATGCTGTGTTCAACAAGCATATTCTTGTTTGCTGTCAATCTCTCCCAACACACCCACAATTAACTCCCTGCTCTGGTTCTCTTTCAGTCCAGGGAATATTTAACCAGTCCACAAAAATCAAGGTAACTACCCCAAAAGCATGTTCCAATCCCTAATGATTTACCAGTGTTTTCTGTTTGTTTGTTTGTGAGGGAAGAGCTTGCTACCATTTATGAAATACATTATCATACACAGGCCACTGTATTACATATTTTGTTAGTGTTATTAAGTCAAAATGGAAACTCAGTTGGAGCCTACCAACAAATGCAACCACAATAACAAAATATCAAGCTGCAGATTATCTAAATTTTTATGTGCCAGCCATCCTGCCTCAAGAGTGGAGTGAAATCAGCCCTCAGTGGCTCATTCTTGGATATACATTCTCCATTGAGAATTTTACAAAAGCTACTAATACTAGCCCAGGAGAAAGGCACATTGTCATAAAATTGTGTATGTAATGGCAAGAGTCTGGCAGGCTCCTTGACTCCAGTGGAATATGGACCCCTGATGAGGAGTCCTGCATTGGAGCAGTGGTCTCAAAACTCCTTTGCCAACACATCCTTTCCAAAACAAACACATATTTCCAAATGTATGGATATTTACACAAATTATATATGTGTACTATTCTACTAATATGTTTATAAGAAAACACTCAAAAATTAGAATCACAAAAACATTAGATAAAAACAAATATTAAAAGGTCAGTTATTTTCCAAAACAAGTATTAAAAGGTCAGCTATTTTCCCACTTCCTGTGAATGGTTTTACACATCCCCTACATCAGAGGCCCCAACTCCCTGGCGGCAGCAGACTGGTACTGATCTTCAGCCTGTTAGGAACCCAGCCACACAGCAGGAGGTGAGCAGGTGAGCAGTTGAGCAAGTATTTATGCCTGAGCTCCTCCTCCTCTCAGATCAGCCGTGGCTTTAGATTCTCACTGGCTCATGAACTCTATTGTGAACTGCACATGTGAGGAATCTAGGCTGCACACTCCTTATGGGAATCTGATGCCTGATGATCTGAGGTGGAACACTTTCATCTCAAAACCATCACCTCACCCTACCCTGGTCTCTGGGAAAATTGTCTTCCATGAAACCAGTCCCTGGTGCCAAAAAGGTTGGGGACTCTTGCCCCAGGGCCTACAGTCCAGTTGCATCTTGCTGCCAGACTTCTCAGAGCAACAAGTTTACGAGGCAAAAGCTGAAAGTACTACAAAGAAAATGCTAATCATCAGATAAAAATAATTCCCAACATTCTGTGATTAACAAGCTTTACCTAGTCTCACCTCTTTTATAAGATAAATAATCCTAGTAAAAATTTCTCAGCAGGGTGGTTTACTGGAAAAGCTTTGACTGGTCACTCACAAAAGAACCGGATTTCCCGGGAAGAATCACTCTGCTTTCAGGCCACAGTCAGTCAAACTGTACTTGTTAAAGCAAACTGTGTTGTCAGCTTACGACTTGAGTGGAGAATAGCACTGGAGGTTGCATGGCGTTCTAGAAACAGAGAACCTCTACATTCTGATTTCCCTCCCTGGATCTTCTTGGCTTGGATAAGTCACTTAACTTGTCTGGGTCTTAGATTCCTTAACTCATAAATAAGTTTAAGAAGAATATGTACATATTACATGGCTTACATGTGATTAAAATCCAAAGATGACATTAATGGAGGGGCAAGTGTTCATAAATTACCAAATGCTATATCAATGTGAGGAAATAAAAAATTTGTTTTCCCATCATTAAAAGTTAAATAATTGAAAAAAATAACTATTTTCCCATAAAATGTGCATGTACTCTTACAGAGAAAACCAGCATGAAAGTTGAAATTTTAAAGTCTACTCCAGACCCTTTGAGACATGCATTTTGACAAGCTGCTGCTCCAACTCCAAACCCACAGCTGCTCCGAGCTAATTAGGTTTAACTGACTGGTGTTCCCTGTTCACCCTGTGAACACTGGGACCCCACCCCCGAAGTCTGATGTCCCCTGTGCCCAAGAAACATGATCCAGAGATGTCCTTCATGAATTAAGTCATTGAAGATGACTTACACAAACGTTTTTAAAGCTTCAAAATTTATTGCTGTACATTTTCTCATAGCATTTACTATGGAAATACTAATAGTGCAAATATTTATTTTGGACTTCATAGCATTTGAGAGATCACAAAGCTTTTTTATATCTTTGCAATTATTTATGAAGATCTATATTATTTTTATAATCCAAACGAGTAATCTTATATTCAAATAGATTATATAACACTCTCTAGATCTCCTTTTAAGACCAAAAAAAAAAAAAAATACCCTGGAAGCCACCAAGGGCATTTCTTTCCTTTGTGATACATACAGCTTCTAACACTTTCCAACTGCATGACTCTTTGTTCAATCAGAGATGCATTCAACAAATATTTAATGACAAGCTATTATGTGCCAGGCACTGGGCTAGGCTCTGGGAACATCAGGATGAAAAAACACAATCTCTGCTTTCACGGTGCTTACAGTCTAATAGTAGAAACAGACATGCAAAAAAAATTACAATACAATACAATAAAGTGCTTCCATGGAGGTATTTACAAAGTGCAGTGGGAACTGGGAAGGGGGAAATTACATCCGCCTGGAGAAATCAGGGACAGCTTCACAGAGGAGGTAGCCATTGAGCTGAGACTTCACCGATGATTAAAAATTCACCATGTAGACAGGCAGGCCAAGGGTGTTTCGGGCAAAGGGAACAACAGGTACAAAGACACGGAGGCCCAAAGGGCACTTCAAAGAAGCAAGTAAAGAGGTTTTTCTTGAGCAGAAGGTGCAATGAAGATAGTGGCAGGATGAGGCCAGACAGATAAGCAGGGGTCAGATCATGAAGAGCCTTTTGATCATTCTTCCACTTATTAAGCAAACATTTACTGAGTGCTTACTAGGTGCCAGACACTCAGCTAAGTGCTGGGGCTGTAACAGGAAATCAGACAAGCACATCCTTGCTCTCATGGAGCTTACATTCTAGTAGAGAAATAGACAAAAAGCCAACAAATAAATAAAATACATTTAGGAAATGTCTACAAGGGAAATAAACAAGGTGCTGAGGCAGAAAGTAGTGTCACAGGGATAGGCGGTAGTTAGGGTTATTAGCAAATGCCTCTTGGAAGGGATGTAAAACTCACACCTGCAGGGATAGGGACAATAGTGTGCTCCAATGTGAGCACTCACTATGTGCCAGGCACTGTGCTACACACTTTAGAAACAGTCTATCTCATTGAATCCTCACAACAACTCTATGAGGTAGGTATTATTATTCCTATTTCACTGAGGAGGGACAGGCTCCAAGAGATTAAATAACCTGACAAGTCACACAAATGGCAAAATCAGGATTCAGACACAGGTTCTTCTAATTTCAAAGTGCGTGCTCTTAAAAACCACTCTAAGCTGCATACAAAGATAAGTAAGGGAAATGATAAGGTCACATTTGCCTGTTTTGATGATCTTTCTGATGACTATATGGAGGGAAAAAAGCGGGGATGGAGAGAGGGAAGGGGAAGGAAGTGGATAGGTGAGCAAAAAAGGAAGCCACTGAAAGTCCAGCGGACAGGAAAGGAAGTTCATACAAAGGCAGTGATCATGGGGATGGAGGAGAGACGTGGGGTGCAGTCAGTAGTTCTAATAGGATTGATAAGAAGTCAGAAGCAAAGGAAAGAGTGGCATTTGGGCTCACTCCAGGTTCTGCCTTGGACAACTGGAGAAGATGGCTTGCTTTTACCAGAGTGAAGGAACGCAAGAGGGTGGTAGGTTTGTGGGGATCAGGTGATGACGTTTTGAACATGTTGTCTTGTGGGTATATTGGGAACACCCTGGACTTATGGGATGGTCCCAAAATGACACCATATAATGGCTTTCATAGCTTGTTCTCCACCTGAGCAAAGTATATAAGAAAAAAAAATCAAAGTTTTAAATGTGTATACATTGCGTTTTTGCTTTTACAAGCTGTTTATAAAAGCACGTATATCTTGGTTGGATTGGTTTGTAAAAAGAATATATGATCACCAAGGTGAAGCTCTCAACCCTGATCACAAATAAAGAATCATGGACTTGGGGGAGGAAGAGAAAAGCCCTTGGACATCCATTCTCACTAGTCATACTCGCTTTTTAAAAAGAAATCCCTATGACTCCTCACCCCACCCCAGTTGGGACAATTTGATGGGGCCAGGGCAGGCATCCTCAACCAATCAGCATCCCACAATCTACAAGTTTCCCTGCCCAGCCATCAGCAGGACTTCTCCAAGGAAACTAATGGCCCTAGGGCCCAGCGATCAAAGTTGAGTGTAAATCAGAAATTCCAAAAAGTATTTATGTAGTTTGGCATAAAAGTCCCGGAAAAACAGCAGCCCACACCTAGCCACTCATATTGCTTTGACTATTCCCCTCTTCTTCCCTGCCTTGGGAACTGGAGGTAGTGGTAATAAAATGTACAGGTGACACTCATGTGGAACTGGCCACACTCCTGACTGCATCATTTAGGGTCTAATTTTAAAAGAACTCAAGAAGAAATAAATATACCTTTTTTATAGAATAATTCTACTTTTTCTCTATCTCTCAAAATTCGTTTTAATTTGCTTATGACCGCTCACTCCCTTCCTTGGTATCAGATTATGTTTTCATTTTAGAACTCATTTAATAAGTAATGTTAGTTTTTATAATTAAATATCAATAAATTCGAATGGTAATGAAAGTTACACTCATGAGTTTCAACAGAAAAATAATGTTAATATTTTGGAAGCCAGTCAAGGTACAGGTAATGGTTTGTAAAGTATTGCAAACCCTTTCATTAAGCAACTCTGCCTAGAAGCTGCCTCTCATTATAGCCAAGAGTCTGACTTGCACCTGTTAATTCAGTAAGCTAGTGAACGTTACTGAATGCCAAACATTCTTTAAAAACCAATAAACATGGACAACTTCTAGTAACACCTGAAGGGTACTTGTGAATGTAATTCATGCCCAAGGTTAGAAAAAGCCTTATTCTTACAGAACTATCAAAAGTCCGAGTCACAGGCAAGAAAAAAAAAAGACACAGGTTAGATGATATTTCACAGCAATTCTTAGAAATTCTGGTGAAAACGCAATTCTCACAATGTCCAGAGGCAATAGTTCATACTGCAAATGTATGCACTACGTTCCACCACCTCCATTTCAAACCTAAGGCCCACGGAACAGAGTTGAATGTAAATCAGGAAGGTAAATGAGGGGCTCTTTATTGTGTGTGCTCTTTAACAAAAAGAATTCCAATCAGTCTGTGAATATAATCATTTATTTGTCTTTACAGTAATGATGGAAGAATGTACAGGTGTCCCCTTTCAATAAAGTATAAAAATATGTTTATATACAGTGAAGTCACAATAATCTTTAACTGGGAAATTTATTTAGAATTCCTGATCTGTTCATATTAAAACTGTGGGGGAAACAAATATTTTATGTAAGTGCTACATTTCCAGTAGATTGCACCTGGCATCAAAAGCTCAGCTTCATCTTAGGGTCCTGCTTGATATTACAAAAGACTAATTTTAAGTCCTAGGACTCAAAATAAACGTGATTTTTTGAATAATAGATATATACATCAAAAATACATCTAAAAAGGCATTGGTTAGTGCTATTAAAAAGCTCTATGTGCTCGGGTACATTTTTTTTCTTACAGGCAAAAGCCAGTGGAAACATTTTTGTTCAATTTCTAGGAATTTTCTCTTGGGGAAAGTTGGTCGGAAGTTACCTGTTTAAAAAAAAAAAAAGAACAAACTTAAGTAATCCAGTGATTTACGAGGTCAGCAATACCTGAAAAAGAATTAGAGAATGAATTCCACTTAGAATCATGTTTTCACAGCCTTGGTGAGCATTTAGTTATAGCACTTCATAAATAAAACGTGCTCAGCATATCCCCTCACGTTTCAAGTGTTTTATTTTGATGATAACCTTTACTATCCTGTTCATTATCATGTGTATTCTTTTATACATTTATGAAATATTTTCTATCTACAATTTCTATCTACAATTAACTACTTCAGCATAAAAAGAGAATTCAAAGGTCATACAAATGAAAAAGCAGAATAGATACATCCCAATCCAAATATATTTTGAGAAAATGTAGAAAAATTTCTACTCATACTTTACTTTACGTTACTTCACAATGTCTTTTACATGAGAGCATTTACAGATGACAGGTATGTACCGAGTCTTCCTATCGTTTAGTCTGGGTAAAATGGCAGTGTGTGCCTGCAAATTGAAATCTTTTTGATATGCTATCTCAGGGATAGCTAAACATTTTCACACCTTTGTTTTTAGTCATCTTCTTCTTGTAATCACTCCTACTAAAATATCTGTCTAATAACCTGGCACTTCTCTAGGATTGTAAAATTTAAGTAACACTGTAAATTGCAACCAAACAAATAAATGCATAAACATCCACCTTACTAATAAGGAGGAACTGAAAGAGCTGAGGCATGGTGAGGCTGGCAGACCTGAACGGACCTTGGTTATCTCTCATGAGCCGTGAAGATGGCCACATCCTGTCCTTTGCCAATTAAGTCCTACCTATGCCACAGGTCATTATAGACAGCTGATTAAATCATGTGGTCGTGCTCTAGTTTATTAAACCTTTTAGGTATATATGGGGTTATCTGAGCAAGGTAAATGTAATTTTCATAACTAAGAAGTACATCTAACTCTTCCCCAATCTACAAGTCTAATGGCCTGGTCTAATAATGCCATTCTCAAGCTTAGAAGATGACATACATAATTTAAATCTCTCCCTACTTAACATGCCAAAATAATGGCTACTTTTAAAGAACCAATTAAAATTCTAATCATTCAACATTAGTTTGTTACTGCCATTATCCACATTTGTGCAAGGCAATGAGCAGCTGCCAACTTCTATGTAAGTATAGTGCCAGTGCCTTCAACACAGGTTTGCTCACATAAACAAGGGTATAGCCTGGATGTCAATCTGCAAAATAATCTGTAAAGGAAGCAATAGTCTAGTAAAACCTCAGTTAGTGACCCTTGATAATCTGAAAAAGTGATTTCATGAGGAAAGTCTGAAAGAAAACCAGAAAGTTCCAACAGAAGAGAAGGGCTTTCTGAGAGTCCACTGTGAAGGAATGGTGCAGAAGCTGCATCAGGTAAGATCCAGATCCCCTCTGTGCTCCAGAGACGGCATGGCTGAAGCCGTGGACAGTAGAAACACACTTCAGACTTCCCTCTGAAAGACTTTCAGCATATTAAGTATACTCATCAAAGCCCATAAACACATCCTTGCCAGCTTGGAAAACAAAATCCAAGTAATAACACAGCATCTTCCTGTCTTCAACAAGAAAGGAGAAAAAGAGCTAAAATAGAATAGCATCGAACTGGATTGAAATGATTCTTTTCTTTTTTTTAAGATGGAGTTTTGCTCCTGTCACCCAGGCTGTGGTGCAATGGCATGATCTTGGCTCACTGCAACCTCTGCTTCCTGGGTTCAAGCAATTCTCCTGCCTCAGCCTCCTGAGTAGTTGGGATTACAGGTGCCTGCCACCATGCCCAGCTAATTTTTGTATTTTTAGTAGAGATGGGGTTTCAACATGTTGGCTAGGCTGGTCTTAAACCTCTGACCTCAGGAGATCCACCCACCTCAGCCTCCCAAAGTGCTGGGATTATAGGCGTGAGCCCCCACACCCAGCCTGAAATGATTCTGTATGGTCAGGAAACTGTGACCCAGCGGTGCTGCCATGAGCGAACATGTAAATGTAAAACATTATATTTATTACTGGATTTTGGTATTGCTGTGGCATGATCCACTCCTTGATTAAGACAAAGGCACTCATGGAAGTGTTAACAATTAAACTCACCCTCCCTGCAATCCCTACCCTTAGCCTGGTCTCCTACCAAACAGAATTCCCTCCCACCCAGCTCAAATGAAACCCTGAGGCTTCCTGGCCACTCTCTCACCCTCACTTCCAGTCTGTCACCTGGTTATGTGATTCCTTCTCCAGATAATATCTCAGATCTACCTGTATCTTCTTTTTCTCCAAACCCATCAGCATGTCCTCCTCCTAAAGCCACCATCACCTCTTGCAAGACTACCGCAGCAACGTCCCAACCGGTCTCCTTGCTTCCGAGCTTTCCCTACTCCAATCCTTTTATTCATGCAGCAGCCATAGGGCTCTTGTAAAGAAGCAAATCTGATCATGCTACTGACTGTTCAGTGATTCCTACTAATTTTCTGGATCAATCTCAAGCAGTCATACATCTCCCTAACAATCCATAGCTCCTACGTGACTAGGTTCACCGCCCATACCTTCCCCCAGCCCCTCCCCAGACGTACTACATTCCAACCACACACGGATATCTTCTTCATTCCTTAAAGAAACCAAGTTTCTCCTCGCTGTTCCTTCTAGTGAAAACACTTTTACCCGAACCTCCCTTGACTCACTTCTATGTATCTTTCAGGCTCAACATAAATGTCACTTTCTCAGAGAGGCTTTGTTGACTTGACATCACGTTAGCACCCCCGTCCCTCCATCTGTTTTGGCTTCAAAGGAGACTAATAATCGGTTTTGGGGTACAAAAAAGAAGACAAGGCCTGCAAAAACAAAGCAGGATGGAAGCTGGGAAGCAAGAGACCACAGAAAGCCTTAGAGATCAGCAGGTGCCCCTCTGAACACAATGTATGCCCACAGCACAGAGCTATGAGCCTGGAATGTGAGTTTGAGATAAGATCAAAATGTGTATTTGTGTTACTGCTGTTTAAGTCAGAGTCTTACTCCATCACCCAGGCTGGAGTGTAATGACTCGATCTTGGCTCACAACCTCTGCCTCCTGGGTAGGAGCAATTCTCATGTCTTAGCCTCCTGAGTAGCTGGAATTACAAAATTGCAGCTATTCCACCACACCCGGCTAATTTTTGTATTTTTAGTAGAGACAAGGTTTCACCATGTTAGCCAAGCTGGTCTCAAACTCCTGACCTCAAGTGATCTGCCTGCCTTGGCATCCCAAAGTACTGAGATTACAGGCATGAGCCACTGCACCCAGCCTACAATGTGTATTTTTTCTTTTCTTTTTTTTGAGACGAATTCTTGCACTGTCACTTGGGCTGGAGTGCAATGGCATGATCTTAGCTCACTGCAACCTCCACCTCCGGGGTTCAAGCAATTCTCCTGCTTTAGCCTCTGGAGTAGCTGGGATTACAGGCACATACCCCCACACCCAGCTAATTGTTTGTATTTTCATAATTAAGAAGTACACAGGGTCTCACTATGTTGGCCAGACTGGTCTCAAACTCCTGACCTCGTGATCCACCCACCTTGGCCTCCCAACATGCTGGGATTACACGCATGAGCCTACCGTGCCCAGCCTAAAATCTGTATTTTTTAAGGTAAAGTATTTATTATCTATTTCAGTATCTTTCTTGTTCTCCCTGCATCAAATCTGTGCTAGAGAGAACCTAGAAAAAGGGAGAGCTTTTGCCTACTTCGCCACCATAATTTTAAAGAGGAAGCAGTATGTCCCAGGAGGCTCCTGTGATGGAGATGACAGCCACCTTCCTCTCCCGGGGCTATTCCTCCCTACCTGACAAAGTCTGCTTTTTCTGCTGCTGCTGCTCTCCTCTAGGGACACCTTAGAGGTTTTCCACCTGGCTTTAATAAAGGAGACTAGATCCCTTGCAAGTGACTGCAGGGGTGCCAGTGTCCTCCCAGAATGAGAACAAATGGATGCAATAACTGCTCCTTAAATCCAGCGAGAAGAATCAAACAACAGCACATGCATGACCGGAACAGAGGAGTAGCTTTATCATTCACTGCTGAGGAGCATATAAAGGGAAAACAACAGGAAAATATGACACCTTTTTTTTTTTTTTTCTGAGATGGGGTCTCACTCTATTACCCAGGTTGGAGAACAGTGGCACGATTTTGGCTCACTGCAACTTCTGCCTCCCAGACTCAAGTGATTCTCCCACCTCAGCCTCCTGAATAGCTGGGACCACAGGCACATGACACCACACCCAGTTATTTTTTGTATTTTGAGTAGAGATGGGGTTTTGCCACGTTGCTCAAGCTGGTCTCGAACTACTGAGCTCAATCGCCTGCCTCAGCCACCCGAAGTGCTGGGATTACAGGCAGGAGCCACTGTGCCCGGCCAAGAAAACATAACATCTAAGTTTCAAGTTACTCTCACTGGTGTCGGTTTACCTGATCATATTCTTAGGCTTCATCTCCACTGTCCATTTCAATATCCATCTCTTCTGTATCAGCAGCTCGAGACAAGATGTCTGCCATCAGTGCTTCTTCCAATTTTTTGCGTACTTGCTGTACTCGCTCTTCCTGTTTCCTTTTTAAAAACAGAATTAAAAGGCACTGAGAATTTGGCAAGTAAAAACAATATGAAGCTGCTATAGAAGTTCATCCTTACTTCAAAATCATTAAATTCCTCAGAAGAATACACTGCCTTTTCAGATTCTGCAGAGGTTGCTTCTATGCACAAATCAAATCTCACCAATAAGCCTTGCCAAAAAGAGGAATGTTCACACAGGCAGCTATCCCTCATCACACATGAAATTCTAGAAAGAGCAGACTGACGTCAGTAACCTTTCCTTCAACTTTGAAAATGTCAACTGTGTCAAGATTTGGGCTTTTTCATATAAAGACAATTAGAAATAACTTAGACGTAGGAATAAAAGATGGAGGGAGCATAAATAATGAAGGAAAAGTGACTTGTTCATGGAAGCACTGAGAAAGATGGAGGAAGCAGAGACATGATAAGCTGGGATTTGACTGACATTCTGTGGCTAGGTTAGTTAGAAGAGAGTTCTCTCCTGGGTTCCCAGGTCTGTAGGCAACAGGTCACCATGAAGGAGCCAAGATCACATGAACCTGCACATGGAGGACAGAGACTGAAAAGCTTCTCTTCAACTGAGAGAGTGAGTTGCTTAAGAACACGTGTTCTCATGTTCTCTTTGTAATCTGTGTTTCGGTGATTACAAAGGAACCCCAAAAGTGATGGCTAATAACTCCAAGTCATTAAGAAAGCTCTGAACCATCAGATGAAGAGCAAAGCACAGGAAAAAAGGCTATCCATATATGCTTAATCTTAATAAAGTAAGAAAAAAAAACCCAAGTAGCTCCCCCAGAGGGTAAGAGAGAAATTCCTAAAACGTGTCTAGCTAGCAAAGCAGGATAAATAGAAACTGACATCCAGAACCAAGCAGAGAGGCAACGGTTGAAGAAAGACAAGAGGAGAGAAGACTGGTAGGTAAAGGTTCCAATGAGAACAAGAACAGAGCAAAACAGAGGAGGGAGGGTCAGCAGAATAGAAAACAGGACAAACCTCCTGAGACAAGAAGATAAGGAAATATGCAGAGAGGGAGATGAAGATGCAACAAGGAATATACTGAGTTCTACTGAAAAATAAAAGTAACCCTCTCTACCAATAATTGAGGAAGACAGATTGCAGCACTTCCCAAACCTGGGGCAGCGGAGGGGTAGAGGAGCAATGCTATGGAAGACTGCACTAAGGGTCCCTGAGTATTCACTCCACAGGGGCTCAACCAGTTGCCAAGTTATATTCAGTCTACTCAAGACCACACCCCTTTGACCAAATAAGACTATGTCCAAGGTAGTGAAGGTGACATATATGTACTACATCCCACAGAAATGTTGGATATCTTTATTAAACTCTGAAACAAAGAATTAAAAGGTATAGACTTCCACTTACTAAATGAATTTTCAAAAAGAGAAGCTGTCATTGGGTTAGTCTTAGCTCTATAGCCTCTGTGATATTAAAAGAAACTGGAGTTTAACAGATTTTCATGTAATGGGGCAGGGTCAAGTAGAACACATTTGTTTGTTTGTTTATTTATTTATTTTATTGAGACAGAGTTTCACTCTTGTTACCCAGGCTGGAGTGCAATGATACAATCTTGGCTCACTGCAACCTCCGCCACCTGGGTTCAGGCAATTCTCCTGCCTCAGCCTCCTGAGTAGCTGGGATTACAGGCATGCACCACCATGCCCAGCTAATTTTTTGTATTTTTAGTTGAGACTAGGTTTCACCATGTTGACCAGGATGGTCTCGATCTCTTGACCTTGTGATCCACCCGCCTCAGCCTCCCAAAGTGCTGGGATTACAGGCGTGAGCCACCGTGCCCGGCCTTGTTTATTTCTTATACGGTTAGTCTCACCTCTGGGTCAGTGACTCGAAGTTTATGACAAATGACACACCAGTTTCACTGGCAGTCTCTCACTAATAACAGAGTACAAGAATCTGCACAGCTGTCCTCGAGAAACCTCATTAGGAAGACGGGGAAAATGGAACAAATGGCACAATGTGCAGTAATTTTGATGGAGAATTTTTATCTTAAACTTTAACATTTGCCATTGATTTCTTCTATCTTGAGCATTACTTTCCACATTTGTGAAAGCTGAAATTTAATCATTTGCCCATTGCTGTAGGCAGAATTCTAAGATGATCCCCAACAGTCCCCCTTCCCCACCACCACCCCCATGCACTCCTTATATAATTCTCTCAGGTTACAAATCAACCGATTTTGAGTCAATCAAGAGATTATTGTAGTGAGCCTGACCTATTAGGGCCCCTTAGTGGAGCTGGGCTCTTCCTGAAGGAAGCACGAAGGGGTACATTGAAGAGCAATGAGACAAGGAACTGCGGGGCAGCTTCCAGGAGCTGAGACAGCCACCATCCCACAGCCAACAAGAGAACAGGGGCCTCAGCCCTAAAACACAAGGCATGAATTCTGCAACCACCATATGAGCTTGAAAGAGAACCCTAAGCTTCAGAAGGGAACACAGTCCAGCAACACATGTAAGACCCAAACACAGAACCCAGTCACACCAGGCCCAGACTTCTGATCCCACTGATCTTCAAGCTAATAAATGGCTGTTGTTTCAAGCTGCAAAGTTTGTAAGAATCTGTTACAAAGTATTAGAAAATGAAAGTACCCATCAATGCAAATATTATCAAACATGCCAAAAATACTTGAGATATATCTTGCTGGGCTCTTCAATCAGAGGCTTAATGTAGACAGAATATTGGATACACAATTAGATAAAGAGTAACAGTTCCATTTGCAGTAATTTATTTTGAACAGTACTAATTTAATAAGGAGGAGGATTTGCTTCCAAATTTCTATCATGACAATTAAATCAAATGAGCAATTTGTTAGACAAATTTGCCCGAAAAGGAAATCATCCAGAATAGGTTTTGAAATAGTTTCCTCAACTATCAAAAGATCTGATGTTGAAGCCATCAACACTCCTGTGATATAACTCAGAGAACCTCTGTCAACACCCGTAAGGACCTGGTAGAATCCCCGCATATGAATACAACTCTGCACCACTTTTTATCTTTACAAAATAATTAAAACCCAAGGAGGGCTTTCCCATTATAAAGCTAGCTAGACTTATCTATTTAAAAATATTTTCATGTCAACTTTGTATGGATTTAAAAATAAATACAAATATAAAGCATTTTAAAATTAGATGATTCACAAGTGCCATCTGCTGGTTTTTTCTAGGAATAATACTCCAATAAAACTTACATTCAGAGGACAGAAATAGTGATGTATATACAAGGTCATATTTTTAAAGGAAATGCAATATACTACAGTATCACCATAACACGATGATATTGAGGTCACAAAATCCATCTAAGAATTGCTCTGTGTTCTTACTAACTGGAGTGATTTTGCTTTTCCTGTGCAACGGTTTGCTTCTACTTTCTGGATTCTATCAATCTGAGCTGGATGTTTTCCTTTTACCATGTGCTGCTGAACCCTAACTTGTGAGCCAGCCTTAGAAAGACTGAAAGATGTCAGTAGACATAATTTGTGTCTTGTCTCATTCCTGGCTCTGTTTTAACTGCTTTACCTGTGGCTTCTTCTTTCTTACTTGTTAGTCTTCTTGCTCTACTGTGTAACAAGTGAGCTTAAAAACATCACCACCGTCATGTGATTTAAAGAGAGATTGGTTTCCAGACAAACTAATGAAGGAAGCAATCAGAAAAGGAATGACTGAGTGAAAGGAGTTCTTTATTTTATTTTAATTTTTCTGAAACAGGATCTAGCTCTGTCGCCATGGCTGGAGTGCAGTGATGTGACCATAGCTCACTGTAGCCTCGACCTCCCATGCTCAAGCAGTCCTCCTCTCTCAGTCTCCCAAGTAACTAGGACTACAGTTACACACTACCATGCCTGGCTAGTTTTTAAAAATTTTTTGTGAAGATGGGGTTTCACTATGTTGCCCAGGCTGGTCTCAAACGACTGGGCTCAAGCGATCCTCCCAAAGTGCTAGGATTATAGGCATGAGCCACTGTGCCTGGCAGAAAGAGGTTCTTTACAGTAGAAAGTAAGAATCCCAAATTGCAAAGGACACTGCAAAAATGATGCATAGGGAATAGAACTGATCTGGTACTTGTCCTTTGGACATGACCATGACGATAGCCCTGGCATGCAGCATTTATACCTCCTTCAAGCATGTGCTTGTTATGATTGTCTTTTTTCAACTTCCATCAGTTTCTGAAAAACTCTGTTAAAAAAAAAAAGTAACACTTTCTGGGTGATATATCACTTACAGGACATGCCACTGAACCTAATGAACAATATAAAAAATACCTGAATGTAAAAACCCAAGTTTTAAAAGTCATGTTAAACTGCATTACCTAATGTCTTCATCTGTGACGATAAAAGCTTTGCAGAGGGGTTGAGATGTGTTAAGCCAAACAGCGGGGTTCTTTTCCACAGCAGCGGAGACTTGCCCTGTGATTGGCGCAGAGCTTGTGTGCAAAGCACTGGCAACAGCAGATAAAAGGGTCTCATCGTTGCTACCTGGACCAACTCCTGCAATGAGAAATAAGTACTAGTTAAAGGAAATGTCTCAATGTGCTGAGCAAACTTTATGTGACCTAAACCAACTGATATTTTTATAGTCATTTGGGATCACATATGTAAAACTGACATACGATAAAGCAGCAAAGGATAATATCATATCTACTTAATAGCTATGATACACCAAGTAATTCATATTACAGAAATAGTAACAAAATAGCTGAGCATTTTCTTTCTTAAAAAGAAATCTCATTCTTGCTGTCATCTCATAGCTGAGCATTTTAATAATACTTTACTAAACTTTAAAATGTCATTTTCCAAGGTACTAAACTTTTTCAAAGTTGGCTATATTTCCTCAAGCAATGTTAATTATTTTAACGAGGTGAGACCTTGTGAAGCGAGTATACTCAAGCATCCCTTCTAATGTATTCCTAGAGCAGTGGTATAGTTTCTTCTTGTGGCTTTTAACATGAATTTCCAGCAATATCTCGACAGTTATCTTCTTTGTCTCAGGACTTCAAAGAAAAAGGCAGTGCAAGCTGTACCTGTGGCTTTAACAGCTTTTTTCAAAAACCTAACAAAATATCTGAAACCAGAGAATTCATAACCGCACACCTTGATTACCTGTAAGATACCGGCACCATGGTCACATTTAAATGTAATCCTTAAAGTCCTAAACCAGTTTAACTAGTTAAGGCCAACATTTCCAAGAAATAAAAGGATAAGGCAATAATCTAACCATGAATCATGAGGATTTTTGAGCAATCCACAATGTATCAAGCTTTAGATGGCAAAGTTTTAATACTTGAAAAACAATGCTTCTCTAGAACTTGGAGTTCTCATATAATATGAAAGGTAGACTAGCCACTGAGTTTTGCACCCCAGATCTCACTAGCTACTGTTGCTGGACCAAAGTGCATCTGTTCCCACTGCTACTTAGAGAACCAGTTTGTGGAGGGAGGGGCAGAAGGAGAGCTGTTAGTTATCCTTTTGGTAAGAGGATGAGAGAAAGAGCAGGTGGTAGGCCCAGATGCTGCTATAAGCAGGAAGCTTAAGAAATTCTGTTACTCATCTGCATCTAGCACTAAAAGCAGCATGAGTTGACGTCTATGATGAACCTAACCTAAAGCCAAAATTTTTACACAGAGAAAACTCTAAGATAATATACTACACTGAAACATCCCTGCAACATAAAATTTTTCATGTACATTCTGCCTGGGTTTACAAAAACACAAGAGGTACATCATCCAGCAAGGCATATGACCTTCCAAAACAAAAACCTCCTGTCAGTCATTGCTGAAGCCACAGCAGCTGACAAAGTGCCTGGCATGCAGTAGGTACTTAATAAATGTCTGCTCAACTGAACTTCGATAATACCTTGAAGACCTTTGGGTAGTTCCATGGTTTTTATAATTTGTTCTGTTACATCTGATGCACTAAGTCCTTGTAGCCTCTTCTCCCAGAAAAGCTGTAAAGCAAAATATCACTGTTAATAGATACATTCTTGAAACAAGAAAGTAGCGCATCGATGCTGTTGAATAATGAAATTTAAATCATTTCGATCATTTCCTATAATTTCCTCATTTTTTCCTTATAAAAAGCTAAATGATATTCCAAACATGAATTATTTCAACACATCATAATCCTCTCAGATGACACTGCTCAAAAAAGATTGTTTTATGTAAACTATTCACTTGTTACAGTACTATAGATGGTTATATGCTGTATACTATATATAGTTTTTTATAGGGTATCTTCCAAAGAATATAATTTGAATTTTTTAAAGATTCATCTGGCATGAAATTTTAATGCTACAACTTATTAGGGAAAAGAAAACAAATTATATGATGTATTATCCCCCTTTATCCAATATCATTAGAAAAAGAGCTACTCCAATATCTGATTTTTCCAAGACAAGGAAGTTTAGCCCTTTCGCACACATTAAGGGAGAAAAGACCATTTTTAATTAAAAGTTTTCTAAAATGTTTTAGATGCCTTCTTTATTTTTCAATTGGATGTCACATTCATGAGCGATTCCCTCCCTGCTGCATAGGGCCCGGGTCACCACGGTCACTTACTGGCCCCGAGACATCATTATGGGCATCAGTGAGCACACTGAGAGGTTCTTCACAGCCTGGGGGCTACCGAGGTTTTTGCTTATTCAAACACTAAATGGTCCAAGACAGTTACGGTTTTCATTTTATATCTTTTTCCTACTTGGTTCTCTCTCCTCGTTAGTTATCACTTTTCACTAATATCACTCATCCATTCAACAAATATTTATTGAGCTCCTACTAGGTGCTGTGCTCACCCTCCAGAGGTGACAGTCATTAAGGGAGACAATGTCACTGTCCTCTAGCCTCATCTCTTTTCTAGTCTGCTTCATATTTACTGCAGCCAAAAAAAAAAACAGATTAAGGAATTCTATAGGACTCTGTACAACTGTCTTTAATCCTGGATGCCAGGGCCTGTCACATAGTTAGTATTGAAAAAATATTTGTGGAAATGACTGAAAATGGGAGCAACTGCACTCAGCGTGAGGATTTGGGGCCACACAAACCCATGCTGAAATCCCAGCTGCAACCCTCTTTCTCTCTAGCTAGATGACTGTGGACAAGGTCTATAACCTCTTCAGAAGCTTCCATTTATTTCCTCTTCTATAAATGTGGCAACAATGGCTATCACAAAAGATTACTATGGGAGTTAAACAAGGTAATATGTATAAAGTATCCCTTATATACTAGGCACAAGATTTACTGCATTTGCTTTTAGCAAACTGTGGCCACTCTGAGGGCATTTGGGGCTTGTATTCTGCCTTCTGGATATATGTAAAGTATCAGATAATTGTCCTCCAGACAAATGAGAAGATACAGTAGTGTAATTCTGTTTATGTCAGAAGAGCAATATGCTGAATTTGTAATAAGCTAAATGCTAGCACCAAGAGTAACCTTGCAACAGAATGCTTTACTCTCCTCTGAAGGCCTTTGGTATATGGTAACATCTCCTTATGTCTCCTTCCCTGCTAATCACATTATCAGTAGCACATGTTGTCAATATAAACAGGTCAACAATACAAGGAAATAAATATATTAAGAAAACTCTTAAGTGGTCAAGGTCACTTCCTCTCCACCCTTTCCACCACTTACTTAAAGCTAAGAAGCTCACCTAATTTCACTGAAAAATGAAACAGTCCTCAGGAAGTAAATGTCTGTTTACATCTCAGTATGTTTCTAAGTCACCTCTCTATATATCCATCTTCTCAGATTCTTCCCTGTTTTATTTGTTTGGGTGGGGGACAAGGGCAAGGATTCTTTGATTTTAAATGTACATGCAACAGGCATTATGCTAAGTGAAAGAAGTCAGTCTTTCCCACTGTGTGTGACTCCACTTCTATGACACCCTGAAAAGGAAAAGCTATAGGAATGGTTGCCAGAGACTGGGATGGAGGGGAGTCTGACAACGAAGGCTCAGCACAAGCAACTTCTTTGGGTGCTGGGACTGTATTCTCTGGGTTTTAATACACTAAGACTTTATCCAGCTTATATAACGACCATTTTCTTTTCTTTCCAAGCCTGTTCCTCATGGTCCAATATGCACTATCGCCCTTTCTCAAGCCTACTGCAGCTTTATTACCCCACCCACTTTCTAGCCAACTTGCACTAAATGTACTCTAATAGTCAGTCAGCTCCTCCCACCAAATTCCATGATCTTCTCTCATTACCTTTGGCCACTTTATAGCCCTCAGTGCTTTGGAGCGACATGGGGAGGAAAAGGTCTTCCTCTGCCTAAGTTTAAAAATTAAAAATTTCCTCATCTACTCACTTAGGTGAGTAGGTTTATCCTACGCAATTCTGTTCACTTGGAGGTCTACCGACTCTATTACTTTCTCAACCATTAGAAGTCCAAAGACAGTAATACTCAAAGATGAGCAATATTCAAAGTATTCAAAATATTTGTAAGGAGTCCCCCTCTATGACGGCTACCTAGTCTTTGCACCACACTTCATAAGCACTACCGCTGTCATAAATCCTAACCTACTCACTGAAAATCTGATTTCCCCTGCCAAATCTAGTGGTTTTCTCAGCTTAATCTTGCTGCCTGGTGTGAGGCCAAATAACCAATAAATAGACTAATGTATATGGAACAGTGATTTACTATTTGGAGAAACTCCCCAAATGTGCTATCGCCCTTAGTTACTACATCTCCCTCTAGTCCTCACTAACCAGACCCTCTGAGTTCATCTAATATCTTGTTCTCTTTGTCACCTTCCAGTATATTACAATATTGGCTAGCTCCACATGCGTATCACCTTATAACACCAACAGTCTGGGCAATGCCCTATCCAGGAAATCAGCTGATTGAAGGAGAAACATAAGGTGGAATTAAAAGTCACTTAAAACCACCAAAGTACCTAAAATATAAGTGACAGTGCAGAGCATCTCTGGAGAAACTATCCTAGTAGTCACTGGAGTTCATCTCTACACCTTTTCTCTTCACAGTTCTCCTAGTAAGTACATCCAGGGCGTCAATGGAAGCACAGCTGCATGGACTTTACCCCACTTACTGTCCCGGAGAACAAACATGAAGGTGTATTACAAAAACTGCTGCTTTAGTGAGATCAGTGATCAAATCTGTTTACTGAAAGTAAAACAAACCCACGATAGCATTTTCTTTTCGCAATTGTTATATATTTAACTTGGGTTTGGAGGGATTTGTTCAACTTTCCTTATGAAGAATATCCAAAGAGGATAAGAAAGAAACAGGGATCACAAACAACTCTTTGCCACCATTCAGAGACACCAATCCCTATTCTGATGCTCTGGGAACTGAGGCTGATAATGTTTATTACTATTTACTTCCATCACCCTGAGCTTATTAATATTACTCTGAAGAGATCTCTACTCTTTAGTGAAGAACAAAAGAGATGGTTTGCTAGGAAAAGGCAATTTGAGGATCAACAATATTCAACAAACACTCTTTGAATGCCGATGATATGCCACGTGTTTTTCTGGCACTAGAGGTGCTTGGTAGGATAATTGGCAACTGCTGCCCTCCAGGAGCTGTCTGGCGGAAAACAAGCAAAACTCTACAAGGCTGACTGCAATAAGGAAGATAGAAAATTAACCTCAATTTGGGAGTATCTGGAAAGGCTTCCCGGAAGAGGTAGCCTTTGAAAATTGCATAAGAAATTCTAGAGGCATGTAGAAGAGAAACGACTATTCCAATCCAGGAAATCGTACAGACAAGGAGGTGAGAGTGTGCAGGTCAGCGTTTCTAAAATCTTATACAGAACAATAACCGAGGTGGCTTATTTTAAATATATATTCCAAGGTCTCATCCCCAGAGATTCTATTCAAAAGATCTGGTATTAGAGAGCTAATTTAATTTTTTTTTACAAATACCTTAGGTGATTCTGATGCAGGTTCAAGGTATGAGAAAGACTGATGAAGTTCACGGTATGAGAAAAACTAACTCCCAAACTGAAGTCAGTTTTATATCTTCATACATACAGTCTTCATTAGGCAAGTGTGTTGAAAGAATGGTAATGTGTATGTAGTGGGGGATGTAGTGACCACCAAGATCTCCAAGTTTTATTCTTAATTATGCCTAGGGATTTAAAAAGTATTCTATTCTCTTCCTTGCAGACAACAGGAAGAAGACATTTGCCTTTCTATTATCTAATTGCAGGAGAAGATAAGTTGAAGTTTATTTTAAAGTAGAGCTGGCCAGGCACAGTGGCTCACACTTGTAATCCCAGCACTTTGGGGGGCCAAGGAGGGCAGATCACACGATCAGGAGTTCGAGACCAGCATGACAAACATGGTGAAACACCATCTCTACTAAAAATACAAAAATTAGTCATGCATAGTGGCACGCACCTGTAATCCCAGCTATTCAGGAGGCTGAAGCAGGAGAATCGCTTAAACCCAGGAGACGGAGGTTGCAATGAGCCGAGATTGCACCACTGCACTCCAGCCTGGGCAACAGAGCGAGACGGCGTCTCAAAAAAAAAAAAAAAAGTAGAGCTAATAGTTTAGGTATAAATCAAAAAAGGGCTTATCCAATGTTCTGTTTTACCTAGTGAAAACATGCCCAGTCCTACTGTCTTAATGAAATAGGGGGAGGAGGAGAAGGAAAACTACCACTTAGCCATCAACACCTTTACATAGGCCTGGCATTGTGCTAAGTGCTTTACGTACAGAAATTCAGTTAAATTTTCCTGCAGCATTTTGGAGAAGATATTACTCCCATTTACAGATAAAGAAACAGAAGCAGGGGGAAGGTAAATAACTTACACAATTAATCTGTGGTGCAGCTGGAATTGAAACTCAGGTCAGTGTGATTAAACAGTCCTTCCCGTAACAACAAAAGCTCTGAAAGAGCGTTCACATGTTTGGCTCTTGGTAAGTTATATAGTACAAGCCTCAGACACTCCTACTCATGCCATCAAAGGCTGTTGATAATAGATCCGTGAATTTTAAGGAACTATCAAATTACTCTTTTTTTATTGCATTTTAGGTTTTGGGGTACATGTGAAGAACATGCAAGATTGTTGCATAGGTACACACACAGCAGTGTGATTTGCTGCCTTCCTCCCCATCACCTATATCTGGCATTTCTCCCCATGCTATCTCTCCCCAACTCCCCACCCACTGCTGTCCCTCCCTATTTCCCCCCAACAGACCCCAGTGTGTGATGCTCCCCTCCCTATGTCCATGTGTTCTCATTGTTCAACACCCACCTATGAGTGAGAACATGCAGTGTTTGATTTTCTGTTCTTGTGTCAGTTTGCTGAGAATGATGGTCTTAATCCATTTAACTGCTAAGTAATAGATACTGTGTAAGTCATCAATTGTAAGTGATCTATGCCTGATGCCTGCCTCTTCCTTACACAGAATTAAGAAGACAGGCTTGTAACATAATGAGACTAAAACCAGCATAGAGTTTTATGGGGATATCAAATTGTCATGAGAAGTAGCTCACATGATAAAAAATAAAGAATTGGTATATAATATATGTTATCTGCAAATTAGCTTTCTTAGACCACAATTTTGCAAATATCAATCACATAGAACATGAAATTTTTATTTGGTGGACAGAAATTAAGGAGACCCTCCCTACTCCAAGAATACACTTCCAGATAAGTGACACTAACAATGTCACAAGCATTTCAAAAAATGTAAAAGGGGTGTGATTTGCATATATAACTGAAGGCTTTTGAACTTTTTCTGTAAGAATCCTGTTTCAGATTAATTATACTAATAGCTACTTCTCATGACCACATTGAAAAGCATCTACACCATATATCCTAGAATTATTTTCATCGATCATTATAATATTCAATTTGAAAAGTACTGATGTGTCTCTGTTGTGTTTATAAAAAAATTCACTAGACAAAATGAGAATGACTATCCATGTATACTCATGACCTCAACTTGATAGTCAACCCTCAGGACAGGAATATCTAATGTATTAGCAAATGAATGGGATTGAGCTTTAGAATCTGACCAACCAATTGCTTTTTCACTAGCTTTATAAACTTGGACAACTGACCTCTCTAAATTTCAGTTTCATACTGTATGGAATGGGAGAATATAAGCAGTCTCAAAGGGTTATGGGAACTAAATGAGGAGGTTTTATAAACACTTGAACACACCCAGTATATAGCAACTATCATTTTACTATATTTTTTCACCTGTGGCCTGTAGCACACTGCTGATAATACAATAGCATTTAATAAGTAGTTATTCATTTTGTTAAAATTGGTAAGCATAAAAAAGCAAAAAGAATCAATTCTGAAAGGTAAGTATTAGCAAATGAAGAGTCTGAGCACATGAATATGAATCTGCCCTTTCCTCTCTTCCCTTTCAGCTGAGGACTTCTTGCTACTATAAATATTTTTAAATTCTTCCTCTTCCTCCTCTCCTCCAAACCAGATTGCCTCTCACCTGGACCTAAGGTCGGTTGGGAGTACTTTGGTAAACAGTACTGGCTGTATAATTTACTGGGCCCAGAACAAAATTAAAATGTGAGACCTCAGCAGGGCGCAGTGGCTCACACCTGTAATGCCAGCAGTTTGGGAGGCTGAGGCAGGCGGATCACAGGATCAGGAGTTCAAGACCAGCCTGACTAACATGGTGAAACATCATCTCTATTAAAAATATAAAAATTAGCTGGGAGTGGTGGTGGGCACCTGTAATTCCAGCTACTCAGGAGACTAAGGCAGAACTGCTTGAACCCAGCAGACAGAGGTTGCAGCGAGCCGAGATCGTGCCACTGCACTCCAGCCTGGGTGACAGAGTAAGACTCCAACTCAAAAAAAAAAAAAAAAAAAAGAGAGAGACTTGTTAAAAATATATTAAGAATTTTCAGGGTGTAGCAGCAGAACACTAAACCAGGCATGGGCCCTTCCTTCTAAGTGAGGCACTGTTGTAAGCACAAGGTCCTGTGTAACTGCACAGGTCACATGCCCAAGAAGGTGGCATTGGTGGCAAGTACAGGGCAGCAGTAGAAAGAAGGAAAGAAGAGTAGAGAAAGGAGATCCCGGTGCTATGCAGCAGTACTTAAGGAAATGCTGGCATGTAATCTCAACCTGAAACTTTCTTAAAAGAAGAACAACAAAAAACAGTTCTGGCTGGATCTATGCAATACAAAGGAACTTTCCCTTAAATCCTCATTAAAACAATGCAAGGATTTTTCATCCCTGTCATTTCTCATTGGGATGAACAGACTGCCAAGGCTCTCCACAATGGAACAGTGTGGGTAAGGAAGGTTGGAAGACCAGGGAATGAGGAAACCATCATGGGGAGGAAAGGACTGAAGCCTAGAGAAGGATCAGAATTCTGCTTTATTTAAAGTCCAGTGGAGAGCATGGACAGCTTTTAATTAAGAATTCCTAAAACTATAATTTTCTTGTTATTTTTAGTCCATCTAGTTCCATGATGTGATGATAGTAAAGCCCTTAGAAAAACCTCAAAAGAGCTGTGAGCTTGTTTCAAGAATAGAAGGTGGGAGAGAATCAGGGAACACAGACTATATTTCTACGCTGCAATGAATCAAAAAAGGTAAAAACAACCCTAACAAGTAGCAGCTATCTGGAGCAGAATTTCTCAGCATTCTTGACATTTAGGGATAGATGATTATCAGCTTGCTTGGTTTATATCCACAAGATGTCAGTAGAACCACCCCAGTTGTGACAACCAAATACTGTCTCTGGACATTAGCAAATGTGCCCAGGTGGGAAGGTAGGGAATGAGTGGGCAATAAGAGAAAATGGGGAAAGCAAAATCATGTCTAGTTGAGAACCAGTGGTCCAGAGAATGAAAAAAAGGATAGGGATATAGGAGGTTTATAAAGGCAGGCACCCAGGTATCACAGCAGAAACAGAAAGCAGGGCCAGTATGCACCAGCACTGTGAGCTGCTCTCTCCGTTCTCAGCAGTGTCTCTCCCAGCTTCTCATTCACGACCTTAGAAGAACCAATCTAAATGCCTAAGAGGTGGGTGCTTTTTTTTTATTGTCAGACAACTAGGAGTGGTAGAAAGCCCAGGCATTCTGGACAGTAAGATAAAGCACAAGTAAGAGAAATGTTTCAGACCTCAGAAAGCTGTTAGTCAACGTATTTGCTGCTAGAAATGTGGTTGTAATTATTTTTAATAACTCAGATATACATTAGATTAAATGGTCTTTTATGGGTGGGTCTGGGACACTAGCGCCATTTATAATATAATTTCTATTGGAAGATGTAGAGTTCCAAACATGAGATTTTATATCACAAACTGTAAACTAGAATGTGTCTGTGTATAGAGATTTTAGAAGAGGCTCTCTTATTTACCACAGGATCGGGGTTCCCACACGTGAGAATCTGTCACTGACTATGGAGAAAGGCACAGCTCCATTTAGAATAACTTTAAGTGTTCAAATGTAGGTACAGTAGCAAAATAGAACAGATGGATTTATTTGGAACATATTAAATTAGCATGTAGCCATCAGCAGGCCTGGGTAATTATTACATAAAAAACAGAGAAAATTCACCAAACCAAGCCACACAAAAACTTAAAACTTATTTTAGTCCTCATGCATTGCCTTAAAATGTATCTTCCCTCTTGAAATTATAATCTCCATTAGAACAAAAATAAACTAGTCAGAGAAACATGCTGAATTTCAACAATGAAACTAAGGGAAGTTCATCTAAAACTCTTACATATCAAAACTCCTGGTTTTTAATTGTTTATTTTAGACACCATAAGCTGTATATTAACCCCCAAGCCAAGAAGCCTGTGCAGCGACCTCAGAATGACTAGAAAAGCCAGGTGCGAAGCCTCAAGG
The DNA here is from genome assembly GCF_049354715.1 of Callithrix jacchus. Classification (NCBI taxonomy): domain Eukaryota; kingdom Metazoa; phylum Chordata; class Mammalia; order Primates; family Cebidae; genus Callithrix; species Callithrix jacchus. The sequence goes on from NC_133514.1 coordinate 97,378,016, forward strand.
TCTAGAGCCTCTGTGAACCTCATTTTTCCTACTTCAAATCTCCTTTCATTTTAGAGAAATAAGAATGCTGCTGCCCTTCTAAGATTATTGCCCCCTGTGCTCTTGATCACATCTTCTACCTCCTCTGGACCTTGCCCCATCAATCTGCCCAACTTCTCTTCTCACATTTTTCATTTTTCCCTCCCTCTCCTGGGACTTCTTCCTTTAAAGTGACAAAGGCACTCAAACACTGACAACTTAAAACATGTTCTTATTCACACTGCTTCCACCTCAAACCATCTTTATCTTCCTTTCCCACTAGTGGAGAGATCTTCTATCTTATTTCCTCACATTCTATTCATTCTTTTCCTCCTATTCATTCTTTTCCTGCCCCTCTTATTTATATTAACACCGACCTTGCCCAAGGTCACAGTAACCTCATTACCAAATCCAATGCCTAGCTCAAGCCTCCCCTGTCCTACTTCACTGATACATTAGCCTGCTGTCAGGAGACTGAGGACATTTCATGATGGTTCTCTGTATGCTTCTATATTCTTTACTACCATTAAGCAACAAATTAAAATGTCTAACATTAACAGTCAAAAATTTAGACTATAAGCATTTTTTTCTAATGAAAAAAATTTAAATGCATAAGATACGTGATATACTTTTAAAGTACCTGAGGACAAAAGTGTTAATGCTTTAGTTACCTTAAAAATCTCACCATTTTAAGAGTTTTATTTGCAATCTACATCTGTCAAGAGCAAGATGCTAGACACAAAATTAGCACTCAGATGTTTGTGGGATGCATTTCTGGCTAAGTAGAGGGAGGACAGGGTGATAGAAAGTACTGGTTTGGCAGCTAAATGCTCTTTAATCCTGGCTCAAACACTAAATAGATGCGTTTGGGCAAGGCACTTAATCTCTTTGCATATATTTTCACTAGTAAACTGGAAATTCTAATAACTGTCAGATCTCTCTCGGTATCAAAACAGGAATAAAAAAGGAGAAAGTTCTTCGAGAATACAAATCTTTTATCAAATTACTAAGACTTTTTTCTAATGTTAGGAATCCATAAATTCAATGAATATCTTATTCACTTTCATAAGGCATTTACTAAATCTAATTAAATAATAGAGACTGTTGTCACGTAATTGTCCATTAAAGCAAAATCTAGAAAGTGTGTACTTTCTATTCACTCTCAAAAAGTTAAATATACAAGACACTGGGTTGGGGCTACATGGATGAATGGTGTTTCTTGCCAAGAAGAAATTCACTGTCCAGTTTATAAATCGCTTTATTTCAATATTTAAAACAAAGCAGTTTATCTTTGTTTTGTTTTTTGCTGACCATAACTAGACAATTCAGTTATTGTCTAGTTATGGTCAGCAAAAAAAAAAAACAAGATTACTTCAAGGCAACCCCATATAGTATCTGAATCGTCTAGTTATGGTCGGCAAAAACAACTTATCTTAAATACCATGGCCTGCAAACATCAAAGATCAAGTATGAGCTATCCTCTTATTTTGTAAGGGTGGCCTAAGAAGAAAGAGCTGCAAAATGACAAGAAGATTATTGCATAAACCAAGGACAAGCTTCCTTCATGTGGCTGTGTAAACTACATGATCTCTTGTTAAAGCAAAAGATAATTCGGGCTAAACAGGATGGATGAAAAAGCAAAGGGCAAGTCTCAGCGTTCATGGAGAGGTGCAGTAACCATTTGCTGTAGTTGTCTAAATTTTTCCATGAATACTCTCTAACTTACACACAGTGAGCATACAGTACTTGTCAAGTGCCTAAAAAGGTACAATTATCCTAAGATGACCATGGAATGAGTATCATCCATGGTGCCTAGATTTTTCACGTGCTCCTCCCACAGAAAAAGTTATAATCATTTTCTCATTGATACATAAGTTCATATAGGAACTTAGATTTGCTCCTTCAATACTTTTCACATATTTATCACACGTCAGTATACTTGGAATTATTTGTTTAGTGTTGGTTTTTCTTATTAGACTCAAAGTTTTATAAGGATGGGAACATGTTCGACTTTCTTCTTTATATAGCTTCTGTTAGTCAGCAACATATGCTGTGGAATGAATGAATTGATGATTTCAAAATCCACTCAACTGCAGGAACTTTGATCTCTAACAGATAAGGGTTATCAATCGTTGTTTATAAGAAGATATGCCCTTAAGAAAAGCTTTCTTAAAACTAATTTCAGTAGTGTAACTTAATTTCTACTCTTTTTGTAGGACACTAACAGACACTATTTTCTTTTCTTTACTTTATTTATTTTTTTTTTTTGAAACAGGGTATCACTTTGTTGCCAAAGCAGGAGTCAGGCATTCAGTGGGCATGATCATAGCTCACTGCAACCTAGAACTCCTGAGCTCAAGGAATCCTCCTGCCTCAGCCACCTGAGTAACTGGGACTACAGGCCCAAACCACTGTGCCAGCTAGTTTTTTAAAAATTTTCCTGTAAAGATGGAGTCCCATTTTACTTCCAGGCTGGCCTCAAACTCATGGCCTCAAGCAATCCTCCCATCTCAGTCTCCCCAAGTGCTAGGATTACAGGCATAAGCCACCACGCCCAGCCATTCTTCTTTTCTAATACCAATAAACTGACAAATAGAGTACATATGCACTTTGGAATATGACATTAATCAGCTACTAAAATTAAAATCAGGTTACAAATCCTCAAAATTATCAGAAGTATACATGCAAATGAAAAACCCAGACCACAGAACAAAAATAGAAATATCAAAAAAATGACAAAATATTAACAACAGTATATGAATACAGCAATAGAATTAAGACCAAACATATCTATAATAACAATAAATGTAATGCTAAACTCACCAATTAAGAAAAAAGACCTTCAGATCATATTTTTAAACAAATTTTAAAAACTCAACTATATGTTTTATGCAAGAGACAGAAAAATAAAGAGACTCAGAAAGCTGGAAATAAAAAGGAAGTGCAAAGAAATAGCAAACAAATACAGGCGTTAAAAAAACAAAGATCCCAATAGTACTATAAGATTACTTCAAGGCAACAGTGCCAAATAAGACGAGGCAGAATCCATTATAAAGAAATATCTTCTATAAAGAAATGTTTTCTTATAAAAAGAAATTTGACAGAATTGGATTTGAATTTCAAGGAGGAAAAGCTCGTATATAGACTGAATTCAAAACTTGTTAGGAAAGATCTCCCCAATACTTCATTCCACTTTTCATTTGGATATTACCAATATTAGAAAAAAGAATATCACAATAGATATTACAAACATTAAAAATGTTACTAGAAATATATAAGCAACCGCATGCCACTAAATTTGAAAATTATAAAATGCACAAATTCCTAGAAAAACACATGATAACTAGAAAGAAAAAATAGAAAATATGAATATTCTTCCATGTACCTATTTTAAAAATTGAAGCCTGAGCAACATAGGGAGACCCTATCCCTACAAAAAGCAGCAAAATTGTAAAAACTAGTCAGGCATGGCAGTGTGCACCTGTAGTCCCCACTACTCCAGAGGCTGAGGTGGGAGGCTCACTTAAGCCCAGGAGGGCACATCTGTAGTGAGCTGTGATCGCACCATTACCTCCAGCCTGAGTGACAGAGCAAGACCCTGTCTCAAAAACAAAGAAAAAAATTAGCTCGCCTTGGCCTCCAAAGGGCTTGGATTACAAGTGTAAGCCACCACGCCTGGCCTAAGTCTATAATTTAAAATTTTTCCATAAAAAATTAGGCTGAGATGACTTCCCAATTAATTACTCCAAAAAGAAATTTTTTTTTGTTTTTTAAAAGAACTAATTTTACACAAACTCTTCCAGAGAATAGAAGAATAATCTCTGAGCTCATTTTACAAAGCCAGAAAAACCTTGATAATAAAGCTTGAGAAGAAAATTACAGGAAAAGAAAAATGCATGTCAATTTCAAATATGAATATAAATGCAAAGCATCCTAAACCTAGTAACAGCAACTCTAAATAGTGATAAAAATCATAATACATTACAGGCACACTAGGCTTAGTCCAAGAATTCTAGATCTGTTTGACATTCAAAAACATCAAGCAGTGAAATGAATCACATAAACCGATCAATATGATACACTGTATTAACAGAATAAATAATAAAAATTATTTGATTGCTTAACTAGGTAGAAGAAAATAATTTGATATAATTTAATATTCATTCATGAGAAATATTCTTAGTAAAATAGAAATAGAAGCAAATTTCCTTAATCTGACAAAGAGTATTTACAAAAAAGCCTACAGCAAGAATCATGTTTAATGGAGAAACGTTAAAAATGTTCCCTGGTATCATGAATGAGACTAGAGTATCTGTTATTGTCAGTTCTACTCAAGATTGTATTGGAATTTCTAACCAGTAAAATAAAACAAGGACAAAAATAATCAAAGATCGCTAGGAAAGAAAGAAAAATCTCATTGACAGATCACATGTTTATTCACATGCAAAGTCCAAAAGAATCACAGACAACTTAATAATTTAGAAAGGTAATTAAATTCAGAGTCAATATAAAAAATTAGTTTATTTCTAATATTATCAAAAGATAATCAGAATATAAAAATTTTATAAATGATACCATTTATAGTAACATAAAATATCTAAGAATCAATTAAAGATGTATAAGATCATTAGACTGAAAACTACAAAACTTTAATGGAGGAATATATAAGATTTGTGGACTGTAACACTTAATATTACAAAAATATTAACTCTCCCCTGCTGATCCACAGATTTATATCCTAGCAGCATAAGGAAAGTATCATTGATGGGCATGTGTCAGAAATTTTAAAATCAGAAAAGGTTAACTATAATTATATTAGAAAACCTAACATACAGTTATTATGATTAAAAACAACTTAGAATTATGACAGAGAGGAGTGGTGACGGCAGGGCATTACTTACCCTACCCAGAAGAAAATTCATTCGTACTAATGTAAACCCTGACTATTTAACCTGTTTACCTAGAATTACGATACATCTAGGTTGGGAGCATGATGGCAGAGAGAGAGAACTATGTAGTCACCTATCCTTGGGGAAAGTAAAGAAATAATGACTCAAATCAACAAAGAGCTTAATAAGTAAATTAATTCGAAATATGAAGAGAATTGTAAAGAGAAATGACAAGAATTAAGAATAAATGTTTCTGGCAGAGCCTAGAAGACTTAAACAACTAGTAATAAACTACTGTTTTGAGAAGTCGTTTTTAAAAACACTATTTGATTTTTTTCATCTGTATTCCTGTTACTTAGAGGAAAAAAAATTTCACAGATGCTTTTACATGACAGTTGTCATGTTTTTAAAATGAACTAGAAAAATACATTATAATTATTGGTAACTATGAATTAACAGCCTATGCATTCCTTAAATTTTTTCTTTTCTTTTCTTTTGAGACAGGGTCTCATTCTGGAGTGCAGCGGCCTGATCTCAGCTCACCACAAACACTGTCTCCTAGGTTCAAGCAATTCTTATGCCTCAGCCTCCCAAGTTGGGACTACAGGCACGTGCCACCACATATGGCTAATTTTTGGCATTTTTAGTAGAGATGTGTTTTCACCATGTTAGCCAGGTTGGTTTCTAACTCCTGGCCTCAAGAGATCTGCCTGCCTCAGCCTCCCAAAGTGCTGGGATTACAGGTGTTGAGCCACTGCATCCAGCCTCATTCCTTAATTTTTAAAAATCCACATATAATGTTTCAATTACAATTTTTCCCTCCATAAAGACTGACCATATCTCCAGACTATCTTGGGCTCCAACCTATCATCTTTTACTAGCTGAACATGCAACAATGACTTTAAGAGCCTAAATTTTCTAATATTCAAATTCATGTTTTATTATTGTTTAAAAATACTGAGCTACCCGTTAGTGTGTCCATATTTCTGTCAGTGACATCATTCTCCCAGTCACTTTATTCTAAGATTCTTCATATAGGCAGAGCTGATAAGTCAATAAATTTTGTCAATTCTTTTATGACCAGAATAAAACACACCTTTATCATTTATGCCCTAACTTCCTGTAAGAGTTTCTTTAATAATCTCCTAACCCTGTCAGTCCTCATACTACATACCACTGACAGGCTAAAACTTCTGTCTGGAATGTCCCTCCATACTTCTCTGCTTTTGAAGACGACATGCTCTGTCATTCTTCTGGTGTTTTTTTTCATTGTACTTATCACAACATGATACGTTATATATACATGTATTTGTCTGACTTACTTCCTATCATCACACTAGATGGAAAGTTCCATGAGAGCAGGGACTTTGTCTTGTTCACTCCAGTATCCCATTGTTTAGAAAAGTACAAGGTGAAGGCTCAAAAAATAATTTTTAATGAATGAATAATTTAATTCACTAATTTAACAAGTTTACATAGTAAGCACTATAATGGAGAAATGTGAAAAAGCAATGAATAGCCCAATACAGTGTGATCAGAAAAGAAGAAAGATGAAACACTAAGGATGGTCTCTAAATCCAAACTTGGTAAATCAGTTTTCTGAACAGAAGAAGTGACATCTAAGTTCTTGATGTAACTTGAGAGATGAACAAGAAATAGGCAACTGAAGGCAGGAAAGGAAACAGCATGAAATTCGACTGGGGTATGCAAGGGTCAGGGGTAGGGGATGAATATATTCAAAAACCTGAAAAATGTTCCATATGCAGAATAAGAGAACAAAGTGAGGCCAGAGAGGTAAGCAAAAGCCGTATCATGAAGGGCTATGTCAGTCATGTTAATGTGTTCTGAATTTACCCTAAAAGCTACCAGAAAGCACTGAAGAGTTTTTAGCAGTATAACACTATTAACACCATTAGACCATCATCCCAGCGGAACACCTGGCTGCAATATGAAGAGTGAAGTTAGGGAATAAGATAAGAAGCACTTGTGCCCAGGAGTTCAAGACCAGCCTGGGCAACATAGTGAAATTCCATCTCTATAAAAAACACAGAATTAGCCAGGCATGATGGTATGTGCCTGTGGTCCCAGCTACTAAGGAGGCTGAGGTGGGAGCATCACTTGAGCCCAGGAGGTTGAGGCTGCAGTGAGCTGTGATTGTGCTACTGCACTCTAACCTGAGTGACTAAGCAAGATGCTGTCTCCAAAAAAAAAAAAAAAGACAAGAAGCAGAGAGAGAGAGATGAGATGAAATGAATGATAGTTACCTAGTATCAGAATGGAGTAAGTGAACATTCAGGAGGTAGGATCAATAGGACTGGCTGGCTAACTAGATGCTTGAAGTGAAAGATAGGAAGAGTCAAGGATAATGCTTGGGTTTCCAGCTTAGGCAGCCAAGTGGACAGTGGTCTTTTCATTGAGATAAAGCACATCTAATAAAAGGCAGATTTGATTGGATGATAAAGGAGTTTAGAGAGATAAAGAGATAAATTACAGGTGCTGGTGAGACTTCCAAGTGAACAGTGTTAGTAGGTGAATTGACAGACATGACTGAAGCTCAGGATGAAGACATAAATTTGGAAATCATTAACATATGGATGATAACTGACGCCAGGGGAATGAATGAAATCACCCCTGGAGGGTTTACATACAAAAAAGAATGCATAGTATTCCCTGGGAAACCTCGACATTTTAAAAGACAGATAGAGACAGAAGAACCTAAGAAGGAGATTGAGAAAATAGAAAAGTATAGAGGAAAACCAAGAAAGTAGAGTCAAAGAATGAAAGCTAATGTTTCAGAAAGAGGGGTAGTCACATTGTTTAATGTTAAAGCAGGGCAAGAAATTTATAGACCGAAACTTGTCCATTCAGTTTAACAAGGAACATTGGCAATCCTGATAAGAACAGTTTCAGTGAGAACAAAAGCTATTATTTCAGAGATATAAACATTGAGTCAGAGGTAAAGCAGATCATAAATGCACACAATGCCAAGAAGTTTGACTTTAACAAGAAAAGAAAGAGAACAAATGCTAAAAGGGGAGAAGGGGTAAGGTGTATAATTTGTTTTAAGAAGGGTGGATTTGAATATATTTAAATGTTTTGAGGAAGAAGCCAGTTTAGAGACAGGCTGAAGGTAAATGGTAACTGCTCTGAGAAGGAAGGAGGGAGTGCATCTGCAGAGTACAGATGTTGGAATAGCTTTTGGCCACCAGGAGATAACTTTAAGTTCAGTTCAGATGGATAATACAAAAGCTACTCTCTGGTTAAAAATGATCTAAATGTTTCTCATTTTCAAATTTTAAAACAAATGCCTCAGTCTATTTAATTTTACACATATTGAAATATAAATTTAAAATAAAATACCCTTTTAAATTACTGAATTACCTGCCCCCCCAAAACAAGTACTAATAATACTCAAAGCTATAGAAAAGTGGCCCTCAACCCCCAGGCCACACATAGGTACCAATCCATAGCCTGTTAGGAGCTGGGCGGCACAGCAGAAGGTAAAGCATGACCGCCTCGGCTCTACCTCCTGTCTGATAAGCAGTAGCATTAAATTCTCACAGGAGCACAAACCCCATTGTGATCTGCACATGTGAGGGATCTAGTTTGCACCCTCCTCATACAAATCTAATGCCTGATGATCTGAGATGGAATGGTTTCATCCCAAAACCATCCCCCTCCCTTTCATCTGGTCCATGGAAACATTGTCTTCCATGAAACCAGTCCCTGGTGCCAAAAATGTTGGGGATTGCTGCTATAGAAGGTAAGCTGAAACTGGAATGGATGTAACTTCTCGATAAGTCTTTTAATTTGGTATAACCCTTTGGAAACCAATTTCCTACTATGTATCAAAAATGTAAATATTCACACTAATTATATTTCTGGGAATCTAGCCCAAGGAAACATAAAATATTGTTACAAAATATTTTTTACATTTAAAAAGTAAGTCCAGCATATATCTCATGCCTCTTCTAAAGATTTCTTCAAGCCTCCTAGCAACAGTAACCTTACTTTTCTTGAACACCTATAGCACCTGCCTGTATTACTCTACTATTCATTTGGCACTTGGTATATGGCATCTTCCCAACATTACCCAGAGTAATATTTTTAAGTGTTATAGGACACATCCTCTATTTTCTCTGTCCAGGCAGCCAATTTTTCTGTACAGAGCAAAGGAATATAATATCCTCCATGTGACTCTGTGCTTTAGCCTATCTATTTGTCATTCATTAAGAATATTATAATGAAAATGTACTAGAAATAACTGTTAGAGATTAGAAACAAGTAAATGTTGCTAGAATGCCTCAAATAATAACCCTCCAGGTTTTAGCAACTGAAAGCTGAACTATTTTATGCATTTTTCATACAAAATATATTTAAAGTGCACATTTTAAAAATTTATCTTTCATCAGGAAAGTTTCTTCTAATACATTTAATTCCTTCTAAAAGAAAAGGCTGGCTTCTAGAAGTGGGTAAAGGAAAGTTTCATATGAAACTTGAAATGAGAATTGGGAAAATGAAATAAAAGGAAAAAAAAATCTAAGATCAAGTAGAAGATTCAAACCTGCTTCTTCACTATTAAACAATTACACCTACGAAAAAAGTGACTATTCTGTAAGAAACGTAATTAATATTCAAAGATTGTCAAAAACACCAAAAGCCTATTAGCCCTCTATAATCTAACAATTAAAAGTAAGAAGTAATAGTTCAAAGATGAAACATCTTTGGTTTGAGGCCAAAAGAGAAAAAGAAACAATCAAGAGACTAGATAGTATAAAGATGACAGCAGCAAAAAAGTAAGAAACAGAAATGATATCATGTTCTGCATATTATGCAGTGGGTAAACTAGAAAAGGCATTGTTACCAGCAAAAATTACAACTCAATTAGACTAAAAAGATCTTGAGATGTGTTTTATGCATCTAGCTGAATAAAGATATCTCAATGATTACTGTTTGGGACAATAGTCTGATAATTGGTAGAGTTCCCTCCTCCCTACTACAGAGTTCTTTTTAATCTAAAGAAAAGACAAGCAATCATCAAATACTCTGATGCTATATACAAAAATGGCTGCCTACTACCCTATTATAACTAGGTTTTACAAATTTCATCACTACCTTATAATTTTAATTATAAGTAGAACTCACTGCTGAATTCTGTTTAATACTTTTCTTTACATACCCTAATTTGCATTTTTAAAGTTAAGGCATTTTCAAGGAGTCAATACATTAAAAATTCATAATTTATATATTTTATAGAATTCAAATTAGGCTCAAATTAGGCTGCCATATAAATGAGCTGGGCATAGGCTGTTGGTTATAAAAGACAAAATTATTATTTTTAATGATTGCTTCTCATGTAAATTAAACATTTCAGATCTTTTCATGGTAGAGCCTAGTTAAGATTCAGAAACCTCATCCTAGTTATAGGCCTCAAAATTCAACACTTTAAAGGGAATTATAATACCACTATCTTGAGCATCTTATTAAAAGAATTTGATATAAAGAATAAAAACATTTCTATCTATCAAACCTCAAAAATAGAAACCTCATTGTCTAATTCATTTACTCTATGATAAAAATAACTTCTCCAAATGGAATATTTGGCAATTTATATTACCGACTGAGTCAATGAATCCAAGTAATGGATAGCAAAACTGGAAGAATCACTTCTGCCTATGTATATTTTGCCAACTATCTCCTCAATAACAATAGCTGATTAACAGTCATCTGCCATATGTATATCAAAATAGAATTAAAACCAACATCTTCCCTTTACTAACTAACTGACTCTAAACTGGAATACTTGGGATAACAGATCATGATTTTTAAAACATTAACACGAAAATGGTCTTTGTATTATTTTCCTATATTCTGCCCAATGTACAGTCCTATTTGTGAGACAGCAGTCAAATATTACCTCAATTCTTACACTGAAGATAAAGAAAGAGAAAAGACAACTAATGTCTTAGCATAATCAAAAGTATCCAACAAAAATTGCCAGGTACCATAAGGATAAATAAAAAACAACCAAAGCTTTTAGAGAAATGGCTCGATAAATAATTTTAACACTTCCTGTCTATGCAAGCTAAGAGGAAGATTAAACCCTGAAAAGATCTGGGTTGAAATGACATAAGCTTCTGGGGAGAGACAGAGGAGATGGAACTTTAGCGTTTTGGACACATACCTTTCATTTGAGAATAATCTCATACACCATAATAAAAGAAAATTTAAAACTATTCAACATACCAAAGAACAAGGAGCAACTAGTCTGGTTATTTCAACTTTAAACTTCTCAGTTACCAATATCTTTATAGCCAGATAAACACCCAGTAAATAAATACTAGAGTTTTTTTTAAACTGTGACTGAATTTAGGTGCAGAAAATAATTAAATTACTGTTAAAATGGCCAGAATTTGCTAATCAATTGATGTTTAAATAAAACATTTGGGTTTATAGACTATATTGAGAATGATTTGGCAAAGAAAAGATGAGGATAAAATCTGTTCAATACTATCTGATTTCAGTAAGGCAACTCAAATTTCCAACGTGGAACAACATTTTTAATTAAAGATTACATTCCACCTTCTTTATCTTTCAGAATTTCTGGAGCAAATCTGTTTTACCCAATTACATACTTTCAAAATTTTCAATTAATAAATACCTTTGCGGGGAAATGATTTTTAAATCACCAAAAAGTCAAAGGACAAGATGTTCAAGACTTTAGATAGCATCTGAGAAAGAATACAACCAGGGAATGGCTTTATCAAGGCGGTCAAAGTTCAGAATGGCAGAATTCCTTCCCTGTTGTAATGAATATACTGCAGCTTCCGGTGGTTTAGTGACTATCACTGGGTGTGGGAGTAAAACAGAAGGGAAAAGCCTCACACAGAAAGCTGAATGGCCCAAAGAAAACCTAAGTGGTGACAAGAGCCTAAAGGCACATGCAGGTACGCATCTTTTATGTTGGATGTGATACACTTACATGGCCCCTGTTGAATCTCTTGGGGACCAACAGTAAAGCAAGTTTAGAACTTCAAATCTTGAGACATCTATAGCAAGATGCTGATCCAATGTGGCTCCAAATATCTTCTGTTTTCCTGGCTCACCTGAAGAGGAAAAAACACTACAGAGGATGTGGGAACTGAATTTCTTTATGTAGTTTCTTCTAGAGCAACTGTCTGAAAGTTTTGGCCCAATCCTTTATGAAGTCTGGAGATGAGACACTTGGAGGACTAGTGAAAAACAAAATTCAAATGAAAAGGTGGAGTGAGACATCTAAAAGGGGAATACGAGAGCAAAAGATAATCGTCGTAGGTAAATCAGTGTTTCTAATCCTTAGGTGGACTCAGGTGGGAGGAGGCAGAGAAAGGAGAGGAAAAAAAATTCACAGATGTTTCTCCCTCCACTCCCTCACCCCAATTGCTACTCAAAATTCATGAACTGCCTAGGCTTTATGACCACAATTAGGGAGTGAATAAGCAAGATTACTTGGAAGGTTTAAGCATTTTGTCCAGTCTCCCTCCCCGGGCTGAATGGCATTATTAGGCAGCAGGGAGGCCTTTCATGTAATGCTTTTTTTTTTTTCTAAGAAAAGATTCTGGTGGAATACAGCTTGAAGCAATAAAGAAAGAGAAAAATTAATTGAATTTGTACAAAAATGGAAGTCACAGGACAATATACCATATTGACAAAGTTTATCTAATTATGTTTTTCAAAAGGGGTGGGACAGATTTCACGAAATAAGAAATCAGAATAAAAAGTAGTTTTAGCTCCCAAATTATAGAAAATATTTTGAAACTAAGCAACACAAACTACATGCTTTATTCTTCTATGAAATATTATCCTTGGAAAGATAATCTTTAAAAAACTAAGATTGACAGAACCAAGTCTGATATATATGACCACACGAAAAGCCTAAAAATTTAGTCCATAATATTAATTAGATTCATTCTTAATTAACTTATATTTTTTCTTAAAACATTTAACCTAAACTTTGCATACTCCAGCATTCATGTAATAGCCAAGGACATAAAACAATTTTTTTTCCAAATATGCTCCATTTTAACCAGAATTTATTTGAATTATGTCTGGTAAAAATACTGGTATTTTTCTGAAAAATAAGACTGGAGAATGAATTAGATCCTTACCTGACGTGGCTGTTCATTCATTCGTTGTGGGTCTGATTTCACTTTATTACTAGGATGATTTGTGACTTTGGTTACGGGTTGTTTGAAAATTGATGCTGTTTGTCTAATTGGCAATGTTGTATTCAAGTCTGGTTTACCCTGTGAATATAAATGTATTTTTATTTAAAATATTAATACAATCAGAAGACTTCTAGTTCAAAAATCTATTACTTGAAATCAAATTATTCCAAACTTCTCAGTCTATTGCAGCATTTTAAATACTCCAAAGTGCATTTAAAGCACTTAATATGTAATACATGCATACGTTTCCTCAAAATAAATAAAAAGCTTTTTATATACTTTTAAGTGTAAGAGAATTCTCTATATGAAGTTCATATCTGATTAGCAAGGTACTAAAAACTTTTAAATGAACAAATGTTTACTGTTGGTTTATACAAAAAAAGAACTTTGGGGTTTGTTTAGAGACAGGGTCTCACTGTGTTGCCCAGGCTGGAGCACAATGACATGATCATGGCTCACAGCAGCCTTGACCTCCAGGGCTCAAGCAATCCTCCCACCTCAGCCTCTCCAGTAGCTGGGACTATAAGGACGTGCCAGAACACTAGGCTAATTTTTGTATTTTTTGTAGACATGGGGTCTCCCTACATTGCCAGGCTGGTCTCAAAATTCCTGGACTGAAGCAATTTGCAGCCCTCAGCCTCCCAAAGTGCTGGGATTACAGGTGAGCCACGACACCCAGGGAAGAACCTTAAGGATAACACTCAGGATAGCAATCATTTCTACATTCTGCAAATGGAGGAAGATATTGATATACTTGGGCATTAAAATATATTATATTAAAATATAAACAACTTGATCAGCAGTTAGGAGGCCAGATTTACATAAAACCACATAAATTAACCTCTTTCATATAAAAGTAGGTAAGTAGAAATGGAAATTCTAATTCCAGCAAACAGAACTCAATTTACAAAAACGTGATAAGGAAGTATTCCTTATTTTTAATATATCATAGGTCTTTGAATAATGTCGTTTTGTTCAATGTCTTTTTGTTAGAACAATGATGAGAAAAAAAATAATCCATGCCCAGCCTAAGCCCATCTGTGTGAAGTTAGCATGTTCTCCCCAGGTCTGTTTGGGTTTTCTCTACGTACTCCTGTTTCCTCTCACCTTGAGAAGGTGAGTGAACTTTACATTCAGTGGTGCATCCCCATGGTCCCAGCCTGAGCAAGTATGAGTGTGACCTGTGATGGGATGGGGTCCTGTCCAGGGCGGGTTCCCACCTGGTACCCTGAGTTGCTGAAAGAGGCTCTGGCCACCCACGACTCTGAACTGGAATCAGTGGGTGAATAATCTTTTTATATTAATCTTTCTTAAATATGCATGGAGCTCACATTAATTTCAGTGTTTATCATCAGAAGTGTTTTGGTCTTTATTTAGAAGTTTGAGATGTTTTGTGACCAGAAATATGCCATAGGAACTTAATTTTTGTTTGTATCAGTTAGCCTAGAGTAAATAGGTTTCATTATACGTCATTTGGCCAAGTCAGTTTCCAAGAACCTATCAACATTAAGTGAGGACTTACTGAATATTGTATTTAATACTTTTAAAGGAGACTTAACATTGAAGCTGAAAGCCACATCACTTATTTATCTAGTTTTAATCAACCAATAAATCAAGTCTAAGATGTGTTCCAGTGATGACAAAATGTAGCACAGACCTGCTATTAAGTTATTTTGCAATACTCTTAACAAGAAAGAAAAGGGAGAAAACACAATTGTTGTGTGTGTGATTCTGGCAAAAAAGATGAAAAGTTATATATACCTGAAAACAAAAAACATCTCATAAATTTTTGACACAGAAATAAATTTGATAAATTAACAGGATATTTGATGAACTTCTATCTTTACTACTAACCCCACATAGAAATTATAACATCAACTTCCATGCTCCAAAACAGTGGTTCTCAAGCGTGAGCATGCATCAGAATCACCCAGAGGGCTTGTTAAAACACAGATGACTGAGTCTCACCCCTGGCACTGGGCATTTGGCAGGTCTGAAATAAAGCCCAGGAATCTGTGTTTCTACTAAGGTCTCAGGTGATACTGATGCTGCTAATCAGGGGACCACACTTGGAAAAGCACAGCTCTAAAACAAAGATTGCAAATTGGTGGCAGGTGGATCAAGCCCAACCCAGAGATGTGTTCAGTTTTTAGTGCCTTTAATAAATTAAGTCAGCACCTAAAAATCTAGAGTCTTCATATAAAATCCAGAATTCTAGCTTCGTTTAAAAACTGAAAGATCTAGAAATATGGACTTGGTTTGGCAGCAATAGGCCGTGACTGATTGTATTGGCTGTCCACTAATGGCCTCAGGGTCTACCGTTGCAACATTCCTCAACAACTCACATTTGCATTACCTGTCTGGGCCTGTAGGCACTGAGTCTGTGACCTCTATTTTAAAAATATTAGCGTGCCTAGAAAGGTAAGCCTCACAATAATCTGACAATTGTTACCATTACAGTATTATTTAGATCCACTATCCACCTCTACCCCGCCCCACACAACACAGCCCTCCTGTATGTTTGTATTGGGCAATCCTGTCATTCCTTTATCTCATTTTTTCTCCCAATGTCTCTGCTTACCTTTAAAAACTATGCTCATCTCAAATGACTCTAACAGTATTATTTCTCAGGTATTTAGCTTTATCTTTATGGACTTTCAAAAAATATATAATGTGTAAATTTGGCAACAAGCTGCAAAGTAACCACTAAGGTTGCCAACTCTACAAAGGGTGAGGCTCAGGGATACGCACTTTAAGTGCTCTTCTGGTCATTCTGTGATGCAAAGAAAGTTTGAACACCTCTGATTTATGACATCTAGACCATTTGGAGGCCCTAAATGAAGTCACCCAACCTATTAAAGACACCAGACAATATTCAATCCTACAGCAGATTCACACATAAATGCTTATAGGGAACTTCTTGTCACTAATTAGGTAAAATCAGTATGTATTATTAAACGATATATCTTGTTTGGCATTTAACGTTTTTGTTTTTGAGAGAAGTCTCACTCTGTTACCAGGCTGGAGTACACTGGCAGGATCTTGGCTCACTGCAACATCCACCTCCCAAGTTCAAGCGATTCTCCTGCCTCACCCTCCCGAGTAGCTGGGACTACAGGCATGCACCACCACGCCCAGCTAATTTTTGTATTTTTAGTAGAGATGGGGTTTCACCATGTTGGCCAGGATGGTCTCGACCTCTTGACCTTGTGATTCACCCACCTCGGTTTACCAAAGTCCTGGGATTACAGGTATGGCCTTTGCTCTGATAAAGTATGATACTCTGCTGGTATTAGAATAAAGGTGGCATTCCCTGTCTACTTCAGCAGACACACTGAAGTATTTGCAACTGTCTGCATGCATAAACATATTCAAGTCTGTGAGATTCTCATTGTTACCAAGGATGACAGGAGGCAGCAGGAACTACTCTAACCAGTTCTAAACTATGAATCCTGAATCCATAAAGACTGGGAGGAAGCATGGAATATGCCAAACTATTGATGCTGCAATATTGATGCTATTGATGCTACACTGGTAAGATGGATGTTTTTCCATCGACTTATGTTTTTGTGCAGTAAAAAAAATTAAAAGAAAAACCTGGCTGAAATATTCAAGATATACAATTAACTTCCACTGTCTAATAAGACAGTTCATTCCCCATCGGCACAGAATAAGACATTATCCAAAATGTGCCACATTATTCTTCAATCAATCTTATTTTGGTTGTTAATATTTTTTCTCCTTTTAACTGGCCTAGAAGCTCTGATGACAGAAAACAAAATGTCTTTAATTTAGTATTCTAAAACAATAGCATATGAAGTTGAGTAATCTGTAAAGCTGGACTAACAAGTTTTCCCAGAAACTGTCACAGAAACAGTAAATTCTATTACCTCTACCCTGAGGGCTGCCCTGAGTCACTATTAATTTATGCCCAGTTGTATGTCTGGAGTTGTTCTACAGTTTAGAATCAAAAGAACCAATCTACCATCAACTTCAGAGTTAAATGCCAAACACTTTTTTATGGGACACAATTAAAGCTGTTGATGTACATGCAAGCTACCCTTTCAACATAAGAAAAAGGGAAGCAGAAATTCTTTGTTACAAAATTAAACTGGCAAACACATTCCAGTATCAAAACTAAGTTTCCAACCTTTGACAAATCTACGTATAGACTATCCCTCAAATCAAAATTTAATAAATTTCATAATAATGTATTAGGTTGAAAATATTTTTCTTGAGAATCTATTTTATTCCCTTAGTTGCAGGGAGGAATATAAAGATAAATCTTTCTTATTTTTAAAAATTTTACTTCCCATCTTTCCAATAAGTATCAGATATGTCTTTTGTACACTCCCAAAAGACAAAATACACAATAAAAATTGATTTTTAAAATCAGAAAATCAAGGACAAGGAAAAAACAGATATCCTTTTGAAAAGATCAATAGTGATACTAGAGCCAAGTATGAAATGTGGATCTGAATGTTCAAGAGGCCTGGGCAAAAAAAGAAACATTCAATTATACAGATATCATGGTCAGAAAGGATGACACATACGAAATAATGAGGAAAACAAAAAAAAGTCCAGGTATTAAATCTAGAAGAAAATTAATAAAGGCACTCAACTTCACAACAAATATTAAGCAGATTTCAAATGCTTTTTCTTTTTTCAGTGACTTTCCATAAAAACCAAGAACGTAAGTCTTAAAGAACAACTCAGTAATGGTGTGTCTGAAAGGGTCTAATGATTGTGTAACTTTCCAGTGATCTCACATGATTAAGGATACTAGAGAATACCTAAAGAGGTAGATGAAGAACACATATCACAAGCCAGTGGTTATCAAATATTTTTGTATTTCTACCCCTTACGAGAAGTGTGAAAACATATATACCCCACCTGCATCTTAAAGTCAGCAAGAATATTTCATATTTTAATCAGTTGCAAAGGATGCACTTATCAGAAGTAATTTAAATGCCAAAAGTTTAATAATAAACTGTTACCTCTAACAGAATCTAAAGATACCCACCATTACCTATGTATATATGAACAAACTCTCAATAGTTATAAATTTACGTTCTCTTTGCTCTTTGAATATTCCATTTCCAAAGTCATTTTCCATTTTAAACTTGATAATCTTTCACTGATCATTTATATATCATGAAATTATTTAACCCTCTGTGACCATAAAGCTCTTGGTGATAAAACAACAAATTTCTTCTGGTTTATTACAATTATTAGTATATAAGT
This sequence comes from Callithrix jacchus, assembly GCF_049354715.1. NCBI lineage: Eukaryota > Metazoa > Chordata > Mammalia > Primates > Cebidae > Callithrix > Callithrix jacchus. Next base: position 97,396,374 of record NC_133514.1, read on the forward strand.
GACCAAAATAAAGCATTACAATATATAATTACATATAAAAGATAGAAATTTATTGTGTGTGTGTATATATATAACTTAATGAAAAGAATTTTTTAAATAGTTTTATATTCTCAAGTGCATATTAGTAATTGCTAGAATGGGACAAGGTATAGCATCTACTCCTAGTCTTCCTTTTTTATAGATGTAGCACTAAGAAACCTTGTTCACATAAATGAGTAGATAGAATGAATTTTATTCCATGTCATTCAAATTCTCTCAACTCCCTTTGAGTTATATGATAGAATGTAACAGTGAACCATCAAAAAACTTTAAAAATCAGTCAACATCTACATAAAGTCCTCTAAATTTTGTAGAACGCAAAAACTGTACTTGTGGAAAGAATTGACTGTTTGAGGCATTCATGTTCTCAATCCAATATGTCGTAGTGTCCCTTTATGAGATATCCATCATTTTGTACCATGGCAATATTGCATACAAGTGAGAAGTAAGCTGTTCTGTAAAATGGGAGGTTGACTAAAAAGGAAAATTACAGAAAAAATAATGTATATTTCTATCCTAGGTTACATTCTCAGATCAGCTGAAGGAAAGAGTGTATATGGAATCTGAAGATATCAAAACAGATTCTTTTAAAACCATCCATGTCAATGTGTATTATGTAAAGCCTCCACACAGCATAGTTTGAACACCAGGGACTCTATACTATATTGTAAATACCACTTTTTCTCAGTCTGTGCTTTGAAATAAAGCTGCATGACAGTTCAAGTTGTACATATTCCAGGGCCCAAGCCTAGTGAACTCATTTTATCTTTAAAATTCTGCAAATTTTGCCCTTTACCTTAAACATTAGCCATGTTTAAGGTAAAAATGTTACTCTACCTACCCAAAATGTTCAAATAAAACTGACACTTCCAAGTATTATTCAAGTGTCAGATTAATTCTGTGGTTTTTGCATGTACCACACACTCCCCAAAAGATACTCATGCCACAATTTGAGAAACAGAGACTATAAGGTCACCTGCCTCATCTGGAAATGAGAATAATAATAGCTATTGCATAAGTTTCTTATAAAAATCAAATAAGATAACGCACATTATGCTGCTGCTGCTGCTAAAATGCAGCTTTCATTCAATTGCTCATTGAACAAATACCGAGTGCCTACTACGTGCCAGGCACTGACTGGACCACCAATATATAGTCATAAAAAAAGGAAAAAAAATCAGCCCTCAGTAAAACAAGTCTATAGTTTATAGTCATGTTGGTACATATTCTAAATAAATAGCAACTATTTCTTTAACATAAGCAGGTTACTGAACATGCTATTGAAATTTAGAAATTTACCCTGTTAAGTTTTCCCAGAAACAAATCTATCCCCTCATTCAAACACAGGTGTGCCCAAGTGATACCTTTATGTCAAATCAAGGCTATCTGAAAAAGTAATTGCAGATTTGCTCCAGAACATATATGGTAGTTCATAGTGAATGTCTTTCCACAAAATCAAATGCCAACAATGGAAGTGCCTTACAATTCTTCAAAAGATTTTAATTAATTCTCATATGATAAAACCATTTTAAAATGTACAATTCAGTGATTTCTATAAAACTAATTTGTGCAACTTCACAGGCTTTTACAAAAAGTTAAAAAAAATTATCTGGTATCCACGATGTTTATGCAGAAAATCCACTTAGTCTAATATCCTAAGTTGAGAACAAGATTTTTTTAAAGGAGATCAATGGCATATTAAAATATTAATAGAATGGATGGATTACACTCTGAGCTCATTAAAAAGGGCTACACCTGTAACAGAAGAATGAAGGATTGCAATTCATCAATGAAAACAAAGTTTTCAAGAGTTCTGCTTAAGAAATAACTTATTGGAGCTTTAGTTAATATAAGGTCATTAACAGACATCACCAAAGATGCCAGAGACTTTCAACCAGATATCCTAGAGTCTACGTTATATGTAATTAATCATCTCCTTGACTTCTCAGTTGGCATGAGCTATATACACATCCTTGAGAGAACTATGGAAATAGTGACACAAACAGTTTGCTGTAGGGCTTAATTCTATTGCTGACCTGGAGTCTACAAGTTAGGTTAGCTCTTCAGGACCTATAAAAGTTAGAAAAATAGACCTTGGTTGTCAACAAACACCTGGGCATACAAACAAATCTTGTTAAATCCATACATACCATGGACAACTCTGTCTCCAAATCTACCTTCACAGACCCTCTCAGAAAGTTGTCACACACTTAGACACATTTGAAGCACTCATTTATAATATGATCAAGCTAAGACCACACCGAACAAATCATTCCCATCAGCAGGCCTATTTGCTAGCATGGCTAACATTCTTCTGTTCACTCTGCTTCCCAGCAATCTCCAGCCAATCAATGTCTACATGACTCAAACGGAACAGTACTATTAATAGCTAATAACCTTCTGATTATCTTCATTAACTAAAGATTTATCAGCTAAAGATAAATATCCACTCATTAAAACTATTTCTATATACAAAATTGGCAGTTAGTTGAACAAGATCAATATAAATTCATTCTAGTGTCCTTTGCTATATCTTACCCTTTCTTCCTTTATTCCTTCATTAAACCAGTACTGTCCAAGTCACCATCATCCCCCACCTGGACAAATAAAACAGCTTCCTAACCGGCCTCCTACTTCCACCTCTGTATCTCTACATTTTCCACACGCAGTCAAAGCAGTCATATTTACCCCTACATAAAACCCTCAAACTGCATTCTATACTATTCCTTATGCTGGCTGGCACAGCCCTATGACTGCTCTGACCAGGCTTGCCTACTTTAACCTCACCTAGTACTCCTCCCCCGCTGACTAAGCTCCAGCCAACCTGACCTTTTTGTCTTCATGAGTGCATCCTTCCTTAGGGAATTAACACTGGCTACCCCCACCATATGGAAAGCTTTTCCTTCTGGTTTTTGTATAGCATCTCAAACTTTGAATATTCAAAATTGATTTTATTTACTCATGTAAATTATTTCCCTAAAGCTACCGCAATAAATGGCACCTCATTCTACCACTTAATCTAAAAAACCAAGAACTCACCTTTAAGTACTCTTTCTCTGTTATGTGCTAGACACAATTCATCAGCAAAACCAGTCAATCCTATTTGCAAGAGATTTAGAACCTGTCCACTTCTGTCTCCACGGCAGCATGTATCTAAATCATCATCAAAATCATCATCAAACTATAGCAGCTACTTGCTCCTCACCTCTATTTTTAATTTCAGTATCAAAGTAATAGAAACCTGTACTCAACAGTGGCCCACACTTATCCCTTGGAGGGATTTTAGGGTCTAGAAATGCTAGACTTATCACCTATAACCTATTCGTTCCCCTTCCCTGCCCCCAAATTTATCTACAGAGAACATAAGACACTCCGTTGAGCAAGACTTTAACAACTGACAAAAAAGTATCAGTATCTTTGGAAATAATTTTACTTTCTCCATAGGTCAGGAATGTTGGTGGAATAAATGAAGCCTTTGTTTTCCATTTGGATGGAGGAATCCTAGGAAGGTAGAAGCCAAGAGGCAGTTCTTACCACTCTATGCCTTACCAGGAGCTGGTAACCACAATGGTCCTACCACAGGGCTCTGATGGTGATTAACTGGCCATGAAGTACCTTAGGCAGAAATAAGTCAGCCCAGTAAGGCATTAACTTCAGTAACTGAAAAACCCATAGGCAAGTAAATGCCTTATCTGAGCTGCAGCAAGTGACCTGGCTCTTCACCTACTCCCTCACATCTTCCGCCCAACTCCTCCTGATTTTAAAAAAAGTGGTTATTTTTCAGTATTACATTGAGAATTTGATGAAGATAAGCTTTCTTAGAAAAATGTATACAAGGCTGGATGCAGTGGCTCACTCCTGTAATCCTAGCACTTTGGGAGGCCAAGGCAGGTGGATCAGTTGAGCTCAGGAGTTTGAGACCAGCCTGGGCAACATGGCAAAATCATTACTACAAAAAAATGCAAAAAATTAGCCACGAGTGGTGGCCTGCACCTGTAGCCCCACCTACTCAGGAGGCTGAGATGGGAGGATCACCTGAGCCCAGGAGTTCAAGGCTGAGTGAGCTGTGAGGACGCCACTGCACTTACCCCCAGGGAAGGAAGTGAGACCCTGTCTCAACAACAATAAAATGTATACACACATAAAAAATTTACACACAATTCAAAGGTTCCTGGAGGTCTGAGGCATGGTTGCCCAGATCAGAAACCTCCCTGCCTCTCTATTGGTTCCTTCCAAGCAGTTTCTTTGATAATGCATTCTCTTCTGAATACCTGTCTTCTCTCTTCCACCACTCATTCAAGCTTCTTAAGAGTAGTCCAACCATTTTTGTGGAAAGGGGTAAAAATGCACATATGTGTACATGTTTCTAAATGCATATAAGCTCTAGACAAACACACACAAAGTCTCATTAACAAGTTTCCTCTAAAGAAGAGGACTGGGACTGAAACAGGAGAGAGGGAGACATTTTTCACTCTGTGCCCAAATTACTCAACCAAGTAATAAAATTTTAAAACATCTGAAAGAACAGGCACATTGTGTTTCTAATTTCTCATTTCCCAGAAATTTTCTGGCATTCCAGATAGGACTTCGGATCCTTTCTACTCATAATAAACTGGTTACGTAAAGTCACCAGTTGCTCATATTGTAAATCCAATAGATAACGTCTATCCTCCCTGATCTCTAAGAAAAATCTTGTTTTCCAGGCTTTTGTAGTACCACATTCTCTTGATTCTATTTCCTTTCTGAAAGGTCCTCTTACTCTCCACAAGATTCATTTATTCATTTAATCCATGGGCCTACAGAGTGACAAGATACACTTCATTTGTCCTTATTCTTGGCTTTACCAACGACAAAACACTGGGAAAGGAGTTCTCAAAGTGTGACCTGAGAATTCCTGGAGGTCCCCAAGGTCCTTTTGGAAGTCCAAGAAAAAAACTATTTTAACTCATCTTCCTCACTCCACCCCCAAACTTGCCCTAATTCCCCTATTCCCTGACTTCCCCGCCCCAAGTGACCAAAGCCAAAATTGTTGCAGCCATCAATTCTCTTTCTGTAACCATCAGGTACTTATATCTAATTTCTCGGGTCTCACCTTTCCATACTTCCTGCCAGAGGATTAATTCAGGCCATCTTATTTTTCTAGACTAAAACGGCCAACTATTCTCCCAACTTCTAGTTTCATCCCTTCCCAAATCGTCTCCATATACTGTGTCCCCTTCTATATATCCAAATCTGATTCTTCACCACCAAGCGTTTCTCAGACTACACAGATATTGCCCAAAGAATAGATGAGCTCTCCACAAAAATTATTATTATTGAGGATAATTAAAACAAGTACTTTCTGGATCATGTGACTGAGAACCTAGTATACAGCCCTACACAATCCAAGTCTGTTTATACTCACAATAACATACTACCACTTTAAACCAAGATAATTCATGAGAAATAAATAATGGTAGACTTAACATACAACTGATTCCATTCAAGAGAATATAACGTTCTTTATTTTGAAATGTATCCATTTTGGGTGAATAGAGAAATGTGATGAAAGACCTGAGTCTTTCCAAGATACTAGAACTCTCAAGCCAAAATAAAAAACAATTTGTTTCATACCATATTCATATTTCAAGCAATTTGTAAAATATGTCATATGTCACATTAATGTTAGGGAACTTGAATTTTATTAGTTTTGCAGATTTATGAAACATCTGATGTTAAGACCTAGAAACACAAATTCAGTATGTTTATACATCTAAAACATTAAAATAAGCTTCTAGTGACAAACCAAGCTACTTGAAGTCCCCTACACATATCTTGCACTTAGAATCACTGTACTCTTCTTTATCCAATCCTAGAGTACTCCAATTAAATTTTAATATCATCTTGCCTCTCCTTCCAGTTCCCTGCTAAAAATGTTGACAGTCACATCTGTGAAATCCTGAAACATCTCCTCTTTAAAAAGAAACACAAATGCCTAAACAATATTTAGCTTTTGAAGCAAAGGTTTGGTTTTTATTTTCATATTGAGAGGCAAAGCTCTGGAACTGTGCTGTTCAACAGGACAGCCACTAGGTACATCTGGCTATTTAAAGTAAAACTAAAAATTGAGTTATTCAGTCAGACTAACCACATGTCAAGCACTCAACAGCCAACTGTGGCTGTGGCTGAAAAGAGTCCCATCATTGCAGAATGTTCTCCTGGATATGCTGCTCTGTAATTTTTTCCTTTAAGTAAGCTCTAAGAAATCTGCTCGTGACTTCAAATATAAACTGGTTTGATGACTTCCAAATCTTTCTCTAGTCTTTTTCCATTAACCTAATGGAATATCTTCAGTAACCTGCTTCCTATTTCAACAAAGTCAGCTGAAGAGATGGAGGTGGTGGCTGGAAATAATTATGGCAGTGTCAAGAAAATCAATAAGGTATAATGTAATCAAGAATGGAACAGATTTTCAGAGTAAGGTTAAGGTTGAGTTTGAGATTATCTGAAACAGGTACTGCAAAAATAGTAGTGGAGATTAAAGGCAATGCCCATATTACCCTACCCACCCATCCTAAAAGAATTAAAAACCACTTTGCAGAGTTCTTCAAAAGACATCTTTCCAATCACATCTAAAGATGTAACTCATCACTAGTAATTCACCTGATATGAAAGATATATTAAAATCATAGCTTATAATTACTTAATGTAAATTATAATTTAGCCTGTTTCAATGTTTATTTTGTCAATTAAATCTCTAGTTCTTTCAAGATAAGAGTTTAAAAAAAACAAAACAGGCCAGGTGCAGTGGCTCATGCCTGGGATCCCAGCACTTCAGGAGGCCAAGGCAGGCAGATCATCTGAGGTCAGGAGTTCGAGAGAGGCCTGGCCAACATAGCAAAACCCCATCTCCACTAAAAATATAAAAATTAACCAGATGTAGTGGTGGGTGCCTGTAATCCCAGCTATTAAGGAGGCTGAGGCAGGGAGAATTGCTTGAACCTGGGGGTCGGAGGTTGCAGTAAGCTGAGATTGTACCATTGCAGTCCAGCATGGGTGACAGCCAGATTGTCTCAAAACAAAACCATACAATAATGTACTAAAGCCAGATATTACCTCAGATTTCTATTACTTTAAAGCTCTCAGCTTTCTTTAGTGTATTATCATAAAAAAGACATAATACAGTTATTACTTAGCCAGAAACACATTTTCTGCTTTATAGAGATACCTAATATGTTGTTTGTATTACTTTCAAAGAAAACTTATTTTAAAAACGCAAAACTCCACTTTCTATTTAAATAAAATAGATGGAAAAAAAAAAACCATAACTCCAGAAATTCAGGCAGAAAGCTGCAGAAAACAATGAAAATGAAAGGCATTTCCAAAATAATGTCTGGTATATAATTTATTTATTTAATAAACATTTATTACCACTATACACTTCCAAAATGGGGTGGACAGTAAATCAAATAAACATAAAGCAATATTTATTAAGTACCTACCGTGTGCTAGGCTTTGGCTACATATACAAAACAAAAACAGACATGGTCCCTGCCCTCATGGAGCTCACAGTCTAGCTGAAGCAGACAAACAGTCACAAATACAATGGCAAAGCACCAGGGAAGCATTATGGAAGAAGGGATTGGTTCTGCCTGGAGTATGCAGGACAGGCTTCCCAGAGATGGAGACAATGGAGCTGGGTCTTGGATGAGTAGGAGTTCACCAGATGGAGGGGAAGGGGGTAAGCACATTCCAAGCAGAGCAAACAGCATATGAGCAAGCAGAGTCTTGAAAGCGCATGCCATGGTGCAGAACGATGAGTGGTCCAGCGCAGCTAGAGCAGAAAAGTGCACACAAACTGAAGAGATGAATTAGTGTTTGGTTTTCGATGAAACATAAGTGTCAGAAAACAAATCTGCACATTACACTTAATGTAACTAAACTGTGGTTCTGGCAACAGTATAGTAATCTGAACATACGCTTCATTTCATAAATACTGAAGCCCCTTTTATAGGTACCCAGCACTGTGTTTTAAGATGGCAGTTTTAGAAACATAAACCTGAATTCTCCTCTGTACATATAAGAAGCAAAGTAACCTCAGAATAAAGGTTTCCTGAAGCTGAAATCACAGTGATTTACAAACACACAAGGTCCTAACTTTCGCTAACTTGTGCTCCCTCTACTGCTATTATTACCTTTCTTAACATCTTCATAACGATCAACTCAAATCCACCCCATAGTTAAGCGATACAGAGGCAATTTAATTTAGCCTTCTCTTCCCGTTCTACCTCTCTAAACAAGGGACCTGCCAATGTCCCTATGAAAACCAAGGCAAAGTATTATGGTATAAGGAAACAGTACATTTTGACATCTGTATCAATTATGAGAAATGACATTACTATAAACTGCACTGTAATTTAAACTGTAAATTTAAGCTGAATTCTGAATGAAGATAGGTATGAAGCAGAGACCCCATGCCCCTCAGAAAATGTAAAATGACAAAAGGGAAGACAGCTTGGGTCAGAAAGTTTCCAATGCTGGCCACCAGGCAACACTGTGCACTGAGGTGGCTTGGTGCTCAGCAACGAGGTGGCTTAGGAAAGAGCAGTGTGGAAAGCAAAGGAATTAATGTGGGTCAAATTTACTTTGCTAGATGTTTTATATAAATTCCCATTTACGCATCACAACAATGCTAAGAGGAAAATTTTCTTACCTTAATTTTACAAATGAGAAAGCTAAGGCCGTTGGAGCCTAAGGAAGTGTCTCATGACTGTGTCAGCTAATAAGAAGCAGAGCCAGTTCACCAAACCAAGCCTTCCTGGGTCCAAAGCCCTTTTTACTCCACTACATTCCCAATGGGTTCCTAAAATAAACACAGCACTCCCAAGGAACTTATGAGGTTGTATTAGTCACATCTTAAGAAAGAGAGCCGTGGCCGGGCGCGGCGGCTCTCGCCTGTAATCCCAGCACTTTGGGAGGCCGAGGCGGGTGGATCACGAGGTCAAGAGATCGAGACCATCCTGGTCAACACAGTGAAACCCCGTCTCTACTAAAAATACAAAAAATTAGCTGGGCATGGTGGCGCGTGCCTGTAATCCCAGCTACTCAGGAGGCTGAGGCAGGAGAATTGCCTGAACCCAGGAGGCGGAGGTTACGGTGAGCTGAGATCGCGCCATTGCACTCCAGCCTGGGTAACAAGAGCAAAACTCCATCTCAAAAAAAAAAAAGAAAGAAAGAGAGCCCCTACTTCTCCCTCCACTATTTTCACACTGTCAATGTGAAGACAATGGTGGTAGCAATACACATACACACAGATCCCCTAAGTTTACAAGAAGAAAAACTAAGAAAAAAAAAACAGTCATATATGTTTAGTTGTCCTCAGGGAAAAAGCAGCTTTTTTGTAAAGATACTAGGTCCTTTTAATACAATTAAATTAGTACAGGCTTAAGTATCTCTTATTTGAAATGCCTAGGACTGGAAGTTTCAGATTTCAGATATTTTTCAGATTTGGAATGCTCAATCCATATCATAATTCAAATGACATTTGCTTAAACTGCTATACAATAAACTATCAACCAAACAGCTCGATAAAATTAAGAGCTAATAAAAAAATATCCAAACATAGTATTAGAGTGAGAATATTATTCCTAAAAGTCATTATCCTCAACATCATCAAAGGTCAAAAAAAAATTGCTCTTTCTCAAGACCTGAATCTGAAAATCAATAAACTATGAGGTGAGGATACCTGCCACATTAAAATTTTGCTATTTGTTGGAGAACAGGAACTATGTGAGGGGAAAAAAAAGAGGAAGACAATTAACACCAAAGGAACATTTTGTAAATAGCCCCACTGGGTCAGTAAGTGTGATGTACACTGGCCTAGAGAGATACTGAAATGCTTTTTTCTACTGTGCACAATTTAGTTATGCTCTCTCTTGCCAGGGCAGGGTGAGAGAGGTGTGAGGACATGCATGGGACATTTGGACAACCAAATTTCTAATGACTTAATTACAATGTGAGACACTTTTTTGGAGAGCTTTTAAAGTAGCATATACATGGGACAGGTAAATTAACCAACCTTATTTTGATTGAGAGGATCGTTTCGTAGTCTCTGTTTGTTCTTCTGTAATTTACTAGGCATCATCTTTCCAGTTCTGAAGTCAAAACTGCTGAGATCAACAGTATTTCCCAGGTACCTTGCCAACTGAGGCTTGCTTCTGAACTTCTTACCACTTGGACTAAAAGAAAAATAAGGTTAATTGAACAAAAGGCAACAACATTTACTCTAGGTCTCTACATAAACCTTTTCTTCACGCATTCCTCTACCCTCAATTGCTACCCCATGCTAATTTTACATATTTTTTAAAGAAATGTTAAAGTTTTGCTAGGTGCAGTGGCTCATGCCTGTAATGCCAGCACTTTGGGAGGCCGAGGTGGGTGGATCACCTGAGCTCAGGTGTTCAGAACCAGTCTGGCCAACATGGTGAAACCCCATCTCTCCTAAAAAAAAAAAAACAATATATATATATATATATGTATCTCAAAAATTAGCCGGGCATGGTGGTGGGCACCTGTAATCTCAGCTACTCCAGAGGTTGAAGCAGGAAAACTGCCTGTACCTGGGAGGTGGAGGTTTCAGTGAGCCAAGATCACACCACTGTAGCACTCAAGCCTGGGCAACAAGAGCGAAACTGTCTCAAAAAAGAAAATTAAAGTTTTAAAGGAACTCCATAACTTCCATGTAAGAAGAGATCACATGTCACCTAATACAACACTTTCCTAGGTATCTGAAACACATAACATGCTGCCACAGTCTATCCCACTGGTCACTCAGCAACTACTAACAGAACCTAACTCCAAACTGCATGCACAGTGTAACAGGTACACTAAAAATGTCTTCAATCTCACAAACTTCCTTTCCAAATTGATTCTGAAATGCTTTTATTTCCCTGCAAGTATTACATATACAAAAATGCTAGCAATAATCAGAAAAAAACTTGAGAACAAATTCTTCTAAAGTCAGCAATCCTTGTTTAAAACACACACACACACACACACACACACACACACACACAAATGTGCGGAATCCATACAATAATTGAGCTACCAATTCAGACTCATAACACTCATAATAAAAAAAATTCTTAAATATTGACAATATCTAAATGCTCTCTAATACTACTGAAACGAGAAAACTAGAGCAAACATTTATGAACGTGCTTGTACAATGCTGGCATGAGTTTTGTCAGCCAAACTCCTCCCTTAGGGAAGCATATGAAGAATAATTTACTTCTTTGGAAGTAACACTGCCAAAGCTGGAAAATTACAAAGTACCAGAATTATACAGAGGACTAGTCTTCCCTAAAAAAACGTTGCCTCTGTGGCATTAATCTGTAAGAAATTTTTATAAGAAGAATGCCCCAAAGTCTTACCTAATAAATTTTCTGAACCAAATAATTGTGCTAGAACAAAGTCAGTGTGATGTGTCACAAGAAAACTGTGAGAATTCTAGAATCCTTCTCAAAGAAGCCAACATGTCACATTTAGAACTTACCCTTGCACCAAGTGACCACAATAAAAAAAAAAAAAAAAAAAAAACTCTTAAGAAGACAAAAGGAAAAAGGCTGAGAAACCAAGCAATAAATACGCTCCTGGAACAAGAAAACTTCTCTCTGAGTCAAATCCAAACCAATACACCCCTGACTTGTCACAAACTCTTTGGTATTCTGCCCCAACAGACTTCAAGACAACTGAATATCCTACCAACATTGGCAAAACCACAAGACTTAAATCTTCCTGAAACACAATTCAAGGTATAGAGTTCAGCAGGCAGATGAAGATAACAACCAGGAACAAGAACAAAGTAGACAAGAACATACCAGAGGAAAAAGTGCAGGATCCTACACAAGCAAAGATCAGCTCCAACTCTAACGTAGATTTCCAGAATACTAAGTGTCACAAAATAAAATAGCAAGTCACTTGCAATATTGTCCGAAACTTGAATCACCCCTGCCCGTCACACAGTTCCACCCCAAAACCTGATCTTCTATACTCCGCACCTTGTCAACGGCACTGTGTCCACTTGGTACTTCATTCTCCAAGCTAGAAGGCTACATTATGATCCTTCAGCGCTCCCATGTCTCAGCCACACATCCGGCATCAAGTTCTAAATGTTCAGACTCCTCAATGCTGACAAAAAAGCTTCACCTCCTTAATAAGCCATCGAAAGCTTTACATCTGTTATCTATCTTTTTCCAGACTCTTTCACCACCAGCCTTGGTAGCATACATTCCAAACTCTACAGCACCAAATATGCCATATAGCTTTGACTATTCCAGTCATGTCTTTCCAGATGGTAAGATGAATACAGCAACATCCTGCCTGTCAAAAGGCTATTAAATCCCCCAAGCCCGGCTACAATGTCCTCCATCTCCACTAGGAAGCCTTCTAGGATTCTCCAATTCAAGTTAGAAATAATCTACTACCCGTCGAAATTCTATTTCATTACAATAATTTCTATATAATTCCTCGCTGAGTCAAACAACAATGCCACTCTTAAACTTCAAATACCATTATAGGATAGCACTAAATGAGGTAGCTTTCTGAGAGCAAAAAACCTTATCAGTTCAATACTAGGAGGTGGCTTTCATTTGCAGATACAATGGGATAAATACTATTGCTTATTTAGTTATATTACATAGATTTTTTAAAACTAAGCTAGAAAACATTTTCACGATTATGCTATTTTACTACATAAGAAATAAAGTATTACTAATGACCTAAATTGATATGAAAAATTAGTCAAGATTACTCTGCTGTTATGTCACTTATAAAAAGCTGCAATAGCCATATAGTCCTTATTATCAGATACTCAAGTTATTCATAAACAAGATTCTGGTAAACTAGTCAACATACCTCAAAAAATGAAAAACAAAATCTCTCCACAAAATAAAATGAGAGTTCTCAGTCAGCTATCCCTCAAATAGATCTCTTTAGTGCAAACAAACAAAAAACAAAAAACTGAGCTCAAGAATAGATACCTTATTTCAACAGACTCATTTTCCAGAAGATGAAATATTCAGGCAGTAACTGTTACCAAAAACATAAGCACTACTAAGGTAGATGGCTTAGAGACAAATAGGAAGCTACTTATGAGGGAATCAATTGACAAACTTCACAAATTAAACCTGCAATAAGTAGTTCCTTATCTAACAGCTGAAATGTCAGTTATCCACTGCAGCTGAAAACATAACAGAGCCTCACTACAATGTTCCTCTGCGGAACAAAACTCATTCGAGATCAGTTCATTTTAGATACCTCTCCCCCAAATCAAGATAATTTAAATACCTAAGAAGTCAATTAAAAGGCCATACTCTCATGGCTAACATAGTGAAACCTCATGTCTACTAAAAACACAAAAAATTAACCAGGCATGGTGGCGAAAGCCTGTAATCCCACCTACTTGGGAGGTTGGGGCAAGAGAATCACTTGAATTCGGGAGGTGGAGGTTGCCATGAGCCGAGCTCGCACCACTGCACTCCAGCATGGACAAGAGTGAAACTCCGTTTCAAAAAAAGGCTACACTCATGAAATATGATTGCTTACATTTATCATCTAGATTAGCAGTTTATTAGTTTAATAGGGCTTCATATTATTTATTGATTTTAAAAATGAGATGGAAGGTATTTATTATAAACAAAAAGGTCAGACATCCTCTACTAATAAACTAAATTAGCAATGAAGGAAGAAAGGTAGAAGTTTTAACTATTAGCAAATGCAAAAGAAAGTTAGAATATTCACTAGTAACCAGTAAATTCTTATTCATAATGAATCACCACTTCCTGTCTTACAGATGGAATTCTATGAAACATCTGTATTGGAAAGCTACAAGCATTTATTCTACATACTGCTGCCTTCAGAAAACAGTAGTACAAGCCATTTTCTTTTCCGTACCTGTTCAAGTTTGTATATGGTGCTTTAAGGAAAATCAACCTGGCTGTCCCAGGGGATTTTAGGCCAGAGACCCTACTCTTCAGGAGATGAAAGCAAACATGGAGGAGGGCAAGGCCCAAGGGAATGGTTAAGTAGGAATTCTGCCCATGAGATACAGACCATCTGTACAGACCCTAGGAGAGGCGAACTGGGGAATAAATGCTAGATTAACACAAAGACTGTCACCTAAGTTCTAGTTCTTACCCAAACTGATTAAGTTTAATCCCCTGTCTACCCTCAATCATGTCTGCTGTAGGTCCTGGTCTCAGAAACACGAAGACTTAAAGTGACTAAGCTTTTATTTTAAAAGCATCAATTCAAAACTTACAGAAGTTCAAAAACCTGTTTAAACTTTAGAAGACTACGGTGAAGGTTATTAGTCATTTCAGTTTTCTCTGCCCAAAATGATTACTTCTAATCCCAGTAATAAAATACTATTTCACTTTCAACCACAAAAAAAAATTCCCTATCAACTGCCCCGCTAGATACACATTCCTGAACCCACTGTGATCACACCTTTAACTTCTTCTACCCACTATTTAAATAAACTCTGAAAAAGTCCCTGAAGAAACATACTAATTAAATGAAAATCAAAAACATGAATTGTATTTTTCCAGTTCAGGTAAGAACATTTCGTCACTTAAAAATTAAAATAACACGGTGGCTCACTCCTGTAATCCCAGCACTTTGGGAGGCCGAGGCAGGTGGATCACGAGGTCAAGAGATCAAGACCATCCTGGTCAACATGGTGAAACCCCGTCTCTACTAAAAATACAAAAATTAGCTGGGCATGGTGGTGCGTGCCTGTAATCCCAGCTACTCAGGAGGCTGAGGCAGGAGAATTGCCTGAACCCAGGAGGCGGAGGTTACGGTGAGCCGAGATCGCGCCATTGCACTCCAGCCTGAGTAACAAGAGCGAAACTCTGTCTCAAAACAAAAAAAAAAAAATTAAAATAACAACAAAAAAGAACATTTCATCACTTAAACTATGTCTTGACCTCCTTTCATTTCAATTAAACTATTTAAAGCAATTTTTAAGCCTAACTTCATCTTAGCAATTTTAATGTTTCTATTAGAAGTTTCTATTATCGGCTCACTCCTGTAATCCCAGCACTTCGGGAGGCCGAGGCAGGTGAATCACAAAGTCAGGAGTTTGAGACCAGCCTGACCAACGTGGTGAAATCCCGTCTCTACTAAAAATACAAAACTTAGCCAGGTGTGGTGGTGTGCACCTGTAGTCCCAGCTATTCAGGAAGCTGAGGCAGGAGAATCGCTTGAACCTGGGAGCAAGAGGGAGGTTGCAGGGAGCCAAGATCACCCCACTGCACTCCAATCAGCCAGGCAACAGAGTAAGACTCCATCGTAAAAAAAAAAAAGAAGAAGTGTCTATTATCAAAAAGAAGGAAATTTTATAAGGCAGCTGACTTTCAAATCTTAAAAAAAGAAAAAGTAATTGAAACCAGAAATACTCAAATTACGTTCACTTTAATTTAATAGTATTCACATTTTGTGGCACTGTGAACTTACTTTTAATTACCATTACCTGAGCTAGACAACTATAATATGCCCTGACAGTCTATGACATAAAATTATATCTGCAGGAGACCTGCTGCTTGCATGTGAAACTGTACTCTGAAACCACCACTCTGATATAGCAGAAGATACTTTTGCTTGTTTCTTTGTAACATGGATAACCATGATGTTCAGTCAAACCATTATGAGAAGAACAGGACTCTAAATAAACACAATTCTATTTTCAAACCAATTTCTAACATGAAGAACTGTGGGGCAGCAGTCACCAGGGTGGAATAAGATGAAATGGCCTGTGATTGACAAGGTGTATCACAGATGGCAGATGGCCAGCTAGACAGCTAAACAGCATGTTCAGAGGCATATCATTTCCCATCAGTATCAGGAAATACTTTGAGGGGAATCATAAAAATCTCTACACCAAAAATTCTGTAAGCTACAGCACTGGAAATGTTGAGACTAAAGAAACATCAACTTTTAATTTATTTTTATTTTTATTTTTTTTGAGACAGAGTCTCACTCTGTTGCCAGGCTGGAGTGCAGTGGTATGATCTCAGTTCACTGCAACCTCTGCCTCCCAGGTTCAAGCGATTCTCCTGTCTCGGCCACCTGAGACACATGCACACGCCCAGCTAAGTTTTGTATTTTTAGTAGAAACAGGGTTTCACCATGTTGACCAGGTTGGTCTCAATTTCTTGACCTCGTGATCCACCCGCCTCAGCCTCCCTCCCAAAGTGCTGGGATTACGGACATGAGCCACTGCACCCTGCCAACTTTCTATTTTTTTAAAATCTCTTTAAAAGTTAATGCTTACTTCTTACAAGATTAAGTATTCAAAGAAACATTTCCCTAACAATTTTCTTCAAAATTTCAGCTGAGACTAAAAACATGAAATCAGAATTATCGTTTTTGCACTTAGATACAAAACAATCAGAAACACACCAAATTAAAAGAATGTATATCACTGCTACTAGAAAGAGAGAGAGAGAGAGAGAGAGAGATCTACCTAACTCCTCTCCCCTTAATCTTTAAATAGGCCTTGTAGTCCTACAAGGCACCATCCTCATCCCTTCTCTACAGCTTGTCCCTGATAGATTTTATCTACTCTTATCATATCTTCCATGTCTGATCACTTCCTAAGTGATCACCTTTAAACTCAGCTTTCCTTTCCATTGCCACTGCCCTAATCAAGTCTCCCATCACCTTAGGTCTAAATCACCATGATAACCTAACTGATTTTCTCCTTGCTAGTCTCTTTGCAGTCTACACTATTCACATAGCCCTTCCTAAAACATTTTGACCACAGCTCTGGCTTAACAGTCTTCAGTGAACTTTTACCCCATTAGCAAAAAAGACAGCCAAACATCTTAGGCCTGTGTTTTAGATCCTTTTTCATATGGCCTGCTCTTAACCTTTCAACCCTACTTTCCACTCCTCTTACCTAGTGACCATTGCTCCAGCCATATTGGTTTAGTCACTCTGAGTAGGCCAAATGGCTTCTACAGTTCTTTGCAAGAACCACATCTTTTACTCAGTGCATAATGCATGAGCCCCAGTCTCCAAGAGCCCAGAAATACCAGTCCACCTTATTTACTACCTCTTCCAAAAAGCCTTCACAGAAGCCAGTAATAGGAATTTTCCTTCCTCTGACCCACATAGTAATTATTGCCTATGATAGGCAAATAATCATGAACTGCCTGTTGGCCTTATTCTAGCTTTGAAATATTTAGTTCTGCATTGGCAGAAAATTTTCACAAGTTAAATCTTTGCAAATAGCATAGTGAATACTTATTTATGAATGAACTTAGGTGATGTCAGATTTGCTTCAAATAATGAAGGTTGGGTCAGGAGTAGAAAATTGAGATAGAAATGAAATAAGATTGACCATGTGTTGGCAAATTGTTTAAGCTGGGGAGTTCCCACTACTTTTGTGTGTATGTAAGAAAATTTCAATATTTTGTTTAAACATTAAGTATGCTAGCTGAAGATATCCCCTGAAAATAGGAAAGATTTAAAAAAATATATCAAGACTCTGGGCAAGTAAATTTGAGCATTAAAGAATTTGCTGGCCATGCACAGTGGCTCACTGCTGTAATCCCAGTACTTTGGGAGGCTGAGGCAGGTGGTCACTTAAGCCAGGAGTTCAAGACCAGCCTGGGCACAAAGGTGAAACTCAGTCTCTACAAAAAACACAAAATTTAGCTGAGCACGGTGGCACATGCCTATAGTCCTAGCTACTCAGAAGGCTGAGGTGAGAGGACTGCTTGAGCCTGGGAGGTGGAGGCTACAGTGAGCCATGATCACATCATTGTACTCCAGCCTGGGGAACAGAGCAAGACCCTGCCTCAAAAAAAAAAAAAAAAATTTCTTGGCAGTGGGGAAGGGAGGCAGGGTGGAGAATTATTTTCAAAGTATGAATAAGAAAAAAAATGTATCACACTAAATTACTGTAGCTAATATCATCTCTCTGTCAGGGATGCCCAAGCCCTGGCCACTAACTATAGCCTGATAGGAACCAGGTGGCACAACAGGAGATGAGCATTATGGCCCAAGCTCTTCCTCCTGTCAGATCAGCAGCAGCTTTAGATTCTCATAGGAGCATGAACCCTACTGTGAACTGCACATGCAAGGGACCTAGGTTGTGTGCTCCTTATGAGAATCTAAACTAATGCCTGATGATCAGAGGTGGATCAGATTCATTCTAAAACCATTCTCCCCTGCCCCCACCCCAAACTGTGGAAAAACCGTCTTCCACAAAACTGCACCCTGGTGCCAAAAAGGTTGGGGACTAGAGCTCTGTATCATTTTGTTTAAAAAAAAAAAAATTAAAAACAAGGGTATGCCACTAAAATGTGAAAAATGAATATATGTTGAATTCTACCTAATCTCATCCTTAAGGCATTTGTTTTCTAAGAAAGGAAAAAAGAAAAATACTGGTTACTTTGGTTGAATTGGGGACTGGACGCTGCTACGAAACTGTCAGATATTAAGTATGTTTGGGAATTATTTCAAAATATAACTAGGGGGAAGGGGTGAATATAGATAAAACAAGACTGGCCAAGAGCTGGTAACTGTTGAAACTGGATGATGACTATACAGGGATTCATTATATTTTTCCATCTATTTTTGCATATGTTTGAACTTTTCCATAATTAAAAGTGTGTGTATGTAGGTATCTGTGTATGTATACATATATATAACCCCACATATATATCTTACAAATATATATACACACACGTTAATATATACTTAGACAAATATGCCCCAAAGCCAGACTGAAAGCTACTATGTCAAAATTAACAGTGGTTCTCTCTCTCTTTTTTTTAACAACCAACATTGCCTGATAAAACAGTTCTCTTTTAGACTATAATAATGACTGTCATTACTTCACTATACTCTTCTATATTTTCCCAACTTTCTGACTGAGCATGGGTTACTTTTATAACCCATGTGAGAAAGAGAAAGAGAGAGAGAGAGAGAGAGAGAGAGAGAGAGAGAGAGAGGATGTAAGTATGTGAGTGTGTGTGTATGTTTAGACACAGGGTCTCACTCTGTCGGCCAGGCTGGACTGCAGTGGAGCAACTCCTCGGCCTCCAGAGTAGCTAGGAGTACACGCTCAGGCTAACATGCCCAGATAATATTAAAAAATTTTTTGTAGAGTCAAGAGTCTCAGTATGTTAGCCAGGCTGGTCTCAAATTCTTGCCTCAAGCAATCCTCAACCTGCTTCAGCCTCCCAAAGTGCTGTGATTTCAGGTATGTGCACCATACCTGACCTATGTATAATATGTTTTTAAAACTTTGAGAAACCTTTATAATCTAAGGTCTGCCCTAATCATATTTTAAAATAGACAAAATACAGTAAACCTTCACATAATTACCAAGCATGTGCTTCTATTTCTATTGGCTAACTAATTAAATGAAAAGAAAGGAGCTAACATGTTACTGAGCTACTAACCATCACACACGGTAAACACATTTAATTCCAAAACAATTCCACAAGGTAGAATTCTTACACTAGATTTACAGTTGAGGAAACAAAGGCTTACAAAAACTTATCCATCCAAGATCAACACAGTAAAGCAAGATATAAGCCCCAATCTTTCAACTGAGAAGTCCTCATTCTTTATTCTAAACCAGGACAACCAAAGTGTGTTCTGTGCGCAACCTTACTGGTCTTCGAATAAGTCTGCAAGGGTAGAGAAAGCACTTAGAAACTGTCATGGTAACTTGAAGGGTAAGTTTATGACTCAGGAATCTGGTGCTAAAAAGTTGCAACATGTCTTTTATATGTCTACTTTTACTTCATTTTTCTTCTTTTTTAATACAGATCACTCTAGTTTCAAGATACTATAATAAACACTTCACACTTGTAGCCAAATAAAAAAATAAATTAGTTAAAATTAGGTAGACACACAGCCTCCCAAGATGATACAAGAGCAATTTCTGAAGATAGATGTTTTTCAGGCAAATATAAAATTATTTAATATTAAAAATGAAATCAAAAGTCCTATAAATCATTGATCTAAAAGCCTAGAGGTTTTATATATATATATCAACACTACATATACACAAGTCTGAGGAAAAAAATTACATTTACTCAGCTATTCAATATTTTTATACCTGATTTAGTGCAAGGTAGGATGCTGGTAATTGTAGGGGACACAAAACAGCCCCTACAAGGGCAGTCAAGCCTACTGCTACAGCCAGCATTAACCACAGGTTTTTGAATTAATAGAGAAATTTACTATTTGCTTCAATTAGCAAGGATTTATTTAAAATGTTCCATGTGATACCAGGGACTGTGCTGGATACTGAAGATTCAAAAATGAATTAGACGCAGCTCCTGACCTTGAGGAGGTTCAGAATCTCATGTGCAACAAAGACTTACCAACTATTTCTTAAAGCAAATGTGGTAAGAGTTAACAGAATTATACTCAAATGCCATAGGAGTTTCCCATTTCTGCTAGGGGACTCTAGGAAAGGCTTTTTAAAAGTGATGAATGCCTGTTAAAAAGAATTTTAAGGGCATTCATCCTTGCTTATATATGCATTCTTCCAGTGTAAAAATAACAAAAGAAAAGAGTAACAAGATACAACATTCAAAAAAAAATCTTGAAAAGGGGATGATGGGCCAGGCGTGGTGGCTCACACCTGTAATGCTCAGCATTTTGGGAGGACAAGACAGGCGGATCACCTGAGTGAGGAGTTTGAGACCAGCCTGGCCAGCATGGTGAAATCCCATCTTTATTAAAAATACAGAATTAGCCAGGCATGGTGGCATGTGCCGGTAATCCCAGCTACTGGGGAGACTGGAGAATCACTTGAACCTGGGAGGCAGAGGTTGCAGTGAGCCAAGATCATGCCACTGCACTCCAGCCTGGGCAAAAAGAGCAAAACTCCATCTCAAAAATAAAATAAAATAAAAGGGGATAAGTTCTTCTTCCTCACATCTGTAAAACACTCGATTATTCCTGAAAAATGCTAAGTGTTCAATTTCAAAATATAATTTTAAATTTTATTACTGATATTCACATAGAGCTTATATACATCAAGATCCCAAACAAATGAGTTTGAATTTGTATTATACTGAGAAAGAATACAGGATGAAATCATGAAATCTGCAGGTATTATACAAACTTCATTGTATTCCATATTTATATTCTCCTTCCTTGGGAAGTTTTAGTTTTTAGAAGTTCTGATAAAAGTAAGTAAAACATCATTTTACAACATTTTCCTAATCATTTCTTACTGGAAATGGCAAAGAACAATGAAAGATCAATACATAACAGCTATTAGACATATTAACATTCCAAGCCAAACACTAAATCCATGAAGAGTTAATAATTTATTTCTAATTCATCATGCAAGTCTTGAGAAGATTTTAAATATGAGTAAAAGTTATGAATTTCTATAGGCCCCATTATAGGATCTAAAAAACAAATTCAAAAAAGCATCACTTCCTTTAAAATTCCATTAAAACTAAATTATGAAAAAAACTATCTCATTATTAAAATTTTAAAAGCAATGTGAAAAAAAACCTACCAATTTCTGTTGATTATTTTTAGAATGTATATGCATCAGTTCCTTTGAGCTATGTATTTTCTCTAATACATACTATTTACTCTAATAGGTAATTGTGGGTGTTGCGGCAGGTGAGACTTTGCATGTCAGCTTCTAAAAATCAAATGTAGGACAGATGACAATGCTGCACCCTAACAAAAATTCCTCTAGCATCTCACAAAAATACGTGATGGTACAGCTAAGGAAGATGTATCAGAGCACAATCTCCACCACACCTATGTCTTCCATTTCTGGATGCAGGCGTCAATCACGAAACATCAAGAGAAAAGACTAAAAGCAAGCCCAAACTTTGAAATATGCAAGAAGCTCTTAAGAAATATTGGATTTCTTTCTCCAACTAGAGATTTTTTAAACTGATCTTTAGGGTATTATTCAACTGTATTTCAAGCCTCAATATCTGAGAAATAACAGGGTTAATCTTAGGTTGAACATTTATCAAAGAGAGAATTTTTTTTAACAAATTGATCACTTTTATTAATCAGAACAATACTGCTTTAATTATGTAGATTTATTATATTTCTTTCCCCTCCAGGATTATATAAAGCTGGAGGGTCATTCTTTGGTACAATAGCTTCACTACCAGATAGGATTTAGAATTTACCCTTTGACACCTTCAGGATACAAATGCAATAGTAAATAATCACATTATTTTAATGGCACACTAAGCCCAATAAAGTAGATTAGACATGAGGTGTTGCAATATTTGAGAATACAAGTAGGAATCTCTATGTCATGCAACAGAGCACGGTGGTTAGTTCTGCGGTTAAACCACCTGCTTCAGGACTGTAACTTTGCACTTACTAGTTGTACAACCCCAAGCACGCTATTTCCCTCTGCCAACTCCCCATCTGTAAAATGGAGATAACTGTACCTATGTCTCATACAGTTATAAGAATCCAATATGATAATTCATGTAAAGCATTTAGCAAAATAATGCTGATAGCTGCCAAAATTTTGAGAGCTGTTTAACACAAATACACATAGAATTAAGGCACAGAAGACCCTACACTACTATAGCCTATATTACAGTCAATGAAATTCAAACGCTGATTTCTCACTTGTGTCTATGTACTATGAGCCTCCTATTTACCATTTTCACTGTATCGCTAATATTCAAAATCCCAGAAAAAGGGCTTTCTGCAGTACCTTCACATAGGTGATGAAAGAAACTAGAAAATGTGTAGCTTTATTAATAAAATATCTCAACCAATTTTATCCCAATACACCACCACAGGTAACAGAAATAAAGCAAAAATTAAGAAGTCATTTTAAGGCTTGTTTTACAAAATGTCAGTTGTAATACCAATTGACAAACCCTCGATCTTCCTGGAATTTCGTTGTCCTCAGGTTGTCTTCCCCTCTCAGCCTCCTGGAATAGCTGGGATTACAGGCGTGTGTCACCATGCCCAGCTAATTTCTTTTTTATTTTTTGTAAAGATGGGATTTCCCCATGTTGCCCAGGCTGGTCTTAAACTCCTGGGTTCAGGCAATCCACCTGCCTGAGCCTTCCAAAGTGCTGGAATTTCTGGCATGACCCACCACACTCAGCCAGTAAAATCTTTTTAGTCTCTCATCATGCATCTCTCCCTTTGATTATTTTAATTCTCTGGTCCCAGTATACCTTTTTCTTTTTTCAGAAGTGTCAAAAACATGTTTCCAATATCCAATCAGATGATATATTATGGCAGCAGCTGTTATAGTTTACCATTACCAAGTTCTTTAACCCCAGTTATAACCAAGAATCTAGAACTCTAGTGGGCACGGTGGCTCATGCCTGTAATCCCAACACTCTGGGAGGTTAAGGTGGGAAGATTGCTTAAGCCCGGGAGTTCAAGACCAGCCTGTGCAACACAGTGAGACACTGTCTATATAAATATATATTAAAGTAAAAAGAATTTTTTTAGAGAGGAAAAAGGAAGGAAGGAAGGAAGGAGGGAGGGAGGAAGGAAGGGAGACTAGAATTGAACAAATTTATACTTGATTTTTTAAAAGGGCAAGAGAGGGAAACTAAAAGAAGACCCTGTGAAGAAGAAAATATTTCAAAAATATCAATCAGCAAATGTTATGCAAGAAACTAGAAATGACAGGAGTCAAGTAGACAAGTTAGAAAATTATTGTTCAAATAATGGGTTCAAATGATGGAACAAACTTTTTCAGAAAATATATCAATGGATATAATCAAGCCACACCCTTTTAAACAAACACATTGGATAGCATATGAACTGCCACAACACTATCAGTAATCCTGACAGAAGGCATAATTCTATTGCTTAACTGGCAACTAAGGGCACGCCTTCTTCCTATTAGAACTTGGCAGTTTCAAAAAAGCAGCCAAAAAACTACCAAAATTTGAGGCTTTCTCGATGAGCTTAATTTCAGTCCAATTAGTAAGTGTCTGCCACACCCTACATTAACAGACACAGATTTGTTTAAATTAATCTCCCCAGGGGCAGGCTAATTCAGGGGTTAGCATTATTAGAATCTGTGTGAACAACTGGGTGCAGGTGTTCACATTACCAACGGGAAAATTAACTCTTAACCCACCTACTAGCAGATAGTGGGTGTTCTGTGAACTACTGGAATTTTTAAAGGATGGAGTGTATACAGGGACACTAATACGTAAAGCAGTGACACTGTAGGCTGAAAAATAATCTGTCTTCCTTTACAATAAGTGACTGCCTATCATTCATCACAGAAAGCTACAGTCAGATGTCAAAGTAACTATCATATCACAATTATCATATTATGCTAAGTATATGTTACTGCTTCAGAATGCAACCTTTCAGAAGAAAACCAAGACTGGGTGTTAACAATCCTGTAAAGTAACTAAGCCTTTGTAGATAGTTAATAAACAGCAGACAATGCTCCATTTGGCCCTGAACTAAACAGGTGTGGCACAAATCTGTTCAATGTGTCCTTTCCATTTTACATAAACAAGTAAAAGGCAAATCATGCTCCAATGTCCCAGAAAAAGACTTTAATTTTAGGGAGTAACTACCTATAGTGGCTTGCGACTGCCTTAAGATGAATTTGTTTAGAAAGTTTGTTTGAAATTGATCATACCCGTTTTTCTAACATAAAATACTGTTTAAAAAATGTAACATCAAAAAATTTAAAACACATTCAAGAAAATGTTAAGTGGCCACAAATCCAAATGAGCACTGCAACAATCTGACTTCCTGAAATAACTTTTCCAACTATGACGAGGAAAATAAACAAACAAAAAGTTTTGCAATCGCCAAAGTTAGCTTGAAAAATACATCATTCCCAAACCAAACAAACCATATCCCAGGAGAACTGCCACAGCGAGTAAAATTCAAAGTTTAAGATGCTCTACTGAGAACACACTAGTCATCTATTCCTCAAGGAGTTCAATCACAGACACAGAACAGTCTTGTCAAATATAATTGCCTACAAGACATCAGCACATAGTTCAAAGGTTATGCAGACTGCCTGCTTAGAAAGAAAACAGAATGCTGGTAATGAAAGATACCAAAATATGAACAACTGTGAACAGCAGTAAATGAAACTAATGAACTTGAGAGGACTCATCTTTTTTAACCACAGTAACTTTTTTTTTTTTTTTTTTTAATATTTTATCAGGAGAAAATGTCCCATTGAGTGACAGCTGCCACTGGCACAGTCCCAGGGCAAGGATGCCATCAAAGGCTTTCTCTCAGCACCAGCTACCAAATCCTGGCCCCACAGCCTGAGGGAGGACCTGTGAAAGTGCTCACAATAATTTTCTTGCCATTAAATCAAATATTTGATGAGGAAATACAAAACAAGATTATCACACTTTTTCTTTTTTTTCTTTAAATAGATGGGGTTTCACTCTATCACCCAGGTCACTGCAGCCTGAACTCCTGGACTCAAGAAATTCTCTCACCCCAGCCTCCTGAGTAGCTGGGACCACAGGCGATTATCATTACTATATTGAAAATAAGTTTTCCATTTTATCATATGAGGTTTCAAGATGAGGGTCTTAGATCAAGTGGAAAACTAAGTTAAAATGAAACATCACTTTTCTTTTTTTACTTGAGGTGAATTTACTAAAACTACTTACTCATCCATATATGGCAACCATCAGGAATGTGTTCATATTTAAAGGCTGCAGCAGCAGTGATCACATTCCTGTGTGTGCATATGTATATATGGGTACGTATATTTCTTTAACCTTTTCAATCTAGTTAAAAGTATTCTTAGTTCATAAGCATTGTATGTGTAGAGACGCATTTTCCCAGAACTACTTGAAGAGGACAGGAAATCCTTCATAACATTATTACAATGGCTAAATGACTGACAATTGTCTCCAATACCCATAAACATTCCCTGAAAAAATGCTTCAATCAGTCCACAAACTGTATTTCCAAACCACTGAATACAAGTTTATATTGTCTTCTATCAATGGGATGGCTTATTACAAAATTTAGTAAATTTGTTTCAAAGTCCACGGGTATTGATACCCATAGGCACTTTCTTGAGCTTTCTTGAGCTTACCGGGTCACACAAACTAAAGACATGAAGGCCCGGCAAGGTGGTTCACACCTGTAATTCCAGCACTTTGGGAGGCTGAGGTGGAAGAATCACGAGGTCAGGAGTTCAAGACCAGCCTGGCCAACATAGTGAAACTCCATCTCTACTAAAAATACAAAAAAATAGCTAGGCGTGGTGGCACACACCTGTAGTCCCAGCTACTCGGGAGGCTGAGGCAGGAGAATCACTTGAACCCGGGAGGCAGAGGTTGCAGTGAGCCGAGACGACGCCATTGCACTCCAGCCTGGGTGACAGAGTGACACTCCATTTAAAAAAAAAAAAATTCTAAAAGTCCCACCTGGGAGCCGGGTGAGGTGGCTCACGCCTGTAATCTCAGCACTTTAGGAGGCCGAGGCAGGCGGATCACGAGGTCAGGAGTTCAAGACCAGTCTGGCCAACATAGTGAAACCCCGTCTCCACTAAAAGTACAAAAAATTAGCCAGGCATGATGGCAGACACCTCTAATTCCAGCTATTCAGGAGGCTGAGGCAGGAGAATCGCTTGAACCTGGGAGGCAGAGGTTGCAGTAAACAGAGATCGCGCCATTGCACTCCAGTCCTGCCGACAGTGCGAGACTCCGTCTGCGGGGGTGGGAGGGAGACATGAACAGCATGTCCGCAGGATTACAAGATTAAGGTGAAAAACCTTGAATCATTTAAAATAGGATGTCTCAACCTCAGTACAGGTAACATTTTGGGCCAGATCAGTCTTTGTTGTGGGAGCTCTCCTTTGTATTATCGAACATGTGGCAGCATCTCTGGCCTCTACCCACTAGATGCCAGTATCACACCCTCCCCAGGTGTAAGAACATTGACGAATGTTTCCTGGGGAGCAAATTTTGGTCTAAAAGTCTAAAAACTTAGTACAGTATGCCAGCTTCAAAAGAGTATACTCTGCAACACCAAGGAAGTTCCAAAAACACCAGGCATTCCAAATAGCAGCTTTATACAATACTTTCTTGGATGAAGTAAATGAAACCTTGTTACCGTAGATAGCTAATTCTTCCACATGTGCATGATTAAACACTTGTGATGATGAATCTGGGACAGGCTGGGACAGGAGCCAACAGTGACTGGGTTTTATAGTTTCGATGAATTACACCTCCTTTTAACCCTTCAGTGGATTAACCATCCCTGCCAGGGTAACCCTTTCTTCACAAACCATCTTCCCCTGACGCCTTCCACTTAAGATGCCCTCCCGCGGGCCTCCACCTTTGACACTGCCTCCCACCCCACTGGGGTCAACTCTCACTCAAGGGTTCAGCCACCTTCCACCACCACGCCAGCCTGTCCTTGCCACATCATGCCCCCTGGGCCGCAGCTCTCATCCTGGCATCCCCTACCCAGGCCCGCTCTTGACCCCTGACCCCGGCCTGACCCCGCCACCCCCTCCCCGCCCCTAGGGAGGTACCTGAAGTAGTAGACATCGCTCTTGCCAGCACTGAGCCCAGATTTTCGGATCACTTCCTCCTTCTTCCATCCGGGGGGGAGGGCCGGGCAGTCCATCCTCTTCCCGCTCTCCGTGGCCCGGGGTCCCCTGGGCCCCGGCCCCGCGCTCCCCGACGGGAAAGGGACCGGCTCCCGCCGGGGGGCGCCGCCGCCACCGCTGCTGCCGCCGACGCCGACGCCGCAGCCGCCGCCGTCGCCGCCAAGGCCGCTGCCGCCACTCGGGGGACGGCCGCGGCCCCGGCCCCGGCCCCGGCCCCGTCCCCGGCCACGGCCCCGGCCCCGGCCACGGCCACAGACGCCGCCGCCCCGGCCCGCCTGCTTCCACCGCCCCCGGCCACGGCCGCCGCCCCGAGCGCCTTCCCTGCGCACGCCGCTCACCGGGGACGGGGCGAGCGCGCTGCCCTGGCCCCCCTGCTCTATGGCGGAGTCGCCGCCAGCGCCGCTGCCGCCCGCCGCGCTCTCCCCCTCCTCCTGCTCCGGGCAGCAGCGGCCTCCCCCCGGGTGCGCGCGCATCCAGCCCCCTCCCCAGCCGGCGCTGCGCTTCTTCCGTAACCGAGCCCTTGGAATCCCGGAGACCCGCCCCGCCCGCAGCGCGGCGCGCGGGGGACGCGCGCAAGCATCATAGAGCGGGCGCGCACAGAGCGGCCCTCCTGCCCGGGGCGTGGCCCCGGCCACCGCCTCTTAGGTCCTCCAAGCCTTTGGGCAGCCATCTTGTCTCCGCCTCCTCGGGGCCACGCCCCTTGCCGCTGTTTTCCGGCCCGGTCCCCCAACGGGGCGGGCGTAACCCCCACTATTACGTGATTTTACCTGTTTGCTTCCCAATTAATGAATAACAAGCAAAATAGATCTTATATTTTATACTCACTAACTCGGCTATTCACTTAAGGGGATGATAGCCCCTTTTCCCGCCTCTGCACAAAGCTTTCAGGGGAGCTTATATTGAAGGAATGAAGCAAAGTGTCCCATTCGCTGAATACCAGTGCCCTCCTGAGCCTGGCTTCAGAGCCATTGACATATTCTCCTGGAATCTTGTAAGGATGTAGGAAGGGAAGTGGTAACTTGGAATCTACCCGTGAGGCAGATGGGGCTTACCTCTAGATTCTCCTTAGAATGACCAAAATCCCTAAATCCATCTAGAAATTTCCAGATGTCTTTGTCTAATACAAAAATCAATGGCCTTTTATTTGGCAAATATTCCCTTATATTGAAAATCCAACCTAAGCCACTGTCACAAGCCTTTAGGAAACTATGTGAGATTCATTTCGGTCTGCCAACTCACTCAAGAGTGATTTTAAAGCATAATAGCAAATCAATTAAGGAAACTGATTTGAATTTTAGAAATGCATATTTTCTATAAGTTGTTGAACATTTATAGAAGTATGCTATTGAAATTCAGGATAATACATTATGAAATGTTTGGATGATTGAAAAATGTAAACTACATTTTTATCAGCTTGATGATACTATGTTGGTTTTCTATATTCATATGATCTAAAAACTGAGGACCAAGTTTAATGTATAGAAAAGGTTGATTAAAGAAACAAAAATCTAAAATTAATCTCTGGTTTGTCTTTGCAATAGATGCAAACATTAACTCATACACACAAACTTGTCTGTCTCTAAACCTGACTTTAGTCTTTTAATGTACTTTAGTTGAAAGACACTAAATTATGGCTTTGTATGAGAAATTCTGAAATGTGAATCTAAAAATTCATCTAGAAATGAGTTCTGAGGAGCGAGGTCAGTACTGGAGACATTCATTTAGAAGTCATTTGTGAAAGTGACAATTGAAGGAGACCCTGCAAGTAAGCTCTCCAAGCAAGAGCCTGCATGGTTAGTAATAATAAAAGGAAAGAGGATCAAGAACTGAATCTTGAGGAATGCCAATACTTAAGGTTCTATTGAAGGAATAAAAGGGAAAAAATGAGATTAAAGTTTGTATGATGTAAGAGAGTGATTTTCACACATAATTGAAAATAAAGTGTAAACATGAGCAAAAAAATCTCAGTAGAAACAGTAATTGAGACAGGTAGCTGAGACAACAGATGGGAACAAATACACTTTTGGAAAATTCTACCTTTTCATGTTGTGCTAATAAGGCTGTAGATCAAATGATATAATGGATATAAAAGCAT
Source organism: Callithrix jacchus (assembly GCF_049354715.1). Taxonomy (NCBI): domain Eukaryota; kingdom Metazoa; phylum Chordata; class Mammalia; order Primates; family Cebidae; genus Callithrix; species Callithrix jacchus. The sequence goes on from NC_133514.1 coordinate 97,426,115, forward strand.
GCTTAAAGAAATAAATCATAGGATTTTAGGGTCACTATTTTGATTTCTACTACCAGATTCCATTTGCTAAATCCCAGAAGAGGTAGTTTAATGTTCCCTCATTTAGACATTTCAAAAGCTTTTTGGTTGCACTTGAATTTTTCTACTGGGATACCATAGAGCAAAGTAAAAGAAATATATATTTCTAAATAAAAATAAATGCATTTACTTATTTCCACTAAAAGAAAAAAATATTCCGAGTCAAAGATAAATTCTAAAGGGGACTAGATTGATACCTAAAAGTGTTAATAATAGATGCTACATAGCTGAGAGACAGACCCCTTAGTTCCTCTTTAAATACTGGACAAATAACAACCCTTTTATAATTCTAGGAAAAGGCATTTTATATTATTCCTCCAAGAAGCATAGCACATTGTTTTCCTCAGGTAGTAAAGCTGTGACCAAATCTTCGATTTTGTCTCTCTTACAATGGAGAAGCTTTGCCAGCTTATCTCTTAGAAAAAGTGAAAGACAAAAGCAAGAGAGGATTATGTATGAAATCTGGACCACTAAATGAACAACAGAGATGCAACCACTTTTGATCTCTGCCTCTTAGGTGTAAAGGCAGGCGTTAAAACACCAGCTGTCACCCCTAGAAGATGATTCATTCTTTAATTTTCCCTTGTTTACCAGGCAAAGCTGAATGAAGTTAAGCCATTAAAGAAAAAGTTGTTTTTAAGAGAGGTGTTAATTTGGATTTTTATTTTGAAAATAGAAGAAATTCAGGGAATAAATCTTCAAAGACTATTAGGCTGTAAGACTGATTTTGAGAATTATGTCTTTTGTCAAATATATAACCTGCATTTAAATCTTTGAGTGTGATGAAATACTCAATAAAAGAAGGTGTTTTGTTTTTGTTTTTCATTTGTTTTTGTTCTTTGTTTTTTTGGTTTTTGTTTGGATGGTTGATTTTTTTTTTTTTTTTTTTTTTTGGTGGAGATGGGAGTCTTACCTATTGCCCAGGCTGATCTCAAACTCCTAGGCTCAAGAAATCCTACCACCCCACCTCCCAAAGCGCTAGAATTACAGCATTGAGCCTCCACACCCAGCCAGAAGAAGGTTTCAAATATTGGAAAACCTTACTTTTTTCAATGAGCGTTTTTGAGTCAAGGGATAACAGGGACATTAGGTTTTTTTCTCTTAGACTCCAAAACAGTAAGGTCAGAATTTATCGAGACTTACATAGGAGTTAGGGCACAATGCAGGTGTGGGGGGACATTTTCCAGCACTAATTAACAGGTTTTATGATTCATTAGGTTGGCCGAACTACTGTTCTCACCTAATTCCCAAGCACAGCATGTCAGGAGGCCAAATGACACTTTCAACTGCAAGTGCTTGTAGTATAAGGAGGGTAGAAATCACCTGGTGACCATCAAGCAGGCCATCCAGAGGCAAAATACTTATGTGAGGAATTTAGAGGTAATTAGACTCCCCTATTATCTAAACCTGGCATCTGGTTCCAGGCATCTTTCCCAAAAATTTCTGTAAGTAACTAGTAAGTAACTAGAATTTCTGTACATCTCTGATGTATGCATGTCAAAACTCATTGTGCAACCCTTGCTGACATTAAGGAACCAAAATGCCTAAAAGTGTTATCATTTATCATGGCCTACAATCCACTCAGTCCTCTCTTGCTGAGGCGCCCCACTGCACTCTTCTGCACTGTATTTTCTTTATAATAAAACTGTATTTCAAACCCATACTGTCTTCTGTAAATTCTTACTACCCCATGACCCGTGAGCCAACCATTTTCTGATGCCAGGGCTCTGACACCCCAGCTGGCATAATATAAATAAAGGTTTGTTTGTTTGTTTTTATAACATTCCACTTGGAAAGGCTACAGAGGAATCTTGCACTGAATAGTTCAAACTAGAAAGAGAAGAGTTAATTACTTGAAAAGCAAGAGAAAACAAGAAGGGATAAATTTTGAACCAAGGAAAATCATTTAAGAAGTATCTGGTGGTTTTTTTTTTTTTTTTTTTAATAGAGACAGGGTTTCACCATGTTGGCCAGGATGGTCTTGATCTCTTGACCTCGTGATCTGCCTGCCTCGGCCTCCCAAAGTGCTGGGATTACAGGCTTGAGCCACTGCGCCCGGCATATCTGGTGTTTTTTAAATTTCTGTCAGTTGTTACATTTGTCATAAGTAAATGTTTGGGATTAAAGAATAGAGACATGCTTATTTAACGACCCCTCCCCCCACAGAAAAAACCCAAAAAACAAAACACAACCACTTGACAAAAAATGATCTTTAGGTTTTAGAGCCCTCGGATACCACTTAGTAGGCTGAACAGTGATTTTCAACTTTTTTTTTTTTGAGACGGAGTTTCACTCTTGTTGCCCAGGCTGGAGCACAATGGCAGGATCTTGGCTTACCACAACCACCGCCTCCCAGGTTCAAGAGGTTCTCCTGCCTCAGCCTCCTGAGTAGCTGGGATTACAGGCATGCACCACCACGCCCAGCTAATTTTGTATTTTTAGTAGAGACAGGGTTTCTCCATGTTGGTCAGGCTGGTCTCAAACTCCTGACCTCAGGTAATCCGCCCTCCTCAGCCTGCCAAAGTGCAGAGATTACAGGTGTGAGCCACTGCGCCTGACCTCTAATAATTTAACTTTGGGTAGACAACCAGAATTTAACTTTATCTTAATTAAAAATGAGGCTTAAATTCCTTTTACAAATATAATGTTTGATTATAAGACAATCATAAAATATTATATGTAATATAATATCCTCAAAAATATTGTAGAATATACATCATAGAAGATAATCACAAAAATACTACTTCTAAAAAACTATTTCTGGATTAAAATACTTATCTGCATTCATGTTTCCGCTCATTTGGCTTCAAATAATTTGACTCCTCCTAACAGTCTAAGTTATATATATTCACATGTCTCATATCTTTTTGTTTATTTTGGAAGCATCTACAAAGTTCTCGGAGTATTTTCTTTATGGCTTTGCTCATTTCCAATGGATCCCTAATCTGTAGTGCTTCTGAGCACAGTTTAAAAACTAATAGAGGGTTCATAATTTGGTCCGGTGATCTTGTTCTGAAACGCTTTCAGACTTTATATCCCAAATCGTTACCTACCTCCAGACTGCCCAACAAGTTAATCACAATTCCATATAATTCTTCCCTCCAGGCATCTGTTGTTATTGCCACATATCCTTCTGCATAGCTTGGAAGTCTGTCCTCTGGGTGGGGGATTGGAACAACAGTGACCCAGCAACTTTCTCTGTCACCATCTGTGGCAGACACACTGGTTGGCAAAATCAAACACCCATTATCAATCTGAGTTTCCCTTGTCCACCTTCTCTATAGTAACTAGGAAGTATAAATACTTACTCTCCCAATCTCCTTAGGCAAGAACAGGAGAGAAGCAAGAGTGACTATGGGAAGGTATTTACTTCTTTATCTAATAAATAAATAAATAAAAAGGGGCTGAGCACAGTGGCTCACACCTATAATCCTAGCACTTTGGGAAGGCAAAGCAGGTGAATCACCTAAGGTCAGGAGTTTGAGACCAGCCAGGCGCATGTGGTGAAAACCCATATCTACTAAAAAATACAAAAAATTAGCCTAGCATGGTGGTGGGTGCCTGTAGTCCCAGCTACTCAAGAGGCTGAGGCAGGAGAATTGCTTGAACCTGAGAGGTAGAGGTTGCAGTGGGTCGAGAACATGCCATTGCTCTCCAGCCTGGGCAACAAGAGCGAAACTCCACCTCAAAAATAAATACATAAAAAAATAAAGAAGACATGATCAGCAGCTCCCATTTTCCTTTGTTCCTGCTAGAACATGGGCATGATTTCTGAAGCTGTGACAGCCGTCTTGCAACTATGAAGCAAAGAACACGAAAAGGCCAGCATCCTAAAAATAGCAGAGCCAGAAAATGGAGAGCTGAATGACATTACTGAGCAGCTGAACTGTATTGCAACTATTTATCTCCAGACTTTTTCTTATATTAGAAAGACCATGTTTGATTAAACCAGGTTTAGTTTTTGGATACGTGTGGCAGAAAGCATTCTTTGCTGTTAAAATTTCTTCCTTTAATGGATTGTTTAAATCTTGCTGGAATTCAGGCAGCTCCCAAACTTGAGACCTTGGTGTAAGAGATTGCAAAGAGTAGGCAGGGCGCGGTGACTCATGCCTGTAATCCCAGCACCTTGGGAGGCCAAGGCGGGTGAATCACAAGGTCAGGAGTTAGAGACCAGCCTAGCCAACATGGCAAAACCCCATCTCTACTAAAATTACAAAAAAAATAAAATTAGCTGAGCGTGGTGGCACACACCTATAATCTCAGCTACTAGGGAGGCTGAGGCAGGGAGGATCACTTGAACCCAGGAGGCAGAGGTTGCAGTGAGCCAAGATTGCACCACTGCACTCCAGCTCTGGCGACAGAGTGAGACTCTGTCTCAAAATACAAAAGAGAGAGAGAGAGAGATTGCAAAAAGTAAAAGAGGAAGCAAGAGAGAAATATAAAGAGACAGATCGGGGGAGAGTGGTTAGTAGGCTTTCCCTTAGGAGCAGCAGTCCCTTGGACTCTAATCTCCTTGCTAGGCACAATGCGAGCTCCAGCTCCAGAAGGTATGGCCCAATAAATTACCTACGAACTTGATCATTTCAGAGCAGCTATCCTCTTTTCTGAATAGAGTAACAGGTATGGGGAAGGAGAGCCTTGATCAGTATTTCTCCAACTGAGATCCACAGATGGACTCTGTTTGCCAATTCCCTACCACAAAATTTTAGCATGAAATTTTCATTGCAATAATAATGTTTTTATTTTCTTTTAAGCCACAACATAAGCATACAATGGGCTGTCTGCATAATCATCTGGTATCTGAGTCATGTTTCCTTATTTCACTGCCCCAGCTTGATCTAGTTGGTAACAAGCAGTGCTACTTTGAATGACATTGACTAACAATAAAGGAACAGATGCCAACATAATATGCAAATAATGAGTTTGTGCAGATGAAGACCAAGTAACTTCAGCCACATTGAATGAAAGTTTCCTATCATTCCATCAGAGAAAAGTGGTGGGAAAACTTAGTCACCTAAAGAACACAGTGGCATCTATAGGCCAAAACCCAAACTCTTTGGCTAGTGTCAATTTGTATCATCACTTTGGGATCAATAATTCGGTTTCTGGGAAAATAATCATCTATAAAAACGATTTGCCTTGACTACTGTTTAATAATTTCACTTGTATTTAACTTAAAAATTTACTTAATTTTTATAATTACATAAGAGCCATAAACATAATGAGGTTAAAATGAGTTTTATGCTTTCACATATTTATGTAACATCAGAACAATAATATAACACAGGTTGGGCATGGTGGTTCATGCATATAATTACATGCATGAGAGGCCGAGGCGGGAGGATTGCTTCTGTTCAGGAGTGCAAGACTCAAGGCCAGCATGGGCAACATAGTGAGACCTAGTCATTACTAAAAATAAAACAAAGTAATTAGTTAGGCATGGTGGTGCTTGCCTGCAGTCCCACCTACTCAGTAGGCTGAGGCAGGAGACTTGCTTAAGCCTAGGGAGTCAAGCCTGCAGTGACCTAAGATGGTGCCACTGAACTCCAGCCTGGGCAACAAGAGTTGAGACCCTGCCTCAAAATAATAGTAATTATTATTATTAAACTCAATGCTGTGAAATAGAGTCCTTAGTAATTTTTTCCTTGAAAAAGTTCCCTAATTTGCAGTCTCCCCATCAAATTCTTTCTTTCTATGCAATGAGATTTCTGAGAAATTAGTAAGTGTAAGTGTCTCTGGTGACCCATCTTGAAATTCTTTCTCTCCTTGGCTGATGAGACATTATACTCTTCTGATTCTCCTTCTATTACTTTCCAGTTCTCCTTGGTATACCTTTTTTCTTGGATAGTTTCTCAAATGATCTGTTCTTCCAGGTTCCATCTTTAGGTGCCTTTTCTGCTTATTCTGCCTGCTTCCCCCGGTCAGTGTCACCTACTTCTCAGCTTTAGCCACAGAAACTCACCCTTGCCCTCCGATGAGAACATGGCTTATGCAGCATTGGGGAGATCATCCTATATATGCTATAGATACTCTACAGCAGTTTTCCAGGTGAAAGGTTACACTCATTGGCTACTGTTGAGGTCTCGAGGAGGCCCCAAAACTAGTACCCCTCTGTCCCTCTTGAGTAGTGAAACTATTAAGAAACAAGAAAAGGAATGAGAAAAGTGACATCCAAAATAACCCCATCATGAGAAAGTGTTGCTTAGAGCATGTGTGAAAGATGAATGGGCTTGTCACTGAATTCCAAAATTTAATGGCCTAACCTACCCAGCTACAACTATACTGTCGACAGTCTCTCCATCCACCTCTTGGGGTCTTGCCTTTACTCTTACATTTTGTAACATGGACAAGAATAACCAAGAACAAATGTGCTAAGCAGGCAGGAAAATGCCAAAAAAGGAAGAAAAGAGAGGAAGGAGCTGAACTCCTGTTCTTTCCAAATTCACCATTTATTCTAGCTCTTCAGGGGATTGGGGAAAGGGATCAGAAATGTGAAGAGAAGAAAAAAAACACTGTTTAAAAACAAGAGTAGAAAGGTGACACTCCCCTCTAATAGTAATATCATTTGTGAGTGCTAAAACTGTTTCTTTAAATGTGGTTTCAAAATCATATGTTACCCCATAAATATATGTTCCTACTAAATACCCACAACAATTTTAAAAGAAATTTTAAAAAATTACATATTAAAGAGTTGGGTTTTTTTTTTGAGAAGTTAGGAAAATATTCAGATGAATTAATACTAAATTTAGAATACCAGATTATAAAATCTAAGTGGCCCAAAAAGATAGAAGGACAAGACATTGCCATAATATTTCAGTAAAGTGAAACAAGTTTAGAGATTTCATTGGGACACGTATTGTAAAGATAGTGGTAGCACAACAAAGTCAGTAATGTGATCTAAAAGAAATATAATTTGGCGGGGCGCGGTGGCTCAAGCCTTTTAATCCCAGCACTTTGGGAGGCCGAGGCAGGTGGATCATGAGGTCAAGAGATTGAGACCATCTTGGTCAACATGGTGAGACCCTGTCTCTACTAAAAATACAAAAAATTAGCTGGGCATGGTGGTGCGTGCCTGTAATCCCAGCTACTCGGGAGGCTGAGGCAGGAGAATTGCCTGAACCCAGGAGGCGGAGGTTGCGGTGAGCCGAGATTGTGCCATTGCACTCCAGACTGGGTCACAAGAGCGAAACTCCGTCTCAAACAAAAAAAGAAATATAATTTTATTCAGGTCTAGTTTTTGCCTAACCTTGTTTTATTATGAAACAGTTAAAATAAGGAGTTGATCTCTGAACATACTTATTTTAAATGAGTCTTTTGTGACCATCATGATAATACATGTTTTCTTTGCCAAAGAAATATGACTTTAGAGTATGTGTTATTTACTCTTCCAAGATACAGCTGAATTGGAGGGGGATTGGGTTGTACAGATGGCACCTTTTGCATATCCCTTGCTCAGATAACTGGATTGTAGAAATAAGAGAAACAATCAGGATGTCAAATTCGAACATTCCTTTTACTCATAGATACTTTGGTGCTGCTCTTATTTCCGTAAGCAGAGAGCAGATCATTTTCAGCCCCATAGAAATAGCAGAATGTGCAGGCTGCTAACTTCTCTTTCTTGCACTAACATTATGGTATCATCACCAGATTCCTCAGCACAACATCCTGTTCTTAACTCACTTCAAAATGTTTTCTGTCACTATCATTTTGATTAGACCGTCCCATTCTTTGGTTCTTACTGTGCCTTCTCACTCTGTCTTAAAGAGATAAAGTCCTTCGGCTGATCACTTTTCAAACACTTGAGCAGGTCGGCGTGATCGCATTGGTTACTTCCTATCTTGTTTCTTCCACCATTTTATATGAGGTAGAGTTTTCTTGGAGGACACTAACTTTTCAGCACTCAGCATTTATCCCCAAGTTTTTTTCTAGGTACATAAAAGCCCTGCTTTCTATATATTGTACCATTTCCCTATTCCTTCAAGACATTTTAAAGAGCTTCCAAACAGCTTTCCTGTGTTTCACTCTTTAATATGGCAGCCAGGATATCCAGGCATTTGAAGAAAGCCGTTAACATGGAAAAGCAGAACAAGAGAAAAAAAAACAGCAAATAATAATAATAATAATAATAACTTTGGAACAAACAGAGGCAACAACGGGAATTGAAGAAGCTTTTTAAAATCTGATAATATAATATTATTCAGAGATTAACATACTCGGAAGATTATTTAGGATGAACCAGACCAGATAAGGAAAAGCTTTTAGAAATGTAATGATAATAGTGTATTTTTTAAAAAAAAATCAATAGAAATATTAGAAAATTAAGTTAAGAAAATCTCCCAGAAAAAGATGTAAGGTGAAAAAGAGATCAAACTATGAGGTCCAGAAACAACAGACATTCCAGAAACAAATAACAGACATAACATAGAGAAATTATTTTTTTTCTAATTAAGGAATTTTTCATAACATGAGTCCTCCAAATTGAAAGGCCCACTGAGAAGCCAGCATGATGAAGAAAAATTCAGTCCCACTCCTACATGCAGTATAATAAGACTTCAGAACATCACAAGAAAAGGCCTTAAAAGCTTCAGAGACAAGATAATTCAGATGTAAAGGGTTGACAGTAAGAATATCATTGAATTTCTCAACAATACTGAAAGCTACAAGGCAAAGAAACAATGCATTAGGCAGGCAGGCGCAGTGGCTCACACCTGTAATCCCAGCACTTTGGAAGGCCAAGGCAGGTGGATCACAAGGTCAAGAGATCAAGATTATCCTGGTCAACAAGGTGAAACCCTGTCTTACTAAAAATACAAAAAATTAGCTGTGCATGGTGGCGCACGCCTGTAATCCCAGCTACTCGGGAGGCTGAGGCAGGAGAATTGCCTGAACCCAGGAGGTGGAGGTTGCGTTGAGCCGAGATCTCGCCATTGCATTCCAGCCTGGATAACAAGAGTGAAACTCCATCTCAAAAAAAAAAAAAGAAAAGAAAAGAAAAAGAAAGAAGCAATGCATTAAAAAAAATTGCTTTTAAATTATTTTCAAGCTAGGATTCTATAACCAGTCAACAATCATCCTCAGAACTATGAGGTTGGTCTCAAAAAATGTGTTTCTCAAGCACCCTTCCCTAGAAAGCTGTTGGAGGATGTGTTCTACAGAAACAAAGGTGTGACTAGATTTATGAAGATGAGGGATCCAGACAAGAGGAATTCCACTACAAGAGAGAAGGAAAGGAACCCCAGGATGATGAGGAATTAAGCTCTTAGGTGCACAGCAGGCCCAGAGAACAATATTCCAGGATAAAGGAAGAGGACAGAGTTTATAGAAGGCACATCTCTGCTGGGGAAAAAAGATGATTGGTTATCTGTGCAGATGGCTATGTAGAAAATATATTAAAAAGCTGTTGGAGTGTGTGGGGGAAAATCAGTGATAGTTACATAAAATATTAAGAAAATTTTAAAAAGAGGTCATCATTGAACTTCTTTCATGAAATTCTTTGGTGAAGGGAAAAAGAAAAGAAATATAGTCATGGTCATAATATTGTGATATTTTGTAGCATGTAACAATGCTTAAGTGATTTAATAAAAATGAGAAGCCGGGCATGGTGGCTCATGCCTGAAATCCAAGCACTTTGGGAAGCCAAGGTGGGCAGATCACCTGAGGGTGGGAATGCAAGACTAGCCTGACCAACACAGAGAAACCCCGTCTCTACTAAAAATACAAAATTAGCCAGTTGTGGTGGCACATGCCTGTAATCCCAGCTATTTGGGAGGCAGGAGAATCGCATGAACCGAGGAGCGGAGGTTGCGGTGAGCCAAAATGGTGCCATAGCACTCCAGTCTGGGCAACAAGAGCAAAACTCCATCTCAAAATAAATAAATAAAAATAACAAATTAAAAATAAATAAATAATTAGGTAAACCTACACTAGAGGAAGCAGCTAAAAAAGCAGAAATGTGTTAACTCTGGGGAATGGGACTGAGAAATAAAGAGATAGAACAGGGTAATGCATATTTCCTTTGTATACCTTTGTTCTTTAACCTTTTGAATCATCTGCCTATATTATTTTGATTAAAATTCAACAATTTTTAAAAATTGTAAATGTGATTTTCTTTTGATACCTTCACTTATAACCTCAGAATATTAAGGTTAATTATCCCTTTTTCCCAAGTAACTATTACATCCCAGCCCCTGTGTTAGACACTGTGCATGTATCATGTTTAATCATCACACCACCATGCAAAGTAGATATTACTATCTTCATTGTACAGATGAGGAAACTAAAGCATTGAGAGATTACATTACCCATTGCTGTTTACCCAAGTGATAAATAATAAATTTGAAGTTGACCTTAGGTCCATCTAGTCTTAAAACCTAAGCTCTTTTGATTACACCTTGTAAGTACAACTATACCTTTGTTTATATGCAATTTTAATTTTTGTGTGTTAACTATTATTCGCTGTGTGCACTTTAGGTACATTTAAGTCACTGTTGTTTGTCATGGCATTATTCCTTAAGTCAACATTTTCAGCATGTAGCTTACTATCTTCTCCGGGTTCCTAGTACATAGTATTGGAGGACTTTTAATGTTTTTCCTTTAGCTGATCTGAGGTTCAGAGATTGTTCTCGGCTGTAACTCTGAGCTAAAATAAATTTTTCGCACCGAGTGATAGCTCTGAACTGTTAGTGGTGTTCACTGGCAAGTCTGATTGCTTGGTGCAGGGAGAATAAAAATATCTGTTAAAGAAGGAGAGTTGTGTCTAGAAAATCGGAGTCCCTGTAGGGTCAGTGCTGCAGAGCTGAATACAAGAGCAGCAGTCTTAGGAGAGACAGAGGAAAGCTTACTCTTTGAGTGAGAATTATGCCCTCATTCCTTCCCCTTATTCATCTCCTCCATCTATTAATCAGGGAGTTTTACTATAGGAGTTTCATGAAAGTAAAAGTAAATAAAAAGTTTAAAGCAACATCAAAACATTTAATGAAAAATATCTTTTCTTTAAAAGACATATAAACAGAAATGTTTACAAATGTTTCTAATCAGGCTGTTTGTCTAAAGTAAATACACAGGAAGATGACACTTTTTGGAATCTAGTAGCAATTTTTTAAAAGTTAGGATTATAAATTGATTGTTTTTTAGCATCTAAACTTAGGATCAGAAAGAAATGGTTTTCCAATTGTATCTTGCTTTAGAGCATACACTAAAATAACATTTGTACATCTATACTAGATTTCTTGTTTTAGCCACTACAATTTGTGAAATAATATAATTAACTGGTCCTGGATGATAAATAGCACATGAGAATCCATAAAAGGAAAATCTCAAACTAATTTTATTTTTTATTTTTGAGATAGAGTCTCCCTTTGTTGCCCAGGCTGGAGTGTAGTGGCACAATCATAGCTTATTATAACTTCAAACTCTTGAGCTCAAGCAATCCGTCCAGTCTCAGCCTCCTGAGTAGCCGGGACCAGAGGCATGTGCCACCGTGCCAGGGTCATTTTTATATTTTAAATATTTTGTAGAAATAGGAGTTTTACTGTGTTGCCATAGCAAACTTCTGGCCTTAAGTGATCTTGTTGCCCCAGCTTCCCAAAGTTCTGGGATTACAGACATGATCCACTATGCCTGATTTTAAAGAGAAATGGAGAATTAATAGATATAGGAAAATATGAAAATAAATATTTGTACTTATTTTAGCAAATATCTTCTGCAAACGTTTCAAAGCCAAATCATGATCTATCACAAAGGAAACAAGTGATTAGTGAAACCACAAATTAAAAATAGTAAATTTTACAGTTTTTAAAACGAATTTAAAAAATTATGTGATTGCCATATAGATAAGAAATAGTTTCATTTAACTTTGTCATACTTTTCTGGAGAAAAGGCAAAACAGAAACTTTTTAAAACAGTGCTTCATGGGAATTACTTAAGGGGTTTCCCAAATTCATAATTTTTTTAAAGTCCAAGTTTTAGCTTTTTGTATACTTTTCATTTTAAAGCAATCCCAAACTTTGGGAAAGACTGCAAGAACATCTGTTTCCTCACCATTTTAAAATAAAGTTGCAAACATGACCTTCTATAACCCCGAGTACTCTAATGTGTAATTCTTACAAATAAGGACATTCTCCTCCTTAATAACAGCAACATAACCATCAAGATCAAGAAATTAACATCAATATATTACTATGATCCTCAGACTACATACAAGTTCTGCCAATTGTCTCAATGGTATTTTTTATAGCAGAAAGATTTAATCAAGAGTCATAGACAGTCAGACATCCAGTAATAATGTTTTTGGCCAACGATGGAACACATACATCACAGTGGTCCCATAAGATTATAATAGGGCATTTTTATTGTATCCTTTTCCTGTTTTGGTATGTTTAGATATAAAAGTACTTACCACTTGTGTTACAGTCGCCTGCAGTATTTGGTGTAGTCACACACAGTACAGGTTTGTAGCCTAGGAGCCATAGGCCATACCATGTAGCCTAGGTGTGTAGTAGGCCATCCCATCTAGGTTTGTGTAAATACACTCTATGATGTTCACGCAACAAAAGCACCTAATGAGCCATTTCTTAGAACTTATCCCTGTTACTGAGGGATGACTGTAATACATTCAGCTGTCCCATCTTTTTAGCATCCTTCAACTGTGGAACAGCTCTTGTCTTTCATTGACTTTCATGACCTTGAGGTTTCAGACATTATAGATTGGTTATTTTTCAGAATGTCCTTCAATTTGAGTTTGTCTGCTATTTTCTCATTAGTATATTCAGATTACGTGTATCTTGGCAGGAACAGTAAAGACACGGTACTACGTTATTTATAATCTGTATATACATTACCATGTACATTTATTGCATCCTGTCATACGGTATAGGACCTCAATATGTCCCATTACTAGTGATATTCACATTTTTCTTTTTCTTTTTAAGAGACAGGTACTACTCTGTCACCCAGGCTGAAGTGCAGTGGCATCATGATAGTCCACTGCAACCTGGAACTCCTGGGATCAAGTGATCCTCCCACCTCAGCCTCCCAAGTGAACTACCAGTGTATGCCATCACGCCTAGCTAATCTTTTAAAAAAATTTTCTTGTAGAGACAGGGCCTTTCTAAGTTGCCCACGCCAGTTTCAAACTCCTGGTGTCAAGCAATCCTCCTGCGTTGGTCTCCCAAAGTGCTGGGATTATAGGTGTGAGCCATGGAGTCTGGCCACTGTTGTTAATTTTAATCATTTGATTGAGAGGTGTCAGCCAAGCTCCTCCACTGTAAAGTTAGATTTTTTTTAACCTTTGAAATTTATAAGTTTTTAAGTATATAGCTTAAAAAGTAAAAAAGATCAAACACATTCAGATGTGTTTTGAATCTTCTTTTTTTTTCTTTTTGAGACAGAGTCCCACTCTGTCACCCAGGCTGGAGTGCAGGGTCACAACCTCGGCTCACTGCAACCTCTTCCTTTAAGACTCAAGTGATTCTCATGCCTCAGCCTCCTGAGTAGCTGGGACTACAGGCATGCACCACCACACCTGGCTAATTTTTTGTATTTTTAGTAGAGACAGGGTTTCACCATATTGGCCAGGCTGGTCTCAAACTCCTGGCCTCAAGTTGATCCATCTGCCTTTACCTCCCAAAGTGCTGAGATTATAGGTGTGAGCCACTGCACCCAACCATAAATCAACTTTTAATTCATTGGAGGTCATTTTATGTTGCTGGCTTAACTCATTTTTGCATAGAACTTAGCAAGCAGTTTATTTTCCTCAGGTTCTTAGTATAATATTGAAGGACTCTTCTTCATATTTTATTTTTCTCTAACTGAGCTGCATTTCTGAGGATTATGCTTACTTATAATGCTGAGCTTAAAGAAATTTTAACACTGAATGGCAGCCCTGAACTGTTCTTAGTACTCATTTGCCTGGGAAGAAAGCATCTGTGTTAGTTTTCTTTTGCTAGATAACACATTACCACAAATTTAGCTTCTTAAAGCAACACACATTTGTAATCACACAATTTCCATGGGTCAGGAGTGTGGAAATAGCTTAACTTGGTCCTCTACTAATGGTCTTGTCATGGGATCCTTGGGGTGTTGCTTCGCCAGCTGGAAACCTCTGTGGTCAGTGGTGCCTCTGCCCGAGTTTTGCTCTGGCCCGCTGGGCTCATTCCACCCACTTGGCCTGGCAGGCTGTGCTCAGCTTGCACTACCAGCCTGGATTCCATGCCTTCCAAGGGTGAGCCAGGCACAGAGCAGTGAGGGGTGTATGAGCAAGCGTGGGGTCTGGCCACTGGGCATAGCCAGGCATGCTGGCTGCAGTGGGATGGGCAGCTCAGGCACCAGCACAGGCTCTGGCTCCCTGCGATGCCGTAGCTAGACCAGGTTACCATATGCAGCTTCCACAGCTGTCACTGGGGAATGTGGTGGTGCCCAAAAGCTTGTAGATACTAAGAACTATACATCCCTAAAGAGGGTGTCACAGCCTTGGCTTGAGGAGCCTCTAGGTCTTTCTGAAGGGCTGCAGCTCTTCTCTCCTTCTCTCTTATAGTCACCCTCAATGTGGCAAGCGAGGGGCATGTTTCATCCCTGTTTGTGTTAACGGTTCTTTTAGCCCTGCCATTTGGTGGGTCCTAAGTTCTTGTCCTGGGTCCAGGAAGAATGAGGTATGCAGACGTGGAGGATGAACAAGACAAAGAGGAGCTTTACTGAAGGATAGAACAGCTCAGAGGAGACCCACAGTGGGTAGCTCCTCTCCATAGCCAGGGTGTCCTGATGAGTGCTCAGCTCTCAGCAGAGAGGGTAGCTCCTCTCAGCAGCTGGTTGCCCCATGTCTCTCCAACCTTACCTCAAGTCTGGCTGAGTCCAGGGGTTTTTAATGGGCCTCAGAGGGGAGGAAGTGTCTGCTGATTGATCCATGGGTAGCCACGGGTGGGCCCAGAGCAAAGCACCATAAGTTCCCACTCTGGCTTGGGGGATGGGCAGCCTAACCCCCAAGATTCAGGCCCAATGGGCTTGAAGGTGGGGCTTTACCAGTGACCCGCCCCCTTCCACCCAGGAGCTGTGTGCCTCCTGCCATTGCTCATGGTGCCCAGGCTGTTCATGTCAAGAAGCACCTGCAGGTCAGTGCTGTGCTGTCCTCAGCACCCCCTTGGGCTCCCTCCCATGTTTGTTGGTGTCCAAACTCTGGAGGGGTCCGAGACAGCAGAGGATTGGTGTGTCAGCACTGCCCCAAGCTTGTGCACACCCTGACAGGCTGCAATAGGACCCGGGTTCGGCCTGACTGCTCCAATCCTGAGATTGAAGCAGGCATCAGAGTGGGTGCCAATCATGGGGAGAAACCAGGCAGTGGGAGCAGGCACTTCCAAGCCTACAGAGAAAGGGGGTGCTTCCTGGGCCCCCAAGAGTGCCTAGATGCCTGGGTCCACAGCCACAGCTTTAGGGGCTGCAGCTATGCCTGGGAGGGTAGAACTCCTGCCTGTTCCTGGCTCCCAAGAGCACAGGGGTACCTGGGTGGCAGCCGTGGCTTGGGCAGCTGCACTTGCACTTGGGGAGCTCCTGCCCCACCAACTCAGAAGGCTCAGTGGAACCCCATGCAGCCCTGGCTGTGCCTCCTCTCCATGTTTTCCCACAGTGCTGTGGCCCCAGCCAACCTCACACAAATGAACCCAGTGCTTCCAGGGCCGGCCGTCTGAGTCCCAGCTGCATCCTCGGCTGGGTGTTCGTGGGCTCCTGGGATGCAGTGGGCAGTGAGGTTGAGGCTGCAGACCTGGGAGCAGGTTCTGCCTAGTTGTGCTAGGTGGGGGTGGCACATTTGTCTGCCTTGGGGATGCGGGACACAGGGCACCCACCACCACCACTGCTGCTCCCACAGCCACTCATGCTGCCACTGCTCGTGCCTCCCTGCTGCAGCCAGCATAATGGCAGCCGCAGCTCTGGACAGCCTACCATTGCCATCAGTCTCATCTTTGAATATTATGCTCTTGGGTGTATTGAAGGTGTTAACAAGGGCTACAGTCTCATCTAAGGCTCAGACTCCTCTTCCAAGCACATGTGGTGGTTCACACAGTTCATTCCCTGTAGCTACAAAACCCCCTTTTTTGAGTCAGGGTCTCACTCTGTTACCGGGGCTGGAGTGCAGTGGCACGATCACTCTGTACTGTAGCCACAACCTCCCAGGCACAGGAGGTCCTCCCTCCTCAGCCTTTCAGGAAGGTGGGACTACAGGCACAGCCACCACATCTGGCTAATTTCTGTATTTTTTGTAGAGACAGAGTCTCACTATGTTGCCCAGGCTAGTCTCAAACTCCTGCACTGAAGCGATCCTCCTGATTCAGCCTCCAAAAGTTCTGGATTACAGGTATGAGACACTGCATCTGGCCATCTAACTATAGAATTCTTGATGGTTTGTTTCTTTAAGACCAGCAGGAGAGTTTGTGACTTCCATCTTGAGACCTTTGTTGAAACGGGTCATCTGGTTTAATCAGGCCCACTAAGGATAATTTCCCTTTGATTAACATAAAGCCAACTAACTGTGGACCTTAATGACATCTGCAAAATTTATTTACCTTTGCCAGCTGATAACATAATCACAGGAATGATAGCCCATCACTTTTTCCATTTTCTGTTGGTTAAAAGTTATTTAAAGGTTCTGCTCACATTCAAAGGGGAAGGGAGCTATAGACAAAATCTATAGCTCTTCAGGGTCACACCTAAGGTTCTGACAACCACAACTTTTCTGCCATCTGGACTATTTAAAGTTTTTGTATGCCTTTAGTTATTGCCTGTTCTGGCTTAGCTTTGTGTTCCCCTTGCCCCCCATTTTATTTATTTATTTGTTTGTTTAGACAGAGTCTCACTCTGTTGTCCAGGCTGGAGTGCAGTGGTGCAATCTCATCTCACTGCAACCACCGCCTCCCAAGTTCAAGCGATTCTCCTGCCTCAGCCTCCCAAGTAGCTGGGACTACAGGTGCGTGCCACCAAGCCTGGCTAATTTTTTTGTATTTTTAGTAAAGACATGGTTTCACTGTGTTTGCGAGGATGGTCTCCATCTCCTGACCTCATGATCCGCCCGCCTCAGCCTCCCAAAATTCTGGGATTACAGGTGTAAGCCAAAATGCCCAGCCACTCCCCTCAATTTTAGTTTAGGTTTTTGCATGTCTGAACACATAAAATTGTACAACTAAAAACACTCTTAGACCATGTGATTACCATTGTGAATTATCAGTAACCAGTAAATGTATAGCTTATTGAATTGTGATGTTTTCACGTTAGATCATTTTAACATTTATGTTAAATTTTTGTGTTTCTTGCCTGAGTTTTTTGATTAGGAATAAAATCAGTTGTTAGATATTCTTAGTGATTCAATTTAGAGGCAAATATTTGTCTGAATCAGTTTAATTGAGGAGTATACTCAGTTTTCAACTGGCACTGATTTTAAAAAAACAACCACCACCATTTGTAACTTCTTGTCTCTGTGAATCTGGAATTTCTGAAGACCCTCCAATCCAAACAAGATATAGAAATGAATGCTGATGCTGATACATCACCAACCATCCAATCCAAACAAGATATAGAAATGAATGCTAATACATCACCAACCATCATCCACAGACTTTCTTTGGGAAATCATGTGGACATTATTCTTCAGTTACATTATGTTTATTGATTACATATGGATTAAAAAGTAAACAAAATAAATATACAGTCATAAAATTCTGCTGTTTTACACAGCAGGGGTGGTGATTGAGGTGGGTGTTTGGAGTGAGGTTTTGGAGATTTTTCTTGACTAAAGGGTCTGTTGCTTGAAAAACATTTGAAAGCCACAAAATGATTTGAGCAATGATAGTAGCATATTGGGAAGCCTGGATCTGAAGCTGGTAAATGAATCTAAGAAATTCAGGAGCCTCTTCAAGTAACAATTACATTCAATTCCTCCTTTGATGTAACTTACAGAGCTGTTTTATAATTTGACTATTTTCACCTAGTCTGGTAACAGGACTACTGATGTCCGCTCTTTAACCTAAGGATTTATTGAACCCACTTAGGACCACATTCATATTCTCCTACAGCGACACATGATAACCCATCTCGTGTGGCTGATTAAGCCATACATCTGAATAAATAACTCTCCTACCACCAAGAGCTGACTATATTTTATCAGCAAGGTCTAGTCTTGACTGTCAGCTATAATTTTAGTCAACTCTAGGCTGCATGAGGTTCATGATACAATTTTCCAAACAGAGTAGATTCCTTGGTATATGCTTTCTAAGTGACAAAGATTCCTCTTCTGCAATGGGGCCAGGAAAGGACCTAAAGTGAAAGATCCTAAAGTGCTAGCTTCTTCAATGTGTTTTCAATTTTATTGAAGTATAATTGAAATACACCAAACCACACACATTTAAAGAGTACAATCTGATCAGTCCTAACATACATACACACCATAGTCAAGGTAAATAACATTTTCATCAGCTGCAAAAGTTTGCTTTGCCCCTTGGCAATCCTTCCCTGCCTACAACCCCCTCTCCAGAGAGACATTGAGCATTCTGTAACCATGGATTAATTAGCATTTTCCAGACTTGTACATAAATAGCATTATACAGTCCATACTTTCTTTTTGGCCCGACTTTCTTTCTTCTTTCTTATTTTCTTGCATTCCTCATTGCTTTTCCTTCCTTCCTTCCTTCCTTCCTTCCTTCCTTCCTTCCTTCCTTCCTTCCTTCCTTCCTTCCTTCCTTCCTTTCGACAGGGTCCTGCTCTTTCACTTGGGCTGGAATGCAGTGGTGTGATCACAGCTCACTGCAGCCTTGACCTCCCAGAATCAAGCAATCCTCCCACCTCAGCCACTTGAGTAGCTGGGACTACAGGTGAGTACTATCATGCCTGGCTTCTCTTTTTCTTTCTTTCTTTCTCTTTCTTTCTTTCTTTCTTTCTTGCTTTCTTGCTTTCTT
This sequence comes from Callithrix jacchus, assembly GCF_049354715.1. Classification (NCBI taxonomy): domain Eukaryota; kingdom Metazoa; phylum Chordata; class Mammalia; order Primates; family Cebidae; genus Callithrix; species Callithrix jacchus. The sequence goes on from NC_133514.1 coordinate 97,445,125, forward strand.
GCTTTCTTTCATTCTTTCTTTCATACAGATAGGGTCTTACTATGTTGCCAAGGCTGGTCTCCAACTCAAAATCCTGGACTCAAGCAATCCTCCCACTTCAGCCTCCCAAAGTGCTGGGATTATAGTCATAAGCCATCGTGCCAGCCTTCATTCAACTACTTACTTTAAGATTTATCTATGTTGTGGTAAATAGTGAACATCAATACTCTGTTTCTTTCTATTGTTGAGTAGTATTCCACTATATGGTTGTACCACAATTTATCTATTCACATATTGATGGACATTTGGATTGTTTTTGACTATTGCTAAGAAGCCTGCAATGAATATTTGCCGTCATTATACAAGCATATGTTTCCATTTCTTTAAGGTAAATACCTAGAAGAGGAATTACACATGATAGGTGTATATTGAACTCTTTAAGAAACTACCAACTGTTTTCCATGGTCACTGCACCATTGTGCATTCCCACCCACCGTGTCTAAATGTTCTAGCTGCTCCATGTCCTTGTCTGAATGTAGCAGTCAGTTTTTTTAAAAGGTTGAGACTTTCAATGGGTGTGTAGGCATCTCATTGTGATTTGAAGTTCCATTTCCCTGATGACTAGTGACGTTAAGCATCTTTTCAGGGCCAAGTGTGGTGGCTCACGCCTGTAATCCCAGCACCTTGGGAGGCCAAGGTGGGCAGATCGCTTGAACCCAGCAGTTCGAGACCAGCCTGGCTAACAGGGCAAAACTCCATCTCTACAAAAACTCAACCTAGAGAGGGGAGAGTTTTTAAACCCTTTTGCTCTTTAACATTTGAATAATGAAGAGGAGTTCTGTTCTACTCTTTCAGAGACACTGTATTTACACACACTCTCTCTCTCCAACTCTTTCTTTGTATCTCCACAGCTCCAAAGCAAGAACAGATGTTTATTTAATTAGTGAGAGGACAGTCAGACAATCATAAGGCTATATGTGAGGTTAATGGTGCTGTGGCCCAGCCTTTAGAACCCTTTCTGGGTTTCCTCCCCCGAGGCATTGTGGGCTCACTGTGCTTCAGGTTCTCATCAGTTAGTTTGCAGGTGTGTTCCGTCTCCTGCAGGCCCCAGCAGGCCTTTGTTCTCTCAGAACCAGCTTCTTACCCTGCCACTAACTGGAAGAATGAGGTTTGCTGTTCACTGAGGCTCTTTATTTCCGATTCACCGTGGGTGGAGCTATGAGAGATGTAGGAAGACCTCAGGAGAAAGGTTCTCTTTTTCTGCAGAACCACTTTTACTGCTAATAAATTTGAGAATCAAAATATTTTCTACCTTCTTGGATCCATCTTTGAGTTAGTAGAATCTGAAGGGGATTTTAACTATGGGCTTTGAGACTAAAAAACAATAACAAAAATAAAATGCTGTCATTGACTTATGTAAACACAGGGCTCCATTCTGTTCCGTTCCTTTTGTGACAGACTTGCTCGGTTCAGCAGAAATGCAGTTTATGGAGAGCTCTGTTTGTTGCCCCACCCTCTTTGTAGATGCCTTCACAATCAGATTCCCTAGTCTCTCCTCTAATGCTTTATTTTTATTTATTTATTTATTTATTTTTGAGACGGAGTCTCACTCCGTTGCCAGGTGGTGTGATCTCAGCTCACTGCAACCTCTGCCTCAGCCTCCTGAGTAGCTGGGACTACAGGTGCCTGCCACCCCCCGGCTAATTTTTGTATTTTTAGTAGAGATGGGATTTCATCCTGTTGGCCAGGATGGTCTCGATCTCTTGACTTCATGATCCGCCTGCTTCGGTCTTCCAAAGTGCTGGGATTACAGGTGTGAGCCACTGCACCTGGCTTCCTCTAATACTTAAGTATTTAGATGCCTTGTAAAAAGGCTGTGTGTTACACATGCATTTGCTAGACCTATAAGACACAGAGGAAAGCAAAAGTCAAAGAAACAGTAAATTTCAAGGCAGAAAGGGCTGCTTCAAAAATATTAAATAGAGCTACAGTCTGATAACACAATGCTAACCTGAGAAGCTCAGGAATTTTTCTTTGAAGAATTGATAAAGGTGACTCAGGTAAAGATGACTCAGGAGAAATACCAGAGCAGGTATGAATGCCAACAAAAAATTCTGTGATTAGTCAGCTAGAGGTACAAACTCACATGAGGCCATCTAGAATTTGGTAATTTTTAGTGTTACCATAAATTTATTACTCTAAAAATATCTGTAAAATCCTGGGTCTGGCCATTCAAACCTTCACTGACAGTAGGGTTACTCTGGTATATGAGATTATGAAGGTTCTATACCTGACAGAAATTTGGGAGACCTTTTCAATTCTATCATCTTAAGACAATTGCCCTGAACTTGGGAGACTGCAGTCTTTTCTCTGATTCAAATCTAGTAATATCTCATCATATAATTCACATGAATAAAAGGTTGGAATTGGAATTAAATAGGTCATACAGTAAAGGCTTTTGCTAGCAGAACAGTGCAAAAACCTCAGATTTGTGGACTTTAAGCCATGCCAATCTTTTAACCTTCTTATATTCAATCAGTGAGATCTATTTTGAATGGACTAATGAGCAGATTCAACACAATGTCAGAGGGTGTTCTTCCAACATCCAATGCTATAGACAAATTAATTTATTGCCTATTTCATCCATAAGTTATGACAGCATCCTCTTCAATAATTGCAAGTCTAAATTTTCACATCAATACTGAACTGGGTTTCAGGCATGACTATTCCACTATTAACCTGTTATACTATTTTAACATCTTATAATTAAGTCAATTGAAAAAAGATAATATTGGGCCGGGCGCAGTGGCTCATGCCTGTAATCCCAGCACTTTGGGAGGTCAAGAGATTGAGACCATCCTGGCCAACATGGTGAAACCCCATCTCTACTAAAAATGTCAAAATTAGCTAGGTGTGGGCATGGTGGTGCATGCCTGTAATCTCAGCTAGTCAAGAGACTGAGGCAGGAGAATCACTTGAACCTGGGAGGCGGAGGAGGTTGCAGGTAGTCAAGATAGAGACAATGCACTCCAGCCTGGTGACAGAGTGAGACACCATCTAAAGAAAAAGAAAAAGATAATATTGGCAGTTTTTATTGGCCATTCATCAACCTTGAACTAAAGGCTAATCTGTACAAGCTCAATATAGATCCTGGTTGTTGACACTTTTACAAAACCTGCACTTCAGTGGGCAAGAATAATATCCTGGCATACTTCAAATAATATCCGGGCATATTTCAAATAATGTCAAATACAATTCTAAGTCACCTATAATTCTTCTATATTTTCTTTAAATAATCCAGCTTTTTCTAAATTTTGTATTTATTTTAACTCTCTACAATGGGTACTTGGCTCTGCTGGGTATGGTAGCTTACGCCTGTAATCCCAGCACTTTGGAGGCTGAGGCAGGCAGATCATGAGGTCAGGGGATCGAGACCAGGAGATCGAAACCATCCTGGCTAACATGGTGAAACCCTGTCTCTACTAAAAATAAGAAAAATGAGCTGGGCGTAGTGGTGGATGCCTGTAGTCCCAGCTACTTAGAAGGCTGAGGCAGGAGAATAGCTTGAACCCGGGAGGCAGAGGTTGCAGTGAGCAAAGATTATACCACTGCACTGCAGCCTGGACAACAGAGTGAGACTCTGTCTCAAGAAAAACAACAAAAAACAAAAACAACTTGGCTCTTGTGTTCATGTTCTTTATGACATCAAACCATGATATGGAGAGGATAAACTTGAGCCACCAAGAAGTGGACTCTGCCTAGGAAGACAATTTGTTGAAGTTAAAAAGCACTGGTCTAGGAACCAGAAAACCTGATTCTGTCCAAGCGTTAGAATTGTGAGCAAGTTCTTTCTGGTTTTTAGTGTCCTCATCTGTAAAATAATAACCCAATTGGATTGGATAATCTCTATGATCCCTTCCACACTCTGAATACTTGGATATCTCCTGCTTCTAAATATTTTGGCACTTCTTATAAAGCCCTTTCACGTTTACTTTATGATTTTTTCCTCACAAGAATTCTTGAAATAGACAAGGCAGAAGTTTAGAGGACAGATAGATAGGTTGGGTATCATTTTAGTTGTGGTAACTAAGGTTAAGGGAGATTAGGTGTGACATGGTTTGGCTGTGTCCCCACCCAAATCTCATCTTGAATTCCCATGTGTTGCAGGAGGGACCTGGTGGGAGGTAACTGAATCATGGGGGCAGATCTTTCTTGTGCTGTTCTTGTGATAGTGAATAAGTCTCATGAGATCTGATGGTTTTAAAATGGGGAATTTCCCAGTACAAGCTCTCTTTTCTTGTCTGCCACTGGATGAGACATTCCTTTCACCTTCTGCCATGATTGTGAGCCCTCCCCAGCCAGGTGGAACTAAAAGTTCATTAAGCCTCCGCTTCTTTTTTAAATTGCCCAGTCTTAGGTATGTCTTTATCAGCAGTGTGAAAATGGACTAACACAAGGTGATTGGTAAAAATTACCTATCTGGGGCTGGGCACAGTGACTCACTCCTGTAATCACAGCACTTTGGGAGGCCAAGGTAGGCGGATCACAAGGTCAGGAGATTAAGACCATCCTGGCTAACATGATGAAACACAGTCTCTACTAAAAATACAAAAAATTAGCTGGGTGTGGTGGCACGCACCTGTAGTCCCAGCTACTCGGGAGACTGAGGCAGGGAGAATCACTTGGACCTGGGAAGCGGAGGTTGCAGTGAACTGGAGTGCAGTTCACTGCACTCTAGCTCTGGTGACAGTGTGAAACTCCATCTCAAAAAACAAAAACAAAGTCACCTATCTGGTAAATAGCAGGACTGGAACATAAACTCAGATCCTCTGATTCCAGCAAATTCCTACATAGGCCACCAAAATATGCACAACAGGAGGTATAACTGCTTGGAATCATTAGTTATACGTATGAATTACTTTTTTTTTTTTTTTTTTTTGAGACTGAGTTTTGCTCCGTTGCCCAGGCTGGAGTGCAGTGGCGGGATCTCAGCTCACTGAAACCTCCGCCATTCGGGTTCAAGCAATTCCCCTGCCTCAGCCTCCCAAGTAGCTGGGACTACAGGCATCCACCACCAGGCCCAGCTAATTTTTTGTATTTTAGTAGAGACAGGGTTTCACCATGTTGGCCAGAATGGTCGTGATCTCCTAACCTCGTGATTTACCCATCTCAGCCTCCCAAAGTGCTAGGATTACAGACATGAGCCACCACACCCGGCTTGCATGAATTACTTCTAAAGGAAGTGATACTTCCTTTAACTACTATACTTAAACTCAAAGTTAATAATAGAAATAAAAGTAATAAAATAACCAGTGCTTTATTGTAATATGATGTGAATTAATGGATTAGAAAATAACAGCTGAGTTCTGAGGGGTAGGTTTGAGGCTACAGTGTGGGGCACAGTTATGATTCAGTTATGGCTCCCCCTTACAAGAAATGTACAGACAGGAGGCTGAGGCAGGAGAACTGCCTGAACCCAGGAGGCGGAGGTTGTGGTGAGCCGAGATCGCGCCATTGCACTCCAGCCTGGGTAACAAGAGCAAAACTCCGTCTCAAAAAAAAAAAAAAGAAAAAAGAAATGTACATACAACATACAGAGGTGTTTGGAGGAGCAAAGCTACGATGAAAGAGGAAAAGTTGGGAATTCCTCATTACATAGCTAGGTGAAAATTAACGGGAAAAGTAACGGAATAACAACTCTTGAAAAGCAACAGCATATGAGAAACATATTATGTACCACGCTGGATAAAAGGAAGACTAGGAAATGATATAAACCTGATGGTTAGATTGTGGTAAAAACAAAGTTAGTGCCTACAGAATTACAGCTAAAAAAAAGTGATAGGACACAAGAAGCACATACTAAAATACTAAAGAATAAAGGACATGATGTGCAAAATGTATTCTAAAATAGGAAAAAATAAATGTGTTTGTGTGTGTATGTGTGTGTGTGTGTATCAAAATGTTAAAGAGTGATAAATCTGGGGAAAAGATATATGATAGGTCTTTCCATTATTCTTAAAATGATTCTGTAGGTATGAATCATTTCACAATCAAATGTAAAAGAAAAAAGCAGTGACAGCACAGTCATTAAGCCACTCAGCAATGTCACAAGACTTTTAATAAAGCTGAGAAAAACTTCATGTAATATTTCATACACAGATCAGTGGACTTGAATTCTGGTTCACATTTGTCCTCTAAGTAGCTATGCAGTCTTGAACTACTCTTGGAAAAATTGGTTTTTGACCAGATCAGCAATTTAAAAACTACTGTGGATTCTGGAAAAGTATTTCAGGCCCAAAACAGAAAAGCAGGAAGTATGCCAGGTGCGCCTTCTATCCCTGTCCCTGTTTAACCAGAGAAGCTTTTTAAAAAAAAAACAAAAAAAAACTTACTTTTTCTTTTAAGTTCTCATTGTTTCAAAACATTTCTTTTCTCCCAAAGCCACTGAACTAGAGGACCTTTAAGACTGATTTCAAGCATGAATTCACAGGCTTCAGTCGTTTGGGGGTTAATTGTGTTATATCAGACCCAAGGGCCAAATTTCCCAGCCATTGGCTCTTATAGAACCTCTGAGCTAAGAGTAGGTTTTAAATTTTTTAATTGGTTAGAAAAAAAGAATACCTTGTAATTTGTGAAAATTTTATGAAATTCAAATTTTAGTGTCTATAATGTTTGATTAAAACACCCATTTGTTTATGTTTTGTCTGTATGGCTGCTTTCACTTACAACAGCAGAGTATAATAGTTGTGATAAACATCAGAGACCTTATGCCCAGAAGGCCTAGATATTTATTATTTGACCCTTATAAAAAATGGTTGCCAATCTCTATGGTAGAAGTAATAGCCATTAAAACCGATAACCATTATAAATTATCAATTTTGGGGCACTCAGTGATTTTTGTGCACATATTCAGACCAAAAAGAAAATGGTCTTTTTTTCTTTTTGAGATACTGTCTCACTCTGTCTCCCAGGCTGGTGTGCAGTGGTATGTTAATGACTCACTGCAGCCTTGACCTCTAGGCTCAAGTGATCCTCCCATCTCAGCCTCCCCAGTAGCTGGGACCACTTGAGTGTGCCATCACACTCAGCTCATTTTTGCATTTTTTGTAGAGACAGATTTTTGCCATGTTGCCCAGGCTGGTCTCTAACTCCTGGGCTTAAGGGATCCTCCTGCCTCAGCCTCCCAAAGTGCTGGAATTACAGGCATGAGCCTTTACACCTGGCCATAATAATCCATTGATTTTAGTGAAATAAACTTCTACTTTCTTTATTACCTCAATTTCAAGGCATGTGTCATTAATCCTGCTGAATCTATCTTATTGAAACAGAGAAGAGGAGTAGATTACTTCTCTTCATAGTACCCTTAGCTTCCCCTTCATAGTATTGCAAATGGTGGACAGTGAATTCAAAGACCTGTCATGTGGAATTCTAGCATACCCAGCTTGCTATGTCAGTCATTCAATATACAGATCTTTCTCCAAGAACTTAGGAAAAATAAGTGAAAACACACCCTCCCACTTTCTGTAAAACCTGTGGAAAATGGGAGAGGTGTGTTATGTTCGAAGTCAAGCTGCAGACTTAGGTACAAACTATAGCGTAACCAGAAGCCTTTGAGGTTGGCTGTTCACTGGTGTTAAAGGGAAAATAAAAAAGAATATTCTCATGAGAAATATTTGGGTGATAGAACACTTACAAATACCAGATCTCAATAAATACTGTTGAAGAACAAACTCTTTAAGAAACACAAGGGCTGGGCATAGTGGCTCATGCCTGTAATCCCAAGACTTTGGGAGGCTGAAGCGGGCAGATCACTGAGGCCAGGGGTCAAAGACCAGCCTGGCCAACACAGCGAAACTTCCTTCTCTACTAAAAATACAAAAATTAGCCAGGCTTGTTGGCACACACCTGTAATTCCAGCTGCTCAGGAGGCTGAGGCAGGAGAATCGCTTGAGTCTGAGAGGCAGAGGTTGCAGTGAGCCGAGATGACACCACTGCACTCCAGCCTGTGCAACAGAGCAAGGCCTTGTCAAAAAGAAAGAAAGAAGAAAGAAAGAAAGAAGAAAGAAAAAAAAGAAAGAAAGAAAGAAAGAAAAGAAAGAGAAAGAAAGAAGGAAAGAAAGAAAGAAAGAAAGAAAGAAAGAAAGAAAGAAAGAAAGAAAGAAAAAAAGAAAGAAAGAGAAAAGAAACCTCAAGGCATTGAAGAAGCCTTTCTATGGCTAAAACATGTATAAAGCTGAGAGTGACTCTATTTATTTTAAAAGCCATATAAATTCATGTGCCATTTTCATAAAATTATTCCAGCAAAAACATTAATTGCAACAGCAAGCCTTTCCCATTGTTCCCTCAGTGAAGAACCCCCAAAATTCAAAATACAATCTTCATTTTCATTTGTCATGCACTAACATGTGCCATACATCTTACAGGCAATTACTGAAAATGTCTTTAATGCAGTAAGACAGGTTCTACCTAATTCTCTGACTGCACAGGATTCAATGATAAACGCTGGAAATTAAAAAAAAAAAAAAACCTCAAAATCTTTTCATGAAGGCTTCCCCCAATTTTTATTCAAGCAGTAACAGGGTTAGTTATTAGCTGTAGGTCTCCCCTGCTCACAATTCCTATGGTAGTAAAAGCTGTGTAGGAAACTATGAGTGAAGCACATATAAGAAGCCGTGAAACCAGGCTTAGAAAAGACTGAAAAATGAGTCTTGTCAGCCTCACGCCTGCAGCAGCGTGTGAGGGCAAAGGTCTGAGAGAGAAGTCCTCAGTTACCTTTTGCAGTAGCCTGATTTTCAGCCCATGCATTTGTTTATTTATGAATGCCTTTCCCTCATGCAAGAGCTCAAAGTGTACCCGATGGACTTAAATCAACAGTAAGAAGTGGCGATGACAGACACTGAGCCCCAGCTGAATTGAAATATTGGTACAAGAAACATAATGAGAAGGAAAGAATCTAGCATTTTCTGAACACTCAGTGACTAGGTCAGTGCCTCTTTCTGACTTTGATGTGCATGTGAATCATCCAGGGATTGTTTTAACAAGCATATTCTGATCCAGCAGGTCTGGGAAAAGGCCTGAGATTCTGCTTTTTTTTTTTTTTACAAGGTTTTAATGACTGCTACCTGCTGGTTCCCAGACCACACTTTATCGCAAATCCAGATCTTTCATATTTAATGCTTACAGTAAATTCAAGAGATAGATATTATTATCTTTTAAAACAGACATTGAAAAAGAGATTAAATAATTCATAAATGGAGAAGCATGTGGCTTATCTAATAGCAAAGTTCATCTTTCCAGTACCCTAATAACACCACACAGGAGTAACCGACGCTTTACTCTATGTTACTGTTTTGAAATTTGAGACCAGCGCCTCCAGTATGCCTGATCACTAGTGACATTTGTCTAAAATTCAGATCCTCAAGCCCCTGCACAATCTATTTCATTAGAATTTCTAGATGAGGTTCCTAAGAGAATGTACTTTTAACCAATGAGTAATTGGTGATTCTTATGATCAGGAATGTTTGGGAAACTGATCATTTAGGTCACTCTGTAGTTTTGAAAACTCAAGTAGGGAGCATTGGTGTTCTGTGCTTGTTAGAGAGCTTTGAGGGAACATTGTCTACTCAGGTAAAGAGGATATCAGAACCATTTTAATGCACATCAGCTCCACTGAGAAGGACTGCTGGGTCACATGGAGTGAAACTTGTTGGTTTCATGATGTAAGGGATAGGTTTAAACCTGTATCTTATAACAGGGTGCTAAAGTATAGGATCTAATTATATCACCTTTAATTGTAAGGTGAAAGGAACAACAGCCGCAAAGTTTTCTTGCCTTCTTTATCAGGAAAATGGTCTTTGTCGCTCAATTTAATTATAGAGCATATGTATTGTAGAATAAAAGATCAACTAGAAAATATTTCTCATATCCAAAGTCCATAATTAAATATTTTATTAGAAACTCTCATTGAGATCAGAGTAAGGGTAATTATTTATTTGTGTTTTGAAAGAGTACCTTTCAGCCAAGGAGATTATCCATAAATTTTTCACTACAGTTCTGAATGGTAAATACAGGGCCAAGGAAGTTGACCTTTTTTTTTTTTTTTTGAGGCAGAGTCTGCTCTGTCACCCAGGCTGGAATGCAGTGGCACGATCTCGGCTCACTGCAACCTCTGCCTCCCAGGTTCAAGCAATGCTCCTGCCTCAGCCTCCAGAGTAGCTGGGATTACAGGCAAGTGCCACCACGTCCAGCTAATTTTTGTATTTTTAGTAGAGCCGGGGTTTCATCATGTTCCTCAGTGTGGTCTCAAACTCCTGACCTCGTGATCTGCCCACCTTGGCCTCCCAAAGTGCTGGGCTTACAGGTGTGAGCCACGGTGCCTGGCCAAAATAGACTTTAAGAGTTACTTCTTTCAAATTATTGATATTTTTTTCTGTCTTAAACAAAATGCGTTTACAGTACTACAGTTACACATTTTTCAAAGGACTTCTAGGATCTTGATACAATTAACTCAATGTACTTCTAAAATATATCATTTTTAGCTTAATATATTCTGTTGTTAACAGAACCTGATAACTCAATTCATTACTAGAAGACCTTGAATTTTCTTGTCTTTCTGTATTTTGAAGCGAATATGCTTACCGATGACTATGTTCAAATGAAATATCATATTTTTTCTTAAAATTAACAAGATATTTTAAGTAAGTCAGAAGACTTCTATATTGAAATCTCACTATGCCACAATTCACCAAGAGTAGAATTTGTTGCAGGGTAGGCCAAGCAGTAAATAGACATTTAGAGAGACAGCCCAATCTGAGTTTGAAGCCTAGATCAGGCCAGTTACCTAACTTCTCTGAGCCTCCATTTCCTCATCTCTAAGGAAATGGGACATTTCATTGCTGGATTCTGTATTAGATTAGAGACAGTTTAATGGGCAAGAATGCGGTAGATGATTAATGAATGGTCATTATTATAAAATAGTGCATAATTGCTGAGCTGCCAAAAAGGGCCTCCTTTTAATGATTGTAATTTACTGGGTAATCTCAAAGAATGAATCTCCCATAACCAGTTTAGCAAAATTCCTAAATATTTACTTCCCCCATTGGCTCACAGTAAAGTCACATGATATTGACATTTAACATACTGAAATGCAACTATATGCATTTGATAAGAAAAAAAATAAAAGGAAAATATCCCTCAATTTTAATTTATCTGGGAAAATCAGCCCAATATTCCTTTCAATGAGCAGATACTCTGGCATAAATATGAGAAATGTGAACCTTTTTTTTCAATGGCCTCTCAAAGTATCAACATCTCTGTACCTCTAGAGTATAGTTCTAGTATTTAAAAATATATACTTTTGTGCAAAAATACTACTAAAGCACAAACCAATTACACTTTATCTGCTGCTCAAGTGAAGAAACAACGTTCTGCCTCAAAGTTGGAAGAAAAACTCAATTAGAACATTGAGAAATGCTCTGCTTCTCTCTGAAGTAACAACTTCCTGAGGAATTTTCCAATGTTATTAAAAAATATTTTTATTTTGAAATAATTTTAGACTTACAGAAGTTGCAAAACCGTTGCCCAAATAGTTCAGTAAGTTGTTATCTACTCTCTACCCGGTTCCCCTAAGGCTAACAATTTATATAACCATAGTCTAATGATCAAAACCAGGAGATAAACAGTGGAACAAAGCTATTAAAAACTATCAACTAAACAGCAGACCTTGTTCACTTCCGCCAGTTTTCCCCTTAATGTCCTTTTTCTGTCCTGGGATGGATCCAGGATCTCACCTGTGACTTATTTATTATATTTACTTACTCTCCTCCAAACTGTGGCACTTTCTCACTCTTTCTTTGTCTTTCATGACTTTGATCTGTGGTTCCATGAAGGTAAATAAATGTAAATCAAGTCAATAGTTTTTTCTTTAGTGTCTTAAGTATCAATTTTTCAGTTAATTCTTTATAAATCCCAACTAGGATATTTTCTATGGTGGATTATTAATTAATTTGTCATTATATAAGTGAATGTAGCAGATGGCATTATTCAACTGAATTTAACTGCTTAAATGACCAAAAAAGAACAAGCTCCTCTTATTCTTGAATAGTTGCTACCTTATGATAGGAACCATTTCAGACACTGACAGAAGAATCTATTGCTAACATTCCATTTATCTTATCCTCAGATGGATATGAGATTCAGCAATTCTGACGTCAAGTACTCATTACCATTTCTTCCTTTCTTTTTTTGAGACAGAGTCTCATTCCGTCACCCAGGCTGGAATGTAGTGGTGCAATTTTTGACTCACTGCAACTCCGTCTCCTGGGTTCAAGCAATTCTCATGCTTCAGTCTCCCAAGTAGCTGGGATTATAGGCACTTGCCACCACGCCAGCTAATTTTTGTATTTTTAGTAGAGATGGGGTTTCACCATGTTGGCCAAGCTAGTCTCGAACTCCTGGTCTCAGGTGATCTGCCCGCCTTGGTCTCTCACAGTGCTAGGATTACAGGTGTGAGCCACCCTGCCTGGCCTACCATTAATTTCTTAATAGTCTTCCTGGCATTTATTCAAAAGAAAAATAAGCCAAAGCTTATAGACAAGTAAGAAAGTTTTTACATAGAAAGTATTTAAAGAAATGATTATTTCTTTAAAAATTGTTTGGTACCAAGATGTTAAAAAACATTCTTCAACTATGAACATTACATAGGCATTCACTCTAATGATAGCATATTTTAAAATTTTAAACCATGGTGACAAATATGAAGAAAAAGAATAACTGGGACCTAAGAGGTTTAAAAAAGTTTTAAACAGAATTCAAAGGATAGCAGTTATCAAATATGTGTATATTAGTAACATTAAAAGGCAGGGTTTATATTGCACTTTTGAATACCAGGAACAACATATGAGTATTTTTCTAAATAACTTTTTTTTTTGACAGGATCTCACTCTGTTGCCCAGGCTGGAGTGTATTGGAACAATCTTGGCTCGTTGCAGCCAAGGGGAGGTTGATCCCCTAGCTCAGCTGATTCTCCCATCTCAGGACACCACTGCCTCCATTGCCCACCCCCCATCCCACCTGCTCACCCCAAAAGGATTGAGAATAGAAGCATGAGCCAGAGCCATGGCACTTGGCCTCTAGAGAGCCTTCCAATTTTCATTTTTTCTTCTCTTATTTGTGAAGACTTGAAAAAACTATTGTGGTTTATTTAGATTCTGGTTTGTGATTATTTTAAAACAAACTTTTTATTTTGGAATAAATTTCTGTTTAGAGAATAGTTGCAAACATAATAAAGTGAGTTTTCATAAACCCCTCACCAGCTTTCCCTATTGTTAACATTTTATATCACCATGCTGTGGACTTGGTCAAAGCTAAGAACCTAACATTGCTGGATGCAGTGGTTCATGCCTGTAATTCCAGGACTTTGAGAGGCTGAGGTAGGAGGCTCACTGAGGTCAGGAGTTTAAGATCAGCCTGGGCAACAAACAAGGCCACATTTCTACGAAAATTATTTTAAAAAGTAAAATTTAAATAGAAACCAAAATTGATGGATTTCTATAAACATGAGATTTTATTTGTATTTCATCATTTTTCCATTAATATTGTCTTTTTGTTCCAGAATATAATCCAGAATATCACATTGCTTTTAGTTGTCATGTCTCCCTAGTGTCTTTTACTATGTGACAGTTCCACGGCCTCATCTTTCCTTTCATGATCCTGACACTTTTGATGAATATTGGTTAATTATTCATTTTGCAGAATGCCTCTCAATTTGGATGTTTTCTTATGATTTGACTGAGGTTATGCATTTCGGGCAAGAATTCCCCAGAAGCAACTCTGTGCCCTTCTGATCACTTCTTATAAGTGGTACATCCATGTGGTTATTTGGTTAAGTTAGGTTAAGTTAGTGACTGCAGATTTCTCCACTATAAATTTACTATTCCTCTCCTTTTTTTTTTTTTTGAGACAAAGTCTTGCTCTGTCCCCCAGTCTGGAGTGCAGTGGCGCAATCTCTGCTACCTGCAACCTCCACTTCCCAGGTTCAAGCAGTTCTCCTCCCTCAACCTCCCAAGCAGCTGGGACTACCACCACCCAAGCAGCTGCACACCACCACTACTGGCTAATTCATTGTGTTTTTAGTAGAGGCGAGGTTTCGCCGTGTTGGCCAGGTTGGTCTCGAATTCCTGGCCTCAGGATCTACCTGCCTTGGCCTCCCAAAGTGCTGGGATCACAGATGTGAGCCACTGTGCCTGGCCCTATTCCTCTCCTTCTATACTCTCTTCTTCAGCAGCCAGTCACTATATCTAGCCCACCAGAAAAAAGGGGAAGATTAAGTTCCATTTCCTACAGAAGGGCTTATCTACATACAATGTTTGGAATTTTTTGGTAATGAAATTTTGTTCATAACAGACTTTTAAGTCTGACATCATCTAGGTATTCAACTTTTCCACTGATATTGAAATAATATTTGTTTACTGCAAACATATTTTTGGTAGATTCTAATAAAGTACAAGGCATAGAAGTGTTCCACCCTAATACAATTCATGCTCTAATAGAAGACAGAGACATTAAAAACAAGTAAGCTGTAAATAAACAAGATAATTACATATTGGGATAAGTGCTATAAATGAAACTCAGTAAGATATGAGAGAATGTGGTAATTCCAGGGGAGGCCTTCTGAGTCAGTGCAGTTTGGAAAGGTCACTCTGAGGTCTTGACATTTGAACAGAGAACTTAAAAAAGAAAACAAACCAGTTCTGTGAAAAACGTTCCAAACTTCAGAATCATTTGGAAGCAGGAAATTGTCCTGTGATGGTTAATTCATGTGTCAACTTGACTGGTCATGGGGGACCGAAATATTTGGTGAACTATTATTCTCGGAGTGTGTTTGAGGTGTTTGTAGCTGAGGTTAATATTTGAATCAGCAGACTGAGTAAAACAGTTTACCCTCCCCATTGTGGATAGGCATTGTCCAATCCATTGAAAACCTGAATAAAACTAGAAGGTTGAGTAAGGGAGAATTTGTACTCTCTGTCTGACTGTCTTTGATCTGTAACATCAGTCTTTGTCTGACGTTTTAGGCTTGGGTTGGGCTGGAACTTACATCATCAGCTTTCCTGGTTCTTAGGCCTTCTGGTTCAGACTAGAACTATACCACTGGCTCTCCTGGGTCTCTGGCTGTCCAATCCACAACTAATAGGAAAGGGGCTACAGTAGCACAAGTGTGGGGAAGGATGGGCAATTGCTATGAGAAATAGAGAAGAGATGGAGCCTGCCTCAGCAGGGCCTTGAGGATCATGGCAAGCAAAGGGTTTGATTTTTACTGTAGGTATTGTATAAAGCCTTTGAAGGATTCTTGGCAGGAAAAGGAAATTAGATATTACATTATTAAAAGATTCTTCTGGCTGCTCTAAGGCCACAGATTGTAAGAAGCAGATCTTAGGAGCCCAGTACAGTAGGCTAAACCAGAGTGACTGTATGTATGTGGGCTGGTGGCGGAAAGTGTCAGCGCAGACACAGAGAAGTAGAGGGATTTGAGAGAACATTTGGAGTTAGACCCAACAGGCCTCATGTGCTATAGCGTGCTTATAAATAAAGTCTGCAGGGTTCAGTCATTGAGAGAAAGGGAACTACTTGGTGTCATATAGAAAGTGCAAGCAGATTAACATAGATCAGCCATCTAACTTTAATGTAATGTAGAGACATCTAACTTTAATGTGATTTTTTAAGTACCCCATTTTCTGTTTGCTTTTGAAAGACAGAATCTCCCTCCCTCTGTTGCCCAGATTGGAGTGCAGTGGCATGTTCATAGCTCATTGCGGTCTGGACCTCCTGGCTCAAGCAATCCTCCCACCTCAGAGACTCCTGAGGAGCTGGGACTACAGGCACACACCATCATGCTTGGCTAATTTTTACATTTTTGTAGAGATAGGATCTTACTATGTTGCCCAGACTGGCCTTGAACTCCTGCACTCAAGCAATCCTCCCTTCTTGGCCTCCCAAAGTACTGGGATTACAGGTGTGAGATACTGCACCCAGTGAGTGCCTCATTTTTTTAGTTGAAAAAGTAATCTATGATTATGATGGAGAATTTTGAAAACACAACATTATTATAGAATTCTGGGAGATTTGATGTGTCTTAGGGAAGGGTGGGATCAAACTCCTGTAGAAGGGCACAAAGATATATGAACAATGTTCACTGCAGCATTACTGGTAACAGCAAGAAATAAGCGTCCATGATTATGGAATTGGTAAAACAATGTGGCCATTAAAAAGAATGCAGGAAATTTTTGTGCACTGAAAAAAATGATGTTCAAGACATACTAAGTGAAAAAGCCTAATGCAACTAATATACAGTGTGATCCCACTCATGTGAATTAGAATATTTTTTCATTGTGTCTTCCCTATATTAAGTATATTATAAATAAAAGTCTGAAATGTATCGAATTTTGTTAGCAATGGTCACGTCGAGATGGAGTGGGGATTAGGAAGGATTTTTAACTTTCTGCCTTTTACCTTTTGTTTTAGTAGGATATGTTAAACAACAGATAAGAAGAAAAGAAATTTAAGCAGACACACAAGCAGTAATTTTAGGAGTAATAAGTCCTTCAAATGAAGTCTTTGAAGCAACAGTAAGAAAAAGTCCTGTAAATATAAGCATTATTTTCTTTGTAGAGAGCTTATATTAATCTCAAACCAGACAAATGGAGATTATTAAATTGTATTTATTAGCATTTCCAAGATGAGGTTGAGACTGTCTTTATTCATGTTCTTTAAATTAACATTAAAAACAAGTAAGTGGATAGAAGGTTTTCTGTGTAATTTATTTAGGCAATGCATGTCTCAGTGGTTTTCATGGTTTGGTAAATAAATACACACATTTATTTGTGAAAAAATACAAAAAATTAGTGGGGCATGCTGGTGCATGCCTGTAATCCCAGCTACCTGGGAGGCTGAGGCAGGAGAATCGCTTGAATCTGGGAGGTGGAGATTGCAGTGAGCTGAGATCATGACACTGCACTCCAGGCTGGGTGACAGAGTGAGACTGTCAAAAAAAAAAAAAACCCTGCAAGTTTCTTTTTGTCATGCTTTGTGAAAAACTGATTAAAGCATGGTTCTCTGATCATCAAGATTATGGATTATTACAGATTATTTCCATTGTTTTCTTATGTCCTATGTTTTGCCAATTCTCTATAATAATGAATTTTGTAATCAGAAAAAGAGGTACTTTAGAAAACATTTCATTAAAGTTAAATATCTATAAATTTAAAACAGTATAGTATACCTGATGTATACCGATCTGCTTACACTTTTTACATGACACCACATAGTTTCTTTCTTTCGATGGCTGAAGCTTGCAGACTTTATTTACAAACTAAGACCAAATGACTGGTATTGTGATCACACTGGTCTGCACCTCTCTCCATCCAAAATGATGAGGCTCGGTCCATTGAGCACACCCTGCCAAACGACATTTAAAATATAATTACCGAAATGACTATGTAGGCTTTTCATCAGACTTTTACAGCACCACAAAGGAAAGTCAGAGCAAGAAGCTGGCTCTTAGAAAAACTCCAGCCTCTTACACCTTTTAGCCCCAATCACATGGTGTGCAGCAGATACTTTTAGGTTACACAGAGTAAACCTGAAACTGCAAACTGCAGCTATGGTGTGCAATGTGATAACAGAAAAAAAAAAAAAAAGATTTTTTTGCGACAATTGAAATGTTTATGCAAAAGGTTTGAGACCTTTGGATGAAAGTTAAGTAAATACCGCAGGACATGTACATTGTACTAGAGCCAGCATAGCATAATTATAGTTTGCTTTCAACCTTCTGAAGCCTGTGTTTTCTAGTTTTAGTCTCTTTGCCTTTCAAATTATTTCTGACTCATCAGCCTTTCACCCTAGGGACAATTCTTGAGCTCCATAAAAGTGTGGATATTTTTTCTTTTTCTTTGTTTTTGAGACGGAGTCTCTGTTGCTCAGGCTGAAATACAGTGGCAGGATCTCTGTTCACTGCAACTTCCACCTCCCAGGTTCAGGCGATTCTCCTGCCTCAGTCCCCCAAGTAGCTGGGATTACAGGTGCCCACCACCATGCCAAGCTAATTTTCAGATTTGTAGTAGAGACAGGTTTTCACCATGTTAGCCAGGCTGGTCTTGAACTCCTGACTTCAAGTGATCAGCCTGCTGTGGCCTCCTAAAGTGCTGGACTTACAGGTGTGAGCCACCATGCCCAGCTATGGATATTTTCCTTAAATTTCTTTTCCAGGAAATGCATTCCATTTCTTTTTTAGTATCAGAATGTAAATTCCCACAGTGAAAAGCAACTAAAACTTACTTTCTTTTATACTCTCTTTCCTTATTTTTTTTTTCCTTTTTGAGACGGAGTCTCACTTTGTTGCCTAGGCTGGAGTGTAGTGGTACAATCACAGCTCACTGTAGCCTCAAATTCCCAGACTCAAGCATTCCTCCCACCTCAGCCTGCCTAGTAGCTGGGATTACAGGCATGTCCCCACAGGCCTGGTTGATTTCTTTATTACTTTTTCTTAGAGGTGAAGTCTCACCATGTTGCCTAGGCTGGTCTCAAACTCCTGGGCTCAAGCCATCCTCCTGCCTTGGCTGCCCAAAGTGTTGGGATTACAGGCATAAGCCATCACACCTGGTCCTATTTATAATTAATAACAGCACATAACTGAAGACCAATTCTTCATTACAACTAGAGACCCTAATCTGAAGAAGCTAGTTGGGAGCAAGGTCATGTAGACATTACTGGTGTCCCACGTGTGGCCCTACTGACACTTTGGGCTGGATAATTCTTTGTCGTAAGGGGTTGTCTTTGCACTGCAGGCTGTTCAGCAATATCCGTGACCCCTACCCATTAGATGCCAGCAGCACAGAACTCCAACCCAGAGATATGACCACCAAGAAAATGTCTCCAGACACTGCCAAATAGCCACTAGGAAACAAAATCATCGTGCTTGAGAACTATTGCATTAGGCCAAAGGCCTCACAAAATCAAGCTCTTTGTGCCTTTGCCAATTCAGATTGCTCCTTTGACTCCATGGTCAACCTCTACCCACTTAGCCACTCACCAACATAAAATACAGACACTCACAAACGCCCTCACATTCTTCATATGAAAGACCTTGATCATTGTCTCAAGTTCTTCCTCTGAGCCATATGTGGCCAATTTGGCTGAGAGGAGAGAAGCAAGCACTGATGCCTATTTCTTACCCTCCACTGACATGGGAGTTCATGCTTACCCTTTCAAATGTACTTAAGTTCATAATGTACTGACTTTCTTTCTTTGTTTCTTTTTTCTTGGAGACGGAGTCTTACTCTGTTGCCCAGGCTGGAGAGTAGTGGCATGATCATAGATGACAGGAGCCCTCAAACTCCTGGCTTTAAGCATCCTCCTGCCTCAGTCTCCTGTAGCTGGGATTACGGATGTGACCCACTGTGTTGGCATGTCTTGACTTCTGAAGCTCCAAAACACCTCCAGCTTCTTTATCCACTAGCCACCCTCTGCAAACCCATGCTCCTCCATGAATTTTGTTTGACCATATATTATTTAATTAACTGTATCTATTCTGCCTTGCAATTGTTTTCCTCATTTGGCACTTAAATATACAATTCTGATCCAAGCTCAAGATAGCTATTTCCTGAAGTTATTCTAGATTAGATCCTATTAATTAAAATCCCGAGTAGGGATTTATAGAATTAAACCCCCAAAATCCTTTTTTCCTAAAACATTCCACAACAAAGAGACACATGTTAACTTATACAAATTTTATCGTTATGCCTTTGAATACATTTGAGGGATGTTTATTCTCCCCACTGCAAGTCATCTGGTGTTTGAAGCACCGAGGAGAATGGTGGGAACGAATTGATTTCCTCTGTGGAGGAAACATTATTAATGAATTCTTCGCAGTGGAAAATTCTGAAAAGTGGATTCATCATTGCTAGATTCATAGCCTTGAGCAAGCATATTAATCTCTCCTAGGTTGTTTCATCTTTGGTAAAATGAGGATGCTGACACATATCCTCTAGGGCTATCATATTGAATGAAATGACCTGTTTCAAGCTTTTAGCCCTGTGCTTCACATACAGGTGTTTTATGAGTGTCCTTTTCAATGCTGCTTCTCTTCCTTGTTTCCAGCACTGGCTAAATAATTTCTGGGGTCAAGGGCAAAATGAAAATGCAGGGCTTCCTTGTTCAAAAATTAAGAATTTCAAGACAACAGCAGAATGTGAAATCATGGTGGAGCCCTGTGTGACTGCCTACGTTACACACTCATAAAGCCAGCCCCGCTTGCTCCCTAGGGTTTCCAAGGGTCTACTTTTCTATCCTTCCACTAAATTAAAAGCCATTCTTCTAATTAAACAACTGTCAGAGAAATAAATGCAACTAACTAAAGAGGGCTTGATTATGCGCATTGTTTTTCAACACCGTCTCAGTTAAGCAACATGTTGAATATTAGCAAGCCTAGGGCTCTTCTAGAGAGACCTTTTTCATCTGACATAGTATTTTAATGTTTATATCATTTGATTTCTTTCTTTCTTTCTGTTTTGTTTTTGAGAAGGACTCTTGTTCTGTTGCACAGGCTGGAGGGCAGTTGCGTGATCTCGGCTCACTACAACCTCCACCTCCTGGGTTCAAGTGATTCTCCTGCCTCACCTTGAGTAGCTGGGATTACAGGTGCCCACCACTATGCTTGGCTAATTTTTTTATATTTTTAGTAGAGATGGGGTTTTACTGCGTTAGCCAGGATGGTCAAGATCTCCTGACCTTGTGTTCGGCTGTGTCGGCCTCCCAAAGTGCTGGGATTACAGGCGTGAGCCACTGCGCCCAGCCTTTGTATCATTTTCTATCTACAGGCGTGAGCCACTGCGCCCAGCCTTTGTATCATTTTCTATCTGGAAGAATGAAAAGAAAAACAAACTTTGGTTGTCTATTAGTAATCAGACCCTTGAATATCATCCAAGAAGCACTTAGTGGACAAAGAGACACTCAGTTCAAAAGCTCTCTATGTATGCTGGGCTGCGGTGGCTCAGGCCTGTAGTCCTAACACTTTTGGGGAACAAAGTGGGTAGATCACTTGAGGTTGGAAGTTTGAGACCAGCCTGGCTAAACATAGTGAAACCCTGTCTCTACTAAAAAATACAAAAATTAGCCAGGTGTGGTGGTACACACCTGTAGTCCCAGCTACACGGGTAACTGAGGCAGGAGAATTGCTTGAACCCAGGAGGCAGAGGTTGCACTGAGCCAAGATTACACCACTACATTCCAGCCTGGGAGACTCTTCTCAAAAAAACAAGTAAACAAACAAACAACAAAAAACCCACCAAACAACTATCTAGACTTATCAAACAGCATTCACAAAGACAGCAGCAAAGCTCTCTGAACAGGTAATTTATAACCTAGAGGAGACTTTGAAAGAACTGGTCCAGATGTTTAAGAATTAAATATGCAAAGAGGAAGATTTTGTCTCCAAACCACTGAGACCCAGCTCTGCTTGTTATTCCTTTTTCTTTATGGATGCATCAACATATCCTTTAAAGGAGGGGTCCACAATACCCAGGCCATGGGCCAGAACCAGTCCCTGGCCTGTTAGGAACCAGGCTGCACAGCAGGAGGTGAGTAGCAGGCCACGGAGTGAAGCTTCATCTGTATTTACAGCCACTCTCCATTGCTGGCACAACTGACTGAGCGCTGCTTCTTGTCAGATCAGCATCGGCATTAGATTCTCACAGGAGCACAAACACTATTTTGAACTTGCATGCAAGGGGTCTAGGCTGCATGCTTCTTATGGGAATCTAATGCCTGACGATCTGTCACAGTCTCCCATCAGCCCAGATGGGACAGTCTAGTTGCAGGAAAGCACGCTCAGACCTCCCACTGATTCTACTTGATTATCTATTAAAATGTAATAATAATAGAAATAAAGTGTACAATAAATGTGATGCACTTGAATCATCCCAAAGCACCCCCCTCCCTTCCGTTTGAGGAAAAATGATCTTCCATGAAACCAGTCCCTGATGCCAAAAAGGTTGGGAACAGCTGCTTTCAAGGGTTTCTCAAGGTTCTAATATCCTATTTGATAAGAAGTAGAATCACATACATGTGAATATGAGTATTTATACAGAAACAGTTTATATACATTCATACAGGCAGTGAGGAATTTCCAAATTTCCTGTTGAAAAACAGATACACATATACACACCAACACACATACACACATGGTATCCTAATAGAAGGCAAGGAGAATTAACATTTACTGAGCACCTCCTAAGTGCCCCATGTTTTATATACATTAGAATATTACAGTATATGGTAGCTTTAATCCATTTTCATTTAATCTCAATACACTTTTTTTTTTAACAGTAGAGCCACTGAAGCTTACAGCAGTTATGTAAACCTGCCCAAAGTCACTTAGCATAATGGAGGGTCTAGATGGGAGATTTTATCTGACTCCAACACTTATGTATCAAAATCCTATTCAGTTTTCATGTTAAAAATTCTGCGGTTGAATTCGTTACAGTGTCTTTAAAGAAAACAACAACAAACAGAACACAGCAAACCTTAACATAGTTGCTAATCACATGAGTTTACAAGGCCACTTGTCTCTATCATTTACGCTCTTTCCCACCCCATCTCATTAATCTTTCAGGTCTAGGGATTTGCAATTTTGCTAACAGCCGAACAGAGCAAAGAAAGAAGTTAAAATTTCTGACGTGGGCCCCACTCCAAAGCCTTCAGAAGAAAAAAAAAAAAAGTTAGGCCCAATGCGGTGGCTCACGCCTGTAATCCCAGCACTTTGGGAGGCTGAGATGGATGGATCACCTGAGGTCAGGAGTTCGAGATGAGCCTGACAACATGGCGAAACCACCTCTCTACTAAATACAAAAAACTAGCCCGGCTTGATGGCGTATGCCTGTAATCCCAGCTATTTGGGAGGCTGAGACAGGAGAATCGCTTGAACTCGGGAGGCAGAGGTTGCAGTCTGCCGGGATTGCGCCACTGTACTCCAGCCTGGGCAACAAGAGCGAGACTCTGTTTTTTCTTTTTTTTAAAAAGCCACTTGTGCTTTCAATCCCTCCCCGCTTCCGGCCTCGATCGGGTGGGGAAAAAACTCCAGCACGTGGGCGTCCACGATTCCCCGGCGAGCACGTCACTCCGGGAAACAAGCTGGTCGGCCACGACTGCGCCGGCGCGAGGGACCGAGCGGCTGGAGACGGTTACCCCGCGGTTTCCCTGGAGACCAGGCGGAAGCCGGAAGTAGCGCTGTGGTTCGCAGCGGCGGGATGGAGAAGCTGGGGGTGGAGCTGGAGGTGGAAGGCAGCGGCAACGAGGAAGACTACGAGGCCTGGGCCATGGAGCTGGCGGACGTAGGGGCGGCTGGCAGCTTGCAGGGTGCGCCGGGGCTTGAGGAGCCCAGCGGCCTCCTTGGCTGTAAATGAGAAGGGCTGGGTAGGCGTACGCCCGGGGCGGCGGCCTAGTCCCCGCCCCGCTCGGCTCCTCTAAGAGAGGGCTACCTCTAGAGGAATGGCTTCACTCAGTAGGAGTAGGGTGGGGCGCGTCCACACTACAAGGGCGTGTCGAGGGTGCATCTACACCTTCCTCTCCTCCACTGTGAGGGTCGAAGTGGGGCAGGAATCCCTAAGCCAGCCCGAGAAAAACTGCAGAAGCTCCGGGGGCCGTTTAAGGTTGAGAAGTTGAGGACTTTGCCGCTCATTTGGCAGAGGGTGGGACCGGGACTCAGCCCTGGCAGGAAGGAATGACTCGGAACCTAGGCGGAGTCACGTCCGCTGTGGTCTTATCTCCGGTGACCCACTTCCAGCTACTCGTTTTTACCTTGTACCTCCCACCTCAGGGCCTGTATGCCAAGGCACAGGTTCTCATCTCCTGCTGGTTTTTTTCATTCATTAATTTAGAGACAGGGTCTTTCTTGCAGCCTTGAACTCCTGGGCTCAAGTGATCCCCCCTCCTCCCGAGTAGCTGGGACATTAGGCACGGGCCACCACACCTGGCTACTTTTCAAATTTTTTAAAATCGGGTATAGCTGTGTTGTCTAGGCTGGTTTCAAACTCTAGCCTGAAGCCATCCTTCCATCTCAGCCTCCGAAAGTGTTGGGATTATAGGAGTTAGCCATCGTGCCTGACCTTTTAAATTTTGGAACAATTTTAGGTTTACTGAAAGTTGCAGAGATAGATCCCCCTAGTGTTAACATAAACTCAGTACATATGTCAAAACTAGGAAATTACTATTAGTATAATACTGTTAACCGAACTACACGCTTTATTCAGATTTTACCAGTTTGTTTGCTTACATTTTCTGTTCTAGGATCCCAGCCACAGTATCACATTGTATTTTGTTTGTTTTTACCCAGTGTAGAGAGGAGTCGGCTCTCATTCCCTTTCCCTACACGTGATCTAAGCAACTTTTTAAAACTAATGAATAGTCTTTCAATTTAGTGAATATTTATTGGTGGTCTTTTACATCCTAGACACTGTTTTAGGCACTGGTGATTTAGCCTTAAACCAGATAATGTTGCTGTCATGGGAGGTAAAAATCGCCCACACTGGTACCCACTGGTTGTGTTTTGTCATTTTGTATTTCAGATATATATTATATACATATATTATATACATATATGTAATTTGTGTTATTATATTATATACATTATATGATATATATTATATACATATATACATATATGTATATAAATTACATATAATATATATAATTACATGTAATTATATATATTATAAATGATATATATAACATAATATATAATTACATATATAAATGTGTATATATATATTAATGTAGAGGGATACTGCTTAGAATGATTTTCAGGTTTTGTGAAAATCAACATCGTTTCAGCGTTTCTGCCCCTTCTGGTTTATGCTGAAAGCTACTATAAACTTCCAAGTGATAGTATTAGCTCTTGCATCATCCTTTACTGAACAGATCTTTTTTTCTCCTCAAATTTATTGCTATCCTGAGAAAAATGCAGTACACAAAGAAACGTTAATTAAGAGTACTGAAGACCCTACTCTAGGTGGAGTTTCATGTCTTTGTAATTTTTCGATGCTTTCACATATAATCCAGGAAAAAGCTAACATCACTTTGCATTCTTCCTTCACAGGTACCATGTTTTAAGGAACTGTCAGTTGCTCGGAGATGACAGCAACCTGATTTTTAAAAAATTTCTTTGTATATTGTGCAGGAGTTCATGATCAAGTGTTGCCCACACAAAATTCTTCATCCAGAGTCATAGTACATGTGGATCTGGATTGCTTTTATGCACAAGTAGAAATGATCTCAAATCCAGAGCTAAAAGACAAACCTTTAGGTAACTGAGCAGTTATGGTATTTATATTGCATAATGATTAGATTAGTAACTCATCATGCACGTTATATATGGATTTATTTATTTATTTATTTATTTATTTATTTATTTTTTTTTGAGACGGAGTTTCGCTCTTGTTACCCAGGCTGGAGTGCAATGGCACAATGTTGGCTCACAGCTACGTCCGCCTCCTGGGTTCAGGCAATTCTCCTGCCTCAGCCTCCCGAGTAGCTGGGATTACAGGGGATTTATTAACCTTATTAAGAAAGATTTTGGAAGCAGTTCTTACAGTGCTTTGTAGCTGGTCATTTTTGCTCCACTACCAACTGTAAATTTTACAAGCCTCATTTAGTAAGTGGTGAATCTGAGAATAGTATAGTCGACAATAAGTGAAGACAAAGAAAACATTTTACTTTTCTGTGCTGGTTAGTAGCTTAGTTTGCTTGGCAGATTTCTTTTTCTTAGTATTTGAAATTTACAAGCTATGTTCTCAAAAACTGTAAACGTCTTATTTACAGTTTAGTGGAAGTGTTAATCTGTCCTCCCCTTTCTGAAATTAACTCTTAAATTGTATAACATCTAACAAACTAGTTGGATTTTGAACATAAACCTAAGTATTATTAAGACAGCAAACTTTCCATAAAAACATAAGCATCTTTTTAAATAAAAGCCAAACCAATTTTATATTGGATATTTACTTGATATACTGGCTTGTTTTTATCATTTTTATTCATATTTTAAATTGAGAAGGAGATTTTCATGCATTCAGGAAAGATTCATCTTTTAGTATAAACATAAAGAACAATTTTGGTTCACTTGCTGCTACCCTCTTGTGTCCAGTTTGGCTTAATAAATCCCAATCTAGCCTAGCTGATTTACTGAAGAACAAAGGGATGACTAGCTTTTGCAATGCCAAGGTGAGTCTAGGATCTTCAGACTTTCCTAAGAGTGCCAAGAAGTTAGAATCAAGGGACCTGAATTTTTTCTCCTCAAAGCATTTCTAAATAGTAGCACCATGATATAAGATGTTCTGTAGATAATGCTTAATAAAAAAAAGTGTAATTAAGAGCGAATGAATATAGTGAAATGAGGGATATGAATGCTCCACATTTTGGGAGGAAAACTGAACTATTTCATTTATACTCAACAAATATATAACAAACTCAGGCTGGTGACATACAGTGTTGAGGCCATATAATGTAATGCTCCATTAAAAGACCCCTTTTTTAGTTAAGAAGTCTACCAATCTGATTTTTTATGTGGTTCACTGAGGAGTCTCAAATTATTATTAGCTTTGGTTCCATGATTATATTTTTGGGCATTACCTGATATGTGAAAAAACTTTATGTAAAAATAAAGTTTCTTGCCTTGTTTATGATACCAAAATTTTAGAAACAATGTCTAATAGTAGAGAAGAGGTCATAACCTGTTTTTTTCTTCTACATGTTTGCATTTTACATACTTTAGGTGAACATTACTCTTACAGTGGTAAATAAGTAGTCAACTTGTATACAAAGAGCAGAGCAAATAATTTTGAGCCATCTTAAGTCACCAATAAACTAGAACTTTTTATGCAGTCTGTAAATAAATGATCATATTTAATTGTTCTTGATAGAAAAGTTCAATAAGTAGTACATAACTGTTAGATCCCCAAAAATTCCTGAGGCCTGGCATGTGTTGTATATGTTATATTTTATATTGCTTTATATTAGCAAGGTTACTTGGAAGAGAAGTTGAATTTTTCTAGCAGCAGCCAGTATTTAATTGTACTCAATTATTTTCATCTCATTTTTTTTTTTTTTTTGGTAAAACATACCTTATTATATGGCAGTATAAATTAATCTGCTTTTATATTGTCTTGGAAAAAATCCTAGAGAGATTTGATTTGTATTTTATCCCTGAAGATTCCGTAGAATATGTTGATTTATGTTCATTTTTATTAAATTTGAGAAATGTAATACACAGATTGCCTTTTGTATATGAATAACATCTTTTGTCTAACTTGTAATTTTGTGTTATTCAATGTTTTGTTATTTAATAATAACTTAGTTTCTTCAAGGAGACAAAACAACCAGAGATTAAAAATAGGTATAGAAAAATACTATATTGGTATATTATAATTCATAATTAGGAGGCAACTTGAAAACCTAATGTTTCTGTATTATAGAAATTTGATTTATGGAGGCTTTTGATTCTTATCAAAACTGATTGCCTTACAACTTAGACAAATGTAATGTGGAATTAATAAATATTATCTTTAAATGTTTCTTCAATCGTGCTTGGTTTTCTCATAAAATATTTTTTATAGGGGTTCAACAGAAATATTTGGTGGTTACCTGCAACTATGAAGCTAGGAAACTTGGAGTTAAGAAACTTATGAATGTCAGAGTTGCAAAAGAAAAGTGTCCACAGCTGGTATTAGTTAATGGAGAAGACCTGACTCGCTACAGAGAAATGTCTTACAAGGTTACAGGTACAAATTATAGGCAATGTACTTTTAACATTAATTTTTATGTAGGATGGCTGTTATTATGTGAATTTTTTAATAAATGTGAAATAACATAAGATGCTTTTCCTAATAACTTCTTATTTTGGGTCTCATCCACTTTAAAAATTATATAAAAGGATAACTATTCTACAAATAATATTTTTGAGATGTATAGTTGGAAGTAATTTTAACTGTTATGATTGATGCTTATATATATATATAACAGGGAAAAATGGAAAACAAAGTTTAAAAGTCAGAAAATGGGAAACTGGACTGTAAAAGATGCCAGGTATTTAAAATTTTAAGTTTAAATGAATTATGAAGAAATATGTTGTTTTCTGATGCACTAATGATAGTTGGAAAAGGTTTCTGTAACATTTGATCAGCATAATTAAAAACTGATTTCTTATGAACTATTAATACAAATGATGGATTTATTAATATTTTCTTAGATTTTATATGTATAATTAATATTACAGTGTAGCTAAACTCTATCATGCCAGGTTTGGGTTTAAATCTTAGTGTAATAGTAAATTAGAGGAAAAATGAAAATGAGTGTGCACTGGCACATTGCAAATAAAGTAGGTTGGTGCAAAAGTAATTGCAGCTCACAGTTTCAATGGCAAAAACTGCAATTACTTAGGTAGTATAAAAATCTATATTGATCAGCTTTGCAATTATTTGTCTTCGTTTTTACTTTGTTTTTCTTTTATTGTAGCAATTTTCAGATGATTGGATTAATGTCTATAATATACAAAGAGCTCTTAGAAATTAACAGCAAAAAGAAACCTAATTAAAAAGGGCATTGGATATGAATACGTATTTGACAAGAAGAGCCTAACTAAGTGTCTAACAATTATAGGGAAAAAATGCTCCAATTTATTAGTGGCCATGGAAATTTGAATTACTAAGATATTTTATATCCATCATACTTGCCAAAATTTAAAAGGAATGTGAGAAAAAGCATCCAGAACACTTACTGAGGTTAAATATTCATGTTCTTCAATCCAGGGATATAATTCCTGGGAGTTTATCAAATAGAAATAAAATCATAAGACTGGGCATTGAGGCTCATACCTGTAATCCCAGCACTTGGAGGCTGAGGTAGGAGGATTGCTTGAGCAGGAACTTGAGGCTGCAGTGACATGATTATGTCACTGCATTCCAGCCTGCATGCGCATAACAGAGTGACTCTGTCTCTAAAAGTAGAAAGCCATAAGAACATAAAGACATATGTATAACAATGTTTATCATAGCATGGTTTATGATTGTCAAAAGTATGGAAGGAAAAATAGCCATCAAGAGAAGTAGCCTAATAAACTAAGACATCTGTATGATGGATATTATATAGCCATGAAAAAGAATGCGTTGGTGCAATACTATTTAACTGATGGAGATAGGCCTTGTTGAATGAATAAAAGGCAAGATACAAAATCATGTATCATGTTTTTCCAAATGTGTAAAATGATGGCCTAAACGCCTCCTCTCATTTATATGTGTATGTCTATATAGAAACAAGAAGAGAAACATGAGAGAGTATATTATAGGTTTTTAACATTGATTAACTTGTGGTGGGAAAGGCATAGTGCTGAAATGGGAGGAATGAAGGGACAGCAGAGCAGAAAAGACAAGAGTATACTCCCAGATATCACTTATTTTGTTATGCAAAATTGTTGTGTGTGTAAATATTAAAACTTTGGTCTTTAGAACTTTCCCTGTGGAGAAAAAATAAAAACTTAAGTTTCAGTGTACACATCAGTGATTATATAATACATGCACTTCTGTATCTTGCCTTCGAGCTTGTTGATCTTTCATATCATTCACAGAGATTTTCCTCACTCTTTTTAATGCCTGCACAGTATTTCACTGTATTTATTCCATATTTATTTAACCAGTTCTTCAGTGATATGAACACAGGATGTCCAACTTTATGCCTGTTGTTGCTACATAATTAATAATTACACTTCCTTTCACTCAAAAAATGTCTTGTTTTAGATGATAAGTTATATGGTTTCCCTGCATAGCAATGGATTATTAGGCTGTTACCAGATTTTTGCTCTTAGGCATTTTCTTGTAGAAATGTTGGCATATTTTTAAAGGGATTTCCATAAGGTAAGTTCCTAGAGGTGAATTGTTGGATCAAACATGATTTGCATTTCAATGTTTGGATACTGTTATATGTTACACTTGAGGTTTCCCAGCATATTGCTGGTATATGTGAGAGTGTTAGATAAAAAGTCTTTGCCTGATAGGAGAAGAGGATTGTTTTGACTTGTAGTTTTTCATGAGTAGGGTTGAGTATTTTTTCATATATTTTTGGTCATTTATGTGTTTTTTTCTGTTAACCTATTCACTTGTACCTGTTTTTTATTTGGGTTGTTCATTTTTTTCTAAGTACTAAGTACTTAGTACTTTTTTATGTCACTTTTTTTGTGAAAAAAGTTTTTCTTTTTTTAAGTTATTTTATCAATTTTTCCTTACAGTATTTTTCTGAGTTGAAGTGGGAACCTAGCCAATTAGTCCTTTACTGTATTTATCTCTGACCTGTTTATGATATATAACCTTATTATTTATTTCACATATTTATTCTACTGCATGTATACCTTTCTTCAAGGTAGTTTTTTTCCCTCTAATTAGAAACTCCTCCTTTGAGCCTTGTATAATGACATGTTTAATAATGTATCTTGCTTGTGAAGTTGATACCAAGAAAGAGGTTAACTTTAGGGATGGAGGCTGGGCATGGTGGCCTACGCCTGTAATCCCAACACTTTGGGAGGCTCTGGTAAGGGGATCATTTGAGGCCAGCCTGGGCAACATAACATAGCAAAACCCTGTCTCTACAAAATTAAAAAAAAGAAATTAGCTGAATGGTAGCATGTGCCTATAGTCCCAGAGGCTGAGGTGGGAGGATTGCCTGGGCCCAGGAGGTTAAGGCTATAGTGAGCTGTGGTGTGCTACTCCACTCCAGCCTGGGCAACACAGTGAGACCCTGTCTCCTTAAAACTAGCAACAGCAAAAACCTTCAGGATTGGGATAATTAGGGATTTGTCTTGTGACCTAAAATCAATCAATGTTTAGTGATCCACCAGCTTCATGTGTGATTCTGTATTTAACTTGTTTTTCTACTTAGTACTTAAACCTTACCCTTTATTTTTCTTATATAGTATTCTTTTGATAAACTCGTTTGTTTTCTACATCTTATTTTGCATGTCAGGTATATGCTTTTGAAACTAAATTGCAGAAATTGATAAAGGAAATGCAAAACAGTCATTTTATATGATCAGACATGTTGTCAGTCTGTCCTGAGAGGAGGTAATGGTTGTCTCTAGGTAAATCAGGAGATTTTTGGTGTTCACCATGTCACATTGTTATCTTTATTGGTTTCTCCTTATTGTCAATGCTGACATCAGCCAAACCAAAAAGCACTTTTGGTATTTGTGGAAAAAACAATCTGTGTGGAATGACATAGTCCTTTTATTTCTGAGCTTCAGATTATACGACTTTAAGGATCTATGCATTTTGTATATTAAGAGACTTGCATTTGTTTTCCCTTACCCAGCTGGTGTCGGTAGGTGATTAAGAGTGAAGTTAAAAAACTTTCTCAATGATTTTAAAGTTATTAGTCTCAGTGTTAATATATGAAAATTGATAGTTCTTTTGAATTTATTTTGAATTTTGGTTCAATTCAATAGAGTAAACATTTGACTTAAGGACTAGATATTGTGCTAGATGCTGGGAATTGGAATATCTGTAAGTTGTGGTTCATCTCTCTCTGTCCTAAGTAATACGCTTGGGAATGGCTAACAAAAATACCATGTTACAGTATAATTTGAAAGTTGACTGACTTTCTGTTTTATTTAGTAATAATTGTAACTTTTAAATGTTATTTTGTTTTGCCTCATTTAAACTCTTGGGAAAATATAGCTAAAATATACTATTATAAGCAGCCTATAGTTTATTCTTTGACACATTTCTTCAAGGTCATAAATTTACTATAAACATTGATATTTAATGTACTACAGATATAAAAATTATAGGTCTGGAAGATTTAGCTAAATATGTTGCCATGAACTGCCCTAGGAATGTCATTTTTAGATGTTTTGGAAAATATTGCCTCAACTTAAGATGTGGTACAGAAAGAATTCAGTTAACTGAGGGTTTTATTAAAGATATTATGGAACTATGAATGTATATAAAACCTTTAACAATAAATTTGATACATTTTTAAGCACCAGTTAAATTTATCCTAGTTATTATTATTTATATCTGTGCTCCAATATTATTTCAATTTAGAATTACTGGAAGAATTTAGTCCAGTTGTTGAGAGGCTTGGATTTGATGAAAATTTTGTGGATTTAACAGAAATGGTTGAGAAGAGACTACAGCAGCTGCAAAGCGACGAACTTTCTGCAGTGACTGTGTTGGGTCATGTATACAATAATCAGTGTGAGTGGGCTCTTATTCTACCTACTAACTAAAAGTACATATATTTCTTAATGTTCAGTGAGTTTGCTGTGTGATTCTGAAAGATTCATGACTTTTGTTGGAGGTATAGTTATATTTAGTCTGTAATCTGTCTAGGACGGCTAAAATTAGGTGTTGCTATTCTATAATAAGTATTAAAATTTTCATGATGTGGCTCAGTGCTCTGTGCACTTTTCATTTGCACAGAACATTGTTCCTGTTCATCTGCACAGAGCATTCATCTGTGCAGAGTTTTTATCTGACAGTGCATCTGCTCACATTTTAGAAAGCCATACCCAGCTGGGCACAGTGGTGCACCCCTATAGTCCCAGCTACTTGGGAGACTGAGCTGAGAGGATTGCTTGAACCCAGGAGTTTGAGTCCAGCCTGGGAAATAGAGCAAGATCCCATCTCTTCTTTTTTTTCTTTTTGAGACAGAGGTTTGCTGTTATTGCCCAGGCTGGAGTGCAGTGGCACGATTTCAGCTCACCATAACCTCTGTCTCTCAGGTTCAAGTGATTTTCCTGCCTCAGCCACCCAAGTAGCTGGGATTATAGGCATGGGCTACCATGCCCAGCTAATTTTGTATTTTTAGTAGAGATGGGGTTTCTCCTTGTTGGTCAGGCTGGTCTCAAACTTCCAACCTCAGGTGATGCACCTGTCTCGGCCTCCCAAGGTGCTGGGATCATAGGCGTGAGCCACCGTGCCTGGACGATCCCATCTCTTAAAGAAACGAAAAGCCAAACCTCTTCAGGTCATTCTTTTTTCTTTTCTTTTTTTTTTTTTTTAGTTGTAATTTTTAAATTTTATGTCCTTGCTGTCATGGACAGGAAAATCTGCAAAATTCAGTGACTAGCATAAGATGACATGTCTTTGATGAGAGTGATATGAAGATAGTGTTAGGGCTCTGTAAGGATATTTACATGCTAATTAAGCTTTCAGACATCTTAAGACTCTGCATGTGACTCCCTTATCATACCACATACAAGACGAGTTACTCTGCTTTTGTGTAAGATTTGTCCGACCCTTTTGCTCTTAAGCCTCCCCATGCATTTCCTCTTATCCTCTTTTTTGAGAACTAAACATCAGTCTACAAAATAGTTCTCCACAGAAAAAAAGCGGTAGAGCTACAGTTTCTGGACTACGTGGAGCTTTTCATGTATCTTTTGTACTTGTGCTCGTTTATAACTTACAAGGGCTAAGTAGCAAGAATATTTCAAATGTATTCTATATAATTTTTAAAGCAAATTTAGATTTTATAGGTTAGAGTATGTTATAGTTAGGCTTTATATCCCAAAAAGGAAATGTGTAATTATTGATTAATTCTTCCTCTTTCACACAGATTTTATTAAAGTCTTTTTCAAACCTAAAGAAAAGTTGACAGAATTGTACTACAAATACCCATTATGTCCTTTCTTGTAGATAAACCAGTTGTTATCATTTTGCCACATTTCTCTTATTCTCTCTATGGATTGCTTGCCTGGTTGATGAGCTATTTGAAAGTAAATTGCAGACATCCTGACATTTCATCTCTAAATACTTTGAGCATGAGTCTCTTTGAGGTTCACATAGTTTAATGTAATTCCAACACTGTTTTATATCTAAAGCAAATTTATTTTTATATGATTTTTTTACACTTTCATAAAAAAGCTCTAAAACTATGGACAGGTCAGAGATTATTTTCAGCAGCATATACAGCTAGTGTGTGGTCAGGATTTAGATGTTTAGAGCTATAATGTTAGCTTTCTTGTTATATAATAATACTTTTATGCTTACTTACAGGTAAATGTGAGTAAAGTTTTATTCATGTAGGAATTTTTTTTATGAGTTTTTATAATGTGTTAATTATTAAGCACTTCTAGTATACAGTCACTATCACAGGCCCTTGGAATTTGCTTATTAAATTTGTTTACAGTATTCCTGTGAAGCATGAAAGAGATTAGTCAAGTGGATAACAGGGTGGCAGTGGTCTCTTAGTCCATTGAGTGTTGCTTTAACAGAATACCTGAAACTGGGTAATTTATGCAGAAAAAGGGTTTATTTGGTTCATGATTCTCATGGCTGGCTAAGTCAAAATTAGCCCTCTGCATCTGGTGAGGGCCTCGGGCTGTTTTCACTCATGGTGGAAGGCAAAGGGGAGCCAGTGTGTGCAGAGATCATGTGGTGAGAGAGGAAGGAAGGACTGGGGGAGGTGCCAGGCTCTTGTAACAACCAGCTGTCTCTGGAGCTAATACCGTGAGAAACTCACTCACCCCTGAGGGAGGGCATTAATCTGTTCATGAGGGATCCACTCCTGTGATCCCAACACCTCCCATTTGACCCCATTTCCAACATTGGGAATCAAATTACAACATGAGGTTTGGAGGGGACAAACATCGCAGCCATACCAAGTGGTGGTGGTAATGGTAATGGTGGTTGGATATAGACTAAGCCCTCTATCTTTTAAAAATTATTTTGTAAAGAAAAAAAGGTTTTTTTTGTGACTTTTAATGACATTTGTTGTTTTTAAAGCTATAAATCTGCATGACATCTTGCACATCAGACTACTTGTTGGATCTCAGATTGCAGCAGAGATGCGGGAAGCCATGTATAATCGGTTGGGGCTCACTGGCTGTGCTGGAGTGGCTTCTAATAAACTGTTGGCAAAATTGGCTTCTGGTGTCTTTAAACCAAATCAACAAACAGTCTTATTACCTGAAAGTTGTCAACATCTTATTCATAGTTTGAATCACATAAAGGAAATACCTGGTAAGACAAATGTATTTGAAAAGTACATACGTTTTATTGTATTTCTTTAATTGTAAAAATTATAGATACAATGTAATTAATTCTTAGATGGGGTGTATGTGAGTGTGAGTGTGTGTGTGTGTACGTGTGTGTGTACTCAGTTCCTGGAAAAAAAGTAAAAGAACAGTAATGTTTTCTGAAGCAAATTTGGATTAAGAAGTATGTGAAAGTACTTTTCTTATTTTATCTACTTTTGTATGGTTATAATATGATCATAAAAGTTATAGCCTAGAAACATACGGCTCTTTATTTCCAGTCCTTGGGTCATACTCTTATAGTGTTTGTTGCCTCTGGAGAAGGAAGTTGATCTTTTACTAACTCTCTTTTGGTATTACATATAAAATATTAAGGCTACAATAGACTTTCCAAAACATCTAGGCCAAGTTCCTCGTTTTAAAGATGAGGAAACTGATTTCCTTAAGGAATTCAGTGATCTATTTAGGTCATGGGGCAAGTTTCTATCTTTGAAGGTCAAATATCTAAGTTTTTATAGACCATCAATAATGGCTATGTTAAACTACGTTTTTATGGTATTGCTGGGGTTATAAAAGAGTTCTGTGGAAGTGAATTTCTAATACAACTGAAACTTAGATGTCATACTTCACATTTCTAACTGATACTTGTGTGTCCTTGCCTTCCTTAGTATAGTATAACTATAATTTGGAGTTTTTTGGATGACTTTGGTTCTGCATTCTGAAGAACAATGTCAGGTTGTAGTAAATTGAGAACTGTGTACTATTGCAAAACATTTTTATTTGGCTTTACTTTTGGAGTCTGTTTATTTATTTATTTTATTATTTTTTGTAAAACAGGCTTTCTGCTTTCTCATTTATTGCCAATTGCCAACCTTCTTTTATTTCTGCTGTGAAAAATCTGTCACTCTACCTTAGTAATTCCCCCTACACAGCCATCTCTTCCAACTTACTGCTTTTGCTGTGCAAGAAAACCAGATAACTATAGAATTACTATTTTTAAATGAAAAGAATAAGGAGACACTAAGTGGCTTGAGTATTTTCTCTTGTGAATAAAGTATGACTAAATTTTAGTGCAAGAATTTTGTGACAGTTTTGCTAGCAAGATTATTTGTTTGCTTTCTGGCTCATAGTTGTATTCTGGATGGTAAATATTGTTAAGATGTGACTTATGGTTAAATGTGTGGAGCTGTGCATAGCAATCAGTTAGATTACCTAATATGGACACTTAATTAAATTGCTCTAGTGGCAGCCTTTTTGTACATTAATAATAACGATTTCTGAATATTTCGAATATTACATAACAGATTGTAAAAACTTTGTTTTAGTAAGACAGCATTTATTGACTGCCTCTATGTTCATTTTGTTATACTGCATTTTGTGAGGACTTCAAAGAGATGCATATAATTCAGGAGCCTTGAGTGGAAGAACAGCAACCTGGTTTGCAATGGAGTTTGATCTTTGCAAAATACAGTAGTCCCCCATTATCTGCAGTTTCACTTTTCACAATTTCTGTTATCTGCAGTCAACTGAGGTCTGAAAATACTAGGGGATATTTTGAGAGAGGCAGAGACCACATTCATATAACTTGTGTATAGTACATTGTCATAATTGTTTATCTTATTATTAGTTATTGTTAGTCTCATACTGTGCCTAATTTATAATTTAAACTTTATCATAGGTATATATGTAATGGCAAAACAGTACTATATATATAGGGTTCGATACTCTCCATGGTTTCAGGTATCCACTGAACGGGGTAGAATGTATCCCCTGTGGATAAGGTGGGGACTACTGTATAAATTATAGAACTTAAAGACATGATTGATATATTTATAATATTTTACTTAGCTTTATTTTAAGGAGAAAAGCTACTTTAACGTTGTATGCATTTCTTTTTATTTAGGTATTGGCTGTAAAACTACCAAATGTCTTGAAGCTCTGGGTATCAATAGTGTACATGATCTCCAAACCTTTTCATCCAAAATTTTAGAAAAAGAATTAGGAATTTCAGTTGCTCAGCGTATCCTGAAACTCAGTTTTGGAGAGGATAACTCCCCTGTGATACCCTCAGGACCACCTCAGGTATATGATGATACTTATTTTAATTAGGTACTGTTTATGACATCATTTGAGAGAAAGAGTTCTAGTTTTAGTACCATGTTCTTATTATTCTGGTTTACTTAGTGCATGATCCTTTTCTTATTAGAAGGCTGATTTATTATTAATAGATTAGATTAATAAATATTCTTAAATTGAATCTTAAGCATTGATATTTTGATATCTTAAGTTAGCTACTATGAGTGAAGACAGTGCAACTTAATTTTATTAGCCTATAATGCATATAGGAGGCAAATATTTTAATCTTTTAAAATTCTTGTTTTCAGAGTAGTCCAGTGATTTAGCAAATGGGAAAGGTATAATCACCCAGTTAACACTGACTGATTTTTTTGCTGTGGGACAAGCACTTTACTGAGTGCTTTAAATACAGTAGTCCATTTAACCTTCACAATAAACCATCAATGTAGGTAGTACTGTTGCTTGTCCATTCTTTCTTATCTCTCTCCCTCCTTCTGTTCTCTCTCTCTCTCTCAAGATGAGGATACTATATTTCAGAAAGGTTAAATAACTTGTCCAAGGATAAACTTAGATTCAAGTCCTAGGTAATTAAGAGTCTTGCCTTAATTATACCATAAAGCTTGGAGTTGGTACTGGAGCTTGAGAGTTTTCTTAACTTTGAATTATTTTATATTAACTATTAATACAGCAATGTTTTACATTAACTTCTTAGTGAGTACAATAACTTGCAGATAAAAAACAGTTAATATAAAAGTGAACTAAATGGTTCAAATGAAGGACAAGAGGTATAAGAATGTATTGAATATTTATTTGACTATACACTGATAATAATTAGATATAATTATTTGAGTTTGCATTAACCCTTATTTATGCTTCTTTGATAGTCCTTTAGTGAAGAAGATTCATTTAAAAAATGTTCGTCAGAAGTTGAAGCTAAAAAAAGGATTGAAGAACTACTTGCTAGTCTTCTAAACAGGTGATTTTCAAACCATTTTGCCAAGTCATCTTATATATTCATTCTGTATATGGTGTATGGAAAGAATATTTGATGTTCCGTCTTGGAACTGACAGATTATCTGGAGACTAAACAATGTAAAAATAATTCATTATGGGATTTCTCTGCATTATAAACTATTGTAAAGATGGTAATAGGGTCTCTTACCAAATTTAATTCATCTACTTCCATTGGTCTTAATTCTAGTAACACTGTGGTTTTACTATGGATCTAAAGCTGCAGATAGTTACCTAAATGGGTTTTATAGATATTTCTAACATTCTTAGACTTATTCGAGTCCTCCGGTGAGAAGGAATAAGTTTTAATTTTTCCCTGTGGCAATTGCAGAGCCTTTGCCCTAAACCTAATAGTTACTTACATTTCATTAAGAAGAAAAAAATGCAAAGAGGAATAATACTGTCATAATTCTAAAACTCCTGATATAGGAACAGCTGTATAAATTTGTGATTGTTGAGGATAGGAAATTATTAAAGTAACAGTGATGGAAGAAGCAGAAAAATTGTTGTATCTCTTTTGCCTCAGACTGTAAAATAAAATGGAGTCACAGGAAAGAATGGCTAGCTGGGGCTGTGTGAGCAGGCTGAGTGACTGCAGGTATGTGCAGGGTTTCTGATCTGTATGTGAAGAGTATCAGCTGGGGTTATAAATATATGAGTAGCACAAGATAAACTGAAAAGGAAATTTAGTTTTGTGGTGCTCCTTGCCATTATACTTGTATTTCTCAATATTCCATATTCCACAGAAGAGTATTACCTGTTTGCCTCCCTTTTCTTTGTTTCTCCTTTTCTTGTTAGACATTTCTCAAATTGTGGTTTTAGGGCTCTAACAGTTTAGAGTGCGTGGCTTCTCCAATAATGCTAGGAGGACTAACTCTCTAGAGAAAATGTTTTTTGGATGGCTGTAAGTCTGAGAAAACTTATGTAGTGAAATTTCCTCCACTTTGCTGTCTCGTGCAATATGGCACTCATGTTTTGAGCAGAGCCATGCAGCTCATTTTTGGCTGCATGCATGTGGGGCTGGGTGTATGACCCAGCTCCAGTAATATGACTCAGACTGGGCCTGTGAGTGTGCTAGTGAAACTGGGTCATTTGCTTTGGCTAAATAGAAGACTACTCTGAAATGCGTAGCCAGCCTTTGGAGACAGTTCTTCACATAGAAAAACCACAAGAAGTATAAGTTTTAGTTCTCATTTGAAGAGTCAGCACAGAAGTGAGACTAGGTACTCTAAACCTATGAAATACAAAACCTGTAAAATCAACCATTTATCTGTATCTCTGCTTGCCAGTTCCTTTTCTCCCACACCACGGGTCCTTATTTAAGTGACTGAATCATAACACCATCTAAGTGACTTGCAAAAAAAAAAAAATTACAGGTGTGTGTGTGTGTGCGTGCGGGGGGTGGGTGTATTTGTGTATAATTACTTTTGTTTTTTCTAGAGTGTGTTATGATTAATACTATAGGTATATAAGAAATGTAAAACCATATTAATTTTTAATCCATCCTCTAGGTACTAGTTTAAGATTGCTTGTGATACAGCCTTTTTCTAATTGTCTTAATTAGCATATCATACTCTTTGAATTGCATAATTAATAGAATAAGTTTAATTGTTAGATATTTAAACTATTAACCATTTAAGGTATTTTATTATCCTAGTCAAGCAGCCATTGAGAAGTTTTGTCATAAAGCAGTAAGAGATAGAAAAAAATTATTTACTACAAACTATTTTATTTTTTAGCTATAGGGTCTTGCTCTGTCACCCAGGCTGGAATGCAGTAGTGCAGTCATGGCTCATTGCAGCCTCAACCTCCTGTGCTCAAGAAATCCTCCCACTTCAGCCTCCA
Source organism: Callithrix jacchus (assembly GCF_049354715.1). Classification (NCBI taxonomy): domain Eukaryota; kingdom Metazoa; phylum Chordata; class Mammalia; order Primates; family Cebidae; genus Callithrix; species Callithrix jacchus. The sequence continues at coordinate 97,485,101 of NC_133514.1, forward strand.
GAGTAGCTGGAAGGTGCCTGCTATCAAGCCTAATTTTTAAATTTTTGTAGGTGAGGTCGCGCTGTGTTGCCCAGCCTGGTCTGAAACTCCTGCACTCAAGTAAGTGATCTTCCTACCTCAGCTTCCCAAAGTGTTGGGATTACAGGTATGAGCCACCATGCCGGACCTAAAACTGTTTTTTTCAGTTCAGAATCTTCAAGTTGAGTGTATTTAACAATGTGTGTGGGGAGCACTCCCGTGTGAGACCCCTAGTAAATTGGGTCTCACCTTGCGGTGAGTTTGAGCCCAGACACAGAGTCTCCAGTTGGAGGAAGTCGAGCTAAGAAAAGCAGGAACTAAAAGAGGCTTTGGGTTAAAGATAAACTACTGTGGACAATCACTAGATGGCCATGCAGTCTTGAACTGCACCGTGACTTAATGGTTAGCAGCCATGTGTAGCAGTGTGTTCATTTTCACAAGCATATTCTTCTTTGTTCTGTCAAGACAGTAGTGATTGACTGTCATAGCTTAAGAGAAACTTCTGTGTAGCGAGATGATGGATCTGAACTTTTATTGAATGGATAACAAGACCCACCTGCTGGGTTCCATTATGTATCTGATCTTTCTACTGTAACCACCTGATTTATGTTGTAACTTGCAGTTTCACTGTAAAACTTTGTTTCCCTTGATCTCACGGAACAATGTATTGAACTGACTTAAGCAAAGTTTCAAGAATGTATATAAACTGACCCTGAACTAAATAAAGCCATTGGTGAAGCATAGACTTCTCAACCCTCCAGACCCCGGCTGTCTATCATCTTTGTCTTCCACGCACCCCCCATCCAGGTTGTAACCATCTTGCTGGACAAGAGTTCCTGGCAGATGTGCCCCCGGAAATGTGAAATATTTGTATTTTGTCTTTGAGATTTGGTTTTATATGCATTGCCATGTGTATAAAAAGGAAAATGTTATCCTTTAATGACATTTATTTTTGCAGTAATTAGGTTTCATACTTCTTAAGTGAATTTGTCATATAATTAAAACTTTTGTTTCAATGCCAAAATCAAGACATTTAGATGAAACTTTTTAAAAAGCATGTACACATATTGTATATCATTTATATCTAAATATAGTATATGATCTTTCAAGATACTGCTCTAATAAGCTATCATATAATGGCAATAGTGATTACACTTTAACAAGAGTAATTTCGTTTTGTAAAAAAATACAACTTTTTTCTGTAATCTTATTTCGTAAGAAAAAGTTTGAAAAAAGGTTCTTTTGTTATTTTTCACTTACTTGCTTTTGTCAGTGAATGATTTGGTTTCTTAAATTTCCTGCTGATTTTAATTTATTGCCTTTTGATTGGCCCCAGTGGCTCATGTCTGTAATCCCAGCATTTTGGGAGGCTGAGGCAGGGGATCACCTGAGGTCAGGAGTTCGAGACCAGCCTGGCCAACATGGCAAAACCCGCTCTCTAGTAAAAATAAAAAATTAGCTGGGTATGGTCACACATGCCTGTAGTCCCAGCTACTGAGGAGGCTGAGGCAAGAGAATCGCTTGAACATGGGAGGTGGAGGTTGCAGTGAGCTGAGATTGTGCCACTGCATTGCAGCCAGGGTGACAGAGCAAGGCTCCATCTAAAAAAAAAAAAAATTGATTGCTTTTAGTTTTATTTTGGATTTGGATTATAAAACAGCTTGTTATGATTAAATCTTATATCTCTTCTGTTTCTGACAGCACTCAATTCTGAGTGAGGCCTGAGAGCCTTACATGTAAACTTTCAAAACTTTAGTGCATAGACTTCGTGGTGATTATTTGGATACTTAGGGAACTTGATTGCTTACTATTTTGTTATCTACTATGTGTATAATTGTTATAGTCAATAAAATCTGGCACCTTTAGATAAATGAGGTATTATATAATTTTAAAAGTCTTTAGGTAATACTTTTTTAAATTCCTTATTTCCACTTTACTTTTAGAGTATGCCGAGATGGAAGGAAGCCTCATACGGTAAGATTAATAATTCGTCGGTATTCATCTGGGAAGCACCATGGTCGTGAGAGTCGTCAGTGCTCTATTCCATCGCATGTAATTCAGAAGTTAGGGACAGGTATGGACTGGTTTTCCAACAGTTTGATTAGCAGGTTGAACTCTTAAATAGGCCAACTTTGAATTAGAAATATGCTCCAAAAATGGAGAGTCTTCACAGGGAATTAGCAAGCAATTAAATGCTTTTATTCTTTAAGGAATTTACACCAGAAAACTTCGTTGTTTTATTTTTATTTTTCTGTTTAGTTTTTGAGGTCTCGCTCTGCATCAAGGCTGAAGTGCAGTAGTGCTGTCATAGCCCAACTGCAACCCTTGTCGTCTCCCAGGCTCAAGCAATTCTTCTGCCTCAGCCTCCCAAGTAGCTGGGCAGTAGGTGCATGTCACCACACCTGGCTAATTTTTTTGATATTTAGTGTAGACAAGGTCTCAAACTCCTGAGCTCAGGCAATCTTTCTGCTTCAGCCTCCCAAAGTGGTGGGATTATGGGCATGAGCCACTGCACCTGTCCTTGTTTTTAAATGGATAACTAAGTAAAGAGTCATTTGAGAATGTTTTCCGAGTTCGAAGAGAACAGAACTATGGTAACGATATAGCATGAGATAACTTCTTTATGGGCAAATGCCCATTGTTTCATTTTGGTGAACATTTAAGTGCAAGTCATTGGATGGGTATATGTCTATGCTTTCATTTATCTTGGGTAGATTTCAAGGAGTGGGATTGCTGGTTCATACGGTAATATGAACTGTTTAAGAAACTACCAGCTTTTTTCCAAAGTTCATGTAATAATTTACATTTTCATCAACAATATATGAAGGTTCCAGTTTTTCATATTTTTGCCAATATTTGTATTATCAGTCTCTTTGATTATAGTTGTTCTAGTGGTATGTAGTAGCATGGTTTTTCTTTTATGGATAGTGTTTTTGGTGTTATATGTAAAAATTATTTGCCTAACTCAAAGGTCGCAGATATTTTGTTTTCTGTTAGAAGTTTTATGGTGTTTAAGCTTCATGTTTAGGTCCATTTTGAGTTAATTTTTTATGTGTGGTATATGGTAAGGGTCTTAGTTCTTTACTTTGCATGTGGGTATCCAGTTGATCAGCATCATTTGTGTAAGACTATTCTTTACCCACCGAATTACCATGGCATCTTTGTCAAAAATTAATTGACCATAAATATGAGTTTATTTCTTGACTTTTTTGATTCATTGGTCTATATGTTTATCCTTATACCGATTCTACCCTGTGGTGGTCTTTGCTGCTCTGTTTATATTTCTTCAGTCTTTTTTTTTTCTGTTCTTTCTTACAAAGTGGTTAATTTGTATTGAGCTGCCTTTAAGTTCTCTGATTCATCTGTTATCTCATAACTGCTGTTGCCCCTCTGGTGATTTGTTGGTTTTGGTTACTGTAGTTTTTAACTCTAGAATTTCTATTTGTCTTTTGTTTGTATGTTTTGTTTTGTTTCTTTATCGAGATTCCTCTTTTTGGTAGTCATTATATTTTACTTTAATTCTTTAAACACGTTTGTCTTTAATCCTTTGGACATATCTATAGTAATGACTTTGAAGTCTTTGCTAAGTCCAACTCAAAGTCAATTTATGTTAACTGCATTTTCCCCCAAATATGTACAGGAAAAGTATCCATGTTTGGGGGAAAAAGCGTACAAGAAACACTTTCCTGTTTCTTTGCATGTTTTGAACTATTTTATTGAAAACTGGACCTCATAGGCAATGTGTTGTAGCAACTTTGGATTTAAAATTTTTTCCTGTAGGGATTTTTCTTTTTCTTTCCTGTTCTTTTCTTTAGGTAACTTGTCTGAACGTAATCTGCAGAATCTGTCTCCCCTGTGCTGTGTAGCCACTGATTTCTCTGCTCAGTTTTTTTTTTTTTTAAATTCAAATTTGTATTTTTATATTGACTTTCGGGGAATTTGCCCATGTCTGTATAGTTTCATGGTTAGCCAGTGATTGGCAAAGGTTTTGCTCAAAGACTAGAGCCTGGAAGACTTCTACCTCTGCCAGTGGATACATGCATGGGTTGGAGAGGACTCAGAAAATTTAGGCCATTTTCAAGTTTGCCTTATCTTTTATTTTCTGCTAGGCCCTCTTTATCTCCCCTTGATGTGCATGTGGTCCTTTCAATAAGGAGTGTATGGAGAGCTTGGGCCCTCTGTGGCCTTCTGGTTATGTGCATGTAGCCTCCTAGTTGGCTAGAGTTGTAAGGGGAGCCTATGTAGTCCCTCTTTGGTTCTCTCATTTCCAGATCCCCTGCTGAAATTTCTGGCTGGTCCACTGTTCTTTCATTCACCCCAACCACCACTAACGCCTCAGACTAGCAGAGCTGTAGGAGTTCCCCATTCATTTCTTATCAAGTTTGCTATTTTTACTGGCAGCACTGCTAAGTGTGGGCTTTTTGCACTCTGCCTCAAATCAGGTCTGGTCCCCTCTGGAAGTGAAGCTGTTGGCTTTTGCAGTCTTCACCCTGTACCAACTGAGTGGTATAAAGGGGCATTCAAACAGTCGCAGCTAATGAAGCTGCTGTCTCCTACTCTCTTAGCTAACATATAGCAGCTGTTCATAAATCAGTACTTCTTGCTTTGTTTGCCTTTGGTTCATTTCCAGATTGTTTTTGACAATGTTCAGTTTTATGGTAGCTTTTTGAGAGAGGACTTTCTGGCCATATCACAGTACTATAACCAGAAGTCCCATATTTTAAATCTTTTGAAAACTTTTAACCACTTAGTATTAATGTTAAAATATCTTAATTTGGTATATATAATGTCAAGATGCCCAGTAATACTTATTTAGGATTTTAATTTCTTAATCTCAGCAATATCAAGTATATTATGCTCCTTATATTAATTATAATGTTTATTGTCTTCTTAAACATTTTATTTAGGAAATTATGATGTGATGACCCCAATGGTTGATATACTGATGAAACTTTTTCGAAATATGGTGAATGTGAAGATGCCATTTCACCTTACTCTTCTAAGTGTGTGCTTCTGCAACCTTAAAGCACTGAATACCACTAAAAAAGGGCCTATGGATTATTATTTAACACCATCATTACCAACAGCTTCACACTCTGGAAAGCACAGTTTTGTAAGTACACTCCTTTTTTTTCGGTTTTCTAAGAATGCTCTTATTGGATTTGTGTGGTTAAAAATTACAAATCTAAGTGCTTGTCTTTTTGATACAGTTTAGAGATTCTTTTGGGTGATATTGTTTAGGTGATTAACTTGTTTATAATACCTATCTTATTATGGTTGCTGTTCTTAAATATACTGTGATCTAAGAAGAAAACATGAGCATCACTGTACAAAAGATAGAACATTTTAGAGGTTCTCTATTTTGGAATTGTTAACACATTTTATAGTAGTCTGTAAAAATATGGATTAGTTCATAAGTATCAAAATCTTTTCAGATATTAGAAGTCACATCTTTTGATCTTTCAGTTGACACGTAAGTTACCAGTACCTTTCCCATGATTCTTTTGTTAAAGTATTTACATTTTCTTGGTTTTGAAAGAGTATTGAATTTTGATAGCAATATTGATAGAACTGACTACTGATTTTACAGTTGTAAAGTTAACAGTGTGGCAATAGAAAGGCAGAGGCCAGTCACATTTTCAGATGACTAAAACAAAACCCTTTTACTAATAGACACACCTCTATTTTGTAAATGTGGGTTGCCTTAAAAAATTATTTTTTACTAAATTGTTCATGCGTATAGTTAATGTAAAATGCTTTTGTTTGTTTAGTCAGTATAATTTTAGTAACCTTTTTATTTCCATTTAACTTCAAAGTGAGAACAGGACAGTGTATGGAAATAGTGAATTAATTCTCTCTTCAAATTACTTTTTTTCTGTGACCCTTTTTATTCCGTGTATTAAATTTACAAAGGTGTTTTCTTTTTACATTTTAATTAATCTGTGAAATTGGAATTAAAAGTGCTCATTTACACTGGCATTAGAGAAGTAAATATAAGTGAAAGTGCCTTGTATGTATTTGTCACACAATAGGTATTCAATAAATATAATAACCTGAATCTTTTCTACTCCTTTTACTTTTTCGGAGTTAATATTGTATTATGTTTACTGAGTTATATTTTACTATGTTTATATTTTTAAGATGATTAAACCTAGAGGCATTTAAATGAAAAACTATATAGAAAAATTATGTAAGTTATAGTTGAATGTATCTTTACATTTTTTTAATATAAGTATAAATTAGCACTATAGCTTGATGATGTTGGGTTTTTGTTATAGGTTTTTTTTTTTAAAGGTTACCCTTTAGAATAGTAATTTTTGGAAAATGAGCCCTTGATGCTGTATGTGTGTTTTTTGAAAAATACCCCTGGGTGAATTGCTTTTCTAGGCCACTGTTCTTTTATTTATAGAATTGAAAGTTTGGGTACATGATTGTTAAAATCTTCCCAGGTGTCCAAATGCATGTTTACCTTTGTTTCAGTGCTATCTGGGAAGGAAACCTCTTCCTGGAATAGTGAGTAAAGAGTCACACAGTAGTGTGACTTAATTGTGGTAGTAGATCTCTGGTTGTTTGGAAGTGGCCACAAAGAATCGAATTTATTAAGTAGGTTAGAAACATGTCAGGTAATAGCTACAGGCACACAGCAGCAGCAGGGATATCTAAAATAGTCTGTTATTCTTGTGTTCTAGAAAATGAAAGACACTCATATGGAAGATTTTCCCAAAGACAAAGAAACAAACCGGGATTTCCTACCAAGTGGAAGAGTTGAAAGTACGAGAACTAGGGAGTCTCTACTAGATACTAAAAGATTTTCTGAAGAAAAAGACATTAATGAATTCTCACTCTGTTCACTTCCTGAAGGTGTTGACCAAGAAGTCTTTAAGCAGCTTCCAGTAGATATTCAAGAAGAAATCCTTTCTGGAAAATCTAGAGAAAAATTTCAAGGGAAAGAAAGTGTGAGTTGTCCATTACATGCCTCTAAAGGAGTATTGTCTTTCTTTTCTACAAAACAAATGCAAAATACTCCCATAAACCCTAAAAATCATTCATCCAGTAGCAAACAGGTGTCCTCTGTATCTCCTTGTGAACCGGGAACATCAGGCTTAAATAGAAGTAGTTCCTCTGATCTGTCTAGCCAAAAGGATTATTCATATTATTTAGATAATAGATTAAAAGATGAACAAATGAGTCAAGGACCTAAAGAACCTCAAGGATTCCACCTTACAAATTCAAATCCTGCTGTGTCTGTTTGTCATTCATTTCCAAATATGCGGAGTGAGCAACTTTTCTCCAAAAACTATGCTACAGATAGCCATAAGCAAACAGTAGCAACAGACGCTCCTGAAGGACTTACAGAAAATAGAGAGCAAGATTCTGTAGATGAGAAAATTACTTTTCCTTCTGACATTGATCCTCAAGTTTTCTATGAACTACCAGAAGTAGTACAAAAGGAACTGCTGGCAGAGTGGAAGAGAACAGGATCAGATTTCCACATTGGACATAAATAAGCATATTCAGCAAAAAGGTCTGAAAAGCAAGGGAATACCATTATTTTTGGATTGGTGGTTTATTAAGCTCTTCTATATTAAACACTAATAAATATTCAATAATGGAGTAAACTGTTCCAGATAAAGCAGGAATAGTAACAGGAAGTAAGTTCTGGCACAAAGCATAAAAATATTTATAACAAAAAATAATGTAAAATGCTATCTTCTATGTCTAAAGCCATTTTATGTTGCTTTTCAATAAAAAGAATATCATGGTCAACAATATTTTTCATGAATTTGTGGGGAGATATATATGCTTGCATATAAAAAATAAATCATTGCAATGCTGTGATAAAGAATACATTTTTTTTTCCTGAGCAATGTGGAATATCTCAAATTCAGCCTATTAGGATACAACCAAATAGGAAATCCTACTGCCAACTAACCTATTAAAAATATGGGTAGTTTTGACTAAAGTACTTCATTACATTTAATATGTTGACTTTTAAAGTACCGAAGTAATTTATATTCAATTAACGCTTCTTTATACACCTAGAATCTACCAAAATAACCCAGCACACAAAGGCCATTCAATAAATGTTGAATGAATGAATGGTTTGGCTAGGGCCAGGGTGAGGAGTTGAAGTGAGAGAAGTGTGTATGTTGTAGAGAACAGTGGTATAAGGAACTCTCCATGCAAATAAATTAAGGGAAAGATGGACACCAGAAATGCAAGGTAATGGGCTTATAGAATACTGGTTAATGGAAGAAGTCCTTTGGTGGATGTCCTCTTTCTCCCATTGTTATTGGTGGATGTTATTGGTATTGCCTGTTGGTGGATGTCCTCTTTCTCCCATTATTATTGCCTTCCTCTTTTGCCTGCCAAACTAAAAATTGGATACAAGATTGAGAACATAATTATACAATTTGCAAGACATGGAGGATATTTATAGAATATACTAAAGTATCCTTCAGCACTAATATGGGAGTATCCTGGTCTCATGTTTACAGTTTTTGCACATATAATCTAAAGAAGAGACTTTAAAAATAAAGTATACAAATATGAACCAAAGAGTAGCTTAAAAATACTTTATTCCAGGTTTGAAATTTGCTTTTCTTTCCTCTTTCTTTTTTGGAGACAGAGTGGCACTCTTGCCCAGGCTGGAGTGCAGTGGCATAATCCCAGCTCACTGCAACCTGCGCCTCCCAGGTTCAAGCAATTCTCCTGCTTCAGCCTTCTGAGAAGCTGGGATTACAGGCATGTGCTACCATGCCCAGCAAATCTTGGTATTTTTAGTAGAGATGAGGTTTCACCATGTTGGCCAGGCTGGTCTCAAACTCCTGACCTCAGGTAATCCTCTTCCTCAGCCTCCCTAAGTGCTGGGATTAGAGTTGTGAACCACCCTGCCCAGCCCCACGTCTGAAATTTTAACTTAGTTTTGGATTCCTTGGAATTTGAAAATAGGCTAACACAAAGGATTTTAAATAGGTAGTTTGAGGTTATCAAGGACAATAACTTGGAGCAAGAACACCAGAAATTGTTCACCATGCAAATATTTAGTACTCTGAATCAAGGAACATAGTATTTTTTACATGGAGTATTCCAGCAAGGTAATTAATCTTATGAAAAGAATATATGACTTTTTGTAAATAAATCAGTGAAACATTTTGTAATCCTTGTAATAGTTTCAGGAACTTGGGCAGCTAGAAGGGTCTTAAGAAAAAGTGGTTAACAAGAGAAAGTAAATGGTTTTGGCCAGTTTAAAAAGAGAAGGTAAAATAGTTAAAAATATATTTTATGGATTGAGAATATAAGGGCTATGTCACAGTTATGCTACTTATTTTGTGGCTTTAAGTTAGTATCTTTGGGCCTCAGAATCAACTTTTTAGGTGATTTTTTTTCTGTTTTTAAGATGGTCTCTCTTTTTTTTTTTTTGGTGTTCTGCAGATTTACTGTAATATTTGAAAGTGTGAATTTCTTTTTATTCTTGGTATATACTGGCTTCTTCCTGTATTTTTTAATTCATGTTCTGTAAAATTCTCTATTAGCTCTTCAAATATTTCTTCTCCATTCTAGGACTATATACAAATGATAGACTTTCTTACTGTATTTTTCATGTCTCTTAATTTGTCATATTTCTCATCTTGTTTCTCTTTACTGCATTTCAGCTTATTTCATCAGCTCTATCTTTTTGTTTACTAATTCATTTTTCAGCAGCATCTCACCTGCTATTTAAAACAAGAATGATGGTTTTAATTTCAAAAAATGTATTTTTCATTTGATTCTTTTTAACTTCCTCTTTACTCATTACAGTCCCTTGTAAGTCTATTTCTAATTTTAAAGAATCAAATATTTTATATTTTTGATAATTTCAGTATTTTAAGTCTTTACAAGTCTAAATTTAAGGTTATTATTGCATATTATTGTGACTTATTTCCTTGAGTATGTGTTAATCTGTGAGAAGACAGAGGGCATAAATTGTGTGTGTTTTCCTTTAGTATGATTTGAGTTTGTTGCTTCTTTGGATCTTTGGATGAGGTGCTACAAACTCCTTGGCATATTCTCTTCACCTTTGAGGATCCTGATTGAATGCCTTGTCTTAAGTTTAAGCTCCTTGACCCTTACTACTAGCCTATTTGTGTCTTCAGGTCAATTGCAAACTAACAGGCAAATGCTGTTATCTGTCCTCAGGGATAAACCCCATCTTTCAGGCTTGCTTCTTGCTTGATGCTTTCTGCTGCTTTCTTGCTTTTGTTTCAGCTCAAGTTTTTTGTTTTGTTTTGTTTTTGTTTTTCTGTTTCTTAAGCGTAGAGGGTTTTAATTTTTTCTGTTTCTGTCTTGGTATAGTGTAGAGGGAGTTTCTGTCTTGAGTGTGGGCCTGGAGATTTCCTTTATATATTACAAACCAGCAATGAATTAAGAGGTCTGTTTTCTCCAAGATCTAGTGTTTTGTACTGGGAGAACTTTTTTAAAAAGTATCTATTCCACTGTAGTGCCTAAGTACAAATTTATTTGGATTTATTTTTGACAGCTTATTTTGTACTTTTTTCACTGTACAAGGTTTATTGAGGATTTTAGTTGGTGTAACACTTGGATAGTTGGTTGCATTGTTTATATGTAGATCTTTTTACATTGTATGGTAATGTACACCACTTACGTAGTTCACAAAATAAAATCCTTTGGAACAAGACATGTGATGTTGGATCTATATGCTGAATACCAGGATGTGACTGACTGGGGAAAAATGTTGGACTAGGCATGTTCAGTGAAGGAGCCAGGAAGTTATATAACAAATGAACATCTCTCTGGCTCGAGGGGCAACTGCAGCATGTGCAGCATTGGCAGTGGTGCCTCAGAGGTGGCACAACAATTTTACACTAACCAGTTTAGGACTACACAAGGTTACCACCATCCAGCATCAGGATATAGCTGTAGGATTTTACAAACCGTTCCTATTTCTAACTTCAGGAATTGATGTTTGTCCCAGTCCCTCTTAAAATATGGCTGCTTTAATCTCAGATCAGATAAAAAGGACAGCATGCACAACCTCCAGCTAAAATCCTGTTGTGGCCTAGACAGTGAAATGCTATGACATCAGAAGACTTTCAAATTGCAGCTCTTTTTGGATCCCCCAAAGTGTATCCGAACTCTTCTTCAAACGGGCCTCTTCCTCAGGAGTCAGAGTCACCTTCACAACGTCTGAGATGCCATTCTGTCCCAAAATGCAAGGAACACTAAGGAAGACATCATCCTTTATTCCACAGAGACCCTTAATCATGGTGGAAATTGGGTGCACCCGCCTGGATTCTTCATTATAGTCTCTGCCAAATCTGCCACAGAGAGTCCAGCGGCCCAGGATGTGTAGTCTTTGAGTTTGATCACCTCGTAAGCACTCTCAACCACCTGCTTGTGAACCTCTTTCCACTGTTCCTTATTTGTATCAGTCCCTAAATCTGGGTGCAGAGTCTTCAGGGAGACACCAGCAACATTCACTCCACACTATACAGGCACACTGGAATCTCCATGTTTCCCAAGGACCCACCCATGACAGCTTAATGGGTGAACTCCCAGCCTTTCCCCCATCAGGTAAGGGAATCGGGCTGAATCTAGATTGCAACCACTTCCAATAACACGGTTTTTGGGAAAGCCACTTATCTTCTAAGCCACATAGGTCACGATATCCCCTGGATTTGAAACAATAAGCGACTTGCAGTTCGGGCTATATTTTACAACATTAGGAATGATGAATTTAAAGATGTTCACGTTACGCTGGACCAGATGAAGACGGCTTTTTCCCTTTTGCTGACGTGCCCCAGCCGTAATAATGACCAGCTTAGAGTTTGCAGTTACATTATCGTCTTTGCCGGAGACAATCTTTGGTGTTCTAAGGAAAAGGCTGCCATGTTGGAGATCCATCATCTCTCCCTTCAGTTTGTCTTCAATGACATCAACAAGAGCAAGTTCACCTGCCAAGTCCTTCATTAAGATACTGATGGCACAGGCCATGCCAACAGCACCAACCCCAACAACTGTAATCTTATTCTGGGGGGGTGGGGTCTGTTCTTCCTTTAGAAGATTATGAATCAGCTGATCCTTGAGAGTGCCATTTTGGGCTTGGAACCAAAAGGAACCAGGAATGCACGTCAGGCGGGCGTTGGGGGCACACAGCAGTGGGATCCAGACTAGGCAGCAGCTGCTCCAGTACCTGTACTATATTTCTTAAGGCAGCAAACCACATTGCCATGTATGTACCTATGCAACAATCTTACATGTTCTACACATGTACCCCAAAATCTAAAATTCAATCACATATATTTAAAAAAATTTTAAATATAAAGGCAAATATGTTAAAAGTAACAGATTGAATAAAGGACACTAGTCTTAACAATCGAAAGCTCTGTAATAGCTTTCAACAGGAAAACTGCTTGTTAGAGCAACGGAGTTTTTTTTAAATTGCATTTTAGGTTTTGGGGTACATGTGAAGAACATGCAAGGTACACACATGGCAGTGTGATTTGCTGCCTTCCTCCCCATCACATATATCTGGCATTTCTCCCCATGCTATCTCCCCAACTCCCCACCCCCTGCTGTCCCTCCCGTTTCCCCCCGACAGATGCCAGTGTGTGATGCTTCCCTCCCTGTGTCCATGTGTTCTCATTGTTCAACACCCACCTATGAGTGAGAACATGCAGTGTTTGATTTTCTGTTCTTGCATCAGTTTGCTGAGAATGAAGGTTTCCAGGTTCATCCATGTCCCTACAAAGGACACAAACTCATCATTTTTATGGCTGCATAGTATTCCATGGTGCCTATGTGCCACATTTTCCCTGTCCAGTCTATCATCGATGGGCATTTGGGCTGGTTCCAGGTCTTTGCTATTGTAAACAGTGCTGCAATGAACATTTGTGTGCATGTGTCTTTATAGTAGAATGATTTATAATCCTTTGGATATATACCCAGTAATGGGATTGCTGGGTCAAATGGAATTTCTATTTCTAGGTCCTTGAGGAATTGTCACACTGTCTTCCACAAAGTGTAAAAGTGTTCCTATTTTTCCACATCCTCTCCAGCATCTGTTGTCTCCAGATTTTTTAATGATCGCCATTCTAACTGGCATGAGATGGTATCTCAATGTAGTTTTGATTTGCATTTCTCTGATGACCAGTGATGATGAGCATTTTTTCATATGTTTGTTAGCCTTATGTATGTCTTCCTTTGTAAAGTGTCTGTTCATATCCTTTGCCCACTTTTGAATGGGCTTATTTGTTTTTTTCTTGTAAATCTGTTTTAGTTCGTTGTAGATTCTGGATATTAGCCCTTTGTCAGATGAGTAGATTGCAAAATTTTTTTCCCATTCTGTTGGTTGCTGATTCACTCTAATGACTGTTTCTTTTGCTGTGCAGAAGCTGTGGAGTTTGATTAGGTCCCATTTGTCTATTTTGGCTTTTGTTGCCAATGCTTTTGGTGTTTTGGTCATGAAGTCTTTGCTTACATCTATGTCCAGAATGGTTTTGCCTAGGTTTTCTTCTAGGGTTTTTATGGTGTTAGGTTTTATGTTTAAGTCTTTAATCCATCTGGAGTTAATTTTAGTGTAATGTGAGAAGGGGGGGTCCAGTTTCAGCTTTCTGCACATGGCTAGCCAGTTTTCGCAACACCAGAGAAAAGGAATTTATCAGAAGATAATTTCACAATGATAAAGGGGTCAATTCATCAGGAGAATGCAGTAGTCCTAAATGTTAATGCATCGTCAAAATACATAAAGCAAAAGCTGATAAAACTGCAAGAAGAAAAAATACCCACTATTGTTAAGAGATTTGAGGCTGGAGGTGGCTCATGCCTGTAATCCTAGCACTTTGAGAGGCCGAAGCAGGCAGATCACGGGGTCAGGGGTTCGAGACCAGCCTGTCCAATATAGTGAAACTCTGTCTCTGCTAAAAATATAAAATTAGCAAAGAATGGTGGTGGTCGCCTGTAATCCTAGCTACTTGGGAGACTGAGGCAGGAGCATTGCATGAACCTGTGAGGCAGAGGTTGCAGTAAGGTGAGATGACACCACTGCACTCCAGCCTGGCAACAGAGCTCCCACAAATAAGTGAGAACATGCAAAGTTTGTCTTTCTGTGCCTGGCTAATTTCACTTAACAACCTCCAGTTCCATCCATGTTGTTACAAATATTTCTCAATTAGTTTTCACCCACTTCTCCTTACCAAGTCCCATTAGCATCACATCATTGATATAGAATTAGTCCTTTGGGTCATCAGCTTGTGGATGTCCAGAATTTGTAAAAGCAAAAGTAATGATGTATTGCTATTTGAATTCTAGCTGTGATATATAGTCTTGAATTTAGTAGTTCCAATGTAGACTTAAAGGTAGTAGCTCTCGTGGTAGGAGACCTACATAGTATACTTGGAGGCATCCAGGAGAGCCTAGAATCTGCCCTTCCCACTTTTCCAACAATGCCCTAAGTACCTAATTAGCTGTACTATATTTATCACTTTCTGCCTAAACTACCTAGATTGTTTTGCATTAATCCTAGAGTGATAGAATGATAGAAAATTCTATTCTTTTACAAATCTGCTTGCACTTTTTCTTATACTGTCTGTGTTAGAGCTGTCATGTTTTATTTTAATTACTATTTTCAACAGAGTCATTTTTATTCTGCATGAAGTAATATAAATATTTGAATTATTTGGTGGGAGACTCTAATTCTTTGTCTTATTATTTCTGCTGACAACTCACACATGCTGGCATTTTTTTTCATGTGCTCTGTGATTTTGGAGTGTGTTTTCATGTTGGCTAGCCTTTATTTGTGGAACTCCTATAAAGTCTGGATGAGGATGTGCCACTCCAGGAAATACTTGAACTTGCTTCTGCTGGCACTTGGACTATTTTGTTAATTTCTTATCTTGCAAATTAAATCTCAGCTGTTGACAAGACTGTAGTCATGGATTCTCAGGGGACAATTGCCCTCTCTCTCAGTTCATTTAAAAAAAATTTTTATGGTTGGATTTTTTTTTTTTTAGCTCACCATTTTACTGAGAAGATAGTCCTTAAAGGTTCCCGAGCAGTCACATTCTAGTTACTCATCTTCTATGGGTCCAAAGTTTTATCTCCTGTCTTCAAACTTAATCATTTTATGTTTTCTTATTTGCATAATACCACCACTTGTAAATCGTTGTGAGGATAGTGTGGATTTTTCTCTTATCCTATTACCTCACAGTATTACCTACTATTTGTTTTTCTTCTGGGAGAAGGGTACACTCTGCATTTCAACCTTGTTCTATAAAGTTGATTCATATTAACAATTTTAGTTCACAAAGAGAGTTATCCTTTTGGTACATAGTGGTTGGATGGAGTCTCATAATTTGGTGATATTTTGGCATCCTCCTTTTCTTTCCTAAGTTGTATTTATTAAATATTAGATATGCTGTAGTCTTCAAATGTTGAAAAAATCTTTTTAAAATATGTTAAAATCTTTTGAGAAAACTATAAGCTGTTTTTCAAATGTATTGGTCAGGAAAATGGAACTGGTGTACATATTTTAAGCAAGAAGGAATTTAGTATAGTGAATTAAATGCTTACAAAATAATTGAGGAGCTGAAGGAGTGAGTTCTAGGTTTGGCCTCCAGAAATGAATCTGAGAACTATACAGAACCAACCATCAGATAAGCTCTTTTGATTTTAAAAAATATATAGAGATGGGATCTTGTTATGTTGCCCAGGCTAGTCTTGAATGCCTGGCCTCAAATGATCCTCCTGCCTTGGCTTCCCGAAGTGCTAGGAAGGATTACAGGCATGAGCCACTGTGCCCAGTCTAGCTATGTCTTTTGAATCCATCAGAGAACTATGAATTCAAGAAACTGTAATCAGTATGCTGCCACCCTGCCACTGCTTCTTGACATTTGGAAGGCTGGAGAAGTTACTGTCAATTGTGACCTAGTGATAAGGAACCAGGAATCGAGAAGCTGCTATTGCCTCTATTGTTGATGCACCTACCTCATGGCACTCAAGAATCTGATAGTTGGACAATAAAACACAGTAAAAAGGACTCACATTCCTTGTTTTTGCTAGCCAGCAGAAACAGCAATAAAATAATAATTAAAACAATGAGGAAACATGGCTTCTTCTTCACAAAGAAATTACTATTGAAATTACTATAGAATTTTAAAAGTGGTCAGTGTACTATATTTGTGTCATAGTGGTCATTTCTTTTGTTTCAAATTACAAACTTGTATTCTAATAAAGTTTAGCCTATAGTTGATTGATCTAAACCAAAACGTATGAAGATACATGTATATGGATTTAGAAAATTTGTGATATTGACAGAATATTTAATCTGTTTAGGCTTAGCCAGACTGTAGTGTTCTACTTCAGTGTCATCAATTTTTTGATATAACATCCTAGCAGTGAAGGAAACTTAGAGGTACACACTCCCAGTATCTGTATATTTACTAAAGATGCACCAAAGTTTAGCTTTAACCATGGTATTCACTTACTTGGCTTTTGGGTGGCTGAATAATCAAATACATAGCATTAAATTGTGGCATCCCATCAAATTGTGCAAATTATCATGTGATCATATAGTTTACATCATATCTAATAAGCATTAATGATTCTAGCCATAAAACAGGGTATCACATTTAGATTTATTAACATCTGAACATTCACTTTATTTTAGAATTGGGGGATACACGAGCAGGTTTGTTACAGAGATATATTGCATGATGCTGATATTTGGAGTAAAAATGAATCCATCACCCAGATAGTGAGCATAGTACCCAATAGATAGTTTTCAACCCTTGCTCCACTCTCTCTTCCTCCCTTATATTCCCCCCAGTGTCTGTTGTTTCCATCTTTTACATCCATGTATACCCAATGTTTAGCTCCCACATATAAGTGAGAAACACAGTATTTGGTTTTCTGTTTCTACATTACTTTGCTTAGGATAATTGTTTCCAGTGGTATCCTGTTGCTGCAAAGGACATGACTTTGTTCTTTTTTTATGGCTGTATAGTATTCCATAGTGTATGTATACCATATTATCTTTATCCAGTATGTCATTGATGGGCAACTGGGTTGATTCTCAGGTGTCCATATATCTTTGCTCTTGTGAATAGCCCTGCAGTGAACATACAGGTGCATGTGTCTTTTTGGTGGAATGATTTATTTTCCTTTGAGTATATACCCAGTAGTGGAATTCCTTGGTTGAATGATTGTTCAGTTCTTTGAGGAACTGCCAAACTGCTTTCCAAAATGGCTGAACCAATTTACATTTTTACGAACAGTGTATAAGCATTCCCCATGTTCTCCCTCCCCGACCTCCCCAGCCTCCCGCTGTCCCTCCCTTGGTCCCCCACAACAGACCCCAGTGTGTGATGCTCCCCTCCCTGTGTCCATGTGTTCTCATTGTTCAACACTGCCTGTGAGTGAGAACATGTGATGTTTGATTTTCTGTTCTTGTTTCAGTTGGCTGAGAATTATGATTTCCAGATTCATCTATGTCCCTACAAAGGACACAAACTCATCATTTTTTATGGCTGCATAATATTCCATGGTGTACATGTGTCACATTTTCCTTGTCTAGTCTATTGTTGATGGGCATTTGCGTTGGTTCCAGGTCTTGGCTATTGTAAACAGTGCCACTATGAACATACATGTGTGTGTGTCTTTATAATAAAATGATTTATATTCCTTTGGGTATATACCCAGTAGTGGGATTGCTGGGTCAAATGGAATTTTTATTCTATGTCCTTGAGGAAGTGCCACACTGTCTTCCACAATGATTGAATTAGTTTACACTCCCACCAACAGTGTAAAAGTGTTCCTATTTCTCCACATCCTCTATAGCATCTGTTGTCTCTAGATTTTCTAATGATTGCCATTCTAACTGGTGTGAGATGGTATCTCATGAGGTTTTGATTTGCATTTCTCTAAATGACCAGTGATGATAAGCATTTTTTCATATGTTTGTTAGCCTCATATATGTCTTTTGAAAAGTATCTGTTCATATTCTTTGCCCACTTTTGGATGGGTTTGTTTGTTTTTTTCTTATAAATCTGTTTTAGTTCTTTGGAGAGTCTGGATATTAACCCTTTGTCAGATGGATAGATTGCAAAAATTTTTTCCCATTCTGTTGGTTGCTGGTTCACTCTAATAATTGTTCCTTTTGCTGTACAAAACCTCTGGAGTTTAATTAGGTCCCGTTTGTCTATTTTGGCTTTTGTTTTCAATGCTTTGGGTGTTTTAGTATGCCTATGTCCTAATGGTTTTGCCTAGTTTTTCTTCTAGGGTTTTTATGGTGTTAGGTCTTATGTTTAAGACTTTAATCCATCCGGAGTTGATTTTACTGTAAGGTTTCAGGAAGGGGTCCAGTTTCTGCTTTGTGCATATGACTAGCCACTTTTCCCAATACCATTTATTAAACAGGGAATCCTTTCCTCATTGCTTGTTTTTGTCAGGTTTGTCAAAGATCAGATGGTTGTAGATGTGTGGTGTTGCCTCCAGGGCCTGTGTTCTGTTCCATTGGTCTATATCTATGTTTTGGTACTAGTACCATGCTGTTTTGATTACTGTAGCTTTGTAGTATGGTTTGAAATTAGGTAGCATGATGCCTATGGCTTTGTTCTTTTTGCTTGGGATTGTCTTGGCTATGCAGGCTCTCTTTTGGTTCCATATGAAGTTTAAGATGGTTTTTTCCAGTTCTGTGAAGAAGGTCACTGGTGGCTTGATGGGGATAGCATTGAATCTATAAATTACTTTGGGCAGTGTGGCCATTTTCATGATATTGATTCTTCCTAACCATGAGCATGAAATGTTACTCCATCTGTTTGTGTCCGTTCTTATTTCCTTGAGCAGTGGTTTGTAGTTCTCCTTGAAGAGGTCCTTTACATCCTTTGTTATATGTATTCCTAGGTATTTTATTCTCTTTGTAGCAATTGTAAATGGGAGTTTGCTCGTGATTTGGCTCTCTGTTAGTCTGTTATTGGTGTATAGAAATGCTTGTGATTTCTGCACATTGATTTAGTATCCTGAGACTTTCCTGAAGTCGCTTATCAGTTTAAGGAGATTTGGGGCTGAGATGATAGGGCCATCTAAATATGTAATCATGTCATCTGCAAATAGGGGATTTCCAAATTTGACTTCCTCTTTTCCTAATTGAATACCCTTTATTTTTTTTTTCTTGCCTAATTGCTCTGGCTAGAACTTCCAATAATATATTGAATAGGAGTGGTGAGAGAGGGCATTTTTGTCTAGTGCTGGATTTCAAAGGGCTTCCAGTTTTTCCCCATTCAGTATGATATTGGCTGCAGGTTTGTTGTAAATAGCTTTTATTGTTTTGAGGCATGTTCCTTCGATACCTAGTTTATTGAGAGTTTTTAGCATAAAGGGCTGTTGAATTTTGTCAAAGGCCTTCTCTTCATCTATTGAGATAACCATTTCGTTTTTGTCTTTGGTTCTGTTTATGTGGTGGATTACATTTATAGACCTGCATATGTTGAACCAGTCTTGCATCCCTGGAATGAAGCCTACTTGATCGTGATGGATCAGCTTTTCGATGTGCTGTTGCAATCAGTTTGCCAGTATTTTATTGCAGATTTTTGCATCTATGTTCATCATGGATATTGGCCTGAAGTTTTCTTTTCTTGCTGAGTCTCTGTGGGGTTTTGGTATCAGGATGATGTTGGTCTCATAAAATGATTTGGGAAAGATTCCTTCCTTTAGTATTGTATGAAATAGTTTCAGAAGGAATGGTACCAGCTCCTCTTTGTATATCCGGTAAAATTCAGCTGTGAACATGTCTGGATCTGGACTTTTTTTAGTTGGTAGGCTATTAATAGTTGCCTCAATTTCAGCACTTGTTATTGGTCTATTCAGGGTTTCGGCTTCTTCCTGAACAATAAGAGCCAGTTGTTCAGTTTCCATGAAGCTTGGGAGGGTGCAAGTATCCAGGAATTTATCCATTTCTTCCAGGTTTACTGGTTTATGTGCATAGAGTTTTTTGTAGTAATCTCTGATTGTAGTCTATATTTCTGTGAGGTCAGTGGTGATATCACCTTTATCATTTTTTATTGCATCTATTTGATTCTTCTCCCTTTTCTTTTTTATTAATCTGGCTAGTGGTCTGTCTGTTTTATTGATCTTTTCAAAAAGACAGCTCCTGGATTTATTGATTTTTTTGAAGCGTTTGTGTGTGTGTGTGTGTGTGTCTCTATCTCCTTCAGTTCTGCTCTGATCTTAGTTATTTCTTGTCTTCCGCTAGGTTTTGAGTTTTATTGATCTTGCTCCTCTAGCTCTTTCAATTTTGACAACAGGGTGTCAATTTTGGATCTCTCCTTTCTTCTCCTGTGGGCACTTATTGCTATATATTTTCCTCTAGAGACTGCTTTAAATGTGTCCCAGAGATTCTGGTATGTTGTGTCTTTGTTCTTGTTGGTTTCGAAGAACTTCTTTATTTCTGCCTTCATTTCATTGTTTATCCAGTCAACATTCATGAGCCAGTTGTTCAATTTCCATGAAGCTGTGTGATTCTGAGTTAGTTTGCAATTTGCACTTGATTGCACTGTGGTCTGAGAGACTGTCTGTTATTATTTCTGTTCTTTTGCATTTGCTGAGGAGGGATTTACTTCCAATTATGTGGTCAATTTTAGAGTAGGTGTGATGTGGTGCTGAGAAAAACATATATACTGTGGATTTGGGGTGGAGAGTTCTGTAAATGTCTATCAGGTTCGCTTGCTCCAGGTCTGAGTTCAAGCCCTGGATATCCTTGTTAATTTCCTGTCTGGTTGATCTAATATTGACAATGGAGTGTTAAAGTCTCCCACTATTATTGTGTGGGAGTTTAAGTCTCTTTGTAAGTCATTAAGAACTTGCCTTACATATCTGGATGCTCCTGTATTGGGTCCGTATATATTTAGGATCATTAGCTCTTCTTCTTGTATTGATCCTTTTACCATTATGTAATGGCCTTCTTTGTCTCTTTTGATCTTTGTTGCATTAAAGTCTATTTTATCAGAGATGAGAATTGCAACTCCTGCTTTTTTTTGCTCTCCATTTGCTTGGTAAATCTTTCTCCATCCCTTTATTTTGAGCCTTTGTGTATCCTTGCATGTGAGATGGGTTTCCTGGATACAGCACACTGATGGGTTTTGGATTTTTATCCAATTTGCCAGTCTATGTCTTTTGATTGGTGCATTTAGTCCATTTACATTTAGGGTTAATATTGTTATGTGTGAATTTGATCCTTCCATTTTGATGCTAGCTGGCTGTTTTGCTCTTTATTTGATGCAGATTCTTCCCTTTGTTGATGCTCTTTACCATTTGGTATGTTTTTGGAGTGGCTGGTACTGGTTGTTTCTTTCTATGTGTAGTGCCTCTTTCAGGAGCTCTTGTAAGGCAGGCCTGATGGTGACAAACTCTCTGAGTACTTGCTTGTTCGCAAAGGATTTTATTTTTCCTTTATGAAGCTCAGTTTGGCTGGATATGAAATTCTGGGTTGAAAGTTCTTTTCTTTAAGGATGTTGAATATTGGCCCCCACTCTCTTCTGGCTTGTAGGGTTTCTGCTGAGAGATCTGCTGTGAGTCTGATGGGCTTCCCTTTGTGGGTAACCTGACCTTTCTCTCTGGCTGCCCTTAGCATTTTCTCCTTCATTTCAACCCTGGTGAATCTGACGATTATGTTCCTTGCTTGGGTTTGCTCTTCTTGTGGAATATCTTTGTGGTGTTCTCTGTATTTCCTGGATTTGAATATTGGCCTGCCTTGCTAGGTTGGGAAAGTTTTCCTGGATAATATCCTGAAGAATATTTTCCAGCTTGGATTCATTCTCTTCATCCCATTCAAGTACACCTATCAAATGTAGATCAGGTCTCTTCACATAGTCCCACATTTCTTGGAGACTTTGTTCATTCCTTTTTGTGCTTTTTTCTCTAATCTTTCCTTCTCATTTTATTTCACTGAATTGATCCTCGACCTCTGATATCCTTTCTTCTGCTTGGTCAATTCGGCTGTTGAAACTTGTGCATGCTTCACGAAGTTCTCGTGCTGTGTTTTTCAGCTCCATCAATTCACTCATATTCCTCTCTAAGTTGTCCATTCTTGTTATCATTTCCTCAAAATTTTTTTCAAGGTTCTTAGTTTCTTTGCATTGAGTTAGAACATGTTCTTTTAGCTCACAGAAGTTTCTCATTACCCACCTTCTGAAGTATGATTCTGTCATTTCATCACACTCATTCTCTGTCCAGCTTTGTTCCCTTGCTGGTGAGGAGTCGTGATCCCTTGTAGGAGGTGAGGTGTTCTGGTTTCGGGTGTTTTCCTCCTTTTTGCACTGGTTCCTTCCCATCTTTGTGGATTTCTCCACCTGTTGTCTCTGTAGTTGCTGATTTTCAGATTGGGTCTCTGAGTGGATGTCCAGATTGTTGATGATGAAGTTATTTTTGTTTCTTCGTTTTCCTTCTAACAGTCTGGCCCCTCTGCTTTAGGACTGCTGAGGTCCACTCCAGGCCCTGCTTGCCTGGGGATCACCTGAAGCAGCTGCAGAACAGTAAGGGTTGCTACCAGTTTCTTCTTGTGCTTTGTCCCAGAATGATGCCCACCAAATGTCAGTCTGATCAGTCCTTTGTGAGGTGACTCTGGATATATGGGGGTCAGGGAGCTGCTTGAGGAGAAAGTCTGTTCTTTATAGGAGCTCACGTGCTGAGCTGTGAGCTCTGTTGTTCATTCAGAGCTGCTAGGCAGGTACATTTAAGTCTGCTGCAGCAGAACTCATAAACCCCCTTTTTTCCCCCCAGGTGCCCAGTCCCTGGGTGTTAGGGCTTTATTTATGAGTATCCATTGTGCTGCTGCCTTTTTTTTTCCAGGGCTGCCCTGACCAGCAAGGAGGCAGCCTAGTCACTGTCTGCCTGCAGAGGCTTTGCTGAGCTGCTGTGGGTTCCACCCTGCTGCCGTGTGAACTTCCCTGCAGTCCTATTTATATGGGTGTGGTTAGAACTGCCTCAGCAATGGTGGCCCGCCTCTTTAATGGTGGACTCTCTCTGTTATGGCGGGTTGCCTCGGCAATGGTGGGTTGCCTTGGCAACAGCATGCTGCCTCAGCAATGGCAGACTACCTCTGTAGGGGTGGATTGCCTCGGTAATGGCAGACACCCCTCCCCCACATAGCTGGGCCATCCCAGGTTCAGCTCTGCTTGCCGTGAAACTCTCAACTCTGAGCATTTCCAATTGCTGGGCTTTTTTTGTTTGTTTGTTTTTGTGGGGATGGGACCCACTGAGCCTGATCACCTGGCTTTCTGCCTCAGAGCCTTTTTTTTTTTTTTTTTAGTTGAATGGTTGACTCTCTCCCAAGTGTTCCAGTCACCTGCTGAAAGGGCACTGGGATCTGTGTGATTTCCTGTGCGGTGACCCACTGCACCAGCTGAAACAATGGTGCTGCCCATGAATCTCCTGGGCTGGCCCCCTGTTTAATCAGATGAATGGGCAAATCTACCTTCTTGGAGCTCCAATTGCCAGCTTAAAAGGGCAACGAGACCAGTGTATTTTGTACAGAGAACTGCTGCACTGGGGTGCCAGCAAAACAGCCGCACCAGCCAAAACAGCCACGCCAGCTAAAACAGCCATGCTGGTGACCCATGGGCCTCCTCCACCTGGGAATCTCCTGGTCTGTGGGCAATAAAGATCCATCTGGAAATGTGGTGTCCACTCACCCTCTGTGCTTTCACTGGGAGCTGGAATCCTGAGCTGCTCCTAAAGGGCCACCTTGGATCTTCTCTCCAATTTTTTGTAATTAAAGAAAATTATCCCTCCCTTATTCCCCTTATCCTGTTTCCCAGAGATAATCACTGTTTATAGTTTTAATTGTTATCTTTTCAGGTGACTGTCTATATATTTACACAAAGACAGCATACATATATGTACATAAGTGAATATGTACCTCACATATATAAATATAGTTTTAATTTTTTAATGGAGATATATTTCTGCAACTAGTTTTATTTTCATCCTAATAGGATACCATGAACTTCCTTCTGTGTCTATACATACAGATCTACTTAACTATTTTTCATGGCTACAGACAGTATTTCATATTGTATTTAATAGTCCTTTGATTGACTATCATTTAGGTTGTTTCTCACTTTTGGCTACTGTTAAGTAAAGCTGCAATAAAATATTTTTGTAATGTATCCACTTACACTTTTTTTTTTTTTGAGACAAGAGTCTTACTCTGTTGCCCAGGCTGGAGTGCAGTGACGTGATTATAGTTCACTGCAGCCTCAAACTCCTAAGCTTAAGCAATTCTCCAGCCTCAGCCTTCTGAGTGGCTGGGACTACAGGCTCTTTAAGATTTTTTTAAAGAGACAAGCTCTCATTATGTTGCCAAGGCTAGTCTCAAGCTCCTGGCCTCAAACGATCCTCCCACTTTGACCTCCCAAAGTGCTGGGATTACAGGTGTGACCCACCTCACCTGGCCCCATTTATACTTTAATAAATACTTAGAATTTCTAGGTCAAAGGTTTGCGTGTTTGGCTTCTTGACATGTTAGTTAATTCCAAACTGCACTCTAAGTGGTATTTTATATTCTATCCCAGTGATCTTCACACTGGGGTAGGAAAGGATAAACACTTTCAAGAGAATAAATTTTTAAATCTCTAACTTCTATATGCATTTTTTCCTTAATCTGATCTGGAAATATATTTTTCCTCAATCTGATCTGTAAATTGTTTATAACCATGCCTGTATCTCTGACGGAGATGTGGGCTTTTTCTTTCCTATCAGCCTGTTCAGAATCGCCCTTCTCTTGCTTTGTACAACACAGGCATACCTGTTACCCACACGAAATAGTACTATGGTACTTTACTTTGGTATGTAAAAATCTTTCAGATGCTAAAAGGAAAATTTGATTAAAAGTGAGTTGAGAAAAGAATTATTTCCCAAGTCATGTCAATTATTTTTCAGTAAAACTTAAGGATCTAATTTAGCTGTCAGCTGACAGGTCTTTTTTTTTTCCTTTTGAGATGGACTCTCTGTCACCCAGGTTGGAGTGCAGTAGCGCAATCTGGGCTCAGTGCAACCTCTGCCTCTTGAGTTCAAGTGATTCTCCCCCTTCAGCCTCCCAAGCAGCTGGGACTACAGGCATGTTGGCCAGGCTAGTCTCAAATTCTTGATCTCAGGTGATCCACCCGCCTCAGCCTCCCAAAGTGCTGGGATTGCAGGTGTGAGCCACCGTGCCTGGATAGTTTTTTTTTTTTTTGATGATAGATTACTACATAATTGATGGTATATAATTCAGAAAGATTTCAAGGCATTGAATGACAGTGCTGGCATTATACTCTCATAATTTTAACATATTTCTGTTAATACATTTTCCTCAGTTTTCTTAAAATGAAAGCAGTAGACTTGATACTGAATGCTGTCTTATTTTATCAGTAATATACGCCCACAGTTAAAATGAAATGAGTGTAATGGTTAAAAGCACGGAGTCAGGAACTAGCTTGCCTTGGTTTGAAACTGAGCTTTCCTATTACCTATATGTAACCTTCAGATAGTTAATCACTCTTAAGCCCACTTAAAGTGGGCTTCCACTTTCTTTCCTGCCAATTGGCATCATCATAGTACCTACTTTATGGGATTACTTTGAAGATCAAATGAGTCAATATATGCAAATTGTTTATAACAGTGCCTACCACTAGTAAGTGCTGTTTCAGTTTTGCTAATAATAAAACACATGTTTCTAATGAGTTTGCATTATGTTTAATAATTGTAACAAAACTTGTATTTAAATTTGTAATTAAATATTTTAAATTGTGATCAATATGTTATAACAACTTTATCCAGAAGGCATATATGTATTTTTAATTGTTAGATAGTATGGTTATAGGAAATAAAACAAATTTTAAAACTTTAAACATATGTTATTTTTATGGAGAATTAGGATGACCATGAAAGAATTCAAAGCATAAAATAGATTCTATTAGAATAAAATTATATGAAGGGGAAAAATAAAAATGTGAGTTCAAGGAGGAATGGAATGATGTAAATGTTCTGTTAAAGGTTGTATATATTTTGAAATGGATAACTTAATGGTGGGTGTCAAGTTATGGTATTTATACTTTATATGTTTATAAGGATGATATAACCATTTCTTAAAATGTCAGTATTTCGCACATGCTGGGAATTGTACTTTTCATCAATGTAATCCTATGAAAAATTTTAATGTCAACTTAAAAATGTGCAAGGGGGAATACAGTTTTATAACATTTTTAAGGAAGACTACCATTCCAACAAATACTGTGATCATCCATTTTCTTACATTTTTCTTTATGCAGGGCTTAGACTATTTTTACAGTGCCATAAATTGCTAGATTGAGAACATAGTAGTTTCCTCTTATAATTTGTTTCACTTTCTGCAAATTCATTTACCCAAGTCGACCCGTTCCAGAAATAAGAAAACCAGCATAGGGTGAAACCAGGGGTGTCCTGAATGGCCTAACTGCACATTCCTTTCCTTCTTCCTGCAGATAAGATACCCTAGCCAAACAACCCTGCTTCTCAACAGGACCAGCATAGTTACTATTTTTTATTTCTGTTTAGTGGTTTCATTTCTCTGATGGCCCATGGAATCATTCAAACAAGTCAATCACATTCTCCTGCAGTAACTGGGGCTCACCCTATGCTGTTGATGCAAAGGCTGCCTCCCACAGCCTGTAGGTATTGACTCTGTTGCCATGTTGCCCTGTGTGGCATAGTTTTTCCTCTCTCCCTGATCTGTGATTAATGATTAATAAACTTCAGTCTACCTCACTTCTCCTGTGGTGAGTATTATGTGTTTGGCGATCCCTATAACCCTAGAGTGGGACTCTCTCCCTCACCAGTAGGTTGAAGAGGAGGCGGTTAAAATACATCCTTGACCGGGCATGGTGGCACATGCCTGTAATTCCAGCTACTTGGGAGGCTCAGGTAGGAGGATTGCTTGAACCCAGGAGTTTGAGGCTAGAGTGAGCTTTGATTACACCACTGCACTTTAGCCTGGGCAATAGAGTGAGATCCTATCTCCAAAAAAATAATTATTATTATAAAAATAACTAACTAAATAAAACATAGTCCTGGAGATGAATACTATAAATATTAACAGAAGGGTAAAATAATTCCTCTTGCAGTATAATGCTATTCAGAGATACACGGTATACTGGAAAGGGCACAAAATTTGGAATTAGGAGACTGGGTACAAGTCCTGGTTCTACCACATACTGGCTGCATTATCCTTGAGTAAGTCACATAATCTCTGAATTTGTTTTCAGGTTTTTGGATGTCACATCTAGTATTCTATTATAACGTATGATTTGCAACAACAATAGAAATATCTGAAGTACTAATCAAACTGTATGATTAGTATCATACAAAGATAAATGAAATAGTTTAATTTTTGGATTTTCATTTGTGATGCCCAATGGTTCTCAAACTGAATGTTCAAATCCCAAGGTCATGGACACATGTTTTTTGTGGATAGGAACTTACTCTCTACAAAATAGAACTGATTTACAAGATGAAGATCAAGAACTTTCTACATGATGAAACAGATTCACCTTCATGGGCTTTTCTACAACTCTTTTCTCCCATATTTTAAGATCAGTTTAATAAAAGTAGGTAAAACTACAGAATTCTAAGTAAATGATAAGATGATAGCAGATATATGGCTTATTTATTTATTTTTGTTTGCTTTGATAAATGGAATGCAGATTGGAGAATTAAAGAACCAGAGGCCTAGTGATCTGAAATTTTACAAATATAATTATTTGTGAAAATCATAACAATTTCCTTTATTCAATCATTCACATTTCTTACCTCTTTTAAATAAAGTTATTAGCCAGAAATCTAGGACTCATTTTTAAAAACAGCTTGAGTGATACAGGTGAATACCATAAATTCACCTAATTTAAGTATACAGTTCAATGAGTTTCCTAAAGGAAATTTATTTGTGCAATTACAACACAATCCAGTTTTAGAAGACTTACCTGATTCCTCTCTTTCTGCATCAGTCAGCCCTACTGACTATCTTTGGGTTCCCTGACTTACCTCCATCTCTATGTCTACCATCCTAGCACAAGTCACCATGATGTCTCATTTAGATTACTCTCATAGCCTCCTAACTGTTCTTGGTGATTTCATTCTTACCCCTAACAATCCATGCTCTTTTCAGCAGCTGTCTCTCAAAAGTGTAAATCAAATTAGTCACTTCCTTGCTTAAAACACTCCAATGGCTTCCCACTGAATGTAGAGCAAAACTTCTCCCCCTGACCTTTAAGACTCTTGCAGAATCTGATCCATGCCTAACCTCTCACCTCTTAACAAACTCTTCTTGCTTTATATGGTCAAACCCTGCGGACCTTGTTTACCTCAATTGAACACTGCCAAACTCCCCACCACAAGGCCTTTGCATTTGCTTTCCCCTATGTCTGCTACTCTCTCCCAGATCTTTGCATGTCTATCTCCCTAACCTCCATTTTGTTACCAAGGTTTCTAAAGTCTCTCACTCAGAGAGGCCTTTCCCAATTCTCTAGCTATCAATTAGCTTCTCCTGGTTATTACCATTGTTAATAATAGTAATAAGGATATTACTATTATCCTTCATAATACTCATTACCAATCCTAGCCTTCATTATCCAGTAAGTTTTTAAAAATTGTTTATTTATTATGTCTCTTCTGATGAGAATGTAAGTTTTGTGAAAGCAGGGACAATTTCTTCTTCTTCCCTTATGTGTCCCTAGTGCCTGAAACAGTATGTAGTTCACAACAGTTGCTCAAAAAGTATTAGTTAAGTGAATTAATTAGTCAAAAGAACATACACATCAGTCTGGGAGAGGTTGGAACAAAGTCAGGATTCCCCCACAGACAGATTTCCTAAGAGGGAGAAAACACAAATAGTAACAGAAATAGGGAATGAATTTTAATACATTACAGGAAGAGAAAAGAATCATCCCCCCATCCCTCAGGTGGTTATTTTTATAATGGCTTTAATAAATAAATGAGATATCTAAAGTGTGCTGAACCAAAGTTTAGAATCACTTATCCTACTTCTTCATCCTTGTTGCTACTTCTGATATGGTTTGGATTTGTGTACCTGCCCAAATACCATGTTTAATTGGAGGATTGGCCTGGTGGGAGGTGACTGAATCATAGGCAGACTTCCCAATCACTGTTCTCATGATAATGAGTTCTCATGAGATCTGATGGTTTAAATGTGGCACCTCGCCCTTAGCTCCCTCTCTCTCCTGTTCTGCCAAAGAAACAAGAGAGTTATCTGTTATCTCATGCCAAAGTGTTCCCCTTCACCTTCTGCCATGATTGTAAATTTCCTGAGGCTTTCCAGTTATGCTTCCTGGGAAGCCTATAGAACTTTGAGTCAATTAAACTTCTTTTCTTCATAAATTACCCAGGCTCAGGTAGTTCTTATAGCAGTGTGAAAACAGACTAATACAACCTCTTTTTACCATGTATCATTATTCCTGTCATTTCATTCATTTTTTCTGCACCTGAGCTTTCATTCTGCCCTTATCTCATACTGATGCTTTCTTCTGTCTCTCTCTAAACCATACTTGTCTCTCACATTTTCTCTTCCCTCAACTGTATCTTTAATTTTCTACTCCAGTTACCTTTGTGTTTTTTCTTTGTTTTATTCTCCCTCTTGATATCTATTTAACTGAGATAATATAATTGAAAGAGTTCCTAAACTTCAACCTTCTATATAATGTTATTTCCTTACTTTATCCTTACTGGTGTGGTTTGGCTCTGTATCCCCACCCAAATCTCACTTTGAATTGTAATCTCCACATGTCAAGGGAGGGACCAGGTGGAGACAATTGGATCATGGGGGCAGTTTCCCCCCATGCTGTTCTGCTGCCCAGTGAAGAAAATGCCTGCTTCTCCTTTGCCTTCTGCCATAATTATACGTTTCCTGAGGCCTCCCCAGCAATGCAGAACTGTGAGTCAATTAAACCTCTTTCCTTTATAAATTACCCAGTCTTGGCTATTTCCTCAGAGCAGTGTGAGAACGGTCTCATACACTTACTATTAAACATTACAAGATGTTTTTCTTTAAGCCTTATGGTATGTGTCTGCATTGCTCCTGTTCTTGTGATGTTAGTTCTCCTGAGATCTGACGGTTTAAAAGTGTGTGGCATCTCCCCTTGTGCTTCCTCTCTCTCCTGCTTTGCCATGGTAAAAATGTGCTTGCTTCCCCTTCTGCCATGATTGTAAGTTTTCTAATACCTAATGTAATATGACTAAAATAAGTCTATAGACTTCCCATCAAGGGGGCATATTTAACCTTTGTTTTCCATGGAATGGAGGTGAATCCCTGAGTTCTGTTCCCTTATAACAAATGGCACACATTGCAAGAGAGCTTACCAGATTCAAAATGTAATATACATTTACAAGCAGAATAAAGGTAATTAGAATTAAACCCTTGGAAAATAACGAGGGAACTTTTAAGGCTTTTACAAAGACTTCAAGTCAATTTGAAACTATAAAATACTTTGTCTACATAACATAGTTTTAATAAACTCAACTCACTAAGGTATAAACTAAAAATATATTAATGTACTAAAAGTCTAGTAATAAACAACAAATTACCAAATCAATCCTGTGTACCATATCATACACTTGCAATGATTTATCCCATGTAACTCTGTCTCCAGTTTGGTAGAGGGCATCAGATAGTTTAGTTACTGATTCTGGAATTATCCCTTCAACACGATATCTACAGTTAACAAAATAAAGAAAATTCAAAACTTAAAGTTTAGTCTAAGCTGAAAATATAATACTATCAAAGCATAAACGTAGGCCAATTTAGCAAACAGCAATGAAGGAAACTCGAAGGTACTAGCAATTCAATATGTTAATACTCGATTGGAAGTAGCGACGTTATTTAAATATGCATTGCAAGAAATACATATTATTTCAAATTTAATTTTTCTACAAGTAGGCTATTAATAATTAAATTTTTTTGGAGTCAAAACTTATAATGGGATTTCTGACTGCACGGTAGGTTGGTACCTCCAACTCTCACACTGTTTAAGGGTCAACTGTAATATTTTATTGAAACATAGCCACACTCATTCATTTATATGTTATATCTGGTGTTCTTGTGCTATGACAGAGTTGAGTAGTTACAAGAGACCATGTGGGTTGCAAAGCCTAAAGTATTTACTCTCTGACCTTCTACTGAAAAACCTTGCCAACCCCTGGTTTAGGGTGTCCACTCAGTGGCTAATCTTTTATTTTCCAGTCACTTTGTAAAGGTAAGAAAAGTATGAAATACAGTTATATTATGTGGCTGTAAGGCAGACATTATGTTTTTGTTGGTGAAAAATTGTAAGGCTAATAGCTGCATGAAACTAATAGCAACAAAGAAACAAAGAGGACCAGCCAGAAGCATAACAGAGAGAAGCAGGGAAACATACAGCTAATGTGACTCACTAAGAGCTCACTCATCCCTAGAGTCTGTAGCGTGGGCTCTGCTTACTCAGTAGCAATCAGGGCAAGATGTAATGCAGACTTGAAAGTATTCCCCAGCCACATTCAGATTGATTAGCAAAGAGCTGATGTCTTACTGACTCAGGGATATAAGTATAGTACAACTGTGATGCATCACTGACTGCACAATAATCTATTCTACCCACTTTAAAATGAAATATAATCATGACTGGGTCTCGAAGACTGTATCTGCTGAAGGCTGCATACGTTGAGGAGTGGCTGGAGACAAAACTTCCAAAGTACCAGTCCCTGGCTAAATGTAGAGCAAACCCACAAAACTCCCTGAATTATGAAAGCAGTCTCCGATCCACATACATATTGGACAGTAGAGGATAAAAATTACCACAAAATGGCTTATAAAGGAGTGATCCATAAAAAGCCAGGCTAAAAGATAACCCCAAGTAAAAAATCAGAGCAGAGATATCAGAGGCTACAGGCTGTGGGGGAAATGGACTTCACAGAATTAGTCCAGCCAAATCACCAAACGGAAAAACAAATGACCAAACAAATAACCACAAACCCAGGACGGGTGGATGGAGTCAGTATCCAGAGTTACTACAATATTTTACCTAAAGTATTGTTTTCAACAAAAAACTGTGAACCATGCAAAGAAACATGCAAAGTGTGACCTATACTTAGGAAAAACAGCAGGCAGTGGAAACTACATTTTAGGGGGGCTTATCATACAAAGATGTTGGAATTATTGTGTAAAGAATTCAAAGCAATGATTATAAATATGTTCAAAGAACTAAGGAAAGCAGGAGGAAAAAAAGAAATGAAGAAAATAAACGCTGCCTCAGAGAAATGTGGTATACCATTAAATACATCTACATATACATTTTGAGAGTACCAGAAAGAAAGAACAGACACTGCACTCTAGCCTGGATAAAAGAGTGAGACCCATCTCTAAAAACAAAAAAGGACAGAGAAAAAGAAAAAAATATGTAAAGAAATACAGAAATAAAATAATGACTAAAAGTTTTACAAATTTGAAGAAAAATACTACATTCAAGAAATTCATTGAATTCCAAGTAGTATAGGTGGAAAAAAAATCCACATCCAGACTTATCATAATCAAAATTCTGAACATGAAAATAAAGTCTTGAAAGCAGTGAAAAAAAATACATAGAAGGAAATCATAATAAGACTGACAGCTGGCATGCCATTAGAAACAATGGAGGCTAGAAGGAAGAAAATGACATTTAAAGAGCTGAAGAAAAAAAGCTACCAAAAAAGAATTCTATATCCAGCTAAGTTATCTTTCAAAAATAAAGGTGAAGCCTGGTCAACATGGTGAACCCCATCTCTACTAAAAATACAAAAAATTAGCTGGCACGGTGGTGCGTGCCTGTAATTCCAGCTACTCAGGAGGCCGAGTCAGAAGAATTGCCTGAACCCAGAAGGCAGAGGTTGCAGTGAGCCGAGATCGTGCCATTGCACTCCAGCCTGGGTAACGGGAGCGAAACTCTGTCTCAAAAAAAAAAAAAAAGAAAAACTGAGAGAATTTATTGGTAGTTGTCCTGCCTTACAAAAAATACTAAAGGGAAGTTCTTCAGGTGAAAGGAAGAGACACAAAATAGTAATTCAAATCCTTACAAATAAAGAGTTACAGTAACAATAAGTATGTAGTTAATGATAAAGGACAGTATAATTACACATTTCTTTCCCTTTCTTCTATTAACTGATTAAAGACAATTTCATAAAATAATATAACATTTTATTGGGCTTATAACATGTATACATATAACTGACAATAAACACATTAGAGGGGGATGGAAGTAAAGCTATATGGGATTAAAATAATAACAGCAGATAGTAACTCAAATCCACATAAACAAATGAAGAGAACCAGAAATGGCAAATAAGAAAGAATGAATATATTTCTACAGCTATGGTTCTATATAAATATATTTGTATAAATGTATATGTGTATTTAGATGGGTAAGATAGAAATATCTTTAAGCATGTTTGTATTCTATTAACTTCTTTAAGTAAAACAATAATTATAACAATATGGTATTTGATTTGTAACATATATAGACATAATATGTACAACAAAACAACACAAAATGTTGGGGAAAGGACCAGAACTATGTAGAAGTGAAGCTTGTATATCTTACTGGAATTTAGTTTGGATACATCTGCAGTAGATTCTGATGAGTTAAAATATATGTTGTTGCCCCTAGAGTTATTACTAAGAAAATAACCCCCCAAAAAGTTCAACAAATTATTAAAGGAATTAAAGATGATACACTTGACAAAGGCTACTTAATACAAAACAAGGTAGTAAAAGAACAGAGGAACAAATAGTCATGAGACATACAGATAACAAAACACATTTTTAAAATACAGAAAAAAATGGCAGTCATAAATACAACCATATAACAAGAACATCAGATGTGACTGAATTAAACAAGCCAATCAGAAGGTAGAGATTGTAGATAGTATTTTTTTTTTACCTCAAATAAGTTCCAACTATATGTTTGCTGTCTATAAAAGATACTCTTTAAATACAAAGATACATATAGGTGAATGTAAAAGGTTTGAAAAAGATACACAATGCAAATGGAACCATAGTGAACTGGGGTGGCTTTAGTAGTATCAGATAAAAGAGACTTTAAGATAAAAACTATCAGTAGAGATAAAGAAGTATATATTATAATGATAAAATGGTTAATCTGTTAGGAAGATGTAATAATTATAA
Source organism: Callithrix jacchus (assembly GCF_049354715.1). Taxonomy (NCBI): domain Eukaryota; kingdom Metazoa; phylum Chordata; class Mammalia; order Primates; family Cebidae; genus Callithrix; species Callithrix jacchus. Next base: position 97,519,332 of record NC_133514.1, read on the forward strand.
ATATATATTAATCTAATGATAGAGCCCCAAATACATAAAGGGAAAATGGACATATCTGAAGGGAGAAATAGATTGTTTCACAATAATAATTAAAAACCTCAATAGGTCATTTTCAATAATGAAACAACCAGTAGAAAATCAGTAAGAATACTGAACACTTGAACAACACTAGATCTAAGAGACACCTATAGAACACTCCTAAAAATAGCAGAATACACATTCTTCTCAAGTGCACCTGGTACATTCTCCAAGATAGAGCATCTATGAGGCAATAAAACAAGTCTCAAATTCAAGGAATGAAATTTTACAAAGTTTTTTTTTTCCATCACAATGGAATTAAATCTTAACAACAGAAGTTTTTGAAATTCACCAATATGTGGAAATTAAAGAAAACATTGTTAAATAACCAATAAGTCAAAGAAGAAAAATAAAGCCAAAGGAAAATTAGAGAATAATTTGAGATAAATAAAAATGAAAACCCAACATGCCAAAACTTATGGGCTGCTGCAAAAGCAGTGCTTAGAGGAAAATTTATAGTTGTAAATGTCTATATTTTTAAAAAAGAAGTTCTGAAATCAATAAGCTAGACTTTTATTTTAGAAAACTAGAAAAAGAAGAGCAATGTAAAGCAAAGATAGTAGAAGACAGGAAATAATAAGGATTACAGCAGAGGTCAATGAAATTGAGAATAGAAAAATAAGAAAATAAACAAAACCACAAGTTGTATCTTTGAAAAGGTCAACAGAATTGATAAATGTTTAGCTGGATGGACTAAGCAAAAAAGAGAGAAGACTCAACTAGAATCAAGACTGAAAGTGAGGACTATTGACCCTATAGAAATAAAAAGGGTTGTAAGAGAAGAATGATGTGTCAATAAATTAGATAACTTAGATGAAATGGACAACATCCTAGAAAAATGCAAATTACTGAAACTGATTTAAGAAGAAATAGAACATCTTAATGTATCTACAACAAGACAGAAATTGAATTAGTAATTCAAATAATCCCCACAGAAAGAACCCATGCTCAGATGGCTTCACTGGTAAATCTGACAAAATATTTAAAGAAAAATTTATATCAATCCTTCAAAAACTATTCCAGAAAATAAAAGTGGAGGAAACATTTCTCAGACAAGTTTTAACCTGATATAAAAACCAGATAAAGACATCATAAGAAAATAAAACTACACACCAGTATCATTTATGAATATAGATGCAAAAATCTTCAGGAAAGTGCCAGCCTACCAAATGTAGTAATGCATAAAAAGGATTATAAACCATGACAAAGTGGGATTTATCCCAGAATGCAAGGTTGGTTTACCATATGAATTATCGATTATTATAATATACCATTTTAATAGACTAGAGAACAAAACCACATCATTTCCATAGATGTGGAAAAAGCATATGACAAAATCCAACATCCATTCAGGATAAAGCACTCATAAAGTGAGGGGGTCTAGGGAAATGTCTTTAACTTGATGAAGGGCACCTATGAAAAATATACTGCTAACATCATACTTAATGGTGAAAAACTAAATACTTTTCTATTAAGATCAGGAATAAGACAAGGATGTCCTCTCTTGTCACCGCTATTAAACGTTATACTGGAGGGCTGGGCTCAGTGGCTAATATCTGTAATCTCAACACTTTTGGAGACCAACGTGGGTGGACCTACATGGTGAAATCCTATTTGTACTAAAAATACAAAAATTAGCCAGGTGTGGTGGTGCATGCCTGTAATCCCAGGTACTCAGGAGGTTGAGGCAGAATTGCTTGAACCTGGGAGGCAGAGGTTGCAGTGAGCCAAGATCACACCACTGCACTCCGGCCTTGGTGACAGAGTGAGACTCTGTCTTTAAAAAAAAAAAATTGTACTGGAGGTACTAGCCCAGGCAATTAGGTTAGAAAAACAAATAAAAGTTATCCAAACTGAAAAATGGAAGAAGTAAAACTCTTCAAGACAGGATTTTATATACAGAAAAAACAACAGGATCTACTAAAATAATACAACTAATAAGTCCAGTAAAGCTTCAAAATACTGAATCAATGTATAAAAATTAATTTTATTTCTATATACTAGTATTAAAAAATTTTTAAAGTAATTCAGAAAACAATTCAATTTGGAATAACATCAAAAAGAATAAAACCTTGAAATAAATTTAACAAAAGTCACTGAATGGTGTTAGAGTAAAAACAAGTTTAAGACATAATGAAACCTATAAAACATTTTAAAATAAGTCAGAGAAGTTCAAAAAAACAGAGAGACATGCTATGTTTATGTATTGGAAGACAATTTTTTAAATGGCAATAACTCTCCAGATTGAACTACAGATTCAAAGCAATCTTTGTCAAAATCTCAGCTGACTTATTTTTGAGATGGGGTCTTGCTCTTTTGCCCAGGCTAGAATGTCTAAAATTCATATAGAAATGTAAAGGAACCATTGCAGCCAAGACAGTCTTGAAAAAGAGAAAGTTGTAGGACTTACACTTCTTAATTTCAAAACTTACTAAAAGGCTAAAGTAATGAAGGTTGTGTGGTATTGGCCTAAGAATAGACATAGAGATCAATTGAATATAATTGACCATCCAAAGGAAAACCCTAACATGTATGGTCAATTGACTTTTGACAAAGGAGCCCAGACAATTTAATGAGGAAAAAAGAATCTTTAACAAATAATGCTGGGACGATTGGGTATCTAAATGCAAAGATTGAATTGGACTCCTACCTCACACCATGCAGAAAATTAACTCAAAGTAATCAAAACTAACCTATATGTAAGAGATAAAACTATAAATTCTTAGAAATAAATCTTCGTAACCTTGGGTCAGAGCAACCTAAATCAAAGATAGTGCTGGAATAATTGGATATATAAATGTGAAGATATGACATAATCAACAGCACAACTAATACAACAGAAGATTGATAAATTGAACTTCACCAAAATTTTAAAAAATTGTGCTTCCAAGGACACCATCAAGAAAGTGAGAAGACAACCTACAGAATGGGAGAAAATAGTTGCAAAACATATATGTGATACGAAACTAGTATCCACAATGTATAAATAACTCTTCCAACTCAACAATAAAAAGACAATCCAATAAAAAAAAAAGAGTATGAGTAAACATTTATCTAAAGAAGATACATGAATGGTCTAGGGAAATGTCTTCAACTTGATAAAGGGCACCTATGAAAAATCCACTGCTAACACCATACTTAATGTTGAAAAACGAAATACTTTTCTATTAAGATCAGGAATAAGATAAGGATGTCCACTCTTGTCACTGCTATTAAATGTTATACTGGAGGGCTGGGCTCAGTGGCTAATACCTGTAATCCCAACACTTTGGGATTTATCAGCAGTATGAAAATTGACTAATACAATCTATTTAAATCTGAAAGATTTAATTTATAAAACTTACAAACTGTCTCACTTGTCTGCCTCAGAGGTAGAATAGAGGATTACATGAAGTGATGGTAATGATGGTGGAAATAAGTAGTATGGAAATAACTGTCAGAGGAGAACATAGTATGCTAAACAAGCATGAAATGCATAAAGGTAGAGAAAAGGTACATTCTGCTAGAATCCATCTCTGGATAATCTGCCTTGATTATTCCACAGATACATCTGACAGTATTGAGGATGTCAGAGAGAGTAATGATTAAGAAAGTACAGCCTTCTGAGGTAAAGTCTTGTCTATGTTTTTGTCTCACTTACTAGGTGACTTGGAGATTGTACCTTACAGACAAGGGTAATCTGTAAAATGGGGATAATAGTGCTTACATTGTGTGAAATATGAGAAATACCTTTAGAAAATGAAAGAAAAGTATTTAGCATAGTGCCTGTCATATAATAAGACATTAATGTTCACTGCTTGTAACACTTAGGGAAATGTGTACACCTGTATGCTGGAAGGTCTGCATTTCATACTTTAAGAGCAGAAAGAAATGAAATTCCAACCAAAGAAATGCCCCTCTTCTCACACATAGAGGCAAATGCTTAAATCTAACCACAAAAGGCCCTTTTTGGGTGGCAAAATGTTAAGAAAAGGCCTAAGTGTTGAAAAATTATCTTGAGTTTTTTTTTTGTACTGCAGTTATAAGATATATAACTTTTCATTTGGTAGTTAATATAATATAAAGTCCATAAATTAATTCATTCAATAAACATTTATTTAGCATCTCACTGAGAGGCACTGTTCTAGTGCTAGGGATACTGCAGTGAACATAAGTGATTTATTTCTAGTCTGGTGCCTATTAAGGTTAGTATCCTCATCAAGTTTATATTCTAATAAGAGAGACATATAATACATAAGAAAACAAAGAAGATAAATTTCATATAGTGAAAAGTGCTACGAAGAAGATAACAGCAGAACAGTGTAGTAAATAGAAGCTGAGTGTATGTATTTGGGAACTTTGGCCAAGTGGCCAGGAAGGTCATTCTGAAGAGGAGAAAATGAAACTGAGATCTTGAACATAAAAATGACATTGGACTTGGAAACGTGGAGGAATAGCTTGTCAGGCAAGAGAAGAGCAACTAAGAAGGCTCTGAACTGGGTTTAAATTCAGTGCATTCAAACAACAAAATTTCGTTGTGGCTGTGACATGAGGAGAATGAAGAGATGTGGTCAGAAATGAGGTCAGAGACGTAAGCAGGGCCCAGATAGTGACCTGTAGGTCATGATAAAATGTTTGGACTTATTTCAATAGTTTTTGGGGGAACAGGTGGTTTTTGGCTACATGGATACATTCTTTGGTAGAACTTCTGAGATTTTGGTGCACCCATTACCTGGGCAGGGTACACTGTACCCAATGTGCAGTCTTTTATCCTTCACCTTCCTCCCACCCTTTTCCCAGAGGCCCCAAAGTCCATTATATAATTCTTATGCCTTTGTGTTCTTAGAGCCTAGCTTTCACTTATAAGTGAGAATATATCATGTTTGGTTTTCCATTTCTGAGCTCTTTCACTTAGAATAATGATCTCCAACTCCATCCAGATTACTGTGAATTCCATTGTTTTGTTCCTTTTTATAACTGAGTAGTATTCCATCCATTTGGATGACTGCTCTGGCTAGGACTTCTGGTACTATGTTGAATAAAAGTGGTGAAAATAGGTGTCCTTGTCTTGTTCCAGTTCTTAGGAGGAATGCTTTCAATTTTTCCCTGTTCAGTATAATGCTGGCTGTGGGTTTGTCATAGATGGCTTTTATTACTTTGATGTAAGCTCCTTCTATGCCTATTTTGTTGAGGGTTTTAGTAATAAAGGAATGATGGACTTTGTTCAAGGCTTTTTCTGCACCTATTGAGATGATCACACATTTTGTTTTTAATTTTGCTTATGTGATGTATCACATTTATTGACTTGGGTATGTTAAATCATCCCTGTATCATGGGTATAAAACCCACTTGATCATGGTATATATTATTTTTTTAATATGCTGTTGGATTTGGTTAGCTTATATTTTGTTGAGGATTTTTGCCTTTATGTTCATCAGGGATGTTGGTCTGTGGTGGTTTTCTTTTTTTAGTTATGTCGTTTCCTGGTTTTGGTATTAGGATGAAACTAGCCTCACAGAATGATTTAGGGAGGATTCCTTCTTTCTCTATCTTTTGGAATAGTTTCAGCATGATCATACCAATTTTCTTTGAATGTCTGATAGAATTCAGCTGTGAATCCATGTGGTTCTGGACATTTTGCTGGCAATTTTTAAAAAAAATATTCTTTCAATCTGGCTACTTGTTATTGTTTTTCTCATATTTTCTATTTCTTCCTGATTTATTCTAGGAGGTTTATATTTTTCTCAGAATTTGTCAATCTCCTCCAGATTTTCCAGCTTGTACATACAAAGGTGTTCATAGCAGCCCTGAATAATCTATTGTATTTCTGTGGTATCAGTTGTAATAGCTCCCATTTCATTTCTAATTGAGCTTATTTGGATCTTCTCTCTTTTCTTGGTTAATCTCACTAATTGTCTGTCAATTTGTTTATCTTTTCAAAGAACCAGGTTTTTGTTTGATTTTCACTTAGTTTCTTGCTCTGATCTTTGTTATTTCTTTTCTTCTGCTGGGTTTGGGTTTGGTTTGTTCATGTTTCCCTAGTTCCTTGAGATGTAAGCTTAAATTGCCTACTTGTGCTCTTTCAGACTTTTGATGTAGGCCTTTAATACTACATACGTTCCTCTTAGCATCACCCATAGGTTTTGATAAGTTGTATCATTATTATTGTTCAATTCAAATAATTTTTAAATTTCCATCTTGATTTCATTGTTGATTCAAAGATCATTCAAGAGCAGATTATTAAATTTCCATGTATTTTCAGTTTTAGAGTTCCTTTTGGAGTTAATTTCCAGTTTTATTCCACTGTGGTGGAATTCAGTATTTGTTTGTCTGAAAAAGACTTCAGCTCTCCTTTCATGAAGCCTAGTTTTGCTGGATACAAAATTCTTGGCTGACAATTATTTTGTTTCAGGAGGCCAAAGATGAAACAGCAATTTCTTCTGGCTTGGAAGGTTTGTGCTGAAATATCTGCTGTTAATGTGGCAGGTTTTCTATTATAGGTTATCTGATGCTTTTGTCTCACAGCTCTTAAGATTATTTCCTTTGTCTTGACTGTAGACAACCTAATGACTAAGTGTCTAGGCAATGATCTTTTTGCAATAAATTTTCTAGGTGTTCTTTGGGCTTCTGACATTTAGATGTCTAGATCTCTAGCAAGGCCAGGGAAGTTTGCCTCAATTTTTCCCTCAAATAAGTTTTGCAAACTTTTAAATTTCTCTTTTTCCTCAGGAACACCAATTATTCTTAGGTTTGGATGTTTAACATAAATCCAAATACCTTGGAGGCTTTGCCCATTTTTGTTTTTTGTTTTTGTTTCTTTGAGACAGGGTCTCACTCTTTCACCCAGGCTGGAGTGCAGTGGTGTGGCTTCGGTTCACTGCAACCTCCACCTCCCAAGCTCAAGTGATCCTCCCACTCTCAGCTTCTCAAGCAGCTGGGACCAAAGGCATCCACCACCATGCGCAGCTAATATTTTGCATTTTTAGTAGACACAGGGCTTGCCATGTTGCCCAGGCTGGTCTCAAACTCCCAAGTTCAGGTGATCCACCCACCTCACCTCCCGAAGTGTTGGGATTATGGGCATGAGCCACTATGCCTAGTCCCAGCTTTCAAAAATTCTTTTTTCTTTGTCTTCATCTGATTGGGTTAATTTGAAAGTCCTGAATTTGGGTTCTGAAATTCTTTCTTCTACTTGTTCTAGTCTGTTGTTGAAACTTTCCAGTGCATTTTGTACTTCTCTAAGTGTGTCTTTTACTTCCAGAAGTTGTGATTGTTTTTTTCTTTCTGGTATCTATTTCCCTAGAGATTTTTCATCTATTTCCTGTATTAAAAAAAAAAAATTCTTGAGCGGATCCAAGATGGCCAAATAGGAACAGCTCCAGAGTGCAGTTTCCAGCAAGAACAGCGCAGAGGGTGAGTGCTCTCTGCATTTCCAAACAAGTTTTCACTGCCCACAGACCAGGAGATTCGTGGGTCAAAAAGCACCATGAGTTTTCAGTGCAGTGGTTCCAGCTCATGCCAGGTTGGTGCACAGAAACTCACACAAGTTTGGGTGGCTGTTTCGACTGGTGCCTGGGACACCTGGGAGAGAGAGCCGTCCATTCAACTGAAAGGGAGGGGGCAGAGATGGGGAGCCACCAGGCGATCTGGATTGGTGGGTACCACCCCCATAAAACAAGCAATCTGAAATGCTCTGGATTGAGAGTTTTGCAGCAAGCACAGCTGGACCCAGGATGGTCCAGCTCAGTACGAGGAAAGGGCGTCCCCCACTATTGATGCAATCTGCCACTACTGAGGCAGTTCACACAGCAGCTGGGCAGAGCCTGTGGCAGCTCAGCAACACCTCTGCTGGCAGACTGTGACTAGACTACTCTGTGCAGGGCAGGGCATCTGTGAAAAAAGGCAGCAGCATGACAGGAACTTATAAATAAAGCTGACCTTCCTAGGACAGAGCACCTGGGAAAAGAGGCAGTTATGAGTTCAGCTGCAGCAGACTTAAGGTACCTGTCCAGCAGCTCTGCATGGAACAACAAAGCTCCCAGCACAACACTTGAGCTCCTATAAGGGACAGACTGTCTCCTCAAGCAACTCCCTGACCTCCATATACCCAAAAAGACACCTCATAAAGGAGAGCTCAGGCCAACATCTGGCGGGTACCTTGGGATGAGGATAGCAGAGGAAGAAACTGACAGCAACTCTAGGTGTTCTGCAGCCACTGTGGATGATTCTCAGGTGAGCAGGGTCTGGAGTGAATATCCAGCGGTCCTGCAGCAGAGGGGTCTGACTGTTAGAAGGAAAACTAAGAAGAAGAAAGAAATAGCTTCAATATCAACAAGAAAGACGTCCACTCAGAGACCCCATCCGAAAGTCACCAACTACAAAGACCACAGGTAGATAAATCCACAAAGATGGGAAGAAACCAGTGCAAAAAGATGAAAACACCAAAAACCAGAATGCCTCTCCTCCTCCAAGGGATTGCAACTCCTCACCAGCTAGGGATCAAAGATGGAAGGAGAATAAATCTGATGAATTGACAGAAACAGGCTTTAGAAGGCGGGTAATAACAAACTTCTCAGAGCTAAAAGAACATGTGCTAACCCAATGCAATGAAACTAAGAACCCTGAAAAAAGGTTAGATGAGATGCTAATTAGATTAAACAGCTTAGAGAATACAAACGACTTGATAAAGCTGAAAAACACAGCATAAGAACTTTGCAAAGCATACACAAGTTTAAATAGCCGGATCAACCAAGCAGAAGAAAGGATATCCGATATTGAAAATCAACTCAATGAAATAAACTGAGAAGGCAAAAATAGAGAAAAAAGAGTGAAAAGAAATAAACAAAGCCTCCATGAAATATGTATGGGATTATGTGAAAAGACCTAATCTACATTTGATAGGTGTACCTGAATGTGATGAAGAGAATGAATCCAAGCTGGAAAACAATATTCAGGATATTATCCAGGAGAACTTCTCCAACCTAGCAAGGCAGGCCAATATTCAAGTCCAGAAAATACAGAAAACATCACAAAGATACTCCTCAAGAAGAGCAACCCCAAGGCACATAATCATCAGAATCACCAAGGTTGAAATGAAGGAAAAAATGCTAAGGGGAGCAAGAGATAAAGGTCAGGTTACCCACAAAGGGAATCCCATCGGATTCACAGCGAATCTCTCAGCAGAAACCCTACAAGCCATTAGAGAGGGGGGCCCAATATTCAACATCCTGAAAGAAAAAAACTTTCAACCTAGAATTTCATATCCAACCAATCTAAGCTTCATAAGCAAAGGAGAAATAAAACCCTTTATGGACAAGCAATTGCTGAGAGATTTAGTCACCACCAGGCCTGCCTTACAAGAGCTCCTGAAAGAAGCACTAAACAAGGAAAGGAACAACCAGTACCAGCCACTCCAAACACATAACAAATGATAAAGACCATGAACACAATGAAGAAAATGTGTCAACTTAATGGGCAAAACATCCAGCTAGCATCAAAATGGCAGGATCAAATTCATACATAACAATATTAACTTTAAATGTAAATGGGCTAAATGCCCCAATCAAAAGACACAGACTGGCAAACTGGATAAAAAGTCAAGACCCATCGGTGTGCTTTATTCAGGAAACTCATCTCACGTGCAAGGACACACATAGGCTCAAAATAAAGGGATGGAGGAAGATTTATCAAGCAAATGGAGAGCAAAAAAGTCAGGTGTTGCAATCCTAGTCTCTGACAAAATGGACTTTAAACCAACAAAGATCATAAGAGACAAAGAAGGGCATTATATAATGGTAAAAGGATCGATGCATCAAGAAGAGCTAATGATCCTTATATATATACACACCAAATACAGGAGCACCCAGGTACATAAAGCAAGTTCTTAATGACCTACAAAGAGATTTAGACTTCCACAAAATAATAGTGGGAGACTTTAACTCCACTGTCAATATTAGACAAATCAATGAGATAGAAAATTAACAAGGTTATCCAGGACTTGAACTCAGATCCAGATCAAGTGGACCTAATAGACATCTGCAGAAATCTCCACCCCAAATCCACAGAATATACATTCTTCTCAGCACCACATGACACGTACTCTAAAATTGACCACATAATTCGAAGTAAATCACTCCTCAGCAAATGCAAAAGAACAGAAATCATAATAAACAGTCTCTCATACCACAGGCCAATCAAATTACAACTCAAAGTAAGAAATTAACTCAGAACCACACAGCTTCATGGAAACTCAACAACTGGCTCCTGAATGTCAACTGGATAAACCATGAAGGCAGAAATAAAGATGTTCTTTGAAATGTACGAGAATGAAGACACAACGTACCAGAATTGCCAGTAAACATTTAAAGCAGTGTCTAGAGGGAAATTTATAGCAATAAATGCCTACCAGAGAAGTGAGGAAAGATCTAAAATTGACACCCTATCATCAAAATTGAAAGAGCTAGAGGAGCCAGTTTAAAAAAACCTCAAAAATTAGCAGAAGACAAGAAATAAATAAGATCAGAGCAGAACTGAAGGAGATGCACAAAAAATTCTTCAAAAAAATAAATCCAGGAGCTGCTTTTTTGAACAGATCAAAAAATAGAGCACTAGCCAGATTAATAAAAAAGAGAAGGGAGAAGAATGAAATAGATGCAATAAAAAATGATAAAGGGGATATCACCACTGACTCCACAGAAATACACACTACTATCATAGATTACTACAAACAACTCTATGCACATAAACCAGTAAACCTGGAAGAAATGGATAAATTCCTGGACACTTGCACTCTCCCAAGCCTAAACTAGGAAGAAGCTGAAACCCTAAAAAGACCAATAACAAGTGCTGAAGTTGACGCAGCAATTAATAGCCTAACAAACAAAAAAAGTCCAGGTCTAGATGGGTTCACAGCTGAATTCTATGAGACATACAAAGAGGAACTGGGACCATTCCTTCTGAAACCATTCGAAACAATACAAAAAGAGGGACTCCTTCCCAAATAATTTTATGAGACCAACATCATCCTGATATCAAAACCCAGCAGAGACCCCACACAAAAAAAGAAAACTTCAGGCCAATATCCACAATTAACACAGATGCAAAAATCCTTAATACTGACAAACTGATTGCAACAGCACATCAAAAAGCTTATCCATCACAAACAAGTAGGCTTTATTCTGAGGATGCACGGCTGGTTCAACATATGCAAGTCTATAAACATAATCCACCACATAAATAGAACCAAAGACAAAAAACCACATGATTATCTCAATAGATGCAGAGAAGGTCTTTGACAAAATTCAACAGCACTTTATGCTAAAAACTCTCAGTTAACTAGATATCGAAGGAACACATCTCAAAATAATAAAAGCTATTTAAGACAAACCTACAGCCAATATCCTACTGAATGGGCAAAAACTGGAAGCATTCCCTTTGAAATGCAGCATTAGATAAGGATGCCCTCTCTCACCACTCCCATTCAATATAGTATTGGAAATTCTAGCCAGAGCAATTAGGGAAGGAAAAAAAAAACGGTTTTCAGTTGGAAACTCTAGCCAGAGCAATTAGGCGAGAAAAAAAAAAAACAACGGTTTTCAGTTAGAAAAAGAGTAAGTCAAATTGGCTCTATTTGCAGATGATATGATAGTATATTTAGAAGACCCTATCATCTCAGCCTCAAATCTCCTTAAACTGATAAGCAATTTCAGCAAAGTCTCAGGATACAAAATCAAGGTGCAGAAATCACAAGCATTTCTATACACCAATAACAGACTAACAGAGAGCCAAATCATGAGCAAACTCCCATTCACAATTGCTACAAAGAGAATAAAATACCTAGGAATACAACTAACAAAGGATGTAAAGGACCTCTTCAAGGAGAACTACAAACCACTGCTCAAGGAAACAAAAGAGAATACAAACAAATGGAAAAATATTCCATGCTCATGGTTAGGAACAATTAATATCGTGAAAACGACCATACTGCTCAAAGTAATTTATAGATTCAATGCTATCCCCATCAAGCTACCAATGACCTTCTTCACAGAACTGATATAAGCCATCTTAAACTTCATATGAAACCAAAAAAGAACCCACATAGCCAAGTCAATTCTAAGCAAAAAGTACAAAGTTGGAGTTATCACACTACTGGACTTCAAACTATACTACAAAGCTACAGTAATCAAAACAGCATGGTACTGGTACCAAAACAGAGATATAGACCAACAGAACAGAACAGAGGCCTTGGAGGCAACACCACGCACCTACAACCATCTGATCTTTGACAAACCTGACAAAAACAAGCAATAGGGAAAGGATTCCCTGTTTAATAAAGGGTGTTGGGAAAACTGGTTAGCAGTTTGCAGAAAGCAGAAACTGTACCCCTTCCTGACACCTTACACTAAAATTAACTCCAGATGGATTAAAGATTTAAACATAAGACCTAACACCATAAAAACCCTGGAAGAAAACCTAGGCAAAACCATTCAGGACATAGGAATAGGGAAGAACTTCATGACTAACACCAAAAGCATTGGCAACAAAAGCCAAAATAGACAAATGGGACCTAATTATCCTCCAGAGCTTCTGTATAGCAAAAGAAACAATCACTAGAGTGAACCAGCAACCAACAGAATGGGAAAAAATTTTTGCAATCTACCCATCTGACAAAGGGCTAATATCTAGAAGCTCCAAAGAACTAAAACAGATTTACAAGAAAAAAACAAACAAACCCATCCAAACAGACACTTTTCAAAAGAAGACATATATGAGGCCAACAACCATATGAAAATGCTCATTATCATTGATTATTGGGGAAATGCAAATCAAAACCACACTGAGATACCAGCTCACACCAGTTAGAATAGCGATCATTAAAAAATCTGGAGACAACAGATGCTGGAGAGGATGTGGAGAAACAGGGACAGTTTTACACTGCTAGTGGGAGTGTAAACTAATTCAACCATTGTGGAAGACAGTGTGGCACTTCCTCAAGGACCTAGAAATAGAAATTCCATTTGACCCAGCAATCCCACTACTGGGTATATACCCAAAGGATTATAAATTATTCTACTATAAAGACATGCGCACACATATGTTCACAGTGGCACTGTTTACAATAGCAAAGACCTGGAACCAACCCAAATGCCCACCAATGATAGACTGGACAAGGAAAATGTGGCACATATACAACATGGAATATTATGCAGCCATAAAAAAAACAATGAGTTTGTGTCCTTTGTAGGGACATGGATGAATCTGGAAGCCATCATTCACAGCAAATTGACACAAGAACAGAAAATCAAACACCGCATGTTCTCACTCATTGGTGGGTGTTGAACAATAAGAACCCATGGACACATGGAGGGGAGCATCACACCCTGGGGTCTGTTGTGGGGGGACCAAGGGAGGGACACTTGGGGAGGGGTGGGGAGATTGGGAAGGGATAACATGGAGAGAAATGCCAGATGTAGGTGATGGGGTGATGGAGGCAGCAAACTACATTGCCATGTATATAACTATGCAACAATTCTGCATGATCTGCACATGTACCCTAGAACCTAAAGTACAATAAAAAAATCTTTAAGTTGGTTTTCATCTTTCTCTGGTATCTCCTTGAGTAAATTAATAATCAACATTCTGAATTCTTTATATGGCAATTCACAGATTTCTTCTTGGTTTGGATCCATTTCTGGGGAGCTGGTATGTTTTGGAGGTGTTATAAAACCTGTTTCGTCAGATTACCAGAATTACTTTTTTCTTTTTATTTGGGTAGACTGTTCCAGTGGAATGCTTTGGAACTTAAAAGCCTGTTGTTCAGATTGTCTAGTCCCATGGGGTGATCCCTTGATGTGGTGCTCTTCCCCTTTCCCTAGGAATGGGGCTTCCTGAGAGCCAGATTGCAGTGATTGTTATTCTCAGTCTATACCCAGTGGGGCTACCAGGCTCTGGGCTGGTGCTGGGGAATGTCTGGTAAGAGGTCTGTGATGGACTCCAAAAGGAATTGAATGAATTTATGATGATCTGATGGTCCTGATGCACTATCATGAGCAATAAACGAACTCTGAAAAATAAAACTAAAAAAAGTCAACATACTTTCCCTTCCTGTACTTGTATTTGAAATAATATGATCTTTAAAAGTATTTAAAAGCAATATATAGAAAAAAATGCATATTTATTTAAAATGAGGAAGTAGGCCAGACACAGTGGTACATGCCTGTAATTCCAGCACTCTGGGAAGCCGAGACAGGCAGATTGCTTGAGCTCAGGAGTTTGAGACCAGCCTGGGCAATCCCATCTCTACAAAAACATACAAAAATTAGTTGGCCATGGTGGTGTGTGCCTGTAGTCCCAGCTACTCAGGTGGGAGGACTGCTTGAGCCCAGGAGGGAGAGGTTGCAGTGAGCTGAGATTGTGCCACTGCACTCCAGCCTAGTGACAGAGCCAGACCCTGTCTCAAAAAAACAAAATAAAATGAAGAAATAAACTTTACTTTTTAGTGGTTCATTTAATGGACAGGTAAGGGTTTTAAACTCCATAAAATATTATTGTTAGCAAGAAAATAACAATCTGCTTTTATAGTAATTATTTCTTGAGGTAGACATTTCCTGTTTTAGGGAATTAGTAATTAGAAGGGATTTTTTTTTATCTGATTGGCATCAGATTTGGAAATAGAAGACTGGATGGTATCTAATTGCTATGTTTTACTAATAGCACATTTTTTTCAGCCTAGTGACTTAATGCTTTCTATTTATTACTATAAAATAATTTATAAAGCTAATAAAGCAGCACTGAAATTCCAGATACAATGCCATTGAAGTTAAAACAGTAATTATAAATAGAAAATTGTACTCACAGCTTTCCATGGAATTTTCTAGAAGGCTTACTGGAAACAGTTATCTTTTTCTCAAAGGGTAATAAAAATCCACAAATAATTAGCTGTCAAATGCAGAAAAATGAAAATGAAAAACTAACAAAAATTAAAAAAGATTTTTTTTCTGGTTTGTAAAAAAATAAAAAAACAATATATATATATTTTACATATGTAAAATATATGTTTTATATATATATATGAAAAAAATATATATGTATATATATTTTTTTCAGAATAGAGCCACACTATGTTGCCCAGTCTGGAGAGCAGTGGCTATTCACAGGCACAATCATAGTACATGACAGTCTCAAACTCCTGGCCTCCAGTGGTCCTCCTGTCTCAGCCTCCTGAGTAGCTGGTACTATAAGCGCACCCCACTGTACCTGGCACAGAATTTTTTTTTTAAATAAAAGTCTTTACAATGAATTGTTTCTTATTTAAAAGCAAACTATGAAAACATAATTTAACTTATTTTCTTACTGAAGTTTTAACCACTTTCCAAACCGATGTATCTTGATCACAGCCTAAAGCTTCTTGGGCCGTTTGTTGGGCAATTGCCTTATAGTCCATCTACCTGCAAAGTTTTAAAAACAAACAACTGATAAGAATATAATCATATAAAAACTTAAGTGCTCTCTTACATTTTAATACTATTTCTATAGTGGCTGTCACATATAAATGAACAATAATTACTTGCTGAATGCATGTATGCATGAACCCCTCTCTCCTTACAGTTTTTCAAATGAGAAACTGTGGTACAGTAGAAAAATCTAGACTTTGGAATCCGAAACCTGGGTCATATTTGTCTCTGCCACCTATTAATGTGAAGCATGTTACCTAATATTTCTGTTTTTCCATTTTTCTCAAGGTATAAAATTAGGATAATATATCTACCTTGTAGAATTAGTATGAGGATTAAATGAGATAATATGCTTAAGGTTCTACCCTAGTGCCTGGATGATAGTTATTCAATAAATAATTTTAATTTCTAACAGATTAGTCATGCTTCCTTTCTCTTATGAAGCATCACCATCTGTTGGTTATATGTTCTTGAGGATTAAAGTGAGTAGCAGCGGCACTAAGTGATCTGACCCCTGGCTTCCTCTTCTCACCGGTCTTCTTATTCACTTATCTCCAATCATTTGCTCTCCTGGCTATTCCTCAAATACAATCAAGCAATTTCCTACCTCAGGTTCTTTGTACTTGCTGTTTCTTCTGCTTGTCACCTACTTCTCCAATGTGTTCACATGACTGACTGTTTCATAGGTATCTCTGCTTAACTGTCACCTCCTCAGATAGGATCAAGTTTAAATCAACTCAATTTAAACACATTGACTGAACTCTACTTGAATTTAGAAACTGCAATGGACTGAATGTTTACGTCTCCCTAAAATTCATATGTTGAAATCCTAACTCCCAAGTGATATCAGGAGATGATTAGGTCATGAAGGCAAAGCCCTTGTGAATGGGATTAGTGGCCTCACAAAAGGGACCCCAGGGAGCTCACTGACCCCTTCTGTCATGTGAGGACACTGCCAGAAGTCAGCAGTCTGCAACTAGAAGTGGGCCCTCACCAGAACCAAACCATGCTGCCACCCAGATCTCAGACTTCCAGGATCCAGAACTGTGACAATTAAATGTATTGTCTACAAGTCATTCAGTCTGGTAATTTCTTATAGTAGCCCAAAAGGACTGAGACAAGCACTGTTGTAAGTGTAGCAACAGTTGCGAAAGATATTAGATACTATTTCTTCTGTGAATGAGTTCAGGAAGCTGCAGTCTCACTGGTCCTTTGCTCATTATCCAGCTTACAGTTAGGGGAAGCTGGCAGGTAAGGTGAAAACACAGAGCAGGATTCAAATCCTGACTTTGTCACTTAGTACCAGCTGTATTATTTTGAGTAAATCGCTTAACCTTTGAACTTCAATTTCTACATCTATAGAATGAGGATAATAATATCTATCTCACTGAATTATTATAAGGATTTGTTAATATATCTAAAAATGCTTGAAACAGTGTGAAGCCCTATACTGGGATAACAAAATGGACAAATGTAAATCCATCATTCAAAAAACTCTCCAAAGATCTGCCTCCTTAGCACTTAAACCTTCTTAAAGTTGAATTATTGGAACATTTCTTCCTTGCCGCTCACCTAAAACTCTTCAGGTTGGATCGTAAATCTATTTTCTCTTATTTAATTCCCTAGCAAGGCACAACAGGTAGTTGAGAGCCTCCTATATTTGAAAAGTTTTAGTAAACCGTTATTATAACCTCCTCCTCTTTCCTAGCAGAGTTCTGGTTTCTTTACTTTTCCTGACAGAGCTAATCCAGAATTTTAGTAACTATTGGGGATTCCCTCCAAATCCTTGTGGAAATCTCCATATCTCTTAACCTGTGTGGAAACAAGGCAGAAGTAGAGTTATTTTGATCCAGGAATTAGGTAAATATATTTGATAATTTCCTTTATATCTTTCTCAATGTCTTTTATCTATACTGTCTTCATTAGGAAACATTTGCTATATATATATGCCCCAAGATGAAAGAAAAAGATAGTGTGAAAAACTTTAAAAAATACTGTTTATAAAAAGAATCTTTGAGAAACGGTTTTGAAGCAACTCAGTTTAAAAAGACATTTAGGTGGAACGTGGATACAAAAATCTAACTTTTTAAGCTCATGTCATTAATGATCCTCGTTTAATCCCTGACCAGCTCTTGCATTAGTATATAAAACACCATTCTTGATTTCCCTTAGAAACCTACTTGATATTAATAGATCTAGAGACTTTGAAGATTATTGGAACATACCACTAGCAGGGTATGTCTTATTTTCAAATCATTAACTATTACTGCCACATAGACCTGTTTTTAATTGAACCACTAAACTGAACCTTATAGCTTCTGGACTTTTTCATTTGGTAAGAGAAAAAGGAAGGTAAAATTTAGTAGGCTACAAAGGGTAAAAAGAAGAAAGCGCAAACAGTTGTATTACCTGGTGATGGAACGTCGCATGAGCTGGAACATATTTAGATGGAGACATGGTCAAGGATATCTTCACTCATAGGGTCAGTGGAAAATAAACATAAACCAACATTGGATGGCCTCTTTTTTTGGTACACCACTTGGTGGAAACTGGATTCTTTCCAGCTTTGTAGCTAGGTTCACACCTGTTGTTAGTGGGTCATTACATCTGTTTGTATAATGTCCCTCTTTCTGGGCTGCCTGACTGGGTGCCCAGTCCATGCTGGGTCACTGCCATTCTTCCCTGGGAATCAAGGCTTCCCAGGAGTTTGTTAAATCCCATCCCTGGCCAAACTCTGCTCTCCAATCTCCCATCTGCTTTGTGTGTGAGAGGCTCCGGGGTGCGACAGGAAAGGCGCTGAAGAGGGAGCGGAAGAAGCGCTAAGGGGGGCTGCCTACTAGCTGAGATGATGTCTTATTTTTGGGAGGGGATGCTCTGCAAGCCGGGAGGCTGAGCTCATTTGGGAGGACTGGAGCTGTGAGGCTGACTCTCAGCGACCGGAACGACCGCCCCCAGCGCCCTTAAGTCTTCCTCCTCACCTAGTCCGCTCCCGCAAACCCTGGGACCGGCCGAAGGAAACTGGCCGAGAGTAGCTGTGACGGAGGTTTGGAGGGCGTGGGGGGCAGCGACTAGAACGCAGCCCAGATCCGCTCCTCCCAGCCCCAGAAAGGAGGGAGAAACTGCACCTCCCAGCAGGGGTCGCGACCTAACGCCCCACAGCATCCTCTTGCCCGGGCCGGGGCCTCGCCTCCGCTCGCGCCCACTACTGCCGCGCATGCGCACCGCAGGCCGGCGCCATGTTGGGGCGGTTTGAAAGCGAGCGCGGGTGTAGAGCTGCGCTGTGACGGCAGAGGAAGCTACGATTGAGCCGAGCCTGAGGCGGGGAGGTGTCTCGCTTCGAGTAACAGGCCTGGGCTTGCGGCGGAGAGCTGTGGAAGTGTGCGTTTTTTCTTTCTTCTTTTTTTTTTTTTTAATTTTGGGGCGTTAGGGGTGAGTTAGGCCGGAAAGGAGGGTTTCTTTTCGAGGGGTGTCCCATACTGTGACAGCCGAGAAGAGGCGAAAGGGGGGTGGCGAGGAAAGAGAAGGAGACGTCTCCTGAGGGGGGTCGCGTGTGGAATCTCTGTGGAGGGAAGACACTGTAGGGGAAGTGCCCCTTGGGCGAGGGAGGGTCCCGGGACGCCGCGAAGGGGCCTGACACGGCTATCTGGGGACCTGAGGTGGCGACGGGTAGGGGCTTGCGCTCTGGGGCGGTCGCCTTCGATCTCTTCTCCATTCTGTCCATTGCGGCGGTCCATTGCCCTGGCTGCTGAATAAATGGTTTCGGAGTGAAGAACATCTCCTTGAAGACCTTGTCTGTGTCTGTGACTAACGGCTGGTGGAACTCTAAAGGGAGGGTGTCGCCTGGATGTGGCTGGAAAAGTTGGAACCCACTGCGCTCCGTAGGGGAAAGATGCGCAGTGCAGGGGGCGGGTGACCTTCACTGGCTGGGTCCGTGGGTTCCTGGCTTTCTGCTGCCGAATGAACAAACATTCCCTTTCCTAACTTAGCAGTCACAGAGCTATTTCGAAGAGTTGTTCTTAATTTCCTGTGCGATATTCCCATTGGCCATTTAACACTGAACGTTCTGTTTTTGAATCAAAGGTAGTTGAAATTTCTTGTCAAGTTTAACATTCTGTTCTGCGTGATGAATTTTCTTTTGGAGATTCGAACTGAAGCCTATACAGAGGAAATGGTAAGATAAATGGAATTTGCATGAGATATTTGGAGTTCAAACTAATCCTGTGGCTGAAGTGGGGGGAAGTGGGTGGGTACCATACCTTAATAGATACTCAAAAATATTTTCTAAATCATTGATGAAAGAATCCACAATAATGAAGATAAAAAATCTACAATACTGTACCTCCACCCACTTCTCCCCACTTCAGCCACAGTTCGGGTATGTTCAGTGATTGTTGGAAGCAGTTTGATGAGTGCATAGGGGTTTGTTGAACGATTCTACTTTTGCATTCTTTTTTTTGGGGAAAAAGTTTGAAAACTTTTCATAATAAAACTTACGTTGTACATTTCCTTTTTTTTTCCTTTCTTTTTTTTTTTTTTGAGATGGAGTTTCGCTCTTGTTACCCAGGCTGGAGTGCAATGGCGCGATCTCAGCTCACCGCAACCTCCGCCTCCTGGGTTCAGGCAATTCTCCTGCCTCGGCCTCCTGAGTAGCTGGGATTATAGGCACGTGCCACCGTGCCCAGCTAGTTTTTTGTATTTTTAGTAGAGACGGGGTTTCACCATGTAGACCAGGATGGTCTCGATCTCTTGACCTCGTGATCCACCTGCTTTGGCCTCCCAAAGGGCTGGGATTACAGGCGTGAGCCACCGCGCCCGGCCCACATTTTCTTTTTGTCCGTCCTTTGAGTTGAAATATCTAGTAAATGGTATCACCACTTAAGGAGACCAGTACAACAGCTTTCTCTTTTAAGGTTTTGTAAAATAAAATCAGTAGCCTGTTCTGCATTCAAGGAGAGAAAACCTTTGGTCAGGCTTGTCTGACCTGCCCGGACCCTCGTTGCTTGGACCCCAAGGCCCGATCGAATTAAATGAGACGAAGTAAGAGTTTAGGCTTTATTAGGGAATCTCCGGGCAAACTAGACTCGTGCACGGGGGGAGAGTCAGCAGTCTCGTGCCAGTTTTTTTGTCTTGCGGTTTTTATAGGGGTAGTGGAGCTGAGGGAGTGGGAGAGCCGAGGTGGCGGGTAGCGGTTGGTCAGTTTAAACTGCTGGGCGGGAAGTTGGGGGAGAGCTGAGGGGCGGGTGGTGATTGGTTGGGTGGTCGCTGGGCGGGAGGTAGCTGGAATTGCGCCAGTCGCCAGCGGTGAGCCGAGATTGCGCCATTGCGCTCCAGCCTGGCTAACAAGAGCAAAACTCCGTCTCAAAAAAAAAAAAAAAAAAAAAAGTTTTTATAACTTAAATATTTCTAAAATTAAAGCCAAAAATTAAACATTATAATATCATAGCATTAAGCCCTCAAAATTAATCCTTTTTTAGTATAGGAAATCCATTGATTTAATTTTAAAAAGAATGTCATATCATGGACTGAATTAATGCTGATTTATTCTGTTATTTCTTAGATTTTTCAAATATACATCCTATTACTGTACTGAGGTGGACAGGAATTCTCTCAATAATGGAAAAACTGTGAGAACAACATATTGAGTTGATTTTCACATTATTTATGCTTCCTTTAAAAGAGGTGAACTGAATCCATTTAACGTAATAATTGAAAATACAGAGGGTGGTACCAGAAACCAAGGTCAGGAAATGATTATTAACTATTTTAGGAAAAGTACATATTGCCAGCTCATTCCTGTATAAGACCTGCAGTTTATTTATAGATTTAAATATTGAAAATATACTAGTGTTTACAACATTGAAAGTGAATATTCTCCATTGTTGCATCTTGTTTTGAATACTTCATTTGATGGCTTTAAAAATTTTGTTGAACACTATTATCTGCAGCACATGCTGGTAGGCTTATGATTTGAAAACTATTATGTATAGGGGAATTTTAGGTATTGTGACGTCATAGAATACATCACCAGGAGAGAAAAGACTGTTCATAAGTGGTTTTTAGGCCTTTTTAAAAAGTAAGTACTCTTTCCTTGGTATTTTCCATGTATTTTCTCAGATAACTTTTGTATACATACTTCTAGGCACATAGTAGGTACTCAGAAAATGTTTTCTAAATCATTGATGAAGGAATTTACAATAATAAAGGCAACAAAAAATCTACAATTCCTAACAAGGAGTGTCTATTATAGATAATAGATTTTATTCTTTAAAGAAGATTATAAAGGTTGAAATATTTAGTAATTTTGTTTGTATATGGTCACTGTTTTTAATGACACCTTAACATTTTGTTTTTGTATTACAGTTATTTTTAAGGGAAATGAATAGAAATAATCCACTTTGAAGAAGCCATGGCAAAATCAAAGACAAAACATAGATTTTGTTCTTGGGAATCTTCAGTATCTTCGCTGCTGGCGAGCTGCAGCCTGAGTGGTAGTAATTCCTCTAATTCTGATGGCTCTTTTCAGTATAAAGATAAGCTCTACAGATCTGCTTCTCAAGCTCTACAGGCTTATATTGATGATTTTGATTTAAGCCAAATGTATCCTGGTGCAAGCACTGGAAAAATTAACATTGATGAGGGTTTTACTAATATGCCACAGTTCTGCAACTATAGTTACAAAACAAACAATGGTATGCTTTTGTTCTTTATGTTTTATTTATGTTCAGATGTTTTGAAGCATTTGAGAGATGTACTGTAGTATTGTACAGCTTGACATTATTTTTGTTATTTTGGAGTAAAAACTATTATAGTATTGGGATCTGGGTGTTTTTGTAAAATGATTATATAATTCTGTATGGAACAGTAATATTCACAAGATGTTAAGAGTTTGTCCATAATAAAACTTCCTTGAAGACAAGTTTGGAAAATGCATTTGTTAAAAGTCAGTTGCTACTTTACTGAACACTTACAGAATGATCCTAGAATGGAGGAAGTTTGTATTCCGCACTTAGAGGGATGTGGTGAATATATTCCGGAAAAAGGGAATCAGAACAGCTGTTCTCTCTGTGTAATCCATGCCACTGAAGGGTTTGTAGGTGATAGAGCAATTTAATTTTCCACCTAGTTTAATAGCATATTTTTTTCTATGCTCCAGTCAGTATTGAGTGACCAATGTTACTGTGATTGTATTAGTGTATCAGGTCTAGATGAAAAAAGTTGAAGAAACAATAAATTAGAGAACAGGAAAATTCAGGAGGTTGGAGAGAAACATGTAGAAATTAAGTAACACAGATTGAAAAATTATGTGAGAAAGAAAGCACATCCTATTTTATCAACCTATGCCTTTTATGCTTTTAAAGGTTTAGTGAGGATAAGGGAAAAGCAGCAAAATGACTCAAATTCTTAATTCTCATTTACTGTTGGATGTTGTAAAACATTTGTATATAATAAAGATAAACAGAACTGTTCTTTGTTTTTCAGCTTTTGAAAACCTTGATCGCAAAAAGCACTCAAACTTCATATCCTATAAAAGACAGACTACTAATGACATAGATTCTATGAGCCTAACAACTGATGATCTATTAAGACTCCCAGCAGATGGATCATTTTCTTTGACTTATGTTGGACCAAGTCACCGAACGAGGAAGAAAAACAAGAAATGCCATGGAAGACTGGGTTCATTGGACACTGAAAAGAATCCAAATTTTCAAGGACCCTCCACTCCTGTGGACAAAGATAACTTAGTTACTCCTGTTTTACGCACAAATACAAATGGAAAGCAATGTGGTAGGCTGAAAAACCCGAAACTTATCAATAGGACTAATAATTGCAAGAAATCGTCTTTCAAGGACAGTTCAGAACACAGACTTGAAAAGAATTATCCAAGATGGCTCACTAGCCAGAAATCTGACCTTAATGTTTCAGGGATAACTAGTATACCTGATTTCAAATACCCGGTTTGGCTCCACAATCAAGATCTGCTACCTGATGCAAATAGTCAAAGGGTTTATAAAATATTTAAAGATGATCAGTGTCCCCCTAGACATAGTCATCAGGCACAAGGAACTTCTCAGCTTGTTAATAAATTAGATTGTTTTGAATATTCTCTTGAACCCTCAAAGTTTTCAAATTCATTGAGTGATGATAAAGAATTAGTTAATGAATGCAAATGTGATTTTGAATATAGCCAGTGTCAATGTGAGAATCCGCTTCTCCCAGGACAATCCACACAACCGTTCAGTGGTAATACTTTGTTTATAGCTTATAGTTTTATTTTTTTAAACCAAAAGAAGTGCTGTAAAGTTGAAGTAATATCTGTGGCTTTTATGTTTTGTTTTCATATAATAGTTTTAGAATGCTTATAATCTTCATATACAGCATTTTGTAACTAGAAAATGTCTTTTCTCCCACTTTTTTCTTTGCTTGAAATGTCACATCTTAATTTGCTGTTATAGATGAATATACATTCCAGATTATCAGAATTTTGACTTGTTTGTGAGATTTTGTTATGCTTTGCATTAACTTTTTTCTTCAAGGACTAATAGTCATCTTTTAAAATTAGGTGACAAAATTGAATTGCTTATCTTGAAGGCCAAGAGAAATCTAGAGCAGTGTACTAAAGAATTACCAAAGTCTATGAAAAAGGATGACAGTCCTTGCTCATTAGATAAACTTGAAGCAGAAAGATCATGGGAAAATATTCCTGTTACTTTGTAAGTAAGTGACAATGGAAAAACTGTTTAGTTTTCCAAGTGAAAAATGTCATGAATATCTGATTTATATTTAAATGAATGGTAATAATACTGTAATTCCATAGAACATAGCTGTGTGTTACTTGCTTCAAATTGCATTTTTCATTTACTACCACAGGATGATGTAATGTTTCATAACCTTAGGTATGTTATATAACATCCGTCTTTGTTACATGTTCATTTTGTTTCATTATAAAGTATTGATAAGCATCTTTTTTTTTTTTTTTTTTTTTTGAGACGGAGTCTTGCTTTGTCACCAGGCTGGAGTGCAGTGGCACAATCTCGGCTCACTGCAACCTCCACCTCCTGGGTTCAGCAGATTCTTCCACCTCAGCCTCCCAAGTAGCTGGGACCACAGGCACGCGCCACCACAACTGGCTAATTTTTGTATTTTTAGTAGAAATGGGGTTTCATCATGGCCAGGATGGTCTCCATCTCTTGACCTCGTGATCTGTCTGCCTCGGCCTCCCAAAGTGCTGGGATTACAGGCATGAGCCACCATGCCCGACCAAGCATCTTAATATGAGGGATTAAAACCAGAACACATTACTTTTTAGAGTAGTATTATAAAATTTATGTTATTTTCTTCTAACTTTAAGTTTTTCCTCTCCATATAATGAGTTATAAATTTCATATTTACATTTTACTTTCCCTTTTAGTTGTTGTTTTCCTTAACTGATGACACATTTTTTTTTTTTTACCAGAAATGCATTATTGCTAACCCCATATCATGCCTTAGGCTCTGATAATTTATTATATTTAGTTGTCTAAACTTTCATTTTGTTATAGACAGAGTCTGTCAGTTCCTGGATTCATTTTTTATTCTCAGTTGATTGTCTCTTTTCAGAATGTAGAGATTGACTTTAATTCCAATTTAGAAGCCTACTTCTGTCACTTTCTTGCTGTATGGCTTTGTAAAATTTACTTGACTTCTCTAAACTTTAAAGATGGAGAAATAATGTCTGCTTCAGGGTTGTTGCGAAGATTAATTTCACCAGAAAATGAATATGAAGTTTCTGAACTAAGATGAGCACTCTCATAAATTTTAGTAGTGGTGATGATTATCTAGAATATTTTATTTTCTCCTTTTTGCTTCATTTCTCCAGTTGTTTCAACAACATATATATTTAAACTTGGGTTGATAACAAGTTGGCGTTATACTTTAACTTCTCTTATTTTGCTTGTTTCCTAGTTGCTTATTTTATCAGTTGTTCTGTGTATTAATAAAGTATCATAGCTGCAATACTTTTCTTTTAATTGGAACCAAAATGGGCAAGCAAGTAGTATCAGAGGTGCTTAAATTTTTTGAATGCAATTAATATATTTTAGAATTTGATAATGTAACTTCTAGTTTGTATAGTTGATATTATCAATAGATTGGCTCAGTACCTTATGTATAATAATTCACTTTTGGAAGACTGAATTTATATTGTGATGGGTATATTTGTAGATAAAACTAGTGATGAATTGCTGAGAAGGAATAGATCTCAGTTTAAGATTGACAAATTATTGTAAACCTGTCATCAAAAACAAAATTAAATAGAAGTACTCAAGGTAGTATTCTAAGTGGTAGAGCAAAACCACAACCAGATCATTGCTTTTTCTAAAAAACTTTTTATTATGGAAAAGCTAACATAAATTACAAAAGTTGAAAAATAGTATAATGAAAAAGTTGAAAAATAGTATAATGTGTATCTTCCACCCATCTTTAACAATCCGGTAAATGTTTTTTAATAACAGACAGTCGATATACAAAGTTTTGGTAAAGAGTGGGGGAAAGGAGTACCTGATAGTATGAAAGAGCTTGTAAATTAGAAATCAAATATGTCAATAAAGAAGCATACTTGTTAAATAAAAACATTAGCATTGTATAAATGTTAAAAAAGATTCTTAGATATCTGAGTTCTTGAGTTACACATTTTATAGTAATTATGAATAAGAGAGAAATAGATTGAATTCATTTTTGTGACTTAATAGAATTTGATTCTGAGGACATTCTTGTTTTTGCTAGAGATAACCTTTCCTCTACTGTCCCTTGAATATGAGGAAATAAATGGGTATTATCTATTAAATGTACTAGGTACATAGAAAATTAATTCAGTTAGTTTATGCAGTGTGTCTATGAGATAGATGGGATGACAATTGTTGAAACTAAAATTCAGATAAATTACCTAAGGTCATACAGTGAGTGGGACTAAGATTGCATGCAGGAATGTTAATTTCAGAATTATTTTCTCAGAATAATCTGTCCTTTATGTTAATACCAGTTATAAAGGCAAAGTCTGTTCTGTTGCCTTCAAGTAGGAGTTGTAACCATTCTAGTAAAAACTTTTATGAGTTTGTGAGGTTTTTGGTTATTATCTGGTAACAATGTTTAACTGGAAAAATGTACTGTTTATTTCAAACAAGGTGAGCTTTTGGAGCATAGTCTGTGGTTCAGGGCTTGTTTAGTTGAATACTAATATCTTCAGTTTCTTCATAGTGTTTTCTCAAAGCTTGAAGAGAGAAGCAGAGGGATAAGGGGTTGGATTCTGGTATCAGTTTAGGGAGAGGATGAGGGAATGACCATACAATATTAATATGAATCACATCCACGATGATTATTTCTTGGTACCTACTTGTACTTAAATGAGAATTCTTAAATTGTATACTGTTTACTTTTTAGAAATTGGGGACTTAATTGCTATCTTGCATCCTTTAATTCCTCTTTAGCAAATCTCCTGTTTCTGTTAACTCTGATGATGGTCCTCAACAAACTTCAAGGGCAGAGAGTACTAAAGGAGTTCTTGAAGACTTTCTAAATAATGATAATCAGGTGGGTGAAATGAAAAGTTTTAAAACTTATTAAAATATTTATGAATAATACATAGATATTCTTAAGTTACTTAGATAATTTAAAGCAAAAAAAGACTCAAATCGTTTCCTCAAATACACATCATTTCTCAGAATTATTGATCATATTATTTTTTATAATATTTTAAAATTTTAAATTAACACATAATAACCATACATGTCTATGGGATACATGGTGATGTGATAAACCATGAATATATAGGGATCAAATTACGGTAATTTGCATATCCATCATCTCAAATAGTTATTTCTTTGTGTTGGGAACATTTACAATCTTCTCTTTAAGGTATTTGGAAATAAATGATAATTTATTGTTGGTTATGGTCAGCTGATACTGCTTTAGAACACTAGGACTTATTTCTCCTATCTAGCTATAATTTTTTATATATAAAAATTTTTATATATAAAATAATTTTTATATAAATTTTAATATATAAAAATTTTTATATAATTTATTTTTAATATATAAAAATTAATATAATTACATAAAATTTTAATATATAAAAATTATAGCTAGATAGGAGAAATAAAGTTTATTTTTCTTTCATTTCTGAAGGGAAAGGATTGGAAAGAAAGGAAAAATGAAAGAAAAAAAATAACAGGAATTGGAAATAAATTTATTATTTTTAGAAGACATGATGGTGTATATGCAAAATCCAAAAGAATCTATGATAAACTAACAAATTTTATATATTAAAATTGTACATAATTTTAATATATAAAAAAATTATAGCTAGATAGGAGAGATAAGTTCTAGTGTTTAGAATGTTCTCTCTCCCTATTCTTTACCTCCCTCCTACCTTTCCCAGTCTCCAGGAACCGCTATTTTACTCTGTACTTCTATGAGATCAGCTAATAAGCTTTCCCATATAAGTGAGAACTATGATATTTATCTTTCTGCTCCTAGTTAGTTTCCTAACATAATGTCCTCCAGAGTTATACATTTTGTCACACATGACAGGATTTCTTTCTTTTTGAAGACTGAATAATATACTGTTGTATATATGTGTCACATTTTCTTTACCCTTCTATCTGTTGATGGATACTTATGTTGAGTCTATATTTTGACTATTGTGAATAATGCAGTAAACATGGATGTGCAGATATTTCTTTGACATATTGATTTCATTTCCTTTGGATATATACCCAGTAGTTGGATTGCTGGATCATATGGTAGTTGTATTTTATATTTAATTTTTTGTGGAAACTTCATACCGTTTTACTGTGTCTGGCTGTGCGTGGTGGCTCACACCTGTAATACCAACACTTTGGGTGGCCAGGGTTGGAGGATTGTTTGAGTTCAGGAGTTAAAAAAAAAAAAAGGTCCATAGTGAATAATACTAATTTATATTCAACAAGTGATTATTTCTTAAAGGTAAGTTGTAATATGAAATCTTAAACCATAATAACAACCTTTTTTGTCTCTTTCTACAGTTGTTGACTTAGTCTGATTGTCTCATATAAGTAAAGTCACTTCACCTTGCTTTTGGTTACCACTTACATGGAATATCTTTCTCCATCCATTCACTTTAAGTCTGTGTGTATCTTTAAAGGTGAATGGAGTTTCTTTGTAGGCAACATATAGTTGAACAATGTTATTTTTATCCATTCAGGAAGTTCATCTCAAATTTTAAGTAGGGAATTCCATTTGTTCACATTCAAGGTTAATATTGATAGGTGAGAATGTATTCCTGTCATTTTGTTTACTGTACTCTGGTCCTTTGTATGTTCTTTCTTCCCCTCATACTGTTTATCATTATGGTTTGGTAGTTTTGTGTAGCAGTGTTTGATTCTTTTCTTTTTCCTTTGTGTATCTGCTCTACCAGTAAGTTTTATATTTCCATGTGTTTTCATAATGGTTATTATCATCTTTTTGCTTCCGGATGTAGAATTCCCCTGAGAATATCTTGTAAGGCTGGTCTAGTAGTGGTGAATTCTGTTGGTTTTGGTTATGTAAGAAAGTTTATTTCTCTTTCATTTCTGAAGGAAAGCTTTGCTGGATATAGTATCTTGGCTTGTGATTTATTTTAATATTCACACAGGGTCCTGGAAACAGTCTCCCAAGAAACCAGGGATGACTATATATTGGGTTCTCCTCATGTTCTGTTTGGTTGAAATCATTTTTTTTTTGAATATATGAAATGTCATTAAGGTTCTAAGAGTTGGAGTTATACAGAGGTGTACCCAGAGACATTTACTAGGAGGTTTTACAATATTTTTTAAAACATTCATTAACATTGGCACAGTTTATATGTTTTCTAGTTTTCTATCTTCTTTTGATACTCACTACTTTGCGAGAAAAGTCACTCAGCTCAGACATAAATTCCAGAGGCAGCCTTTGTAACTATTATGGTTGGCCTAAGGCAGCCGAAGTTCTAAAATAAAATAGTGGCTGGATGCAGATTATTTGGAGATTATGCTTCAGATACTATCTCCAAGGGTGTAGGAGTATATCCCTAACTGGATCCTTTTACCCCTTTTTTTTTCTTTTAAAAATGTTTTTATTTTGTTATGGTAAATATACATATAACATAAAATTTAAAATTTACCATTTTAATCATTTTTAAGTGTATAGTTCTGTAGCATTAAGTACCTTCACTTTGTATGTAGCTATCACCATCGACTATCTTCCGAACTTTTTTATCTTCTCAAACTGAAACTTTGTACTTACTAAACTCTAACTCCCTATTTCCCCTCTCCTCAGCCCCTGACAAATAGCTTTTTACTTTCTGTCCCTATGGACTTGTTACTGTAGGAATCTTGTGGAAGAAGAATCGTTATATATGTATCTTGTTCCTATATATAGGAATCTTGTGGAAGAAGAATCGTTATATATGTATCTTGTGACTGGCTTATTCTGATTAGCATGTTATCTTTAAAGATCATCTATGTTGGCCGAGGCGGGTGGATCCCGAGCTCAAGAGATCGAGACCATCCTAGTCAACATGGTGAAACCCTGTCTCTACTAAAAATACAAAAACTTAGCTGGTCATGGTGGTGCGTGCCTGTAATCCCAGCTACTCAGGAGGCTGAGGCAGGAGAATTGTCTGAATCCAGGAAGCGGAGGTTGCGGTGAGCGGAGATCGAGCCATTGCACTCCACACTCCAGCCTGGGTAACGAGCGAAACTCGTCTCAAAAAAAAAAAAAAAATCTTATGTTATAGCATTTGTCAAAATTTCCTTTATTTTTTAGACTGAATAATTTTCCATTGTATGTACATACTACATTTTGTTTATTCATTCATCTGTTGTTGAACTCTTGGGTTGTGTACATCTTTTGGCTATTGTGAATAATTTTGCTGTAAATATGGGTATACAAGTATCTACCCGAGTCCCTGCTTTCACTTCTTTTGGATATATACCTAGAAGGGAAATTGCAGGATCATTCAGTAATTCTGTGTTTAATTTCTTGTGGAATTCCTGTCCTGTTTTACACAATGGCTATAGCATTTTACCTTTTCACTCCCTGTTTCTTATATCCTGTTCATATAACTATGGAAGTGTCTTTAAAATCTTTTTAGCCATACTGCTTAACTTGAGTATCTTATGCTAATCAACAACTTTCTACAGAATTGAAGTTTAAGTAGTACTTATGGTGCGCAGTCTATGCTGAAATATGTTAAATTACATCTGTAGAGGCCTATTTGCTACTTGGTAGATAGTTATTAGGGCACAGAAACTCATTTGAAAGATGTAAAATAATAGACTGGTAAGACTTTTAAAAAGAAATTTTAAATATCCCTCACTTATTATCTTAAAAGAATCCTGATCACCTTATTTGTCTTAAGTACTGTTGCATCCTTTGAACACAAATAAGGTCAGTGGTAATCAAGCTATGAGTGTTATTTAGGTAGAAGGAATGTATGCCCCATGAAGGGGTGAAAAGCTAGCATTGTGTACATGAAAACATATTTGAAAGTGTGCAGAGGATACTATATTTGAAATTCTAGTCCCTGACAAACTGGAAAGAACATGTTGGTTTATCTGTCCTCTGAAGACCTTTTCAGTTCTAAAAATTTGTGATTTTACATGTGCTAAATGAATTTGTCATAAATATAAATTTGTGCTATTTATTTTAAAAGAGCAATGAGTAGAAAGGATATGCCAAACTGTTAATCATGATTGTCTCTAAGTAACTTCACCTGGGGATGGGGAAATGGTGAATTACAATTTTGATTTTTAAAAATACTTTATTGACATATATTGTTTGGATTTTTACGTTAATTTTCTATTATGGGAAAATAATACAAAATAAAATTCTTCTTTCCCCGAGTTTGGATGGTTAACTTTATACTATCATCTGTTTTAACCTTAGAGCTGTACTCTTTCTGGAGGCAAACATCATGGTCCTGTTGAAGCCCTGAAACAAATGTTATTTAATCTTCAAGCAGTACAAGAAAGTTTTAATCAAAATAAGACCACAGAGCCAAAACAAGAGATTAAACAAGTAAGCACAAACATGATTTATGAATTGAGATTTGTAAACTTGTATAAAGATTTTTACATCTTTTTATAGACATAGTTTTATGTTATTAAGCATGCCATATAACATGTAAGTGGCAGTAGTCTTCTTTTTTTTAGGAAGTAATTTACTCACATTTAATTCTGTTTGATTTCTATAGGTGTTTGTCTCAAAACAGATTGTTCTATTTAACTTACGGTTATAAATCCAACATCTTAGTTATGATGATGTTACAACTATGGTATGAAAGGGTTGTAAGAGTTGTTTTTTAATGAGCTACAAAATTAATCTATATGACCCATCTTCTGGTAGTTATATTTGGGGAGGCCTAGAAAACTTTTCTTTTTTTTTTTTTGAAACAGAGTCTTGCTCTGTCGCCAGGTGCCAGTCTGGAGTGCAGTGGTGTGATCTTGGCTCACTGCAGCCTCTGCCTCCCGGATTCAAGCAATTTTCCTGCCTCAGCCTCCCGACTAGCTGGGACTACATGCACGCACCACCATGCCCCACTAATTTTTGTATTTTTAGTAGAGATGGGGTTTTACCATGTTGGTCAGGATGGTCTCGATCACTTGACCTTGTGATCCGCCTGCCTCGGCCTCCCAAAGTGCTGGGATTACAGACGTGAGCCACTGTGCCTGGCTGAAAACTTTTTCAATGTTAGATTTCTCCACACACCTTTGTCATTTGAAATTCAATTTTGTTACCATGTGTTTATTGGCTATTATAAATACAGTTATATCAAGTTTTATTTTAGGGCCTTTTTATTTTTTCAATTTGTGTATCTCCTGGGAATTTGAAAATCTCTTTCTGTTTGGACTGCCATTCCATATGATGAATTTTTTTCCCCACGAAAGTATAGTGTTTAAGAACAGAAGAGTTTCTGTCTTCCCAAATATGATTGTAAAATCTATCACTTACTAGCAAATGCAGTATTTGTGCAAATCATTTAACCTCTTTAGTTTCAGTTTCCTTTTTAAAAATTATTTATTTTTAATTGACAAATTATATATATATATATATTTGGTGTACAATATGATGTTTTGAAACATCATGGAATTGCTAGGGAAGCTAATTACCTCTCATACTTTTGTGGAAAACATGTAAAATCTACTCTGTTAGTAATTTTCAAGTATACAACATTTTATTAATTTTAGTCACCATGTTATACAATAGATCTCTTGAATTTAATCTTGCCTAACTGAAATGTTGTATTCATTGACAAACATCTCTGTAACTCCCTGTCCCCACACCCAGATTCTACATATAAGTGAGATTATTATTCAGTATCTGTATTTCTGTGCTGGGCTTATTTCACGTATCAATTTCCTTTTCTGTATAGTGAGCTTATGGAGAAGATAAATTGAGACAAACTGTATAAAGTACTTAGTATAGTGCTTGGTACGTGGTAAATGTTCAATAAATGACGGCTCTATTATTGTCATTGTTTTATGTTATTCAGTAGATTTATGAAATTTAGTTTTCATTGCAAATGAGATGATCAGCTTTTGAGAAGCTCCACAGCCTGTACATTTGAGGTGTATTTCTTAATTTCTGTCCTTACATTCTGATAATCATAACGTTAATATGTAGAGTTTAATCTATCCTTTCCCCTCTCATTTTAAACATCATTGAGATATAAGCCTGTTCAGTGAAGTCATAATTTTAAGCCAAGACTTGATTTTTAATGGACGTATATGTAGAAGTAGACTTTAGGGCAGTTGAGAAATGGCTGTTGTAGTGTTTTTACAATAAATGGAAAATAAAAATATTTAATGCTCTCTTGAAAATTATTTGCTAGAATTATTTGGAAATGTAGAAAATACTTTTTAATGTTTTAATCACATTTTAAATAGCATTTAGTTTCATAGTTATGTAATATTTTTAATATTTTGTTATATTTGGTGTTTTTAATTACAGGTTTCAGAAGATGATTTCTCTAAATTACAGTTGAAGGAAAGTATGATTCCTATTACTAGGTCACTTCAGAAGTAAGTATTTTTTGTTAATAAGGGTACAAATTCATCTTAGCCATTCCTTTGACTCAAATCAAAGTTACAGGGTAGAAGTAAGTAGTTTTAAGAGTAGCACTGCTAGGCATATTTAAGCCTCTTGGAGTATACTGTTTAATCACATTGAATAGCACTGTTTTCTTTTAAACTTGTGCTTTCTCCTATTCTAAATGTTCTAAGAACCTAATGAGATAGCCTTAGAGCCCTAAAATACAATGGATATGAATGACTCATTTTGAGTATTAATAGCAACAATTTATGATAGTATTTGTGTGAGTATCCTATAACAGTAACTTGTTATGAAATGTGTTTTCATATATTCTCTACAGAATAAATATAATAATAAATGGATGATTATTTGGAACATCACTACAGAAATCTAAAGTAGGTATAATGACCTGGATATAAAAATAGGTCTAATTTTTTTTAGTCACATTGTCTTAAATAATAAAATGGAGAAAAATACAAGTTGTTTCTATAGTCATGATATTGACAGAAGAGAAGGGTATTTATTTTGGAGTTTGTTGTATGACTATGAAGTGTCCTCAGAAGATGGAATGCTTTGCTTAGGAAATACTGAGGTTAAAAGTTTCCAC
Organism: Callithrix jacchus; assembly: GCF_049354715.1. Classification (NCBI taxonomy): domain Eukaryota; kingdom Metazoa; phylum Chordata; class Mammalia; order Primates; family Cebidae; genus Callithrix; species Callithrix jacchus. Next base: position 97,553,511 of record NC_133514.1, read on the forward strand.
TCTAATAACACTGTATCCCTTGGCAAGTACCTTTTGTACTTAGTATTTGCTTAGTCTTCTATGATCGAATGAACTGGTAGAAAAATAAAACACTAGACATAGAAATTTTTGAATCTAATTGTCATAAATACGTATATAGTTTTCATAGTCAAAATATATCATGTATGATAACGTTTTTCTCTCTACTTAATTTATTATCATCAGGGTGTAAATAATGCACCTTTGTTTGTAGCTTGCCATATACTGGGGTATAATGTTTCATACCTAGTAGAATTCAGTGAATAATGATAGTAATAACCAGCAAATGTCAGTTTTCTATGTGCTATTGAATATAATTCATGTGATCATCACAACCCTATGAGGTAAATACTATTATTATCTTCATAATACAGATTAGAGAAAAGGCATGCAGTAGTAAAGTACCTTGCCCACTGTTACATAGCTAGTAAGAAGTGGGATTCAAAGCAGGCAGTCTGATTTGAAAGTCTGTATTTTTAACACTCCTCTCATTAATAATAGTGGTGAATTACTCATTGAGACTAAGTGCAGGGCCTCAGTTGATCATCTAGTATGAAGACTTCATTTTGCTTTAAAATTTGAGGTGAATGACCGTAAATTTTCCATTGCTCTTTAAAGCATTGATACTGAACTTGTCACAGACCTAAATGTGTTTTCTGAGTTAATGTACATACCCTAGATGTTTTTCTTGGTGAAAATGAACACTGGATTGCAAGTCATTAAATCACCACAAAAATCAGTATTGATCTATAAGTGCTTTTACCATTTGGTCAAATTTTTTTTAATAGTAGCTTTTTCTTCTACTATTAACAATCAGTAGTCTTACCTGTATATGGAGTTTCATTTTTAGAGAGAGTAAGTTTACATTTTGTTAGATGGCCTTTAGTTATTAATCCTGTTGGATTAACTGAGCAGTCTTAATTTGCCTTTGCATTTCAAAAGTATTATCAGTAAGATGTTTGTACTGTAATGAAGTAAGCTTAGACTTAACAAAAGTTACTTTCGGTCTGTAGATTAACTGTTTTAAGGACAATCTAAATTTACTTCAGTCTCAGAATTCCTTTTTCCAGGCTGCAAAATATTCTGGTTAGGTATATGGTCATCTTTTCATACTTCAGATATTTCAAATGTATTTGAAAATTTCTAAAATATTTCTAAAATATTTTAAAAGTTACTGATTATATTTTGTAGGCTTTAATGGCCTTGCCTAAGGTAAAAGTCCTATTGTGTCTCTTTACGTTCCTCAAATAATAGTTTTTGTTTTTAGTAATTTGGGTGGCTAACCAGTTTTAAGATACCTTTCATTAGCCATAGCATACTCTAAGCTCTTAGTCTGACCTTTGTTTACTCCCTTAAATACTCAGTTTTCTTATATTCTTCAGTGAGAAATATCTGCTCTCTAGGAAGACTTATTGGAGCTGGGATTACAGGCACATGCCACCACAGCCTGGCTAATTTTTGTATTTTTAGTAGAGACAGGGTTTTGCCCAGGCTGATCTTGAACTCCTGACCTCAGGTGATCCACCTGCCTCAGCCTCCCAGAGTGCTGGGATTACAGGCGTGAGTCACCATGCCCAGCCGAGTCCCGTAAAATTTGAGTTATTTTACCTCTGATTGCTTTGGGTTGAATTATTGTTACTTAGTCAATGAAGGTGAGAATTTCAAAAATTAACTGAAGTTGCCAAAAAGGTGGGAGAATTGAGAGTCTTCTTATTGCATTTGAGTAAAAGTGTCCAAGAAGTGTACAGTACAGAGAAATAGCTATATATGCAGTAATTAATACTACTAGTTTCCTTCCATCTCCTTGTCCTGGGTAAAGTGGAAAATGTAGTTTATTATACATTTATTGAACAACTACTGTGTATAAAAGACTATAGAATAGAGTTTTGTAGTCATTACCTTTCCACTCACCATAAATGGAAATTATTAACACTGGAAGTTACTGCACAACTTATTTTTTTAAATTTTATTTTCTTTATACAAACTTATTGGAGTAGTCAGCAGCTTCCCCCACACTTAATAAAAATGAGTTTTATTTAGATTTGTAACTAATCCTTAAATGTTATTTTAAAAAAATAGCTATCTTGAAATGTAAATGTTAAAAGTTATTTTTGTGTTTTACTTCTTAACTAATATATGCAGGGTACCTAAAGAAAAGATATCATTTCACAGAGCTATAATAAAAATTACTTGAAAAAACTGTTTTTGTTAAGTGATACAAATGATACCTATTGTTTCTTGTTAGGCCATTTGGGAGACTATCTTAAAAAGGTTAATGTCAAATAGTGTAATTTTTAAAGTAAGTGTTTATAGAACTTTAGATAAATTATTTTAACCCTCAATTATTCAGATCTCAAGGTTTGATAAGGAATAACTCATACCAATTTTGAATAAAGTAATCACCATAATCACCATCTTATTTTTTTTGCTATCTGCATTGGCTGTTTAGTTCATAATACTTGGTTTATAATGTGTTTATACTTTTTGATGAAGGGCTTTGCACCATTTATCTCGCCTGAGAGACCTGGTTGATGATGCCAATGGAAAAGAGTCACCGAAAATGTGAAGAGGAAAATGAAACTGTCACCAAAATAAATAGTCACCACAGAACAAATATTTTTTTCTATTACATAAACTGACAAAGTAAATATAAGCCATATATTATTTTGTAATTGGTTCAATGATTATATATTTCTAAAACACTGAACTTAAAAATACCCATAGGTTTTGTGACCTATTTTTATTTTACGCCAACATATTAGAATGTGACTGCAAAGACCCGCAATATATCCTAAAGTCTTTCTTTCGTCTTCTGACCAGCGAATGTCTAATATTTAAAGATGGATGACTTCTGTTCTTGAAACCTGTGTGGATTTAACCTTCTTCAGCATCCTTAACATTTTATTATCTGGCTCAGGATCATTAAGAAACTTACTGGTTTTTATCCAAAATCTCTTACGTTAAATAGACTTTTTTTTGGATATAGTTAGCTTCACTTTTAAACAGCTTAAAGGAATATCAAAATTGTTATTGTGTATCTCATCTATATGGCAGTCTGTTGCTTTTAAGTTTTCATAAATTTAATATTTAAGATACATTGTATTTGAAAAATTACATTAATAGTGGAGTGATACAGTGTTAAAATGAATTTTATGTTGTGACATTCAAGAGAATCTTCTCATTTAATTAGTACTTTGATTCTATATAAGATAATCTTAATGTTTAACAGTTTCCAAAACCTTTTTGGGGGTATATTTAAGAACTTAATATTTTGATATTAGATTGTTTCCCAGATTTTAATTTTGGGATTAGCTCAAACTAGTGAAAATTATGACTTAATGACCAATCGTTTTATGAAATTTGATAACTAAACTTAAAATGAATTTGGAAAATCAGAAAGCACCTATATTTTAGAGATATTTTGTAAGAGTTGTGCTTTCTTTAACACAATCTGTAATCTTAAGTTTGTCTCTAGCTGGAACCGAACAAAGCTCTACAATTTTGCAGTTTTTATGAAGCACTTATTATTAATCCTTAGAATTAAGTCATAAAGTGTAACTAATACAGTGCATTACAGCCTGATAAAATTAAAGAGTACTATGAATATCTATAACTACTACAAATTAACACTTCACTCAGTTGATAGCATTTTTGCTCAGTAGATTTATTGTCAAATAGGAATTTCTAAGCACATTGAGTCAAAGCATTTTTTCCAAGTTATTAAAGCATAATTTAATGTATTTGTTAGAAGTGACTTGTCAAACTCTACAGTGAGCCCTGTGGGTTTTTGTTTTGTTTTGTTTTGTTTTTGCCAGTGAGTGTTTCACCACACTGCTATGGCCAGTTTGAGAGGCAGTTACCAAGAGGTTTGTTTTGTTTGCTCTGTGGAGATGCTTTTGCTACTGACATTGCTTTTCTGATTATAGTCTGCTTCATAGAAAAGAGCCTGCATAATCAAACAAGGAACTACTTTGAAGATTAAAGTATGCCTGGCTATTAAAAATACAGATTTTATGTGGTAAACATCAGGTAGGTCTGGGTGGGTTATGTTCTCGGCCTAGCAAAATCCTCTATTCGACAAGTTCTGAAGAAGGCAGAGAAGATAAAGGCATCAGGTGGTAACTTCTAATTGTATGTTAATTATATATTGATCATACATAACAAATACTATGCCTGGAAATTATAATGACTGAAAAGCACCTATTTGGTTAGTGTTTCTATCTGTGAGAACATATCTCCAATACTAAATGAGATAAGCCTGTTCTAAAATCTTACAGCCAAATTTTAAGAAACTTGATTATGCTTATGAAAGGAACATTGTTTTCTCTTGTTTTAAATATGGAGAGGTATAATCCTTTACCTAAGAAAAGAATTAATTTTAGCAAAATGATTCCTTTCAACATTTTTATAAGAAATATCTAGGGAAAAATTTATAAGAAATATCTTATAAATCTATAAGATTTATAAGAAAAATAAATCTAAACTGATAACTATTCAAGACATTCTCTAAATAAGATATTTAATTACAAGCTCCATATCTCAGGGTCCTTTTTAGGTTTCCAGGGGAAAAGAGCAGGATAACAGTATGGAGACTGCTAAGTTGAGAATTTAAAACAAGTGAAAGCATGAGATTTTAAAAGCTGCATTGTGAATATAAAATTTTTATCAATCCTTTGCTCTTATTCTTTTAGATATATTAAGAAAATAGAAGAAATTAAGAAATTTTAATAAGATGTTTCGGATCTTTGAGTATGAAAATATAACAATTTAAAAGCCTAATTTCAAAAACTATTTGAGATCAAGGGACAGTGTTGTCACCAATATGAAGATTCAAGACTGAACTGTATTGTCTTTACTATCAATAAGAACTTTACTTTCAGTTTTTTCTCCAACAATAGAGATTTCTGACCAAATTAAGGAACACTGTTTTCTTGGGTCTGTTTTGAGTATATGTCATTATAGTTATAGTCTTTCTTGTTAAAATGTATAATTGTGGGGTTTTTGTATTGTTTAGTATTTAATAGTGTATAATGTTTTGTTAAATTATACGTGGTTATACCAAAATATTTCCCAAAGATAAATCATGACAAGGTTCTCTGTTTATTCCTGTGTTTTAAATACATAGAATTGCTCTTGTAGATTTGAATTTTTGTTTCATTTTTTCTGTCCCACCCTTCACTCTCTGTATCTCAGAACCTTTTTGATAGAAGTGCTATCCAGAAGTGAACTTGTAAAAAGGCAAGTAGCATGAAAGGAGACAAAAAAAAGCAAAATACCAATGTAGTGGATAATTTCTGAGCACTTGAAGTTTCTTCAAAAGTGCAAGACTATGTGTCTTCCTATTAGATGTATAAATTGGGTATTTCATGCCTAATTAAAGGTCATATTGGATCATAAAGTGATTGGGATAAATTGAGGCCTAAACCTGAACACATTGTAGAGTATATTGTTAGAAATTTTTCCTGTGATATTTGAAGTTATTATTTTCCCATTTCCTTTTCTTTTTTTCTTTATAAATCATATGTCCCTACGAATGTTTTCCCGTTTTTGTTTGGACCAAAAAAAAAAAAATAGTTTTTTATCTTCCCAGTGTATTGTCCTGCATTGTCCTTACCCTAGATCAGACACTTCTATGTAACAGTTTTTCTCATAATGTAACAACTTTTATCCACCCTTCAATACCTTCACTGGGACTAGTTCATTCATTTTCAAATAGCTATTTCAACCTTTAACCTCTCCTGTCTTTGTCTTCTATGCAGAAGCCAGAGTGACTGGTCTTGGTAGGACTCTGTTGTGTATCACCACTCTGACCTTACTGATTTGTTTCAGCAAATTTGCTGTAAAGTGCTTTGTTCAGATTCCCCTCCAACATTATTTATATACCCTCATCTTTGTGCATATTATTTCTCATGCGTGAAATACTCAAGTTTTATTCTTTTAACCTGCTGAGTCTGTCCCGCAGACTCTGGCCGAGCGATGGATGAAAGGCGTACTCAGACACAGATATGCAGTGAAAGAGTGCTAGGGGACCGCCTGCAGAGTGAACAGTCTCAATAAACTGGCACTGCTTGCTTTTATTCAGTACAGACAATGCTGAAAGCCTGGAGCCAACATAATCTATTGGTAATTAACATTGTTGTCCCCCTTGCAGGGAGCAGTCTCACATGTTGATGATTAAAGGTCAGTTTCTGGACAATATAAGCAAACCAGCCTATTTAGATAAATCCCCCTACATTCCCTGGTACCTACTCCTCGCTCTTTGCCTCAGGGTAAGAGAACAGCTGCCTTCAGCGTATTCTTCCCTGAAGCTTTGCAAAACCTTCTGACCTTTCAAGAAAGTTTGCGGGTTTCCCTATAACTTCTCCCACCACCCTGACCAGTCTCCTACATCTCCCCCTTTTCTGTTTTTTTCAAATCAGGTTTTGTTGAAGAGTACTGATGTATGCCGCAACAGGTTTGTCAGGTGCAGCAGTTAGAGCTCTTGTTCTGGCTTTGCATCCTAGATTTAGTAAATAACGTAAGACAAACGTGAGTATAATTAGTGTCATTCTTTCCCAATTAAGGAGTGATACGTAGCATTACTTGGCACCTTAGTCCAATGTGTGCCATGACTGAGGGACCCCACCAGGGGTATGTCAATCCTTTCTAGCCAAGCAGTTGCATTGTTAGGGGCTGGGAAGGAGGTGTCCATCCAAAGTAACAGGGTAGAAGAAAGGTGGATCCCGAAGATGGACCCAATAGAGTATAGCAGGTGCAGGTTGCAGGCAGAGTGAGAATAAGAAAGGTTAATACCCTATGAGTCACAGTGTACAACAGAAAGCATAGCAAGGAACAGCTTATCTGGAGTGAATGGTGTTTGTGTTTGGAGCAGGATTTGCTCAGCCTACTGAGTTGTGTTCTTCACCATCCCCCAGGTTGTGTCCGGGTCTGTGGGTCCTGTAGCATCATTTCCTTCATTTCTGGTACTGGGTTGGGTCTTAGCCACACTCTGGTATGGTTTGATGCATTGTGCTGGAATCCAAAGAGGACCTGAGGAGGTGCAAACATAAGCGTGTCCTCTTCCCCATTAGCAAATCATTTCGACCGCACCATGCATTACTATTGACATCTTTTCATAAAACCACAGGTTTTATGTCTTGAGGGGCATTTGCAAAATGCTTCTCTATGGCTGATTAAAATTTATCATCTAAATTTTAAAAATTATGGGTAAATAAGGCTTGTACCAATAGTATTGCAGGGTTCTTATTACCCCTTTTTTTGTTTTCTGAGCTTTTTTTTTTGTTTGTTTTTTGAGACGGAGTTTCACTCTTGTTACACAGGCTGGAGTGCAATGGCGCGATCTCGGCTCACTGCAACCTCCACCTCCTGGGTTCAGGCACGCGCCACCACGCCCAGCTAATTTTTTTTTTGTATTTTTAGTAGAGACAGGGTTTCACCGTGTTGACCAGGATGGTCTCGATCTCTTGAGCTGGTGATCCACCCGCCTCGGCCTTTGAAAGTGCTGGGATTACATCTGAGCATATTTTTAAGGGTGGAGTGTATGTATTCTACTATGGCCTGTCCTTGGGAGTTATACAGGATGCCTGTGGAATGTTAGATGTTCCATGTCTGACAAAGTTGTTGAAATTGTGAGCTGGCATAGCTGAGGGCCACCCCATAAATGCAAAAGTTGAGAGAAGATGTTTAATGACATATCAGGCAGACTCTCCAGGAAGAGCATGAGTGCTAATTAGTTGGGAATAGGTATCAATGATACATGTACATATCTTAGTCTTCCAGATTCAGGGATGTGCATAACATCTGCTTTCCATAAGTGATTAGGTTCTAGTCCTCTAGGGTTAGCACTTGTTGAAGGAGGGGACATACCTGTGAGCTGGCAATCCGGGCATTGTAAAATAATTTGTTTAGTTAGTCTTTGGGTAAGTTGAAATTGTTTTGTTAAGTTTCTCTAATTCTGGTGGAAAAATTCATGTGATGATTGGGTGGCTTTGTCAAGAAGTGATGTCATAACCTGCATGTTTGCTTGATCATTGCCATGCACTAGTGGGTCAGGCAGTGAACTGTGGGCCCGAATGTGTGTGATAAAAATAGGATGTGTGTGTTGATCCAGCAATTGCTGAAGTTGAAAAAGTGTGCACAGGGTGGGCTTGAGAGTGGACTTAATGAGGGCTGTCTCAAGGTTCTGCCATAAATAAACAGAGTAAGCCAAGTCACTAACAATATTGATAGTCTGAGTGGAAAAGGTGTTTCTAGGGCCAATATTAGGGCTCCAACCTCAGCTCTCTGAGTCCTAGTGAATCTAGGTTGAGCGAGGGAGTTATGCGGTTCCCACCAGATAGCCACTTTTCTATTTTTATCAGTCTTAAAAAGCGTTAAAGTGTTAGGTATGCGGGAGTGAAATACCTTTGTAGGCATAACTACAGGAGTACGAGGTAAGTAGGAAGGGTATATTCTATATGACCTGCTATTAGGAGAGTGCTCTCTGAAGGTCTAGAAAAAGGGGCAGGAATGCTTCTAATTGTTTTTTACTTAAGGATACTCTTAAGACATCAGGGTCATAACCTAGCAATTGATCACATTGTCTGCGACTTGTATAGATGACTTTACTAACTAGCTGGACATAGGGTGTTTTAGTCCTGGAATGTGAGTTAAAAAACCCATTTTAGGAAATGTAGTCCTGGGGCCATCTGCCCTATTAATCCTGTCAGAGAATGTTTAGTAGGAGAAACAAACAGTTGTGCTGAGTATCGTGGGTCTATGCAATCTAGCTGCTGCTAAGAAATAGCTTGCCTCTCTTTCCTCAATTTCTCTTTTTGCAGCAGGGGTTAAATACTTGGAGGAGTCCAGGGTTGCCTTGCTCTTTAGGACAGAAAACAGGTTTTATACTGTATCAGTAGTAATGCCCAAGGTGGGGTGAAGCCAGTTAATACCACCCAGGAATTTTTGATAATCATTTAAGGGGTTTGTTAGGATTTAATTTAACTTTTTGAGGTCACTGACCAGGAAGTTAGTAAGTATCCAAGGTATTTCCAAGGAGAGGACATCTGTAGTTTGTCAGGCACTATGATTAAACCTCTTAACTGTGTATTCCTTTGACAGAGGCATATAAATTTAAAAGTATTGGCTCCACTCGGGCCGTAAGTAAGATATCATCCATAAAATGGATGATCTTGCAATTAGGAAATTCTTTTCTACTGGGGAGCAAAGCCTGATTTAGATGTTACTGACACATGATAGGACTGTTTAGCATTCCTTGAGGAAGCACTTTCCAGTGAAATCAGTGAGCTGGCCATTCATTATTGGTATTGTAAAAGCAAATTTTTCTCTGTCTGGTTCTCCAAGGGGAATAGTTTAAAATCAGTGTTTAACTATAGTTTATAATAATGACTATAGGCCAATCTCGAGGAATCACCATGGGGAAAGGAAGCCCCTGTTGAAGGGGCCACTTAGGTTGCAAATTAGCATTGATATCCTGTAAGTCATGCAAAAGTCTCCATTTACCAGACTTTTGGGGAAGGATGAAATGGGCGAATTCCAAGGGCTGTCTGATGGTTCTATATGGCCAGCTGTTAATCGTTCCTCAACTAATTCGTGGGCTTGTTGTAATTTCTCTCTTTAAAGGCCACTGTTCTACCCAAATAGGATTTGAGAGAGCCACATGAGGGGCTGGAGAGGAGTAGCAACAGTGGCCATTATTAGAAAGGAGTCTTATGTTCATATAGTTTATTAAATTCTGCCTTCTAGAGGAGGAATTGACTGCCGTCTAAAGTTGTTTTAGGTGGCACTGACCAGTCCCATGGGGTCATACAGAAGTTGTCTGCTATGGTCTCAATCCTTTTGTAAATGGGCTAGCAGCTCTGTTTTCTCTAATGCTTTTTCTTATCTCTTTATAAGTGTCAGAAGTAATGGGTTCAGACACCCGATTGCCTGGTTGATCTTTCATCACCAGGCAGGCCAAGAGCTCCCCTTCTAATGCCGCTTGCCTAAGACAGGGTCCCATAACTGTAGTGTATCCCTTGTCTTTTTTCCAATTTATTGGGGGAGGGGGCTCAGGAAAAATATTCGTTTCCTCTTTGGTATCTTTACCCTGTAACGGCAGAGTTGAGGGAGGAGGAGGAGGCAGTAAGGTAGGTGATGATTCCTCCTCCCGTCCCTTTTTAGGCTCTTCTGTGTCGAGTAGGGCCAAAGAAACCCTGTCTAAGGCCCATAAAGTTAAGGATATTACTGAGACCTGTAGCCCTTGTGCATGATGTTGTTTAAGATTTCTCACCACTTGTTCCCAGAGCTCTAGGTCTAGTGTACCTTCTTCTGGGAACCATGGGTTATGGGAAACAATAGTTTGCATTAGGTTTCTTTTTTTGTGTGTGTGAGTTGGAGTCTTGCTTTGTTGCCCAGGCTGGAGTGCAGTGGTATCATCTTGGCTCACTGCAACCTCTGTCTCCCAGGTTCAAGCGATTCTCCTGCCTCAGCTTCCTGAGTAGCTGCGATTACAGGCACATGCCATCATGCCTGGCTAATTTTTGTATTTTTAGTAGAGACGGGGTTTCAACATGTTGACCAGGCTGATCTCAAACTCCCAACTTAGTGATCCACCTGCCTCAGTACACTAAGTTTCTTAATTGAGACTGCGAAAACGAGGCTCCACTAGCTTTAAGCAGCTGTTTCAGTACTTTCATATGCTATTTCTGTTGAGGGGATAACTGTTGTCCCTTGATGAAACCCTAGCTTGAAAATTCCCTTGAACTTGTGAATCCTGAGCAGGCACCAATGACTTACTGACTGTGCAGTCTCTACACCTTCATTTTCGAGGGTTCCGTTGTGATTCGTTACAGTGTTCCTCATGGGGCACAGCTGCGCAGTCTGTCTTGCATACTCTGGCAGAGCCACGGATGAAAGGAGTGACAGATTTCACTGCATACTCCAACACAGGTATGTAGTGAAAGATCACTAGAGGGCTAGGGGACTGCCTGCAGAGTGAACAGTCACGATAAGCTGGTACTGCTCACTTTTATTCAGTACAGACACAATGCCGAAAGCCTGGAGCCAGCACAATCTACATAATTAACATTGTTGTCTCCTCTTGCAGGGAGCAGTCTTACACATGGATGATTAAAGGTCAGTTTCCAGACAATATAAACAAGCCTATTTAGATAAACTCCCCTATATTCCCTGGTACCTACTCCTTGCTCTTTGCCTCAGGATAAGAGAACAGCTGCCTTCAGCTTATTGTCCCCCAAAGCTTTTCAAAACCTTCTGACCTTTCAAGAAAGTTTACATCTTTCCCTAGAGTTTCTCCCATCACCCTGACTGACCTCCTATATTATCTAAAGCTTACTCTTACATTTCTTTAAAGCTCTGATTAAATATTTTATTTTGTCCCCAAATGTTCTAACTGTCCATCAAAATGTGGTAAGTTGGCCTTTCTTTTTACTTTTCTTGCCATTCATTTAGCTGTTATATTTTGTTTTAATGTTTTGGATGATGCCTCTTATACTACTTTGTATTCCTAGGCAAGGAAATGTATATCAAAATATATTAGGTGATTGATTCTGTTTTATCTTATCTCCTTGATGATGGTACCTCTTATACTATACAGAATCAAGAAAAAGGAAACTGCATTTTAAATAGTGGCTTTAAGTATTGACTGATTATTTTAAACCTGGTTTCCTATATAAGGTTGTAAGCTCAAGATAAAAGAGACCACATTCTTTACTTATGTGAGGTTCTAGAAACTCTTTATTTCTTTTTAAAAAACATTTTGATAAATTTTTTTTTAAATTAAAAACTTTTAAGAGCAATTTTAGGTTCACAGCAAAATGAAGAGGAAAATAATTTTTTCACAAAGATTTCCCATTTACCTCCTGCTTCTGCACATGAGTGAACTCCCATTTTCAACAACTGCCACCAGAGTGGTGAACAATTGATGAACCTACATTGACTCATCGTAATCACCCAGAGTCCATAGTTCACAACAGGGTTCACTCTTGATGTACATTCTGTGAGTTTGGACAGATGCATAATGACATGTATCCGCCATTGTAGCATCATACTGTTGCAGGACTTCCTCCTTAGTTTAGCTAGGAGCTGGGTCCTTGCCACATGGCTCTAAAATATTTTGCTTGCAGACACTTTGAAGTGTAAGAATAATGGAATTTATGGGGCAAAAAGGAAAATAAACAGGGACTCTCTGCAAAGCCAGAGTCCCAGCTAGTGTGTTTTCTTCCTCACAGATTGAATTCTGGGTTCCCCAGGAAGATGGGGGGCCAGGCTCTTGCCCACTGCAAACTGTGGTTCTGCCCTAGTGTACCCTCCTCTTAGTGCATAGGCCAGTTGGAATTTCTCTGGGGACCCCTTCCAACCTGGCTGTCTCATACCCTTCTAAAGTACATAATTGCCATTAGAATAACTAGGATGAAGACCGATCTTAACTTCTTCCTACTGACAGGGTCACCTTTTTGGGAAAACAGCAGTCAGAGCTTTCTCAGAGGCCTAAGGATTCTCAGCAGAAGGGGCCATTGTTGGAGGCTCCTGTTGCATGACCATTTGGAGTTTGATGGCCAGGTTATTTAAAAACTTGTATCAAAATGAAACAAAGGGAGGGGTAAGGAGAGCTCAAAAATCCTAAGGCCTTTACCAGTTTGCACAGGGATAGGTAGGTCAAAAGCCTGACTGGTAATAAAAACTTTTACCCTTTTACCAGCATGTTGGGATTCTGGATTTCCTTCCCCTGAGCCCAATCGTAAGTCAACTAGTTTAAGGTTTGGAAAATTAACTTCTCCCAGTTTGAAGGGTGTATCTGAAGGGAGTGACCTGTAGTATGGAGACACAATTACCTATCTGTGAAGAGAGGACATAGGAGGAAAAAAGAAAAAAGGGTGCTTTTCAAAGGAGTCCCAGGGGTTCAGGATGCATTTGAAAGGGGTACAAACTGAAGAAGAATGGCCACTTATCTAGAAAGAGGGTAGCAGGCATTCCTGGTTCCCTTCTCTTTTTAGCAGATACCTGGGGTATGTGAAGGAGAGAAGGAAGAGTATTTTCTTTCCCTCTTCCATCCTTGTATCTCTGAGTCCTGGTGACATTGACAGGTGCCACCATAGGTGTTAATGTGGCTTTCACTCATGTTAACAGAGGATCTGGAGGTGGGAATTATCCAATCTTCCCACATATGTCCTATTTCCCCTGCTGTCCATAGCCTTGAATTCCCTAGATCTCATTTATGCCATGGATACTAGCATGGCCTTTAGCCATGAAATGGGAAGCTTGGCTTAATTGACAGGAACCAGCCATGTTCACCTGCATTGTGCCTTTTAATTTTCATTATCATCTGTCTTTGGATCCCTCAGATCCAGTTTTCCTTCCTAGGGCTTTGACCTGAAGCTTGAAATTGAGTTTGGGACAGAAATATGTCTTGCGGGTATTTGCATAGATTCCTTATCAGAAGCCAAATGCTAAGGGGAAGCTGTGGAATTGAATCCTCCTCCAACAAGGGAGAGAAAAGGATGTCTTGCAACACACCCATATAACTGGTGGCTATAGTTTTGCTGCTAAGATTTGGGTACGTGGTGCTTGGCTTTAGTTCGCTCCCGTGGTCTTTCTCAAGAAGCAAACCTCCAAACAATGGGCATCCTATTTACTCCCATCACCTGGCAGGATTTTTAGGATAATTGCTCAGAACTAAAATATTGATCCAGATTTTTACATTACCCATCCCTGTGTTCTTTCTAAGCTGCAACTGGAGATTGCTGGTTGGATCACAGGAACAAGTAGGGTTATTCTAAAATGTAGGCAAAAACTTAAAAACAACAAATGAGTTTATAATTTAATAATAAATGTATGATAAGTTTCGATACAATTTCTCTCTTATTAGTCCTCATTTTTGTTGAAAAAACACAAATCATCATAGGACTAAGTGGTTTCCAAAATGGACTTTAGTCTTATACTTGACCGGATTATTTGCATAAAGTGCAGCAAGATAATTATTTCTACATAGTTCTTTTGGATTGGCTTTGATGGAACTCTATTTCACAGAGAGTCTCAGATGAGACGTTTTGAAGGTGAGCCCAGCCAGGGATTTTTATCTTCAAATACCTGTGAATAGGGTGATTCTCTCCTCTTATGGTCCCAAATAAACTTGGATGCCCTGGGCCTGTGAAAAAGTGACATTTTTTACTGACCACACACCCTGTACAGGGCCTATGTAGGCAAGGGTATGAAGCCAGTTCTTCCTATGGGGCTTTTAGCAGCTCTGCAAGTCAAGATTGACTCCTTAAAGGTAAGCATACCATTCTAGTCCAGCCCTTGGTAAAATAACCAGTTACTCCAATTGTATCCTGTTGCAGGAGAAAAATGGATTCTATTGCACTGATGCAAATAATAAGTTAATGGTATTCACAGATAATTTCCATATTCTAGAGGAACCAGGCAGAGAGAAATAAACATACTCCAAATTTTGTTCACAGGAGTATAACTTAATTAAAGGCCATAAATTGTTCAAAATAAGTTTTCTTGACTGAAAAACAGATCATGGATCAGCAATATTCCAAGCAAAAGTCAAAAAGATTTGCTTCAGCTTCCTGAGTTCAGTCTAGTTATCTCTTGTTTTGCTTTTCGTGAACACTTCAGCTCTTTTGAGTCCTGTATATTCTTCCTTTATTCCAATGTCACGGTCTCCAAAGTTATCAGAAACCTGTATTTGAAAGCACTGGTCAGAGTCCTATGGCTTATAAACCATCTTTTGAAAAGGATTGAAACAAGATAATGGTGAATAGCAAAATGTCCAGGGTAGTTATGGTTAGAAACACAATTGACAAGGAAGTTTGGTTATCTCGGTGTCTTACAATAACTTAACAACCTTAATTATGATTGATGGCATACACGTAGATATTAGAATTTTAGAAGTTCCGTATAATTTTGTAATATATATTAGCTGAACATCATTTTGGCAATCTCATATAGCTGAATACATCAAATAATTGTTTACCCCTTTTCTGGATGTTTCAGGGGGTCCTCTGATCCATCCAAAAAGGTAGGCATCAGGAAAGACAATTTTGAAACTGAAGTTTGATTTTGGGAAACCTGTTAAATATGTTAGAAGTTCAAAGCACTTGGTATTATGAAACAGAATTTCAGATTACGATAAGTTATTTTGCCAAAATAATGAATCAAAAATTTTAAAGAAGCAAAACCTTTTATAACCCTTTACAAATTTTGGTAAAGAGCAGATTAGCACCTTAAGAATACCTTGTTGTGCTTTTATTTTAATGCTCAATTTACAGAAAAATCATATACCTTTTTTGAGTTCAGTCAATATGTTCACACAGAGAACTTCTTCTGCAAGATTTATTCTTCAATTCTTTCACAACTAGTTTGACCCTTCAGCTTTATCTTATCTAATTAAAACAATCCTTTAAACCTAGGTAAAAATTTACATTTCCATGTCTTCTTATAACCTTTTACTAAAAAACACATTTTACTGTTCTTATATACTTTACATGTAAATATAGTTTTTGTAGTTTCTGTTACGTATTATAATGGTAACTCCTAGCAATTTTAACTTTAATGTAAAACCTAGTAAGTTGTTTTAATTGTGTGCCAGGTACAGCCAAGATTTGACTCCTTCCAGCATAATTAAGGGTGTGGTTAGTTTTATATGTCCACAGACCTTACCAGTTGTGCAGCAGGCAAGTCAGAGGGTTCTCAAAACCCCAAAAGCAGTATATAACCTCAAAACACTTAGCATACCTTACGTTTGTCATGCATGACTTAGTCCACCTATTTACATTTTGATGGCATCTGCTTTATACCAATAATCTTTAAGGCTGTTTTATTTTTTCTCAAAGATTAGTCATATGAAATGAAAGGTACCACAGCTTTTATCTTCCCTTTAAAAAATATTTGATCTAGGCCAGGTGCAGTGGCTTATGCCTGTAATCCCAGCACTTTGGGAGGCCGAGGCGGGTGGATCACGAGGTCAAGAGATCGAGACCATCCTGGTCAACATGGTGAAACCCCCTTCTCTACTAAAAATACAAAAAAATTAGCTGGGCATGGTGGTGCGTGCCTGTAATCCCAGCTACTCAGGAGGCTGAGGCAGGAGAATTGCTTGAACCCAGGAGGCGGAGGTTGCAGTGAGCCAAGATTGCGCCATTGTACTCCAGCCTGGGCAACAAGAGTGAAACTGTCTCAAAAAATAATAATAATAATAATAAATATATATATATTTGATCTAAACGCTGTGTTTCTAAACACCAAATTAATTAGAGCTCTCTTTACAGAGATCATACACACCACACATATAGCTACACAGATAGGCAGGAGAAAACTCACTCCCCAGGTGGAGCCCTGTAAGAAACAGGGCTAGGAAAACATGCAGAAAGGACTTATTCCCTAAGGCAGGATTGCTAAACAAAGCTTTGCCACTCTGCCATCATGTAAAACCAGATGGACGCCTGCAATGAACCATACAAACATGCAAAGCACACCAAATTGGCTACAGCTTAAGACCAGGCTCACAAATCCTTTTTCACAAAACTTTACAGAGAATATAAATAGTGATCCTTATCATTCCTAGCCTAGTAAAACATTTTCTAAAAGGAAAAACCTCACTTAAAAGTTAACTGCTGATGGCATGGAGAAGGGGAAGAAAAAAAAATTTAAAAATGCCTGAGGAAGAGCATCTTATTCTTATGCAACTGGTTCCTATACCAGGGAGAAAAGCTTAATTACTGTCTAATGAAGTTGAGCCCCTTGGCAGGGGAAGGGGAAGAGCTTGGGACATTCGCCAGCCCCAGCCAGGAGGGTAGGGGGAGTGAGGAGCCCCTGCTCACCTGTCTATCCCAAAAAAGAAAAGGCCATGGAAATGCCCCCAACCCCAGGGAGTGACAGGGGTGGGAGAACAGTTTCCCCTACCTTTAGAAGTCCGAGGATGAAAAGGCTTAGAAAGGATAGTGAGAGGCTTTGAGTCCCCATTTCACTCACCCCTTCTCAAGCCTCACATTGGGCACTAAAGCTATTGTAGGACTTACTCCTTAGTTCAGCTAAGAGCCAGGTCCTTTTGACACCGCCATGAAATTATTAGACTCGCAGACACTTTGAAGGGTAAGAATAATGAAATTTGTGGGGCAAAAAGGAAAAAAGGGAAACAGAAACTCTCTGAAAAACCTGAGTCCCTGCTAGTGTACTTCCTGCCTTACTCTGAATTCCATGTTTCACCCAGGAAGAGCCAGGCTCTTCCCTGCTGCAAATGGCATGAACTGTGGCTCCACCCCAATGTGCACTCCTCCCAGTCCACAGGCCTTTTGGAGTTTCTCTGGAGACCCATTCCCTTCTGGCTGCCTCAATACAGACTATTTTCACTGCCCTAAAAATCCTGCATGCTCCACCCATTGTTCCTGACTCCAGCTGCCTGAAAATCTGCTTTAAAATGCAGTACATTAAACCTGTTTTGGAGGAGCTATTTTTTTTTTTTTTATGTTGCTGCTCCTGTTCTTTAAGTAGGAGCAACAGTTGTGTATTTTGGATGACATAACTGTAAGTCTTCTGACCTCCTGTCCTCAAAACTGAGATTTTTGAGTTTTTAAGTGTTTTCCATTTCATCAGTTATATATTCAGTTTTACAGATTTAGGACTAAATCTAGGAAAATTCAGTTCATTATAGAGACTCAAGTCCATTTATGTTGCTACAGCAAAATGCCTGAGACTGGGTAATTTATAGAAAACATAAATTTATTTCTCACAGTTCTGGGGGCAGGGAGGTCCAAGGTGCTGGCAGATGTTTGGCTGTCTGGTGATGGCTGCTCTCTGCTTCTAAAATGGCACTTTAATGCTGCATTTTCTGGAGAGGAAGAACTTTATGTCATTACATGATGGAAGGGACGGAAAGCAAAAGGGGCCCAGATTCCTTCACCAAGCTCTTTTATAATGACATTGATTCTGCTCATGACTTAAACACCTCCCAAAAGTCTCCATCTTCCAATACTGTTGCATTGGGGATTAAGTTTCCATACATGAGTTTAGGGGAACACATGCAGACCACAGCACTGGGTTTTGCATTGTGTTGCTTTTTCAAGCCTGGCTTGATGATCACTGTTTAGGTCTAATCTAGAAGCAAACCACACAGTGATATTAAACAAGGGAAGTTTAATATAAAAGTTTTAAACCAGTTGAGGTAGAGTACCCAAGAAAGGGCAAACTTGGAAGAGAGAACCGAAAGTCTGGATTCAGACATTGTTGAATATAGGATAACTGTGGCCCATTGGATTGCAGTGAAGGTTACTGGTTTGCTTAGACCAGTGCTGGTGTTTAGTTACCAGACAAGCTGGAAGCCACACTATTGACTGTGTGCGAATGCAGAAGGAGTCAGGGCAGGACATCTGGAGCATGTGGTGTCTGTTTTGGGAGGGTCTTAGAAGGTGATCACCAGCCCAGATGAGGTCTGTAAAGTCACTAAGAAAATACTTTCCTGGAGTGTGGCTAGGACAGAGTGGCCCCAGATGTCTTCACACCCACTTCTTACTGATGGTGCAGCTGCCAGAAAGCAGCAGGAGAGTCCCTTTGGGGTAAATTTGGAGTTGAGAGACCATAAACTGATAACTAGTGCAGAAGCTGATTAGGTTCTAGGAAGGTTTTGGTGAAGTTTTATATTTACCATTTTATATTGGTAAATATAAAATGTCTCATCCTCCTTTGCCCTCCTTGTTTTGCAACATATTGCATAGCCTGTCCAAGAAATGTGGGCATATGGGTAAGGTAGTGGAAATATCAGGGCATTTAGAAAACTGAGGAACCATGAAAAACCTTAAGTCAATATTTTCAAAATCTAATGAATTTGATACGTTCATAAAGTACTTTATGAACTATAAATCTGGGACTACTGTATATATTTTGGAGTTACATAAATGGTACCCTCAATATATCAGGAGCATGGAGTATTCCTTTCGTTACTTTTCACCAAGATGGTCATATAGTTTTATATGAACAATTCTGGAAATGGAAAATTCTCTGCAATTCTAATACTTTGTTTCTTAGCATATTCTTGCTTCAGTTAAGTCATGATTTAAATATCTGTGTCTTCACATTTTGCTCTTAATTTTGCCTCTTAAGACAATTTTATATACATATTTCAGTCTTCCTAATGTTCAAAGCAATGGAAGTAATGTTCCATCATTTAGGCTCAATATTTCTAAATTATTTCTTTGGTAAAAGTTTTATTTATTCATTATTGTTTCACTTTTCTAGATGCTTTCCAGCTTTCAGTTTTTTTAATGTGGCACCAGATATCCAGAATTTATAGAGTAGAATGTGGAGACTCTATGTTTAATAGTTTATTATAGTACTTTATTTTACTAGTATTTATTTGACTCCTGGCACTGTGCTTGGGTGTGTGTGGCGGGGGCTGGGGGAACGGTGATCACAAATAAGGCATCACTCTACAATGAGGAACTCAGTGGAGGAAATATATAAACGGAGAAATGTATACTGCAACCAGGTAACTATTGTTTCAGATAAATGAAGATAGAACAATGGTGAAGAAGCACAGAAGATAGATCAGCTAAGTAGCCTGGAAAAACCAGGAAAGATTTCACTTAGGAGGGGATAATTGAGTTGATATAGAAAAGTTAACAGAAGTTTACCATCAAGGAAATTGAGTAGAAGGGTGTTTTTTTTTTCTAGCCAAGAGATAATAAGTGTGCAAAAACGGAGTGGTGAAAAGCCTGCTACAGAATTTGTTGAATCCGAATAGTGTGTGCTGTAAAAGAAATCTGGGCTTCAGGATCAACAGATTTATGATTCCACTATTTTATTAGCTCTTTACTGTGGGCAAGTGTCCTGACCTTGCCCAAGCCCTGTTTTGTTTTCTCTCTCTTTTTTAATACCTACTTTGCCGTTTTGTTTTGAGGATTAAATGAGAAAGTGTATGCCTGGCACATATGATCTCAGAAAATACTAACTGCCAAAGGTGCAATACATTTAGTTGAGGGAGACACTAGGAATAAGACGTAAAGCTGCTTTTGCCTCTAAGGCAAAAATATGCCCTCCCCATTCTATTCTCCAGCAAGAACTACAGCAAGAATAATCTTTTACAAACATGTCACGTGATGTTGTATCTCTTAAAATTTCCAGTTCCTTCCTTTCAGAATAAAACAGAAGTTTCTGCCATGGTCTAGAAAGCTCTACGCTATGCCAATATCTCTCAGTCCCCTCACCTAACAAAGCCAGTGCATTTTCTACCCCTCCATTTGCTGTGTAATTCAGCCATATTGGTCTTGCTGTTCTCAAACTACAAACATGAGTGTCTGCTTTCAGACCTCTGCGCTGTTCCCTCCATCTGGAAAGTCTTTCCTCAAATATTCCATGATTCACTCTCTCACTTCAGGTGTCTGCTCAAATGTCATTTACCAGAGGCCGACCCTAACCACCACCATTGTTCATGCCATTACTCTTTGCCCCTTTCCTCCTTTATTTTTCTTTAATTAATATTGAGGTTAGGACCTTTGTTTCATTCACTATTGTATCCCTAACAATTAGAAGAGTGCTTAGCAGTTATGTAAAATGCTCCAAAAATACTTGTTTTCTCAATGAATGAGGCTAAGAAGGTAGCTTGGGGGCCCATCTGAGGCACCTGATATACTCAGCCAAAAATTTTAGATTTATTCTGTGGGCAAAAGGAAGGGGATTAGCATTTTGATGCAGCCTAAAATGAATATTAATTTTTTTGTTAGTCGCTATATTGATTTGTGCTTGCAGTAAGTGGAACTTGTTTTCAGATACAAAAACCAACCATTTTTTTTCTTTCTAGTATCCAGTCCTTAAACCTGATGACATGGCAATAATACACTGTGTTAATTTCTTTAGATAGTAATGGAAGGTAGAATGCAGACTTATTGTTTTTGTTCAGAGATAAAGTTACTCTTAGTGAAGTTTCTATGATGTTTTGGCGTAAAATAAGTTCCCAGAATATAGTGTTTTTATAATGATGTTAAGAGGGCTGTTGATTTGTTTAGGTTGCAGTAGTAGACAATATTTAATTTATTGAATGATTATTGGGGGGGAGGGACACAAGTAAAAGAAAATAGAAATGAACACAGAGAAGTATCTTTTTACAGGTGTTCCAGAAGCATTGGTGACAGCCACCTGGCTCATGATGGTGCCCCTGAGGAAAAGTCAATGCCCCTTTAGATCATAAATATTCAATAATTTTTAAAAGGGAAATCTGGGGGAAACATAAAACTTTATTCAGAAGCAGATTTACTTATTTGAGACAAAGAATAATAGATATTCCACTAAAAATAAGCAAAGTGACATCAATCATACCTTAATAAAAGGGTTTTAAAAAAAGATGGGGGAAGAAAAAACGAACAGAGTCGCAGATATTTCAAAAATTTCTCTAGTTCTTGTTCTCTGTGTGTGTGTGTGTGTGTATGTGTGTGCGTGTGTGCATGTACATGGTTTTATGAGGCAGATTTCTTAGGAGGGTTTAAAATTTAACTGTCTTCTGTTTATTCTCTTATTAGCTAGAGTACCTTAGGCAAATTAACGTCTGATCTTCAATTTCCTAAGTGGAGCTATGGTATCTATCTCACACAGGTGTGAAAATTGAGTGAGGTAATGCTTGTAAAGTGCTTACTTAGCACAGTTCCTGGCATGTAATAAGTAATCCATGTTAGTTGTTACTGGTAAAAATAATTATGCCAGCACATGGTGTCAGAATTTCAGTCAGTAATGACTGCCTGTAGAAACAGACATTTTAATAGTAAGAACGGTTATGCTTTTTAATTCCACTAGAGGGCACCTTTCTCCTACTGTAAACCTGATGTAGGCATAAAGCATTATGACTCTGGCCCCAACTCCCCTTTAGCATCCTCAGCCTCACGATTCCTGTTAGACCACTAATAACCTCATATTGTGCCAGGTCTCTCCCTGGTTATCCTCCCTACACTCACATAATGGTAGGATGTTTTAGTCTTGGCACATGCTTTTGCCAGTCTAAAGGGGTGGTCCTTGAGAATGTAAAAAGTATAATAATAATTAGCTTTGGGTCTTCAGCAAGACATAGGCTTGACATAGTGAGCTAGGAGCAGAGATTCAAAGGAAATATCCTTATTACTTCTTACCCTGAGGCCTCCCTCCCATATGTATGATTAAATCAAGTGTACCTAGTGGACTGAACCAGTCTCTCCTATTTTAAGTCAGGGGAAAAAAAAAGAAAATGTGAGATGGGGAAAGAGGCAGGCAGAAAGGGGCAAAAAAATAAAAAAGGGGATGAGATAGAAATTTTCAGAAAATCACTGTAACTGACATATATCTTCAGTTGTGCCTGGGAGCTGGAGTCCCTGCTCTGGTTTCTGGAAAGCAGCATTCTCTATGACCCATGATCTTAGGTTCAAATGAAAAAGTGTGAACACAGTACCAACTGTGTACTAGGGGTTCCCTGGCTATTGGAAGTCTTCACTTGTCAAGAATGAGCCAGATCCTTCCACAGGCCTCCTTTTTTGGAAGATGCAAGTAAATCAAGAATCTGGTTCAATAATTTGAACAGTATCTTCTCAGGACCACACATCTGACCTTGAATAAAAAGTGGGCAAGTTAGGAATGATTTTGATGTTGACAGATTTGTGATAAATGTCAAAATTGAGACATGACTAGGAGGTTTTCCAAAAGGTAATTAAAAGTGGCCAATCACTGGTTCTGCTGGAACTAGATTATTAGCAATCTAGTAGAAATAATCATCCTTTTAATAAAGCAGGATCTACCCTGCCTGGATGAGGAGCCAATCAATGCTCATTAACTAGTTCTGATCATGTACCTTTCTAAATCACTATAGGTCTTGAACCAGGAAGTGGGGAGAAGTAAGATATGTACTCCAAATAAGGGGTAGGTAAACTATAGTTTGACTCTAGCCTAGTACCAGTTTTTATATGGCCTGCCAGCTAGGAATGTTTTCTACATTTTGAAATAGTTAGATAAAAATTAAAAGATATATCATATTTTATGACAAAATAAATTTAAACTTTAGTGTTAACAAAGTTTTATTGGAACATAATCACAGTTAATAATTTTTGTATTTTCTTTTCTTTTAGACACTGTATGGCTCTGTGTCCAGGGTGGAGTGCAGTGGTGTTATCACAGCTCATTCCAGCCTTGAACTCCAGGCTCACAGGATCCTCCCATATTAGCCTCCTGAGTAGCGGGGATTTCAGGCACATGCCACCATGCCTGGCTACATTTTTGTTTTTTGTAGAGATGGGATTTTGACATATTGCCAGTATGATCTTGAGCTCCTAGTCTCAAGCTATCATCCCTCCTTGGCTCACAAAGTGTTGGGATTACAGGTGTGAATGGCTGGCCCATTTTGATCCTTCCTTCCTTCCTTCCTTCCTTCCTTCCTTCCTTCCTTCCTTCCTTCCTTCCTTCCTTCCTTCCTTCCTTCCTTCCTTCCTTCCTTCCTTCCTCCTGCCTTCCTTCCCTCCTTCCTTCCTCCCTCCCTCCCTCCCTTCTCCCCTCCTCTCTGCTCCTCTCCCTTCCCCTTCCCTCCCCATGTCCTCCCTCCCTTCCTTCCTTTCTTTTTTTCTGATACAGTTTCACTCTGTGAGACCAGGCTGGAGTACAGTGGCATGATCTTGGCTCACTGTAACCTCTGCCTCCCAGGTTCAAGCAATTTTCTTGCCTCAGCCTCCTGAGTAGCTGGGATTACAGGCACATGCCACTACACCTGGCTAATTTGTGTATTTTTAGTAGAGACAGCATTTCATCATGTTGGCCAGGCTGGTCTCGAACTCCTGACCTCAAGTGATCCACCTGCCTCAACCTCCCAAAGTGCTGGCATTATAGGCCACCACGCCTGGTCCATTTGCATATTTTCTATGGCTGATTTTGCACTGGATTGGCAGTACTGACTAGTTGCAACAGAGACTGTATATGGTGTTTTCATCACTGCACTGCTGCTCCACACACTACAAATTAAAGTGATATCGTTATTACTTGACAGCATTTTGAGTGCTGCACATATAACTGTACCATAATGTTACTGGAACCAAGCTGGATCTGGCTGCATTTTCTTGAGGCCCAGTAATGAGAAGCAGACAAACTAGGAAAGAAGGGAATTTATTGCTGTAACCGGAAACAGGGAGAAGGCCAGAGATAATTCCACCAGACCAACTCAAAGTGTTAAAATTTTTTTAGTGCTCATATAGGTTGGGGTTATGTGCCTATGTGCATTCGCCTAAGTCTGTTGGTAACTAGTTTTGTTTCAGCTAGAAGATCAGAGGCAAAAAATGCTTGCTAAGTTCAATTTAAAGGGTCCCAGTACTTTCAGGGCCTGTCTACTGTGGTACAGGAGTGATTATTTCTATCTTACCTCCTTTATAGCTTGATCTGGAGAGCTGCCTTGCACTCTCCAATGAATCCATTAAAACGGCTGCCTGTTACCTTGACTCTCAGACAGGTCCTGGCACTAGGAATGTAAGACTGCCTCTATTATTTTGTCTTGTTCCAGGTTTGGGAGAAGTCCATGCAAGACTCCTGCTGACCATATGTTTCATTTCTAGGTTTGATGTCTGGGCACTGATTTCCCTAGGTGTAACTCTGCGCGATGTTAAGGCAGTTCTATGGACATTTGTCTGTGTAGCTGGAGTGCTATGCAGGCCTATCTGTGTGACTGTCATGGAGGCCTGTCTGTGTGATTGTCAGGGAGAATTGGCCTTCCACAATAGCATTGTATTTATTTGTTATTGCCAGTGCATAGCCATCATGTCAAAACAAGATGGGAAAAGTGAACTTCAAATGTCATACTTTTAGGCATGGTGGAGTGTAGATTGTTTTGTTATTAAATTAGAGGGCAAATCATCGTTTTCATTGTGCACTGACACTACAGCTGTGCTAAAATAATACAAATATACATTAACGTTACTAGGCTGAAGATCTATCATAATATTTCCAACTCACAGGAAAGTAAGAGTGAGATGAACTAGAACATTTAATATCATCACTGTAGAATTTCTTTACAAAAATAAAAAATTAAAATGAGGCCACTGAGTTTTGAGTGGCTCATTTGTTAATCAAGTAAAGAAATCTGTTTATTAATATTAGGTTACTTAAACTGAGTTCGATTGCAGCAACTGAAGGAATGTGTGCAGAGAAAATACACGTATTTAAGACTATTAGCCCTTTGGGGAGAACCGTTTTTCAAAGAGTTAAAGACATTGAGAGTGACATTGGTAGTCAAATAAAAAGCAGAGAAAAATTCATTTCAATGTTTTTTTTTCTTGTCTCTTGATGAGTCAGTGATGTTACTGATATTGCTCAGTTGTTTTTTATTTAAGGAGTCAATACCAAGTTTGAAGTGTTTAAATAATTAGTCTCTATGGATAGTCTGCAAATTACAATTACAGGGGGAATATTTTCAAAGAATTTGAGAAAAGCTAACCAAGAAACTTGAAATGGAATTTGCTAAGATTTATTAATACTCATTGTGGTAAAAATATGTGTGAAGCAGAAAAAAAGCTTAGTTGGCCAAATTTACAAATCTTGTCAAAATGTGGAATGTTTAAGGCCTATTCCTGGCATTATTCATTAGCGAGTTCTTTGCAGAAAATATTTGAGTCTACCATATGTTACTAATCCAATCAATAGTGAATTTCATTTACTCTTGTGGATTTAACCATCATCAGTTCGGCATTTTTTTGGGTCAGAAATAGAAGTTTAATCTTTTCTCTTGCCCTAGTAGGCAGCAGTTTGATAACTTAGTAGTTAAGTTTATGTGATATTTCTGAGTTAAGGGGAAAATTAAAATTTTTCAGAATGAGGAAAATCAGCTTCAACTATTAAGGAACACTATATGGCTTTGAAATTAACACTTGAGGTAGATTTCATAATGTTTCTCAATGAATTCCACTTAAAATTACAAGGTAAAACATCACATACATGCAAATATTATACTGTGGTAAAGTTATTTTGATGACAGTTAACATTAGAATCACAAATAATGTCAATCAGTTCTCATGTTTTCAAATGGTAAAACAAGAAGTGAAATCTCCACTCCTACACAGACTTGCAGTGGATGTAATTTCCAAGATCAAATTATAGTTTCAGCAGCACTTTTGGACCTCAATTCAAATGCAATTAAACATTCATTTAATTGTGCAATTGAGGAACTTTCACCTTACCTTCAGTTGGAGGTTATTAATGTAATGACATGCTGAAAGGCAAATATCAAGAGAAGAATCTAACAGAATTTCGTAAATGCTTTCTAATGATGAATATGTTCGACTAAAATAATATGTTTATGGATTGACATTACTATTGGGCAGTACCTATCTGTGTACGAAGACATTTTCAAAGATGAACTTTGCAACTGATCATCATTAACAGATGAACATTTATAAGTGGGTTTGATGACAAGGAGCACTAACTTTGAACCCCAAGTAAGCAAAATGTTATCTCCTAAAGAAGGGAAAGAAGAGTTCGATTTTTCTTATTAGTAGACTTGTATTATAACAAATTATACTCAATTATTATATTTAAAATTTTTTTCTTTAAATTGGTTTTGAAATTAATTTTCTCTCTTGGTATGTAAGTACCTATGTAATATGTAATATCTTTGATTTTAGTTCTAGGACTACAAAGCCTAACCTCCTGCTCTGGCAGAATATTCTTTGAATATATATATGGTTGAAGTAACCTTTTAAGTCATGGCAGAAATATATATGAATACTTATATTCTTTGTATATTTGAATACTTATATTCAATTGCAGCCTAAGTCCTGAAGTTTTCTATATATTTTAAATTCTTATTGATAGGTCTTTTGTCCCAGGGACCTCTGAACATGGAAAGCAACATCAACAACTATGCAGTTTGATGCTGAATTAATAAATACATAAAATTAAAAAACCCAACTTCCAAACATTTAAACAACAATTGCAAGGTGACTAATTCCCTGAAGCAATTTAAATTATACTCAAACTAGTACATCTGATGTTTTTTTAAACAGAAGATAAACTATATACAAATACAATGATTTCAAAACAATTTCTAGAGTTATGCTTAAACCTAAAACATCAGGACCATGACTTAATTTATACTTGTGTATTTGATCCTGTATTTTCCAAGTGTTGTACTTATTTTGATCGCTTCCTATGGTCTTATTATTTTGATTTTTTCCCCCAGAGATTTTGTAATTTCATGTGATGTCATAGGAACTGAGTGTCAAGTTAATTATTGGTTGAGGTATTAGACCTGCTTATAGGAACATTACATGGAGTTCATTTTCTTTTTACAGTGAAGTTTTATGCATTGTACCATGAGAGTTTTAAGCACCTATTGTTCATATTGGTTTTAACTTTTGACTGGTGTTATCACAAAAATAATTTAGTCTTTAAATTTCCCATAGCCAGCAGTACCTGAGCCATTGTCCTGTTATTATATTTTAATGCCTGGATATGTTGGCATTATTAAAACATATTCACTCCTTAAAGAATTTTACTATAATTAGTAAGCTCATCTAGAAGATTTTTTTTCTCCTAGGAGATGATGATTGGCTCTGTAATTATCCCCTCTGTTTAGAAATGTAGCTAATCCATTATTTTTGATAAACAGCCAAACCTTTCATTTACTTGGTAAACGTGCATGATCACAGGTGCTGATAAAAACATCGAGCACTCTTTTTTCCAGGTTACTGTATGTCACCATTGGTGGGTAATTCTCAGTCCTCTCTGTTTTGGGTACTGTATCTGCTTTCCCTAGGACTATTCAGTTCTCTCACTGTCCCCTTCCCTATGTTTACTGTTGCGCCTACACAGAAAAAATATATTCATAATTTATAAAGAAATATATCATTAATAGAAGAAACAAAGGGTACTATAAATACCCTTCTACTCATTAAAATATAGCTTATATTCTATTACTTTATCCTTTTATAACTAGCTTTATCAACGACTTCTATTACCCTTTATTCTTAGAGTATTAGCATGCACATAGGACCTTTCACAGGTGTAATATATTCCAATCAACTACAATACAACTATTACATATTTGAAGCTCAGATTGCCACAGTCTGGCTCTGTGTGAGCCTTTGAAAGCCTCCTATTGTGTTGACATTCTTGAAAGCATCATTGCTCTCTGGCAACAACAACAGGATGTTCCAGACTCTCCTGATATTTTCCTGCCCTACATGTAGACACAACCTCCTTCCACAGAAACAAGAGTTCTTGCTCCTCATGGTAAAGAATAGTATTAGGTACTGTAGTCTGGATACTAGCAGAACACATGAAAGTGAATGTAGGGCAAAAGTACAGCTACTGCAGCTGTTGTTGGACTGTTTTTGGTAGTAATGGAGCTGGAAAATGACATGAATTCAAATTTATGTTTCTTATTTAGTATCTTGTACTGCTATGCCATATCTATGTTTTTTAAAACTGTACTGAATATGGTTTCATTGACCACTTACATTTTCTCCTATGTTAACAGCACACTAGAAGGGTAAGAGAAGGAGAGACTGATGAAGGCTGGACGCATTGGCCACTTCTTGTTAGTGGTTCAGGGTAAGAAATGTTGTTGTACTAAATCGTGAGTATCACACGAGAGTCGATCATTTATTCATTTAAACCCACTAAGTGCCAGGTTTTATACTAAGCTTTACTGATGATGGCTCTGCTCTATGCAATCTATAATCTGGCAGTGGAGGCATTCATGTAACTAGTAATTTTATAAATATTAACTGAAATAAACACTTTGAATGAAACATTCAGGGTATGTTGAGAATGTATTACAGGAGCACTTAATCTAGATCTGAGGATATTAGAGAGTTTTGATAGATGTGAGCAAGGAAAGGAAATGGCAGTTAGCATGTTGGTGGTAAAAACAGTGAACCATGATCAGAAGGAGCTCGCTGTATTTGGAGGCGTTAAGTGGCCCACCCAGAAATGAAATGGTAACCACTGAAGGTTTGTTATTCTTTAAGAAATAATTTCTTTTGCTTCCAAAGCTTTGTGAATTTACAAAAGAAGTCCATGTTTACAGATAGCATTCATTCATACTAAGAATGCAAAAGAGGTGAGAATCTGTGCCACCATGAATGGCAGCCATAACGTCAGGGTTTGCCAGCAAATATACATGGACCATTGTTTAAAATATGTTCCCCTAAACTTGTATAACTGCCTCAGAGATCCTGCAGTTATTACCCACAGTCTCACATTATGTATGTGGGTTGTTGGTGTGACCATTGGGCACTGGAATGATACAGAGGTTTCTCTGCAGTATGTTAATTTTTTCCCCAGGGTATCTTCTATGAAAGTGAAAATTTCAGCTTACTTTGTGAGGATAGAGATCATGGTTTTCTGGCATTCTCAGCTCCTCAGCATGCTGTCTGTGTGGAACAAGCACTTGATGCATGTCAGTTGATCCGTTGGTGTGCTGTAATGGCTTTTGACAACGGGTACCCTTTAAATGGTTGCTTCATTCTTAGGACCATACTTAGTGCTTTTTTGGTTTTTTCATTCTTAAAACTCAGGTTTTGCCACTGTATATTAAAAAATTACAGTCTGTGGTATGCAAGTTAGGGAGATGATGTCAAAGGAAGAGACTGTTCCAGGTGTGTAAAGGCCAGTGAAGTGTTAATAGAGTCTAAAAAGTAACCTGGCTTCCAGTGGATTGATCATCTAACAGAAGAATTACCTAAAATCTCTAAGTTTTAACTAGAAGGAGTTCATTAATGGATGGATCTTATCCCATCTCTCTGGAGTGGATCTGTAGCAAATATGGCAGGTGAAGATTTGAAGAAAGAGTGATGTGGAAGCATTGCTAGGAGTGCAAGAAATCTAAATGTACATTTATTTCCCCCTAAATGGGAGAGGAAGAGACAACTGCTAATCCTTTTCATTTTATGGTGAGTTAAAAGTTTTCTAAAATACTGTCTCCTATCACTCTTTGGATTTGTATCACAACTTTCTGAAGCGGTTCCCTCCTCTTTGTTTACTGTTGTGTCTAAACAGAAAAAGTATATATTCTTAATTTATAAAGAGATATGTTATTAATAGAAGAAACAAAGTTCTTATAGTAATACTCTTCTACTTATTAAAATATAGCATACATTCTATTGCTTTATCCTTTTACATCACAACTAACTTTATCAACACCCTATATTACCTTTGATCCTTTGAGTATCACTATGAACATAGGACCTTTCGTGGGTTTAATATATTCCAATTAACCACAATATAGCTATTACATATTTGAAGCTCAGATTGTCACAGTTTCACTTTGTATGCCCTTGAAAGCCTCTATGGTGTTGACATTTCTTAAAAGCATCATTGCTCTCTGGTGACAACAGAATGTTCTGGATTCTATTG
Source organism: Callithrix jacchus (assembly GCF_049354715.1). NCBI lineage: Eukaryota > Metazoa > Chordata > Mammalia > Primates > Cebidae > Callithrix > Callithrix jacchus. The sequence goes on from NC_133514.1 coordinate 97,583,871, forward strand.
ATTTTTTTTCCTACTCTAGAAGTAGACACAATCTTCTTCTAAGGAAACAAGAATTCTTATTCCTGAAGTGGGCTGTTGGCAAGGGGTGGGGTTTGTGACTACCCATTTATCTGAAGAGTAAGGCATAGGAATTTATGTTCTTTGCCTAAGAGCACATAGTGTATCACCAATAAAACTGAGACTAGCATAGAACTCTATATAAACTCCAGAAAAGGCCTATATGATCACCTTATTAATTAAAATGGCTTGCTCTGACATCACACATTTCTGCCTCCCCTGCCTAATTTTTTTCTCCTAGTACTTACCACTTTTTAATATAGTATGTAAATTACCACTTAAGTTATTAATTAATTATGATTCTTCTCCTAGAATGTAAGCAGCACGAGGGAGGGAATTTTTGTCTGTTTTGTCTACCAGTGAAACCGAAGCATCTAGAACAGTGTCCCGGACATAGTGGGTGCTCGGTCAATATTTGTTGAGTGAATGCACGTGAGCTTTAACAGAAGTTTTCTGGAGCTGGACTCAGCTGGTCTTGTTGTTTCAGAAGCCATCCTGAAGTTTGACTTCTATTATGCCATTATATTGACATTATGAATTATTTATTTGGGGTAAAACATTGCTGGAATGTTGAATATCTTTTTTTTGTGTGTGTGACAGTCTCACTCCGTCACCTAAGCCGAGGGCAGTGGCACAATCTTGACTCACTGCAACCTCCTTCTCCCAGGTTCAAGCAAGTTTTGTATCTCAGCCTCCTGAGTAGCTGGCTAATTTTTGTATTTTTGGTGGAGACAGGGTTTTGCCATGTTGCTCAGGCTGGTCTGACCACCTCAATCCCATCGAGTGATCTGACCACCTCAGCCCCCCAAAGGGATTACATGCATAAGCCACTGTGCCTGGCCTGAATATCTTTATTATTATATCCAATGGAATCCTAAAAAAATGGGAGTATTGGGAAGCTAGTGGTTTCATGTTTTTTTCCTCAAAATAATTATATCATCAACTCAAGTGGCAGAGCTAGACATTTAATCTAGTCATAATTTTATACGCATGAGGGAACTGACTTAGCATGGTTAAGGAACTAGCCTAAAATTGTATTGCTATGTAGAGTAGAGCTGAAAGAATAGAATATTTAAATTTTTTTAATTTTGCAAGTTTAAGGATCCTTCCCAGCATTCTCTGATGGCCTGTATTAGAAGCCCATACCCACCCAATGCCTGCAGGGTTAGGGTTCTCTTAAGAGCAAGGGTGTTTCTGGAATGGGTAATGGTGAGGGTAGGAGGAGCAGGAATATGTATTGAGCCTCTCTCACAAAAGAATTTAAATGTATGACATTGATTTTGAGGTGATAAAACATTTAAAGTACTTATTTAAGTTTTATCTGTGGGACCAGTAAGGTGATTTTCCCATCATGTTCTCAGGGTACCATAAAACACATTTTTTTCCTGTTTAATTTTTTGTGTACATTTCTTAGCTGGGATGAATCATACATTAACGTTTGAGGCAAGGGTCTGTGTCTTCTAAATTTACTAATTCTTCACAGTGTCTGTTATATAAAACATTATCATACATCTTTGATATCCAGTGGTCATATGAAAATTGAACAACAGATAAAAAACATTTGCATAATGAGAACATTCATTGGTCCTGTTAGTAGTAAACATTTCAAAGGGAGTAATTAGAAAGAATTGCCCAGCATTGTCTTATCAACCTTTTCCACCCGAATGATTATAAAGGTAGACTAACATAGAGATGGGGAAAATTTCTTATTGGAACTTAATAGCCCTGCTTTTTCTCCTTTACCAGCATGGTATAAAGAAGACTCTTTGGCTCAGTTTTCTGAGGAAAACGATATTCTTTTGTGATTGGATATATTCCAGGAAGATAAACTCAACTCATGTAATGAAGAGTTATATATTCGGTTTCTCCCTTTAACAGATATTGCAATCAGCAGCTCTTTATACTTGCCAAATGTATTATTAGTTATGTCTAGCCCTTGTGATGGAGATAAACATTTCAGCGAATAAAACTTGTGGCATGCCCTAGTGGGAAATAAGTGCTGGAAAAGTTATAAATATGTTTTCATTTTAGTTTGTGGTGAAAAATAGACCTGCCAAATGTATAATGGTAGAATACAACAGAACTTTATTGCTTGTATATGCAAGAGTTTGAGATGGGTGTTTTTCCCTGGCAGGTGGGTTTCCTCTACACTGACCTGGGGACCCAGGCTCCTACCATCTAGTAGATCTGCCCCCCAACCAGGGCATCACTGCATTCACCTGCTGAAAGCGTGAGGGGGAATAGTGGGGGATTATATTCTTTTTTTTTTTTTTTAATGTCTGAGCCTGGAAACGGCACACAGCATTTTTGCTCATAGTCTGTTGATTAAAACTCAGTTGCATGGCAAAACCTGATCGTAAGGGATGGTGGGAAATATAGACTAGTCATGTGCCCAAGGAAAAGATGTAATGGATATTCTTCATGACTTTCCTTCCTCCTTCCCCTTTGCTTTCTTTTTAATTTTTATTTTGAGATAATTTTAGACTTTAGACTTGAAAGTTGCAAAGATATTCCCTGAATAACTTTCTTTCAGCTTCTCCTTATGTTAACATCCATGTAATGATAAAAGAATTTTCAAAACCTGGCACAATACTATAAACTATAGACCTTGCTTAGATTTCACTAGTTTTTCCTGTAATGTCATTTTTGTGTTCCAGAATCCAATTCATTTAATTGTCACATTTCCTTAGTCTCCTCCAATCTGTAATAGTTCTTGTCTTTCTGTTTTTTATAATCCTGTCACTTTTGAAGACTCAGTAATTACCGTTCAGTAGTTTTGTAAAAATGTCACTCAATTTGGGTTTGTTTGATATTTTCTCATGATTAGAGTGAAATTAAGCATTCTAGTGAAGGCTACCATAGACTGGAGGGGATTTGCCCTTCTCAATGCATCAAATCAGGGGTATGTGATGTCGATGTGTATTATAAGTGATGTTAACCTTGATAACTTGGCTAAGGTGGTGTCTTCCAGAATCCTCCACTATAAAAATCACTATTTTCCAGCAGGTGCAGTGGTTCACCAAAAGTGCCAGGCGCGGTGACCCTAAAGTGCCTGGAATCCCAGCATTTTGGGAGGCCGAGGTGAGATCACTGGAGCCCAGGAGTTCAAGACCAACCCAGGCAATATGGCAAGACCCTGTCTCTGCAAAAACTTTTTTAAAAATAAAATAAAATTATTATTTTACCTTGGCAATTATCAAATATTTGAGAGAAATACTTTAAGAACATGCAAATATTATTTACTGTTTACCTTTCAATCAGTAATTTTAGCACTTATCAAAGGATCTTGCTGCAGCAATTTATTACTGAGATAGTCTAACGATAATGTTCTGTTTCCTTCATTAAAAAATAAAGTTTTGGTGGATCTGAGAGTTATATAGATATTAAGAATTCTTGCCCTCCTTTGCATGTCCCCCATTTTGGAGATTAAAGTGACTATGATTTAAATGATGTTAAGCCATCACTTTATATATATATATGTGTGTATATATATATATATATATATATATATATATATATAGTTTTATTGCACTTTAGGTTCTGGGGTACATGTGCAGAACATGCAGGATTGTTGCATAGGCACATACATGGCAATGTGGTTTGCTGCCTCCATCCCCCCATCACTTATATCTGGCATTTCTCCCCATTTTATCCCTCCCTAACCTCCCTACCCCCTGCTGTCCCTCCCCTATTTCCCCCCAACAAACCCTAGCATGTGATGCTTCCCTCCCTGTGTTCCATGTGTTCTCATTGTTCAATACCTGCCTATGAGTGAGAACATGCAGTGTTTGATTTTCTGTTCTTGTGTCAGTTTGCTGAGAATGATGGTTTCCAGATTCATCCATGTCCCTGCAAAGGACACAAACTCATCGTTTTTTATGGCTTCCTAGTATTCCATGGTGTATATATGTTACATTTTCCTTGTCCAGTGTGTCATTAATGGGCATTTGGGTTGGTTCCAGGTCTTTGCTATTGTAAACAGTGCTGCAATGAACATATGTGTGCATGTGTCTTTTTTTTTTTTTTGAGACGGAGTTTCGCTCTTGTTACCCAGGCTGGAGTGCAATGGCACAATCTCGGCTCACCGCAACCTCCGCCCCCTGGGTTCAGGCAATTCTCCTGCCTCAGCCTCCTGAGTAGCTGGGATTACAGGCACGTGCCACCGTGCCCAGCTAATTTTTTGTAATTTTTTTTAGTAGAGACGGGGTTTCACCATGTTGACCAGGATGGTCTCGATCTCTTGACCTCATGATCCACCCGCCTCGGCCTCCTAAAGTGCTGGGATTACAGGCTTGAGCCACCGCGCCCGGCCGCATGTGTCTTTATAATAGAATGATTTATAATCCTTTGGATATATACCCAGTAATGGGATTGCTGGGTCAAATGGAATTTCTATTTCTAGGTCCTTGAGGAAGCGCCACACTGTCTTCCACAATGGTCGAACTCCCACCAACAATGTAAAAGTGTTCCTATTTCTCCACATCCTCTCCAGTATCTGTTGTGTACAGATTTTTTAATGATCGCCTTTCTAACTGGCGTGAGATGGTATCTTAATGTAGTTTTGATTTGCATTTCTCTAATGACCAGTGATGATGAGTATTTTTTCATATGTTTGTTGGTCTCATATATGTCTTCTTTTGAAAAGTGTCTATTCATGTCCTTTGTCCACTTTTGAATGGGTTTGTTTGTTTTTTTCTTGTAAATCTGTTTTAGTTCTTTGTAGATTCTGGATATTAGCCCGTTGTCAGATGGGTAGATTGCAAAACTTTTTTCTCATTCTGTTGGTTGTTGGTTCACTCTAATGATTGTTTCTTTTGCTATACAGAAGCTGTGGAGTTTAGTTAGATCCTATTTGTCTATTTTGGCTTTTTTGAAAGGATTTAAGGATAAGGGACACTGTCACAGCTTTGTAGTGCTTAGATATGGTGCAAATGGGAAGCTTGCTGAAATGGCAGTAAGAAAACTAGGGTTTCAGTTATAATTCTACTATTAGCTGAATGTAAGGAGCTGTTTTTACTCTAATTTTCTAATTTGTAAAATGAGAGTAATTCTATACATTGTCCAAAGTAATGTATAAGGATGTAGTACTTTGAATTACTAGGAAGGTTAATATCTGTTTTATGAATTTAGGGTATCCTTATTATACCAATTAAAATGTATTGAAGTGGCAAGCCTACTTGTGCTTATTTAAGAGGAACAAGGCTGACATTTATTGTACATTTACTGTGTGCAGGCCCAAGCTTTGAATCCATTAACTAATTTGATCCTCTTGGACTTTTCTGAGAGCAATGTTATTAGCCCCATCACATAGATGAAGAACTTGAGGCCCAGGGAGGCTAAATAACTTGCTCCAGGCCACACAGTCAATAAATGATGGGGAATTGAACCATGGTGGTCCAGCTCCAGCGTTTGGACTCTTTACTACTTCACTGTGCACTTGTGCCCTGGTTGCAGAATGGATGTTCATCTAGTACATGCTATTGTGGCCATACTAGCTAACTCCTTCTATTCATAAATGTTTAAGTTCTTAAATATTTAAGTAGTTAAATATTTTGTTAAAAATTTATATTTAACAAGGTTGTTAAATAGGTTGTTAAATATTTTGGGTATAAGCCTGGGCACTGGTAAATAAAAATATTCATATGCCCTAGTTATGTTTGAATTGAGCATGTATTCCATTTGAAAGTGTAAGTGAACCTGAGGAAATATTTTTGGTTTCTATGATTGGAAGCACAATAATTTAAACATTGAAGTGAAAACAGAAGTATTGGACGTGTATTTGTTAATTATTCTTCCCAATTTTGAGGCATTAGTCCATGTTTGTCCATGGCCACAACATAAAAGTAGTATGGCTCTTGTTTAAAGGTGATTATTAGGTGTGTGATTGGGTATGTTATAAGGAAATCTAAGTATGGTCACCAATTTCTATTATACACATCTGGCACTTGCTTGGTGATTTGGCTCCTATTGTAATATCTGGTTCAGTTTACAATTCTGCCTATTTTCTTCCCAGTCTGCCAAGCATTTTTTTAATGGTCTGAAGAACTCACTGCATTTCTGAGGTTTCTGTGAAATTTCTGTGAGGTTTCTCCCTTTATTGGTGGGAGTGTAGGAGTCCTCTGGACTATCCCACAGAATTACCTTTATGTGCATTAAAATGGTTTAAAAAACATTGCTGCTTTCAGCTGTACAGCTTCAATTCACCTTGAACCCTTTACATGTGTATTAAAGGCATGAAGTTTTGCCGGAAATAGAAGTTGTAGAAAAAGCTCTGACTGACAGTGGGTGAGCTGGGATTTTGTTTTGGCTCTGCCAGTGACTTATTCTGTTTCCTTGGGGAAAATACTTAGCCTCTTTGGGCTCCTTATCTGCAACGATCAAAATGACCTTATCCAGTTGCAGCTTTCTTTGATTCACTGCTTCAGTGAGTTTTAGTGTAGTTTAGTTAATGATTTGTTTGTCTTGCCATTTAAAGGAATGCTAAGCACAGCCCCCAGATAATGCTTATGACAGAAGGCTGCATTTTCACATTTCCAAGAAAGAACAGTAAATGGTGGTGTAAAATTTTTTTTGAAGATTCATATAGTACTGTTGTCTGATAAGACAAGAAAAAAAGTGGTCTCACTATATTTCATGGAGTCAAAAAGACCACTCATTTTAAAACATATCTCATTTTCAGAGATATTAAAATGTGGAAAAATATGTATTTTAGATTTGATCAAACATGGTAGGAAGGCCCCAAGGTCATCTCTCCATCACTTGATCATAGATTAACCTATTGCCTTTCTGGAGCCAAGGCTGCCTGACCTAGATGCGGTACATTCTTACCATATGGTCTGTCATACAGCTGCTTATAGACAAGCCAGAAATTTGGACTAGAATGTAATTGGCTAAGTGTGCCCACCTAGTGTGGCTATGTTGAGATTTGAAGGCTCAGCTCACAGTTGCAATTTCAATGAAGACTTGCCTTCTTAACTTTCTCAGATACAATCAGTCTTCTGTATACTCACAGGACCTTGTATATATTTCTACATAACACTTAGCACATTTTGTTGTAGTTATTTGCTTTCTTTTCTGTCTCTCCTTCTAAATTATGCACACTCAAAATTCTCTTAATGTTGTACAGTAGTGGCATACAGCCTGGAATATAGTAGGCACTCTTATCATGTTTATTAAAGGAGTAAAAGTAGGAAGGCAGGAAGGAAAGAAGGGAGGCTGATTGTTCTGAGGATTATAGTAGGGATTTTAGATTACTCAGCCACCATTCATCACTAGGAAAAAAATATGCAAAATGAATTTTCTGTAAAGATTAACTTTTAGGTAACAGGATGATTTCATAAAAGTATTAGGAAAATTACATTATTAAGAAATAAGACTGATCTGGGTAAAAAAAAGAAAAGTTTACTAGGCTAACCACCCCTATTAGATGTCAAAGAGAACCAATGTCATGGAAGAATATTTTGACAAAGTTGCTTTGCTCTAATACTAAACTGGCTTGTGATTTGAGGCAGTTACCATACCTCTCTATACCTCAGTTTCCTCATCTGTAAAATGGAAATAATCATAGCATCAGATAATCACTGTAAGAATGATATTACATAATGTTTGTAAAACACTCAGCACAGCACCTAGCACATAGTGAGAGAAGGAGATAAGTGTGAGTTATTGTTACTATCTCTGTATGTGTCATCAGTGGGCAAAGAGGTTAGGACAAAAGAAAGTGTCTTATAGGTTTTTCATTTGGCAATTCTTTCAAGGACTTTTTAAACCTAAGATTGTAATTGGATAGACAGTTTCCTTATTTCATGTCCTTCATGTTCAGCTCTTACTCCTTACTTAAAAATTCTCATTCTTCTTCTCTGGTATCTCCCAGTTTGCTAGAGCTATCTTTTCCTCTCCTCTCCTTTCTTTTTCAGTGAATTGCTTGTTCCTTTTTCCCAGTGGACAGCTCAGCATTTGAAATGTATGAAGATGCAAATAAATAGTTTGTCTATAGGGATGATAAACACTATCTCTAGAATGGTAATGTGGGGATTTATACCTTGTGATTAGTTCCCTCTAAGACCTTATGCAGAGCTCAGGCAAGAACCCCTTTTTAGATCAGCTCTTCTTAAGTGATCCTCTTCAGAAAGATAGCATCTCCTGCTCTGAACATTTTCTGATTTGCCCTCTCTCATAAACGCTAAACTCACACCCTATTTAGCTCTTCAGTGACCCAATTCTGTTTGAATTGTTGCTTATAGTATTAATAAGTGCTTTTGACTCAATGGTTGTTAGAACCAGGTAAAATATATGCCTCTTAACTGGGGCTTTCTACGGGCAGTGTCTTATTATGCTGATCATTGAACTGCAGACAAGTTAAAAGGGGAAACTTTTTTTTTACTTTTCATTTTTATTTTTGTTCAGCTTGTTTTTCATTGCCCTTCTTTTAACATTTGCTTTATCAATCTGGGGAGGCAGAATAATAATTTTTCCTCTCTTCTATTTAAAGGGATCCAGGGGGTTTTCAAACTCCAAGTTGTAATCCACTAGTCATGAAATCAATATAGTGGGTTTGAACTGACATTTAAAAATTAATACAATAACAAATATTGTTTGTGAAACTTTTGTTTCAGTAGTGTGTATGTATGTATGTGTGTGTATGTATATATGTACGTGTACTGGATCACAGTAGGAAATGTGTTTCTTAATGTGGATACAGTAAAAAAAAAGTTTGAGAAGCACTGATCAAGGCCATTGATTAAGGAAGAAATAGTAATGTCTAGCAAAGTGTTACCCTTAGTTATATAAAGTTATATGCTATCGTTTTCTTTTGAAAATGTAAATGTGAACTTAGAGGTGTGTGTAAATGTAAGGTTTTCTTTGAGAATGCTGGTTCATCAGTATTACATTTTAATGATCTGGCTGGGTGTTGTTATGAGCACTTATATAGTTCCAGCTACTTGGGAGGCTGAGGCAGAAGGATCTCTTGAGCCCAGGAGTCTGAGGTCAGCCTAGGCAACATAATGAGACCCCATCTCTAAAACAAAAAATATAATTAATTGATCCTGATTATAGGCCGTGATAATACTTTGATTTAGTGGAATAACAGGAATCAGGAGAAATTCTTTCTACATCTGCAATTACAGATAATAATGTGGCTTTCCGAAGACATATATGAGGCCAACAATCATATGAAAAAAATGCTCATCGTCACTGGTCATCAGAGAGATGCAAATCAAAACCACATTGAGATACCATCTCACGCCAGTTAGAATGGCGATAATTAAAAAATCTGGAGACAACAGATGCTGGAGAGGATGTGGAGAAAAAGGAACACTTTTACACTGTTGGTGGGAGTGTAAATTAGTTCAACCATTGTGGAAGACAGTGTGGCGATTCCTCAAGGCCTTAGAAATAGAAATTCCATTTGACCCAGCAATCCCATTACTGGGTATATATCCAAAAGACTATAAATCGTTCTACTATAAGGACACATGTACATGAATGTTCATTGCAGCACTGTTTACAATAGCAAAGACCTGGAATCAACCAAAATGCCCATTGATAATAGACTGGATTGGAAAAATGTGGCACATATACACCATGGAATATTATGCAGCAATCAGAAATGATGAGTTTGTGTCGTTTGTAGGGACATGGATGAATCTGGAGAACGTCATCCTCAGCAAACTGACACAAGAACAGAAAATGAAACACCGCATATTCTCACTCATAGGCGGGTGATGAAAAATGAGAACACATGGACACAGAAAGGGGAGTACTAAACACTGGGGTCTATTGGGGGGAAAAGGGGAGGGCCAGTGGGAGGGGGTGGTGGGGAGGGATAGCCTGGGGAGAAATGCCAAATGTGGGTGAAGGGGAGAAGGAAAGCAAAGCACACTGCCATGTGTGTTCCTACGCAACTGTCTTACATGCTCTGCTCATGTACCCCAAAACCTAAAATCCAATAACAAATTAAAAAAAAAAATGTGGCTTTCCACAAGTCATTGCTCCACCCTGGGCCTCAATTTCCTCATCAGGAAAATGAGACATAGAAGTTAAGCTAGAGGCCGGGCACGGTGGCTCAAGCCTGTAATCCCAGCACTTTGGGAGGCCGAGGCGGGTGGATCACGAGGTCAAGTGATCGAGACCATCCTGGTCAACATGGTGAAACCCCGTCTCTACTAAAAATACAAAAAATTAGCTGGGCACGGTGGCGCGTGCCTGTAATCCCAGCTACTCAGGAGGCTGAGACAGGAGAATTGCCTGAACCCAGGAGGCGGAGATTGCGGTGAGCCGAGATTGCGCCATTGCACTCCAGCTTGGGTAACAAGAGCGAAACTCCGTCTCAAAAAAAAAAAAAAAAAAAAGAAGTTAAGCTAGAATCTTTAGCATTCTTTATAATGCAGAATTTCTGTGTTTATATCTTAAGACGAGTTCCCCTTAAGACCGTTAACACAGAGCTCAAGAAAGACTCTTTAAGCCAGCTATAATTTTAAGAAATGTAGTTCCCTCTGCTCTGATTCAACATGAAATAATTAAAATATAAATTTTAAGTATACTTTAAAAATAGCCCTTTTCATCATGTTTGTCAGTCAATTTTAGTTGAAGTTAGTGTAAAGAAAAATTTAAGAACCGAGAAAGGAGGCAATATTTCTAACGCATCATGAGTAGAGAATAATGGCTTTCTAATTTTTCCTAGGGAAAGAAGAGGCTGTGGTCACAGGTAAGCATTTTCCTGGTGTGTCTCTTGATCTGCATCATTACCACAGCAGTAGGAGTGCGGATTCTCTCCTTGGGCTATATTAGCAACTCATGCAGACATTCATTTCAAAGCTGAAGCCTGGCCTCTGCAAGCAATGATTTCCATAGTATAAAAAGCTATTGATCCAGGATTTCAGTTTCTTTATTACTTACCTAAATCCAATGTATGAAACACACACATTAGGAAAAATAATTATTCCAATGGCAACTTTAAAACCACCTTTCCATTGCATGTTTGCCAAACTTTCTTCTCTATTGGACGGAGTGAACTGTGAGCCGGAAGGATGAAGGAAAGTGAGATATAGAGAAGAGGGGAGAGTTGTGTTGATGTTGGCCTCAGACAGAGATGTGCTTCAGTGAATAGTTCCATGTGTGACTAGAATAGAGAATTGCAGGTGGACAAATGGAAATTACTCCATTCTCTTGCCAACCTAGGTGTCTTTTTTTTATGTCTAACAGGATCTACACTGATAATGCTACATGTATTACTATTGCCATTCCTGGACTCTTACAGACCTATTCCTCCTCTTCCTTTCTAGGACTCCAAAATTCAGCTCACCACCATTGATTGCCTTTTCCCTTTTTCCTCCTTCTTACTCTATAGGTCATGGTGGCCTCATGCTCCTTAGGAGATGGACTCCATGCTTATGGTGGCTCATTTATGGTTTTCCAGGTGTTTGAATTCCTTGGTGGTACAATCTGGTGGGCTCGGTACAGGAACAATGTCAAAGATGATCTCAGCAATGAAGAAGAGGCCTTTGGCACCAGCTTGAACAGTCGGAGATCACAAATGACATTAGGGACCCTTAGGATAAAAAGCAATGGCCTCCGGGCCCTTCATTGGTACTTCAATGCCAATGAACATGGCTGTTGTGCTCAGGTATAACTGGTTTGCCCACACTCTGCTCTTGAGCATCTGTGTTGTTTGTCCTGGAGAATATGATTTTAGTTGTTGCAAAACCTGCTTAACTAAGAGATAGACAAATATTTAGGTTTCGGCTATATGACTAGATTAGTTAGCCTTGAAGCATTGGTCTGTTTGTTTAAATTATTTTTGGCATCACTTTGAACTCTTTTCTTCAGTATGAAATCATTTTTCACACACTATTAAAATAAGATCACTGTTTAGTCCTCTGAGCCAAAGCTAAAACTGGCAGCTCTGATCTAATGATCAAAGAAATAGCAGCTTTTCTCTAAGGAAAATAACAGCAACCAGAATAACAAATGAGTTTGCTGTGTTCAGCCTGGAGTCTCTAAGATCAGGCCAACTGGATGCCCTTTTGTGGTTCAGACTTTTCAGAATGTTCTTGAAGTCTAGTGAAATAGAGATAGCTGGAGGCAAAATGAGTGTCCTTACTTGAATTTAAAATAATTCATTAATTCCCAAAAGTATTTATTGGTTTCCTTCTGCATTCCAGACACTGGGAAGCAGTAGTGACTAAGCCCTCACAGAACTTTCAGAGTTTGGTCTTAACCTGGTGATTTAGTTAAAGATGCATAGCCAATTTTACATGATATTTTTGTTGTAGTTCATAAAGCCCTCTTTTTTATTCTTGGAAAATGCATTCAATTTTAGAGTTTATGACAGAAAGAGAGATTTGAGTTTCCTTTATATGAGACCAAACTCTTCTTTTTTTCTCATATGAGAATAGGAGCTCAGAGAAATGAGGTGGTTTTTCTAAAGATAAATTGTGGTCATTGGATTCACTGGGACACAGCTCATGTTTTCTGACTTCTTTTTCCACATAAACAAAATATGTAAAAGAGAATAATCTTTAAAAAAGATTTGTTTTCATGGCTTTGACTGAGCAGTGGCAGAGCAGTAGGAAAAAAGGCAGCTCAGTAGACTTTCCTGGAGGAGGACCCCTAAAAACAAACTCCAAGCTAGGGAGATTGGTCTGGAGCATTCTCTAGTAGAAAACAGGCCCTGGGACTCAGCTCAGCCTGAGGAGGTTGTTCAGGCAGTTCTGAGAGTTTATAATGTGAGCTAGATGGAGTTGAATATTCTCTAGATACCCAGATAATTGTGGGATTACTGTTTCTCACAATCATGATAAGAAACCACGCAATAGCATGTGAAGAAGTCCCTCTACTGCACTTGTCCAGGGAGATTGCTTCTGCTTCTGAGTGTCTTTATGGAAGATTTTCAAGGAACCCTGAGAGTAGGGTGGGCAAGCTGGCTGGTGTGCCTGGCTTCACTATGAAGATCACATTGACTCCTATGTTATCTCTGCTCTGTATCTGGAGTAATAGGTGCCCTGATATGAATAGGTACATATTTGTTGCTCCTTGCTTGTGGATGAAGAGTGAACTCTTTAGAGGGTCACTTTTCCCCTGCATCATTAATACCCATCTGGATTTGAGTTATACATGTCTGTATAGACAGAACAAAGACTTCTTTTTCATCCACCCCTATTACTGCTCCACTATGTGACCATGAGTCTCTGTTAAAACAGAAATAATGGTATCTTCTCTGCCTACCTCAGAGGGTAATACTGAGGAACAGATTAGAGAATGAGAAAGTATAGAATTTTATATAAGCAGAACCAAAATATGGTTTAGTATTCATAAGAAATATAGACTTTGGAGCCAGACTGCTTAGGTCCAAATCTTGGCTTTTCCATTGGCTAGCTAAGTAATCTTAGAAAAATATATTCTTTCCAAAGTTTTCTCTTTTGTAAAATAGTCATGATAATATTATCGTGCTTCATAGGATTGACATAAGAAATAATCAAGTTGAATCAAGTAAAGTGATCAGATGAATACCTGACATATAATAAAGGCACTACAAGTTAGCTGTTATTACTAAAATTGTATGTAGACTTTTTCTTATATGGAAAACACACACATATCTGTATGCATACATACACACAAACACATGCATTCGTACCTGTACAACCAACTAAGAACGTGCACACATTGTACCCAAGTGGCTTCAGTCTTTTTAAACTTTAAAACATGCAGTCTTTGTCTTTGTTTTGTTTTTTTGAGACAGAGTTTCACTCTTGTTACCCAGGCTGGAGTGCAATGGTGCGATCTCCACTCACTGCAACCTTTGCCTACCCAGTTCAAGCTATTCTCCTGCTTCAGCCTCCCAAGTAGGTGGGATTACAGGCATGTGCCACCATGCCCAACTAATTTTGTATTTGTAGTAGAGACGGGGTTTCACCATGCTGGCCAGGCTGCTCTCAAACTCCTGACCTTATGTAATCTGCCTGCCTTGGCCTCCCAAATTGTAAAACATGCAGTCTTACTAGAAGGTGATATTGCCCCCCAGAGGGCAACAACTGGTTATTGAAGAAGACAAAAGTCTTACCATTTTATGCATAAAGAATAGATATACGTAGAGTATATAAACAATAGAGGTATACAGTATACTGATGCACAGTATTGAGTGGTATTAAAATTGCCTAGGGTGGTGATAGACAAGTCTAAAAGCATATCTTAGAGGGAAGGTAATGAAAAGATGTTGAGAAACATTGCTCCAAAATGATGTTGGTTAGTTTTTCTGTTTATATTTTAGGGAACAGCATAGATCGGGGTGGTTGATGATGATGGTGGAGTAATTACCACATACAATGTTGCAGCTGGCCAAGTAATCGTCTTCCCTAAAAATATACTATACTGGATAAAGAATGTGGGGAATGAAGACTGTTTCTTCTTGCTCTTCTTTTCCATACATGATGAACTTCGGACCTTGGATGTTGATGATGTATTTTTTTCTGCAACTGAGTCATTGCTTCCAGGTCACTTAAGGTAGGAACCATATCTGAAAACACATATCACCCTGAAGGTATGTATTACATGGGCACAAAAAGGGCATGAGTGTTTGTAACTCTAGGGCAGCAGTTAGCTAAGTCCAGGGGAAATTGACTAATAGGTATATATTATAATATATAATATATAATAACAGTTGGATAAAGTACATCTTATATTTCTCCTAATGACAAAATCTTGTTGAAACTGAGTTGTTTTATTTTCTTTTATGAAAGTTTTCCATAGGGAACTATAATGTATTGGCAGAAAGATTACAATATAATTAACAGAAAATTTGCTATAATTTGTATTTCTGAAGAGTCATCAAGTCACCCATTCTTTCTGTGGGAAGAAGTTTGCTATAGATAATGTAATCATGTTTTCTTAATTTCATACAGAGGAGCACATACTTTTCCTAAAGAATTGTAGTTACAGTATCACTGGGGAGTGCTCACTGATAGTGCTGGTTGCAGAAGGTAAGGTCTTGATTCAGACAGTGCATCGACTGTTGGTGAAGAGAATTGGTGATGGCTTATGATTGGCAAGTGGAGGGAAGTAAGCTTAGAAATTTATATCATGAGCAAGCTTAGAAAATTTATATAGTGGTAAACTTAGACATTTATATAGTAAGTTTTTGAGATCTACCTTTAGTGGATCCTAGGCTAATGCTATGGGGAGAAGTAGAAGAAATGAGTCATTAAGTAGAGTATTGGCAAGTATGGGAAGCAGTGTGTACATTTCCAGGAGTTTATTTAAAAAAAAAAACCAACACAATTAAACCCCAAATACATTGAAAACAATGGGGATTTTCATAAATATCAGAAGCCTTAGGCTAATTAAGTTCAGCTCTTCTGACTAGGACATGAAAACCACACTGGTGCTAATGCTACTCTATCCTCAGCTACCAAACCTTCTATTACTAAAGTTTGTAGAATGTTTCATAAATATATTGTGTGGTTCCTTATGTATTTCAGCATGTAGGTGGAGTTAATTTCATTAGAACATTTCATAATCAAAAATAAGATCAAGGGGTCAATGTTTCTTCCAACTTGGCAGAACTCGTTATGAAAGCTAGTTATATGCAGTCCAGGCAGCCTTGTGTGGAGATTTTCTTTGACATTAAAGGTATAGTACATTATTTTGTGAAGACTTTAGTTAATTATTTATATATATAATAATATATGTCTATTTGATTGACATGTGCTTTTTTAAGGTGGGCCATAGTCAAGAGGAATTTGAAAAAAACACACTTCTCAACAGAGTAGGAAATTTAAGAAGAGGCCTGGAGGCAAAAGAGAATATGACACAGGATTCCAAAGTATGAGGGGTGTATTGGCACCCAGGGGTTCTGCAAGAGAAGCTGGAATGGAGGAGGAATCCAATCATGCAGGTTTTGGAAGCTGTGCCAATGAGTTTCTACAGTAAATTGATTGAAAAGAGGAGCAATTGAGGGTTTTTAAATAAGAGAGCGACAAATTTATTTTGCTTTTTAAAGTGATGACCACTTTGGCTGAATTGTAGAGAATGGATTAGAAGGGGCTAGTGGGAGTCAGGGAAATGAGTCAGGGGGACTTTTGAAGTCCTTCCAGTAGGGACAAACTGCATTACAGCAGTTATGAGAGGGAAAGAATTGGTGTAAAGCAAATAATTTAGAGGTAAAGCAGACAGGACGTGATCACTGACTGACCTGAAGGGTAAGGTAGAGATTGGTGTTTAGGATGACTCAAGTTTTCTAGTCAGGTGCCATATAAGAGTTTATTCTAAAGACGACACTCTATGTTAGAAACGTCAAGATAAATTAGAACGTAGGCTAATATCTGGCTGTATTAGGTTACTACCTTGGGAGCCCATGCAATGTGGTGTCAGCCATTCCTGCTACAGAACTTTTCTGTGAATATAGAAGAGCTATGTACTTTAATGGGACTAAATTTGGCTTTCTATCAAAGTACTATTTTGAAGTACTTTATCTTATTTTATTGTTAAACTTCATCTGACTTAGGCTTAAAAAAATTAGTTTCCAAGAGGAATAATACAAAAAGTACAATATTGGAAAAATGGAAGTAAATTAAGAAACAATGAAAAAAATTTAGTAAGTTCCTGAGTCAGGTAATTGAGAACATTGTTTTGATGAGCATTAGGATGGATAAAATGTGAGATTTAAATTGAATTCAGAAATCTTTTGGACAAAAGAAAAAGGAAAGATCCAGTCAAACATTGGTTGACTTGATCATTGTAATGGTTACTTGAGGCTTCAATGTGGATTTAGGAACTAAACTTCTCTGGTATAGACAGTCATATTAATGAAAAGACTGGATGCCTGTGAGAGTTCCTTTTTTATTTTTTATTTTTATTTGTTTTTAAATGCTCAACCGGTTATATTATCTCATTGCGGTGTCAGATTCTCTGGGTTCAAATCCAAATTTTGCCATTTCTTAGCTGTGAGAACCTAGGTAAATTCCTCGACCAACTTGGATTTTAATTCCATCATGTGTAAGATGGGGAGAATAATACCACGGACCTTATAAGATTTGTTGTGAGGAAGCAGCGACATAATAAACTTAAAAGACATAGAAAATTGCATATTCTTGGTGAGGGCTACATAAATATTAATTTTTATTATGATTGTATGAATTGCTAAGTTGCTGAGTAGGATGTTGGCTAATGGGTTTCTTTTCCCTTTTACATTTTTAAGCATCAGAATGCCCTCACTTGGACTACATTCAGAAATTATAACAGAATTATAATGGATTATAACAGCCACATTTTTATTTTAATGCAAATGAAATGCACTATGTGTTAAGTGGATGTAGAAAGGTAATTTATCTCTAAACATTTTTTTGGGGAGATTTACTTTTTAATGTAGAAACAAGCAAATGAGAGGTATTTTTCATTTTGCTTTAGTTGTTACAACAAAAAGGACTCAGTCCTAACGGCTTTCTGGGCATAGTTGCTACAGAGAAAACCATGAAGATCCTACTAGGTAGCTTCTGAGTTTCATGAGACAGAAAGATTCAAGATGTGCATGAGAAGAGGCTAAGAATATTTCAGAAGTGGTAAAGATGTTATCATGATGATGGAGAGTAGGTTTTCAGTTTTACATCTTCAGGTAATGCATAGTGGAAGGTGCCGCCCTTGGGTGAGTGTGAAGTAACAGATTGCCTCTCAGTGTAATGTGAGTGTGGGTAGCTGGGGAGACATGGAGCTTCAGTAGGGTGGCTGTACATTCCAGTTTGTCTAGGGTACCCCTGATATATACTTGTCTTGGCGAAGTTATTGATCACCCTCTTTAACTTTCCAGAAAACTTGGTTTGGATGATCAATTATATGGGTACCCTAAGAGAAGCCAAGCTGTGTAGTATGTTTCTATAATGATTTGACTGTGGTTCCTCCAGAGTTTCATGGAGTTCCATGGGGAAATCAACAATAGTATATACAGATGAAATGGGTTTCTCTAGCCTTACCTTTCTTCATCTTGAAAGAAAGAACTAAAACCGGACTGGAACTTACTCATTATGTTACCATAGCAAAAGTCTTGTTTTATGTTTTTAGAAGTGAAAGCTTTAATAAATTGGAAAAGGGCATTGTGATTTTTCACAAATTATATTTCAAGGATTAGACTTCATTTTGTTTTGTGTGTGAGCATTTGTGTACAAATTTAGTCTTTAACTTTTTTAAGGAAGATTGTTAGGATGCTGCTATTCTAGAAGGATGACTTTTCCCAAGCAGAGGAAGCAAAGGGAGGCATGGGGGTGGTAAAACACTGAAATGTAAATCTTCTGCCTGTTGTGTCAGGGAACATCATTTGTAACCCTTAATTAGAACACAGTGATTGATGCCCTTTTTCATGATGCTCTATGTATTGAACTCACTCATACATTTTAAGGAGCATTTACTTTAATATCTTTTCATTTTTGTGGGGCTAGGAGATTTTATGTGAAAGATGACCTCTACCTTCCCCACTTTCTCTTACTAAGAAGTTCCTGTATAATCATGTGCTTTTATTCATCTGTTCTTCACTAATAATACTTATTCTTAATGAATATGTGATTGAATAATGAATTGGATTTTCTGATGGTATCTATATAATTGATCATCTAAACTAGGCTCTCTGGACAGTCAAGAGGTATGATCAATAATTTCACCAAGACAACAAGTATACATTGTATTTGCTTAAAGTTAAGTAAACAGTATTTTCTTCCCTTAGGTAGGCACTATTGGCACTTAGGGTACAATAGAATTCAACATTCATATTGGAGATGTGATATTTTTCACTGTTAGAACCCAGCACTACATTAAAAGCACATGTGATTAGGATTTGCTTTTTATTCTTGCCTTCAAACCTGAAGACCAGGTGAGAATAAGCCAGTTAGAGAGAGATTGCCAAGTGTCAGTGTTCTTCATAATATTCTGCTAAGCAATGTGTCTGGACCAAAGGGAGCCCTCATTAAATGTCTATTAAATGAATAAATTAATAAACTGGATGAATCAACATGTGAACAGGAGAATTAAATAGTCTTCTCATTTCTTTATAAAGGGATCCAATATATCACATTCTGTCTTAATGTTCCAAATTTGGAACCCAGAAAAAGGATCAAAATGTCAATATATACAGATCTATGAAATCACTTTTATTAGTAATAAGTCAAGTTTTAGAGAATGTACTAATATTGTGGGCAGGTGGTTTCCAGATAGTGGTCCCCAGAATTGGATAGACCTCCCCATGTTGAGGCAGGTTTTTGTATACCTTATGGCATAAAGTAAAAGAGCATACTCTTGGAAGGTTTGCTAGCTCCCAAGGAAAAAGGGGTAGGAGATGAAGTGAGCATGCCCAACTTTTTCTTTTCAAGTGTACTTGAGGGGGGAAACTCATGGGGAGAGGAAAAAAAAGAGAAATGGAGTTTCTTCTATATGAAGAGAAACTTCAGGAATAGTGAAGTATCATTTCTTCCCTTTCATTCTTTATTTTAAGAAATCTATGATGACCTGTGTATACAAAACATAGACTAAGGTAAATTGTTCACTGCACTAAATACTTATTTGCTTTAAAAAAAATCACCCCATAGGCTCCTTAATTAGATGAAATAATAGGTTTGAGAGACAAGGATTTACTGTGGAATTTAGATTTGAAAAATCCTTAGGACGAGGTTGCCTTTTGAGACTGGGTGGGAAGTAAAACAGTCTGATTTGGGATCCCTGGGGTGAGTCCAGGAATAGACAGGCATTTCTCTTGGCTGTGGTTCTTCCTACAAGGAGAACCACCATGGCCTCCAGGGAGGAGCACAGATGAATTCTGCAGTCTCTTCAACAGGGCCTAAGACCAAAAGTGCATCTGATCTTGGTAATACTCATTTTCCAGAATGATGCCCTCCCTTCCTTGAGGGAGACTGGCAAATTATAGCCCTCGGGTCTTAAAACCTTCCTGAGTCTACCTGGTGAGAGGTTTATGGAGAGTTGTATGAGAAAGAGTGGAACTTTGGCTGTAGATGTTGTTGGCAGGGGATGGTGGGGAGGAGGGATTCTGGTGACCCCTAATTTTGGTGTGGGTCTCACTGCTACTGCTGCCCTCTTGGTCATCATTCTCAATGGCCATTATAAGAACAAATCATAAAGCAAAATCAGATCAAATAAAATCTAAATAAGAAATGAAAGGAAAACTCAAAGAGAGCAAGTTAAAGTTTAAAAAGGAGAGAATAAAAGAGAATTGAAAAATGAATAGAATAAAAAGGTTATGTATGTGCAAAATATGACAACGGTAAAATGTTACAAATCGAAATTAATATAGAGGTAAAATAAACAAGATTTAATGTGACATGAAAGGCTAATACCAATAAATTAAAGCTTAAAAATACAAAAGTAAGATAAAAATGACAATTGAAAACCATTAAATACAAAACCCGAATTACAGATTACAAATCTTTTAAAAAGAGAAGTGAAATAGGGAGTTTTCGAATGAAAGAAAACAAGAAGTGATTTACAACAGGAAAGAAATAATTGAATCAGAATTTGGGGGTAGAAGTAATTTTTTCACTCCTCACCTACCCTCAGGAATGTCTGATTTTCACCTTGATGGAGGATAGTACCCCTCGCCCCCCATCAGAGTAAGTGATGGGAAATGCCTCTGATGGGGATGTGTTTGGCATAAGGAGTGTGGAGGGAAAAAGGAGGTAGGAAGCATAGGCAGGCAGAGAGAGAGAGAAAGGGAACATAGAAACACAGAGAGAGTCACACACATACAGAGGGACAGAGGAAAATAGAGATAGATATATGGAGAGACACACAGAGGACGAGACACATATACACGCAGACATACAGCTTTAAATAAAGAGAAAGACAGAGAAGCAGACATGCAAAGAGTGACACAAAGAGAGAGAAACAACACAGTCATACACAAATAGGAGACACAAAATCATGCACACAGAGAGGGACAGAGACCTGAAGAGAGACAGAGAGATTGAAGGAAAGACACACAGACACACACATGCCCACATACAGACAGACCTGTACCCAGGAGAAAGACAGACACACACAAGGACAGACCTACACAAAGACAAACACACACAAACATAGACACATGCAGACAAGAGAGATTCAGAGGCAGATGTGCATAGAGGTATGCACAGATAGACACAGTGAGAAAGGTAGATGTGCATGCATGCGCGTGTGCACACACACACAGAAATTGAGAGGCAGACTGAGAAAGAGGAATGTCAGAGAAGAGTGGGGGGGGGGAAGAGAGAGAAGGACAGCAACAGCCATATAGGGGATAAAGGCAGACACAGAGCATCAGGCCCAGTCCACTGGACATCCAGGCCTGGCAGATGGTGATTACTAGCCCCAGCAGAAAGAGACCATCTGGGCATGGAGTTCTCAGAAGCCGTTTTGTCTCTAGGCCCAGCTCATGGGAAGACAGATGGTCCTGCTCCATCCTTAAGGAGAATCACCTCCCAGTAGGACAGAGGTTCCTTCTAAAAAAGTTTCAGATGCTTCAGCCCCTCTAGTCATCAGACTTTCCCTACCACACAGAGTTGAAAAGGTGAGCGCTCCATGGCAAAGTAAGACTAGTATACAAGGTGACCATTAGCAGAAGGTCAGCTGTGCAGGTTGCCATGTACCGTGAGGTACTACAAATGCCTCGACAGCTGTAAGATCTCTGCAGGGATCTGAGTAGTTAGATGCTGACATACCTTCTTTTGGTTTACACTATCAGCTGCAAACCCTTGACATGGATGATTATATCCAGGCTACAGCTGACCACATCTTGGCCCAGCTTTTCTTCAGGAAGCAAAATGAATTTAACAAGAGCCATCGATTTAAGGAGGACCAGATAATCAACCTGCCTTAGAGTTGCTGGTGAGTTGCTAATTGTTCTTCCTTCCCATTTCTTGTTAGTGCTGTTAAAGAAGGACCACTTTGTTAATGAGCTTGGAGCTCTTTACAAAGTGGAAGTGGGAAAGCAGGTTTGAAGCAGCCTGAGGGGCTCAGTTAGCTGTCAGTGACTATGGGCACTTCACGCTATGGGAAAGTTTCAATACACTCTGTAGATTAGCAAATCTATGGGGAAGACCCAATAAATTAATAGATTTTTATATAGATATTTAGCATGTGTGTATATAGTTGTTTACTTTCCTTTTATTACTTCAGATTTATTATTCCAAATGTAAAACCATTCTTGTTATGTCCACCAGTAAAACTTAATACATTGCAAATATTTTGTTAATAATCGTTGTGAAATGAAGTAAAGAGGTTAGCCTACCTATATACATATTAAGGCACTGGAACCCAGAAACTCAAACCTCCTCTGCAGAGTTTATAAAGAACCCTAGACTAGCAATTCTCAATCCTTTCATTGGCATGAGATACTTTCAATAATGCCAACATTTTCAAGGGCTCATTAACACTGATTTTATATTAGCTGAGAAAATATTAATGATAAACTGATTATAAACTCAATACACCATCTTTAAATGTATTTGGATTTTATTAATCACACCATCATCTATTTATACTTGACAAATAGTCATCCCTGTGTTTCAGAAGCATATGGTTTATTTTGTCTATTGGTAATGCTGCCTATAAATTCAAGGATACCTTATTATCATTCTGAAGCTGGTAGTCTACAAGTTAGGGGTTACTGTCTTAAGTAAAAAATAATTTGTTTAGGCCTAATCTGGACTTAATTTTTGTTTGCAATGTATTTTATTTATTTATTTATTTTGAGAAAAAGTCTCACTCTGTTGCCTAGGTTGGAGTGCTGTGGCATGATCTTAGTTCAATGCCTCTGCCTCCCAGGTTCAAGCAGTTTTCATGCCTCAGCCTCCCAAGTAGTTGAGATTACAGGGACACACCACCATGTCCAGTTTGTGTTATAGTTTAGAAATATAGCGGCGGCTCACGCCTATAATGCCAGCACTTTGGGAGGCCGAGGAGGGTGAACATGGTGAAACCCCGTCTCTACTAAAAATACAAAAAAAAAAAAAAAATTAGCTGGGTGTGGTGGCGCACACCTGTAGTCCCAGCTACTCAGGAGGCTGAGGTAGGAGAATTGCTTGAACCTAGGAGGCGGAGGTTGTGGTGAGCTGAGATTGCGCCATTGCACTCCAGCCTGGTTTCACAAGAGTGAAACTCCGTCTCAAAAAAAAAATATGTATGTATAAAAACTATTTGTATTTTTAGTAGAGATGGGGTTTCACTATGTTGACCTGGTTGGTCACAAACTCCTGTCCTCAAGTGATCCACCACCTCGACTTTCCAAAGTGCTTGGATTACAGGCATGAACCACTGTGTCTGGTCTTGTTTGCAGTTTATTTCAACAGGTATTTGGTACACTTGCAATGCAGTGGCTCCCACCATGAGTTCTGAGTTCTGGACTACCCTATATAAAATTCTAAAGTAGATATGGCTGGGTTTTAATGACTTTGATCCAACCCCTTTCAGTCATTGCCTTAAGGTCTAGCGGGACTTTTAAAAAGATATTTTAGGCTGCTTCATCCTAGGCTACAAAGAATCTCTCTCTCTCTGTCTCTCTCTCTCTCTCTCTCTCTCTTTCTCTCTCTCTCTCTCTCGTTAGTTCTTTTGATTCCAAGTACAGAATTTAGTGAAAATCAGGAATAGCTCACTTTTTCCAGGGGGAGGTAGTCACCTCCATAATGTACTAATGTACTTCAGGAACAGGACAACCTCTCTCTGCCCTTGACTATTTGTTTATCTAGCTATTCATTTACTAAACATTTACAAGCAATGGCTATAAGTGAAGCATTATGTTAGATGTTAGTGATATAAAATTGACTGTTAAATGATCTTTGTCCTGAAATAGCTTACAGCCTATAAAAAAACACAGAAAATGGCTCAAGCCTGTAATCCCAGCACTTTGGGAGGCCGAGGCGGGTGGATCACGAGAGATTGAGACCATCCTGGTCAACATGGTGAAACCCCGTCTCCACTAAAAATACAAAAATTTAGCTGGGCACGGTGGCGCGTGCCTGTAATCCCAGCTACTCAGGAGGCTGAGGCAGGAGAATTGCCTGAACCCAGGAGGCAGAGGTTGCGGTGAGCTGAGATTGCGCCATTGCACTCCAGCCTGGGTAACAAGAGCGAAACTCCGTCTCAAAAAGAAAAAAAAAAAAACACACACACACACACACAGGAAAAAACAGTAATACATTATAATAATGCTACGATAAATATACATTATAATAAGTGATATATATGTACATACACACATACAAAGGATATATGTGTACATGCATACCTCAATGAGACACCAAATTCAGCTATGGGGTGCGAGGTAGAGGGTGTCAAGAAGTTTTCCTGGAATAGCTCTAAATGAAGATTAAGAGTTAGCCAAAACATGAAGAGGAAGAGGGTGTGTGTATGTGAGAAGGCTGCTTCATAGTGAAGGTTGAAGGAGCCCAGGCATGGAAGTATGAGAAAACAGTTCATTGTGGCTGGAAAATAGAGGCCCAGTGGTAAAAGATAAGGGTGGAGAAGGGAGGAATCAGGTTGGAAAAGACCTGTTATCCCTAGATCCACCTTATTGTGAAATTAGCTATTGTCCTTTTCTGGGAGAGCTAGGCAATCTGAGAGCATGGTAGCAATGAGACATTTGTGGTGGTGTTGGTGTTTTAAAGAGACTTTATAGTAAATGTTCACAATCCAGGAGGAGGAGTATAGTTGAGAAATGTAGTGAACAGCACGGGGCAATGGGTATGTGGAAGAGGATGTCCAAATAGAAAATAATCATAAAACATAAATGTTAATGTATGCAGAGTTTACTAGTTTTGTTTTACTTTGGGTTTTAAAAAATATGCTATAAACCAGGTCATAATTCATTCTCTTATATCAGGAAATATTGTATCAGATTACAATGTAGTCATTTAATAAAGATTTTTGTATCTTCATTTATTATTTTGTCATTGCAATTTTGAATAGAATCTGTTCTAATAGTTTTGCATATTTAAGACACTACTGGATTCCTTTTAGGCATTCTTCGGGTATGATTTATCATTACCTAAAGAAAAAATGGGCCAGGCATGGTGGCTCATGCCTGTAATCCCAGAATTTTGGGAGGCTGGGGTGGGCAGATCACCTGAGGTCAGGAGTTGAGAATAGCCTGACTAACATGGTGAAACCCAGTTTCCACTAAAAATACAAACATTTGCTGGCTTGATGGTGCATGCCTGTAATTGCAGCTAGTTGGGAGACTGAGGCATGAGAATTGCTTGAACCCGGGAGGTGGAGGCTACAGTGAGCTGAGATTGTGCCACTGCACTCCAGGTCTAGGCAACAGAGTGAGACTCAGACTCAAAAAAAAAAAAAAAAGGAAAAATATAATACATTATAATGTTGGAACTTTCTCTATTTTCTTATAATAATATACTTAAAGTCTGGTTTAGGAATTTAATCCACTGTGAAATTAAAAAAGAAAACCCTTAAAAATAAAAATAACCTAATAAAACAACCCCACTGAAATATTGTTGATATATTATTTTACAGTGGGAATATGTTCTTTCACTTCATGAATTTTTTTTTCCTTTCTTGAGATGCTATTTCTTTATACTGCTTTATTATTCAGGGTAAGTTTGTCTACTAGCCCTTAAGTGCTTTTAGGGTATTTGGTGTATCTACTTTAAAAATCAATGTACTGAAGTGCGAATTGCTCAGTCATATTGATATTTGTTATCTTGTAGGCAAAAAACAGACTTTTGACTGAAAACCTCTTTTAAAATTGAATTCACCCTGACAACTTTATACACACATTCTATGATATAGCCACACATGATGAATTTGATGCATAAATTATAGTTCATAAAATATACTTAGATATTGAAAAAGATTTTTAAAAAGAATTTTCTTTTTAACAGCAGCTTTAACTAACTGAGTAGAATGAATTTAATTTGATACAGGAACTACAGGTTAGGTAAAGAACCACTGCATGCTCCTTATTGCTTCTAAATAGTGGAAAGTGGTTATAAGACTTTCTTTGTTCATACTCTCATCCTTACTTAGCGGGGCAGGAGTCACTGGGCTGCTTTTTATCACCCAAATGACTGAAGGAAAGGAAAATGGTTGCTGTTGCTATATAACTTGATTCTCAACTACCGTAATTTATCAATGGTCAAAACCAAGTAGGCAACATAATTTTATTGCTTAAAAATGAAAAAAGAAAAAGTTACAGTGATTTTGTGTTATAATTAGAATTTACAAGTGATGTATCCTCCATGTTTTTTACTAATCATATCTTTATGAAATTGATATGTGTATTTTGGATCACTATCCTCTGGGGGAGAAAAGAAAAACAGGAAGAAACTGGAGAATCCAGAAAATAATAGTGATGGCCAAAGGAATGGGAAACTGTTTTCATCATGTACTTAAATTGAAACTATATAGAAAACATCAGTTAAGGGATACCTTTGAATCAGAGAAGTGCAGAGCTGTAGAGGCCATGTAACATCTGGTCCCATTAATTTGTAGAAATGGTAACAGATCTGAGAAGTCTAAATTGCCTAGACTGCAAGTAAGATATTTGAGACCAAAGTTCAGGTCTTCCCACCTCTACTCTGTAATATTTTGGGGCTAGTGTCTTTAAGTGTGTGAAAGATTGCTTTACAGGAAGCAGAAGTATCTATTAGCAAATACGCCATCTTCAAGTGGGATGGATGTCTTCTATCCCTTACAAATCAGCCAGCCCCAGCCTCAGCACTGCTGCTGCTTTGCAGGGCTTTCCACACCCGTGGTGCTTGGGTTCCAGAGGCTTCTGTGAAGAGGTGGTCAGAGCCTCCTGAGAAAACAGTTCACTGTTTCTGTCTAGCCAAGCACTCAATACTTGTTTTTTATTTTTATTCAAAATTATTATGGTAGTAAAATATATATAACATAAAATAATCATTTTAACCATTTTTTAGATGTTCAATTCAGTGGCATTATGTATATTCACAATATTATGTAACCATCACCACCATCCATTTCTAGAACTTTTTTCGTATCCAAATAGAAACTCTATACCCAACAAACAAGTCATTCTCCCCTGCCCGGCCATGGTAACCTGTGTTCTGCTTTCTGTTATTATGAATTTGCCTATTCTAGATACTTCATATAAATGGAATCATACAGTATTACTCAATGTTTGTTTTTATTAGGTTCTTGCTGATTTAAAAAATCGCGCCTTTACTATGTGCTTAACATTGTGCTAGGATTCTATAAGACATAGGATGTGGCCTCAGAAAATTTACAATTTAAATGTTTGTATTCAGTTCTGTTTTTCTCTTCCCTCCCTATCTATCCCTTCCCTGGATAAACAAACCCAGCCCTTTGCACATCACAAGCATCAAAAAGAATGTTTGTTCATTTAGACTTCGTTAGGGAGTTTGCACTAACAGATATGAAAAAAATTAAACAGGTAGATCTATATTAAGCTTTAATATTTCCAGAGAAGGCAACACATACTTCTTCAGTGATTCCCATTCCAATGTCTTAACAGTCCTTAGTCCTCAAATTTTTTAATAAATCACCTAACATTTATTTTTTCTTGCTTTTTTGGAGGGGGGCTTTATTCTAATCCCTGAAGTTTAAACATCCAGATGAGACTGTTTAAATTCTTGTGTTAATTTTTTTTCGACATTAGCAAGAAACCCAAATGGCTTAAACGGGTGTCTTTCACATCTCTCCTTTTGGCTCAGTATGTTCAACTTCATCCTACTGGCAATAAAGCTGTCATTTTATTAATTGACCCTGATGTATTCAGATTATTTCTTGGTTCAGAGTGTGGGAGTAGCCCATGCTGAAAAGAAAAAAACTGCAATGTTCAGCCTACATGCATAGAATACTGTACTATGTGGGCTGTGGTGGGGAAGCCACTAGATTCTTTGTAAGCCAATGCATTAGCACACATTCAAAAAGCCCATTATTGATATCAGTTAATGAAAAGATAAAATTTTAAATCATCCTCCAGAAAAAAATCAAAGTAATTAGTAGTCAAGTATTAATTTTTGTATCTTTTTTCATGAAATTGGGCAGGTATGAAAAAGGGATTTTTATTTATTTTTGTTCTGGTATTAAGGATGCAGAGTGCTGTAGGTGTTAAAGTGTCAGGAATAAATTAAAAGAAAAATAGAACAATGGCCAGTAAAATTGGTCTCAAGAGATTCATGTAAAGCCTTTAAATGTCTCCGGTACCTAGATAACCTTTTCCCCAGTATCAGCACTGCTCAAACGATTATTGTCCTTGGAGACAGTTTTGTCTCTGTTCATAAGGAGTTTTAGATAGTAAAAGCCAACAAGAAAAAATTCCCATCAACCAGGATGGATTACCCTTTCAAGTATACTTTTTCTTATCTTGTAAAATAAGCCATTGGAGATGGTTTTACAAGTGTGTAGTAGTGAGCTCCCAACTAGCCGGGGTGTGGGAAGGAGTCCTTAATTACATAGACAGTTACAGGACAGAGAGAAGCAGGAACACACAAAACAAAAGGGAAAGGTGTAGGTATGGTTTTTGTTTTAAAGTTCCATGACTTGACCAAGGGCTGCAGTAGAAATCTTAAACTTTCTTCCAAATGAATTTTTTTGACCTGTGCATTTCTCTATAAAATATTTGCTTTTGGATGGACACTTTTCTAATTAGGCATGATCTACTTCAGCCATATTTTCAATGACCACTCGTTAGGTTTTTAACATTTAACTTCTTATTTCAATACAAACATACATGGAGAAAAGTACACACATCCTAAGTGTACAGCCTGATGGATCTCAGCACACTGGACATGCCCATGCCCATCTAAACAGCGCCTCAATCAAGAACCATGACATTAACTCCAAGTCCTCTTGTGCCTGCTTCAACCACTACTTCCCAATATGATGAAAAGTCTTATGCCTAATAGAACTTTATGTAAATAAAATCATACTAACTGTGTTTTTTCATATCTGATTTCTTTTACTCAACATTATGTTTGGGAAACTCATTAATTTCTTCACTTTTATGCTTCCTCTTTAATTTTTATGCTTCTCATTTTTTTCTTCTCTCCTCTGATAAAAAATATTTGGATTTGATCTGTCACCTATTTGATTCAGTGATGACACCCATGACATATATGTAGTACAGAGTGACTCTAAGCCAGGTCCTCACTGTAGCTTTGATGGCTGAGGTTGTCCCTGCTCTATCTCCTCTGCAGTTATCTGGTGAGAACTGAAAGCTGAGAAGAGAAAGGAGGAAAAGACAAAGTCAGCTCTCCTCTGCCCTGTGGCATCTTTTCCTTTAACACTGTCCCTTTCAAGTCAGGCATAGTGGCTCACACCTGTAAACCCAGCTGCTAAGGAGACTAAGGCACAAGAATCACTTGAGCTCAGGAGTTTGAGAACAGCCTGGGCAACATAGTGAGACCCTGTCTCAAATAAAAGCCCAACAACAACAAAACCTTCAAACCGGTGCCTTACACTTTCCTCTTCACTATAACCCAGCCCTCAAGTGGGAGGAGTTTGTAGATTCCAGCTGCACTGGCTATGTTAAACTCCATGGCAACCTTTTCCCAAATAGGACTCTTTTCCCTGTAATTAAAGAGGGAGAAGTGGAAGAGGGAATTCTGGAACAGATTACTAGCTTTCATAAAGGGATAATTTGTTTAGTGCCTGTATATACATACAGGTTTGTTCATGATTTCCCCCCACTTCTGGTGAGTCTGACTGTATTAATGCTTTATAAAATATATCACTAAATTTAACAACATGTTATATGATTTGAGAGAGAGAAAGAAATAAAGAGAAAGAGATTTAAACTGCATAGGCACGTAGCATAGATGAAGCAATCCACGGGTTCTGATCAATTCAAGTTTGAGCAATTTTATGAAGATTTTTTTTTCCAAGACAATTTGTGGTACAAAATTGATATTAGTAGCTCTGTAATTTTTGTCATGTTTTTACTAAACACTAGTCAAAACCATTCATTTTCATGCACTATGCAAAAATAAAGCCAATAGCTCTTGGAATTTGTCAACTTCAATTCCTAATGTGTTATCAAGAAAATTAATAGGATGTCTAACCACTCTTTCAATGTACTCTTCTGGCCTTAAAGGTGAAGAATATTCATTGGAATGCAGTCAACTTAGATTTTAAAGTTATAGTCAAAGTGGTCATGAAACAAAGTATTTATAAGAGAAATACGCATTCTGTTCTGAATACTTCTTTGTATGTTACAATTGGCATTTGCAGCACTGGGAGAAATTTTAGGCTGAAGTTGGATATTGGAGGAAGTAGGAGGAAACAGTTATGGCTGTTGTGATTTTAGATGCTATGGAAGATACCGAGCTTCCTGTAACTGCAGTGACAGCAGAAAGGGGAGTCAGGGTGGTGGAATATGGGGTAGGAACCGGTGAATCCTCTGGCATGTCTTTTCTTGGGCTACTTGACATTGGCTGCCTCTCTGGGAAGGCTTCTCTAGACATAATGACTCATTCAGAGAGGTTCCTTTTATGCTCCTCTTGGTGTATGAGGACTGTTTTGATTTACAATATAAAATGTTAAACAAATTATATTTTGTATTTACAATATAAAATGTTAAAAAACCCACACCCAACATATAGAGGTCATAGGGAATCAGAGACTTCTTTCTTAAGGACTTAAGAGTAGAATATGAGTAGAAAATTTGAATTGAGGTATTTTGGGACAGACACTGATTAAGGGCAACTTGATTTGCATGATGAATTTCAAGTAGGGCTACAGCTCCATTAGTCATGTATCCACAATAAGCATATAGGAGATTCATATGGACTTGAATTAGAGCTGAAACTCTTCCCCAAAGTGTCTTTGTTTAAAGGAGAGAAAAATTCTTGTCCACTAAGTGTCCCAGCCAGATTACTCTGTCACCTGCTATAGCATCTCAGTGTCTAGAATGCCACATGACTTCTTGCTATATTTTAGAGACTTCCTGCTTGTAGTAAAACTCTTCCTTTGTGAGTACATTTGCTACTGTACATGTTTGCCTCTGTACTCACAGCCTTCCAGACCCTCATTGTCACTTTATGTTACCCTGCAACAATATTCAATTAAAAAAAGGGACTCTCAGAGCTGAGAAGGGACCATCTGGACCAGCTAGTCCAGGAAGCTCAGGCTGTGCTCCTAATAGTGCCCAAAGCAGATTCCATAGAGTTGTATTTGGAGAAGGGGTGAGTCAAGTCAAGCTGGGTGCTCGATGCTGCTACCAGCTTTCACCCTGTCCTGCTCCACACAAAACAGAAAAGCGTTTGAAACTCAATGACCTAGTCCAATCCCTTCCTTTTTCAGGTGAGAAAACTGGGGCCTGGAAAGCTGCCTTCCTAGCTACAAAGCACATTAGAGTGGTGATGATATAACTACTCTAGAAATTGATGTTACCTGGTTAACAGAACCTTAGGTCTCTCTGTGGAGATCGGAGGTAAAGGCAACATAACTTTGTAAAGCTTTGGTTTCACTTGGATATTTTAACCTACTTGGAATGTGCTTGCCACCTCTTTTGATTCTCTTCATTACTGGTACATAGCTTTGGAGAGTGGTACGTGCTGTTTCAGGAATTTTTTTTTAAGAGACTTGCTTTGTCACTCAGGATGAAGTGCTGTGGTGCCATTGTACCTCACTGCCTCCTCCACCTTCCGAGCTGAAGCCATCCTCTCATGCAGCTGGCTCTATAGGTACACACCATGACCATGTGTAGGTAATTATTATTTTGTTTTTTGTAGAGATAGTTTCTCTCTATGTTGCCCAAACTGGTCTAACACTTCCGGCCTGAAACAATCATCTTGCCTCAGCCTCCCAAAGCATTGGGATTACAGATGTGAGCCACTGTACTTGGCCAGGAAATAATTTAATGGCATCTTTCATCTAGTGCTTCTCATGGCAATGTTAGGCTGAACACTGGATACTATGGTGAAGACTGTTACGTTACTTTAGGCTTACCTTTAGTGTACAGCTCTCCTTTCTCATGCTGTAAGGAAAACCATGATGAAATTATATACATGCCTAATCCACATCACACAGTTCCTGGATGACTTGTCTCTCGACTTGTGATGACACTGGAGGTCTTTGCTTTTGCTCCTCCACCCGGCTAAGCCCATCTCTCCTGTAGACCCTCTCTCTAAAACTCTAGACTCTTGCATGCATTACCCACTTGACATATTCACTTGCTTATCTAATAAACATCTCCAATTCAACAAAAACAAGAGTCAATTTCTAATCTTTTTTTTCAAAGTCTGTTCTCCCTGAGCATTTTTCATTTTGGGTTGTGGCAATTCTGTCCTTCCAAATATCCTATCTATTCTATCTTCTGGCCAAAAACCTTAGAATCATTCTTGCCTTCACTCTTTCTCTTACATTTTCTGTATGCTCTGAGCAAATCCTGAATCTGACCAGTTCTTGCTACCTCCACTGTTGCTACCTTGAACAGAGTCATATTTATTTCCCAACTGGCTTCAGGGGCTTCCTAACTTGGCTTCCTACTTCTGCCTTTGCATCCCACTTTCAGTCTAATTTTAGAAAAGTAGAGGGATTTTTTTCTTTAAGTCAGATATCATCTGGTCAAAACTATCCAGTGGCTCCCCATGTCATCCAGAGAGAAGCCAGAATCTTACAGGGTCCTATGTGATCTATCTTGTGTTCTCTGCCCCTCCCCATGTCCCCCTGTCCATGGGCCACCTCAACTACCTCTCTGACCTCATCTTTACTACTCTTGTTCCTGGTCACTCATTGCTCTCCAGCCACATAGCCTCTGGGCTGAGCTTCCAATTCCCTTGGCACACTTGCGTCTTACAGCATTTGCTCTGGTGGTTTCCTCCATCCGGATTCCAAGCTCTCCCACACCTTCAGGATTTTGCTCAAATGTCACCTTCTTAATAATGATCGCAATTAAAATGGAAAAATGACTGCCACTGCACACATCCTCCCATGTCCCCAATTTTTTGCATATGGATACTATAGAAATATTTCTAGATATAGAATAGCTGAGTTCAAGTTATACACATTTACAATGTTGCTTGCTATTGCCAACTACCATCCAAGAGTATTTACCAGTTTATATTTTCACCAAGAGTGTATTAATTTCCTCACTCCAAACTCTTAATCACACTCTGAATTATCATTTAATCTTTGCCAATCCCGTAGTCAGAGAATAACAAATTATTATTGTTTTAACCGTAGATGTCTTTGATTACTGTTGGGGATGGCTGTCTTTTTACATCTTTATTCAGATTTGTGATTTGTACTTCTATAAATTATCATTTGTCTATTTTTCTTTTTTTAAATTGCCGAATTATTAAATCTCTTTAAGAATTAACCATATGTTAGTATTGCACATTGTACCTGGTTTACCTTTTATATTTTTAATGGTGATTTCCTGACCATGCGGAAGTTTTAGATAGTTAGATGTCAACTATGTCAACCTTTTCCTTCTTTTTATTTATTGCATTTTAGGTTTTGGGGTACATGTGAAGAACATGCAAGATAGTTGCATAGGTACACGCATGGCAGTGTGATTTGCTGCCTTCCTCCCCTTCACCTATATCTGGCATTTCTCCCCAAGCTATCTTTCCCCAACTCCCCACCCCCTGCTGTCCCTCCCCTATTCCCCACAACAGACCCCAGTATGTAGTGCTCCCCTCCCTGTGTCCATGAGTTCTCATTGTTCAATGCCCACTTATGAGTGAGAAGATTTGGTATTTCATTTTCTGTTCTTGTGTCAGTTTGCTGAGAATGATGTTCTTCAGGTTCATCCATGTCCCTACAAAGGACATGAACTCATCATTTTTGATTGCTGCATAATATTCCATGGTGTATATGTGCCACATTTTCCCTACCCAGTCTATCATCGATGGGCATTTGGGTTGATTCCAGGTCTTTACTATTGTAAACAGTGCTGCAATGAACATTCGTGTGCATGTGTCCTTACAGTAGAACGAAATATAATCCTTTGGATATATACCCAATAATGGGATTGCTGGGTCAAATGGAATTTCTATTTCTAGGTCCTTGAGGAATTGCCACACTGTCTTCCACAATGGTTGAATTAATTTACACTTCCACCAGCAGTGTAAAAGTGTTCCTATTTCTCCACATCCACTCCAGCATCTGTTGTCTCCAGATTTTTTAATGATCGCCATTCTGAATGGCGTGAGATGGTATCTCAATGTAGTTTTGATTTGCATTTCTCTAATGACCAGTGATGATGTGGATTTTTTCATGTTTGTTGGCCTCTTGTATGTCTTCTTTTGTAAAGTGTCTGTTCATATCCTTTGCCCACTTTTGAATGGGCTTGTTTGTTTTTTTCTTGTAAATCTGTTTTAGTTCTTTGTAAATTCTGGATATCAGCCCTTTGTCAGATGGGTAAACTGCAAAAATTTTTTCTTATTCTGTTGGTTGCCAATTCACTCTAATGACTGTTTCTTTTGCTGTGCAGAAGCTCTGGAGTTTGATTAGGTCCCATTTGTCTATTTTGGCTTTTGTTGCCAGTGCTTTTGGTGTTTTGGTCATGAAATCCTTGCCTACTCCTATGTCCTGGATAGTTTTGCCTAGATTTCCTTCTAGGGTTTTTATGGTGCCAGGTCTTATGTTTAAGTCTTTAATCCATCTGGAGTTAATTTTAGTGTAAGGTGTCAGGAAGGGGTCCAGTTTCTGCTTTCTGCACATAGCTAGCCAGTTTTCCCAACACCATTTATTAAACAGGGAATCCTTTCCCCATTGCTTGTTTTTGTCAGATTTATCAAAGATTGGATGGTTGTAGATATGTTGTGTTGCCTCCGATGCCTCTGTTCTGTTCTATTGGTCTATATCTCTGTTTTGGTACCAGTACCATGCTATTTTGATTCCTCTAGCCTTGTAGTATAGTTTGAAGTCTGGTAGTGTGATGCCTCCCACTGTGTTCTTTTTACTTAGAATTGACTTGGCTATGCGGGCTCTCTTTTGGTTCCATATAAAGTTTAAGGTGGTTTTTTCCAGTTCTGTGAAGAAGGTCATTGGCAGCTTGATGTGGATAGCATTGAATCTGTAAATTACTTTGGGCAGTATGGCCATTTTCATGATATTGATTCTTCCTAACCATGAACATGGAATGTTTCTCCATCTGAGCAGTGGTTTGTAGCTTTCCTTGAAGAGGTCCTTTACCTTCCTTGTTAGTTGTATTCCTAGTTATTTTATTCTCTTTGTAGCAATTGTGAATGGCAGTTCGTTCTTGATTTGGCTCTCTTTAAGTCTGTTGTTGGTGTATAGGAATGCTTGTGATTTTTGCACATTGATTTTTTATCCTGAGACTTTGCTGAAGTTGCTTATCTGTTTCAGGATTTTTGGGGCTAAGATAATGGGGTCTTCTAGGTATACTATCATGTCGTCTGTAAATAGAGACCATTTGGCTTCTTTCTTTCCTATTTGAATACACTTTATTTCTTTTTTTTTTTAATTTTTTATTGGATTTTAGGTTTTGGGGTACATGAGCAGAGCATGTAAGACAGTTGCGTAGGAACACACATGGCAGTGTGCTTTTCTTTCCTTCTCCCCTTCACCCACATTTGGCATTTCTCCCCAGGCTATCCCTCCCCACCACCCCCTCCCACTGGCCCTCCCCTTTTCCCCCCAATAGACCCCAGTGTTTAGTACTCCCCTTTCTGTGTCCATGTGTTCTCATTTTTCATCCCCACCTATGAGTGAGAATATGCGGTGTTTCATTTTCTGTTCTTGTGTCAGTTTCCTGAGGATGACGTTCTCCAGATTCATCCATGTCCCTACAAACGACACAAACTCATCATTTCTGATTGCTGCATAATATTCCATGGTGTATATGTGCCACATTTTTCCAATCCAGTCTATTATCAATGGGCATTTGGGTTGATTCCAGGTCTTTGCTATTGTAAACAGTGCTGCAATGAACATTCGTGTACATGTGTCCTTATAGTAGAACGATTTATAGTCTTTTGGATATATACCCAGTAATGGGATTGCTGGGTCAAATGGAATTTCTATTTCTAAGGCCTTGAGGAATTGCCACACTGTCTTCCACAATGGTTGAACTAATTTACACTCCCACCAACAGTGTAAAAGTGTTCCTTTTTCTCCACATCCTCTCCAGCATCTGTTGTCTCCAGATTTTTTAATGATCGCCATTCTAACTGGCGTGAGATGGTATCTCAATGTGGTTTTGATTTGCATCTCTCTGATGACCAGTGACGATGAGCATTTTTTCATATGATTGTTGGCCTCATATATGTCTTCTTTCGTAAAGTGTCTGTTCATATCCTTTGCCCACTTTTGAATGGGCTTGTTTGTTTTTTTCCTGTAAATCCGTTTGAGTTCTTTGTAAATTCTGGATATCAGCCCTTTGTCAGATGGGTAAACTGCAAAAATTTTTTCCCATTCTGTTGGTTGCTGGTCTACTCTAGTGACTGTTTCTTTTGCCGTGCAGAAGCTGTGGAGTTTCATTAGGTCCCATTAGTCTATTTTGGCTTTTGTTGCCAATGCTTTTGGTGTTTTGTTCATGAAGTCCTTGCCTACTCCTATGTCTTGGATAGTTTTGCCTAGATTTCCTTCTAGGGTTTTTATGATGCCAGGTCTTATGTTTAAGTCTTTAATCCATCTGGAGTTAATTTTAGTGTAAGGTGTCAGGAAGGGGTCCAGTTTCTGCTTTCTGCACATGGCTAGCCAGTTTTCCCAACACCATTTGTTAAACAGGGAATCCTTTCCCCCTTGCTTGTTTTTGTCAGGTTTATCAAAGATTGTATAGTTGTAGATATGTTGTGTTGCCTCCGGTGCCTCTGTTTTGTTCCATTGGTCTATATCTCTGTTTTGGTACCAGTTCCATGCTGTTTTGATTACTGTAGCCTTGTAGTATAGTTTGAAATCCGGTAGTGTGATGCCCCCCGCTGTGTTCTTTTTGCTTCGAATTGACTTGGCTATGCGGGCTCTCTTTTGGTTCCATATGAAGTTCATGGTGGTTTTTTCCAGTTCTGTGAAGAAAGTCAATGGTAGCTTGATGGGGATAGCGTTGATTCTGTAAATTACTTTGGGCAGTATAGCCATTTTCACGATATTAATTCTTCCTAACCATGAACATGGAATGTTTCTCCATCTGTTTGTGTCCTCTCTGATTTTGTTGAGCAGTGGTTTGTAGTTCTCCTTGAAGAGGTCCCTTACATTCCTTGTGAGTTGTATTCCAAGGTATTTTATTCTTTTTGTAGCAATTGTGAATGGCAGTTCGTTCTTGATTTGGCTTTCTTTAAGTCTGTTATTGGTGTAGACGAATGCTTGTGATTTTTGCACATTGATTTTATATCCTGAGACTTTGCTGAAGTTGCTTATCAGTTTCAGGAGTTTTTGGGCTGAGGAGATGGGGTCTTCTAGGTATACTATCATGTCGTCTGCAAATAGAGACAATTTGGCTTCCACCTTTCCTATTTGAATACCCTTTATTTCTTTTTCTTGCCTGATTGCTCTGGCTAGAACTTCCAGAACTATATTGAATAGGAGTGGTGAAAGAGGGCATCCTTGTCTAGTGCCAGATTTCAAAGGGAATGCTTCCAGTTTTTGCCCATTCAGTATGATATTGGCTGTTGGTTTGTCATAAATAGCTTTTATTACTTTGAGATACGTTCCATCGATACCGAGTTTATTGAGGGTTTTTAGCATAAAGGGCTGTTGAATTTTGTCAAATGCCTTCTCTGCATCAATTGAGATAATCATGTGGTTTTTGTTTTTGGTTCGGTTTATGTGGTGAATTACGTTTATAGACTTGCGTATGTTGAACCAGCCTTGCATCCCCGGGATGAATCCTACTGGATCATGGTGAATAAGTTTTTTGATTTGCTGTTGCATTCGGCTTGCCAATATTTTATTGAAGATTTTTGCATCTATGTTCATCATGGATATTGGCCTGAAGTTTTCTTTTCTTGTTGGGTCTCTGCCGGGTTTTGGTATCAGGATGATGTTGGTCTCGTTAAATGATTTGGGAAGGATTCCCTCTTTTTGGATTGTTTGAAATAGTTTTAGAAGGAATGGTACCAGCTCCTCTTTGTGTGTCTGGTAGAATTCGGCTGTGAACCCGTCTGGACCTGGGCTTTTTTTGTGTGGTAGGCTCTTAATGCTGCCTGGACTTCTGACCTTGTTATTGGTCTATTCATAGTTTCAGCTTCCTCCTGGTTTAGACTTGGGAGGACACAGGAGTCCAGGAATTTATCCATTTCTTCCAGGTTTACTAGTTTATGTGCATAGAGTTGTTTGTAATATTCTCTGATGATGGTTTGAATTTCTGTGGAATCTGTGGTGATTTCCCCTTTGTCATTTTTTATTGCATCTATTTGGTTGTTCTCTCTTTTCTTTTTAATCATTCTGGCTAGTGGTCTGTCTATTTTGTTGATCTTTTCAAAAAACCAGCTCTTGGATTTATTGATTTTTTGAAGGGTTTTTCGTATCTCAATCTCCTTCAGTTCAGCTCTGATCTTAGTTATTTCTTGTCTTCTGCTGGGTTTTGATTTTTTTTGATCTTGCTCCTCTAGCTCTTTCAATTTTGACTATAGGGTGTCAATTTGGGATCTCTCCATTCTCCTCATATGGGCACTTTTTGCTATATACTTTCCTCTAGAGACTGCTTTAAATGTGTCCCAGAGGTTCTGGCATGTTGTGTCTTCGTTCTTATTGGTTTCAAAGAACTTCTTTATTTCTGACTTCATTTCATTGTTTACCCAGTCAACATTCAAGAGCCAGTTGTTCAGTTTCCATGAAGCTGTGCGGTTCTGGGTTGGTTTCTGTATTCTGAGTTCTAACTTGATTGCACTATGGTCTGAGAGGCTGTTTGTTATGATTTCAGTTGTTTTGCATTTGTTGAGCAGTGCTTTACTTCCAATTATGTGGTCAATTTTTGAGTAGGTGTGATGTGGTGCTGAGAAGAATGTATATTCTGTGGATTTGGGGTGGAGAGTTCTGTAAATGTCTATCAGGTTTGCTTGCTCCAGGTCTGAGTTCAAGCCCTGGATATCCTTGTTGATTTTCTGTCTGGTTGATCTGTCTAATATTGACAGTGGAGTGTTAAAGTCTCCCACTATTATCGTGTGGGAGTCTAAGTCTCTTTGTAAGTCATTAAGAACTTGCCTTATGTATCTGGGTGCTCCTGCATTGGGTCCATATATGTTTAGGATCGTTAGCTCTTCCTGTTTTATCGATCCTTTTACCATTATGTAATGGCCTTCTTTGTCTCTTTTGATCTTTGTTGCTTTAAAGTCTATTTTATCAGAGATGAGAATTGCAACTCCTGCTTTTTTTTGCTCTCCATTTGCTTGGTAAATCTTCCTCCATCCCTTTATTTTGAGCCTTTGTGTATCCTTGCATGTGAGATGGGTTTCCTGGATACAGCACACTGATGGGTTTTGGATTTTTATCCAATTTGCCAGTCTGTGTCTTTTGATTGGTGCATTTAGTCCATTTACATTTAGGGTTAATATTGTTATGTGTGAATTTGATGCTGCCATTTTGATGCCAAGTGGCTGTTTTCCTGTTAGTTGTTGTAGAATCTTCATTATGTTGATGCTCTTTAACTTTTAGTGTGATTTTGGAATAGCTGGTAGTGGTTGTTCCTTTATATGTGTAGTGCCTCTTTTAGGAGCTCTTGTAAAGCAGGCCTGGTGGTGACAAAATCTCTGAGTACTTGCTTGTTCGCAAAGGATTTTATTTTTCCTTCACTTCTGAAGCTCAGTTTGGCTGGATATGAAATTCTGTGTTGAAAGTTCTTTTCTTTAAGAATGTTGAATATTGGCCCCCACTCTCTTCTGGCTTGTAGTGTTTCTGCCGAGAGATCTGCTGTGAGTCTGATGGGCTTCCCTTTGTGGGTAACTCGACCTTTCTCTCTGGCTGCCCGTAGTATTTTCTCCTTTATTTCAACCTTGTTGAATCTGACGATTATGTGCCTTGGGGTTGCTCTTCTTGCAGAATATCTTTGTGGTGTTCTCTGTATTTCCTGCATTTGAGTGTTGGCCTGTCTTGCTAGGTGGGGGAAGTTTTCCTGGATGATGTCCTGAAGAGTATTTTCCAGCTTGGATTCATTATCTTTGTCACATTCTGGTACACCTATCAAACGTAGATTAGGTCTTTTCACATAGTCCCACATCTCTTGGAGACTTTGTTCATTCCTTTTTGTGCTTTTTTCTCTAATCTTGGTTTCTCGTTTTATTTCATTGAGTTGGTCTTCGACTTCAGATATTCTTTCTTCTGCTTGGTCAATTCGGCTATTGAAACTTGTGCATGCTTCACGAAGTTCTCGTATTGTGTTTTTCAGCTCCTTTAATTCATTCATATTCCTCTCTAAGTTATCCATTCTTGTTATCATTTCCTCATATCTTTTTTCAAGTTCCTTAGTTTCTTTGCATTGATTTAATACATGTTCTTTTAGCTCACAAAAGTTTCTCATTATCCACCTTCTGAAGTCTAATTCCGTCATTTCATCACAGTCGTTCTCCGTCCAGCTTTGCTCCCTTGCTGGTGAGGAGTTTTGGTCCTTTCTAGGAGGCGAGGTGTTCTGGTTTTGGGTATTTTCCTCCTTTTTTTGCTGGTTTCTTCCCATCTTTGTGGGTTTATCTGCTTGTCGTCTGCGTAGTTGCTGACTTTTCGATTGGGTCTCTGAGTGGACACCCAGATTGTTGATGATGAAGTATTTCTGTTACTTGGTTTTCCTTCTACCAGCCTAGCCCCTTCGCTGTACGACTGCTGAGGTCCACTCCAGGCCCTGCTTGTCTGGGGTGCACCTCTAGCAGCTGTGGCACAGTGAGGGATGCTACCCGTTTCTTTTTCTGCTATCTTTGTCCCAGGATGATGCCTGCCAAATGTCAGTCTTTTGGATATAGAGGGGTCAGGGAGCTGCTTGAGGAGACAGTCTGTACTTTTTTGGAGCTCAATTGCTGAGCTGTGAGCTCTGTTGTTCATTCAGGGCTGTTAGGCTGCTATGTTTGATTCTGTTGCAACAGAGCTCATTAAAAAAAACCCTTTTTTCTCAAATGCTCTGTGTTGGGGGTTCGGGCTTTATTTTTCGATGTCCGATGAGGTGTCCTTCCCAGCTAGAAGGCAGACTAGCCACGTTTGGCTGCTGAGTCTCCGCCCTGCTGTTGTGTGATTTGCCCTGTTCCTGCAGGCTCTGTTGTGGTTTCCACCAGGCCCTACGGCGGAGTCTCTTCGTTGTAGCGTGTTGCCTTGGCAACGGCAGGCTGCGTTAGCAGTGGGCGTGTATCTCAGTAGGGACGGGTTGCCTCGGCAATGGCTGGCTGCATCAGCAGTGGGCGTGTATCTCAGTTGGGGCGGGTTGCCTCGGTAGTGGTGGACGCCCCTCCCTCACAGAGCATCTCGGACCGTCTGCTCGGGATAGTTTGAAATCACGGTTTTGTTCGTCCCACCGGGTATCCCAAATGATCTGTCCCTGCAATCCCCTGGGCTGGCCTACTGTCCAAGTCTTGTTCAGTCTCAAGTCCAGCCCTCTCAAGTCTCAGGTTGCCGGTTCAACAGGGCACCCGGACAAGCGTGCCCTGTGGGGATTGCTGGGTAGGGCCGGCCGCCGCCGCCCCAGCTGCCGGCTTCGCCAGGCAGACCTACTGCCTGGTGTCCTGTGTGTTTTTTATACTTGGGAGTTTCCCCGTTCTGTGGGCAACAAAGATCAGTCTGGAAATGCAACTCTGACTCACCGTTTGCGGATTCAAGGAGAGCTCCAATCCTGGGTTGTTCTTACAGCGCCATCTTGAGTCCATCCCACTTTATTTCTTTTTCTTGCCTGATTGCTGTGGCTAGAACTTCCAGTACTATATTGAATAGGAGTGGTGAGAGAGGGCATCCTTGTTTAGTGCCAGATTTCAAAGGGAATGCTTCCAGTTTTTGCCCATTCAGTATGATATTCGCTGTTTGTTTGTCATAAATAGCTTTTATTAATTTGAGATACATACCGTCAATACCGAGTTTATTGAGGGTTTTTAGCATAAAGGGCTATTGCCTTCTCTGCATCAATTGAGATTAAAAAAGAAAATAATCATGTGGTTTTTTTTTTTTTTTTG
Organism: Callithrix jacchus; assembly: GCF_049354715.1. Lineage (NCBI taxonomy): Eukaryota > Metazoa > Chordata > Mammalia > Primates > Cebidae > Callithrix > Callithrix jacchus. Next base: position 97,625,945 of record NC_133514.1, read on the forward strand.
ATGTCGAGTCTCACTCTGTCACCCAGGCTGGAGTGCAGTGGTGCGATCTCAGGTCACTGCAACCTCTGCCTCCCAATTCAAGTGATTCTCCCGCCTCAGCCTCCCAAGTGGCTGGGATTACAAGTGTGTGCCACCATACCCAGCTAATTTTTGTATTTTTAGTAGAGATGGGGTTTCACCATGTTGGCCAGGCTGGTCTTGAACTCCTGGCCTCAAGTGATTCACCCACCTCAGCTTCCCAAAATACTGGGATTACAGGTCTGAGCCACATGCCTGCCCTTAAACTTTTCTTATATGGGATCTAGTTTTGTTGTCTTGCTCAGAAAAGTAGCTGCAATCCCTCTTATGGGTAGTCACTCATATTTTCTTCTAAGATGTTTATGATTTTGTCAGTACATTGCCATACAGAATTTGGAGTTTATTTGGGTTTAGTATATGTGATTGATTAGAAAAATGCTACAATTCTGCACCCTTTTGAGTATGAACCCCCCTTTGCAATGTGACTTTGCTGTTCTGTTCATCAGGAGGTGGAATTTGTTTTCCCACCTCTTAAATCTGGGCTGGCCTTGTGACTTGCTTTGACCAATCAAATGTAGTGAGAATGATATTCTGCTAATCCCAAGACTATACCTTCAAAGGCCCTTCATGCTCTGCTTGGTCTCTCAGAATCCTACAGTGCCATAGGAATAAGCCTGCTAGGCAACAAGATGCATATGGCCCTGCTACTCTCATCATTTAGCTGATAGCAAACCAACTTCTGGAGACATGAGTGAGGCTGTCTTAGATCAGCTGACCTTTAACTAAGGAGTCAGCTGGGCCATAACTGATGGCAGACTCGTGATGAGCCTAACCAAGATCAGAGGAACTTCTCTGCTGAGTCCTGCCAAACTGATGACCCACAGAAAAGTGAACTAGACAACTGGTGGTGTTTTTAAGCCTATAGCTCTGAGTTTGGTCTATAAATCAGTAAATATTAAGGTGGAAACAAAAGAAATACTTCTTTGTGATTAATCATCTACTTTAGTCATCCAAACTGTCTGATTGTGTTGCAGACTGTACTTCTGAAAATAGTCTCAAGTATTGTTTCTATACCCCAAAATGCTTGCCACTAAATTATTCCTCTTTGATTCAACACTGAAACACAGAGAAGATCATTTTAAAGAGCTCATGCGATGTATGCCTTACTATGTAGTAGAAGTTAACTGGTATCTTAAGTAGGAAATTTCATTTATTTATCCAAGGGTCAGTTTGTGGTCTAACATCACTACTACATACATATTTCATCTTGTCTCCATTGATTCAAATGTTGCTTTTATTTAAAATATATTGTCTTGGTTTGTCTGTCTTTTGTGGTACGGCCTTGCTCAATGATGTGTTGCAGTATCTGGAAGGACAAGTCTCACTCATTACTCTTTTATTTTATTTATTTATTTATTTATTTATTTTTGAGATGGAATTTTGCTCTTGTTACCCAGGCTGGAGTGCAATGGCGCGATATCGGCTCACCACAACCTCTGCCTCCTGGGTTCAGGCAATTCTCCTGCCTCAGCCTCCTGAATAGCTGGGATTACAGGCACGTGCCACCATGCCCAGCTAATTTTTTGTACTTTTAGTAGAGACGGGGTTTCAGCATGTTGACCAGGATGGTCTCGATCGCTTGACCTCGTGATCCACCCGCCTCGGCCTCCCAAAGTGCTGGGATTACAGGCTTGAGCCACCGTGCCCGGCCTACTCTTTTCTTTTATAATCTTATAGTATTTTCATTCTTTCAGATAAACTTGATATTATTTTTTTCAAAAAAGGAATGCTGGGTTTTTTAATTGGGGTGTTATTAAACATATAAGTGAAAAATATTGGCATTTAAAAAATATTAAACCCTCTCATCTAGAAACATGATATTTTGAATCACATTTTAAGTCATATTTTCTATAATTCTGAAGAATTTTATGGTTTTTCGCATGTGGTGTTCTCTCATTTCTTACAACATATTTTATATACAAATGGATTTTAAATGTATATTTTATTATTATATTTGATATTTAGAAAAACCATTAACTTCAGTACATTAACATTGTAACTAACTGACAACCTTACTGAGCTCTCTATTTTTAGAAAATATTTAGAGTTGAGTTTCTTAGCTATACAAATCATATCTTTGCAAATAATGACAACTGTTGTGTCTTTTTTTTGTCAGCTCCTGTACAAGGGTGGGGGTGGAAACCTGATTGCTGTGCAAGTGTGAAGTGAGAAAGAGGAGGGGCGCTCTGCAGCAAGTGCAGAGGGAAGGGCCATACTATTAGTTGGCTTAGTAGATGGGGCATTGCTCAAAACCAGGCAACATCTATTGCTGGGGTTCAGATTTGTTTCTGGGGAAGTTTTCTATACTAGCAGTGTGGCTACAACTGAATCCTATGTCTATTAGTGGTTGAGAAACCTTTTCGGCATGCAGCTAACAGAGCATAACTCCTGACAGGAAGGGGCTCTCCCTACTTACAGAGGGAATTCAACATGCCATCTGCATGCGGAAGATTCCAGAGATTGCAGAGCAACTTTGACTTCTTCAGGGCTCCAGAGCAGCAGCATGGTGGACAGTGTGCTATTAGCAGCATGGGCTGCTAGGCCTGGAAAATGGGATAGTCCCTGGCAGAGGAAACATTGGTTCCAGGCATAATCATAATACCTAGTGGCAGCAGCGCGGGCTGAGGATGCAGACCTCCCCAGAAGAAATGGCACAGATGCTTGTCAGAGGGTGTGGCAGCACTTTCTGGCACCAGAGATGGTGGCTGGGGGACTCCATGTGGTACCTAACTGGGCTTGCCTGTGTGAGTCCATTTGAGGCAGTCCTTGGGTATTCTAAAAAATATACATGGGGGATTTGAGGAGCTTAGGGACCTGTATGGTAGGCACGGGTAAGAGCCAGCAAAATATGGGGAATGAGTATTTCTATAATCCTCTGTATCCATGAGTGAAGGTGTGCCAGAAGCAATATGGGTTATCAAGTGAGGGGATTATTCCCAAATTGGTCACAGAAGCCCTAGAAGAAGAAGACCATTTGCTACTGCCTCTAGGGTTGTCTCTTCATTTCAAAGTATTTTAGTAGGACACACACACACAAACACACACCCACGCTCATAAACACACAGAGAAGTAAGTAATCTGGGACACAGGGGGTTAAAGTGTATTGAACAGGTTGTCTTTCTTATGTAGGCCCTGTCATACAGGCAGACGGTGTCTCTGGTATCCTGACTCATTCAAATCATGGACATTTGGTTAGGGATTGAGAACGCTGTAAGGCATAAAATTACACCTTGGCTGATTCAGATTCCAGGGCTGTAAACATGACAATGGGACAGGGCTTAAGTAACTTTCACTTTGGTTTCTTGTGCATTGCTTTCCCCCCCTTTCTCCTTCTCTCCTTTCCTATATTTCTTCCTTCCTTCCTTCCTGGCTTGCATCACCTCCAAATAATTTGAAAACCTATATATTCCCTCTCATATTTATATTTCACATAGAAATTTTAAAAATAATGAACTTAAATAGCTGCAAATGACACAGTTATCAGATTATTGCATATTACATCTGTGCTTCAAATACATTTTTTGGAGCTATAAAAGAAAGCTGCAGGAAGGAAGAAAGGAAGGGAGGGAAGGAAGGAGGAAGGAAGGAAGGAATGAATGAAGGGAGGGAGAGAGGGAGGGAGGGAAAGAAGGTAATGCATTAGAAAACCAAAGTGAAAATTACTCAAGTTATGTCTTCATAGAATGTGCCCACCATGTAATTAATTGAAAAAAACATTTCTCATCGTCAACCCAAACAGCCAAATTAAGCTTTCTTTCTAACAAAAAGTGGTTTCCTTGATCTTTAACATTTGGGGATAACCATCCCAATTCTCAACTCTCATCCTAAAACAGAGGCAGGAAGGGAGAGTACAAGGAATGGGAATACAAACAGGCTGGGAGACTCACCAGAGTTTGTCAATTGGATGCAATGAGACTTTGCCTCCTCCTTATTTTCTATTTCACCAGCTTTGTTTGCCCTCATAGAGCTCTTCCTCAGGGGTCATGCTTTTTCAAATTGCCCATGGGTTTAGTGACCTAGATGTTTTTCTGGCCTGAGGTGATGCTCCACAGTAAAACTTGGTAAGTCCAGGCCATTCTTCTGTGCGGAGGGAGAGGAGGATTGTAAAAGGGGAGGTGATGGAGGGGACCCTACTTCACCATCAGAGGCTGTGCCAGAACAGTCACTTTTAAGAAAAGACCCGGATGTTGAGGACCTGGAACTTGATTCCTTCCACAGTTTCCAGCTCAAGTATTCCTCTCACAGCCTTTGTGTGCTCCATAATCTTCTGTCAATTAAAAGATGGATAGGGAACTAGCAAGTATGTAATGGAAAGGAGTCAGCTCTGATTAAATCATGGTCAGTGCAGAGGGCCTTCGTTCTTCCACCAGGAGGAACTCCTAAATTCAAAGCCCAATATTGGTGTCTCAGGGAGGGAGATCTGCTAGATGAAGAGCTCACAGTGGAGCTTATATACTTGTGAGTCATTATCTGGGGCTCATTTATCTCATCTGTCTGTGTCATTTTAGGTGTCCGTTGGCAGGTCAGTCGGTTGGCAGGTCAGTCGGTCGGACACACATCATCAACACTTGGAGGTTCATTGTATTACAAAAGTAGGAAGTTCTCATTGTGCCTGGGTTGCATTCTTCTGCCTGATCTTTCTCTCTGTGCTATTGGATCTCCACTACTCCCCCAGCCCCCAGGTTTCAGTAAAGAGGCCAGTCTTCACCTACCACAACCCACTCTTGCTAAGCCACTGGCCTCAAGGAGAGAAGTAATCCTTCCCCAGTGCGGTTATCTTCCGGATGATCTTTTGCCCACATTAAACAAAGCCTCTATGAGTCTTCTCATCTCAGAGAGCAAGTCCTTCTCTGGATGTTTACTGAGCCTTTTCCAGTCATAACACTTAGAATGTTGACTTGTGCTGACTTTTCTCCCTAAGTCATCAAGATGTTTTATTTCTTCGGCAGATTGGAAACTCCTTGGAGGTAGTTTTAATTTTTTTAAAAATTCATTTCTGTTCCCTCTGCAGTAGCAAGAATGAGGTGTCACACATAGTATAGGTGTTCAACAAATATTAGTTGAATTAATAAACTTAGAGATGACATAATATACATGTAAAAAAGGAGATGCAACTCAGGCCCCAAGTACAAATTCATATAAAAACTAATATTTAACAGTTATAATGAATGTTATTGGCTCCATGTTATTGATGAGGAATTTCATGGAATCCAAGTGGATGGCCTTGTGTTTTGATGACATTTTGTGGTTAGGATATCAAGCCTGTAACCAGAGGTCTGAAACTGAAGCCACCCTGCCTCTGGGCATCAGGTGGCGCTCATACACCACCAGAGAAGTTTTTGCAAATTAGTCTGAAGTTTCTGTTTTACAAATGGGATAGCTGTGGCTCTTAGGGAAATTCTGAAAAAAAAAAAAAAAAAAAAAAAAAAAGAAAAAGAAAAAAAAGATTTCCTATGGACTCTGGGCCATAGCTCTAGTCTCCAAAGGGGAATTTAATACACATGCATGAAAACCTTATTATAAAGCACCAAGCTTTATAATAGCTGTATTGAAGGACAAATCCTCTTTCTGTGAACACAGACACTCTTTTCTTGCTTGGTCTTTGTGCTTTTTAAATAGCTTCCTTACAGAGAAAGAAAAGACTAAAGGAAAGAGCAGGGAAAGAAAGCTAAAGAAGCAGAGTATTTAAGACTGGAGAGTTACTGATAATTTACAAGGAAATACAGGGCAGAAGCCTGTGAGTTTGGACAAAATCAATTGCTCTGGGTTTTTCACACATGGAATGAGGACACTTGACTCAATGTTTTCTGATCTTTGAAGGGAGGTGAATTTTTACACTGTACTGTCAACTCTCATCTCCTTGCTGTGCAAGAATGATTGTGCCTTAATCTCCCTCCTGCATTCTCTCCTCTCATATTTCTTGGGTCTAACGGGAGAGATTAGGGGTAGTTTATCAATCTGCAGGAAGCAAGTGGTTAAGAGTAACAACAGGCTTTGCCATTAACCAATGATGAGACCCTGAGTTAGTGTCCTCCTTAAGCCTCAGTTTACTTATCAGTAAGACAGGGTTAAAAATACCTATTTGGAAAGGTTGTTTCCATAAGTATTGAACAAAATAATAAGCATACCATAAATCCTTTGCTTTTTTCTACCTTTGAATAGGCAACAAATGCAGACTAATGCTAAGAATTCGAGTCTGCAGCCTTCATGGATTCATTTTCAGTCTTATTATTTTCGAGTCATCATACCTGTTACTCTTCAATTGGGCTGACTCTTTGTGACATGATTGTCTATCCATTCATTCAAGTATGGAACAAATATTCATTGAGCACCTACTCCCCCCCAGGCATTATACGAGGTACTGATGGGAATAATACAATAAGAACGAAATCCTTGATGTCATGGAATACATGTTTTATAGCAGAAATAAGCAATATGTAAGTATACAGACATATAATATGTAATTATAAATTTTACTATGAGGGAAACAAACAGGGGCCATGGTTAAAAATAAAATAACAGTGAGGGGAGGAATATCTCAGGTACAATGGCCAGAGAAAGCCTCTCTGTGGGAGGTCAAATCAAAACACATTGGAAGTGGAGATAAGGGCGAACCCTTCCCTGTGGAGTAGGTTGTGAAACAGACCATGATCTGCTGGAAGATCTTTCTTTTTATCATTCTTTTCTTTTACTTTAAGTTCTGGGATATATGTGTAGAATGTGCAGGTTTGTTCCATAGGTATACAAGTGCCATGGTAGTTTGCTGCACCTATCAACCCATCATCTAGGTTTTAAGCCCTGCATACATTAGATATTTGTCCTTTTGCTCTCCCTCCCCTTGCCCCTGACCCCCCCGACAGACCTTGGTGTATGATGTTCCCCTCCTTGTGTCCATGTGTTCTCATTGTTCAGCTCCCACTTAGGAGTGAGAACATGTGTGCAACTATATATATAACCATGTAATGATACCATCCATTCTTCAATTTAGATCTTTGGGAGATCCTATCAAGTTTGTCTTTTTAGCCTAATACTTTTCATTCAGCCTGGCCCAGAGTAGGTGTTCAATAAATGCTTGTTGAATGAATAAATGGTTACAGCAATCCCCTAATGTAGGCAAGGCAGATACCCTAGTGTAAGCAAGGCAGAAATTATTGACCCATTGCAGAGATATTAAATCTTTGAATTATAGGGACAAGTCATATTGTTCAGAAGGGGGTGGAGCTAGAACCAGTGTTCTTTTATTTTCATCTTTGGAACCAAAATCTCATCCTTATATTTGGGGGAGTTCTCTTTCACATGTAAGAATTCTTAGGTGAGATAAAGTACAAATATCTGACAGAAAATCAGTGCAATCTTGTACAGAATGGTTTTTAAGTAACACCGTATTAATCTGAGTGGGATGATCCACACCACTTATATTCCCCTCATAACATTCTGGACAGGTTTATACCTGCCTATTGCTAATTGTTGGCCATGTTTCACAAACTAATGATTAGCTCCAAAATTCTAATGCTTCTTGAGTTATTAAAAAATGGCTTTAATATTTCTGAGGAAGATGTAGTGGCAGCATCATACATAGTGTAGAAAATCAATAAATTTTAGCAGTGAAGTATGGATTCCTTCACATTCCTGTCTATACTCACCCCTCCTTTGTAAACATTTATTTTTGTATGAGGTAAGCTTCAGAGAGATCTTATGTGTTGAAGAAATAAATAGTTAACTACTGAGATGCTTGAATAGAACTATTTGAAAATAAGATCTCTGACCAAAAAAAAATCTGTCCTGAGCATTTAGAATTCTACCCTAATGACTTTGTTTTCTCCTTTAGGTGGGACCTTTGTCTTATAGCCTCTCTTGAAATATAAAATTTGTTAATCAGTCACTGTGCTAGGTTCTGGGAGAGATGCAAAGAAAAATATGTTTCCTCCAAGAAATTTATTCATTCATTTATTCCAGAAATATTTCTTGAACAACACCCTCTGTGTCAGACACTGGGCTAGGCTTTAGGGGAGACAAATAGCTAACATATTTTGAGTGCTTACTGTGGGCAGGCACTGACTGTTCAAAGTGTGTTTCAGGTGTTAACACATAGTCTCATAATCTCCCTTTATAAATCAGAAAGTGAGGTCCTATTTCTCCACAATCTCACCAGCATCTGTTGTTTCTTGACTTTTTGAGAATTGCCATTCTGACTGGTGTGAGATGGTATCTCATTGTGGTTTTAATTTGCATTTTTCTAATGATCAGTAATGTTGAGCTTTGTTATATTCATGTTTGTTGGCTGCATTAATGTCTTCTTTTGAGAAGTGTCTGTTCATGTCCTTTGCCCACTTTTTAATGGGGTTGTTTTGTAAATTTGTTTAAGTTCCTTGTGGAGTCTGTATAGTAGACCTTTGTCAGAGGCTAGATTGCAAAATTTTTTCCGGGTTTGTAGATTGCCTGTTCACTCTGATAATAGTTTCTTTTTTGTGTGCAGAAGCTCTTTAGTTTAGTTAGATTCCATTTGTCATTTATTGCTTTTGTTGCAATGGCTTTTGGCTATTTAGTCATGAAATTTTTGCCTGTGCCTATGTCTAAATGGTATTGCCCAGATTTTCTTCTAGGATTTTTATAGTTTTGGGTTTTACATTTAATTCTTTAACCCATCATGAGTTAATTTTTGTTTAAGGTGTAAGGAAGGGATCCAGTTTCCATTTTCTGTATATGGCTAGCCAGTTCTCCCAGCACCATTTATTAAAATAGGAAATCCTTTCCCCATTATTTGTTTTTGTCAGATTTTTCAAAGATCAGATGTAGATGTGTGGTCTTATTTCTGAGTATTCTATTCCATTGGTCTATGTGTTTGTTTTTGTATGAGTACCAAGCTGTTTTGGTTACTGTAGTCTTGTAGTATAGTTTGAAGTCTGGTGGCATGATGCCTTCAGCTTTGTTCTTTTTGAATAGGATTATAATGGCTGTATGGATTTTAAACTAATTTCTTCTAATTCTGTGAAGAGTGTCAATGATGTAATTGGAATAGCATCGAATCTATAAATTACTTTAAGCAGTATGCCATTTTCATGATATTGATTCTTCCTATTCATGAGCATAGAATGTTTTTCCATTTGTTTGTGTCCTCTCTATTGCCTTGATCTGTGGTTTGTAGTTCTCCCTGAAGAAGTCCTTCACATTCCTTGAAAGTTGTATTCCTAGGTATTTTATTCTTTTTGTAGCAACTGTGAATGGAAACCTCCCCTCTTTTCCAGGTTTCAGTTGTTATTGAAACTCATGGCTGAGGGTGAATTGTTTTTGACATTATGTTGAATACTCTGATTTTAAGTCTAAAATTTAATAATGTGAATATTACTACTATTACTGTGACTATTCATAGCTAACACTTGTCAAGAACTTACTATATTGCCAGGCACTATTTTAAGTTCTTTACATAAATTGAAAACATCAATTACTATCAATGTTCAGAGTAATAATTTTTATCTTCCCATGAGGTAACACTTCTAATGAAATGCAGATGTCTCTTGTCTTCCCCATGGGTTGTTTTTGGGACATAATATACAGGTATTATAACTGCTATGGGCTAAATAGTGTCCCCTCAAAAATTTACACATTGAAATCCTAACTCCCAGTACCTGAGAATGTGACTCTATTTGGAAATAGAGTAGTTGCAGAGGGAATTAGTTAAGATGAGATCAGACTTGAGTGGGGAGAGGGCAGTTAATCCAATATAACTGTGTCTTTATAAATAGGGGACAATTGGACACAGACAGGCACACAGGGAGAACATCATGTGAACATGAAGGCAGAGATAGGGTGATGTTTCCATAAGGTAAGGAATGCCAGTGGCCAGCAATTCATGGGGAGCTAGGGCAGAGGCATGGAACAGATACTTCCTCGCAGCCCTCAGAGGAAACCATTCCTTCTGACACCTTGTCTTGGACTTCCAGCCTCCAGAACTGCGAGACAATACATTTCATTTGTTTGAGCTACTTAGTTTGTGGTAATTTGTTCTGGAAGACCTAGCAAAATAATACAATCGCTTACAAAAAGTAGGTGAATCGCAAAATGCACTATATTGGCAATTCTTTGAATTACTTATTTTTGATGACCCAAGTCTTACTTAGCACATAAATGGCTGACAAAGAAATTAATGAATATTTCTTGATTAAAGCCAACAAAACAGCATCATGATGGGCTTTAAAATGGCAGGGGAAACAGTTATGAGTATGCAGCAAGAACTACCTGCTGTTAGGGAGGGAACTATTCCTGTCATGAAAAAATTTAAAGTACATGGTATTGGCTTCGCACATGATTGCAAATGTCAAAATTCCATTAATTTGATTTTTAAAGTTTAAGGTATTCTGCCATTTGGTTACTCAGTATATGAATAGAATGACATTTATTCTACTTGGCTGTCTGTAAGCTACACATGCACATTTGTTTGAAGGGTATCATTTATCCCTTTAATTAGTATTTTGGGAGCACACCATGTTGGACTAAATAGGATGTGTGATCAGAAGGAAAAGAACATACTCTGAAACTTTAGACTCCAGTGGAAGATAGACCTAACGAACATGAATGTCTTATGTTACAATGAAAAACAGTGTGGGATTAAGTGGCAATGAGTGATACAGACAAGACAATACATCTAAAGACTTCAGAGAAGGGAGAGAAGGATCAGCTAAGACCTTGTGAGGGAGGTAAGATTCTGTTTAGACTTTGCAAGGAGGGGTAAAAGAAAGGCCCTTTAGATGAGTGGAGGAAAAGTGTGACCCAAAGCAGGAATGAATACAGTTTGTATTTTGATGAAAAGTAATGATTTTCTCTTGGCTAGAGTGGGAAATTTTTTTAAGGCTATATATTCAGCACCTACTATACACCAGGCATTCTACCAAGTATGATTTAACTTAATTCACAAAATAGCCTTGGAAATTAGCTGCTACCAACTCCATTTACAAATGGGGAAATTCTGGCTAAGGAAGGACAAGTCACTTGCCCATGGTCATATGCTAGCCAGTGGTAGAGTGGACACTTAACCTCAAATCTGTCCCATGTCCCTGACATGGGTTTGTGTGCTGACCCTTCTGCTCCCATCTCAATTTGTACAGATTTAGATATAATACAAGTGGACATACATGTCCAAGGACGATTTCTCTCTCTTCAGTCTATTTAGGGAAAGGTAGGATTATATCTTTATTTTCCTGAGCTGTTTCTCCGTGTCACGTGTTCCTGTCTCTGGGAACATGAGACCTAACTTGGCTCTGGATCTCCGCTTGTTTCATAGATGATCACTGCCTGGACCCTATGGCCATTGTCCTATGATATGATGCTGCTACCATAATGTTGGCATCAATGAAATGGTGATGTTGAGAAGAACACAGTATCTTTTACTATTTTGTTATGTAATTCTGTACCACACCACTAACACAAAGCATTACTGAGGGAATAAACTGGAGGTTATATTCATTAGGATATAGATTTAGCTATGGAGACAGAGACCCAATACTAGTAATAGCTCTAATACAATGAAAGTTTTTTTCTTTTTTGCCATATAAAAATCTGAGCTGTTAAGGTGGTGCTTCTTCATGACAGGGACAGAGAGCCTAGTCTTCTACCTTGTTGTTCTGCCACTGCAAAGCAGCTACATGCAAGGTCCAAGATGGTGCACCATTGTATCTACATCCTATTAGGGTCTTTCTAAGGACATGGCCTGGAAGTTGCACACATGGCTTTCACAATCATCCTTTGGCTATAACTTAGTCATCTGGCCCCATCCATCTGAAAGGGAGGCTGTTATCTATATTCTGGGTGGCCAAGAAGCCAGATAGTACTAAAAGGCTCCCTGTCTATGGAAAGAGGAGGATGAATATTGGGAGATAGTTAGCAGTCTCTGCTATTAGAAGGAATTATAAAAACAGAGAAAATTGTAAATTTAGATGACAAATATGGCCATCCCCAGAGTCAAATAAAAGAGATAAAATTATTTATATCCATTTACAAAGGGATTCTATCCCATAAAAGACATTGTTCACAGGGTGGGGTGGGGAGAAAGAGAGAGAGGGGGGGGGATCTCCTAATATACATCATCAGTCTTTTAAAAAATTAATTAATTAATTTTTATTTATTTTTTTTTAGAGAAAGTCTTGCTCTGTTACCCAGGCTGGAGTACAGTGGTGCAATCATAGCTCACTTCAGCCTTGATCTTCCAGGCTCAAGCAATCCTCCTGCACCAGCTTCCCAAGTAGCTCAGACCACTGGTGTGTGCAGCCATGCCTGGCTCTTTTTTTTTTTTTTTTTGATAGATACAGGATCTCATTATGTTGTCCGGGCTTTTCTCATACTCTTGGGCTCAAGCAATGCTCCCCACTTTGGCCACTCAAAGTGTTGGGAGTACAGTGTAAGTCACCAAGCCTAGCCTCATCTTCACTCTTTTTAAAGGAAACTACATCTTATTCTCACCCTTGGATCTCTCCCACAAAACTATTCTTAGACATAATAACATCTTTGACAATTCTGAGTTATCCTATCTAGAGTTGGCCACAAGAGACATAAAGCAGAAAACCCCAGGGTCACCTCTGGTTGAGGTGAATTTATGTTGTTTCATCCTCTTGTATACCATGTGAGTACTTAATGGAATATGCATGTGTATGCACACACACAGATACATACTCATATCCCACTCACAGGGACAATATTTATTCTCAGAGTTGATGCAGTCTAAGTTCAAGCTAGTGAAGAAAACACTTTTTAAGGGCATAATCTACACAGATATGCAACCCACAGTGTGGAGAGAGCTTGAGGCCCTACACGGAGCAGTGTGAGCTGCTGCTTGATTACAGGAGATCTATTCTGCTTTTCTTTTCTTTTTTTTTTTTTTTTAAATTTTTTATTGGATTATAGGTTTTGGGGTACATGAGCAGAGCATGCGAGACAGTTGCGTAGGTACACACATGGCAGTGTGCTTTAATTTTCTTCTCCCCTTCACCCACATTTGGCATTTCTCCCCAGGCTATCCCTCCCCAACTCCCCCTCCCACTGGCCCTCCCCTTTTCCCCCCAATAGACCCCAGTGTTTAGTACTCCCCTTTCTGTGTCCATGTGTTCTCATTTTTCATCACCCACCTATGAGTGAGAATATGCGGTGTTTCATTTTCTGTTCTTGTGTCAGTTTGCTGAGGATGATGTTTTCCAGATTCATCCATGTCCCTACAAACGACACAAACTCATCATTTCTGATTGCTGCATAATATTCCATGGTGTATATGTGCCACATTTTTCCAATCCAGTCTATTATCAATGGGCATTTGGGTTGATTCCAGGTCTTTGCTATTGTAAACAGTGCTGCAATGAACATTCGTGTACATGTGTCCTTATAGTAGAACGACTATTCTGCTTTTCAAACATCAGAGCCATCCGCCACTAAGAACTGCTCTTCAGCTATTCAAGGAAGCATTGAAATTATACCTTTTTTTACTTTTGCTCAGATAAAATTTTTACTAAAACTATACTTCTGTCTCTCCAAATGAATTGATGAAGGTCACAATATAACAAAATATGAACATATATTTGCTTCTTTTTTAGGTAAACCCTAGGGTTTGTGAAGGTGTGGTAGTTAGATTTGCACTTCTAATTACATTTGATTAAAAACTCCTTTATGATTTTTAAGGAAATTTACACGTTTCCTTAAAAAATTGAGACTTCTTTGAGTTTGACATCCTGTGTTGATGGCAAGTTTTTCTGGTGTGCTGCAGTCTTCTTTGGCATGTCTCTTCTGTCTGGCTTTGCCTCCTTTGATTCCTAGCTCTACTTTAACTCAGGATGCATTGTATCCTTCCTATTGCTAAATACAGGCACGTGTCACTTAATGATGAGGAGAAATGTGTCATCAGGTAATTTCTGTGCAAACATCATTGTGTACTTATACATATCTGGATGGTCTAGCCTACTACACACCTAGGCAATATGATACAGCCTATTTCTCCTATGCTACAAATCTGTAAAGCATTGTTACTTACTGAATACTGCATGCAATTGTAACACAATGGCAAGTACTTGTGTATCTAAACATATAAATGGTCAAGTAAAAATATGGTATAAAGGATAAAAATGATACATTCTGGGCACTTATATGTATAGAGCACTTATGAATGAAGTTTGTAAGACTAGAATTTGTTGTGAGTGAGTCAGTATGTTAGTTTGTTTTTATACTGCTATAATGAACTACTTGAGACTGCATAATTTCTGAAGAAATGAGGTTTAATTGATTCACAGTTCCATAGGCTCAACAGGAAGCATGACTGGGAGGCCTCAGGAAACTTACAATCATGGTGGAAGGTGAAGAGGAAGCAAGCAGCTTCTTCACATGGTGGCAGGAGAGAGACAGCAAAGGGGGAATTGCCATACACTTTTAAACAATCAGATCTCATGAGCACTCACTCATTATCATGAGAAGAGCAAGAGAGAAATCTGCCCCCATGATCCAGTCACCTCCCACCATGCCCCTTCTCCAATTTGACATGAGATTTGGGCAGGGACACAACTCCAAACCATATCAGGGAGTGAGAGTGGTGAATGAATATGAAGGCCTCAGACAGCACTCCACACTAATGGAGACTTTGTAAACACTGTACACTTAGGCTACACTAAGTTTATAAAACATTTCTTTCTTCAAAAATATATTAACCTTAGTTTGCTGTAACTTTTTTACTTTACAAGCTTTTAGTTTTAAAAAACTTTTTTATTCTCTTGGTAATGACAGTTAGCTTAAAACATAAACACATTGTACAGCTGTACAAAAACATTTTATTTCTTTATATCTTTATAAGCTTTTTTGTATTTTAAATTTTCCTATTTTTTTTTTACCATTTAAACTTTTTTGTTAAAAGTAAAGACAAAACACACACTTAGTCTAGGGCTACAAAGGGTCAGGATCATTATATCACTGTCTTCCACCTCCACATCTTGTTCCACTGTAAGGCCTTCAGGGGCAATAGCATGGATGAAGCTGTCATCTCCTATGATAACAAGGCCTTCTGGTATCTCTCCTGAAGGACCTGCCTGAAGCTATTTTATAGTTTTCTTTTATGAGTAGGAGTACATTCTAGAGTAACAATAAAAAGTATAGTAAATATGTGAGTCAGTAACATAGTCATTTATTATTATTATTAATTATTCTATATTGCATATAACTGTATGTGCTAGACATTTATGTGACTGGCAGTGCAGTAGGTTTGTTTACACCAGCATCACCACAAACAGGTGAGTAATGTGTTGCAGTACAACATCAGGATGGCTATGACATCACCAGGCAATAGGAGCGCTTCAGCTCCATTATAATCTTATGGAAATACTATCACATATACTATTCTGTCATTGACCAAAATGTCATTATGTGTCACATGACTGCAGTTATTTTTAGCTGAAGACTTGCCTCTTCCCAACAGCTCTGTTCTTCAACAGTTCTCCTCCAGAATCAAAACAAGACAGAAATGTTATATGGAAACACTGAACTTTTAAGTGACAGCCATTAAGGTGAATAGGCTTTATTGTTTCTTTCCTTCCACTTGTCTCCTTGCATCTTTCTTTCTAAGTAAATGAGATGTTTAACTCAATAAAGTTTCAGAACTTAAGGATCATTTGGGTCTCAAAGACTATGTTACCAAAAATTACAAGTTGAACAGATATAATAGAAGAGTGTTACAAAGGCAGACAAAGTGGTTTTTTTCTTCACAACATCAGCTTTTTCCTTTCCAGAAGCTAATTAGAAATAAAAGTCAACCCAGCCTAGTCCCTGGTAGTAGGTCATGAGTCTCCATATGGTGGTTCTCAAACTTGACTGTAAAAATGCCACTGTCTGAGTCTCACCCCCAAGGATTTTAAGTTAATCGGTCTTGAACATAGCCTGGGTCTTATGATTTAACAGGTGATTTCAGTGTGCAGCCACTTTTGGAAATCTGCTCTCAACCTTTTCATAGAGCTAGTTCTCATAGGATGCCATTCTGAGCTAATGATTTATTTAAATTTTGTTCTAAAGCACTGTATCTGTCTGGTAGAATAAGTTGATTAGCTGCATTGAGGATCAGATGGAATCTAATTCTACCTGATATAGAGTTTATATCTATGTAAAGTGGAGATTCTAAATCCCTGGATCCAAAATGAAGTAAGGACCATGTGAAGCAAGATACATGTCATTGTGGGGAGGGTAGAAGGTGACTAAGCCAGGTAGGAGTCAGTGAGGGACACAGCTAGAATACAGATGTAGGCGGGAGAGGGTGAGGGGTGGACTTTGCTACTCGAGCCTTTGGAGTCAAAATTCTGACCATAAAGATTTGAATTTACTGTGCTCTTTGGGAAAGTGTGTAGGAAAGGAGGAATCCCAAGTGCTGAGGGTCAGGATTTCCTTCTTTGAAGTGTCTGTGTTTCAGAGTTGCTTGGCTGGGACTGGGGTAAAGCAGGCTAGACCCACCCTACCTCTCCTCATGACCTCTTTTCTGTGTGCTTTCCTACCAGGGTACCACGGACAATTCTTACTCAGCCTAGGGGGAATTTAGATTTGAACTGGCCTTTTAAATTCTTCTAAATCACTTTTTATGTTCTTACTGCTTGGTTCTGTTCACTTATGAAATCCAGGGGTTTTAAAAGGGAGTTTTTAAAATGAGACAGTTAGAAGAAATAGATGAAAAGGAGAGGGAATTCAAATCGGTCACTTTTGGCCTATTAAAATTTGGAGACATTGAGCTACCTGGTGATGCCTGAATGAATAGCATATGTATGGCTCTAGTTTATTCCTCAAAGGTATTTGTGCTGTTTATAGGAATTTATTTATTTTTATTATTTTAATTTTTTTGCATCTACTTGCTCTTCAATAATTTGATGTATGGCCAGATAGAATAACATGAAACAATTACGTTTTGGCTCATTTTACATTTCCATCCTATAATAATTTGTTTTAATGGACCATTTATTTTTCATGCATATATAAGTTAAACACTGAATTTGGCCTTTCTTTATTGTTTTCTGCTAATCATTGGAAGCAATGATGTATAAAACATACACTTGCCTTGGAGTCTTGTAATTAAAGGTTCAAATCATTGTTTTTTGAAAATTATTTAAGATCTCTGAGTCTCAGTGCTTCTTTTTAAAAATTGGGAAAAGACGGCGGGGGGAGGACTCAAGATGGCGCTGTGAGAACAACCCAGGATTGGAGCTCGTGTTGAATCCGCAAACGGTGAGTCAGAGTTGCATTTCCAGACTGATCTTTGTTGCCCACAGAACGGGGAAACCCCCAAGTATAAAAAAGACACGGGACGCCAGGCAGTAGGTCTGCCTGGCAAAGCCGGCAGCTGGGGCGGCGGCGGCCGGCCCTACCCAGCAATCCCCACAGGGCGCGCTTGTCCGGGTGCCCTGTTGAACCGGCAACCTGAGACTTGAGAGGGCTGGACTTGAGACTGAAGGAGACTTGGACAGTAGGCCAGCCCAGGGGATTGCATGGACAGATCGTTTGGGATACCCGGTGGGACGAACAAAACCGCGAATTCAAACTATCCCGAGCAGACGGTCCGAGACGCTCTGTGGGGGAGGGGCGTCCACCACTACCGAGGCAACCGGCCCCAACTGAGATACACGCCCACTGCTGACGCAGCCA
This sequence comes from Callithrix jacchus, assembly GCF_049354715.1. Taxonomy (NCBI): domain Eukaryota; kingdom Metazoa; phylum Chordata; class Mammalia; order Primates; family Cebidae; genus Callithrix; species Callithrix jacchus. The sequence continues at coordinate 97,643,660 of NC_133514.1, forward strand.
GCCGTTGCCGAGGCAACCCGTCCCTACTGAGATACAAACCCACTGCTGACGCAGCCTGCCTTTGCTGAGGCAACACGCTACAACGAAGACTCCGCTGCAGGGCGTGGCTGAGACAACAGCAGAGCCTGCAGGAACAGGGCGAATGACACAACAGCAGGGCGGAGCCTCGGCAGCCAAACAGTGGATAGTCTGCCTTCTAGCTGGGCAGGACACCTATCGGACATCGAAAAATAAAGCCCGAACCCCCCAACACAGAGCATTTGAGAAAAAAAGGGTTTTTTTTAATGAGCTCTGTTGCAGCAGAATCAAACATAGCAGCCTAACAGCCCTGAATGAACAACAGAGCTCACAGCTCAGCAATTGAGCTCCAAAAAAGTACAGACTGTCTCCTCAAGCAGCTCCCTGACCCCTCTATATCCAAAAGACTGACATTTGGCAGGCATCATCCTGGGACAAAGATAGCAGAAAAAGAAACGGGTAGCATCCCTCACTGTGCCACAGCTGCTAGAGGTGCACCCCAGACAAGCAGGGCCTGGAGTGGACCTCAGCAGTCGTACAGCGAAGGGGCTAGGCTGGTAGAAGGAAAACCAAGTAACAGAAATACTTCATCATCAACAATCTGGGTGTCCACTCAGAGACCCAATCGAAAAGTCAGCAACTACGCAGACGACAAGCGGATAAACCCACAAAGATGGGAAGAAACCAGCGAAAAAAGGAGGAAAACACCTGAAACCAGAACACCTCGCCTCCTAGAAAGGACCAAAACTCCTCACCAGCAAGGGAGCAAAGCTGGATGGAGAATGACTGTGACAAAATGACGGAATTAGACTTCAGAAGGTGGATAATGAGAAACTTTTGTGAGCTAAAAGAACATGTATTAAATCAATGCAAAGAAACTAAGGAACTTAAAAAAAGATATGAGGAAATGATAACAAGAATGGGTAACTTAGAGAGGAATATGAATGAATTAAAGGAGCTGAAAAACACAATACGAGAACTTCGCGAAGCATGCACAAGTTTCAATAGCCGAATTGACCAAGCAGAAGAAAGAATATCTGAAGTCGAAGACCAACTCAATGAAATAAAACGAGAAACCAAGATTAGAGAAAAAAGCACAAAAAGGAATGAACAAAGTCTCCAAGAAATGTGGGACTATGTGAAAAGACCTAATCTACGTTTGATAGGTGTACCAGAATGTGACAAAGATAATGAATCCAAGCTGGAAAATACTCTTCAGGACATCATCCAGGAAAACTTCCCCCACCTAGCAAGACAGGCCAACACTCAAATGCAGGAAATACAGAGAACACCACAAAGATATTCTGCAAGAAGAGCAACCCCAAGGCACATAATCGTCAGATTCAACAAGGTTGAAATAAAGGAGAAAATACTAAGGGCAGCCAGAGAGAAAGGTCGAGTTACCCACAAAGGGAAGCCCATCAGACTCACAGCAGATCTCTCGGCAGAAACACTACAAGCCAGAAGAGAGTGGGGGCCAATATTCAATATTCTTAAAGAAAAGAACTTTCAACCCAGAATTTCATATCCAGCCAAACTGAGCTTCAGAAGTGAAGGAAAAATAAAATCCTTTGCGAACAAGCAAGTACTCAGAGATTTTGTCACCACCAGGCCAGCTTTACAAGAGCTCCTAAAAGAGGCACTACACATAGAAAGGAACAACCAGTACCAGCCATTCCAAAATCACATTAAAAGTTAAAGAGCATCAACATAATGAAGATTCTACAACAACTAACAGGCAAAACAGCCACTTAGCATCAAAATGGCAGCATCAAATTCACACATAACAATATTAACCCTAAATGTAAATGGACTAAATGCACCAATCAAAAGACACAGACTGGCAAATTGGATAAAAATCCAAAACCCATCCGTGTGCTGTATCCAGGAAACCCATCTCACATGCAAGGATACACAAAGGCTCAAAATAAAGGGATGGAGGAAGATTTACCAAGCAAATGGAGAGCAAAAAAAAGCAGGAGTTGCAATTCTCATCTCTGATAAAATAGACTTTAAAGCAACAAAGATCAAAAGAGACAAAGAAGGCCATTACATAATGGTAAAAGGATCGATAAAACAGGAAGAGCTAACGATCCTAAACATATATGGACCCATTGCAGGAGCACCCAGATACATAAGGCAAGTTCTTAATGACTTACAAAGTGACTTAGACTCCCACACGATAATAGTGGGAGACTTTAACACTCCACTGTCAATATTAGACAGATCAACCAGACAGAAAATCAACAAGGATATCCAGGGCTTGAACTCAGACCTGGAGCAAGCAAACCTGATAGACATTTACAGAACTCTCCACCCCAAATCCACAGAATATACATTCTTCTCAGCACCACATCACACCTACTCAAACATTGACCACATAATTGGAAGTAAAGCACTGCTCAACAAATGCAAAACAACTGAAATCATAACAAACAGCCTCTCAGACCATAGTGCAATCAAGTTAGAACTCAGAATACAGAAACCAACCCAGAACCGCACAGCTTCATGGAAACTGAACAACTGGCTCTTGAATGTTGACTGGGTAAACAATGAAATGAAGTCAGAAATAAAGAAGTTCTTTGAAACCAATGAGAACGAAGACACAACATGCCAGAACCTCTGGGACACATTTAAAGCAGTCTCTAGAGGAAAGTATATAGCAAAAAGTGCCCATATGAGGAGAATGGAGAGATCCCAAATTGACACCCTATCATCAAAATTGAAAGAGCTAAAGGAGCAAGATCAAAAAAAAATCAAAACCCAGCAGAAGACAAGAAATAACTAAGATCAGAGCTGAACTGAAGGAGATTGAGATACGAAAAACCCTTCAAAAAATCAATAAATCCAAGAGCTGGTTTTTTGAAAAGATCAACAAAATAGACAGACCACTAGCCAGAATGATTAAAAAGAAAAGAGAGAACAACCAAATAGATGCAATAAAAAATGACAAAGGGGAAATCACCACAGATTCCACAGAAATTCAAACCATCATCAGAGAATATTACAAACAACTCTATGCACATAAACTAGTAAACCTGGAAGAAATGGATAAATTCCTGGACTCCTGTGTCCTCCCAAGTCTAAACCAGGAGGAAGCTGAAACTATGAATAGACCAATAACAAGGTCAGAAGTCCAGGCAGCATTAAGAGCCTACCACACAAAAAAAGCCCAGGTCCAGACGGGTTCACAGCCGAATTCTACCAGACACACAAAGAGGAGCTGGTACCATTCCTTCTAAAACTATTTCAAACAATCCAAAAAGAGGGAATCCTTCCCAAATCATTTAATGAGACCAACATCATCCTGATACCAAAACCCGGCAGAGACCCAACAAGAAAAGAAAACTTCAGGCCAATATCCATGATGAACATAGATGCAAAAATCTTCAGTAAAATATTGGCAAGCCAAATGCAACAGCAAATCAAAAAACTTATTCACCATGATCAAGTAGGATTCATCCCGGGGATGCAAGGCTGGTTCAACATACGCAAGTCTATAAACGTAATTCACCACATAAACAGAACCAAAAACAAAAACCACATGATTATCTCAATTGACGCAGAGAAGGCATTTGACAAAATTCAACAGCCCTTTATGCTAAAAACCCTCAATAAACTCGGTATCGATGGAACGTATCTCAAAGTAATAAAAGCTATTTATGACAAACCAACAGCCAATATCATACTGAATGGGCAAAAACTGGAAGCATTCCCTTTGAAATCTGGCCCTAGACAAGGATGCCCTCTTTCACCACTCCTATTCAATATAGTTCTGGAAGTTCTAGCCAGAGCAATCAGGCAAGAAAAAGAAATAAAGGGTATTCAAATAGGAAAGGTGGAAGCCAAATTGTCTCTATTTGCAGACGACATGATAGTATACCTAGAAGACCCCATCTCCTCAGCCCAAAACTCCTGAAACTGATAAGCAACTTCAGCAATGTCTCAGGATATAAAATCAATTTGCAAAAATCACAAGCATTCGTCTACACCAATAACAGACTTAAAGAAAGCCAAATCAAGAACGAACTGCCATTCACAATTGCTACAAAAAGAATAAAATACCTTGGAATACAACTCACAAGGAATGTAAGGGACCTCTTCAAGGAGAACTACAAACCACTGCTCAATGAAATCAGAGAGGACACAAAGAGATGGAGAAACATTCCATGTTCATGGTTATGAAGAATTAATATCGTGAAAATGGCTATACTGCCCAAAGTAATTTACAGAATCAACGCTATCCCCATCAAGCTACCATTGACTTTCTTCACAGAACTGGAAAAAACCACCATGAACTTCATATGGAACCAAAAAAGAGCCCGCATAGCCAAGTCAATTCTAAGCAAAAAGAACACAGCGGGGGGCATCACACTACCGGATTTCAAACTATACTACAAGGCTACAGTAATCAAAACAGCATGGTACTGGTACCAAAACAGAGATATAGACCAATGGAACAAAACAGAGGCACCGGAGGCAACACAACATATCTACAACTATACAATCTTTGATAAACCTGACAAAAACAAGCAAGGGGGAAAGGATTCCCTGTTTAACAAATGGTGTTGGGAAAACTGGCTAGCCATGTGCAGAAAGCAGAAACTGGACCCCTTCCTGACACCTTACACTAAAATTAACTCCAGATGGATTAAAGACTTAAACATAAGACCTGGCACCATAAAAACCCTAGAAGGAAATCTAGGCAAAACTATCCAGGACATAGGAGTAGGCAAGGACTTTATGAACAAAACACCAAAAGCACTGGCAACAAAAGCCAAAATAGACAAATGGGACCTTATGAAACTCCACACCTTCTGCACGGCAAAAGAAACAGTCACTAGAGTGGATCGGCAACCAACAGAATGGGAAAAAATTTTTGCAGTTTACCCATCTGACAAAGCGCTGATATCCAGAATTTACAAAGAACTCAAATGGATTTACAGGAAAAAAACAAACAAGCCCATTCAAAAGTGGGCAAAGGATATGAACAGACACTTTACGAAAGAAGACATATATGAGGCCAACAATCATATGAAAAAATGCTCATCATCACTGGTCATCAGAGAGATGCAAATCAAAACCACATTGAGATACCATCTCACGCCAGTTAGAATGGCGATCATTAAAAAATCTGGAGACAACAGATGCTGGAGAGGATGTGGAGAAAAAGGAACACTTTTACACTGTTGGTGGGAGTGTAAATTAGTTCAACCATTGTGGAAGACAGTGTGGCGATTCCTCAAGGCCTTAGAAATAGAAATTCCATTTGACCCAGCAATCCCATTACTGGGTATATATCCAAAAGACTATAAATCGTTCTACTATAAGGACACATGTACACGAATGTTCATTGCAGCACTGTTTACAATAGCAAAGACCTGGAATCAACCAGAATGCCCATTGATAATAGATTGGATTGGAAAAATGTGGCACATATACACCATGGAATATTATGCAGCAATCAGAAATGATGAGTTTGTGTCGTTTGTAGGGACATGGATGAATCTGGAGAACGTCATCCTCAGCAAACTGACACAAGAACAGAAAATGAAACACCGCATATTCTCACTCATAGGCGGGTGATGAAAAATGAGAACACATGGACACAGAAAGGGGAGTACTAAACACTGGGGTCTATTGGGGGGAAAAGGGGAGGGCCAGTGGGAGGGGGAGTTGGGGAGGGATAGCCTGGGGAGAAATGCCAAATGTGGGTGAAGGGGAGAAGGAAAGAAAAGCACACTGCCATGTGTGTTCCTACGCAACTGTCTTGCAGGCTCTGCTCATGTACCCCAAAACCTAAAATCCAATAAAAAATAAAAAAATAAAAAAATTGGGAAAAGACTAGTCTTTATAAGATTGTCTTTGATTGCTGTTTTAAAAATAATTAATATTGTTTTTTTTAAATTTCATAATGCTGGAACAATTTGGGCAACAAAAGAAATAAAACAATATTGAATTATAATCCAAAGTGTAAAATAAATATCAATACTGATCTTAATAAATGATCAATTAAGAAATAAATGGGGTGAGAATAGACAAATCTGAGCAAAAGGATTGCAAATAATTTCAAGGTCTATTTCATTTTTCAATACTCAGTCGAAGCTTAGTGCCTAAAAATAAACAAAGCAAACATTAATGACAAATCCAGTAGTACCTCCTAAAGAAGTCTTAACATTAGTCCAATGGTAATGAGTTAAACATTGGAGAAGTTAAGGAGGTTGGAGAGAGATATCCTTTAAAAAGCTATCAACACAATATTGATAGCTTTCTGTCTTTGAAAACTTTGGAACCCATGTAGTTCTTCCATATATGTTTTAAATGATTTTTAAACTTGCAAGTTGGCAATATAAAGTTTTGATGAGCTCTTACAGTTCTTTTACTTTTCTTTTTTCTCCTCACTCAGAAAAATGAGGTTGAAATGGTTATGTTTTGCTGATGTCTAGGAAAATAGGCTTTGACAGTGTCATCCTTCCTCTTTTGTTCTATCCTTATCTGTTCTCCCAACCCCTGATCCCACCAAATATTATTTTATGGGTACTTAAAAAATATCTCTTTAGCTAAGGACAAATATTTTTGGAAAAGTTAAAAAAATCTGTTTCTTATTCTCCAAAGGATGTTTTTATTTCCCCTTTGGTGAGCCTTGGAAGAGATGGATAAATGTGAAGGTGTGAAAAGCTCAGGGAGCATCTGAAATTATATTGGATGTGTCAGCGATTTCTATTTCTGTTAAGCAAGTTTCAGCCATGATGGCCTCACCTACTTTCCTCCCAGAAGAAAGATTAGGGTTTATCCAGCAGCTTTGCACCATTTGTGCAGGGTCTGTTGGAAGTTTATGTTTGAATAATGCTTCTTTTTTTTTTTTTTTTTTTTGAGACGGAGTTTCACTCTTGTGACCTAGGCTGGAGTGCAATGGCGCAATCTCGGCTCACTGCAACCTCCGCCTCCTGGGTTCAGGCAATTCTCCTGCCTCAGCCTCCTGAGTAGCTGAGATTACAGGCATGCGCCACCATGCCCAGCTAATTTTTTGTATCTTTAGTAGAGACGGGGTCTCACCATGTTGACCAAGATGGTCTTGATCTCTTGACCTCATGATCCACCCGCCTTGGCCTCCCAAAGTGCTGGGATTACAGGCTTGAGCCACCACGCCCAGCCTGAATAATGCTTCTTAATGCATGTTTTCAACTATGCTTGACTTTATAGTTTTGAAGAGTCAGTCTTGTTAAATCTTGTTTCATGTAAAATGATGTTGTGTCAATGCCTTACTTATTTCAAAGATCTTTGTAGTATGTCAGAATTAATTACTGAAATATTAGCTGGTCCTATTTCACAGCTAAGGGATTTTTGTGGGATGTAAAAGAGAAGCAGCCCTACTTTTCTTTACTTGTTTTTTCGTAAATACTTGAGGATTTCAGGGTTAATGAAAATGTCCTATCAGGAAAAAGGAAATGGATAAGATCTTTGAGAGTCTGGGGAAATCCAGGAGGAAGATTCTCCCCTAACTGATAAGAAGGGGGGTTTGAGTGTTCCATGGGAAGTGGGAGTGAAGGCACTATATCAGGGCAATGATGGAGGAGGTGGGAAGATTTCCTATTTTTCTAGTGCCAGAAAAATGGCACTAGAAAAATGGCACACAGGAATTTCTGGACCTATGGAAGATCCCTCATCTCCAGATATGGCATGGTGGCAAGAGTCTCTGGCCTTCCAGGAACACTCTGGCCTTAGAGAATGAGGATGTCAATGGTCATTGCTACAAGTTGTTGGCTAGAGGCTCTTCCTACCTTTTCTGCACTCCACATAACCCTCATTGATTCTGCTGCAATCTGAGAATGGAGGGAGTTCTTATAAGAATTAAGATGAAAATGCAGGCTTGGTGGTACCATATTAAGTTGGTTAAAAGGCAATAAAATGATAATATTTCTTGAACACCTGCGCTTGTGCACTGAGACTCCTATCTGTTACACTAGAATTAATTCATGGATAATCAATTTGAAGGGAAAATATTGATCTTTCACACCAAAGGCAAATGTCTGAGTAAGTATCAACAAAATCAGAAACTGCACATAACCCGTATCAAGGGAGATGAGAAGTACAACATGTGAATAAATGTACAGGGTTTCTTTTTCTATACAAACTCAGCTCAAAAACACTAGGCAAGGTTTCTTTTAAAGAACATATACATGTTAAAATTATAGGGGTTTGCAAATCATTTAGCTAAAATGTTGGGTGTGAGTGTAGAGGGTAGTCATCAACTTAATTATCCAGTCATCCTTTCTCTTCTATATCTTACTAATTTCTTATTTGTAGAAAGAACACAGGGCTGGGAGTCAGGACACTAAATTTCAAACTTTGGACTTGGACAATCCATTTTACCCCTGAATGTGTTAAATGAGGGTTTTGGCATACCTGAGAGTCTTCTAGTTGTGGAGGTTGAGAACTGGAAGTTGGCTCTGGGGAATGTGTAGTACAAATAATGGTGAGCTTTCTCTGAGGACATGGGCTCAAAGTTTGGCTTTTTTTCACTCACTGGCTTTTGTTATGTTTGACAAATTAATTTTCCTCAATTTAGTTTCCTAAACTGGAAGATATAGATACTTTTTCAGGAGAATCTAATGCAATGGTATATGTGGAAGTGCTTGTAAATTATAAAGTGCTATACAAAATTAAGGCTTTAGTAGCAATCAATCAGCAATGCGTTATGAGAGCCTGAGAGATGGTGGTTGGATTTGAAGGAAAAAAGAGAGAAGTCCTCATGTATGTCTTCTTTTGTAAAGTGTCTGTTCATATCCTTTGCCCATTTTTGAATGGGCTTGTTTGTTTTTTTCTTGTAAATCTGTTTGAGTTCTTTGTAAATTCTGGATATCACCCCTTTGTCAGATGGGTAAACTGCAAAAATTTTTTCCCATTCTGTTGGTTGCCAATTGACTCATAGGCGGGTGATGAACAATGAGAACACATGGACACAGGGAGGGGAGCACTACACACTGGGGTTTATTGGGGGGAATAGGGGAGGGACAGCGGGCAGGGGGAGCTGGGGAGGGGGATAGCATGGGGAGAAATGCCAGATGTGGGTGAAGGGGAGGAAGACAGCAAATCACACTGCCACGTGTGTACCTATGCAACTATCTTGCATGTTCTGCACATGTACCCCAAAACCTAAAATGCAATAAAAAATGATTAAAAAAAGAGATAAGTCCTTAATATATGACTTCAGGCATTAGTGAAATTTCAGTTCAAAATGGAATAAGACAATTAGAGGACAATCAACAATTAGAGGATATTAGCCAAATAAAAATTTTAAGAAAATGTTTCTTGGAGCAGGACATGAAGAGCTGGGGCTAGATGTTTGCATATTTTAAAAAATTGTGAACTTAAATAAAAGCCAATTATCCACCAAGCCTTCTAAAATCTACAAAATAACCGAGATCTTACTTTTTTTGTTTTTGTTTCCTCCCCCCTGGAACTTAATATATCATGATTCCTATTGGAATCAGAAAATGCAGATGAACTTCTCTAAATGGGAATCTTCATGCCTGGGAAGTCCTAGATCAGTAAAGAGTCTTATCACTTTGATTTCTTCAAAGTGGTCTATCATCAGTGTGTGTTTTAGAAAGAAAGAATTATTAAGTGCCATGTATCATCATTCTTTATGTAAATTAACCCATTGAATCCTCACAAAGATCTTATAAGCATACTATTATCATCATCAACATCCTAATTTTTTAGAGAGGAAACCGAGGCACAGAGAGACTAAATACAGACAGCCGAGCCCACTGTTGACCATAGGCAGCCTGACTCCAGGGCCTTGCACTTAACCAGTGTCCTATGCTGCACTAAAACACAGAATCATCTCTTATTTCTTAACCTTTGCTAACAGCAACATTTATTCACTGTCCAGTATAGAAAACTTAGAGTTCTCAAGGACAATTTCGTTGGGAGAAATGTTATTTTATTTCATTGAAAATGAGTGTATCTCTGACAATGTTTGTTTTTGAAGCAATTAGTGAAAACAATATTCCAGGAAAGCTAGCGATTTATTTTTTGCTAAGAATTCTCCAGAGTGATAATACTGGGATCTTGAGTCCTAAACTCATGCAAATGTGACTAATTAGGAGAAAAAGAAAAAGAAGCAAAGGAGACAAGAAGATGAGGCCTTGAAAACACAGAGTAGAAAAACAACATATGTCAAACTTATTTTAACACAACTCACTTAAATTCAATGCATATTGTCAACAGTGTTTACCAAGATATTTGAATTTTCTGAGAATTTTCTTTCTTTCTATTAGTACATTCTTTAAAAAAATATTTTCAGGTATTTGTACAGTTAGGTATCATCTTTAGGGCAGTAATAGCTACCAATGTACTTAAAAATAAATCATTTGTATAGCCAATATGTTGAATAAAATATCTTTTTGGACAAAAAAATTCTATTTATGCTTAATTCCTATTTATTAATAAAGTCACATGTAAGTATAAATCAATTGAAAAAATAGAGCTATAGTAAAGTGATTACATGAGCAACAATAACAATACTTTACAGTTGCGATGGCTGGGTGTTTTATGTCTCCAGGAAAACCTACACACATTCAAACATTTAGGGCATCTTTTGAGGAATGAGGAAGAAGTTAGGGAACACCTAATGGTAATTATATTAAATTGCCAACAGAGTTGGGTGTGATACTGAAAAAAAATTCTAATACTAGGTGGCAAGTTTAGATGGAGAAAAGGGAGGTTGCTTGAAAAGAACTAGACAGACATTTTGAAAACGTGAGAAGTTTGACAGTAAAAAGTCCCAGTGTGTAATTGCTGTTTACATATTCCCTCCCTGCCTTCCTTCCCTCGTTCCTACCCTCCTTCCTTCCTCCTTCCCTCCCTCCTTCCTGCCTTCCTTCTTCCCTCCTTCTTTCCCTTTCTCCTTCTCTCCCCCTTCCTGCCTCCCTCTATTTCTTTCTTTCACTTTTAAACAGCTTTATTGGGATATTATTGACATGTAAATGTTATATATATATATATATATATATATATATATATATATATATATATTTAAAGTATATGATTTTGTGTTTTGATATACATGTACATGGGGGGAGAGGGAAGTGGGGAGATGTTGGTCAAAGGGTACAAATGTTAAATTATGCAAGATGAATAAGTTCTGGAGATCTTGAACATGTTGACAATAGTTAAAAATTGTCACCGTGTTCAAGATCTCCAGAACTTATTAAAAATTGGTAACTATTCAGCATGGTGACAATAGTTAAAAATACCATATTGTTTGCTTGAAATTTACTAAGATGTTAAATCTTAAGTAAAATCTTCTTACCACACACACATGAGAGATGATAGACATATCGACTAGCTGGAATAGAATGATTCATTCTTTCTTTCTTTAGTACATATTCATTGAGTGTCTACTCCAGGCATTGCTATAGGCAATAAAGTGCAATAGTGATGGAGGCAGATCATGTTCTTGCCCTCCTGAGGCTTGCATTCTAATATAACACATCTCTAATACTGTTTCCATTTCCTTCACTTTTGCTGGCATCCCTCATTAATAAACCTGGGCTATTGTAAATTAACTTTTGACTGGTTCCCTGGGCTTCTATTTTCTCCCTCTACTCTGTTTAGCCACATATTTCTAATATGTTGCTTAGCTAATTTCTTTATATAGTAAGAGCCATAATACTATCAACCTCATATGATTATCATCACATTTAAAAGAAACAAGTAGACAGCACAGTAGGTCCTCGTTGAATATTGGCCCATGTTGTTATTCCTAAGTTTGCATTGGCTTCTTCTTCTCCATTAGGGAAATATTAAGCCCCTTATCCATCACTGGAGCTCTCCAAAGTTTTGGTTAGGCAGCATATGACATGTTAGTGCAGTTCTGTTTGGTTTAGAGTTTATAACATAGTTGGGTTCGCATATAAAAATAAAAAGGGATCATCTTTCATGGGTAATAAGCAAAGAGTATTTTTCTAGAGTAAAAATACTTTGCAGTATTTCAGATTCTGCCTTATCATCCTACTCCCAGCCTGTCCAGATATGGGATATTATTATTACAACTAAGTTATGATGATAACCTCTACATGTCCATGGCCATCTACAGATCCCTGACCTTAAACCTGTTCTTACCTACCATCCCTCACCCTTGCTCTTACAGGCTCCCTCCTCAGGTCTGTGATACCATATTGATAAATGACACTGCTAGGCCTTCACTGGCTGAGTCCAGAGACCTTGGAGTCATACCTGTTTTTTCCCCTCTCTATTACTCCATACTGAGTTCCTAAATAAAGCTTTGAGACTCTAATTGCAAGCCAGTTCAACCCTGTCTCCTCTGCCCTGGTCCAAAGTATGTTCTCTGCTCTGGGTTACCACGAGAGCCTCTTACTTTGCCATCCTGCTTCCACTTTTGCCCCTAAAGTCTACTCTTATACAGCAGCCACAGTGATTCTTCTGAAACATTAAGTCACTTTAAAATACAAGTCCCCTATTCCCCAAGTAACCTCTCATTAGCCTTCAAATTGATACAAATACCTTTACAGAGGCCGTTTCTGACTGGACTCTCTCCTTTTTTTTTTTTTTTTTTTTTTTGCGATAGAGTTTTTCTCTTGTTGCTCAGGCTAGAGTACAATGGCACACTCTCGGCTCACTACAACCTCTGCCTCCTGGGTTCAAGTGATTCTCCTACCTCCCGGGTAGCTGGGATTATAGGTATGTGTCACCACGCCTTGCTAATTTTGTATTTTTAGTAGAGATGAAGTTTCTCCATGTTGGTCAGGCTGGTCTGGAACTCCTGACCTCAGGTGATCCGCCCACCTCTGCCTCCCAAAGTGCTGGAATTACAGGTGTGAATCACCGCCCCCAGCCCTGGACTCCTTTTCTATCCCTCTCATCTCTTGCTCACAGCCTTCCAGCCACACTGGCCTTCTTTTTGTTCCCCTGATTCACTGTGCATGTACTCTGCTAGAAGCCTTAACTCCCTAAGCTTTAGTTGTCTTTGTACAAGGGGGATATTTGTATAATGAAAAGTTTCTTTTTATAGAATACTTGGAAAGATTACATTGGATAAGGCCTGTAAGGTTCTAGGCACTGAACCTAGCATATAGTACTTTCTCAATAAATGGGTTTATGCTTGTTTCTCTTCTAATGTTAGTCTCATTTTTTCAACGGTCTAATTGACTTACACATTCCATTAGCAAATCAAATTTAATATTTCCAGTCTGAACTCACAAACATCTTCCCATGAATCAGTTAATTTTCTTGGCATTCTTATTCTTATAAGGACACCACCATTTCTCTAGATCCCTGATCTCAAACCTATTCTTATCTCCCTCACCCTTGCTCATATCCCACCTCTAACCAGTCATCAAGTTCTATTGATTCTATTTCTGAAAATTTCCATCTATTTTTCTCTTTCCTTTCTCAATACTGTCACACTAGACCTTTGTAGTAGATTCCTAATTGGTCATCCTGTTTCTGATCTATCCTTTCTAAAGTATACTGTACTCCACTTTCAGATTCCTATAGCTCAGCTTAGCCCTGGTCAAGTCACTTCTATGCTCAGAAATCTTTGAAGTCTCCCCATTACCTACAGAAGAAAGGCTCTGCTACTTGGTCTGCTATTTAAAGCCTCTGTATCAGTCAGAGTTCTCCAGAGAAACAGAATCAATAGGATATATGTGTATACTGTGTGTGTGTGTATTGTGTGATGTGTGTGTATATATATATAAATACATATATATAGAGAGAAAGTATATATATGCATATGTAAAAATTGGCTATCTACATCCATGAGCTCTGCATCGCAGATTCACCAACCACAAATTAAAAATATGTGGGGAAAAAAAGCAATAAAACTAAGAATACAACAATAAAAAGTAATACAAATAAAACAGAGTATCACAACTATATATATAGCATTTATATTGTATTGGATATTATAAGTAATTTAGAGATCATTTAAAGTATATTGGAGAACATGCTTAGGTGATACACAAATACTATGTCATTTTATATAAATGTTATGGCAGATGCCTGGATTGGATGGGTCCAAACATTAAAGATGTTATAATACATAAAATAAAAAAGTGAAATTCCTTACTTACTACTATTTATTAGTGGTTACTTCATTTTCATTAAAAAAAGTACAAAAAAAAAAAAAGAATTGCAGAAAATAGGTATTGCTTATCTCAGATAACAAAACCAGAATGTCCTGAAGGGGAATATACAATAACAAGGCAAATTCCCACAGTCTATCCAAAGTCATAAATAATCATATTTTCTGTTTTAAAAAACAGTGTATATCTGCAAGTTCGAAAGTGAATGTTACCTATTCCAAGTTACGAAACACGCATTTAGTTTATTTAAAGCAAAGGCAGGATGACAGATTCTATAGATACGAAGTTTTAGCAAGACTGCAGCATTCTAACACTACGTTTTGCATATGAGGGATTTTTGGGCAATAAAGAGCACCATGACACAGGAACATGTTAGGGGATTCATCTATAAAGTGACCGCAGTCTTGCATGTGCTAAATTCTTACTTAAGGTATTTGATTATTTCTCAGAGCTGGTGAAAGGATTTTCTTTCTTTCTCTAATTTCTTTTCTTTTTTTTTCCAGTAAGCCAGCTCCTCAGAAGTCAAAATATGCCAGGCCATATATTTTATTTTACCTTTTATTTTCTCAATTCTCAGAAATGTTCTTCCTGCATTCATAGTTAATGCTACATCTTCTACTTTTATAGAAGGTAGATAAAAATATTCATTTGAAGAATGAATCAGAATAATTACCAAACTGTGGTCAAAGCCTTTTTTAAAAATTATATTCCATAGGCATATTGGAAGGATTAATATTATTTTTGTATTTCTTTATTGTTAATTATTATGGATACATAGTAGTGGTACATATTTATGGTGTACATGTGATGTTTTATACAGGCATACAGTATGTAATGATCAAATTAGGGTAATAGGGTAATCATCACGTCAAGCACTTATCTTTTGTGTTACAAACATTCTGTTTCTACTCCTTTAGTTATTCTAAAATAGGCAGTAAATTTCTATTCACTGTAGGCACTCTGTTCTGCTACTGAATACCAGATCTTAAATAAGATTTAGTATTTAATGGTTGTATTTCTTAAGAGGTAATATACATATACTACTAAGCCCAGGCCCTAGCTGCATGGATACTTACTAAATGGTAGCTATTGTAATTTTAAAATATTACAATTTTTTAAGATTTATTGCCAGACAAATATTTGAGTGTTCCAAGAAGTTTGTTTTTAATAAAACAAAACAAAACAAGAATTATATGCTCACATGTATTTACCTATTTCATATAACTGATAGAAACTCAAAACTTAATTTAGTGCCTCTTCAATTATTATCTTATTTTGGATACTTAACACATCTATTTCTAGTCATTTTATAATTATAAAAAATTAGCTGTATTATTTCACATAGCTTTTAACATTCTGATCTGCTCGAATTGGTTTTTGGAAGGAGGCGAAAATAATTAAAACACAACGAAGCAGGATAGTTCCTTGACCCCTTCATAGGCAGGAACTGGAGTGCAGGGGCATTAGAACTAGCCAACAGCTTTGGACCTGCTGTGCCTCACCCTTTGCAGGAAGGGGAGCATGCAGGTGAGTGGGTACGGGAGCTGGAACAAGTACTTTTGGGTGCTGCCAGCAGGACCCAAAACTGTGCAGGCCCCATGGCCAGACTCGTCTTTGAAGCTATGCTTTCAAGCCATTCATCTGATGTCAAGCCACTTCTCTCTGACACGCAATCATAGTCTCCCACATTCAGCTGTTTCTCCTCTCTCTGCTTGTTGAGGCTGGGGTTTTTATGGGCGGCACAAGATAGAGGGCAGGGCAGGCCACGGGTGGTTTTGGAAAATGCAACATTTGAGTAGGAAAATAGAGATGTAAGTTCTCATTATAGGCTGCAGTTTCAGACTTGAGGGTGGGGCCCTCTCTGGGGACTCGGCCTCTACTGCCCAGCATTTTCCTGGCTCCTGTCCCTATCAACAACAATGAGAGGAAATAATGCCCCAAGGCCTCCAACTACTGACACTTTTCATAGACATTAGGATACTTCAAACAAAATGTAGAATACTTATGTCTTGAAAATAAAATTGATCCAGATGCCAACAACATGCATTTTTTTTTTAATTCTAGAGTTTAATGTTTATAATATTTAAAATATCACCAGAAAAATAGTCTGGATAATGTTTATGCCCCATTTACAAGATGAAACAAAATATTTTACAAAATTAACATTGCCATTTTCTAAAGAGAATTCTGAGAGAAGCAAAAGTTTTGCTGTGACTTAAATATTAATTTATGCCACGTTGTAACACTTGAAAGCAGTGTGCTATATATATGGGTGTGTTATAGAGAATCCCAAACATGCATACCTGAGTCTGCTGCCACTGCTCCTGCTGGGTGATCTTTGCAGAGTTATTTAGCCCCTCTAAACCTCTATCACTATCTGTAAAATCTTAGAAAATAATTTTTACCATTCATTATTGTAAGGATTTATAATAATTTATGCAGCCAGCCTAAGACAGAGTCTGGTACCAATATTCTATAATTGGTAGCTGTTAAAATAATAACAAGACCAATGATACATACCTGTGCTAGCCTAGAATTGTGCAGAACACGAGCCCTCCAAGGACTTTCAATCACTGAATGGGGCAAGCAGAGTAATATCTGCAGCAAAGCAGGCTGGTTCTTCCTTCTAAGGTGATACTAGCTTGACTAGCTTTGTCTCTGTTTGATGTTGCTGGAAGTGAAAATGGTAAGAATTGTTAACTATTGGTTTTTGCTTATTTCAAACATTTAAAGTAACTTAACACTGAGAAAGTAACATGTTATTGACAAAAAGTTACATTTTACTTATTTTTTGTGAGAAAGAGAGAAAAATAATCACTTATAACAATCATGACTAAACATGTTTTTCAGGCTATGGGTTGTTTCCTGTAACACCCTGGAATAATTATTTACTTATATCCCTAATCTGTCCTTGGTTAATTGCACACAATTTCTGTTGATTATCTTACAGGTGTGCTAAGGTTCTAAAAACCTGAAGTTTGCACATAACACATAAATTGAATCTGGAGATTGTGCCCACTGGAGACTAGATACTGACCCAGATGGTGACTGTAGCATGCCTTCATATAGAACTATAGTTTCTCATGCAATAATTGCAGTTGTTTTGCTGAAAAAGAAACTGACAGTATGAGTCTCAATGTTTTAAGGTTGTGTACTTCCATTAATAAGACAACTTGATTTTGGTACTCAACATATTGCAACTTCTTTGATTGGTAAGAATAAACTCAGCAGAGAAAGTTGAGCTAATTGTATATCAATTTTGGTCCCTTAACTTTATTTCTAAGAAAATATAAACACAAATAAACAGAAACCCTTACCTGTTAATTTTAGTGTTCCTCTATGAAAACAAAAATAACAAAAGCTACTATAAATACTATCTAGGAAGGCAGGGAGCTGTTTTATCACAATGTGGCTATAAAGTCTAGAAACATGCCTTATTTGACTTTATCAAGACATGAAATGTGGGCTGGGCACAGTGGCTCATGCCTGTAATCCCAGCACTTTGGGAGGCCAAGACATGTGGATTAGTTGAGTCCAGGAGTTCAAGACCAACCTGGGGAACATAGCAAAATCTCATTTCTCCAAAAAATACAGAAATAAGCCAGGTGTGGTGGTGTGCACCTGTAGTACCAGTTACTTGAGAGGCTGAGTCAGGAGGATTGCCCGAGCCTGGGAGGTGGAGGTTGCAGTGAGCCATGATTGTGCCACTGCATGCCAACCTGGACAATAGAATGAGATTATGTCCTAAAAAAAACCCCACAAAAACCAAAACCCCCCAAAAACAAACAAAAAAAAAACCCAGGACACCAAGAGTTGATTGTGCTTGACAGGCTGGGGGAGGTTCCCTGGAGTAGGACTTGTAGGGTGGTGCATGACACCCCATCAAACTATCCCCAGCTGGCGGGATGACATTAAACAAAACTTACTGAATGATGTGGCTGTGTGAAGTGAGATGCCTACTTCCCAGATCTGAAGACCTTCACTATGTCTTCCAGAGTAGGCTAAAGGCATAGGTTTCTTAGTGAATACCAAAGACACAAATCATCTGAGGCAACACATTGCAGATGCATGTACAGGGATTGATGGAAACGCTGCATTAAGCGTTACCTTCATTTCCATTCTGCCCAGCATAGTGAAATATGTGTTGCTAATGAGAAACAACTCATTGAACTTTCATGTAATATCATAGAACACCCATGTATTTTAATGTAACATCACTGATCTGTTTATTGTGTCTGTTTGTCTGTGTTTCCAAAATTATGGTCATCCTATAGGTCTCTGATCTCTGAGCAGCATACTGACTAGGGTGTTGAACCATCCTTGTTTGCTTGGAACTGAGGAATTTCTAAGAATGCTGGACTTTTAGTTTTAAAACTAGGAAAGTACTGGGAAAAGTAGGACAAATTGATCACTGATGATGATGTCCCAAGATGTGAAAAACTTGGTCAATATGTGTCACCTTGAATACTAGCATAGTAAGTGTAGAATCCATCTAACATTAATTTCTAGACACAAAGACAGGTAGCCATGTTCTTACTATAAGACTTGTAGTTGCTTTGCATCTCAGGAGTATTTCATCACTATCTTTTGAATGGCATTTGTAACATACAAGAGTGAAAGATAATAACCAACTAAGAATTCATGGACCAACTCAGCTACCCACATCAAGTCTCTGCATGGAGCCAGAGAGGTACAATGTAGAAACAAAAGCATAGTTAACCAATCCTGTGAGCATTTGGAAACTTCTTCCTCAGAAGTGAATGGATCTTTTCAGGAAATATTAAACTGAATGGGCTGAAAAAAAGGTAGGTGCAATCTACTGCAAGGAATCCTCCCAGTTTTGTAACTGCCTCCCACCTCTCATGCAGTCATCATAATAAGCAGTCTCCCCACCCTCACTACATACACACAAAATAGAAGCAGAGAGAAAGAGCTCTGGGGCCAGGAAAGATTGGGAAGGAATCCTACCTCCATTCCTTCTTGACTGTGTGACTTTGATCAAGTCACATAACATCTCTGAGTTTCTATGGCCTCATCTCCGAAATGAGGGATCCCTGGTCTAGGCCAGCTTCCTTTGTCATCTACTCTTAGGAGCTGCAGTCTTTCCCATCAGAGCACAGAGCTCAGTGGTGATTATTTGCTGTCAACTCGCTGTAAGCCCTTTGAGAGCAGAAGTCATGTCTTTTTTTTAAGTTAGATTGTGTTCTTATAGGGGCACTCAATCACTTTTTGTTGAACAGAGAAATTTGCTGATTTTTTTTTGAAGATTATATGAGATAACTTATCTGTAGGGTTCCTAGAACCTTCTTTCCTTCCTGTCTCCCAAAGTCCACTCAATGCCTAAATGTTTCAGTTTTGCTTTTATATTTGTAGAACAAGGTTTAGTTAAAAGACATTTTGTAAATATATAGAGAATCTAAAAATCGATCAGATGCCATATCTGAATGCTCATCAAATCTGCATATTTGGCTGGAATGACAATATCCATCTAGTTTTTTGAAAGTGTTGTACATGCATACTTAGGATCTGGTCAAGGAATTGTGACCAGGGAGAGCAGGTGGTTTATTTTGTTATAACTAGTGATCTCTATTTCTGTGATGAGGCTGAGCTGATTATCAACAATTTCCGTGGATTACATAGACTTTTGCCAATTTTGAGCCCTGTTACTGCATCTTAGACAAGAATTCTGTCTGAGCAGGCAATGAAAAGTGAAGACTTGTGGGCAGTTTATTTCATTTTATCCAATCAACTCAATATTTCAGCTGTATGTGATTTTTTTCCAAATTATGTAGTTGATTGCTTCAATTTTTAACTTCCTTATGCATGTCTAGACACATCGTTAGAACTGACAAAGAAGATGAGAGAATTTAAGAGGCATGCCCATCTCCACAGCAAAGGGCCTTATGAGATGGATAAATTTGGGAAGTTACTCCTTTCTAAAAAAAATTCATTTGAAACAAGCCATAAAATTATTTGTACAAGGAAAACTGCTCAGCTCACCAATAAGTTAATATGGGACAGATTTGACAAATGCAGCTGTATCTGCAGTTTTTATGGTGGGCTTAAGAAAAGTTCTAATACCCTTTCAAGGAGCCTTTTAATTTTACTTGTCATTTAAAAAAGTTATCTAAGTATAATAGTCCAAAAACTTTAACAGTTGCTCCATGATATGGTCCCTGAATGTCCACAGTGGGTGGTGCATGCTCACCATTGTTCTCCAGAATGGTTTTGTTGTTGTCAGTTTCCTGCCTTACTACGTCCTCTGCTCTTCTTGAGTATGTCACTGTCGGCTATACTTCCTTAAAGTCAGAAAATAGGACAGAAATTAAAAACCAAAATTAAATACTCCCCAAATAATTGTTTTATGCATAAACCTAATAGGAATGAAAAATCCAGGTTGTTGCCAAACAATTAAAAACATTTGTAGTTTACCACAAATGCTACTTTATTTTTTAAATTTTTAAAAATTTTACTCTTTCACTTGACAATTAATAATTGTCCTATTCATAGGGTACATAGTCATGTTTTGATATATATAATTTGTAGTGATCAGATCAGGGTAATTAGTATATCCAGCATCTCAAACATTTATCATTTCTTTGTATCAGGAAAGTTCAATAGCCTCCTTCAAGCTATTTGTAATTATATATTATTGCTATCTATAGTCATCCTACAGTGGTTTAGAGCACTGGAACTTGATTCCTCTATTTAGCTATAATTTTGTATTGTTTAATCAATCTCTCTACTGTTCCATTCATGTGTTTTCATTGTAAGCAAGGGTGTGCATGCTTGTTTGTTTTATTTTCTTTTTAAACTGTAAGAAGAAACTGATGGAATTAAGGGCCCATATGGTAGCACTCTCTATGTATCAATCATTGGCATATTCAGAGTTCAAATAGATATTATTTGTAGAGATCAATTATAGGATATAAAATGTGAAATTAACTCTAGTGACTTTAAAATAGAAAAGCATACCAAGATCGTTTCTCTTACCAATTGTACTAATTCATATTCATACTTTAGCAAATAAAATCTCTAGAATAAAAATTTAGAAACACTGGCCTCTCCCAACTTCAGTATCTTATAACTACATGATGGGGGTCAGGGAGTATGCTTGTACGTGTTTCCAAGCAGAATTTATTCTCTCATTCAAAAAGTTTACTGAGTACCTCCTATTTCCCAGGCACTAATGCTGTGCTGCCAGTTTTAGGAAATGGAACGTGAACAAGACGTTGTCTCAGCCACAGGGGAGCTTTCCATGAGTGACAAATGGATGGTTCCTTCTTCCATGGTGTGATGAATGCTTTGATAAAGACAGGGTTTTCTTAGAGGTAGATTCTGGATCGAAGTGATGGTTAATGAAGCTGATGAGTTAGTCAGTGATCTTTGAGATTAATCACGGGAATGGGCTAAGTGGGATCAAGAAGGCAAATGATAATAACAATGTAGGTTGGGAGGACACAACCTTCCTAACCTGTAGTTGTTAGAAGGGACTCTTCCCTGAGTTTTAGAGAGTATTCATAGCTATGATGGAGATGAGTTACTATGACGTGCGCTTTCTAAAAAAAATAAAAAACAAATTTCTGGATCTTCTGCCGGTCTTTAGTGCTCCTTTTACACTCTGTCCTATACTTACACATGATGTTTCCTATACACAGGAATTCATTTGCATTTTATCACCTATAAAGTTTATATAAAAACAAAAAAAAATGATTTACAGAACCCCAACTATGTTGTATGTGCTCCTGGGATAAAAATCGCCTTTTCTTCATTCTTTTTAAGCACATTGGCAACTTTTTTGCACTAGATTTATTCGTTAACTCAAAAGTGTATACAGTCCTGTTGTCAAAAAGGTGAGTTCACAAATTTTGAATTTGTCAAATTTGGGTCACCTAAAGAAGTCAGGCAATTTTCCCTACTGTATAATCCCCTTATTAATGTTGTGAAAAATTTGAAGATATGTATATTTAAACAAATTTACAAATTTTGGAAGAGAGAGAAATTAGACAATCAGATTGATCATGAAATTTGAAAAGATGGAAATCTGAAGAAAATAACTTCTTTTATAAAAAGCAAAGACATTGAATGACGAATGATTTCTTGTTCTCTGTCTTCTATGTGAAGAAGAAATAGATGAATTCTGTAAGGAGGAATGTAGGTAAAAATTCTTGGAGAGCAATTTCCTTTAGAAGGTCTAATGATAGTGGAACTGGTCTGTGTGGAAATTCCTATAATTTCCTTTAGAATTTTCAGATTATGTTGATATTCATCTGACTGTTGCTGTATTTGTGTTCTTATCTGAAAGGCTAGTTGGCTTCTTTCTTTGGGGCCTATTATTCCTTCATTTTATTTGTT
This sequence comes from Callithrix jacchus, assembly GCF_049354715.1. Classification (NCBI taxonomy): domain Eukaryota; kingdom Metazoa; phylum Chordata; class Mammalia; order Primates; family Cebidae; genus Callithrix; species Callithrix jacchus. The sequence continues at coordinate 97,666,150 of NC_133514.1, forward strand.
TGATGTGTATAGTGATTTGGACCAGTTCATCGACTCCTCTAAGCTTCTGTTTTCTCTAAAGCAGAATGAGGATAATCATAGGTCCTACATTTCAGGTTGTTGTGAGGATTAAATGGGATAATACTTATAAGCCTCTAATAGCAAAAGCCCTGGTGCATAGTAAGCAATTCACAAATGTGAATTATTATTTTAATTATTATTATTAGAGGGACACTCTGACCCATCATCAGCGGGGCATGCATCTGAAATTTTTCCTACAGGAGTTTCCACTTGCCCTCGTTTAGAATACTGACATACATTGTGAGCCTACTGGTTAGGTAAATGGACATGTTCTCTAGGCAAAGAAAGCCAATAGGCACTTCTTTTTTTTTCTTGCTTGTTTTTTATTTATTTTTGAGACAGTGTCTTGCTCTGTCGCTCATGCTGGAGTGCAGTGGTGCAATCATGGCTCTCTGCAGCCTCAACCTTCCAGGCTCAAGTGATATTCCCACCTCAGCTCCCTAAGTAGATGGGACTACAGGCACATACCAGTGTGCCCAGCTGATTTGTTTTTAAATTTTTTGCACAGAGGAGGTCTCTCTCTGTTGTCCAGGCTGGTCTCAAGATCCTGGCTCAAATGATCCTCCTACCTTGGCCTCCCAAAGTGCTGGGATCACAGGGGTGAGCCACCATGCTGGCCAGCACTTCTTAAAGGTAATTATGTGGGGATGGGGTAGAGGGGAGGCTAACAAGTCACACTAGGAAAACTCAGACAATGGACAGCCCCCATAATGTGGTCCTACTTAGTAATTTCACAAAAAGTAGAGTGAGAGCCCTTGATTTTTTAAAGTAATATAATATTTATGTAAAAAAATCAATTAGGTCCCTGAATAGCAAAGATATCAGTATATTATTTAATTTTGTACATTCTCTGAAGGTAATTTCCCTCAAACATTTAAAACGCTTAGAAATATTGGGAAATAAAAAGAATTGACCTTCAAAGAAGCCAAGATTAGGCTTTTTGGAACAATATATTAATGATGATGAAAAATAATATTAGTGACCCAATTTATATACTGCCTACAGTAAATTGACTTCAAATATACAAAAAATTGGTTAAGAATAAAAACATGGAAAAAGATATATCATGATAATGCCTAGTTAAAATAAAGCTGATGTGGCTATATTAACATCAAGCAAACTAGAATTTCAGAACAAAGAACATTATTAAGAATAAAGAAGTCTATTCCATAATGATAAAAGGGTCAATTCATTAATAGAACGTAACAATCCCAAATATTTATGCAGGTAATAACAGAGCTTTAAAATACATGAAGCAAAACCTGATAGCAGAAATAGACAAATTCAAAATTATAATAAGAGATTTAAATATTCAAACTCAATAAGTGATAGAACAAGTAGGTAGAAGATAGGGATATAGAAAGTAAGGATAGATAAGACTTCCCATTATCAATTCAACTTGATGTAATTGACATTGATAGAACAATATCTAACAATAGCAGAATATTCTTTTTAAGGACACATGTCTAATTTATGAAGATGGATAATATTCTTAGTCATAAAAGAAGTCTTAATATATATCAAAAGTGATAAAAATCATACAAAGTATCTTCTCTGACCAGAAAGGAATTTAATTAGAAATCAACAACATAAATGTCTTCAGCAAATCCTCAAATATTTGGAAACTAAGAAATGGATCAAAAAAGAAATCATAAAGAAATTATAAAATATTTTGAACTGAGTGAAAATGACCAGACAAGATACCAAAATTTGTGGAATATATCAAAAGCAGTAATTAGAGAGAAATTTATGGCACTAAATGCCTCCTTTGGAAAAAAAAAGAATGATCTGAAATTAATGACATTAGCCTCCGTCTTTAGAAGTTACAATAAGAAGAACAAATAAAATTCAAGGTAAGCTGAAGAAAGAAAATAATGAAGACCTGAGAGATCAATAAAATGGAAACAGAAATTAAAGGAAATGAATGAAACAAACCTAGATTCTTAGAGAAGATCAATAAAATGGATAAACCCTAGTCAGACTATCCATGAGAAAAAGATGAACTATCAATATCAATAATGAGAGAGGTGATATGAGTAGAGATTTCTCAGATATTAAAATGATAATCAGAGAATAGTATGAACAACTTCATGCCAGTTTATTCAGTAACAAAGATGAAACTGACAAGTTTCTTAAAAGGCTTATCAAACTTTGCTCAAGAATACATGTATAACCCAAGTAGCCCTGCATCTATTAAAGAAGATAAATTTGCAATTATACATGTTCCCATAAAAACAACCTTCAGGCCCAGATGGCTTCAATGGTGAGTTCTACCAAGCATTCAAAAACGAATACCAACTCTATGCAAAATAATTCCCCAAATGAAAGAGGAGTGAACACTTTCCAACTCATTCTATAAAGTCAGCATTACCCTGGTTCCAAACCTAGAAAAGGACATTGTAAGAGAAGGAAACTGCAGCCTAATATGACTCATGAGTATAGATTAAAAAATTCTTAAAAGTTTAGTAGATAAAATCTAAAAAATATTAAAGGAAAATGTATCTTAACCAAGTAGGGTTTATTTCAGGAATGCAATGTTCATTTGAAAATCAATTTTTTTAAGATTTGAAAATCAATCAATGGACTTCACTTTATCATCAGATAAAATAAAAACAACCACGTGATCATCTCAATATATGTAGAAAAAGCATTTAATAAAATTTAACATTCATTCATGAAAAATTCTCTCAGCATACTGCAGACTAGAAGCAACTTTTTGGACCTCACAAAGTGTGTGTATAAAATGACCTCTGGCTAACATATTTCATAATGGAAGAGGGAATAATAAAGTGTGGTCCTAACATTTGGAATAACACACTTTTTTTTACCACTGTTTTTAAACATCATACTGGAAGTCCTAATGAGTGCAATAAGACATGAAAGTGAAATAAAAGGCATAGATAATCATATATGTAGAAAGTACTATGGAATCTACAAAACAGATACTAGAATTAATAAGTGAGTTTAGTAAGATTGAAGAATGTAAAATATTAAATAATTATATTTTTATGTACTAGTGTGATAGTTGAATAACATGCCCCATTCCCAAGATGTTCATTGCCTAACCCCTGAACCTGTGAGTATGTTTCCTTCCATGGCAAAAGAGACTTTGTGGGTATTACGAAGTGAAGGATTTTGAGATGGGGAGATTATCTTGGTTTATCCAGATGCAGCTAATGTAACCACAATGGTACTTATAAGAAAGAGAGAGAGTTAGAGAAAAATATGTGATAACTGAAGCAGAGGTTGGAGAGATGTGTAGCCACAAGCCAAGAAATGCAGGAAATTTGTAGAAGCTGGGAAAGCCAAAGAAATAGATTCCTCTAGGAGGAATGCAGGCCTGCTGACAAATTTTAGATTTCTTACCTTAAGAACTATAAGAGAATACATTTCTATTGCTATAAGCCACTAAATTTGTGATAATTTGTTATAGTGGCAACAAGAAAGTAATACAACTTGTGATAAATAATAGATTGAGATTAAAAGCAAAATCATTTATAAAAGCACCAAAATATAAAGTATTCATACACTAAAGAATGCAAAATATGAGTGAAAGAAATTAAAAATGTAATAGCAACAGATATCACCATTATGGATTGGAAGACTCCATATTTTAAAAATATCAGCACCCCAAGTAGGTCTATAGATTGAATGGAACCTCAATAAAAATTTCATTAACTTTTTATAGAAATGGAAAATCTATTCTGACATTTATATAAAAATGTAAAGTACATATAGCAGCACAAGTAACTTTAAAAAAGTGGAACAAATTGGAGGACTTATACTATCTGACTTCAAGACTTATTATAAAGCTACAAGAGTAAAGTTAATGTGGTGTTGGTGTCAAGTCAAATAAATAAATGGAACAAAATGAATAATTGAGAAGTAGAACCACTTATATATGGTCATTTTAATTTTCAAAATAGGTAAAGTATCTTCAGTGGAAAAAGAAAAGACTTCAACAAATGCAGAAAAAAAAACAACAAAAAACAAAAAACTAAACTTGAAGTAATACCTTGCACTATATGCAAAAATTAACTCAAAATGGACCACAGACCTAAATTGTATAGGTCTATATACGGAAGTATACAGTTTTATATAACTGTGAACTTCTAGAAGATAACATAGAAGAAAGTATTTTGAGACCTGGGGTTATATAAAGATTTCTTAGATAAGATACCAGAAGTATGGTCTATAAAGAAACCAAATTGATAAATTGGGCATTGATCAAATTAAGATGTTCTGCTCTCTAAAAAGCACAGCTAATAGAATGAAAGACAGACCTCTCTATGGGAGCTAATATTTGCAAACCATAGATTATATAAAGGAAATATATCCAGAACATATAAAGAATTCCCAAAACTCAATATCCAATTAAAATCCTCATAAAATCCTCTTTTTTTTTTATAAAAGAGAGAGATACTTTATCAAGGAAATATTTGATGGCAAATAAGCACATGCTTATCATATTTAGTCATTAGAGAAATACAAAACAAAATCACATTGCAATACTACTTTGCACTAATTCGAGTGTATAAAATTGAAAACACCTACCATTGCAACTCTTGACAAGGATGTAGAGTAAGCACACTGCTTTGGGGAATGTAAAAAATGGCACAACATCTTTGGAAAACAGTTTGGCAGTTTTTGAAAATTAAAAATACCCTTACCATATGACCTCATAATTCTACTCTTCAGTAGTTACCCAAGATAAATGAAATCACTGGTCTATATAAAGATTTGTACACAAATATTCATAGCAGCTCTATGTGTAATAGCCAAAAACTGGAAACAACTCCAAATGTCCATCAACACCTGGATAAATAATTATAGTATATCCATACAATTCAATCTACTCAGCAACAAACAGAATTAAGTTTTGATATATATGATGACATAAATGAATCTTAGTATAATTCTAAATGAAAAAATCCAGATTACAAATATATGTTCTGTGTAACTGTACTTATATAATATCTGGAAAATGCAAAGTTATCTACAGCAATAGCAAGCAGATCAGTGGTTGCTTGGGGATGGGCAGTGGTGGGGAGGAGCAGGAGGGAGGTATTAGAAAAAGGCCCCCCCAAATTCTAGGATATGAGGGATATGTTCATTTTCTTAGTATTGACAATGGTTTCACCTTTGCATATAAACTGTATACTTTAAATATTGTGATTTGTTGTGTGTCAATTATATCTCAATAAAGCTGTTAAAAATGATTGTTTTGACACATGGATAAAAAGTCCTTAGCCTCAGAGAGAACTTGTCCCTGGGTATTGTGGAATACAGTAGTTAATGAAGCAGTCAAGTCTCTGGTTATTGTTCTGGGTGGCAGTTCTTTATGTGGGACCAGTGAAAGTGGCGGCAGATGTCTCTTTCCCTCAAAAACAATGTTCTTCATTCTTTTATGTTCAGATTAACAGATATGAAGATGACCATCCAGGATAGTTTTGTCCTATATATATTCTTCTATTCCTTACCCTATCAAATATTAAGGTGCTATTTTATGCTGACTGATATTTGAACCTTTATTTTTAATTTATAAGTTTGAATATTTATAATCTATCAAGGGAAGCCACGCAAGCAAGGCTGGTGCTCCTGCCAGTGCCACATGGATGGATATAGTTCCCAGAACAGGGACTTGGGCAGTGTTTTCAGTGTTGGCCATCTACAACAACCAGAAGAGGTTGGAACCAAAACAAGGGCAGAACCGTGTCTGAAGAAGACACCCAGGATCAAAACTAGATGCTAGATTTGATGATCATCAAATGGTCATCAAATGAGGGACAATATGGTGATAAGGGGCAGATATGGGAGATTTTCCAGAGTTCAGGTAGCCTGAAGAAAAAGCATAAAGCAGAAATGAGATGAAAGGGGACATGTCTTTGGTCATAAATAGAAATGGGTTCCCTGGAACTTTCTTCCATTAGGTATTGACTGCAGGATGATGTGTGGGTCATCTGGGTCAGAAGGCATGGGGTTTGGGGCTGGAATAATGGATATAAAGCACATTGTCACTTTAATACCCTCTGAGTAATTAAAGTTAGTCATCCTAGTGCGGAGAAGGGTGCGGCAGTCAATGGCTTTCTAATTTTTTACTTTGGAAAACTTGCCAGACAGGATGTGAGATTTCTTCTTTTTTAAAAGGAGGGAATTCTCTCTTAAATATTTAACTTCATGATAGGAGTAATGGATCGTAAATAGGAAAGAGAACAAAAAGAAAAGGGGTACATAAATTACAAATATTTAAGATACATATGTGCATTGTAAAATGTGTCATAGAAATATAAAATGGGCATTGGAAGAACATCACTCAGATAACTAAACTGATTTAAGTGTCTTACATTTATAATATTTCTGGTATCGGAGGATACATATGATACACCTACTTCTTTACTCAGATGATACATATGATACACCTACTTCTTTACTAGGGAGGAAAACTTGAAAAAATCCAAGGATTTTCATTTTCTGTAAAATTTTGAAATTTAAAAATAATATAGGTTTCAAAACCAATTTCTTCCCCAACAAGTTTGACTTCAGTTTAACAGACATGATCATAGTGCTTTCAACTTCACAGGACACACCATGCTGGGCTTTGTTTTCTACTCTGGTGCAAAAGAAAGAAGATGAAGTCATAGAAAAATCTCAGCTCATTCATTATACAGACACATTGCTGTTCTAGAGACTCATCTGCATGAGAAAACTCTGCTATGGCCAATGGTTATTCTTGAGTAGCATGTTCATACAGCTTTCTCAGAATTGGAGACATCTTACATGGAGAACTTTTAATGGATAAAAAAAATCTCATAAACTTGGAATGTTGAAATATATTTTTATTGTAATGTTACTTGAAATGTACAACTATAAAACTACATATGCACTCCTTATACTTTTAGCTATGAAGCAGATATAGGACAAAAATTAACTTGTTTAAAAATTAAATAACAATGAGACTTTAAAATGAATAAAATTCAAATTGATACCATTAATCTGATGTGATGTATAATGCTATCCTGCTAAAACTAAATTTCCTGTTCTAATGAGGATTTTCAGACCACAGGTGCACAGATCTCAGCTGGTGAATGTTCTACAATAGTGATGTGACCCCTTTATGTTATCCTAGAGGCAATGGTGGTCTAGTAGATACCATGTGAGGTTTAGGACAAACAGAGCTCAGTTTAAATCTCTTCTCTGATTTTTTGGTAAGAAATGTGAGTCAGGACAAATTAACTTCTTTACCTTCATTATTGTCATCTGTGAAATGGGGAGCATGGTGAAGTGGATAATACCTTTTTGGTGTTGAAGATTTAATGAGATAATTTAGAAGGTATTCTATAACAATTAGTTCCTTTCCCCTAATTTTCCTTTTTCAACAGTTTTCATAAGTTTGGCTTTCCAAAGAGAATTAAAGCCTATAAAACTGCATTAAAAACTAACTAAGAATTAATTTTGGGAAGCAAAGAATAACTAAAACTTCCTTCTTCCCATACACTATGATTTTTTCTTTTTTTGTGATTGCTATATATTTTTTTCCTCTCCATTCATAATGTCCTCCCAACATTCTGATGTTCAAATCCATTTCCTCACATTTTAAGGTCCAAATGAAGTGCCCTGCAGCCAGATAACTTCTCTAAATTCCCTTGGCTAGAAGTGATTGCTACCTTCTTATGATGCCCGAAGCACTTTATGTATATATGTCTCATGTGATGCTCAAATTTGACAGGTCTTGGAGACAACTTACACAACCGCAGGACCTTGAAGTTGGGATTGGAGAACAGATTTCCCACAGTCCAGCCCAGAGGAGGACTGCTGGGAGACAGCTGCAGGCAGATTCGCCCAATGGGAGCAGCCAAAGCTAAGCCCCTCGGCATGCAGGGTGAGGAGACAGTGTCAAAGATGTGATGTTCTGCTGGGAGGATTACTAGCCTCCCATCAGTCCTTTCAGCCAGTCATGAATGTATCCACACAGAACAGTCCTGTCAGCAGCCTAATTCCTTCACAGGAGAAGAAATGATAGATCCATGTAGGTGAGGTAAGGCTATGCTTCTTATATTCTCGGTTGTAAAGAACCTGCACTTCTGGAATCGTCTTTGTAGCAAGTAGGTACTGTTTAGTGGTTGATTTGCTGCTGACTTGCACAGGAAACTCGGTCAGCTTGTGGGCCAGCCTCTGAGATTGGAGCTGCGAGGAGTTTCATACAGTAGATTTGAGGGAGAGATGGAAGAGATCAGGGAACCAGGCCACTGATAGAAGACTCAAATGCAGAGGAGGTGGGATCAACTAAGGTAGGGGAGTTGTCAAGGCTGAATTGTGGTTTCTGCTGCCTATGGTGAGGATAACCAGAGGTAAACAAATGTGAACACCAAAAAAGGGTCAGGGCTTACCATTTAGAGTGGAACAGACCATTCCCCATGCATAAGCTCTGACCTTGTCTTTCTTAATCTTGACATTTAAAAACCCAGTAGGGACTGAGAATAAATATTTTTCTTTAGAAGGGATAAATGTGTTAGTCAGCATCTCTCCAATTGACTCAATCATGAAAATCACCTGATGAGTTTTTTCAAACCCACAAATTTCCAAAATCTATCTCAGTTGTGCTAGAATCATGATCATCAGGGGAAAGGCTGGTCTGGAATTTTGACTTATTTCCCAAGCGCCTCAGGTGATTTTTATAATCAGACTAGCTTGGGGTGCACTGGTGTGGCAGGAAGGGCTCAGGACGGGAGACCAGAAGGTGTAAGTTTGAATCTGGGCTTTAATGCTCACTCATTAGGAGGTCTTGTAGGAGCAATATAGCATCTCTGAACCTCAGTGTCCTCAGATGGGAAAAGGGCATCCTGTACTCCCTACCTTATTTGCTTGTGAAACACAAATGACTGAATGTGTGTGGGAATACATGGGAATCACAACTGTTGATTGTAAAAATTGACTGTTTTCCCAACAGTTAATAAGATTAGTTACTCATACAGTACAAGACTTCCCATTGACTTGTGGCATATTTTGGAAGACGTTTATTTAGGTCAAATCACTTACAAGATGACAGAAGGAAGGCTTTGTTTCATGTCTTGGCTTTGTTTCATGCTCATCTCCCCACCACTCAGCATGCACTGTGAGAGGACTTTGTTTCTTTGGGGGCTTCTTGGGCTACTGTCGCTGCTTTCACGGCCCTCTGGAGATTTGTGAAACCTGGAGATCAACCCCACAGTCCGAAGGAGCTCAGTTGTCTTTTATCTCCCACTGAGGGTGGGAGGCGAGCAGTGTACGTGCTCACCTCCCACAAGAACGGAATGAAGTGAGACCACCTGATAGATAGCTAGATGGATGTGGGAAGGAAACTAGACATCAGAAGGAACGTGGGATGAAGTGAGACCACCTTTGGTCAGCCACATTTATTCCAGCGCCAAGAAGAGAAGTTACTGGTCAGGAAATGCCTGATGTGTAGGTATGTGTGTGAATATTTAGTTAAATAAGTATACGTATGTGAATATTTTTAATTATGACCATTGTTGAAAAAAATCAGTGTACCGAAAACACAAAGAGGAAAACAGATTATTTGTAATCTCATTACCCAGAGCTAACTATTGTTCATATTTGGTGTATATGTTTCCATGCCTGTCTATCAAGTAAAATTAAGACTTTTTAAAAACCATTTATTTTTCAGATAATGTAGCTTTGATAGTTTTCCAAATTAATAAATACAGATTCACATCATTGTTTTTAATGTCTGACTTCTAACATATGGTGCACTACAGCCTCAAACTCCTGGGATTAAGTGATCTTCCTGCCTCAGTTTCCTGAGTAACTCCTCTTTATTCTTAATGACATTCTTTGTCAGAAGTTTACTTTGCTTAATATTAATATAGCTAGCCTAGATTTATTTGATGAATATTTGCATGAAATGCTTTTCTCCATCTTTTTAGTTTTAGCTTACCTAGGTGTTTAAAGTTGCTTTTTGTCACTCAGAGTCAGCCCTTCATATTCATGGCTTATGCATTGTGAATTCAACCAACCATAGATCAAAAATTTTCAGGAAAAGGATGATTACTTCTGTACTGAACACATACAGACATTTTTCTTATTGTTTTCTAAATAATACATTATAATAACTATTTACATAGCATTTACATTGTACTAGGTATTACAAGTAATCTATAGATTATTTAGGGGGAATGTATGTAGGCTATATGCAAATACTATGCCATTTTATATAAGGGTCTATGGCATTTAAATAAATGCCATCCATGGATTTTGGAATTTGAAAAGGCATGCTAGAACCAATTCCCCATAGATACCAAAGGGAAACTGTACATAGTTTGGTCTTGCTTTTTAATACAATCTGACACTCTGTCTTGTAACTAGTGTATTTAGGGGAGACTTGACAACTTTTTCTGAAAAGGACCAGAGAGTAAATATTTTCTCTTTTCTAAGTGACGTGCTCTCTGTTGTAGGTAATTAGCTTTGTCACTGCAGTGTACTGCAGCCATTGACAACAAGCAAACGAACAGGCATGTTGGCCCTGGTCCATGGTAGGTCACCATGTAGGCCAGACTTGGCCATCAGGTCATATAGTTCGCTGACCCCTTGTTTAGAACTTTCAAAGTATGTTCTTTGATATCCTTAGTTCTCTGAAGATCAGCCTGGCTCTTCTACTTGTTGCCAGCTAATGACTTTATTCCTAAAATGTGGAACCGTGAGTTGCTGTTCTGCATCTGCCTGTTTTCCCTCACTCTTCTTTCTCTTACAAATCCTGCTTTCCCTTTGTTAGATAAATCAATCATTTGATTGGTTTTATTTATGTGCCAATAAAACAGCTTGATAACAAGTATCTATCTTTAGGTTATTCTCTGTCAATACCCTTTTTGCTTCTTGAGAACACTTTACTATTTGGTTAGAGACCTTTTGATAGTCATAGAATTTGAGAATGAGACTGATCCTTAGCCAACCTAATTTTGCTGGTCATGTTTGATTATTTGTTGATTCATATAATTATTATATTTGTGTATTTCTTTAATCATTAATTAATACAACAAAGAACAAATATTTTGAATTTAGGCACTGTACCAAATGCTAGAAATATAAACATGAATAAGACTTAAACTTGCCCTTAGGGAGAGCTTTTTCTTTCTTCAACATCTTTCTAGCTTAATGTGTGGTCTTGCTGCCTTGCTCCTGCTGCAAATAATATAAATGAGTGTGGCTTTTCCCTTACAATATGTATCCAAAACATATTCATTTATTAATTCACACATTAATGAATTAACCATTACAAAAAGTACTGTGAATTCTCACAAGAAAAATTGCTCAATTGTAGCAGATTATATATTTATAATTTCTGTTCAAAGTCATCCATTGTGTTAAGTCTATGATGTTTTATTAGACTTTCTGGTCCCATACTATGTGTTTAGTTCATATTTAAAACATACATTTGAAAAAATCTACTTACTTTATTGGAATTGCCCACATCCTCTTCAGAGATCACCACCACCACCACCAAAACCTCTGTGTTTGTTCCAGGAAAAATAAGAACACTGGAATAAATTTTAATTCTTTTAAAAAAGAAAATATTATGCTTTAGTAAAATGAACTTTTACTTCCTAATTTCAAGTTGCTTAAAAGCAGTAATATTTGTCAGAAAATGTTATGATATGCTTTCTCATGTTAAAAAATGTAAGCAGAAGAACCAAAGGAGTTTACTAAACAGAATGTCAATAGAAACCCAAAATTTCTTTCAAGTTTCTGGCCTTCCTGGCTAGAGAAGCACCTTAAACCAGGGTATGAGAATTACTAAATAGAATCAACAACTTGTCCAAACAGTCATCTAAAATTCTGGAAGGATAGCTTCTTGGAGATTTAGACACCTCTCCAATTCTCTCACCAGTGAGAGATGATATCACTATTTTATTTTTATAAAGAAATGTGCTTTCTGAGCTGTGAGCCTCTATCTCAGTAAATCTCTGAGCATTCTCAACAAACTAATCAGTAATAATTCAGACATATTGCTCAATAGAGACTAAACTAACCTTGTGATAGATACTGTGATGGCCATGTACACTTACTCTACCCAGTAAAGTTGCTTTTATCTTTAACCCCCAGCTTTCTCTTTCCCTTTTTGTCAGCTCTTTCTTCTCAGCATACGAGTTTTCTCAAGTCTCTTCCATGTTAATAAGACAAAACACAGAACCCTCAATAACTTCTTTTGACTCTGTGACTTCCTCTCTATCCCCCTTCAGTTGCTTCCACATACTTTCTTTGCAGTCAAGATTCCAGAATATGTCATTTACATTCTAGGTTCATTTTCTGTGATTAGCACATCCCATTACATTTTGGTTTTGCTCCATCACACAATTAAAATTGCTCTTACTGGAGTTGTTTCCACCTCCCGTTTGACACTTTCAGTAATGATCTTAGTTTACTTCGTGGGGCATTTGACATTGTTCACAATGCCCTCATCCCCCAATGCCTTTATCTTTCCTGGCTACTTGAGCAACACTTTCTCTGGGTTTTCTTTCTACTTCTTTGGTTGCTGCCTCTTACATTTCCCCTAGCATATTTTAAATTTGCCTGCCTCTGAAAAATGTAAGAGTTACACTTCCAAAGAGTAGAGCTAAAAAGTGACTTTATAGTGGAGAACCTGACAAAAACTACCTAACCTTTAAGGCTCATAGCCCCAATTATGTCATGCACGCATCAGATATCCCTGAAATGCTGTGATGAGAAAGGGTGCTTTACCTTTACGGGATATTCTTTCCAAAAACCTATAACCCCATCTAATGGTAAGAAAAATACATGAGGCAAACCCAAATTGAGGAACATTCTACAATACCTAGCCAGTACCCTCAAAGGTATTAGCTCATTTTTTTAAAAGGAAGATGAAGAAAATGTCAGAGACGAGAAAAGACTAAAGGGACACATTAACTCAATGGAGTGTGGAATCCTGAATTTGAGCTTGGAACAGAAAAAGGACATTAATGAAAACCTGGTGAAGTCCAAAAAAAGGACATTAATGAAAAACTGGTGAAATCCAAAAAAGGTCATCTAGAATTTAGCTAATAGTTAATTTTGGTTTCTTAGACTTGGCAAAGATACCATAGTAATGTGAGATGGTATATTTAAGGAAATGGATATTGGATATATTTGAAAATCTTTCTACTAACTTTATACATTTCTGGCAAATCTAAAATTATATTAAATCAATGTTTTATTTTTTTTAATGTAAGAATCTTAGGCTCCTATTATATTTCAATTGTGTATTTGAATGTTCCTTATTGAGACACTGAACCTTTGAATAAGGTTATTTAAAGCTAGGGCCGGGCGCGGTGGCTCAAGCCTGTAATCCCAGCACTTTGGGAGGCCGAGGCGGGTGGATCACGAGGTCAACAGATCGAGACCATCCTGGTCAACATGGTGAAACCCCGTCTCTACTAAAAATTACAAAAAATTAGCTGGGCACGGTGGTGCGTGCCTGTAATCCCAGCTACTCAGGAGGCTGAGGCAGGAGAATTGCCTGAACCCAGGGGGCGGAGGTTGCGGTGAGCCGAGATTGCGCCATTGCACTCCAGCCTGGGTAACAAGAGCGAAACTCCGTCTCAAAAAAAAAAAAAAAAAGGTTATTTAAAGCTATTGGTAGCAGAAGGCTAATTTGAGACAAAATATTTGGGGAGGCATTTCATGGGCCAGGGAGATTAAAAACAACTTACGCTCAAAGCCAGAGGCAAAATAGGGTGTTAGAATGTCAGAATCATGCAAAGTCAGAGTGTGAACAGGTCAGAAATTAAAAAAAAAAAAAAAAAAAAAGAGAGAAATGCAATTGCTAGGAAAAGTCCTTGGGAATATTTTAACTAGTATAACCATAGGGCTGTCTTTTAAACATACCGTTACCTACTAGTTAAAGCCTGTTTGACTGACTTAAAACATCAGAAGTAGATGATGGCTTTTAGTTTATACAGGATACTTTGCATATGTTATGAGTTCCCTTGTTAATCCTTGCAGCAACTTTGTGAGGTACTATTATACAGTATTTCCACTCTATAGAGGAGCACACAGAGGTACAGCAGCTAGTATAGAGCAACATGCCAAGAGACAGGCTCATGACTCAAAACACTGCTTGTATCAGCTATGGTTTTTTTGTTTTTTTTTTTTCTTTTTCTTTTTTGAGACAGAGTCTCACTCTGTTACCCTGGCTGGAGTGCAGTGGTAGGATCTCAGCTCACTGCAACCTCCTGGGTTTAAGCGATTCTCCTGCCTCAGCCTCCGGAGTAGCTGGCCAGGATTACAGGCATGCACCACTGCACCTGGCTACTTTTTGTATTTTTAGTAGAGACAGGGTCTCACTATCTTGGCCAGGATAGTCTTAAACTCCTGACCTCAAGTGATCCACCTGCCTCAGCCTCCCAAAGTGCTGGGATTATAGGTACGAGCCATTGTGGTCAGCCATTATTGAATTTCTAAAGAGTTAAAAAGGAACCTTCTTCAATTCATGTAAAGGATATTTATTCTTTTACTCTTTGAAGTGTTGTGATGTCTCTTTAAGATTTCTTTATTTAACCTCACAGGTTTGGCTAAACCAAGACCTATGACAAAAATGCTGCTTGGTTCCAGGTCTTAATTTGCAGTTTTGTAATGGAGTGCTGGGTAGGACTTGACTGAGCTGATCAATCGCTTAAGAGATTTGGAACAACTGGGAAATATAGAGCAATGGGAGTCCATTTTGGTGTAGTCCATTTGTTGGGAGTCCATGATATTTGGTGACATATTTGTATTTCTCACCTTTCTTAGGACATTCTGATAGTTTTTGTTGTTGTTGTTAAATCTCTCTGAGTAAAAACTTTAAGAAATGTTCAACACAAGCTTAAAAGCAAAAATATAACAAAAAGGTCTTGCTTGCTCTTGTTGGATTGTTCCTTGAAAATTTCAAATAGTCCAAATGACAAAGTTTCTTTATATATGTTAGACCTACCAGCTTCTCCAGGTAATATATTTATTTCTTCATAAACAAGGCATAGTCTAGAAGATTGGAGTTTAGGCTTACTAAATTCATTATAAATCTTTCTGCTAGAAGTTTTAGCATTTTTATAAATTAGTTTATTTTAACATAACCTAAATTCTACAATGTAAACTCATGCAAAGCTTTTTCCTCTCCTGGGTTTAAAAAATATCATTTGGGATGACTTTAGTACTTCGGGTAGTTTGATCAACTGCATGTTAACACTTAAATCTAAGACAATGGTTTCTGTTCACACACCAACTTGAAAAACAAAACAGAAAAAATAATGAAAAACAGCCTAAGTTACATATCTGATGACAGGTAGCCATAGCAAGAACGACAGAAATTTAGAGGAGAAAATGTGCCTTAGGAGGGGTCAGGAGAAATTTAGTGAGAAAAAAGAAAAATAAAACAATGAGGTAAGTATGGACTTAAAGATTGAAGGGTCTTGAAAATAGCATTAGGTGAAGATTGATTTAGTGGATTGGAGGAAGAAATAACTAAACTCCATACTGAGTGTATTAGTCTGTTTTCATACTGCTGTAAAGAAATAGCCAAGACTGGGTAATTTATACAGGAAAGAGGTTTAACTGGCTCACAGCTCCACATGGTTGAAGAGGCCTAAGGAAAAACTTACAATCATGGCAGAAGGCAAAGAAGAAGCAAATATCTTCTTCACAAGGCCATAGAAAAGAGATAACAGGAAAAACTGCTACTTATAAAACCATTAGATCTCATAAGAAGTCACTCACAATCATGAGGACCCCATGACCCAGTCACCTCCTACCAGGTCCCTCCCTTGACACCTGGGGATTACAATTTGAGATGAGATTTGGGTGAGTACACAGAGCCAAACCGTATCACTGATAGAAGACAAGAATAAAATGATCTATCTCTCAGGAAGAATTATTCTTTTAGAAATTGTTCCTGTGAGGACAGTGAGAGATAAGAGAGCATATATTTGAAATTGAGCGAGAATTTGCATGTCAGGATGTCTGTGACCCCTGTGTCAGAGACCCTTTCGAATCTCTGTGGCTCCTTCCTCAGTCATGAAGTCGATAAACAGCAACACTCTTGTCTGTTATTTATGATCTCTTACCCCAAAGCTTCAGGAACTTGTTCATAAGGCACAGGAAAAGCCTTCTTATGTTATGCAAGATCCAGACAGACAGACAACCAGAAAAGATGTTCTTTTCAGTATGCAGGGAGGCCCTTGCCCTTCTAAGCATGATTTACGCAAGTGCAAGGATATTGTTCTCTGAACCAGTAAATGAAGCGGGGATTATAATGGTATCTAATCCTGTTTTACTTCTTTGTTCATTATTGAAGGATTATACTGCTTTACAAAACTGATGTGATTTTCATAGGATATAAAATGATCTACTAAACTCACAGGAACCAAAAAGTATATGATTTGTATTCAAGCTTTGAAGGAAAGCACTTCTTTTACAAGTGACAATATAAACAAAAACTCTAGTTCTTCTGGCAGTTATTGCTTGGAATTATCCAGGAATTTAGAGTTCCCTTTTGAGAGTAATAGCATTTTGGTGTTTGATTTTGTTTCATTTTGAAGAACTCAAAGGTTTTTATTTTTCACAAGTTTTTTTTTTCTGATAAATGTGTATTATTAGAATTTTCATATTTTATTTGATAATTTACATTAGAATTTCATAAAATATAAAAATTTTAAAATCTAAATTATTTAATGGTCTTGAAAGATAAACTTGACTTCTTATCATTAAGTGGTGTCAATAGATATGTTCCTGTGCCTCCAATTTAAATGAATTGAGTCAGTCTAGATTTTATGATATTAGATCAGTTAGATATGAGAACTCCCTGGGTATTGGATATTGGCAACAAAAAGACAATAAGAGCATACATATCATTAAGAATCAAGACATTTTAAAAGTAAAATTTCAGATAACCTGCTTAAGCCTTTATGAAGGAAAAATTAAGTGTTGGATGCCTTTAATGAGAACTCCAGATCTCAGAACACTTCATGCATTATTTTGTAAAATATTCAAGTTAATTCTCTGAAATTTTTCTTAATCAAAGAGAATCCATGTAGATTGAGGTACAGTAAACGAAAGAACCATTGAAAAGTATGTGGTTTTCAAATAAGTGTAAAAGAAAACTGTGAGTCAATGTATGGTTTCAAGATTTAAAATTAATTTTAGTAAAATTTTTAGAGTGCCCAAGTGAAGAAACAAAAACACTTCTTGTTTTTGAACCATCTGAAATTCAGATGGAATGAAAAAATTTCAGGTTTAATGAAATCAAACCATAGCACAGTTCTTTGCCTGGGCAAAATGGGAACTATTAATAAACATTAAATTAGAGAACAGTTATTTAAACTACTCCTGAGTGAGTCATAGCTAGTTTATTTAACAGAAAATTTGTGTCTTCTGTTATCATTTGCTGAAGGAATGCCAAAACCATTTGGGGATATTTATTGAAATAACAAGAGAAATAAGCAAAATGGGATAAGAAAATAGGGAGACAAGGAAAAATATCTGATCTTCAATATGCAAGTCTGTTGGGAAAATAATATTTTTTATTTTGCCAAGTATTTGTTGAGGTTCAAGTAAGTAGCAGGATAAGAGTTTTTTCTTGCAAAGAATTGGCAGTCACATCTTACAAAAATTAAAATGTTTAAGTCTCATTATAGATTTGTATTCATAGTGCATTTTTCCTTTGTAGTGTTTAGTACAGCTTATTAAACATTTATTTGTGTGTGCTTTTCTAAGCTCTGAGTTCCCTGAGGGAAAGACTAGAAAGGATCTCTGGTCCTTTACTTACTTTCTAACACTTAGCACAATGGCTAACACCTGATAGAACACAGCAACGAGTCATTGCATGAATGAGTGATGCTAATGAAGTAAAAAACTGAACCCATAGGAAAAACTAAGAGGACATTTGATTATTTTAATCATTATGAGAAGATGGTTCTGTGGGAACAAATATAGAGTACGCATATGAGAACATAGAGAAACTCTTTATTCAGAGCTTGCAAGGGAATCAGCAACTATCATTTGTGTTTGTCACAAAGAGGCAGGCAGAGGAGTGGGAAAGCTTAATAGTGGAAAAAAGGGAAGGCTTCAGGTGTCCCCAGTTGGAGGTGTCAACATAAGGCAGCTGAAGGGGCTACCTAGAAGTAGCTTTTCTTCTCTAGTTGGTTTGGGGAGTATATTTGGTTTTCTCTGGTTAGTCCTGAATTGGTAGAGAGGGCAAAAATTATGAAAGATTAGATTTGTGGTTTGGATTATATTTCTTCTAGACATCTGGGTTTTGACCCAAGATGACCTTTTTGTGTATAAGTTTCCTCTTCAGTGAAATAAGACAAATACATTGTATGGCTTGTTCCTTCTTCATTGCCTCAACATGAGTATTAAAAATGGCTGGAAACAAATTTGTGCATTAGTTTATTCATTCATGAAAGTATTTTTTGAATTTACCGTGTGTCAAGCAATAAGCTAGGGATTACTCACTCTTGAATAGTTTCCAATCATTGCCTTTGACACCTTAGGGAGACAGAAAATTTAAATGATGATTTGTTTAATAGGCATAGGAAACTGGTTAAGTCCAGGAAAATTTCATAAGCAAACATTCATGCAGCCTAATGTTCACAATTATATATCAATAATGTTATAATTAACTTTTCTAAAAAAAATAAAACCGGCACCAAAAATTTCTAAAAATTTGTCTCAGGAAATTTTTGTTTACACATGTTCATGAACCAAGACCTATTTCAGTTGCAATATTTTTCCCTACTTATAAAAGCTAAGCCCCAGACCCCAATGGGAATCACAGTCCCTTCCCCCATAAGCTGGGTTTATCTCATGAAATTGCTCTGAGGCTCAAACATAATAATATGTGTGAAAAAACAATATAAATATGAAGGATAATTATGGTTATTGTTAGAAACAATTATGGTCATTAGGTTAAAATGCGGGTACTGGGATAAAGAGCAGTTTGGTGACCCAAGGAATAATTTTGTGCGGATTCCCATAGAACTAGAGGAAGCTAAATAAGAAGTCTAAATATCCAAAGCATAATACATGATAAAATCTAACTCTTCACATACTTCTAAGTCATTTTTTAAAACTGCCTTCATCATTGAAGTGAATATGATAGAAAGCTCTCAGGAAGAAATTGCTTCAGGGATACATTTTTGATTAAAGGTATGGCCTAAAGCCTTATTCTTTGCAGGAATCAAAATGATTAAAAAAAATCATTGCTCCCTATGAACTCTGGTGGCCATTTGACAAATTTTGGTTCTGTCTTCTCACCTAGCCAGATTAAGATAACTTCTCCAGCTATACCACTGGATTGCAAAAGGGTAGATACAAATGACTAGTCCAGGGCTATGTGAAAAAGATAACCTCTTTCAGGGCTCCATAGTTAGTATGGTAGCTGCAAGCTATGTGTGGCTATTGCACACTTGATGTGTGGTTTGTCTTGTATTGTGATGAGTAGTAAGTATAAAGTATATACCAAATTTTAAAGGCTTAGCATGAAAAGACAAAATATTTCATTTTTAAAATAATGATTACACACTGAACTAATAATATTTTGGATGTACTGAGTTAAATAAAATATTAAAACTAATTTCACTTTTATTTCTACTTTTTGGAATGTAGCTACTAGAAAATTTAAAATTATATATGTGCTTTGCATTTGTGGCTCATGTTGTATTTCTATTGAATAGAGTTCCCCAGGATCCTTCCTAGTATGTTTTAAAGGCACAAGTCCTTGCCTCAATGAATTTTTGAATCCATCCATATGGCAGCTAACTAAGCTGCCAAAGCAGGCATCAAGGTCGGTTTTGTGGAAAACAAGAACCCAATCATTCTTTCCTCCTGTTCTAATATGTTTTCTTCATTCATTCCTTCTACCCCTGGTTGGAGAGTAGACAAACTTTGATTTAAAATGACTTGAGCAAAGTTCTTATAAAAATTCCTTCAGTTAATGAATAGATGAAAACCATAAGATGAGTTTTCTTTGCAAGTCAGTGACATTCCTAGTAACCTTTTTTTTTTTTTTTTTTTTTTTAATTTGAGGTGACCTGCCTCTGCTCGTATGTGCAATAGTCATGATTTATTGGTACTTTTCAGGGACTCATTTTCTCTTTCATTAGACATTTTATTTAAGTACCTTGTCTGACCACAAATTTGTACCAAGAAAGACGTCCCATTACAGAACAGAAACCAGTTTAAACCCCTTTTCTTGCCTGTGTGTCCTCTAGCCCTTATGAGAAAAAGAAAGTCAAAGAGAAGCAGAGATTTATAGGATCATGTTTAAAAGAAAGAAGAAAGATGTTCAAGATAATTTAGAATTTCTGAAAGTTAAATTCTGAAATTCTCGATGTTCAAAGTTTTGTGCTCACAACATGCCTGGAATGGCAGTTGGCACTAGTCATGCACTTATATTGTAATCTGAGGCAGGCAATAAGCAAAATGTTAAAGCATAATGTTCAAGAAGGTTTTCTAATGATTCTCTTTCAAATATAAAAGGGACACATATCAAAGAATATCAAATACAGTATTCAACTCATTAATTAACAAGAGAACCAGTAAGATTTAAAAACAGGTTTAAAGATCTTTGGAGAAGTTAGGTATTTACAGTTAATGTTAGGATAAATTTGTTGGGTTAGACACAAAACTAGTTAATGACCAACAGGGACATAAATCATAACCATATACAATTAAACCAGCTGTTAATTATGTATATTCTCTTCATCTTTCTTTATGCTTATATCAAAATTTGCAGCCATAGACACATTTTAAAAATGGAATCATATTCTAGATTTTATGTAGAGTAACGATGTTCAGGTTTTACTTAATACATCATGGACATCTTTCCTGGGCCATATTCAGGGCTGGACAGAGTAAACATGTCTTTCAGCCAGTGGGGAGCTTCTGCCATCTCCTGTCAGCTCAACATGGTCTGACTGTCAGCATGAGCTGACTGTCAACATGGCCTTCCAACTCTGCATTCAATAACATCATGTTGGTAGCTTGAAACTGGCCATTGTGGGAACATTTATTTACACTTTGGCAATTGTCCTATGCTATAAAGCTGGCCCTCCCTCCCAAGAGCTG
This sequence comes from Callithrix jacchus, assembly GCF_049354715.1. NCBI lineage: Eukaryota > Metazoa > Chordata > Mammalia > Primates > Cebidae > Callithrix > Callithrix jacchus. The sequence goes on from NC_133514.1 coordinate 97,687,297, forward strand.
GTTGTTAAGCACTTGTCATCACACCGGGCCAAGACAACTTCAGTCCCCTAAGTTTGACTAAACAGTAGATAGGATTCTTCCTTACTATAGGCCCGTCTTGGATTCTTAGGGCATTTACATTAGAAAAATTTCTGTTGTCAATTCTTTCTCTGCCCCTTCGAAATATTCTACCAGGGTCTTGCTAGTTGCACAACCCAGGACTGTTTTTCTTCAGGATCTTGGAACCATCCCTTTTAGATGTAATCATCAAGGAAAATAGTGCCCTTGTCTCCCCATCTCTGTGGTAGAGTAGGAGCCTAACTTGGATAAGCACCAATTAACAAGTACAGATGACTTCATCATATTGACCAACCATAGACACATTTTAAAGGCACTCTAATATCTCGCAGTGCCTTTTCCCTGGCTCTGCCCAATGCTTAACATCTGTTATTTTTTTTTTTTTTGTTTCAGTTGAGTTAAATTGAATCTCTCTCCACTATTGCAATAGTCTTGAACAAAGTCTTCTCTGCTTGTTTTAACTGGTGCAAATTTTCTTTGATATACCACTGTCTATAATCCACATGCCTTAAGGGTGATACAATGTGCTCAGCCTCATAGGACATTAGATGCTATGTGCAGTAGGTTATCATTACTTCTACTCACAGGAGAGAAGACAAATATCATGAAAACCATAACCAGACAGGAAAGAGGTCAGGCCAACGTCAGATAGGTTTATAAAATCAGCTCTCTAAACAGAGTGCTAATGGCCTCAGAGTCCTGTTCTAGTGATCATATGGAAATGCTGAAAAACCAAGCAGTAGTCAATGCAGATTTAAAGGTGTTTTTTGGGGGCCTTTGGGAGGCTGTTCTTTGGTGAATAAAACCTGTATTGAAGAGATTTCTTGAGATGTGTGACTAAATGAAGGATGGTGGAGATGGCATCACTAAAATAAGAAGCATGTAACTTAGCAGGATATTTGGAATGCCATAAATGGATATCAAACTCATCAAGAAATAACTGCAATATATTCAAATAGTGTGAATAACACATAACTTATTCAACCAGTCCCTCCTTGATTGGCATTCAGGGATGGTTTACAATTCTTGGAACTGCAACTTTGCAGCAAACATCTTTGTATATATATTGTTGTGTCATAGCGCCTTTATTTCTGTAAGATAGATTCTTGAAGGCGAAATCAAAAGACAAAAAAAAGTTTTTTAATTTCAATAGTTATTTAAATCTTAGATTGCATTCTAAAAATGTAATAATTTGTAACCTTACCAGCAAAATGTAAATGTTCAGCAGTGTATACAACTTCTGTTTTTGTGCATATTCTTGAACACTGGATGATACTGCTTTCTTAAAACCTTTGCCAATATATTGGGGGAAAGTTATATTTTCTTGGATTATGAATTTGTATCAGTCCTACCACTTGGATCAGTGATAACAAGTGAAATTGAGTATATTTTTGGTTTAGATTTTTTTCTTCTATTGGCTTCTGCCTTTTCCTTATCAACACGAAGACATGATTTTTATAGTACGTTTTATAATTTCTATTTTTATAGATAACATATTTTGTATTTGTCTGTTATTGGGGCAATCTTTTATGAGTTCATTTATGTTTTGACTTTACTTATAGTCCAATTTTTATGTATGTGCAAATGTGTGTCTCTTTGCATTTGACTTCTGGGTTTTTCATCTTGTTTATGAAAGTCTTCTCTTCACCTCAAATTTATCAATATATTTCTTAATAACTTGTTATATTTTTAAATTTTTAATATGTAAATCTTTAACCCTTTAACACTTTTTTAAAAAGCCAAATAGTTTCAGCAGAACATTAACTTTCTTTTAGGGCAGGGTTTTATTACTTTGAAAAGGCACATTTAAAAATTTTTAACAATTATTAAATTAGTATGTGTTCATTCTGGCACTTTTGGAAAATATGTACAAAAATTATGGGAACTATGCCTGTGACTTTTAGCATTAACCAATAGCATGTGCCTAATGCTATTTAGTTAGCTAACTCACTAATAACATTTCGGTGTATGTCTTTTACTCTTGGTATATGTTACCTTGTATGTAGAATAGTGAGGTCATACTGCATAAATAGTTTTGTATTTTACTTTTTAATGTAATATTTGTAGGTGTATTACAAAATAATTCCTGGAGATATGGGTGCATAACATCTTGTTTTTTGAACATATCATATTTGATTTCACCATTGGTTCAAATGCTTTGAGTTGCCAACCACAGAAAACCCAAATATGAATGACCAAAACAATAAAGGCAATTACTGTTTTCCATAACAAAAAAAATTCCAACAGTGCTACTCTAAATGCCAGTTTGCAAACTATTTTATGCCAGCCAGTGATGAGCTAAGTAGCTTGCTCTAGAAGAGAAAACAAACAAACACCCTTAGTTCGGTAGATAAGTAACCACTATTTGTTGACCTTTCTTTTGGTAATGAGACTTTCTCAGTGAAGAAAATGGCACACTGCTCTAGGAATAGCATATGGTATCTTACTGAGGCCTATTAACAAAGTTCACAACAGCTACTATTACATAGACCCCACCTTGAGAAGCACAGGTCTAAAAGAAGGTGTGGAAGTTGCAAGTTTTGTAGATCCTGCAGCTCCACACCACTCTGGACTTAGATTCTTGGATCTTTTTGCACTGCCATTCTCAGCCTGTTGGCTCGTACCCTTAGACTGGTTTCTCTTAAAGTCTCAAGCTGGCTTCAGCATATGCGGATGGAAAATTCCAGAGGCAAAAATAAAGCATCTTTTTGCGTTATTTTTTTAAAAGCAAGAAATGTATCAAGCAAACACACTCTCAGGTTTCATTGACTGAAATTGCATCACATGCCTGTGCCTAAACCTATCACTGGCAAGGAGAGTGGTATTACATCAGGTATAATTTACCCCTCAGTGTAGAGAAATTCTGTCTCCCTGAGAGCACATGACCACCGAACTGCTCTAATGTTTACTAATAGTTGATACATGATGGGGCTTCTGCACATGGGGGATAATACTACCTGCCTTAAAAGGTTACTGTAGGAAACCCAATGGAATAATGCATGTAGAGCAGTTAGCAGAATCTGCCATTTAATGCATGCTCCATAAATTTTAGCTATTAATTCTATTAGTGTTATTTTTAATTGTGCTTTTTCTAACCCCAAAAATAGATAATGTTTTCCTGTGTTTTGAAATTTTTGATTGTGAATTTACATTTACTGAGGTTCTCTCTGTGGAACCCCTGGGAAGCCTGGGTTGAGAATGGCTTTCCACAAAGAGAACCAGCATTTGCATCTGCTACATACCCTAGGGGGCAATCATCTGGGAAATATGAAGTAATGCCCCTGCTTGGGGTGTCTGGTCCCATTGAGGAAGTGCGCATTCTAATTCTACACCTCAATGAGGGCTAGTCTCTGAGGGTATAGCTGACATTTGTGGGGTTCTCAATCTCATTTCCTCACCTTGTGCCTTGACTCCAATCCTGCTGAGGCCATTAAAATCCAAAATAGTGTTTCATGGAAGATATGACTTCAGTCCCTGATTTCTACTATGATGAAGAATCCTCTCCACTCCCTATATTGCTGCATAGTTTCATTTCCTGGTGTCTTGTAGTGGGAGAGCTTTTGTGAGTTCTATAGTCATTTATGTTGGCACAAATAGGTGCTGTCCCTCTATTGTATAGGCCTTATACTTCTTCCAGTAATATCTTTCTTTACAACTTTGTAATTTATCTGATACATTTTAGCATATGGTATGAGGTAATAATTTTATTTGATATATTCATCCCAAACAGTTAGCTATTGAAGTAAAACCACTTATTTCTGATTTGTCATATGCTAAACTATATTCTTTGAGGCCTACTCCTGAATTTCATTCTGCTCTATTAATCTACTGCTATATTTGACAGCAAGTAACACACTTAAAATATTTTCTAAATGAGGGCTTGATAATATTTTTACTATTAATGAATTTTTTCAAAACTTTGCTTTTCTCACTCATTTATTCCCCCAGGTATATATTAGACTTTGTTCCAAACTATATATTAAAATATAAATTAATTTCATTGATATCTTCATAATATTTTCTCCAGAATTATGTTAGAACTCTATTTATTCAAGCTTATTTAAGCTAAGTAATTAATCTAGAGATAAATTTTTTTTTGCCTAACTAAAGTAACCAGAGTGATAGAGAAATTTCAGAAGGATAGTTGATGGTAATAGCCAGCCTGTAGCTGTGAGGTGATACCTTGTGTTTTTGATGTGCATGTCTTTCATAATTAACAATGTCGAACACATTTTTATATGTTTGTTGGCCATTTGTATGTTTTTCTTTGAGAAATGTCTATTCAAGTACTCTGCCCATTTTTAAATCAAATTTGTTTTTGCTCTAGAGTTGTATGAGTTTCTTATATGATTTGGATATTAATCCCTTATCAGAATATGGTTTGCAGATTTTTTTCCCACTCCACAGGGTTGCTTTTCATTTTGTCATTTCCTTTGCTGTGCAGAAGCCTTTTATTTGAAGTAGTCCCAGTTGTTTGTTTTTGCTGTTGTTGCCTGTGCTTTTGGTGTCATATCTGAAAAATCATTGCCAAGAACAATGTCAAAGAGTTTTTCTCCTACATTTTTTTCTAGGAGATTTATGGTTTCAGATCTTACAGTGAAGTCCTTATTCCATTTTACATTAATTTTTGTATATGGTGTAAAACAAGGGTCTGAAAACAGTTTGGAGTTTGCTCAAAAAATTAAAAATAGAAATATCATACCATCCAGCAATCCCACTGCTGGTTATACATCTAAAGGATATGAAATCAGTATCTTAAAGAGATATCAGTATCCCTATGTTCATTGCAGCATTATTCATGGTAACCGAGATATGATGACAACCTAAGTATCTGTGGACAAATGAATGGATAAAGAAAAATCTCTCTCTCTCTCTCTCTTTGGCTTAGTCTATGTGTGCTGCCATAACAAAATGCCTGAAGCTGGGTAATTTATAAAGAACATAAATACATTTTTCACAGTTCTGGAGGCTGAGAAGTTAAGATCAAGGCACTGATGATTTTGATGTTTACAAGGGTCCCATTTGCTGCTTCCAGGATAGCACCTTGTTGTTGCATCCTCCAAAGGGCACAAATGATATATCCTTACATAGTGGAAGGCTGAAGTGCAAAGGGCCTAAGCTAGTTCCCTTCAGCCCTTTTACAAGGCACTGATCCATTTGTGAGGGCAGAGCCCTCCTTACTTAATTACTTGCCAAAAGACCTTACCTCTTAATTCCACTGCAATGGGGATTAAGTCTCAACATATTCAAACCATAGACAGACAGACAGACAGACACACACACACACACACACACATATGCACACACACAAAATATTATTCAACTATAAAAAGAAGGAAATCCTGCCATTTGTAAAAACATGGATGAACCTAGAGACATTATGCTAAGGGAAATAAGACAGACACAGAAAAAGAAAATACTGGTTGATCTCATTTACATGTGAAATCTAAAAATGTTGAAATTACAGAAAACAGAAAAAAGTGGTTGCCAGGGTCTGGGAATAGGGATGGGGGGAATATGGAGACAGTGATCAAAGGGTGCAAATTGTTATTTATAAGATGAACAGGTTCTGGAATCTAATGTACAACATGAGTGATCATGGATGTGTTAATTAATTCGATTGTAGTAATCATCACACAATATATATGTACATCAAATCATCACATTGTACATTTTTAATATATTCAATCTTTATTTGTCTGTTAATATTTAAAAATAGAAAACCTCAAAAATGATTGTATAATGGGTTTTCTGCATTTGCTAGTAAAGTGTTATTTTGATTTAGTGTAAAGATTAGATAAAAAAGAGAAAGAAGGAGAAGCAGGGAAAGGTAATTATATTGAAAGTAGTTATGTCAGAAGTATATAGCTTCTAAATCCTACTTTGACTGTGAATTCCAAATTTTAGTCCCATCAAATTATCATAAAGGTAAGTTTATAAATAATACATTTGACTGACACATATTACAATCTCTTCTTTTCCTTCTTGTTCTCTTTAGGGAAGGACTGTGAAAATATCTAAGCAATTATCTATCTGCTTAGCTGGCCCTGTAATAGTCATGAATCCCCTGATACTACCAGGATTTTAATATCCAGTATAATGAGCCAGTGAGAGTTCTTTAGTAGACCACCAATGACAGGGGTCTTTATAAGGAGCATAGGCTTTTGGTCTAATAATCCAATTATAAATTTGACAGAGGTCTTTTTAATAGCACAGGCTTTTGGTCTAATGATCCATATTAACAAGGGCCTTCCAGTAGTTAATATGACCAAAGTTATTTTTTGGAAAGGGGTTGTGTGGATAGTCATGATTGTTAACTCATAAATGAGTTCATTATCCTTCCCAGGCTGACTAGGAGCTTTCAGAAATACCATGGACACATCCTGTTGTTGCTTTACTCTTAAGGCAGGAACTATGAAGCTGTCGATATTCCTTCACTGTATCTTATAAGTTTAGCCATGGTTGCTAAATCCCTCTGTTGTTGCACTGGTGGTTCTTCTATGACCCTATTCTATGTTTGATGTTAAGGGCAATATATATTGCTCTATTAATTGTATGACACAAGAGATCTAAAAGGTGTATTGAGCTCTAGTCCATGTTGGTCATGTCTGGTAACTAACTCCTGCTTCTTTGTATTAGGGTAGCAAGACCCTTAAAACAGATTTTCCAGAAGAGAGAGAACATTTTTTGTTTTACTATACTAGAGAATAAGAAGAAAAACAGAATCAACCTGGACACTCTTTTTTGTCTATTTAGATTTTGCCAGTTCTTTAAAACCCATTTTATGTGCTCTCCTCTATGACATTTTCCCTGGCTACTCTAGTATCTATATTCTCCTCTGACTCTTGCAGCACTTAGCTCTATGGGATCAACAGGAGCAGGGGTTATAGCTGATCCTGATTATTCATTGATTTTATATTTGTAAATGGTTACTTATGATATTTTATTTGTAACTCTAAAATCAATATCTGAGGTGCTCTTGTGGCCATTCATGAAGATGTGCAAAGTAGCAAAATTGAGTCTCTTGATAAGAATGTTCTCAGGTAAGGTCAAACAAGGACATGTTCTGCCTTCTTGTTTCTGCTTGTACTGTAGACAAGTGTCCCTTTCCTGCTCTATTTAGTAATGTGTATTTTGAGTTTTTATATTTTTGTGGTTAAGGCTTTCAAATATAGTGAAGATGGGCTGTCTAGTGTTCCTAAGATCAGGAAGGCCATGACACTACTTACTGAGAAAATGGATTTATCCTGTAAACCCAGTACTTTGGGAGGCTGAGGTGAGTGGATCACCTGAAGTCAGGAGTTTGACACAACTCTGGCCAACATGGTGAAACCCTGTCTCTACTAAAAGTACAAAAATTAGTCTAGCGTGGTGGTACTTGCTTGTAATACCAGCCACTTGGGAGGCTGACACAGGAGAATCACTTGAACCTGGGAGGCAGAGGTTACAGTGAGCTGAGATCGTGCTGCTGCCCTCCAGGCTGGGTAACAAGAGTAAGATTCTATCTCAAAAAAAGAAAATACATTTATTAGATAAGCTTTGTTCAGGCATGAGTTATAATGCTGTTGGCCATGAGTTCAGTGTTAATATATTAGCAGGATATCTTAGGTGTCTTTAAATGGAAACAAACATTAAGCAAGATTAGGTGTTGATCATTTGATTCAAATGTAGCCAAAGGCTCTCAGGAACCTAGCCCTATATTTCTCTTAGGAGCAATGGTTCAGTATTTGCTAATTTCCTGTTTGTGGTGACTGATATAGGATATAACTACCATGAAGAACAGCAATTGATGGCATGCCGTTTTTATAGCTCCATGACCTAGGGAATGGTAAATCTCAATATATGTTTATTTACTGAAATAGTCAGTGTCCACCAAATATTTGCCAAGTGACTATAAACCAGGAACGTGGTAAGAAGTTCAGAGCAGGGAAGAGGTTCTGCTAGGTCTTGGGGGTCTGTCTGTTGGTAGGGCAGTTACCATGAGTGGGGAAGGCCCAGTCCAACAAACCAAAGTGAATCCTATACAGTGAAGCAAGGAACCAACTTGTCAGGACCCTGTATGGTGATGTGGAAATGGCTCTGAAATGAATGGGTCAGGATCCTAGTTGGCATTTGCCACTATTTCTTTTCTTTTATTCTTTTTTTTTTTTGAGACAGTCTTGCTCTGTCACCAGGCTGGAGTGCAGTGGCACAATCTCAGCTCACTGCAATCTCCACTTCCCAGGTTCAAGCAATTCTCTTGCCTCAGCCTCCCAAGTAGCTGAGATTTCAGGCATGCACCACCACACTCAGCTAATTTTTGAATTTTTAGTTGAGACAGGGTTTTACCATGTTGGCCATGATGGTCTAATCTCCTGACCTCATCATCCATCTGCCTTAGCCTCCCTAAGTGCTAGGAATACAGGCGTGAGCCACTGTACCTGGCCGGCATTTGCCACTATTTCAGTATGTCACTTAGCAAAAGTAATTTTATATCTCTTGACCTCAGTTTCGTCATATGCAAAATGGGGCAACTTGACTAGTTTAATGTTGAAGGCCTTGTGAACTTAGAATGTGAAAAGAGGGAGCTAGTGGTTCCTGGGATGCAACGAAAACTTAAATGGCACATCATCTTCTTTTCATGAGACCCAAATGCAGAAATACAAATAGCTATGGGAGTTTCAGTGTCTGAATTCTTCCTTCAACTTATTGCCGCCTTGTTTAGACAATCTCATGGACAGTTCTGCAAAACATATGCTCTCTCATCATACCTTTTGACATAGAAAGGGCCACTTCTATAGACGTCTTTGTATCATCTGAGTGGGGCTTTAAGTCACAGTCATCTTAAAGTTTGTAGTTCAGGTCAAATGAGATATTTTCCAAGCTCAGTCTGTATTCCCAAAACAGCAATAAATCACTCAGAAAGTTATGTGCTCATTTGCACATAGCTTCAAATTACTGATTTAGCCAGCTGAGGGCACACATTATGGTTTTTTAGCATATGATTTTTTATTTCTGGTGTTCTGATCATCCGGTAATTAGTGGATACAGATGAAATTACATGCTTCTGCCATTGCCTCAGATGGTCAGGTTTTCAGGATGCCAACTCCCAGCTCCTTTGATGTTGACATAAATATTATGGAAGTAAAAAATTATAGTCATTTGCAGGGAAATCATGTGTTTAATTGCCAAGTGAGGCAGAGGAAAAAATAGCAGAAGCACGCATTATGTATCGGTTAATGTGAGTGCATTATTACATGTTGCAAAGGGGTCTAGAAGGACTTTTCAATAGCAAAATGAAAACAAAACTACTCTAAAAAAAATGCCATCTGTGAAGCCTCCAGATATGTCTGCCTGGCTCATTTCCTTTCAGAAATATTTCCTGCATTCCAAGAGATGTTAATAATGAATGAAAATAACCATGGGATAAACATGGACCATGGCTGATGGAGTGGTACTTAATGTAAGGAGTTGATGTTGAAATAAACATGGTAAGGAATATCCTGCAGACATATTTTGTACAGATATTTCAATGATTGCTGTAGATAGCACTTTAACACAGCATAAGACTCCTTGGATCCTATACATAGGTGGGTTATTTTGATAATTTCAGATGCAGAATTTACTTAAACATTTATTTTAAACAGAAAGTATTTGTAAAAAAAAGTACAAAAATACAGAGATATAATATTTCCAAGTTACATTAATTTTTGGCCTCCTATTTTAATTTAATCTTAATTTTAATTCCTTTGTTATTTGGTAGACCTGTCATTTTGGGAAAGATGGTTGATAATTGATAAGGTTTTATAGGAGGCCAAAAATCAATGTAACTTGGAACTATTGCTATCATATTTCTATATTAGGTAGACAACTAATCATCACAGAAAACTTACCTAATCATGTGTCACATATCTTCCTCTATTCAACTTATGCTTAAAATTAGGGGCTTTATCTATTATTCTGTATTACTATAAAAGCAGAGATAAAGCTCTCATAGGTTCTATGTGGTACACTGTGATCAGCAGAGTATATCAGTCAAGGACAAGAACTCTGGAGTCAGATTTTCTGGTTTTATTCCCTGTTTGCCACTTACCAATATGTGTCCTTCGGCAAGTTTTACATTTATATATAACTCGGCTTCATCACCTGTAAAATGGAGATACTATCACCATCTACCTCAAATGTTGTTATGAGAATTAAATGAGACAATATACATAAAGTAATGAATCTAATTCCTGTCATATATTAAGTGCTTATTATATGTAAGTAGCAACTGCAAACACTAGCATTCAACTGGAAGCTAAGTGTGGCACTCTCTGTTATTTGATAATTTTTATCTGAGATGATGAAAAAAGCTATTACTTTATGCAGTCTATTATAGTATTACCTGTATAATATTCTTTATTCTAGTTGGACTATTATAATAGTTATATATATTATTTTATGTCAATTACTGACATAATTTTTCTGAAAAGAAGACACACAAAATTACAATGAGTTGTGATTTTTTACCTATCAGAATTGCAAAATATGAAAAGATTAATAGTGTTGTTCATACAAATTCTGTAAGTTCAGTTAAATGGAACCTATAAAAAATGAGGAACACACATACCCTTTGATCCAGCAGTTCAACTTACAGAAACTTAAAGAAATAATCATGCAGATATGGGTGAATATTTGTGTAAAGATGTTCATTGTCTCATTATGTGCAATAGTGCAAAATTGAAAATCAAAGAACATGAACAGGGGAATGATCAGATACATTATAGTTTTTTTCATACTATTGAATATTGTATAGCCAGCCACTCAAGATACAAAGTAGATCTAGATGAAATGTTATATAAAGAAGTCTGTTACACTGTGTTCAAGGTACAAACAAAGTTGCATTATGCTATGTATTTGGTATAATTCTTTTTTAGTAAAAATATACTCATTTACCTTCTATATTTGTATATTTATAGTAAAAGACTAGAAGGAAATTTATAAAATATGGTCTTGCTCTACATAATGACATTTCAGTCAAGAATGGACCACATGTATGAAGGTGATCCTGTAAGATTATAATAGAGCTGAAAAATTTCTAGCATGTTTTATCATAATGCATTACTCATGTGTTTGTGATGCTGGTGTAAAGAAACTTACTGTGCTGCCAGTCATATAAAAGTATAGTATATACAATTAGGTATACCACATGACACTTGATAATGATAATAAACAACTATATTACTGGTTTATAAGTTCACTATACTAAACATTTATTATTTTAATTTGTACTCCTTTTACTTATAAAAAAATTAACTATATAATAGCCTCAGGCAGGACCTTAAAGAGATATTCCAGAAAAAGGCAATGATATAGGAGATGATGGCTTCAGGTTTGTTACTGCCCCTGCACACCTTTTAGTGAGGAAAGATGGGGGGATGGAGGACAGTGATATTGATGATCCTGACTCTGTGTAGGCCTATGCTAATGTGTATGTTTCTGTGTTTGTTTTTAATAAAAAAGTTTTAAAAATTCTAAAACTCGAAATTTTTAAAGTAGAAAAGCTTACAGAATAAGGATAGTAGCTAAAAGTGCTGTTACAAAAGAGTCAAAAAGTTAAAAAATGGAAAAGATTGTAGAGCAAAAATGTTTTGAAAAACTACAGTTAATTTATTATTGAAGAAAGGAAAACATTCAAAAAATATGATAGAACTAATTGTACAGTGTTTATAGGGTCTGCAGTAGTGTGTGGTAATGCCCTCAGTCTTCACATTCACTCACTGACTCACCCAGAGCAATTTTCAGTTCTGCAGCCTCCATTCATGGTGTCTTATACAGATGTACCTTTTAAAATCTTTTCTGTCATGTTTTTATTGTATTTCACCATGTTGTCCAGGCTGGTCTTGAACTCCTCAGTTCAAGTGATCTGCCCACCTTGGCCTCCCAAAGTGCAGGGATTACAGGCATGAGCCACTGCACCTGGCCCAGAAATATTATTTTTGAGCTGGTATAAGTATATATATTTATAACCAATTATATATATATATAAAACTTTAAAATTATATATTACTTTATAGATACTTTATATAATATGTAAATAATATAATATATATATAGTGTATGTATTTGTATATAATATAAGCGATATAACTTTATACACACACTATAGTGTTTTTTATATATAGGGTTAGTGTGTAAGTATATAAAGTTATATACATCATTATATATATACACATACACATATATACATAATTTAGGTATGTATATCTATGTAGTATGTGTATAAAGTTATATATACCATTTATATTAAATACATAATATAAAGTAGGTGCAGAAGAATGAGTGAATCTAACACACATAAGTCATATATAATACACATGCATGTATAAAATTATATAATTTGTGTGTGTGTGTGTGTGTGTGTGTGTGTGTGTACGTGCATACATACATTCATACACACACCTAGGAGCAGAATTACTGGTTCATAGATATGTGTGGCCTTAATTTGACCAAGGACCTGTAGTGCCAGATTCTAGAATTGCTGCCAACCTGCCCAGCATTTATTCAGCTTTGCATTTTTTTGCCAGTGCAATAGGCCTTTAATTCTAGCTATGCAATTTCTAGAAAAACACCCCAGGAACTTTTTTTTTTTTTTTTTTTTGAGACAGAGTTTCGCTCTTGTTACCCAGGCTGGAATGTAATGGCTGCGATCTCGGCTCAGTGCAACCTCTGCCTCCTGGGATCAGGCAATTCTCCTGCCTCAGCCTCCCGAGTAGCTGGGATTACAGGCACGCGCCACCATGCCCAGCTAATTTTTTGTATTTTTAGTAGAGACGGGGTTTCACCATGTTGACCAGGATGGTCTCGATCTCTTCACCTCGTGATCCACCCGCCTCGGCCTCCCAAAGTTCTGGGATTACAGGCGTGAGCCACCACGCCCGGCCAACCCCAGGAACTTTTAAATAAAACCAATGCCCAAGCACGACCCAGAATATTTAGATCTAAATTTCTCAGGGTAGGGCCTGCGTGTTAGGTTTTAAAAAAAGTCTCTCCAAGTGATTCTTATGCATAGCTAAAGTAGGGACTCTCTGGTGTAAAGTGTTGCCTTAGTGTTTTCATTTGCTTTTTTGTCTGATTACTCATGGTTTTGGATATCTCTTCCTATGCTTGTTAACTTTTGGAGTTTCTTCTTTAGTAAATTATCTGTTCCCTAGCATATTTACATGATTGGATGCCAGTTAAAATGGTAATTGATTTTTTTTAACCTGTTAAATATGTTGCAGGCATGTAGAATTGTTTTCTGTGTTTATTCAATGAATACTCATTGAAGGTTCACCATATGCCAGATGTTATTTAAGCCTGAATCATTCTTACCAAAACTGGGAGACAAAAAAGAGAAAAAAGTCAATTACAGTTTATAAGGAAAAGACAATCTGGCTTCCTTAGCCTCAGTGATCTCAGTGATCATGGGATTAGGAAATCTTATCTCATTGTATGAGGCTGTGGTCTTTGGAAGCTACTTCCTCCTTCTTCAGGTACTGCTTTCTGAATCACTAGTCAGCCCCAGCAAAGCTAGGGATAGTGGCACTTAGTAAGTCCTTAGGTGTTTGTTAAAGAAATGTAAATAAATGACTCTTATTTTTTTTTTTGGTTTGCAATACAAATGCCTCTTTTTCCTACTTAATAATTAGTGCTGGACAAACTGTATTATGGAAAGATGTCAGTTTCTAAGCATCATGGGTTAGGGGATGGACTTTGTGACCTCCATTTTGGATACAGAGCCTGGATGCCACTAAGAGACTGAGTCTTGTTTCTAGGACCCACAGTCTGAACACCCCAACCTGTGGTAATTCTTGTGTCCTGGATTTTCTTCTCTCCTCAGTCCCTCCCTTAATCCCTAGAGCAAGCTATTTTTGTGTGGCTGACCTGAATTTTACAGTGAGTCCCTTACCTGGAAAAAGTGAGCAGCTCCACCCTCTGAGACAGAGGCCTCTCTGGGGCCTGAGAGGCCTGAGGGCAGCCTAGACTTTGATTGAGCTTGTACTGGTATGGTGTGTGACTCTTGGAGGAGATGGGCAGGTATGACCTGCGGTCATGTCACACGGTGCTAGGTAAGGAACACTTTTCTTTTTCTCCCTAATTTCAGTTCTATGAGTTTTCAGATGTTATTTAAGCCTGAATTATTCATACCAAAAATGGGAGAGAAAAAAAAAAGTCCTCAATTACACTTCCTGTCCCCTTATGAATACCAAGAGTTTTCTTCACCTTTAAGTAGTTTAGTTTACTAATTTTTTTAGCTAAGAGATAATGGTGGAAAAAATTCTCTATCATTTTATACCATGAGGAGCTCAAATTTTAGAAAGATAACTGTAAATATTGATAATCACAAATCACTGATCTAAGAGCCATTTACTTGCAAGACAGAGGGCGTTGGAGGCAGAAGACAGGGGAAGCACTTCCCAAGGCCACACTGAAAACCTGTGATTAAGCGGTGATGTATGTTGAAGCTGGGTTTTGACAGAAAAGTAGAAGTTGGCTAGGAGGAAAACTGGAACTCAATTACTCACTGCCCGTGTGACCTTGGGCAAGTTCTGACACCTCAGAAGCTCAGTTTCCTTAGGTGTGAAATGGGAAGACTAATATTACCTGCTTGTAAATGCAGTTGCAAAGATTAAATGAAAAAGAAAGCTTATGAAGGGCTTAACATGGGCCTGGCACAGAAAAAGGCTCAGCAAACACTTACTGAGTACATACACGAATGAATGAGTGTGTGCATGGGTGTGCATGATGAAAGGTCATGGCAAAACTGATAAGAGAGGGACACTGCCTGATTGTTGTCTGGCTGATTGACTCTTATCCAGTACTCTGAATTAGAAAATTTAAATTATGAAGAACCCCCAACATGTATCTCTTTATTTAAAGGTCAAAATTTAAAAAGGCTAAGATTCTTTATTTTCCTGTTTTTTTTTATTTTTTATTTTATGAATAAGCATTGGGGTTTCAAGTGGATCAGTCTGGGGGCAGATATGGATGTGGTAGCCCGTGGGTCTCAGTCAAATCTGAAAGGTGTTGAGTGTGAGCTGCAGAGCTTCTAGTGTCTTTAAAGGCACAAGTTACTGAGGACAGAATTATTCACTGAGAGGGAATAACTGTTAGCAAGAATTACCCCTAGAGATTCTGCTAAGAAAGGGATAATGAATGACCCAGCCACAGGCCTAGAGGGAAGACCTGGGTCTGAGATTGACTGATGTCTGAATTCTAAATCTGCAGCCTACACCTTTCTGAACTTTGAATTCTTTTTAACCTGTTAAATACCTCGTAGGCATGTAGAAATATTTTATGTGTTTATTCAATTAATACCCATTGAAGGCCCACCATATGCCACTGTTGGAGATATGATGATGATGAAAACTGCACAGTTACCACCCTTGTGGGAATTTGGATTCAAGAGGCATGATAGATATTAAACAGATCACAAAATTAATACTTCATGACCAAATGTGGTAAGTCCTAAGAAAGAACAGAGTACTGGAGAGGTTGTAAAAGTAGAAGAATTAATTTAAATTGGAAAGTGAGATTCACACTGAGACCTGGAAAATGAGATAATAGGTTTCTATGGCTGCTATAACAAATACCATAAACTTGGTGACTTAAAACAACACAGATTAATTGTCTTGCAGTTCTGAAAGTTGGAAGTGCAGCATGGATCTCACTAGGATAAAGTTAAGATATTGGCGGGCCTCAGCACTTTCTGGATCCTCTCTACGGGTCTCTCGAACCTGGTTTATTGCTTTTTTCTAGCTTTTGGAGTCTACTCACATTTCTTGGCTCATGGTCCTTTTATTCCATCTTCAAAGCCCTCAAAGTTGCCTATCTCTGATCATTTCAGTCATATCTCTTTCTGAGGCTCACTCTGTCTCCTTCTTCCACTTTTCATGACCCTTGATTACATTGGTCCCATTTGGATAATCCAGGACAATCTTCCTATTTTAAGGTCAATGAATTAGCAACTCAATTCCACCTTTAATCTTAATTCTCCTTTGCCATATTACCTAATGTATCTGTGAGCATTAAGTCTGGACATTTTTGAGAAGGTCATTATTTTGCCTAGATGGGTCGACATGAGCCTGGGGAAGTTAGTTAGGGGTGGAGAGAAGATATCATAAGCAGGAGACCTTGAGTCAGGCTTCTGCTGGGTTTATGAAAAAGCTGAATGTGTCTGAAGAGGAGAGCAGAGCCAGCTAAGGGGGCAGATGGAGCTAGATTTAGCAGGGCCCTTTTTGCCTTGTTAAAGATTTAGGACTTTCATTCTCATGCACTGGGAATCCATCAGTGTTGAGTAGGGCGTGGCATCATGGGATGGCCTTTAAGAATCACTCTGCATCCTTGGAGGAGAGTTGACTGAAAAGACCAGCAATGAGGCTCCTGTCCTTACAGAGGGGGAGATTTATGAGATTTTTTAGCACAGGGCTTGGCAATTAGTAGGAAGTCTCCTGCCTGTAGTTCTTCTCTACAATCAAGGTATTGGCTAGCATCTTTCTCAGCAACATTCATTATTTTTGCCCATTATACTTCTCTCTTAAAGGCTCTCTTCTTTTACAACACCTACTTTTGCTCTTTTTGCCAACCTCTAGTATCCTTTATGATCTGGCTCATAATTTACGCCCTCCAAGAAGCCATCAGCAACTGGCTTTATTCTACATCAGTCACTGCCTTTGCTCTCTCTGCATACTGAATGACTTAACTGTCATATTCACCATATTCCTCCTTCCAGAGTCTACTCCAGCACCCCACAGCGGCTTCTGTTCTGCCTAAATTCCAAACCCACCATGACTGAGACAGATTTCACTGACTAGATATAGCTTCAGTTTTGAACAATGGAGTGCCAGGATCTTCCTCTGTCTACTGTGGCTCTGATATCTATGTTGCAGTTGTGACCTGATGAAGTATAATGTCCCGCTGCTGACTCCTCAGATCTCTGTATTATTCTGGACAGGCTAGGTTTTGCTGCAATAACAAACAACTTATGTATTGCAATGACTTATAACAAAGGTTTATTTCTTGCTCATACTGCCTACCTGTTACTGGTCACTTATGGGCTCTTTTCATTTACAATTGTCCTCATTCTGTAACTTGGGCTAATGGAACCTGGCCTTTTTGTAGAACATCATCTTTGATTGTGGCTCATGACTTGCATCAGTTTTAAATGTCTGGCTTCAAAGTGATAAATACATCTTTTGCTTACAACTCTAGCCAAATAACCTGAATTCAAGAAGACTGAGAAGAAACACAGAAGGCTAGAAAGTGCAACCTTATCATGTATTGAAAACGGGAGAGCTACAACATTTAACAAACAACATAAATGGCTAGTATTTTCATTCTTGTCTGGAGATCAGGACTCAACCCAAATTCCATGGTGCATCAGATCTGATAATAATTATTATGCCAGAGGTTACAAGCCCAAGCCCTCTCTGTGTGACTCAGTTTATACACCTGACTTTTTCCTGGTTTTCCCTTTGAATTCTGCTCTAGTAGCTACTTTTTTCTCCACTGTTCTCCAACAGGGCTGGAAGCCTTGTTTTGTCCTTTTCCAGTTTCCATTCCTATGGGCTGGAGTCTCATCTATTCCAATGCTATAGCCCTGCTCCCCTTGGGTAGACCATGACGTAGATGTCAATGAATGCCTGGATTCCTGAGGATTCTTTAATGGAATTGCACCTCTAGAAGGCCTTGATATCTTTGCTTAGCTTCTCTCATGTTGATCATTTACTTGAACCCTTGGCAGAGATTCTGAGTTTGCAAAAATAATAAACTTTACCTTCTCTTTGAGAATTCTCAGCCTGTGATGTAATTTGGGTCTGAGTTTCAGCTCTTGCTAGTGGGCAGGCAAGTTTTTAGGCATTACTACCACTCATTTCTTGCTGTCAGTAAACAATCATGTTATCTTAATATATTGAGATGTGTTGGTAGAGTTTCTGGTTGATTTCTGATCTTTTTCCTATCCATAAGAGATTAAGATTCTAAATATATATCTGTCTCCATTTTCCAATTTTTTTTCTCAGCATCTAATGTAGCACAGTAAATGTACTAGGAATTAAATAACTACTTCTTGAATAAATGAATGGGGAGTCACGAACTTATTAGGACTCATAAAGTATCACTAAATGCTTTGGTATTTCATCAGAAAAATGGGGTAATGATATTTAATTCAGGAAGATACTAGGAGGATTAGAAATGATCAGTGCGGTATGCTTTGGAATAGGCATTCCTCCTCAAGAAATGGCTATAATATCATTAACAAGCTGTGGCTGAGTCAGATGCCACCCAGCAGCCAGTTAATGCGCACCAGTGACATTCTTCAGCAAGGGACAAAACATTTATTTTCCTACTGCTCACCCACACCTGAACTGCCCTCCTGTAGCCTTTTCTTTAAATCAAGGAAAAAGAACCCTTAATTTATTTAAGGCACATTTCTGGGAGTCACTGGAGGGGTATGACAGAGATGATTTCTTAAACAGATTTTCAGATAGTTTTGTTTTCTTCACTCTCCCACTTGATCATTTCTTCACATAGTCATTTTACTGGCTTGACATTTACTTGACATTTAACTTCCACACATTTTGAACAATTATCTTTTCAAGTTTAAATTGACAGGAAATATAAATCTGAATTCTGTACTGAAGTCTTTGAAATCTGGTATCCACTTATTTCATTACCATTTGATCACTCAACACAATATGATGAACTATAATAATGGCCCTGGCACATCAAAAAATTGCTAAAGGTAATAGAGCTGGGACTGTCATATTGGTTCTCATCACATTGAAAGACCAAAGCAGAGACACAGAGGTGTTTTGATTACTATCAGTTCATGGGGAAATCTTAGTCACAGAAATGTTTGATGTGGGTAATATGATAAATAAATCTATTTTATTGTATCTTTAGGACTATGATGTACTTCATTTTATAATGCTAGATGACATATTAACAGACTACTTTCCTTTGGCTAAAAAAAGGAAACCCTGTTATTGAAGGACTGTCAACTATTCTTAATTAATGTAGACTTCCAAATTTTTTGGCTTAAAATTCTGCAAATATAGAAAGCTTTTGCAGGAGATATTCAGCATACCAATGGGAGATAGGTGTATTTTCTTTGCACATTGTAATAATCCAGGTGCACTCTACTCTAGCAGTTGGCCTGTGATGTAAGATTAATAAATGAACAAAATATGTTCTTTGGAAAAATAGTGTAAGTTTGAATTTTACACTGAAAATTTAAGAACATGGTAATTTACATGTGCATTCTTTCTTTGGCTCTTGCAATGGTCAATCAATTAATGATAGTGAGAAAGGGACTTTGATGTTTTGTCACTGAAAGAATGATGTATATACTCCATATATTTCTGAAATAATGATACACTTTTCTGGAATTCTACCTACTTGGTGGTTATGAAACTCTGGTGCAAAATTTAAATATTTGTATCTCATATCACAATGCTATGTTAAATTTTAAAATAGCTCAACTAAAATATATAATCTAGTTAACTGACACATGTGTTCACTAGAGATATTAAATACACCACTCAATAGTGGTATAGTTTAGTACTAGCGAATCTTCGAACTCACATAGGTTCCTTATAGCTAAGTGACAACCTGTCTTGTTTGCATGAGATACTGTTGTCTCTGTGAAATTACTACTACGGCTTCCTTTTTTTCTGAGCTGGAATTTCACTCTTGTTTACCCAGGCAGGAGTACAATGGCGCAATTGTGGCTCACCACAACCTCCTCCTCCTGGGTTCAGGCAATTCTCCTGCCTCAGCCTCCTGAGTAGCTGGGATTACAGGCATGCGCCACTGTGCTCAGCTAATTTTTTGTATTTTTAGTAGAGACGGGGTTTCAACATATTGACCAGGATGGTCTTGATCTCT
The DNA here is from genome assembly GCF_049354715.1 of Callithrix jacchus. Lineage (NCBI taxonomy): Eukaryota > Metazoa > Chordata > Mammalia > Primates > Cebidae > Callithrix > Callithrix jacchus. The sequence continues at coordinate 97,707,244 of NC_133514.1, forward strand.
TGACCTCATGATCCACCCACCTTGGCTTCCCAAAGTGCTGGGATTACAGGTGTGAATACTTTCAAAAGGCATTTGTGTGTGTGTGTGTGTGTGTGTGTGTGTGTGTGTGTGTGTGGTTTAATATCCAAAACATTATGTTTGGCTTTTGCCTTTTTATTTTCTTTATTTTAATTTTTTAAATTATATTTTAAGTTCTGGAGTACTTAAATGTGCAGGTTTGTTACATAGGTATACACATGCCGTCGTGGTTTGCTGCATCCATCACCCTGTCATCTACATTAGGTATTTCTCCTAATGCTATCCTTCCCTAATTCGCCTACCCCCTGCTATCCTTCTTTTACCCCCGACCCCCCAACAGGCCCCGGTGTGTGATTTTCCCCTCCCTGTGTCCATGTGTTCTCATTGTTCAACACCCACTTATGAGTGAGAACATACGGTATTGGTTTTCTGTTCTTATGTCAGTTTGCTGAGAATGATGGTGAAGTACATGAACACTCTACTTAAACAGTCCCAGAAGCCATTGTTTCTGACTCTTTTGGACCAAATTTCTTCCCTAGATTTTTCATGACCTTTTTGTACTATAGGCCCCAGGGCTGTTTTTCTTTGCTTCAGTGGATTCCAATGGAAACTTTTTGCTGAAGAATGCATTTATAAAAGAACTTTAGAAAGGATTACAAAGTTTTAAAATACATAATATTTGCTCTTTTTCACCATTGAACAGTCAGCACTTGGCACAATGCTTGACTATAATAGAGACTCCATAATTACTTGTTGAAAAAATAAAGCACTTAAAAACTTAACCATTTTTTATTTAAGAAAATTCAAGTTTCTTCACCCACACACTTTTCTTCCCAAAGATACTAAGCTACTTCATGATTACCCTTGAATCATTGCTTAGTAAAATATTTCTCAAACATTGTTTGAATAAAGATTACTTAAAATTTGGACAAACAGGACCAAAATTCAGACTCCCAGATCCTGCCCCTGAGAGGCTGGTTTTTTCTCAGATAATGACAGATAAATAATAGGCATTCCATCTAGGATTCTCTCTAACTCCAAGTCTTTGAAATCTTTGCCTGTCTTTAATTTCAAAAAGATATTTCCTTGACTTCCTACTAAGCTGTCCATCTTTCTACCATGTCATTATTAATAAAGTATTTGTGGAGAAGATATTAGACTGCAAAGAAAAGCCAGGTTCCACAATGCAACTGGCTCTTACCACTTCCTCTCTCTGGGCACAAATTTCCTCAACCTTAAAATGACATGGCTGAGCTACAAGATCTCTCAGGTCTCTTGCAACAGATAGTTCTTATCTTTGAAGCCTGATAGATGTCTGATCATGAGACATTTTCCACAAAAGAATACAACTACTTTGTCTTTGTTGCTTCATTTGCAAGAAATAATTGGTGGATTAACTACTACTTAAGAGACATTTCAGTCTTTTAGGTTTTTAAACACCATTCTTCACAAACAACTTTCTGCACCAATTTTATTTCAGATTCCCTAGATACATGTATTGGGAGAGGACTGGTAATTTTCATTTCAGAGATTAAATATTATCTCTTAACTCTTGCCAATTGTCTTTTAGATTCTACCAAAGATATTTCTACAGATAAGAAAAATGCCTTTGCTTTGGAGTATAATTTTTAATAGTTGGAAGAGCCTCATCTGCCCACATGCCCTGTTATTAAGTTGTAAACACAATCAGAAGTAATCGTTTGGGTGGCCATGCCAATTGGAGCCCCTAAGATGTGAAGAAAAAGGAACCCTGGTGAATACATGTGCAGAGATTTGTTCCTCAGATTAACTATCTGTGGTGTATTGGAGCTTGAAGAAGGCTAAGCCAAGTCAGCTTAATTTGTTTTCAGAAGCAGAGAGAGGAAGAGAATAGACTGGAAAAGTTGTAGAGCACAGAAAGGTACCCAAGAAGGTCAAGACTTGAGCAGTGGGTGGTGAGTGTGTAAATTTGTTTCCTCTGAAAGTTATTTCCTCTTATTTGAGGAAAAGACAGTCACATGTGGTTAGAAGGAAGCAATAGAAACATTAGAAAAGAAGCAACAGAAACATTCACTTATTCCAGAATTCTGTTCCTGTCTCGGGCTGTTCTTGAGGTCGGAAGGAAGAGTCCTGAGAGATGATGTGATAGGGAGAGAAGGAAGAAATGTATCTGAGGGCAGTTTCTTTCTCTTAAGCAGGCTGTTTGTGGAGGAGCATTGAGAGTGTAGTCACAGAGGTGGTATTGATTTTCTTGTTTCTTTACATGATTACTTAACACTGTACTTCTTCGCTGAAGGTGGATCCTTCAGGGAGGGATAATTATTTATTATTTAGTCTAATCCACACTGGCACTGATGTCTCATAGTAGATTCACTGTTAATCAACTCAATTATTTCTCAAGGTTGCAGGTATAAAGGGCAATGAAGAGGCTGAAAAATGTTCCTGGAGTTAAGCTTGTGATATTGGCAGTTCAAGAATGGACAGAAAACATGGGAAATATGTAGTGAATATTGAACGCTCTGGAAACCAGCAAGTGAGTATTGGTGGCACCACTGTGATATATTCTGCTAGTCTACAATCTTAATTTCAGTATTTATGAAACCCTAAGTTGTAAAAATTATAACATAGTTCTTCCCAAAATGGAATTCTTAAAGTTTTACATGGAAGCCAATTTTTACCTACTCTATTACAGCTTCTTAATTAGAAAATGTGTTTTTTTCTGTATATCAATACATGCATAGTAGAGAAACTTATTTTAAATAATCACTGATCTAAGGTATTAGCAGTTTGGGGGGGTAACAATTTAATGATATATTTGAGTAATACTTTACAGTTATTATAATTTAAGCATAAGACAACAAACATAAGTTTGATTGAATTAGCAAATTAAACTTTTAAAATGTGAAATATAGATTTTTATGTTAACTGCCAAGATTGTTAGTAAAATATCTAGATTTATCAGAACCCAAATATTTATGCCTATCTTTGGGAATTAGAAATGAATCTTGTAAGTGAAGTTGAGGCCTAGGAAACAAATTACCTAGCAAATCCGTTAGACTGGCCTCTACTTAAGTGCTTATAAATTTCTTTTTTGGTAAAGAATTGTATTTAGGTAAAATTTTAGAGTTCAATTACATACAACCTTGTTTATTGTTTAGGATTTTAGAAGAAACAATTTAGCTCTGTATGTTTTATGATTGCATTTTATAAAACTCTTCATGTCTAACTAGAGTCCTTGATATTGGAAACAGAAATGTACATATGCTGAATGAAATCAGTATGAGTTTGAATGGATAGTTATGTTTTGTGAGTAAAAGTGTTTTTCTCTCCATGCACTAAGAAGGAAGTTATAAGGCAGAGAAACTTCTCCTTTGATTCTAGATCAGTACCCCTCTACCCTGAAGACAGTCTTTATGGTCCATCTACCCTTGCAAATCTGTCACTCTGTCTTCACAGTGTCAACATACTCAAATGAAAAGATTTATTTGGTAATAGGAATTAGTTAGTCATCTTGACTGTTTTTCTAAGCAATGCTGTTTTCAAATAAAGGTTATGTATTTTTACACTGACTGAATATTTCACTTATATCTGTATGTATACTTGGATGTAGTGACAGAAAAAAATGTTTTTTTTTTTTTTCATTGAGGGCCATTTTAATCGGTGGATTAAATAGAAATTGAAGGCCACATAAAAATAAAATTTAGGAGTTTGTTTTTCCCTCTTAGGAAACAAAAATTGGTAAATTAATCTCTTTATGAATAGGGAGTTTAAAATTTTACTCCGTGTGTATAGCTAATGCGTATCAGATGTACAATGGAGATTATTTGCTGCTACCAAAAGCTAATTAAGTATAATTCACAGCTCCCTAACCGATCAATTGTTAACTTTAGAGACAACTTTTAACTTTAATTTTTAACTTTAGAGACTGACAGGAGAAACTGAGATAGCAAGAATTATATTACCCCCAAAGCTCCAGTGGGGTAGGTTCTCCATTCTTAGTATAGATACCCACTATCTTCCTTCCTTTATAAAGAACTTAAAAGAAATTCAGGCAAGCTGGTATGGAAAGTGAGGTGTTATTTAATTATAAAAGTTAAAAAACAAAAAACTAAGTTCATCACCCTCAGTATACTAAATAGCTGAAGAATAAATGAAGCTTTTAGAAAAGATACATTTTCGTTATTTTTCTCCAAGTTTCTGATTGAAAAACAGATGGGATTTTGTTAAAGTACCTGTGTATATCCTATTTTATCTTATTTAATATTGTTGAATAGCTACTTAAAAAATGTTCTGGCATGCTATTGTGCCTTAAGAAAAATTAGACTCTGGCTAAGTCTTTACACCCAGATATATTCCTTCTTGACTGTATTTAATCACAATTAAACTCTTGTTTTAATAGAATTTAGAGATTAATTGATCTGGCAATGTCAGTAGCTTTTTAAAAATCCACTTAGGATTGGGCATTTAATCAAGAAGGTCAAGAGAGTATATTTATTTTATTTATTTATTTTTATTTTTTACTTTTTGAGACAGAGTTTCACTCTTGTTGCCCAGGCTAGAGTGCAATGGCATGATCTCAGTGCACTGCAACCTTCACCTCCCAGGTTCAAGAGATTTTCCTGCCTCAGACTCCCAAGTAGCTGGGATTACAGGCATTTGCCATCACACTCAGCTAATTTTTGTAATTTGGGTAGAGACAGGGTTTTACCATGATGGCCAGGCTGTTATCAAGCTCCTGACTTCTGGTGATCCACCTGCCTCAGCCTCCCAAAATCCTGAGATTGCAGGCATGAGCCACTGTGCCTGGCCGGGAGAATATATTTAAATAATATTCTTGCCGTCCTATTAGAAAAAAGTTCTAGATAATTATATAATATTTTTCAATTGTAACAAATTTACATGGACAAATTTACAGTCCTTTGAATATCTAACAGAGATTATTCTCCTTTTTTTTGAGGCGGAGTTTCGCTCTTGTTATCCAGGCTGGAGTGCAATGGCGCGATCTCTACTCACTGCGACCTCCGCCTCCTGGGTTCAGACAATTCTCCTGCCTCAGACTCCTGAGTAACTGGGATTACAGGCACATGCCACCATGCTCAGCTAATTTTTTGTATTTTTAGTAGAGACAGGGTTTCACCATGTTGACCAGGATGGTCTCGATTTTCTTGACCTCGTGATCTGTCCGCCTCAGCCTTCCAAAGTGCTGGGATTACAGGCTTGAGCCACAGCGCCTGGCCTTTCTTAAAACTGTTTGTGAGATTACTTTTTCTGTCAACCTCCCTTTAAGAAACACCTAACCCCCCCACATTGTTTCACATTTGAACCCAACTTTTTAATGCATTTACTTTTAAAATATTTTAAATAGGTACCCATGTACCAAACACAAATGGAGTCTTTCTCTTTTTTTGAAGGCGGAGTCTCAGTTAGTCACCCGGGCTGGAGTGCAGTGGCGGGATCTCAGCTCACTGCAACCTCCGCCTTCCCATTCAACTGATTTCCCTGCCTCACCTGAGTAGCTGGGATTACAGGTATCCACCACCAAACCTGGCTAATTTTTGTATTTTTAGTAGAGACCAGGTTTCACCATGTTGGCCAGGCTGGTCTTGAACTCCTGACTTCAGTTGATCTGCCCACCTCAGCCTCCCAAAGTGCTGGGATTATAAGTGTGAGCCACTGTGCCTGTCCAAAGTCTTCTATTTATATCTTCTCAATACCACTCCCTTTAACCTTTGCACTATCCACTCCATGAAGACTGTGCTGAGTATGGCTGTACCCAAACATTTTATGGCTTCTCATGCTTTTTATATTTGTATATAAATTCAAACAAGTCTGTGGTGTCTTTAGCCAATGATGGCGTACAATCTATGAGGTTAGAAAGAACAAAAAGAAGCCAAAAAATGTATGTTGAGTAATCACTAAATGATGCATCTTCTATAGTTTTCCATAGACTGTTACGTTCTGTTGAGTATTGGATACTATTCAGAATGCTTAGGCCACAGAATTCAGTTTTATATGGGGAGTCTTAGTGAAGGGTGGACAGAGGTTACTAGTCTTTGCAGTCTTAGAAATCCTGGGCATTATAACCTGAATAATGTAACCAGAAAATGTATGTTAACCTTCTCTTGGCTATAATCATTTCTCAGATTTTCCGTGTTTTTAATTACCTTGACAGTTTTGAGGAGTACTACTGGTCAGGGATTTTATAGAATTTTTCTGCATTAGGATTTGCCTGATGTTTTTCTCATGATTAGATAGGTGTTACTGATTTCTTTAGGGCAGACCACAAAGTTAAAGTGCCATACTTATCACATCAAGGGTACATACTAACAATATGATTTAGCTCTGTTGATGTTAACCTGGCCAAGGTGGTGGTTTGCCAGGTTTCTTCACAGTAAAATTACTCACTTCTCCCCTTTTCTATACTATATTCTTTGGAAGAAAGTCAATAAAGTGCAGCCCACACTTAAAATGTGGGGAATTATGTTCCCTGAGGGTAGATAATCTAGATAAATTGTCCTGAATTATTTTGCACAGGATACTTGTCCTTCTCCACTATTTAATGATTTAGTCATTTATTTATATCAGTATGGACTCATAGATATTAATTTTTTTTAATTTGGGTGATCCAATACAACTTCAGTTATTTGCTCACATTTTTTCCAGGTTTGGCCATTGGGATCTCTCTCTTTCAGTTGGTTTCTGTGTATGTTTGACCTGCCCCATCATTGTGGGTTTTTCTAAAGGAGAGAGTGGGGACTTTCTTATTCTCTGACACTGCAAGATACTCAGGGTCATCTTATATATTTCCTGCTCTAGCCCTAGAAACAGCCATTTCTCTAAGGAGCCCTGGGTCCTTTTATTGGGAATGGTATTTAAAAACCAAGATTATGCACTGCATGTTCTCACTCATAAGTGGGTATTGAACAATGAGAACACATGGACACAGGGAGGGAACATCACACACCAGGGCCCGTCAGGGAGTGAAGGGCTAGGGGAGGGATGGTAGGGTGGGGGAGGGGATTGGCAAGGGATAGCATTAGGAGAAATAACCTAATGTAGATGACAGGGTGATGGATGCACCAAATCATCATGGCACGTGTGTACCTATGTAACAAACCTACACATTCTGCACATGTACCCCAGAACTTAATGCTTAATAAATACATTTTTTAAAAAACCAAGATTTGGGTGCTAGGTATGCTTGTTGCTACTGGCATTTTGTTGCTTCTGGGTCCCTCACCTGACAAAGCAAGAAGACATGTGAATATACTATCCCATGCATATAAACATATCTACAAGTATTTCTATATGTTAACTATGTTGCTATTAAGCTAAGCCTGAGTTTATATTGCTATCTCCAACAGTAATTCATCCAGTCTCTAACTGTAATAATCCATGGATCATTCTAGCCTCCATTGATGAAAAAAGCCAAATTGTAACATATTTTAAAAGGTTTCTTCTGAGCCAAGTATGAGTGACCCTGGCTTGTGACATGGTCTCAAGAAGTCCAGAGAACATGTGCCCAAGGTGGTTGTGTTACAGATTGGTTTTATACATTTTATGGAGACAGAAGTTACAGGCAAAGATGTAAATGAATACATGTGGGGTATACATTGTTTTGGCCTGGAAAGTCAGGGCATCTTGAAGTGGGTGGGGTGGGGGAGTGAGTGTATGCACTGGTCATAGGTGGATTCAAAAGTTTCCTGATCAGCAATTGCATTGAGCTTTGCCTGTAGAGTGAAAGTCAGCAGAAAGAAAGGCTTGAGTTAAGATAAGGAAGGTTGTGGGAGCCAAGATTCTTCTTATGTAGACGAAGCTTCCAGTTGGCAGGCTTCAGAGCTAACAGATGGCAAATGACTCTTATCTGACCTTGAAAGGTATGAGACTCAGTTAAATCTCTTCTGAATCAGGAAAACACCTGCAAAAGGAAGGGGATTTTCTACAGAGCACAAATTTCCCCCACAAGAGATGGCTTTGTAGGGCCATTTCAAAATATGTCAAATAAATACATTTTGTATTTGGGGTAAAATTCTTTTATTTCCATCAGTGCCTGCTTTCTGTCATGTGATGCTAAACCAAGGTCAGGTTGGAGCTGGGTATCTCATTGCTACAAAGAATCTGTTTTATTTATCTATGATCTCTATTTTAATGTTAATTCTGGTCAGTTGTGCCTAAACTCCAAAGGGAAGAGGGATAATAAAGTATGTCTGACCTCTAACCCTTCCTGTTGTGACTCGAAGTAGTTTTTCAGGGTTCTTTGGGATCCCCTTGGCCAAGAGGGGAGTCTGTTCATTCAGTTGGGCAGCTTAGAATTTTATTTTCAGTTTACACTTTCTTCTCTTGCTTATCTGTAAACTTCTACTCTAACAGGGAGAAACCTGGCTCTCATCCTCCCATCTTCCATCCATTTGCTTAATTATTTCATTCCAGTATGCATGTTTGGAATTATTAAACTGTTCTCCTGTGGGTAACAACTGCATCAGCTATGATTCTATGCTGTGTCTAGTTTCTATTGCTTTTAGTGTGACAGACTCCACTTGTCCCAAGGTTCCTTTAGTCAGCACCTTTTTACTCCATCCACTTCAGTGAAGTTGTTGATTCTTATATTTGTAATACAATCAGATTGTTTCATCCTACTTTGTATTCCATCTTGGGATTCTCCAATATCCTCTGTGATTTTCAACAATTTTCATATATTAAGGTTTGTTCATGCTATAGCTTAGTGTACTCATTATTTTGAATTTTTAAAAATTAAGGTACAATATACTTTATGTAAACCATACATAAAGTAAACTAATATTAAGTGAAAAAGTTAATGAATTTTTATACACATATACATACATATATACATCAAGCACATACCTGTGTAACCAACCCCTGTAGAGTCTTAACTAGGGAAAAGGAGTCAGGCTGGTAGGACCAAGGGAAAGCAACAAGTAAGAGCAGATAAGCTGTAAGTCTGCCTTTCTTCATGGTCCAGGACACATAGCTGTCCTGTGCAAATAACTCACAATCCTCCTGCACCCAGCTGATCACCAGACCCCTGTAAGTTAGCTCATTGCAATCTTGGCATTATCAACACTGCATAAATCCCTCTTCAGCACACAGCACAGACCCCATCCAACAAAATCCCCAGCAAGCCTTTATCTCCTTGCTGTCAGCTCCCCTCTTGCTAACTTGCCTGCAGCTTCCTTACAACTTATTTTTCAACTTTCTCTGATAACTCTACCTTTCTTTACCTACAAGTGTTTTGATAAATTATTTTTACCCACTGTGCCGCTGGCCCAGATAGTCACTGATCACCCGTGACATCCCCTAGATCAAAATACAAAACATTTGCAACATCCGGGAAGACCCCCTAAGCTGCTCCCAGTCAGTACCCCATCCTTTCAGAGGGAACCACTCTTACTTCTGTTGCCACGGCTTAGTTTTGTATTTTCTTAAATTCTGAATAAATGGAGTTGTACAGTACTTTTATGTATGTGGCTTATGTTGCTCATCACAGTATCTATATCACTTGTTTCTTCTTTATTACTGTAAAATATTTTATTTGCATAAACAAACCATAGTTTATTTATCCATTTTCCTGTTGATGGATGTTTGAATTGTCTTCACTTTTTGTTATGAATCAAGCTTCTGTGAACTTCCTTGTCCATGGCTTAGGGAACACATAGCTTTCATAGCTCTTGGATGTACAGGCAGGAACACAGTGACTATATCATATGATAGGTCCTGAGAACTGCTAGGTGTCCAGGTGGTCAATTAGGACTTTGAGCCAAACTAAAAGTGATACTAAGCCCTTATTCACTTATTGCAATAGTATAAGCAAGAGGTCAAAGAGGAAAGGGTTCCAGCCACCATAATGTTCCTTTTTTTTTTCCTTCCACATAATAGCACTGGGCAACAGTTATGTGGATAGATGTATTGCCAAAGAAGCACTGAACAAAGGGTTTCTGCCATTTTATGGACCCAGGAGATTGAGGAGAAAGAGGAAGAAGGCCTAGAAGTGGGAAAGAGCTGAGCACTGAATCAGGGTGGAAAAAAATTGTCAAGGCCTCTGATAAGGAGGTCTCCACATAAGTGCTTGAACAGTATCTCAGCTGAGGCAATCCCTGCTTCTACCCCCACACCAAACAAAGTAGTGTCCAGATGGAAGTTCCTGGGCAAGGAATGAAGATATGCTCAACAGCATGATTACCCAGGGTGTGTGGGGGAAGGGGAGGATGAGTTCCTGACTGCAGCTTCCTCCAGAGACTGCAGTGCACAATGCACAGCTACACCAAATCTTCAGGGAAGGCAGCTTCCTTACTTGAGGCGTTCCAGGTGAAGACTTTGCAGTGGCCATATATTTGCATCTGAAAGGTCACATACGGAATTTTGGCCTCGAGCCAGACTTCTCAATAGGTAGTATGTGTTTTATGTTTTTTCCCATTCTTTTCTACCTATAGGCTTTCCTGAGCCCAAGAAACCATGAAGCTCACAATTCAGCATGTCAGTTCTCTACATCAATGGAAATAACTGGTGATGTTGGTACCAATTTAAATGGTGTCTGCACCAGCCCAGTGACCCTTGAACACTCAGAATTTCTAAACAGAGAATTCCAACATTGTCAGGTAATACTTGGGACAACACTGTTTTCTGGATTAAGATATAATCCACATGGAAATACTCTTGATCCAATACTTGGAGGAAAAACATTCAGTCAATTAACATTAATATTTTTCTTTTGAGAAATCCTTTGAAAATATTAAGTCACTGAGAGGGAATATAGGAGAAGTAGAAGATTTATGGGGCTGTTTGTTTAAGGAGTTAATGATCTTGATAGAAAGATAAAAACATGTAAGGAGTTTAGGGAAAATATGTGCAGGTCAAAGAAAATAAAAAATTAGAGGCTTTTATTTTTGAAGTATTGACTAGGTGGTAACCTAGCAAATACATTGGCAGTGAATGACATTGTTTGTAAACCTTGCTCAGGTGGAAGATGAAGTGATGTGTTGAGGTCCCAGGCCCTAATCTGTGGATGATCTCTCTCACTCTGCCTTCCTGTGTGCTCTGAGCCTAACTGTCGGCCTTCTGCAGCCCTCCTGGCTCTGACCTCATATGCTTTCAACTTTGACTTAGATGGTTTCTATACCCTGGGAAGTGTAAAGAGTTTCTAAGAAGATATTTCTTATTTTTTAATTTGGAAAGATATATTCATGAAAATGAGAAAGCATGAGAGATCAGTGGAAATTTCTTTGAACATTAAGGAAAACCAAAGTACAAGGTTTTTCCTAATAAAAATTAAAATTTGGGCCCAGCATTTGTTATTTAAAATCATTTTTGTGTTCATGTTTTATGCTCAATAGGCTCTTCCTGCTCACAGATTTGATAGAACTGATTTGTCAGACAGGGGGATTGCAATTAAGAGTTTTAACAGATAGAGCTGGCTAAATGGAAGACCAGAGTTTTATTATTACTCACATCCACCTCCCGCCAAATTTGGAGGCTAGGGTTTTTCAAACATAGTTTGGGAGAAGGAGAGGTGGCTAGGAAATTGGTGCTACTGCTTGGTTGGGGGTGCAATCATAGGAGTGTAGGAAATGGTTCTTGTGGTCACTGAAGTTGCTTCCAGGTGGGGCCACAGGACCAGTTGGAGCCACCAGTCATCAGAAATGCAAAAACCTGAAAAAAAAAATCTGAAAAGACCAATCTTAGGTGCTACAATAATGAAGGTATCTGCAGGAGTAATTAGGGAAGTTGTAAATCTTGTGATCTCCAGAAAAGTGACAGGTAATCATTTATGTCTACGTCTCAGCAGAATTCAGGTTCCTCTCATTCTCCTCACCTGGTGGTCTTTCATAGCTTTACCAAGGCAGTTTAGTTTTGGGAAGGCCTATTATGCCCAGGAATTAGTAAGGACAGTTTGGAGCTTAAAGGCAAGAAGTTGGTTGATTAGATCACATCTCATTCACTACGATAATTTCCTCATTGTTATAATTTTTGCAAAGTTGGTTTCGTTTATACATTCAATGAAGTAATCTATTTCAAAATCTACAAAGCTGTAGTAATTGAAACAGGACAGTATTGGCCCTAAAAAAGACCAATTGAAGAAGGCAGAGTCTAGAAATAAATCCACATATTTATGATTGATTGGTTTCAACAAAGATGTCAAGAACACACAATGAACAGTCTTTTCAAAAATGGTATTGGGAAAACTGAATATCCGCTTGGAAAAGAGGGAAATTGGACTCTTATCACTCATCATACACAAATATCAACACAAAATGGCAAAACACGTGAGTGTAAGACTTGAAACTATCACACCACTAGAAGAAAACATAATATAAAAAGGATAAACAGTGGCATTAATTTTTCACAAAATATTTATTTTTATCTTTAGTAATTAAAAAAAATCCATTCCAGGTGAAACGAAATTTCTTCTGTGACTGGTCTCTATGGAAAACCTTTCTTGCTTGTCTCTTAGCCTGTGTGATAACAACAGCAATTGGAGTACTCATAGTATCCCTGGTGTATAATGGGAAAAATAATAATGCCTCCATTGTTATCCAGTTTCCCCAAAGCCATGGAACACCCTCATCTGCCACTGGAATAACCTCATCTACAGTTTCTCAACCTACAGTTACAACTACGATAATAAATTCTACCACAAAATCCACTTCAACTAAACCTACAGCAAGCACTTCTATAGAACCTACCAGCACAGTGAACTCCACTAACACTTCAAATGCAACTACAATATCACCAGCCACCACTTCAGCTGAAGCCACAGCCACAACAAATGCAGGAATTTCCACAGAGGCTGCAACCACAAGAGCCACCACTACCACCTCTCCTAAACCCACAACCAAAACATCAGCCAGCACTGCAGCAGAACAGTTTGCCACCACAACTACAGGCACTTACACTGAAGTAAGAACAACAAGAGCCACCATGATCACCTCAGCGGAATCCACAGCCACAACAATAGACAGCACTACAACTGAACAGTCTGCCATCACAACTACAGGTACTTCCACTGAGGCTACAACCACAATGACCACCACTACCACCTCTACTGAACCCACCACCACCACAACAGCCAGCACTACAATTGAACAGTCTGACACCACAACTGTGGGCACCTCCACTGAGGCTGCTACCACAACCACCACCACTGACACCTCTAATGAACCCACCACCACAACAACAGTCAGCACTACAACTGAACAGTCTGCCACTACAACTGCAGGTACCTCCGCTGGGGCTACGACCACACCCACCATGACTACCACCTCTACTGAACCCACCACAACAGTGGCCAGTGCTACAACCGAACAGGCTGCCATCACACCTACAGACACTTGCACTGAGGCTACAACTGCAACAACAACCACCACCACCTCTACTGAACCCACCACCACAACAACAGTCAGCTCTACAACTGAACAGTCTGCCACCACTACTGCAGGTACCTCCACTGAGACTACAATCACAACCACCACTACTGCCACCTCTGCTGAACCCACAGCCACACCAACAGCCAGTACTACAACTGAACAGTCAACCACCACAACTGCTGGCACTTCCACTGAGGCTACAACCACAGCCACCACCACTACCACCTCTACTGAACCCACCACCACAACAACAGCCAGCAGAACAATTGAACAGTCTGACACCACAAATGCAGGTACCTCTACTGAGGCTACAACCACAGCCACCACCACTACCACCTCTACTGAACCCACCACCACAACAACAGCCAGCACTACAACTGAACAATCTGACACCACAAATGCAGGTACCTCCACTGAGGCTACAGCCACAGCCACCACCACTACCACCTCTACTGAACCCACCACGACAACAACAGCCAGCACTACAACTGAACAATCTGACACCACAACTGCAGGTACTTCCACTGAGGCTACAACCACAGCCACCACCACTACCACCTCTACTGAACCCACCACCACAAAAACAGCCAGCACTGCAACTGAACAGTCTGACACAGTAACTGCTGGCACATCCACTGAGGCTACAACCACCACAGCCACCACTGCCACCTCTACTGAACCTATAACCACAACAACAGCCAGCACTGCAACTGAAAAATTTGCTACCACAACTGCAGGCACTTCCACTGAGGCAACAACCACCACAGCCACCACTGCCACCTCTACGGAACCCACCACCATAACAGCCAGCACTATAACTGAACAGTCTGTCACAACTACTGCAGGCACTTCCCCTGAGACTACAACCACAATGGCCACCACTGCCACCTCTACTGAATCTACAACAACAACTGCCGGTATTGAAACTGAACAGTCTACTACAACAACTGAAGGCACTTCCACTGAAGCTACAACCACCACAACCACCACTGCCACCTCTACTGAACCCACAACCACAACATAACCAGCACTGCAATTGAACAGTCTGCCACCACAACTATAGGCACTTCCACTGAAACTACAACCACCACAGCCACACCACTGCCACCTCTACTGAACCCACAACCACAAGAACAACATGGACTACAACCGAACAGTCTGCCACAACTGCAGGCACTTCCTCTGACACTGCTACCACACTTACACCACTACCATCTCTACTGAGCCCAGCACTACAACAGCCAGCACTGAAAGTTGATAGCCTGACACAATAAGTGCAGCAACTTCTACTTAGTCTTCAACCACACTGGTCACCACTACTGCTTCCTCAGAAGTCACCACTTCAAGCCAATCTGGCCATCTAACTGCCAGAACTTTTACTGAGACAGCCACCATGGTGAGCACTACTACCTCTTCTACTTAATCTACGACACCAATAGTAACCAGAAACAACATTGAAACAACTGCCACAATAATGTCAGGCCCTTCCACTGTGGCTACAACTACAATAGCCACCACTCTCCCTTCTACTGTACCCACAACCACAATAGCAGCTAGCACTGAAACTAAACAGACTACTGCAATGACTGCTGGTACTTCCACAGAGGGTACAACCAAAATTACCACTACCGTCACTGAGTCTACAACCACAATAGCAGCCATGATGCCCATTGAACAGACTAGCACAACAACTTCAGGGACTTCCACTTAGCCGTCAATCACAATGATCCCAACTTCTGCTTCTACTGAATCTTCAGCCACAACTGCAACCACCAGGTCACCTGAACTAACCACCACAACAACCACAGACACTCCCACTCAGGCTACAACCAAAAAATTCTCCATTACTACTTTTACTGAACCCACTACTCCAACAGCAGCCAGCATTTTGACTGAACTAAACCTGCAAAACAGAAATAGCCACATTTTGACTATGATCATTATCATAGCAATCATAGGCAGCATTTCTATTAGCCTGTATGTATAAGAGCCAGGATGATTGCTTCAAAAGAACCAATTATCACAACAGCAGCCATTCCTTTGGTTTAACCACAAACCATACAAGCATGTATGGCACTTCAGCTGAACTTACCAGAACAGCAACATGCACCTCATCTAATGAGTCTGTAGACACAAATAATAGTGCTCCATTTTAAGTAAACTAATAACCGCAAAATCAGCTGCTACTTTAACTGAAGTTAGTGTTACTACACCTACTGGTAGCACTTCATCTGAACCTGTCAGTATAATTGTGAGTTCAAATCTCTTAATCCAAACTTGTCACTGTAACTCTAGGCTTCATTCCTTCAACTGAATGCATTACCATGACTACAATTATCTTTTCAATTGAGGCCACAGCCATGAGAACGAGGTTCATATTAACTAAGTCTATGACCATCGTAACTTTTGCTGAATCTACTATCATAAGATTACAGTAACAGTCTCACTCATTGGTATCCACAGTGACCAAAATTCATACTTAAATTGAAGCTAAACTACATAAATCATCCAACAACTTTAGCTCAGCCCTGAATAACTTTCATATCAAATGAACCTAAATTACTATTACTTTAGCAAAATCATCAGACACTGCCACCTGTACTTTAATTGAATTTACAACCCTCGCAATAGCTACCTCCAACTCAGTTACTGAATCTATTCTGTTTTCTGATACAACTGAAACATCATCTTTAACCTCCACTGCCACCAGCTCAACTAAACAAAAACCAACACATACACTACTAACTCAACTGACTCTTCGATCACAACTCCCTAGCAATATCAGCTCAATTTACAATCTTCATAAGCATCATTACCTGTTAACAGAAAATGCAACTACAGTTTATACATAATCTGCTATCACAATATTGCTGGTTCTTCCACTGCCTTTTCAAAAAAGTCCATTTATAGACACATCAACCATGTCACATCGTCAAAATGTGCTACTCCCATAACATCTACTGAAATTTCACAATAGCGACCACCACAGTTCTACTCTATGTACTCCTACAACAGAGAAAACTTTACTGAACCTTTTAATATCCTATCACTGAACTCTATAAGCATTACAATTTCTATTGGCATGTTATTCAATGCCATTCACTACTTATTCATAAATGAGAAACTATTAATTTTTCTAGTAAATTTACTAAGTCAGATTACTACTCTCACTTGACAAAAATTGCAACTTTCTAATGACCTATTCTAGGGCAACTGTGGTTAGTATACCTACAAATTAGATCCTAATACCTACTATTATCATTCCTATACCAGATTCTGTATCTACCATCAGTACCATGGGGAATTCTATGGCCAGTATCACTTCCAACATATTACTCCAACAACACAGGGTTATGAAACAACCACATCTAAAACAAGATTTACTTATTGACCAGTTCACCTATCGCTACCATGACAATGAAATTTATTTTTCATGCCTACACTCATTTTCATGCCTATGCTTAGATTTTAAAATACTACTTAGCAGACCTGAACACTTACTGTGGAGTTTTTCTGTTTTCTCTGTGAAGTTTTAGATAATACAATTTTTCATACAGAGTAAATTCAATCTATTTATGTACATTGGAAACCTGTTCTGATTAAATAAGTTACCAAATATGAATATATTCTTTTATTATTCCAAAGTTTTAGTGCTTAATACATAAACTCCTTATGTAATAGGGAAAGGACATTCTATATGGTGAGGGTATATTGCATGTATGAAGTACTACATTTCCTTTTCAGATTGTATAAAATTATTTCCATTTCATTATTTACTGCTTAAATTGTTTTGCTATTTAAGTAATATTAATGAATATGTTCTGACTATTTTTGGTTTTAAAAACTTATATTCTGCCATTTTTTCAGTAATCTTATACAGTCATTCAATTAAAAACCTTGAGTAAACATTTACTGTGTGCCTGCTATCTGCTGAAATACTGAAGAAAATTTAGAAAAAGAAAATAGCAATGCAGGCCAAGCACAAAGGCTCACACTGTAATTCCAGCATGTTGGGACCCTGAGACAGTAGGATTGTTTGAGGTCAGGAGTTCAAGACCTGCTTGGGCAACGTGATGAGACTCCATCTCTATAAGAAAGAAAAAAAATTAGATGGGCATGGTGAAGCATGCCTATAGCCCCAGCTACTTGGTAGGCTGAGGTGGGAGGATTGCTTGAGTCCAGGAGCTCAAGGCTACAGTGAGCTGTGATCATGGATCATGCCACTGCACTCAGGCATGGGTGACAGAGCAGGTCTCTTAAAAAAAAATAACGCAGGTAACAGTAAAAAACTTACAAATTTGGATTCTATTATTTAGAATTCTTGGTAATTGACAGATTTAAATTAATGTTGATGGTATTTGCATTCCAGTGCAGTTCTATTGACTCAAAATCATCAAGGATGGGCCAGAATTCTCTATTTTTTAAAAAGTGTGCACCCAGGGTTCGTAACTACCCATTGAAGCGTTGAATTCAGTAGGACATTGTGAGGTGTTACAGCTTTTAGATGGTGTTGATGAGATTGATATAAATCACTTGACAGTTTTTAAGCACTAAGAAAATGCAGTCTTTTTTTGTGTGTATTCTATGTATAAACAAAAGATGACAGTATATAGGCACTTCACTTGAGCATGTGATTGGGAGCAGGAGTGAAAATGCTTTATTTACCAAAAAAAAAAGTATTCTCAAGAAATTTAAAACAAAGATTTTGACAGCATTTATGCTACTTAGAAACCATATTTAACTGTTTTTTATGCCATTCCTATAGAAGTACTTTCCCTGCTTTTTGCTAGCCTGCTTACTGTAATTATATGCAATTAATGTAACAAAACCGCAAATACTTTAATTCTATTTATTTCCTTCCTTCTTATATTTTCAATTAGTATTATTTTATTATTAAATATATTACTGATTAAACTTCTCTTTCTGCAAATTCTTTCACAGTAAATTTTAGTTAAAGTTATGGTAAAATAACTTATATTAGTCATAACTTTTGCCATTTTCTAGTTCTAGATTTCTGCTTCTAATTAGGATGAGAAATGTTCCAGAGTAAATTCATTATGTAAATAAATATAAGGTAGGTTTTTTTTTAAAGATAGATTTTCTCAGTTTAACACATTTAAGGTGCTTAATAGATATTTATTTAATGCAGTTGACCCATGATTTCTGCTCCATCTAAAATCTGCATATAATTTTTGACTCTCCAAAAATTTAACTACTAATAACCTACTATTGACCAGATGACTTTCTGATGACATAGTCAGTCAACAGATCTTTTATATATGTATTACATACTGTATTCTTACAATAAAGTAAGCTAGATAAAAGAAAATATCATTTAAAAAATCAGAAGGAAAAGAAAACACGTTTACTATTTATTAATGTAAGTAGATCATCATAGACTTCTTCTTGTCTTCATGTTGAGTAGGCTAAGGAGGAGGAAGAGGAGGGTTTGGTATTGCTTTCTCAGTGTGGTGGAGATGTAAGAAAATTTGCTGCATAGTTAAGTCTCATGATGTTCAAGGGTCAACTGTGAGCACATAAATGTATCATAGAAAGGCAATATGAGGTTAACTTTCTGGAGCCAGGGACCTGCCTCTATGTTTAATCACTGTGTGTACCTGACAGCTAGTTGATAATAAATATTTGTTCCACAAATAAAAATAGTGATCATTATAAGAATTTATTACCAAACTAAGATGACTAGAATTGGAATTACACTGTTAACTCAATTTTTAATCTACTTTTGTTTGTGTTAATCTATTCCTATTAGTATTAGTTTTCTAATTTTTTTAGTTGAAGTACAACTAAAAATTAGCAGAAAATGCACAAATCACAAGACATAATGCAGTGAGTTATCACAGAATGAACACACCCATATGCAAATCAAGAAATAGAACATTATCAGCACTTCAGAAACTCTCATGTGCCATTCCCCAATCACCACTTCATTTTTCTTCCCCACAAAGTAAGCACTGTTCTGATTTCTAACACTGTTAATTACTTTGTCTGATTGTGAATATAATAGAAATGAAATGGTACCGCATGAACACTCTGGTGTCTGGCTTCGTTGGTTCAACCTTAAATTTGTGAGTTTTTTTGTTTTTGCTTACATCAGTGGTTCCTAGTGTTAGATACTGATCACCATACATTTATTTTCCACGAGGCTCTCTAAAGGACCCTGCATCATTTCCCACTTCTCTGCAGTCTTACCTAGCCATAAATCACATCTGTCCTTTGACTCCCATTATCCTTAATTAATTAATTTGCTTGATTAATTCTCCCTGTGTATAACCAAGGTCCCATTTCATGCCACTCCTTCTGTGACACAGATGTCCGGTTCATGCCACTCAGCTACAGCACCCAGCATCATGTCTCCTAACATCCTTTTTACCCTGTTCGGACTCTGATCGACCTTCCAGAGCCATCTGGCCCCATTCGCTTTCAAAGCAGAGGCCTGCTTTGTTCTGTGCCACTTAATGGGCTTTAGAGCTGAACAGTTCAGGAAGAGAAGGAAAATGAAGGGAAAGAGAAAAAGTAAAAGCAAAAGCAAGAGAAGAAGGATTTTATGTAGTTCGAAGTTATCTTATTTTCTCTATATGAAGTTGGACTCAAAGTTGTCAACTTAAAGAAAGTGAGGCAAAATTAAAATAAGTAGAGAGCTTATTTGAATCAAATTCGAGGACTATAACCTGAGAAACACAGATTCAATTTTCCCTGAATATATGCTCCAATTAGCAGCTATAACAAGTGAGTTTTTAAAGGAAAAAAAGAAAGCAGCTCCTACATTGTTCATTTAAATAACAAACTATTGATTGGCTGTAAATTATCTTCATGAGATATCATTATTAGCTTATGAAGATACTGCATGAAGGTCACACTATGCCACTTGTAATGACATTTTAGGTAATTTATCAGCTAGTCTGGAAACTATAAGGAAGAAAAAAAACAACAACAAAAAAATGCCTTTAACAATTGCCCCTGGGCATGGGTCTGGCAGGGTGTTGGGGAGGGGAGTCCTGTCCTGACTGAAGTCTCATATTCATCTTCTCTGAACCTGATCAATTCTGCATACCTCACATAAGTCAGACTGCTCTGAGCTACTCTTCTTTCTCAAACTTTTCCTGTTGATAAGAAAATTATCAATCAATTGCTCCTGTTTTGAAGAAAATCTATCTTATTCTGGTTGCTTTTGAGATTTTGTTTTTGTTTCTGGTTTCTTGAGGTTCAAGTGTGATCTGCCTATGTCATAGTTTTACTTGTATTTATTTAGTGAGGAAGCTTTAATTGATTTATATTTCAATGCTCTTGAGTTTTTGGGTTAATGCTTTTTATATTAGTTTTAAAAATATGAAATTGTATTTTCAAACATAACTGCTTTTGCTTATCCTCTTTCTTTCATCTTCTGTAATGGATATATTTAAGTCCATTGGGACTTATACTAGTCTCGCATTATTTTGTGTCTCTATATTTTTCACTCTGCATTTTTTTCAGATGTTGTGGGGCTTAGAATTTTATTTTTGGTTTACATTCTCTCCCTTCTGTCCAAGATTTGCCAGATTCAATGGCCACCAAACTTTTAATTTGTCACATAGTGTTGACAGGGTTGCATGTCTGCCTTCCCTAGGCCCAGCCTATTCCTCAGTGAGATTCCCAAAGGCCAAAGGACTTAGAGCCAAAAGACTTATGGCCAATAAAGTGTTCTAGGCCAGATAGAAATGGATGTGGACAGGCATTCATTACCCCTTAATACTTTTAATAATATAAAATCCAACAATTATAGCAATTACCTATAGAAAATATAATCATTCTTGGCTAGGCATGGTGGCTCACACCTATAATCCCACCATTTTGGGAGGGCTAGGCGGCAGATCACGAGATCAAGAAATAGAGATTATCCTGGCCAAAATGGTGAAACCCCATCTCTACTAAAAATACAAAAATTAGCTGGGTGTGGTGGTTTGCGCCTGTAGTTCCAGCTATTCAGGAGGCTGAGTAGGAGAATTGCTTGAACCGGGGAGGCAGAAGTTGCTGTGCACTTCAGCTTGGTGACAGAGTGAGACTCTGTCACAAAAAAAAAAAAAAAAAAAAAAAAACCATAATCATTATTAAAATATTTTAAACCAAGACATTTAGAGACTTTCGTTGTGCCACAATGCTTTTTGTGGTCTTTTTATTTTATTGCATTTTAGGTTTTGGGGTACATGTGCAGAGCATGCAATACAGTTGCATAGGTACACACATGGCTGTGTGTTTTGTTTGCTTTTTCCCCTTCACCCACATTTGGCATTTCTCCCCAGGCTATCCCTCCTCTCCTCCCCCTCCCACTGGCCCTCCCCTTTTCCCCTCAATAGACCACAGTGTTTAGTACTCCCCTCCCTGTGTCCATGTGTTCTCATTTTTCATCACCCGCCTATGAGTGAGAATATGCGGTGTTTCATTTTCTGTTCTTGTGTCAGTCTGCTGAGAATGATGTTCTCCAGATTCATCCATGTCCCTACAAACGACACAAACTCATCATTTCTGATTGCTGCATAATATTCCATGGTGTATATGTGCCACATTTTCCCAATCCAGTCTATCATCAATGGGCATTTGGGTTGGTTCCAGGTCTTTGCTATTGTAAACAGTGCTGCAATGAACATTCGTGTGCATGTGTCCTTATAGTAGAACGATTTATAGTCCTTTGGATATATACCCAGTAATGGGATTGCTGGGTCAAATGGAATTTCTATTTCTAGGCCTTGAGGAATCGCCACACTGTCTTCCACAATGGCTGAACTAATTTACACTCCCACCAACAGTGTAAAAGTGTTCCTTTTTCTCCACATCCTCTCCAGCATCTGTTGTCTCCAGATTTTTTAATGATCGCCATTCTAACTGGCGTGAGATGGTATCTCAATGTGGTTTTGATTTGCATCTCTCTGATGACCAGTGACAATGAGCATTTTTTCATATAATTGTTGGCCTCATATATGTCTTCTTTCGTAAAGTGTCTGTTCATACCCTTTGCCCAATTTTGAATGGGCTTGTTTGTTTTTTTCCTGTAAATCTGTTTGAGTTCTTTGTAAGTTCTGGATATCAGCCCTTTGTCAGATGGGTAAACTGCAAAAATTTTTTCCCATTCTGTTGGTTGCTGGTCTACTCTAGTGACTGTTTCTTTTGCCGTGCAGAAGCTGTGGAGTTTCATTAGGTCCCATTTGTCTATTTTGGCTTTTGTTGCCAATGCTTTTGGTGTTTTGTTCATGAAGTCCTTGCCTACTCCTATGTCCTGGATGGTTTTGCCTAGATTTCCTTCTAGGGTTTTTATGGTGCCAGGTCTTATGTTTAAGTCTTTAATCCATCTGGAGTTAATTTTGGTGTAAGGTGTCAGCTTTCTGCACATGGCTAGCCAGTTTTCCCAACACCATTTTTTGAACAGGGAATCCTTTCCCCATTGCTTGTTTTTGTCGGGTTTATCAAAGACTGTATGGTTGTAGCTATGTTGTATTGCCTCTGATGCCTCTGTTCTGTTCCATTGGTCTATATCTCTGTTTTGGTACCAGTACCATGCTGTTTTGATTACTGTAGCCTTGTAGTATAGTTTGAAATCCAGTAGTGTGATGCCCCCTGCTGTGTTCTTTTTGCTTAGAATTGACTTGGCTATGCGGGCTCTCTTTTGGTTCCATATGAAGTTCATGGTGGTTTTTTCCAATTCTGTGAAGAAAGTCAATGGTAGCTTGATGGGTATAGCATTGATTCTGTAAATTACTTTGGGCAGTATAGCCATTTTTACGATATTAATTCTTCCTAACCATGAACATGGAATGTTTCTCCATCTGTTTGTGTCCTCTCTGACTTCGTTGAGCAGTGGTTTGTAGTTTTCCTTGAAGAGGTCCCTTATGTTCCTTGTGAGTTGTATTCCAAGGTATTTTATTCTTTTTGTAGCAATTGTGAATGGCAGTTCGTTCTTGATTTGGCTTTCTTTAAGTCTGCTATTGGTGTAGAGGAAGGCTTGTGATTTTTGCACATTGATTTTATATCCTGAGACTTTGCTGAAGTTGCTTATCAGTTTCAGGAGTTTATGGGCTGAGGCGATGGGGTCTTCTAGGTATACTATCATGTCATCTGCAAATAGAGACAATTTGGCTTCCACCTTTCCTATTTGAATACCCTTTATTTCTTTTTCTTGCCTGATTGCTGTGGCTAGAACTTCCAGTACTATATTGAATAGGAGTGGTGAGAGAGGGCATCCTTGTCTAGTGCCGGATTTCAAAGGGAATGCTTCCAGTTTTTGCCCATTAAGTATGATGTTGGCTGTTGGTTTGTCATAAATAGCTTTTATTACTTTGAGATACGTTCCATCGATACCGAGTTTATTGAGGGTTTTTAGCATAAAGGGCTATTGAATTTTGTCAAATGCCTTCTCTGCATCAATTGGGATAATCATGTGGTTTTTTATTTTGGTTCTGTTTATGTGGTGAATTATGTTTATAGACTTGTGTATGTTGAACCAGCCTTGCATCCCCGGGATGAATCCTACTTGATCATGATGAACAAGTTTTTTGATTTGCTGTTGCAATCTTGCCAATATTTTATTGAAGATTTTTGCATCTATGTTCATCATGGATATTGGCCTGAAGTTTTCTTTTCTTGTTGAGTCTCTGCCGGGTTTTGGTATCAGGATGATATTGGTCTCATAGAATGATTTGGGAAGGATTCCTTCTTTTTGGATTATTTGGAATAGTTTCAGAAGAAATGGTACCAGCTCTTCTTTGTGTGTCTGGTAGAATTCGGCTGTGAACCCGTCTGGACCTGGGCTTTTTTTGTGTGGTAGGCTCTTAATTGCTGCCTCGACTTCTGACCTTGTTATTGGTCTATTCATAGTTTCAGCTTCCTCCTGGTTTAGGCTTGGGAGGACACAGGAGTCCAGGAATTTATCCATTTCTTCCAGGTTTACTAGTTTATGTGCATAGAGTTGTTTGTAATATTCTCTGATGATGGTTTGAGTTTCTGTGGAATCTGTCATGATTTCCCCTTTGTCATTTTTTATTGCATCTATTTGGTTGTTCTCTCTTTTCTTTTTAATCAATCTGGCTAGTGGTCTATTTTGTTGATCTTTTCAAAAAACCAGCTCTTGGATTTATTGATTTTTTGGAAGGTTTTTCGTGTCTCAATCTCCTTCAGTTCAGCTCTGATCTTAGTTATTTCTTGTCTTCTGCTGGGTTTTGAGTTTTTTTGATCTTGCTCCTCTAGCTCTTTCAATTTTGACGATAGGGTGTCAATTTGGGATCTCTCCATTCTTCTCACATGGGCACTTATTGCTATATACTTTCCTCTAGAGACTGCTTTAAATGTGTCCCAGAGATTCTGGCATGTTGTGTCTTCATTCTCATTGGTTTCGAATAACTTCTTTATTTCTGCTTTCATTTCGTTGTTTATCCAGTCAACATTCAAGAGCCAGTTGTTCAGTTTCCATGAAGCTGTGCGGTTCTGGGTCGGTTTCTGAATTCTGAGTTCTAACTTGATTGCACTATGGTCTGAGAGGCTGTTTGTTATGATTTCAGTTGTTTTGCATTTGCTGAGCAGTGCTTTACTTCCAAATATGTGGTCAATTTTAGAGTAGGTGTGATGTGGTGCTGAGAAGAATGTATATTCTGTGGATTTGGGGTGGAGAGTTCTGTAAATGTCTATCAGGTTTGCTTGCTCCAGGTCTGAGTTCAAGCCCTGGATATCCTTGTTGATTTTCTGTCTGGTTGATCTGTCTAATATTGACAGTGGAGTGTTAAAGTCTCCCACTATTATTGTATGGGAGTCTAAGTCTCTTTGTAAGTCGTTAAGAACTTGCCTTATGTATCTGGGTGCTCCTGTATTGGGTCCATATATGTTTAGGATCGTTAGCTCTTCTTGTTTTATCGATCCTTTTACCATTATGTAATGGCCTTCTTTGTCTCTTTTGGTCTTTGTTGCTTTAAAGTCTGTTTTATCAGAGATGAGGATTGCAACTCCTGCTTTCTTTTGCTCTCCATTTGCTTGGTAAATCTTCCTCCATCCCTTTATTTTGAGCCTTTGTGTATCCTTGCATGTGAGATGGGTTTCCTGGATACAGCACACTGCTGGGTTTTGGCTTTTTATCCAATTTGCCAGTCTGTGTCTTTTGATTGGTGCATTTAGTCCATTTACATTTAGGGTTAATATTGTTATGTGTGAATTTGATCCTGCCATTTTGATGCTAGCTGGCTGTTTTGCCCGTTAGTTGTTGTAGATTCTTCATTATGTTGATGCTCTTTAGCATTTAGTGTGATTTTGGAATGGCTGGTACTGGTTGTTCCTTTCTATGTGTAGTGCCTCTTTCAGGAACTCTTGTAAAGCAGGCCTGGTGGTGACAAAGTATCTGAGTACTTGCTTGTTCACAAAGGATTTTATTTTTCCTTCACTTCTGAAGCTCAGTTTGGCTAGATATGAAATTCTGGGTTGAAAGTTCTTTTCTTTAAGGATGTTGAATATTGGCCCCCACTCTCTTCTGGCTTGTAGAGTTTCTGCCGAGAGATCTGCTGTGAGTCTGATGGGCTTCCCTTTGTGGGTGACCTGACCTTTCTCCCTGGCTGCCCTTAGTATTTTCTCCTTTATTTCAACTTTGTTGAATCTGACAATTATGTGCCTTGGGGTTGCTGTTCTTGTGGAATATCTTTGTGGTGTTCTCTATATTTCCTGCAATTGAGTGTTGGCCTGTCTTTCTAGGTGGGGGAAATTTTTCTGGATAATGTCCTGAAGAGTGTTTTCCAGCTTGTATTCATTCTCTTCGTCACATTCTGGTATGCCTATCAAACGTAGGTTAGGTCTCTTCACATAGTCCCACATTTCTTGGAGACTTTGTTCATTCCTTTTTGCGCTTTTTTCTCTGATCTTGGTTTCTCCTTTTATTTCATTGAGTTGATCTTCGACTTCTGATATTTCTTCCGCTTGGTCAATTCGGCTATTGAAACTTGTGCATGCTTCGCGAAGTTCTCGTATTGTGTTTTTCAGCTCCTTTAATTCATTCATATTCCTCTCTAAGGTATCCATTCTTGTTATCATTTCCTCAAATCTTTTTTCAAGTTCCTTAGTTTCTTTGCATTGATTTAAAACATGTTCTTTTAGCTCACAAAAGTTTCTCATTATCCACCTTCTGAAGTCTAATTCCGTCATTTCGTCATACTCATTCTCCATCCAGCTTTGTTCCCTTGCTGGTGAGGAGTTTTGGTCCTTTCTAGGTGGCGAGGTGTTCTGGTTTCGGGTGTTTTCCTCCTTTTTGCGCTGGTTTCTTCCCATCTTTGTGGATTTATCCACCTGTCGTCTGTGTAGTTGCTGACTTTTCGATTGGGTCTCTGAGTGGACACCCAGATTGTTGATGATGAAATATTTCTGTTACTTGGTTTTCCTTCTACCAGTCTAGCTCCTTCGCTGTATGACTGCTGAGGTCCACTCCAGGCCCTGCTTCTCTGGGGTACACCTATAGCAGCTGTGGAACACTGAGGGATGCTACCAGTTTCTTTTTCTGCTATCTTTGTCCCAGAATGATGCCTGCCAAATGTCAGTCTTTTGGATATAGAGGGGTCAGGGAGCTGCTTGAGGAGACAGTCTGTACTTTGAAGGAGCTCAATTGCTGAGCTGTGAGCTCTGTTGTTCATTCAGGGCTGTTAGGCTGCTATGTTTAATTCTGCTGCAACATAACTCATAAATAAACCCTTTTCTTTTTCTCAGATGCTCTGTCTGGGGGGGGTTGGGGCTTTCCTTGTGAGTGTCCACCTCGCTGTCCTGCCCAGCTAGGAGGAAGTCTAGTTACTTTTTGCCTGCCGAGGCTCCGCCTTGTTGGTGTGAGGTTCACCCTGTTGCTGCAGGCTCTGCCCTTCTGCTGCAGTCTCCACCTTGTTGCCATGGGCTGCGCCCTGCGGCGGAGCCTCTCTGTTGTACCGGGTTGCCTCGGCAATGGCAGGCTGCGTCAGCAATGGGCGTGTACCTCAGTAGGGGCTGATTGCCTCGGTAATGGTGGATGCCCCTCCCCCATGGACCTAGCTGTGCTTTAAGAAAACCTCCTCACTGGGAGCGTTTGGAATCGCCGTTTTGTTTGTTGCACTGTGCTACCCCAAACGCTGTGTCCCTGGGATTTCCTGGGCTGGCTCACTGTCCAAGTCCTGTTCAGTCTCAAGTTAAGCCCTCTCAGGTCTCAGTTTGCCAGTTCAACAGGGCACCCATAACAGTGCGCTTTTGTATGGAGTGCTGTGGAGTGCCTCTGCACTCCAGCGCGGGCCACAGCCGCACCGGCTGCCAGCTATACCAGCCTAGGCCTCTGCCTGGCGTCCCGCATCTCTTTTATACCTGGGAATTTCGCTGTTCTGTGGGCAACTAAGATCCATCTGGAAATGCATCCCCGACTCACCCTCTCCATGCATCCAGCAAGAGCTTCAATCCTGGGTTGTTCTCACAGCGCCATCTTGAGTCCTCCCTGCTTTTTGTGGTCTTTTAGCAATTTTGTTGCAAAGTGGGTGATACCATTTAAAAATATATATGTATTTATCTGCATAAATTTCATAGCTAGGAATATTATACCCAGGAGGCTTTGTCATGAGGCATCTTTATAACCTCTAAGTAATAATTTTCTTTTAATTATATGGGAAAGAGAAAAAATCTTTATGGTTGGGCTGGATGAAAAGATGCTGTACACATAATAACCCAGGAGGCAAAGTCCCTTATTTTGCCAGTTGTTTAGACATCTGGATAGCCATCCTTGATTTGGAGGATCTGAACTAATTCTAGCCCTCAAAACTGGCTCTTAGAATCTCATGGACCTCCTCTTCCAGGATAGTCCTCGGCCTACAGGGAGGGTTCTTGTATAATTTTAGCAGCAGTACATTTGCAGTAAAAAGCAAATTGGGATCAGTGGGTTTCCAAATGAGGAAAATTCACAGGCTTTGTTGTATCATCTCTAGTCTTTAGAATATCATAATTCTAGTTTTCTCAGAAGAAGTAACACAATGAGAGATAAAAATATTAATAATTTGACAGTTAAAAGATAATGCACCTGTAATTCCAGCACTTTGGGAGGCTGAGGCAAGTGGATCACAAGGTCAATAATTGCGACCATCCTGGCCAACATGGTGACACCCCATCTCTACTAAAAATACAAAAATTAGCTGGGCATGGTGGTGTGCACTTATAGTCCCAGCTACTTGGGAGGCTGAGGCAGGAGAATCACTTGATCCCAGGAGGCAGAGGTTGCAGTGAGCCAAGATCACGCCACTGCATTCCAGCCTCATGACAAAGCGAGACTCCATCTAAAAAAAATAATAATAATAATGCATGTGTCAGAACAGAGAAAAGAATTTATTGCATTAGGGGTCCAACTAAAAACATGAAGAAAATTATAACCTCATGCTCTATAGATGATTATTGTAGCCAAGAAATAATACATTATTCCATCTGCACTCAAAAGTCTGTGCTGGAATCTAGTAATAGGTGTTATTGTTTTCCTTTGAAACAATTTCCCTTTCTAGCTCTCATTTTCTACTAAAGAGAAATAGTAAGACCTATTTGTGTGCAAAGTAAGTTTTTGGTTTATTATACTTGGCTTGATTATCCACATAAAGTGTAGCAAGAATGGATTGGCCATATAGGCTCTTTTCAAGTTGGCTTTGCTGGAACTTTACCTGAAAATGTGTTATTACAGTCAAACCCTTGGTAAAATAACCAGTGTCTCAAATTGTGACTTGTTTCAGAAGAAGGGACTCTTACTAAACTTATCTAAATAAGTATATTGTCATAAAATCAAAATATTTATGAATAGGTTTTGGATTTTGGAATTTAGAGTATGATCCATCATCTAGATTCCACTGGTTTCTTTTTCCTTTAGTGACTAAATACAACTCTGCTGCAACTCCATACCATGGGTGACCACCTGGCTAGTAGTCAAAGTTTCTTATTTCTATGCTTTTATTTCTCTTTATGCATTAGTTTTATTTATATAATTTTTCTTTTATTTTAAAGCAATTCTTAAATAGTTTCTAAATGAGAAAAATTACATTTTCTTTAGCAAAACTACATATTCATGGCTTTATAAACTTAGCAAAAACACATTTTTTTTCCTACTCTTCTGTTAGCAACCCTAATTCCCATAGGAAAATCTAGTATTAGTTAATTTAACACAGGCTGTCTTTAAGAAGATTTTAAACTACTGGAGAGAACTGAGATTAAATTTAACAAGTTAATCTTACCAAAGATTACTAGTCATATGAACCAAAAAGCATCTGAGCTAGATTCTGTTAATCTGAGAAGTGCTTACTTTTTTTTCAAGCTTTTTCATATAATGGGTAGTGAAATAGCACTTCCACATGACATATATAAATATATAGACAAAACAAACACACAGACAGAGGCAGGTCCTATACGAGTTTTCATTTGCCAGTTAACAAAAATCTTCACTTACTTTACACTATTAATTTAAAAAAATGACACAGGAGCCAATAAAAGTTGGAAAAAGTTACTATCCCAGGCCTTCTAAAAGGGAGAAAGAGCTGAAGCAGCAGGTTACAGCAGAAGTTGAACTTCTGAGATATCAATCCAAAGAATTTTAAAAAGAAAGAGATTATAGATTTTAAAAATTAAAAGCTTCTTGCAAGTTCACTGAGTAAATCAAATTGTAAGAATATCTAATTCTAATCAATTATTTAGTTTTGTATTAGTGTTCTTTTAATGTCAGTTCAATTTTTAAAAAGACTGTAATTTCCTTTAACTATAGCCAACTTAACCATATAACATTTCAATAAATTCCATCTTTCAATGAGCCTTATTATGATTTACACAGACCTTTTGTGTAAGTCATAATAAGGCTCATTGAAAGAAGGAATTTATAAAAATGTGCTTGAACTTTCTGGTTTGTTCTAAACATCTCTCTTTCCTTAAACAACCAGTCATTTTATTTTAGGACAAAATTTACTATGTGATTATTTCTCATAACCTTTCTTACCAAAAATATATCTTTATATTTATAACCTTCTTTACCTCCCTTACTTCCTGTTTCCTTTTACCTTGCTTTGTAAATAACCTTTGAATTAGACACAAACACATTTTCTTTTTTAGAAAAATGTTTTTCATAAGGTTTCTTAATGACCTTATGAAAAATGACCAGTCATTAAGTAAATATCTGTTATTTAATTTAATATAGCTTTAGATTTCAAATTGTATGGCAAGTTTACTTATAAGCATTTATTTCATTACATTTATCAGATTAATTTATTAATTTTTTAAAATAGTTAATCCACATTATTGATGAAAACTGTCATAGTCATTATTTAAAGATTTTTCCTTGCTAACTGTTTTAATAGCCTGTGAATTTTAGGTGTTTACCTAAATAAGAACATTAAGGTTAAATATATGGGCATTTTACCAATAACTCAGGATTTAGATGTTTTAATTAAACAAACAATATTAAATATATTATTTATCAAAAATTTCACAAAGATCATTCTGTTTTGGGCTGGGTTTATAGTTTTATAGCCCTTGTGGCAAAATTTGACAACTTACAGTATTTGGCAAAAATAAGTAGAAAACCACTTGATCAGATAAAAACAAAAATACTGACAGTTCTTAAGACATTTCTAGTACTACTTTACCAATATTTTAAAACCAGGCTATTTATTAAATATTTTACTTCAGTCACATGAACTTGAAAAGCATTTGGGCTTATTTTTTAGTTTTATAAGTATTCTTTATAAGTATTCTTTAAGCCGTTTTGGCATGTTGTGGCTAATCACATAACAAAATACACGAATGTACACACATATGTGCTCATACAAACTGAGATCCTATAGCTTTTACTTTAGCACTCTAGGCCTGGGATAATAATACAAATTCAACGGTTTACAAAAACAATAAAAAATAAAAGTAAAAAGTTGCATCCAAATAGTGGGTTTTATCTCAGTAGAAAAGTAACAGCAGATTTAAAGCAGACAGAAAAGAAAATAGAGAAACAGACAACTTAGGAACTCTATAGTTGCAGGTCAACCTCTGGGCTCTGAATTTTTCCTTGATGTAATTTGTCCATTAGTTTAAAATGTGCACATAAAAGACTGTAACATGCAACTATCCATAGTACTAGAGAACCTGGCATACCCTAGACCTTTTCTGTTTTACACCTACACTTGCAAGTAGAGGCACCATAAAATCAATGAGATGCCCAGAAGGGGTCCTTCTCCTTGTCTTTTCTCATTCTGAGATGGCTTGTTTCCCACATTTTTTTCTTAAAAGGAGAAACTGAGCTGTAGTCTAGGGTTTAGTATAGTGGAGAGAAGTGCGCTCATTGTCAGTAGGACTCCACAGTGTGTCACCACTGAGTCATTTCTGCCCTCTTTCTCTCTATAAAGGACTAGCACCTTTAAGAGTGTTCAAAGTACAGAGTGACCAGCTCTTATATGTGTTTCCTGGAAAAGCCTTTTAAAACTAATTTTGTTGGGGGTTCCCTGTAGGGCCACAGCACATTGTGGGGAGGTCAACCCCCTAGACAATCCCACTTGGTCACCCAGGGGCACGTTTTGGGTGGGAAGAGCAAAAGGCCCTTTTTCTTCAGAGCTGAGGAACTCAGTCTCTCATTTATCTACAAGAATGACAGGTCAGTTCGTTAAACAAATGTACAGACATGCCAATCATGATAATTTTGAGAGAAAGGCAATGGAGAAGACCCTTTAGACTATACCACCAAACCAGACTTAGGATTTTAACAACTTCTTAATAGGGAAAAAAAACAGCTAAGACCACTTTGTATGAACTGTCCTCAGCCACCCCTAATGTTGTAGCTCTTGTCCTCCTTCACACACACCAAGGTCAAATCTTCTCACAGTACAAGATTGTCTCTGATACCCCCCTCAAAGCCAAAGAGGTCAGTTAATGCAATATAAGAAAGCGGGGCTGTGGACCTAAGAAGAATCTGCCCATGACTCTTGAAACTCCGCAAAGAAAACAGAACACACCCAAAGGCTGAGAAAAATTTATTCTTTGTTCTTTAAGGAATCTTATTCATTAGAAGCCTTCTCTAGAATTTTTTTTTCACTTGATACTGAAGATGGCCAAGAGTGAAGGAGGAATAGGGTAAAAGAAAAGTAAATGAAAGAGCATTTTTTTTTGAAGAAAGGAAATGAACAGAGAAGCCAATAGAATGTTTTTATTTTTCATTTGCAAGGAATTTTAGCCAATTCAAAGGCCTTGTTCTCCATAATTTGGAATTCCTAATCAGATTTGACCACATTGGATAGTGTTGGTCAAACTGAAAGGAAGATCAGAATAGCAAAAACAAAACAAAATAAAACCAAAAAACAAAAACAACAAAATACACACACACACACACACACACACACACCCCAAACAAGCAAACAGAGATTACTGAGTGCTCTAACAGTAAGGAGAAATTAAAACTAGCTAGTTGTCAATTTTAACTTTTAGTTATTTAGGAGAATTTTTGAGACAAAAACCCCAATTCAACTACTTACCTAGGAATAGGGCCCAAGTTCAAGACTGTTCTCTACCATCTTAGAAGCGGGTGGGGGGAACCCCTCAAATTTACCTTCCCTGTTGGAAGTGAGCTGAAACTCCAGAAAGCAGTTGCCTGCTCTCCATTGCCATGGAAGCAGGAAAAAGCTCCTTCTTTGTCATAAGTAAGTAAAACTCTAGAAAAGGCGATGTAGAGCTAAATAAACCCTAAATCTCAACCAGATTTTGGGATTGGGGAGTCTATGGAGAAGGGAGCTCCCAGGCTTCAGAAAATTGTCCTATTGGTTTGAGCAATAAAGATAGCTCAAGCTATTGCCATGCTCTAACAGGAGATTTTTTTAAAATTGCATTTTAGGTTTTGGGGTACATGTGAAGAACATGCAAGATAGTTGCATAGGTACACATGTGGCAGTATGATATGCTGCCTTCCTCCCCTTCACCTATATCTGGCATTTCTCCCCATGCTATCTCTCCCCAACTCCCTACCCTCCACTGTCCCTTCCCTATTCCCCATAATGGACCCCAGTGTGTAGTGCTCCCCTCGAGATTTGTTAAAGGTCAGGGGCACCTTTACTCAGAATCCCTTTGTGGTTGCCAATTTGTAAACTAAAAGTATCTGAGACAGGTCTCAATCAGTTTAGAAAGTTTATTTTGCCAAGATTAAGGATGAGCTCGTGACACAGCTTCAGGAGGTTCTGATGACATGTACCAAGGTGGTTAGGGTACAGCTTGGTTTTAAACATTTTAGAGAGATATGAAACATCCATCAATACATGTAAGATGTATATTGGTTTGGTCCAAATGGCCAGACGACTCAAAGCAGGGGCTTCCAGATCATAGGAAGATTTAAGGATTTTCTGATTCATAATTGATTGAAATAATTATTATGAATAATAAGGTCTGATGCCTGTAAATTCCAACTACTCAGGAGGCTGAGGCAGGAGAATCACTTGAACTTGGGAGGCAGAGGTCGCAGTGAGCCAAGATCCCACCACATTGCACTCCAGCCTGGGCAACAGAATGAGACATTGTCAGAAAAAAAAAATAAATAAATAAAAAGGAATACCAAGGAATGCCTGGGTTATGATAAGAGATTGTGGAGACCAAGAGTTTATCATGTAGATAAAACCTCCAGGTAGCAGGCTTCAGAGAGAATAAATTGTAAATGTTTCTTATAAGACTTAAAGAATCTCTTCTATCAGTCATTCCCAAAGGGAAGAGGTTACAATGAAGCATGTCTAGCTCTTCCCTTTCCCATCATGGCCTGAAGAAGTTTTTCAGATTAACTTTGGGATGCCTTTGCCAGGAAGAGGGGTCCATTTAGATATTTGGGCAGCTTAAAATTTTATTTTTGGTTTGCAAAGCCATCCATTGAATTCCTAATATTAATTATTTTATTTTCAGTTTTAATTTAAATATTTTAAATAGTTTCATGTTTCTGCCAAATTCACCTTCTTGTTTTTAATTTCCTGAACATGTTAATCATAAAGATTTTGAAATTCATATCTGGAAATTCTATACTTTAATCTTGTTTCTGTTTTGTTGTATATTTCCTTTCTCTTATTTTTCACATAAATATTATCTTTTTACATGTGTAATAGTTTTTGTCCAATATTCTCTTCATGAAAAATTTATAGAAATAATTTGAGAATCTTAGAGGGATTCTCTTTCTCCAGAAATCATCTACATCTGCTTCTGGCAGGCAGCTGAGTTGGTGGTGGATCACCTTAATTCAACGAGGTGTGGAAATGACTCAAACTTGAGTGTTCCTCCTTGTGAGGGTCAGTTTATAGTTCTTTGGATC
Source organism: Callithrix jacchus (assembly GCF_049354715.1). Lineage (NCBI taxonomy): Eukaryota > Metazoa > Chordata > Mammalia > Primates > Cebidae > Callithrix > Callithrix jacchus. Next base: position 97,741,918 of record NC_133514.1, read on the forward strand.
CCAAATAAATACCTGTAATCTTTACCATAACCCCCTCCTCTTGCATGCAGAATTTAGAATAGAAGTCCCATGAGGACAGGAATCTTTGCAATTTTATTTGTTGCTCAAAATTCCGGTCAGGACCTGGAAGATATAGGCATCCAATAAATATTTATTTAATTAATAAATTGATGAAGAAATAAGATACAAATTATAGTGACCAAGGGATAGCAATTCATATAACAAACCAATGTAATTAAAAATCTGACAATACCTAATTTTTAGCAAGTAGGTGTAAAACTGAGACCATCTCTGTGAGAGTGTACACAGGTAGTTTTAGTGATCAATTTGGCAAAGCATGGCAATTGAAGATGCACATACACTTTGATCTAGGAAAACCATTCTTAGATATATACTTTAGAAACATGTATATTCATTCAATGTAAAATTCTTTCTGTTTGTATATTTGAAATACTTCTTTATTTTTTTAAGACACCATGGTTGGGACATAGTAAGTATATAAATAAGGGAACAATGAAGCTTGAGAGGGGAGCAGGGGTTACCTCCACTTAAGGTCTTACAGGTCATTCTAAGTTTTAGTGATTTCCCCTCTGAAGAGGAAGTATCATTGAGGTGTTCTGAGCAGGACAGTGACATATCTGCTTTCATTTTAGATAAACAGTGGGATGCTGTGTGGAAAGGGATTGGGGGATTATAGAAATGGGAATAGGGAGGACAGTTGGGAGAGTTTTGCAATGGATTTGGTAGGAAGGGAGGGTGGGTTGGGTGAAAAGACTCAAGATAGTGCCTAATACATTATGAGTGATCAATACCATGAATATTGCTCTTATTGCTCAGATGATCCAGGGATACACAGTCATTTGTCCCTTACTGAGAATGGAATGCCAATCCTCAATATTTTATTCACATACAATGACCATGCTGTTTTCTTGACATTACATCTTATCTCTTCCAGATTTAGAATCAAAGTTCTCTTAATCTGCTTTCTCACTTTGTACATTGATCTCATTTATCTACATTTTCACAAAGGCCTCTCTGTATACCTGGCCCTATCTTAATAATTGCCTTCAATCTTAGAGCTCCTCTGCTTTGTCTTAACTGCTCTCATCTTCTCCAAAGCCCTTCTTCCTCCTCTTTTCCAACCTGTGTGCATCATAAACTTTAAGATCAGATTGTCTTCTCCATGCTGTGACCAGCTGCTTTCCTCTGAGATTATTTTCTTTGCTTTCTTACACGTTGAAAATCATCACTCCAAGTATGTTTATTTCCAGCTCCTGCCTGAGCCTCTCTCAGCTCCTCATAGCTGAATCCACCAAACCCCATCACCTGTAACCTCTATCTTGCCCCAGTGTCTACCGTAGTCCCAGACAGAACTGGGTCAGTGAAAACAATCATATTAGTGCTCCTGCCCCTTATCTTCTGCTGTTGGGTGGGGGTGCTTCATACTAGTCTTCTGCCACCTTCAACTCAGATTAGGCAGCACATTCCATATGCTCACCTCCACTGTGACAGCACAGTCGTGCCCTGACATTCTGCTCAAAACTTTCCTTGCTGTGGCCCTGAGTAGGGGCTGAATGTCCCAATGCTGATTCCTGCAGTCCCACTGTGGTTGTAGGGTTACAGCTGTTCCCAGCTCCCACAGGACCTCAGATTGGACAACTCCATCATGGCCCTGCAGCTTATAAGCCCTTTACTGAGAGCTAGTTTGTAGACTCTGATAATTAGAGGATCCCTTTTGCATTGCTGATGAATATCTGGTTGATTCCCACTCATTTCCCAATAGTGCTGATAGCCTTACTTTGTTCTTTTCAGGCCTCACCCCTGGAGATTGGGTCTTTTCCATGAACTTTACCTCCAAAGGCTAAAGACCTGCTGACTGCTGCAGGCCTTGACTAAGACTGTAAGACCTGCAGGGTCTTACACCCTGTGAGAGATTCTTGTACCCAGTGAGAGGATGGGCTTCTCCAATGGGGATGCCTTAGTGCTGATCATCTGTTTAAATCTGGGTTAGAGTTTGGAGCATTTGCATGGCTAGGAAGCCTGACATTTTCAATTAGATTTGCTAAGCCATTGCTACTACTTAAAGCTTGGACTCCTGCATCTATTGTCCCATGGATGTTCCATTTCCAGCCCTCAACGCTACCTCTGTTTTGGTGTCCTGTCTTGTAATAGTAACATGTAGGCCTTCCTGATGCATTTGAAGATAAGTCATCAATATTTTTGTTTTTCATTTTCAATGCTTTTGTTTGGTCCCTTTGAAGAATTCACTTCTAAATATCTTTCACTTCTAATTTACTTTTCCCATCTCCCCTGCTATACTTTTCAAATGTCAGCTTTATTGAGATATAATTCACATATCATAAAATTTGCCAGTTTACAGTGTACACTTTTTCTTCTCCTATTATTCTTAACAAAGGTATACAATAATTATAGGACGACCTCAATTAAATGATCGGTGGATGTGTGAGGCAACCTCAGATACACACTAAACTTAGCTTGGGAGTCACTGAGTGTTTTTTTAACAGTTGATGTCTCATAAAGACATGGGGATACTAATCTTTCCTTCTTAGAAGGGTTATAATAATTAAATTATAATCAGAGAACACACATCTCTTTATAGTGAATTTATTCATTCTGAGTGAAGGAGTAAAAGACAATATTCTATTGATAAAGACACATTTGACATTTTTAATCTAATATAATATGGATTAGAAAAAATACTTATATGGGTCAAACCATACTTTTCAGCTGCCTGTTTCCATTTTGAGTAGTACTAATTATTATTATCACAATTGTAATCCTACTGGCAAACTGAAAGTGTGGGAAAATGCTGCCTGCTCGGGTATTAACACTCATTTAGGAGGCTGCAGGGACATTTTGCAACAACAGATGGTGCTTCCCCATTGAAAATAACTTAAGTAAGAGCCAAATCGTAATTTTTATTTTTAAAGAAGTTTTCTTTTTATATTGAGTAATGGGGAGCATGATTCTGGTGTTAAAATAATTAAAAACCATTTAGAATAATTTTTAAAGTTTCAACATTTATTTTAGTTATGGGGGGATTCACAAGTAGGTTTGTGACATAGGAATACGTCACAATGCTCAGGTTTGGAGTATGGATCCCATTACCCAGGTAGTGGGCATAGCACCTGATAAGTAGTTTTAAAACCCACACCCCTACCTCTACCATATAGTAGTCCACTGTGTTTATTGTTTCATATTTATGTCCATGTGTGCTTAATGTTAGCTCCCACTTAGAGTGAAAAAATGTGGCATTTGGTTTTCTGTTCCTGCATTAATTTGATCTAGCTCCATCCATGTTGCAGCAAAGAATATGATTTCATTATTTTTATGGCTGCATAATATTCAATGTGTATATGGAACACATTTTTTTATCCAGTCTACCATTAATGGACACCTGGGTTGATTCCAAATATTTACTATTGTAAATAATGCAGCAATGAACATATGAGGGCATGTGTAGAAGAATAATTTGATTTATTTTGTGTATCTCTCTATAAAACAGAACATGGGCAATAGGTTTAAGTTACTGAGATGACTTTGACTCAACATAGAGAAGAATGGTCTAGTAGTGTAAGTCAACTCAGGAGAAAATGTTGCACCCTAGATTGTAAATTGACATAGAGTCTGGAAAACAGAGTTCACTTTTGTTCATTGGAGTTTGATCATATTTCTAGTATGCTTTTATGTAAAATGTAATTGCATACTTTTTTTAAAGCAGAGTATTATCCATAATAAAATACAACTACTTTGAGAGGCTGAGAAGGGCAGATCACTTGAGCTCAGGAGTTTGAGACCAGCCTGGGCAACATGGTGAAACCCTGTCTCTACAAAAAATTAGTTAAGCTTGGTGGTGTATGCCTGTGGTCTCAGCTACTCAGGAGGCTGAGATGGGAGGACTGCTTGAATCCAGGACGTTGAGGCTGCAGCGAGTGTGATCATGCCAACTGTATTCCAGCCTGGGCGAGAGTAAGATCATGCCGTAAGGAAAAAACACAACTACTGTTACTTAAAGGAAGTTTCAAATTTATAATCAAAAGTCAATGATTATATGTATTACCAACTGCATTAAGACTAGAATGTAAGCTGCAATAACAGAAGTACTTATCTATTTTATGTTTTGCTTTGTAGATCACTATTTTCCAAAAAAGTTTGACTTGTATTACATTTTTAATAAACATTTCTAAATAAATGAAGAAAAGACACTATTCTACCATGAAAAACGCATTTGGCATTTTTAATCATCATTCATAAGGGTCAAAACATATTTTTCAGCTGCTTGTTTCCATTCTGAGTATTACTATTACAAGATACTATCTAATATATTTTTCATTAATTTTAATCTATTGAAAGGATAATCTGTCACTGGTATTGGAAACTGAGGAAAATAAAGAACCACTCTTATTTTCATGGTAATTACGTAAGAGAATATGTAAAATTTTCTTTTATTTTTTACTTCTACATTTAGTGATTTTATGCAAAGCACTCATTGAATTAATACCAATCTGAGGTTTTGATATTTTTTTGCACCTCTGTGTATTTTTGTAACAACTTTTTATACATTAAATAATTGAATAAGACTGGAAAGGTAATTATCACTAACTGCACTATATATTAAAACCTTTTGCCTGCTTGTTATTATGTCACTCAAACAGTTTAAGGAACTAAGATAATCTCTTTGCCTAATTATTGTCAAAAATCAGAGAACTGGAGCTGTCATATTGGTCTCAACCAATGAAGGAACTAAGTTGTTTTAATTATCAACAGACCATAGTTAAATTTCAGCCAAGGAGTTTGTGTGTGTAGGGGTCAAAATATGAAACAAATTGACATAGCATTAATAGATGAACCTAACAGAGACCACCAAGTTTCTTTGGAAAAAGTATGGCCAAATATCAAAGCACTTTCACTACTTTACTAACTAATCAATGTTTCCAAATTCTTTTGGTGGAAAAAAAAAAAAGCAGAGCAGAAGGATATAACTGTGAAGATGGTGGAATATGCAACTGCAAGTGGCATCATTTTCACAATCTAAGGTGCATAAAATATCTAAGGTGTACTTTTGCCCCTGGTATTGGGCGAACTGACAATCCTGGACTTACCCATACATTCTTTGCACATCATATTAATCCCGGTGTTCTATTCTGAATAATGTATGAATACCTGCATAAGACATATTCTTTGACAATGTAGAAATCAGATGGATTTCGCAGTAATATATTTTATTTGGTACCTTGTAATTGAGTCTTGTGACTGTGTAATCAATTAGGCATATTGAAATTGGAACATGCCAGTTATTGTACAAGCATCAGAAATAATTTATTCATCTGTAGGCTATCAAAATAAGGTATAAATGTAAATGAAAGCTTGTTAAATTTTATCTATGCTATGGTTATGGTGCTCCAGGGCCAAATTAAGATAGTGTCTCCTCCCTGCCATAATATGGTAGCATATTACTAAGAATGTAATTCAGCTGTCATAAAAGTCTAAGGTGCTGCAGTAATTCTTCTTTACGAAGGTTTTAGAGGTCCAAGTTTCTTTCACTTTGCTACTCTGTGATTCACAGGATGTTGCCTTGATCTCTTGAGTTGACTTACACTGCTAGATCATTCTTCTCTATGTTGAGTCAAAGTCAACCCGTAAAGGGTAAGTAAGCTGATTGTCATACAACGCATTAACCATCCTGTCTCAGGAATGACACATCGTAAAGGATGGCGTCCTTCCTCCCCAGCCCTCTCCTGCTTTGATTATAGCCTCTGTCCTCTGTTTGGCTGAACTCAAATTTCTTCATCTGTCTTAATCCCATCTCTCTCATAACAGTGCCTTATTATTTTTTATAGATGAACCATCTAATTTATAATGCACATAGATGTATCCCTTCCTTATTCCCTGTAACAGAGCATGAAGGCATTGAGGCAACATAACACACAAAGCATGTTGATCAACTGCAAAAGACTTGGTCTTTCTTAGTTTTACCTTGAGCTTGGACTCTGGTATTCTGTTAGGGCATTGAATTATTACTAATACAGAATGTGTCTTTGCATGGGAGGTTTTAAATGGTAGTTGCAGTTTCAAGAACTCCAGGATGAGCAGGATAACATTGGATGATAGAACTTTCTGAACTGTTTTGTGGAAAGTCTCCACACCACTTTTGGTCTCACTAATTTTATTTCTAAAATAACTGGTGGGTGTTGCTCTTGGTAAGCAATTGGTTTTCTTTTAGCTCTGACCAGCTATGACCATTTGTTTCTATACCTAATAGAAGACCTGTTGTGGTATATCTTCATAAGGTGTACCTATGCTTGAAATATGGGGATATCTAATAAATATGCATTGTATGATGATAATGAATGATAGATGATCTTGCTTCATAACATTAATGAAGTATATGAAATAATAAAGTCTAGTGACCTGACTGGATTTAATTACTTTGAGAGCTAATTTTATTTAAAGACTATTTCTATTCATTAAATAGAATAGAAAATTTGATTTAATCAGTACAAGTCTTATTTTAAATATTGATCTACTAATTTATTACATATCACAAGATGGTTTAAAAATTTTAGAATAATTTTACTTAAAAAATTCAACATAGTAACTTCCTTTTCTTTCCATTTGTGCCACTGTTTTGTTCCTGTAGACACTCCAGAGTCCAAACAACCATGAAGCTTATAGTTGAGCAAGTCAGTTTCTACTGCTGTCACTAGAGTGGCTTATACCAATATCAGTGCTGTCTGCATCAACCCAGAAACCCCTGAACCCTCAGAATTCCCGGAAAGACTATTCCAGCAGGGTCAAATAATGTTTTTGAGAATACTGGTTGCTTCTCTAGTGCTACTTCTGTGGCAGTACTCTTGGTTCAGTATTTACTGAATGGGTATATGTATTTGATAATATAGGTATTATATATTAGAAATGAGATACATAGAAAGTATATTTCTACATAATGAAGTGTATGTATGTATATATACATATGTATAGACATATATGTGTGTGTGCATATAGGTGTGCATATATATTATCTAATATCCAATACACACACACACACACACACACACACACACATTTCATATATATATGGAATGGGCAGGTAAACTAAGCTCAAGTAACATGATGGAGGTGTCAATGTGCTCCAAGACTCAAGGGCTCTTCTCTCTAGTAACCTGCCTCTTTCTTACTCCAATCCCAGTCCAGCCTCTGAGTCAGCCTGACTGTCCTTCCTCTACCCCTCTGGGGTCTGACTTCTCTCTCTTTCTCTCTCTCTCTCTATATATATATATAATTGTACTGTAGGTTCTGGGGTACATGAGCAGAACATGCAGGATTGTTGCATAGGTACATACATAGCAATGGGGTTTGCTGCCTCCATCCCCCCATCACCTATACCTGGCATGCTATCCCTCCCATGCTATCCCTCCCCAACCTCCCTACCCCCTGCCGTCCCTCCCCTAGTCCCCACCAACAGACCCAAATGTGTGATGCTCCCCTCCCTGTGTCCATGTGTTCTCATTGTTCAACACTCGCCTCAGAGTGAGAACATGTGGTGTTTTATTTTCTGTTCTTGTGTCAGTTTGTTGAGAATGGTGGTTTACAGATTCATCCATGTCCCTACAAAGGACATGAACTCATCGTTTTTTATGGATGCACAGTATTCCATGGTGTATATGTGCCACATTTTCCTTGTACAGTCTAGCATCAATGGGCATCTGGGTTGGTTCCAGGTATTTGCAATTGTAAACAGTGCAGCTGTGAACATACATGGCATGTGTCTTTATAATAGAACGATTCATAATCCTTTGGATATATACCCAGTAATAGGACTGCTGGGTCAAATGGAATTTCTATTTCTAGGTCCTTGAGAAATCACCACACTGTCTTCCACAATGGTTGAACTAATTTACACTCCCACCAACAGTGTAAATGTGGAGAAAAAGTGTTCCTATTTCTCCACGTCTTCTCAAGCATCTGTTGTGTCCAGATTTTTTGATGATCACCATTCTAACTGGCGTGAGATGGTATCTCAATGTGGTTTTGATTTGCATTTCTCTAATGACCAGTGATGATGAGCATTTTTTCATATGTTTGTTGGCCTCATATATGTCTTCTTTTGAAAAGTGTCTGTTCATGTCTTTCGCCCACTTTTAAATGGGTTTGTTTGTTTGTTTGTTTTCTTATAAATCTGTTTTAGTTTTTTTAGATTCTGGATATTATCCCTTTGTCAGATGGGTAGATTGCAAATTTTTTTTCCCACTCTGTTGATTGCAGGTTCACTCTAATGATTGTTTCTTTTGCTGTACAGAAGCTCTGAAGTTTAATTAGATTCCATTTGTCTATTTTGACTTCTTTTTTAAAAAAACTTTTTATTATGGGAAATTTAAGACATACAGAAAAGTTAGAGCACATAGTATAAAATAACCTCGTATTTATATTGCTTAGCTTCAACAAGTATCAACATTTTTCCAAATGTGTTTCATTTGTCCTCTTTCATTCCCTTTAGGTCCTTTGGCTTGCAGGTAACTCAGCATACTTCTCTACCTGATAAGGACATTTTAAATAACATCGCCACCTTTCTATTACCATACTTATTAAAATTAACAGTAACTCCTTAAGATTACCTAATAGCCAGTCCTTATTTCAATTGCCCCTATTATCCCCCAAATGATAATTTTTGGTTTTAATGAAGATCTAAATAAAGTCTATACATTGCTTTGATTTTTACACATCTACATATTTCTTAATCTAAAATAGTGTTTCTTCCCCTCTCTTTTTTTTAGATGCCATTGATTTGTGAAGAAACTAGGACATTGTCCATGTAGAATGTCTCACATTTAGGTTTGGGTTGGTTGTTTCTTCCTGATACTTTTTGACTTGTTACTTTATCCTCTGTATTTCCTGCAAGCCACAGGCAAAAAACATTTATAGTGATGTATTCTATATTCTACTGCGTAGAAGACATATATGAGGCCAACAAACATATGAAAAAATGCTCATCATCACTAGTCATTAGAGAAATGCGAATCAAAAGCACATTGAGATACCATCTCACACCAGTTAGATGGATGAATCTGTAAACCACTTATTTTGATGCTTAGTCTACAGATTCATGTGGTATCAGGGTGGTAACGCTATCATAAAGTTCTTCAACTCTTTCACATAAGGACTTTAGTATCTATTGATAATCTTTACCTAGGTTCACTTTTGTTTTCCCATTATGGGTTGGAAACTGGTGATTTTCTGATTATATGTTTCTCTCTATAATTATTAGATAGAGTTCTTTGATAAAGATGAACCAGCTATTTTATTACCTTGAAACACAGTCCTTAAAGGACTGCATAAATAGTTCAGTATTTCATTTTATTTTTTAATTTTCAAGGAAATGAGCTTGCTGGTGCCACAGCAATCTCCAGTGGTGAACAGCGAGGTTTTAATTTTAAGAGTCAATGTTATAATTCCTTTTTTCATGGTTTAATTTTCCCTTCTGGCCAGTTAAAGCCTGTTCAAGTTGACTCTTGTGCCTTATTGGCAAAATCCCATTAATCTTTGACAGATCACTTGCTGAAGGAAGGAACATCCTAGGAATATCATCTTGTACTTTGCACACCACAGACTTATAGTTAGGTACCTCTCTAAGGACTAAAAGCTTTCTTTTACCCTCCTGATTCTAATCTTAGCGTTTTTCTTTTTGTGTTTGTTTTGCTTTGTTTTTGGAGATGAAGTCTCACTCTGTCACCCAGGCTGGAGTTCAGTGATGCGATCTCAGTTGCAACTTGTGACTCCTGGGTTCAAGCAATTCTCATGCCTCAGCCTCCCAAGTAGCTGGGACTATGGGTGTGTGCCACCATGCCCAGATAAGTTTTGTATTTTTAGTAGAGATGGGGTTTTGTCTTGTTGGCCAGGCTAGTGTTGAACTCCTGACCTCAAGTGATCCACCTGTCTTGGCCTCCCAAAGTGCTGGAATTACAGGTGTGATAATCTTAGTGTTTTTAACTTGACTTAGAAATCTTACATTGTTTCCCTGTGTTTTTCACTTTGATTTGTTGCCCAGACTCAGATCTCCCATATTTCTGAGTTTCTGCCATGTTGCTCTATTTACTTCATGCATAGCATGATCCCTAAACCAGAACCTGGCAGAAAATTGACATTGCTTTATGGGTGAGATATTTGGCAGCTCAGTTGGATTATCATGGCTTTGAATTCACCCCTCCTCTTTTTCCTGCTATTATGGAGCATCTTCTAGAGGTGCTGAGTCCTGGTTCTTGATACAACTTTAGCAGAGCTAAGGCAGTGTGGATGGTGAAGTGAGCTTAAAGAGAAGTAAGAGGATGTGTCTCCTTATCTGCTAAAGTGAACTAAAACATTTCAATTTTAAAGCTGAAAGTTATCTTAGGTACCAGTTAATTCAACCTTTTCATTTGATAACTGGAAATATACCTACAGGAAAGTTGAACATTTTGCTAGAATTTATACTGTTGCAGAATATTCAGGAGACCAGAGAGACCAATGGGCAAAACAGGAGGATTTTATTAAGGTGGCTACTGGCTCAGCAGATTAGGATCCGAAGGCTAAGTGCTTAACAAAGACAGGGCTTGACTTTTTATACATGAAGCACACAGTGGTGCAAAAACAGGTTTGCAGGTGTAGAACAAAGACAATTTGTTAAGCAATGACAGGGATACAACTCAGCCTTCCATGTGAGTTTTGCTATGCAGCACAGATGCTTGCTATCTGTAGAGCTCAAGGATTCTAGCACGGGCCTTATCTGTTGCCTTTTGCTATAGCTCCTAGATGGTCAGAGTCTAACCTACTTAGGCCTTTCTCATGACCTTTGCTGTGTTACAGAAACTTAAGTTATCAACTATGGAGAACAAGAATACAAGAATTTATAAACTTATAAAACTTGCAAAGCAGGATCTGATCCCACAGGAGGGGGAAGGACTCAGGAAAGTTTGCTTATAGAAAAGAAGAAAAATTGAATTTCTTCTCTCCTTTCCCCCATTAATAAAACGAGTTTGTGGCTGAGATGAACTACTATCAGGCAAATTTAGAGACTTCTACCAAATATCATAGTTTTGAGACTTAAACCTAAGAATGCTTGATTTTTTTAAAAAAAGCATCATCTTTTCCCACTATCATGCTACCTATCCACTTAGTAATAACAAAAAAGATCTGTTGCAATGTCATGATAATCATCAGTACTCACATAATCACAAGCATTCTGTAACATGTGCTAAATCCCCGAGAGTGAGATAAGAACTTTACACATTTATCTCATTTAAGCTGCACAACAACCCCATGTGCCAGGTTATATTATTATCCTTATTTTACAGGTAAAGACCGCGAAAAGCAGAATTGAGGTAACTTGCTCCAGGCAACACTGTAAATGGCAGAGCTAGGTTGGAAGCCAAGTTGTTTCTGGGTCCAGATTCTATGCCATCCAACCACCATGTATTCAGCCTCTCACTTGAACAGCTTTTTAGTTCACAAAGCTGTTTCACCCACATGAGTCTTTATGCCAGTATTGTAAGTCTACTAGCACTCCTGTTACTAATTTTACAGGTGAGGACATAAGCTCAAAGAGGATAAGCAATTTTCCAAGGGAAAATAGCTAGTGGCTTGCAGAAGCTAGATTCTCCTAAGGTCTGTCTAAAAATTTTCATGCGGATGAGTCCTAATATGAGCTGAAGATTAGCAGATGAGTATGTTTTGTCTAATAATTAGAAAGCAAACCACTGGAAGATTCCTAGGGAGTATACTTAATGGAAGAATTTTGAGTTTTAATAGGCTCAGAAAGCACAAAATTTTAATCAGGAGAATTTAGGCGATTCCTTATTGACACTATAAAGTCAACAACCTACCTGTGTACTGATTTTTGAGGATTTTGGTTTTTTAGCAAGTTTTTCTTTAAAAGAAGTAGACATAAGACTGAGAAAGGATGAGAGTAATATGCAAGTTTCTTTACTGCAGTGGTAGGAAAAGCTTAAAAGATCAACTGTTGCCCAGGATAAAAGTAGAAATTTAACTTAGCATTTACTATGAAAAGAGTAAATAATAGTGACATTTACACACTTGGTGAGGAAATTACAAGTAAGTGGCAAATTATAAATAACAAGTAAAAATGAAAATTATAAAGAAGTGACAATGACCTTCATTTTTCTTGAAATGTTTGATTTCATTTTAATGTTTTTTGTTTAAATCATTTTAAGGTGACACAAAATATATCTAGTGACTGGTCCTTGTGGAAAATCTTTCTAATTTGTCTCTTATCCTGTGTAATAAGAACAGCAATTGGAGTACTCATTGTGTGCCTGGTCAGTAAAGATAGGGACAGCACTGCCTCCATTATTATCCATGTACCCCTGGATGATGGGGAATCTAGCATAATAATTCCTGGAACAACCTCATTGCCTCTCTGTTAACCTACAGTGACCACTACAACAGAACTACCTATAGCAATTGTACCTACAATGACCACAGCAGATCATTCTAAAATTTCAACCTAACTTATGACCATAAGGCCCACTACCACCATGTTACCTGAAGCTGTAGCGAACGCAATTTCAACCGAACCTACAAACATAACCCCAGTAACCTGTGCTTCAACAGAAGCTGTTACCATAATGGAAACAATCATCAGCATTTCAACAAAATTTTCCACTACACTGAATAGTACCACCATTCCAACAGAATCTATCACTTTAGTTGAGCATAATAGCACCACAACAGTTACAGCCACGTCAGCAGAAATTACACCTAAGATTACTCCGACAGACCTTACAACAATAACCACTTGAATGGAACATACAACTTCTGTAGCTACAATCATCTTAACTTCTAAACCTGCAAGGATAGCCATCCCCATTTCAAGTGAATCTATACGTATCACCTCTTCCATTTATTCTGGAACCCATTTAACTGCAGTTACTGGAAATGAACATATGTCCACAACAGAAACAGTCACTTCTATTAAATCTGAAAACATTACAATTTCTACTGAATTTACTACCATTGCAATGATAACAACCCATTCAGTTGAAATTACAACAAACACAGTTGATACTACCTTGTTAATTGAGCCTAAAAGCACTACAATTTCTATTGAACATACTGCACTTAGAGATATAATGACTACTTCAGCTGAAACTACAAACAAAACAACTTAAACTTCCACTTAGTGAACCCTCAATCATGGCACCAGCTGTCATTGAACTGAACCTAATTCACCCACCAGTTCCGCTGAGCTTACAACCATGAAAGTCACTCCCACTTTAAACTGAATCTACAAATACCATTAAATGCATAGGCACGAAAGCAAGGACCAAAACTTTAATCACATTTATAACCTCTGAAAAAAACTCAAACAAACACTCTGAAATAAACTCATCATTTTGTTCAGAAGCTACTTTCAAAATAAACAACAGCACTTAAGAATTTATAACACTACAAATAAATCTACAATGCCCATGGCTCCAACTACGTCAACTGAAGGCACATCTGCAATAGGAACCAACACTTCAGCTGAACTATCCTATTGCCATGACAGCCACAACCACTACCACTTTATCTCAACTCTTTGTAGTCAATACTTGAAGTAAACAGATAATTGACACAATTTTGAATGAGCAACTCCATCAGCTATTGCCACTTATTCAATCAAACTCATCTCTCACAATACAACCCTTTAATATTATTCATTCATGCTGTGCCATATTTGCCACTAACTCTAGTTAATTGTAATGATAATAACTAGCCTCCATGAGACAAAGCTTACAACTACCATAGTTACCACTACTTCCGATGAACCAACTGCAGTAGGTCACCATGACTATTTTAACTGAGCCTGAAAGCAACATATGCTCCACATAATACTACCATAAAAGATACAGTATCTATTTCAACTGAAGCTATGATTGCCATGGTATTCACTAAGTTTACAACAATCAGAAAACAAATGCATCAGCTGAACTAACAGCTACCACAGAAATGATGCAATAGATTTGTCTGAAGTAGTAGTGGTAATTTAATTGTGGTCATTGAAGGATCAAATAGTATTATATTTTTCAACTGAGCCCAAACCACCACAACTATAACGGTTATGTTAGGTTAATCCAGTACCATAACTGTTCCCAGCACTACTACTGTTACTCCAACTGACCTTATAATAGTAACTACTTCAATGGAACATACAACTACTGAACCCACAACCATCAACACAAACAAATACACAAACACCTGCAACAACACAAAGACTTTCTTACGGCAAAGAAACTTATTATTGCTTTTAATTTTCCTATTGTCTCACTCCCCACTATCTCTTCTATTCCTGAGCTTCTGTCTATGCCTGGATGATTCTTTAACCAACAGGAATATTTCATTGGAACTTTATTACCTTTTGAAGGACAAAAGGACAACCATTTGATTCATGGTCAATCTTCCATCACTATAATGACATAAAACCCACATTATCTTCTGCATTTGTTAAGCCATTTCATTAGAACTTAAATTTTAATTTAAAATGCTTGTCAGTTTTCTTAAAGTTTCAGATTATGTAATTTGCCTAGAAAATAAGCATATCTAAAAAGCTTTATCTAAGAAAAGTATGATAAAACCTCATAATAAAATGAATTTGATATCTGTTGGTAATATTGATGCATTTAAAAGGTGAACTTTCAATATAGGAGTATATTAAATAAACATAAATAGAATATTTCCAATTATTATATTTTTTCCTATACATGCAACACAAAAAGATAGTTGTTTTCTCTTAAGATTGTTTGTCTTTTGCATATTACATTGGCTGCTACTGCTAATTCTACTAACATTATTGTGTAATGAGCTTTTTCTATTTTTAAATGGAAGCAATAATTAAATATGAAGAAATTATTAAGAAAGAATATAACAGTGCAGGATAAGTAACACGATTATTAATACAGACTTTTATTGTTTAGAATTTCTGCCAACTGATTAGGTTAAAATGGATACATACAATAACCAGGATTCTCTGGAAGCCTATGGAACCAATGAGGTGGGCTAGGAATATATTTTACAAATCAATAGATTTTAAAGAGTTATTAAGAAAAATTAGTTATTGAGACATGCTGTAAAAAAATGTTAGCCTATGAAGAACGG
Source organism: Callithrix jacchus (assembly GCF_049354715.1). NCBI lineage: Eukaryota > Metazoa > Chordata > Mammalia > Primates > Cebidae > Callithrix > Callithrix jacchus. The sequence continues at coordinate 97,757,065 of NC_133514.1, forward strand.
ACTCTTATTAAACATATGATTGCATTCTGGTAGGGGTTAAGGGGGAATATTTTTGGTTGGTAGGCTGTTAATTGCTGCCTCAGTTTCAGACCTTGTTACTAGTCTATTCATGAATTCTACTTTCTTCCTGGTTTAGTCTTGGAAGAATGTAAGTGTACAGGAATTTATCAATTTCGTTTAGATTTACTGGTTTATTTGCATAGAGGTGTTTATAGGATTCTCTGATGGTAATTTGTATTTCTATCAGTGGTGATATCCCCTTTATCATTTTTTATTGTATCTATTTGATTCTTCTCTCTTTTCTTCTTTATTAGTCTTGCTAGTGGTCTTTTTGTTCATTTTTTCAAAAAACAAACTCCTGGATTCATTGATTTTTAAGGGATTTTTGTGTCTCTATCTCCTTCAGTTCTGCTTTGATCTTAGTTATTTCTTGTCTTTGGCTAGCTTTTGAATTTGTTTGATCTTGCTCCTCTAGTTCTTTTCATTGTGATGTTAGAGTGTCAATTTCTATAAAGAAAAATAAAGATGGTTTTGTCTGAGGCAAAATAGAAGAGCTTGAAAGGAATACATGCCTAAATATCCGTTAACTATCACTTTTAAGTGGCCAAAGTGCATTAAAAATTTCAAAGATTAGGTTTATATATTATTGTGCATACAAAAATTAACCAGGCATGGTGGTGGTCACCTGTAGTCTCAGCTACTCAAGAGACTGAGGCAGGAGAATTGCTGGAATCTGGGAGGTGGAGGTTGCAGTGAGATCACACCATTGCACTCCAGCCAGGGCCTACAACAGCGAGACACCATACAAAAAAAAAAAAAAGGAGAGAGAAGAAACTTGGTAAATGAATCAACAGTTATTGATTTATTAAGCTATGTTGCTCTCCTTCTAGAAAACAGAGTTGGAGGCCAGGTGTGGTGGCTCACACCTATAATCTCAAGTGTCTGTTCATATCCTTCACCCACTTTCGAATGGATTTACGTTTTTCTTGTAAATCTGTTTTAGTTTTTTTAGATTCTGGATACTAGCCCTTCATCAGATGGGTAGATTGCAAAAGTTTTTACCCTATTCTGTTGGTTGCTGATTCACTCTAATGATTGTTTCTTTTGCTGTACAGAAGCTCTGGAGTTTAATTAGATCCCATTAAAGCTAGCCAAAGACAAGAAATAACTAAGATCAAAGCAGAACTGAAGGAGATAGAGACACAAAAATCCCTTAAAAATCAATGAATCCAGGAGATCGTTTTTTGAAAAGATGAACAAAAAGATAGACCACGAGCAAGACTAATAAAGAAGAAAAGAGAGAAGGTATCCCACCTTCCTGATACCTTACACTAAAACATAATACCTTAAACATAATACCTAACACCATAAAAACATAATACCTAACACCATAAAAAGAAGGATCACTTGAGTCCAGGAGTTTGAGACTAGCCTGGGCAATGTAGTGAGACACTGTCTCTAAAAAAGTTTAGCAGGACATTGTGGCACATCCTTGTGGTCCCAGTTACTTGGGAAGCTGAGGTGGGAGGATTGCTTGTGTCTGGGAGGTAAAGGCTTACAGTGAACCATGATGGCACCACTGCACTCCAGCCTGGGCAGTGTAAGACCTTATCTAAAACAATGAAGTGTAAAACCTTGTCAAAACAAAAACCAGGGTAAGCCCTTGTCTCAAAAAAAAAAAAAGAAAGGAAAGAAAACAGAGATGTGGTCTAAGAAAGTACTATCCAAGAAAATTTCATCTTGCTGAATACTCGGACTATGGGACTGAAAAGTTTTGGGGGCGGATTGAATCAAGGCAGGATGAGCAGGAGCCCTGGATGCCTCAGAGGAGGTCAGTCCTGGAGAGGGAGAATAGTCAGCCTGGGCTTGAAAGAAGGCAACTGGAAACATCACATACTTCAGAGTCCTCTTATGGACCGGCCCTGAACTTTAGAAGAATGATGTCTGTGGGATGATAGCAAGAGGAGGAAAGGAAATATTACATATTACCACATTTTGCTTCTGCTAGATAGGATGCTGAGAAAGAAGCAACAACACCTCTTAGAGCCAGGATTGGTTTTCTTGTTTCTTATTGCAATTAATGAATATTTTACTTCTGACTGTAAGGTGGGTCTTCTAACTGATATTTAATGTTTAATTTAATCAACACATGCACAGATGCATCACAGTGAATTTGCCATGAGTCAGCTAAAATATTACTCAAGATTTCAAATATAAAGAGCAATCATTGATCAAAAGGGGAATTAGTTTTGAAGTTAAACTTGTGACACTGGTAGCTCAAGAATGGAGAGGAAACATGGGGAATACATGGTAAATATTGACCCCTCCAGAAACCAGCCCATGAGTAACTGTTGTTCCATTTGGATATTGTGTTTATGTGAATCTTATTCCTGGTTTTATGACTTTTAATGTAATAGAAGTAATGCTTACACATTCTTCACAAAAAAGAATGCATAATTTCAATGATTGAGGAAAAGACAATTTATTAACTTCTCAGCTATTCCCTGAAAGTCAGAAATTTTGTATTTTTTTATTTTATGGTACTAAAGGAATAGTTTAAAATTTATTTCATGCATTTATTAAACTAAACTATTAGTATTTTCTGGTATATAATTTAATAATGAGTTAAAATAATTATATGCACTTAAAACCATATAATGCTGGCTTTAGTTACTTTAAACAGTATTTTTTAAGTTTGATATCTAGGTTTTGGTATAGAATTCTTAGATTTTTGAAACTAATTCTAGAACTTTCAAAACTCAAATAATTTTGATGTCTCTGAAAAACAGAAATTAATGTTATATGTGCTCTACAAATCCAATCCATAAATCAAGAAAATCTGGTTTATATATAGACATCATCATGTTTTCCATACCAAAGAGCCAAACTCTTGTTTTGTTTCTGTAGTTGCCTTGATGATGGAAACAAATGTGGATATGTAGCTTGAAATAAACAGTTTAAAGAACAGTTTAAAAGTGAGTGGAAAAGTATTTTTCTTCAAAAATCAATGTGTAGAAATCACAAGCATTCCTATACAACAGTCTTAAAGAGAGCAAAATCAATAATGAACTGCCATTCACAATCACTGCAAAGAGAATAAAATACCTAGGAATACAACTAACAAAGGACTTGAAGGACCTCTTCAAGGAAAACTACAAACCACTGCTCAACGAAATAAGAGAGGACACAGATGGAAAAACATTCCATGCTCATAGTTAGGAAGAATTAATATTGTGAAAATGGCCATACTGCCCAAAGTAATCTATAGATTCAACACTATCCCCATCAAACTACCTATGACCCTCTTCACAGAACTGGAAAAAAACCACCCTAAACTTCATATGGAACCAAAAGAGAGCCCACATAGCCCAGTCAATTCTAAGCAAAAAGAACAAAGTGGGAGGCATCATGCTACCTGACTTCAAACTATACTGTAAGACTGCAGTAATCAAAACAGCATGGTACTCATACCAAAAAAGAGATATAGACCAATGGAACAGAACAGAGGCCTTGAATGCAATGCCACACATTTACAACCATCTGATCTTTGACAACCTGACAAAAACAAGCAATGGGGAAAGGATTCCCTATTGAATAAATGGTGTTGGTAAAACTGGCTAGCCATGTGCAGAAAGCAGAAACTGGACACCTTCCTGATACCTTACACTAAAATTAACTCCAGATGGATTAAAGACTTAAACATAATACCTAACACCATAAAAACCCTCGAAGAAAATCTAGGCAAAACCATTCAGGACATAGGCATAGTCAAGGACCTCATGACTAAAACACCAAAAGCACTGGAAGCAAAAGCCAAAATAGACAAATGAGATCTAATTAAACTCCAGAGCTTCTGTACAGCAAAAGAAACAATCATTAGAGTGAATCAGCAACCAACAGAATAGGGCAAAAATTTTTTCAATCTACCCATCTGACGAAGGGCTAGTATCCAGAATCTAAAACTAAAGCAGATTTACAAGAAAAAAACAAATCCATTCAAAAGTGGGTGAAGGGTATGAACAAACACTTTTCAAAAGAAGACATTTATATGGCCAACAAACGTGAAAAAATGCTCATCATCACTGGTCATTACAGAAATGTAAATCAAAACCACATTGAGATACCATCTCACATGAGTTAAAATGGTGATTATCAAAAAATCTGGACACAACAGATCTGGAGATGATATGGAGAAATACGAACACTTTTATACTGTTTGTGGGAGTGTAAATTAGTTTAGCCATTGTAGAGGACAGTGTGGTGATTCCTCAAGGACCTAGAAATTGAAATTCCATATGATCCAGCCATCCCATTACTTGGTATATATCTGAAGGATTATAAATCATTCTACTGTAAAGACACATGCACATGTATGTTCATCATGTCACTGTTTACAATACCAAAGACGTGGAACCCATCCAAATGCCCATCAATGATAGACTGGACAAGGAAAATGTGGCACATACACACCATGGAATACTATGCAGCCATAAAAAAGATGAGTTTATGTCCTTTGTAGGGACATGGATGAATCTGTAAACCATCATTCTCAGCAAACTGACACAAGAACAGAAAACCAAACACCACATATTCTCACTCATAGGCGGATGTTGAACAATGAGAACACATGGACATAGGGAGGGGAGCATCACATGCTTGGGTCAGTTGTGGGGGACTAGGGAAGGGACAGAGAGGGGTAGGGAGTTGAGGAGGGATAACATAGGGAGAAATGCCAGATATAGGTGATGGGGGGATGGAGGCAGCAAGCATTGCCATGTATGTACCTATGCAAAAATCCTGCATGTTCCGTACATACATGTGCCCCAGAATAATATATACACATATATATACATATATAAAAGAAACATGTCAAAACAGAAAGTCATGTTGCTCAATAAGTATATTTGTTGAATGCTTGAACATCAAGTAAAAGACTTCTGTCTCAAAAGTAGGAGATTCCCCCACCCACATTTGTTTTAGTTTATGTGAGCTTCAAAGATGGTCCTCAGCTCTTTCTGAATCCTCAGTTCTCTGATGGGAGTTTTATTTGAAAGTGCTGAGGTTAAACAAAAAGTAGTTGCTTTTGGGAAGGCATTAATTGATCATGTTAACCTTTACTTGGGTTAGTGGCAAAGTTAGATATGTTTCAAATCCTATACAAACAGTACTTATAGTACTCTGAAAATTTTACTTCCATCTGGATATTTTGATGTAATGAGGTCAATTTTGACCAATGGAATAAAATATCACTTTCAAGTGAGATTCAAAAAGGCATGTCAGGTATTTGTTTTTTTCTTCTTGGGGAAATAGTACATCTTACATCATAACTTTTCTGTAAATACACCAAGTGCATCTCAGCTGCACTGAATGGCATTAACTGACTATTTTTGAACAGCTGATTAAACATTATCTTCAGTGGTCTGCCTATTCAAATTTTAAAATTTAGAGTTAGAACAGAGCCAGAGCAAAATGGCAGTAAAAATTATGACTTGAGCTGCAATATTTGTGACAAGGTCCAAAATACTCCTTCAGGATCACTGTTTTTTCACTACTGATAGACACCACCTTTTATGGTGTATAATGAATACTTCAGGTGAACCTTCTGCTTACCACTACTTTAGCTAAAATGTAGCTACACAATGTCTACTGAATGTGCCACTATCATCATATCAAATTAAGCTGCAAGTGCCACTTCAACTGAGCCCTCAATTTTCACAGCTACCACTATTTCAATTGAATGTACACCAACAACAGAAGCAGCACATTGGCTGAAACAGCACAACCTCTCTCTTCCCTTCCAGTACATCTACTAATGGAAATGCTAATACCACTATTCTCACAGAAACTACAGCAATGTGGTAGCCTTCTATATGGCAACCAAACCTTTAATCACCTTGATTAAGTTATCTTTGACCATTTCCATAGCTGCACGTACCCTCAATTTGAATCTACAGATGCTATCATGGTGATTTGTTTAGCTAACAGAAATACTTCTGCAGAGCCTACAGCAAAGGCCAGCAGTAACAGTTTAGTCCATTTCCAAGCACCAGCGCCATGACACCAAATCCACTGCATTTGTCTTTTATACTTAAGAGATCTCCATTGTGTTAGAATTGATATTTCAATTGTAAGAAATTGTAAGAGTTTAACAATTTTTCTAAAATTTCAGATTGTATAATTTTCCTAGAAAAAAAATGTAGAGACCACTCTCCAAGTAACTTGATAAAATCTCACAAGGAAATTGTTACTAACATTTGTGGGTATTCCTTACCAATGTTGTTTTTGTTTTTATAAAATTAAATTGTTCATCAGTGGGAATGTAGTTCTTTTACTGTTCGTTTAGTATGACCATTCTCTATGTATTGAATCAATATACTATCTATGTTTTAAGTACCACATTTTGTTTCTCTATGTGTAAAATTATTTTATTTATTTAAGTTTTTTTCAGATTATTTTCCTGTGTAGCACCACAATTGCTAGAAGTAATTATTTGCTATTCCTTATGTAACCTTATAGTTGCTTAGTTAAATGTCAGACATTTGCTATATGTCTACTCCCAAAATACTGAAGGAGATGCAGAAGAAATAACAATACAAAACAATTACTAAAATAATTAATTTTAACAGTCCTTGTTTACATTTCCTGGATATCAAGAGGTTTCAACTGATGTTGATATGCTTGGGCTTTCCCTAGGCCTACTGTACCATAACCAGCAGGAGTGTGGCAGGAATGTATGTTCATAAACACTTTCACAACTGATTCTAATGCACAGGCAGGTATAACAATCATGGTCCAAATAGTAAACCAGTGATTTATTTATGTATTTAATAAATATTAAATATAAAATATTTAAAGTAAATATTTAGCTATTTAATATTTAAATTCTAAAATATATAGGACAGTTTGCATGTTTTAAAATTTGTATGAATTATATTAAACTATATTTTTTCACAATGCAGCTGTGGGGTTGCCCAGATTACAACTAAATTACATGGACACTTGTAACTCTATTTTATTCATTTTCACTGTTTTATAGTATTTCGTTCAATTATTAACCTTTTGTCCTAGCGATATAAGTTGAGTTGGGTTCCCTTTTATTAGCATAATAAACAATGAGGCTATGAATATTCTAGAATATGCCTTGAATATGCCTTCTTGGGCATATTGCTTAAAATATTTTTTATAAATTATTAATATAGAATATTAAATATTTTAAGTAAAAAATTAGGTATTTGTTTAATATTTAAACATCATATGTGATCCTCCTTAGGTGTGAGGGTGGAATTCTTATTTCTATTTCAACATCCAGTGCCCAATAGGGGACATAAATAAAGGGCAGTGAACAGTGTAAATAGATTGTATTAACACTGAAATTAATTTAGGGATATTTACAATTTTATTTTATTTTTTTACTAACACTAGGGCTATAAAACTAGTTATTCTACATCTAATTTTCATTTGTTTTCTTGCTCCAAAGACTATTGTATTATTCATTTCTCAATTCATATTTTAAAGTTCATATCCTGACATTTCTTTCCTTTTTGCCTATGTAGTCTAGTTAACACTGATTTTCATTCTAGCCTTTACTTTACCTTCAGGCCACTCTTCCTACTTTCCCCCAGCGCCTTCCCTCTTTCTGCCACTCCATGGTGGTCTTCACTTCTCTCTTCTACAAGTTCTCCTTCCTTTTCTCTATCCATCCATGTGCACTGATGACCTTTAAAATTTGGATGTAAATTTGCCTCTTCCAAACTGTCACCACCTTCAACCCTCAAAGATCACTTCCTTTGCCTACTAATATTTTGACCACTGTCCCAGTGATTAATTCTCACTTCTTCTCACTACCTTGCCTACCTGCCACTCTTCACCACTTCCTCAGAGCTGAATTAATCACAGCTTTCTGCAGTCCTGCCTTAGTTCCCATCAGTGTTCCACATCCAAACCTGACTCAGGTAGTTCTATGAGCTGCTCCAGCTTCATGAGCTCTCATATTTTACCAGCCCATCCTCCATCTACAGTGAGGTTAATGAAAGTAGCCAAGTCCTAACTTTGATCTCCGAGACTGTCCGGTTTGCCCTGCCCACTGTATCGCAAGCGAGGCTACTGCAGCCCTGAACAGAGCTGTGGTGTCCCATCCCTGAGCCCTTGTACCCCACTCTAATGCTAGGTTGAGTTGACCACAATCTCGGTTCCAGATCTGATAACCCAGTTATAATCTGGACCTTGTGAGTCCCAGTTTCTCTATTTGCTCCATCTTTTAGATCTGACATTTGCTGTGAGTTTCATTCTGAGCTCTGACTCTAATAAGCAGTCTATTTGCCACAATTTTTTTATGAAATGTGGGACCTGCCTTAATCTTTTTGTGCGCATCCCTAAAAACTAGTCCCACTGCTGGGTAAACCTCAGCTCCAAAAGCTAGGGCCTTGATATTCTCGAAAATAAGGCCCACATAGCTGATTCCCCATCCTCATGCTCTGTAAACATCCTAACATTTGTCTCATGCTTGGACAGAACTTGCAGAATCAGCAAGGATGATGAGGCATGTCTCCACCCTGAGAGTTGCTAAATTCTGTTATTTAAAGCCTGAATTCCAGGAATCTCTGTTTTCTTGGGCTGGTCTCATTCCAGGTGGCAGCACCACCCTGGCCATGCTTCCAGTGAATATCCACACCTCCCTGATGAATCTTGATATACGTCACCACAGTCTCTAAAGCTGCCAGGGTTGTATGGTCTTTACAATGAATTCAAGCTCTGGGTTGTCTTTTACCTTTTCTGCCCATCTTTGGCTCAGGGTGGCATACACTAGACACTAATAAATGACCATCGACAAGAAATGAATAGAGATCCTGAAAGCCACACACCCTAATCGTAACTTGAATTTGTAAAAGGTCACTGAAAGCACACATGTCTCATCAGAAAAGTGGGAATACTAGTACTTAATTGTTGTAGGTGTTACAAGGATTAGCTTTGAACAGTGTGGTACACCCATTGGAAGGGTCATGAACATTTCTACAATGTCAGTAATACTATGGTAATCAAATCTATGTCAGAGGTTGCCTAAGGGTAGCACCATTTCCTGCAATCCAACAATGATTAAAGCTATTCTTTTCTTCTTTTTTTCAAATATACTTTATTTTTTAAAGTAGTTTTAGATTCACATCAAAATTGAGGAAAAGGTACCAAGAGGAAAAATATGTTTTCATGCCCCTTCCCACATGTATAGCTTCCCCCATCATCAACATTTCCCATCAGAGTAGTATTTTTTTCACAATTGATTAACCTACATTTTCTTCTTTTCATTCAGTTTTCAAATGCCAGTCATGAGAGTCAGTTTACTAATTGAAGTCTTTTATGAAATAGTTTTTCAGGATGATGAGAATAAGGAGGGACATAACTGTCTTTAAAAATCGTAAAATTTGACACAAATGGGTGTGACCTGGAGTTCTAGCTACTTGGGATGCTGAGGTGGGAGGATTGCTTGAGCCCAGGAGTTCAGGTCCAGCCTGGGCAACACAGTGAGGTCCTGGGTATAAAAAAAATGTAACATTTCTATAAACTCATCATCACTCACGTGGAAAGGCTTGAGTTAGATATGTTTCATAATTCAAAGTTCTAAAAATTTAATAAAATATGGTACATATATTGCATATTACACAGCACATGTGTTAGTAGCCTGCAACACACATTAACATTTTTGTAATTGAATATATAAATAACCATGCTAATGCCAAATTTATTTAAGACCCAAAATATCGTTGTTTGTTTAGATTAATTTTCACTGCCAAATAAATTTATGCCAAACATAGAAATTAATTTTCAGTTTGCAAAGCCTTTCTATTTTTAGAATTGTGCATTAGGGATTTTAGATCCATATTCTGAAGAAAAAAATAGTTTTATTTTAGGTATCTCCATATAGGAGGACCAGGGTATAAGTCAGCAAAAGAAGGAAAATTTTGGCTCCATAGGAGAAAGAACTTTCAAACAGCAAAGATTATCCCAAAATGGAATAACAACCCCTACGTAAGTCATGAATTCCTAATCACTGTGCTCAAACACAGGTGAATTATACAATTCCCTTTTATTCTGTAGAAGTTGAAATATATTTATCATTTATATTTATCATTATGGTTCTTTCTTTAGTTCCAACATACAAAAAGCTAAAACAGAACATTCTCTTTGATTGAACACAAATATTAACACTTTAAACAAATTTGAAAGTTAAAATCAAAAGTCAAGCTTTCAATAAATAGAGTGTAGGCAGAGGTCTTGCCTGTCTTGGTTGCTGCTAATTTGATATCCAGGCTTCAGACATGCCTGTGATGCATTAGGCACTCAGTAAAAAGTTGGGAATAAATTAAAGGAAGACTGTGCTTTGTCAATATAACCACATTTAAAATTTATAAGTAGACTTTACATTTGGAATTAGGAAATTCAATGATATGAATCAAAACATGTTTGACCTAGGCTTTGAGACAACACAGCCAATTCACTTCCTTATTGGATGGCTGAAAAACAGCCCCCTTCCCTTGTCAGCGTACACTGCAAAGAATGGCCAGCTATCAAAGAGTTTTCTCAACCTCATGTCAGCCAACAAGACTTTCAGATTTCTTTTTGGTTATAAATCCCGCTCAGAACAAAGATCCTTTATCGGCAACTCTGACAAAGTAATGAGAGGTATCCACGCTCTCTGCCCGTTCTAACAATCCAGGTGTCCTCTGCTTTTTATGCTAAGGTTTAGATTGAGACATTCAAAGAATTGTTCATAATACATGGTGAAGAAATATTCTTTGCAAAATAAAGAAAAATCTGACTTTCACGTGGTATATTTAGCTGTAGAATAAAATGTTGTCTTATTTTTCTGTTACTATTTCTTTTAATTTTAAATTTTAAAATATTCCTCCAAATTTTGTGACTGAGTCTTGTAACTGCTTGGCCAGTTAGAGATTGTGAGGGTGAGACTCCAGTGACAAGAGTAATCTTCCACTCTTTATGGCATTGATGTAATGTGTAGTTGCCATCAATATTAATGGAGTTTCACTTCCACTGTGGTTCTAGTTCTAAATGAAATGTTTCTGCAAAAACATTTCATTTAGAACTAGAATATTTAAAATTTTAAATATTTTAGTGATATTTTAAATATGCAATTATATATTATTTAATAATGATATTCTGATTTTTAAATGAATCAAAAAGTAATTCAAAAGTCATTTTTAATATTATTGACACCTTTAACCCATGTTGGTCCCTATGCCCTATGGCTATACACTGGTTGTTTGCTTTGCTTCAACATGACTAAGTCTTTATGTTTTTGTTTTTCACTTTTTAAATTGTGGTAAAATACACAAAACACAAAGCTCATCATCTTAATCATTTTAAGTATACAGTTCAAAGAATTAAATACATTCACAATATTCTACAACCATCACTGTCATCCATTTCCAGATCTCTTTTTATTGTCCCAAACTGAAATTCCATATTCATTAAACAATAACTCCCCATTTCTCCTTTCTCCCAGCCCTGGGCAACCAATATTCTACTTTCTGTCTCTATAATTTTGACTATTCTAGGTATGTTATATAAGTGAAATCACAGTATTTGTCTTCTTTGTGATGACTTACTTCACTTAGCACAATGTCCTCAAGCTTCATCCATGTTGTAGCAAATCATCATACTTTAATTAGAACAATTTTTTCCCAGTTTTTCAATTCCTTGACAGCTTTCCACGTTCTTTGTGTTCTACAGCTTGAGGCTGTGTTACTTCAGTTGATCCAGTAAAATTTACAGGCTGAAGGTAATGAATACATTCATAAGAGAAATTTTAAAGATTAACTTAAAAAATATTCAGAATCCAAAAATACCATATACAAAGAGAACAGGAGTGTTTTGTTTTGTTTATTATGGAACTTTCTGCACTACAGAAATACCTGGCACACTTTTGAAACTCCATATTCTCATTTGTTGAGTGAATAAATCAATACAAGAGTTGATCCTTTTACAATTTAGGACAAACTAGATTTTTTGATTAAAATAAAAAATATTTTCAATATTTTGTTGCTCCTTTGCCATTACTGCCTAGAAAATTGACTCTAATAGTTTTTAATGAATGTGAATTGCTTGAGCAGCCAACCAAAGAGACTTCCATATACCAAACCAGGAACTGAAAAGGTGAAGTGTCCCTAAGGTCATGGGTACCTAAGAGATGGTGCCAACAAGTGGAGAGAGGCATTCATGCTTGAATAGAAAGTATGCAATGGTAAATTGCTATCTCAGAGCTTTTCTTATGGGGTTGGTCCGAAAATAAAACGTGAGTTCCTGAATGATGGGGCCAAAGAGGCGAGACAGAAGAATAATGTAAGATTTTCAGAGTGGGTAGTCACAGTAACCCTCAGAGGTAAGTATTGGTTTTCTTGCATCTTTCTGCAATTAACATTTAATTCCCTCCTCTAAGGTGGATCCTGTTTTCGTGAATAATTAGTATTTAGTTTAATCCTCGCTTGTGCCGATGCATCATAGTTGATTTCTGCCAGTTGTTTTAATTGTTTCATGGTTGCAGATATAAAGGGCAATGAACAAATTGAAAAATATTCTTGGAGAGAAGCTTGTGATATTGGCAGCTCAAGAATGGACAGAAAACATGGAACATACGTATTGAATGTTGAGCACTCTGTAAACCAGCTGGTGAGTGTTGTTGCTCTGTTTTGATAGTTTTGCCTATATTACAGTTTCATTTTCAGCATTTAAAAGCAGCTTAATCTCTTCTCTGCAGTGTAGCCAAGATCATAATTTTGCATTCTTCTCCAAAAATAAAGAGCAACCCTATATCAATTTTTGTGCTGTGACTTTTATGTCTTTTTTTTTTACTATGTTATGTATTCAGGTATTAATTTAAATATATATAGATATAAAGTATTAGAAATGTTTCTATGGCCATATGGCTATAGGATATACAAACAGATCCATTTAACTTTCTTTTTTCTTTTTCTTTCTTTTTTTTTTTTTTGAGACAGAGTTTCACTCTTGTTACCCAGGCTGGAGTACAATGGCGCGATCTCGGCTCACTGCAACCTCCGCCTCCTGGGTTCAGGCAATTCTCCTGCCTCAGCCTCCTGAGTAGCTGGGATTACAGGCACGCGCCACCGTGCCCAGCTAATTTTTTGTATTTTTTAGTAGAGCCGGGGTTTCACCATGTTGACCAGGATGGTCTTGATCTCTTGACCTCATGATCCACCCACCTCTGCCTCCCAGAGTGCTGGGATTACAGGCGTGAGCCACCACACCCGGCCCAGATCCATTTAACTTTCTATATTCACTCTCATGTAAACATAAACTTCAATGATGTCAGTATTTATTTATTAAGTTCTAGTTTTACAATTTGATGCTTAGAGTTTTTAGACTTGTCAGAACTCAGATTTCTAGATATGCTTTAAAACCAGGTATTAATCATAGATATTAATATTCCTAAGAAGCAAATCCTCCAAAAATACATGCTTTGTCTGCTCTAAAAAAAATTTTTATGCCGAGAACCAAGCCTTCAGCATGTAGTTATCGTAATCATGTATCTGTATGTTATGCAAATTTTATGTATCTATTTATATCCAACCAAATAATCTTTGACATCAGAAAAAAGGAAGGACAGGTATTGGAAATTAAAATGCTGAGTTAAAATTCACTGCCTGAAGATGAATGAAACGCGTGTGAAGAAATAGTTTGCTTTTGACATACGGAGCTGTGATAATCAGCCTGTATAACTCACGTATAAGATAAACCCAAGAAGAAAGTCCTGTTCCTCAGTAAGTATTAATACAAGAATCTTATAGAGGATTTCTGATTCACCAAAAGAACAAGATCTTCAGTCCAAGGTTGGTGTTTGGAAGTTTGCTTGGTCAGTTGCTCAGGTAACCCTGTAACTGAATCTTCAAGATGTCCAAATATTCAGATGGAAAATAAATTCTCTTTGGCCAGGTATTTATCATCTTGATAGTTTCTCTAGATAATAACAAATGTAGAGAGGTTTACAAATATTAGCTTAAGTTTTTTTTTTTTTTTTTACAGCATATGTCTGGATAGCTGACTAAATATTTTACTTTATTATTCAGGCATAAGTATAACAGTATTTTTCTCTTCAGGCCAAATTCAATAATGGAATTTAAAAAGTACTTAAAGATCATAAACATATGGAAAATAAATTTTGGTGTCCTTGTTTTTCTGTTAGGGATACAAGAAATCTCAAGTTAATCCTTATAAAGTTAGGGGATAAAATTTATAGAGTGTCTTTTTGTAAATATAACTAATACATTTCAGGTACCTGTGGCCAATATTAGCTAATGCAGATTATGCTAATGATGATTAAATATTATTTACAGCTCTCCGACTCTTCCAGTTTTGAATAGAGACTTCACCTGTACTAAGAGTTAGAGCAACCTGACACAGTAAAATCATTACTTAGGCTGCAATATTATTCTCAAACTGGGCCTAGATTACAGGTTCCCCACCCTTCCTGTAGACCCACCCATTACCTTCCCTCTCTGAAAGGGCTGGGATTCTAACAGCCAGAAAAATCTGGGAAACTGGCCTGCTGAGTGAGTTTCACTTTGTTTGCAAAGGGAATTAAAAGTTCAGGTTTACTAGCCACAAGCAAATTGAATGTAACAAAAACAAAAGGATCAGCACCTAGTTAAATAAGCAAGAATATTATCAAAAGATAAATTCAACTTCAAATTTGCCTAATGAATAGTAGGTAGAATTTTTTTATTCATATTTGATAAACATGGGACGGTTATCTATTTCTTTGGTATTATACTTAACAGAAAAATTTAACTTAGCTAATTGTCTACTGCCAGGAGTATCCCATCTTATCTATATTTAATGTTATAGAAATTTAGTTCCATTAATTCACTTACATTTCTCTCTAAATTGTCTATTCTCATTAGGATTTCGTCAAACCTTTTATCAAGGTTCTTAGTTTCTTTACATTGGGCTAGCACATGTTCTTTTAACTCACATAAGTTTCTTATTATCCACTTTTGGAAGCCTAATTCTGTTAATGGAACACACTTGTTTACCATCAGGCCTTGTTCCTCTGTTGATGAGGAACTGTGATCCCCTGTAGAGGGAGAAGCATTCTGATTTTGGGTATTCTCAGCCTTTTAAGGCTGGTTTCTTCCCTTCATTGTAAATTTATCCACCTGCCATCTTTGTAATTACCGACTTTCAAATTAGGTCTCTGAGTGGATGTCTAACTTGTTAATTCCCAGTGCCAGAATCTGAGCAACCCACTGGCTAAAACAGCGGCGTTAAGATTCATGGTGCTTTTCTGCCTGGGAATCTCTGGTCTGGCTTCTCTCTTGAGTTCCTTTTTCAATCAGCTGAATGGGTGACTCTGCCTTCCTGGAGCTCCAAACGTTGACCAAAAGAGGACCCAGTCCCATTTACTCTGCACTGAGAACTGCCTCACCGAGGCGCTGGCAAAACTGCCACGCTGGCCACAAGAGTCACGCTGGTGACCCGTGGGGCTCCTCCGCTGGGAATCTCCTGGTTCATGAGCAACAAAAATTTGTCTTAAAGTGTGGCATCCTCTCGTTCTCTACGCTTTCACTGAGAGCTACAATTCCGAGCTGCTAGTAATTGCCCATCTTGAATCTCTCTCAGATGATCCATTAATTCTTGAATCTACTGCTCTCTCATTTTCACTTTATCTTATTCTTCCCTTCTTTTATCTTTTAACACATCCCTTTCCTAAAATCTTTTCCCACCAACTCAGTCATTTTCAATCCTTATTCATCTCTTCCTCTGAATGAGAATTTATAATTATTGCATTAATGTGTTAATTATACAGTAATCTGTTTTGCCTCCCCATGGGAAAATAGACTCCGTGAGAATAGAGACTAACATTGTTGTGGACTGTTTTTACACTACTCTATGTCCAAGAGGAATCCAGCAAAAACATATTGCAAACTCGACAAATGGTTTGTTTTCTGTGTCACTGTCATAGGCTTGCAAGTTCCATTGGATAGAGCATGGAATGAATTATGTAAAGCAGTCATTTTGTATAAGAATTTTTCACTAGTATCATGTAGTATAGTCTATACTACATTACTATATTAGCATAACATGGTATAGCATAACAATGTGTACTTTACACTGTACTATTCCTAGTATATATAGTATAATATAGTATAGTGGAAAGTACATGGGCCTTAAAACTGGAAGGTCCGAGCTCCAGTGCTCGCTGTTGTGTCATGATGGCAAATCATATGAACTCTTTTTACTTCAATATTTTCATTTCCAAAATGACCTGAACAGGTTGTACTCAATAATATGCAAGGAGTTCAGCTTACCATCCTCTTCCTTACGGAGGCTTCTTAATACATGCTCCACATATGGCAGCTTGCAACGTGAAGATATTCAATCCATTGATGTAATATTATGAAGAAGAGGATACACATTCCTAAACTAGAAGTTAGGTAACTTACAAAAATTAGTTAAAGTATAAGGTATATAATCTGCCTAGATTTTTTATCTTCAGAGGATAAGAAAACATTTATTCCTTTTAAAAGTTATACTCGTATGTTTGATAGAATAGTTTTATTTTACCAATATAATGCCATGGCTTCCTAGATTTCCTAATCACTTCCACTCTGCCTTTGTAGCCAATCCCACGTCCAAATGACCAAGAGGCTCACAGTTCCATACGCTGGTGTCCACCTTCAAATGACATAACCAGTGATGTCTCTCCCAACTTAGCTGGGGTCTGTGTGAGCCCAGGAGTCCCTGCACATTCAAGATGTCTACAGTCAGAGTCCTGTAACACACAGGTAATATTTAGCATAGGCACTTTTATTCAAGGTGGGACGTGCTCTATATGGGGAGATAGTTTGCCTATTCTTTCCCAAAAAATGTATTTAATTACTTAATTCATTTACATTTGTATTAAGCTTTTACTGTATTTTCAGCATAGGTACAAGTCACTGTGAGACAATTCACAAGAAAATAAATATTTGCTAGTCTCTGTTTTCCAAGAGCTAATGTTCTAATTGGGGACTCAAATATTCACAATAGATAGAGAACATATATGAAAATCAAAGGAATAAGTGTAAGGTACAAATGCAAGTTTAGGGATGGACAGACAAATAAGAATGTTGACAGTGTTAGGGTTTAATTCACCATTAGGCTCTGACGGGAGACTGTGTCATATTTAAAGTTTCATGGGTCCTATTCTACTGGCAATCACCTTATTTTCTTACTCTGTGCAGCCTCTGAATCTGTATGTAGCACTTTCTTTAGCTCCCTGGGTTCTGGCCTCTGGTGTATGTGATCTTGACACAGAAACCTTACTGTTCTCTGGAGTGTCTCCGCTAGCTTTGGAGAATGGACTCAGCTCTCCTTGGCTCCTGACCTCATGTCCTGTAGACTGAATGATGAACTTTACCTCATGACTGTATCTTGAAGCCTTCAGCCCTTGTATAGAAATTTAACATTGACTATAAATTACTGATATGGCTTGGTGGTTTAGTTGGGTTCCCCAAACTCTGGAATTCCTTCCTTCCGCTGCTTAGTCTTGCTATAGAGACTCAGTAGAGAGCCTCTGAGCCTTGTTTCTTGATTCTGGACAAAACAATATGAATTTTATACTGTTTCTGGGACAATGTGAAAGAATAAATCAGCTCAGCAGGATGGAGTTAGAAAATGTTCTCAGAAGTTAAGTGATTCATATAAATCATGGAATTGAAGGAGGTTTTCAATAGCATTGAGTCTGCTGGCTCTTTTTTTTATTTTTATTTTTTGTTTTTTGAGTCAGGGTCTCACTGTGTCACCTAGGCTGAGTGCAGTATGTCTCGCTGAAGCTTCAACCTTCCGGGCTTAATCAATCCCCCCATCTCAGCCTCCCAAGTAACTAGGCCCACATGCATGTGCCACTATGCCTGACTCATTTTTGTATTTTTTTGTAGAGGCAAGGTCTTGCCATGTAATCCAGGCTGGTCTCGACCTCCTGGGCTCAAGGGATCCACATGCCTCAGCCTCCCAAAATGCTAGGATTCAAGCGTGAACCACTGTGTCTGGCCCCTGGTGGTTCTTAAACATGACTACACATTAGAATCACCTGGGGACTAGGTGGCGGGGTGGGGGGTAAGAGTTGGGGGTGGGGGGAGAAAACAGTAGTTTTTAAAAACTACCCAGATGAATCTAATGTACAACTAGTGATGAGAATGACTGATCTAGTCCCATTAAATTATTTAACAATTAGGGAAAATATGGCTCAGGAAAGTTTAGAGAGTTGCTAGAACTCACACGGTTTTTGCCAGAAGGGGCCAAAGCAGGAGGAGAACTTATTTTCTTTTGTCTGATCATGTGCATTTTATTTCATTAAAGGGCTCTTTTAAACCTGTGTAATGCAGTATGATAGACTCCTCTCCCAGACGTACATAAGCCTTTTTGCCACTTTCTTTTCTTGAACCTCCTTTTCAGTGCCTCCCATCAAGGAAAAACGATGCTATTTATCCTCGGGCTAACTTGATCTTAGTGGCCCTCATTTCCCTGGCCTCAGTGACCATTGTCCTCATTCTTTCACTGCTGTCTTGGTGTCATCAGGCTTTTCATGAAACCCTAGTCTTCCAACAACTACCATGGCCCATATTTCATAATAGTTCAGACCTAGGATCTTGCTTTCAGCCAAGTAACAATGAAATAATCTACTGGACTCCAAAGCCCTTGTTTCTAAATCCTATATTATACTGCATCCAAAATAAAAATAATATTTTTGAAAACTAGTGACCTTATATATGTTATTTTTAATCTTCTCAACAACAACATGAGATGGATAATTTTTATCCTGTATTTCAAAATAAGAGACTTCAGGTTCAGAGAAGGTAATGATGTTGTTTAAGATTTCGTACCTCTGAAATTAAACATATCTCTCTATTTAAAAAAGACTGGACTCTTCTATTATACCACATTGCCTGTCTAAGAATAGTAACAACAAATATTTACAAAATACTTTCAGTATTAATAAACCAATTCAATTCTTGTAATTTTAAGACAATCCTATAAGTCACAAGCCATTTTTATCACTAATTCATAAATTAAATGAACTCAGAAAAGCTAAGAAATTTTCTGAGGTAGCATGTAGATTTCAACATAGGGTCTCTAATCTAACATTTTGTGTTTATTCTTTAAAACTGTGCTGGTAAATAATCTCTTTACTCTTTGTTAACGATAGTGAGAAAATGGGCTTTGGTTTACCTTGTAAAAATGCACATCAATGGAAATTTGATGTGCAAATTAGGGAGTTGTACAATGAAAAACTTGGGAGTTTTTTATTGTACAATTTCAGATATTAGGCCTGGTATGGAGATAATGCACTCAGGTGGATTCTCTGAGTCTCTCTCACTATACTTCATTCCAGGTAGCCACCTACATGCTGAATGATTGGAAGTTATAAAGGGTTGTTATCAGGAGTCGATTCATAGCCTGGCAATCAATATTACTTCAATAATTGGGGATGCTCTAAGAAAAATTAGTGCATCATTCTTCTCATAGTGCCTGATTTCTCTCCCAGTCACTGACCAGTGCTCAGGAACTGGTGCCAAAATAGGTGCCTGTGGAAACAGTGCTGTACTGAAGGTGAACCATGCTATGTTCTGGATGGAGGATGGAGGATGGAGGTTGGAAAGGCTTTCTTGATTGACAGACAAATTTTTGCCAAGGTCCTATTTTAGAAGTAAGCATGGTGCCTTTGAAGAAACAGGGGACTAGTAGGGTCTGAGGCTATTGCAGTAGCCCAAGGCAGAGATAAAGGAAGCCTGGGCTAGACAGGTATCAGCAGAGATGGAGAAAAAGTCAATAATAATGGGAGATATTTAGTAACTAAAGTTAACAGGACTTGGTACTGAATTGGGAGATTTCTAGGATGATCTCTTTGTTCCAGTTTATGGAATTGAATGGAATGGATGGTGGTGGATTTAGTGAGATGTGGGAGTTAACCAGGTTTCACTGAGAAGAACATGACTTTGGGTTTGGACACATTGAATTTGAGGCATCTTTGAGATCTAAAATATGGTACCATGTATGCATTTGAAAGTTAGAGGGATTGGCTGAACTGGGGATAAACATAGTCATTTGGATATGATTGGTAACTAAAATCACGGATATAATGAGAAATCCTGGGGAGAAAGCATAAAGTGACCAAATCTAAGCCCCAACTATTTTTGGAGATAAAATTTCATTGAAGTGCAGCCATGCTCACTTGTTTATTCAGTGTCCGTGACTGCATTTCCACTGCAATGACAGAACTGGAATAGCTGTAACAAAAACTATACAGCTCTGGTCTCTCAGCCCTGCTTAATCACACAGGTCATGTGTGTGCTTGATGTGTTTTCAGTGAGGCAGAGGAAGACTCTCCTATTGCATGACAGACCCAACCCCAGAATGACCTCTCTGTTCCTAGGGAGCATCAGCTTTTGGGGAGACAGAAAAAAAAACTGTATGGCTCACAAAGCTGAAAATATTTACTATCTGACCCTTTATAGAAAAATTTCACTAACTTCAGACCTACAGTGAAAAGAGACAAGGTACCTGGGTATGTCAACAGTAAAGGCTGAAAATGAGCAGTGAGCTTTCAAAAGAAACTGAGAAGAGGCTTCCGGGGAGCTAGGGTGAAACCAGTGAGAATGGAACAACACAGAAGCAAAAGAGACACGGAGGAATGGGCTCCAATGACAAATGCTCCTGGAGGCTTAAGTAAAATGAAGTCTAAAATACGACAATGAACTTCTAATGAATGAATATCACTGGTGACTTTTTCAGTGGCATGAAGGAAGCTGAAGCCAGATAGCATTGGCTTAAAAGATATGCAAATAGAGACATTGCATCTAGGCAACTTTCTAGACATGTCGTTTTCCAGGGAAGAGAGGAAAATGCAATAGCAAGAGGGTCATTGGAATCAAAGGATGTTTTTTGTTTGAAATGGGAGAGATCTGAGTGGGTTTAAATGTTAAAAGGAAGAGCCGTTTAAGAGGAAAGTGGTGAAGTATACATTCAGAGAGGAAGGACAATCAAAAGAGAAATGTTGCTGGGAAGGGGAGAGGAGATGGGATCCAAAAGACAGATTGGGGGATCAGCTTCAGTCAGTTGGAGGTATAACTTCTCTTGTGTCAATCGGGAAAGGAGAGGTGGAGTGCAGACCTCTGCTGCAGTGTTGAGGTCTGCAGGTTTGGTAGCTAATGGGGGTCTGAAAGAGTTACTGTTAGATATTTTTGAGTTTTTCAATGAAGTGGGAAGGTGTGGTCATTTGATGAGAATGAGAAGGGACAACTAGTGTGCAAGGGTTGGTGCATAGACATTTCGGATTTGAAGAGACAGTAGAAGGTTGAGAAAGTACTTTGAAATGAGAGAAGAGAATTTTAGTCAGGGAAATACAGTAGAATGATAGAGCAGAACAGAAAATTCATTTGAGGATGATGAACATATGTTTACATTGGTTCTAATCTGCTCAAGGGCTTTACATTCCCCAACAGTGTGGCAGCTCTAGGGAGGGTACAGAGAAAGCAAATAGTCATTTACTTGCCACCTAGATAGAATGAGAAGAGGAAGTTCAAGAGATTCTAGGGAATTAGCAAGAATGTTATTGAAATAATGGACCACCCAACAAAAGGTGGATAAGGAGGAATCCAAGTGAAATAAGGGCTGCCAAACCAAAGGTTTCAGTAAGACTAAAGAAAGGCCATGCTGGTATCAGGGAACAAACAAGCTGGAAGGAGCGAGCATGGTGGTTAGAGGACAGATTTCTTGAGGAAATGGAGCAGTGTGAGGTAATGATAATGTCCCTTGGATAATCAGGTGCATGAAAGAGAATTTACAGTTTAAAAGTACTGTTCTGCTCACATGAAAAAAAAAAGGTAGGAGTGAGAGAGGAAAGAATAAGTGGAACACAGATGAGTTTTAGGGCAGTGAGACTACTCTGCATGATACTATAATGGTAAATATATGCCATTATATAGTTGTGCAAACCCATAGAGTGCACATCACCAAGAGTGAACCCTGAAGTAAACTATGGACTCTAATAATGACATATCATTGTAGATTAATTAATTGCAACAAATATTCTACTCTGATGGGAGAAGTTGACAACTGGTGAGGCTGTACATGTGTGAGGGCAGGAGGGATGTAGGAAATCTCTGTATCTCCTGCTTCATTTTGCTGTCAACCTAAAACTGCTCTACAAAAATTAAGTCCGTTGAAAAGAGACAGATGGAAAATAGAATAAGAGAAGATAAAATTTTACAGATTTGTCTTCTAATGTAAGGGAAAACAGACAATTATTTTCACTTGCATAAAAACATGGAGTTCAAGCCCAACTTTCAGAGACACATAGTAACTTAAATGATGTTAATACAATACGTTATAAGTAATATAAAGGAGATGATAAATTACTAGCATTTTTGTTTTTCTTTGCTGATATTTTTATATACATGCTTAGGTAAAAGAACATTGCCACAGTGACTGGTCTACGTGGAAAGTCTTCCTGGCTTGTCTCTTAGCTTGCGTGATAACGACAGCAATCGGGGTACTCATAATATGCTTGCTGAATAACAAAGGAAGTGCCAATTCCTCCATTGTTATCCAGCTGTCCACAAACAATGGAGAATGTGTGACTGTCAAATCGGGAGCACCCTCTACTGCTTGTCCACCTACAATAAACACCACTTCAAGTGTACCTACTGAAACTACGACCTCAACATCCTAACTGCCACCAATTCCACAAGATCTGCAACTACAGCTTCCTCTTAATATGTAACTTAGCCACAGCCACCACTTCAACTGAAACTTCAACCTCTACCACTTCAACTCAGCTTGCAGCTGTAACAGCTGCTCCTATCCCTTCAAGTGCAACCACGGCTGCTGTCCCTGTAACAGGCTCTTTAACTGTTACCCTTTCAACAAATCAAGTCCTACTTCAACTTCAACTTACTTGACAATTCAAACAATCACCGCTTCTACCATCTCTTTGACTGAATCAACGACTACATTCTCTTCAATTGAATCCACAACCACTACTGCTTCCACTTAACCTATAACTACTGTAACTTCTGCTTAGCCTGCAGTAACAATGCTCATCACTCTTTTCCAACAATGTATAATCTCCACCTATTCATTTTGGGACTAAGCTCTGATTTTTTTATCTTGCCCAAATTCCTTTCTAATTGGTCTGGAGGATCATGCCCTACAAACCATAAATTCCCATCAGATGGGTTTTATTTAACCCTGTATATTGTGACTTACTTTCCAGTTTGACTCTGGCATAACAAGGGAAAAAATAAAAATGTTTTACCTCAAGATATATATTCTTGCCATACCTTGAAATTGCCCTGCTAAGTCTCTCTTGGGAAAAACTGCACATTCAATAGAGAATACCCTTCCCCCTTTGTTTTCCTTCCTTTCTTTCCACATCCAGGAGATAATCAACAAAAAGTCAGGCAGTCTTTTAGGTCTGTTAAGAAATATTTTGCAACCTGCTCTCTCTCTGAAGTCTGAGATCTGAGAGATTGCTCTGCACAGTAAAACTTAGTCACAACAATCCTTTATCTTAAGCTGAACATTCCTTTCCATTGATCTCAGGTCTTCAGATAAACTCAACCAACTGTCAGCCAGGACATATTTAAATTTACCTATAGGTTGGAAACTCCCACTTTGAGTTGTCCCACCTTTCTGAACCAAACCAATGTATTTCTTAAATGATGTCTCATGCCTCCCTAAAAATATATAAAACCAAGCTGTACCCCAGCCACCTTGGGCACAAGTTCTCAGAACCTCCTGAGGGCTATGTTATGGGCCATGGTCACTCATGTTTGGCTCAGAATAAATCTCTTAAAATATTTTACAAAGTTTACTCTTTATGTCAACACATCTGAACCTGCAACCACAAATGCTACCGTTACCACTTAAAATGTGATAGAACTACCATCAGTCATCAGAATGACCTGTTCTACATTAAGTTAACTTTTAGTTATCACTTTAGTAATGTTAGTCTGCAACTACTCCCCACACTGGCCCTTCCCCAAAATTGAAATTGTACAATATATGAGTCTATTTCTGGCTGACATGACATTATTACCTACATTAAAATCTTCTGCAATGCAAAGGGAATGAAATGAAAAGTCAGCCTGCAGAATAGGAGAAAATATTTGTAAACTATATATCTATATATTTGTAAACTATAAGTGGTTAATATCTAAAATATATTAGGAACTCACATAACTCAATAGCAGAAAAACACACCTGATTTAAAAATGGGCAAAAGATTGAAATATACATTTTTCCAAAGAGGACATACAAATGGCCAACAGGTATATAAAAATGTGGTAAACAGCACTAACCATCAGGGAAATGCAAGTCAAAACCACAGTGAGATACCACCTCACAGCTGTTAGTTTGACTATTACCAAAAAGTAAAGAGATGGCTGGGTACAGTGGCTCACACCTGTAATCCCAGCACTTTGGGAGGCTGAGGTGAGCAGATCATGAAGTTAAGTGATTGAGACCATCTGGGCAACATGGTGAAACCCTGTGTCTACTAAAAATACAAAAATTAGCTGGGCATGGTGGTGCGTGCCTGTAATTTCAGCTATTGGGAGGCTGAGAGGCAAGAGAATCGCTTGAACCAGGGAGTTGGAGGTTGCAGCGAGCTGAGATCACACCATTGAACTTCAGCCTGGTGGCAGAGTGAGACTCTGTCTCAACAACAACAACAGCAAAAAGTAAAGAGATAAGTGTTATTAAGGTTGTGGAGAATGGGACCCTGGTACACTATTGGTGAGAATATGAATGATACAGCCATTATGGACAGTAGTATGGAGGTTCCTCAAAAAATTAAAAATGCAACTACCATATGATCCAACAATCCCACTTCTGGGCATGAAATCAGTGTTTTGAAGAGATACCTGCATTTCCATGTTCACTTCAGTATTATTCACAGTAGTCAAGATATGAAACAAATCTAAGCTTCCATCAATGAATGAATGGATAAAGAACATGTAATATATATAATATTTGTCTATATTCACTTTTTAAAAGGCTGAATAGTATTCCATTGTGTGTGTACATGTATATATACAAACACAATTTATCATATATATGATACATATATACTATGTATGTATGCGCAGGGGAATATTATTCAGCCTTTAAAAAGAAGGAAAATTTGACATCTGCAACAACATGAATTAACTTGGAGTGTATTATGCTAAGTAACATAGACCAGGGACAGAAAAACAAATATTGCATCGAGTTATTATTAAAACTCTCAGCAAAATGGGCATACAAGGGACATATTTCAATATAATAAAAGCCATCTATGACAAACTCATAGTCAATGTAATAATGAGGAAAAGTTGAAAGCATTCCCTCTGACAACTGGAACAAGACAAAGATGCGCACTCTTACCAGAAGTCCTAGCCAGAGCAATCAGACAAGAGAAAGAAATAAAGAGCATCCAAATCAGAAAAAAAAAGGTCAAACTGTCCCTGTTTGCTGATGATATGATCGTTTACCTAGAAAACCCTAAAAACTCCTCCAGAAAGCTCCTAGAACTGATAAAAGAATTCAGCAAAGTTTCCGATACAAAGTAAATGTACACAAATCAGTAGCTCTTCTATACCAACAGTGACCAAGCGGAGAATCAAATCAAGACCTCAACTCCTTTTACAATAGCTGCAAAAAATTAAAATACTTAGGAATATAGCTAATCAAGGAGGCGAAAGAACTCTGCAAGGAAAACTACAAAACACCGCTTTTTTTTTTTCTTAAAATAATTTCTTTCTCTCAGCCTTAAGGATGAGTTCCTTCTCCTTCCTCTTGACCTTTCAAACCATTCTCCCTACATCAGCTAGAGGGAGCTTTCAAAATTACAAATTATATTTTGCCACTTGCGTGCTTAAATGAATCCTGTGGTTTCAAATAGCTTTCAAAATGAGACCCAGTTTGCTCCACGTGGTCTGCCTCCTCCTTCCTTTTCAACTGTCCTTGCTCTTAAGGAGCTCCCAAAAGATTCATCAGTCTTTTCACAGGCTGCCAGCTCTTCCTGGAACACTCCCTTGCTCTTTATGAAGTCTTTAAAAGTCAACTTAGCTGCTGAATCCTTCAGAAAGCCTTCCCTGTTATCTCCAATGGGGTTAGGTGGTTTGGCACCCTCTTGTGAATGTCCACAGAGGTAATACATGCCACACCACAGTGAAATCACCTGCCTGAGCTCACTGGCTTTTAGCTCTGAATCCACAACACTCAGCATACGACTTTACCTGGCACAAAGCCGATGTCCATAGGTATTTGTTAAATGAATGAATAAACAAATGACTGATTATCTTTAATGAATCAAGTTTTGCCAACTAACTTGCCTCTGGTGAAAAGCACTATGTGTCAAAATGTTAAACAAAATAAAGACAAAATGCCAAAGTGTCACATTAAAACAGATCTCTTCATTTGTTCAATTAGAAATATGAACTAGAAAGTGAAACCACGAGGATATGTTGGCATGATTATAGAGCCTTTATCTAGTTCCAGTCATGGTTGAATAGAGAATGTAGATCACAAGCGGGATTTCCAGTTCAAAGAAAAACCTGTTTTTTCTATAGTAAAAAGGTAACTATGGAACTCACCTAGTAGAACTTATTTATGTAATGTATACAGTTAAACTTCCCAAGCCGGCCTACTTCCAATTAGGAAGGGGATCTTCTTACCCCATCTTTCTACTTCATTTTAGATGAACTGGCTTCTTAACTCATACTGATAATTTTTTTCAATTTGTTTACTTACCTATAACTTCTCAAAGAAATGACAACTTCTCACTTAGTAAATGTTTAAAATATAAACAAAAGGATAAAAAATCATAAAAGGTGACTGTAGTTGTCAGTGAACCTCCATTTTGCCACAATTCTGCAAATCTATTAAATGAGAAAATGGGACTAGATAATTTCTCTGATCTCATACCTATTATGCTTCAATTAAACAAAAAAAATTGATTCATTCCACAAATCAATAGGCTGGAGGCATGGTTTTAAGTAGGAAGCTGACAAATAAGGTAGAAGTTTGCTTTCTTTTTTCCTTTTCAGTAGGAAGTAGGACACCGTTACTCAAACAATGTTTTGGAGCTAAGAAAAACTGTACCTGAGTTGGGAGGAAAAACACGGCACTGGAAGTGGTTTTGGCAGTTGCCAGAAGAGTTTCTAATAATTTAACCAAGTGGTTTCAACTTTAGCCAAAACAAATGATTCATCTTTTTCTCTTTGGAAATTGTAATATGTCAACAGTAACACTAGTGTGTGGATGGAAGAAATTTTATACAGATTACAGCATCATTTTCTAGTGAGGAAGACTCATAAGAAAGAAATTAGAGACCGGGCGCGGTGGCTCAAGCCTGTAATCCCAGCACTTTGGGAGGCCGAGGCGGGTGGATCACGAGGTCAACAGATCGAGACCATCCTGGTCAACATGGTGAAACCCCGTCTCTACTAAAAATACAAAAAAAAAATTAGCTGGGCATGGTGGCGCGTGCCTGTAATCCCAGCTACTCAGGAGGCTGAGGCAGAAGAATTGCCTGAACCCAGGAGATGAAGGTTGCGGTGAGCCGAGATTGCGCCATTGCACTCCAGCCTGGGTAACAGGAGCGAAACTCAGTCTCAAAAAAAAAAAAGACAGAAATTAGATAATTTTCAGTCAAATGGTGGCATGGACAATATTATTGTTTTACATAAAAATATATACTCCAAAAGGCATAGCCTACAATGGGAAATCATAATTACTGAATTGAATTCACTCCTGGATAGATGTATCATAGTTAACTTAGTGTTAAGTCCAATATTTCTTAAAATCTGCAACTATAAAAAACATTAACAAAGTAACAAATATTTCTAGAACTGGGATTATGAAATTGGTTGCTATGGATGGAAGGAAAATGCAGGACATAATCCTACATGTGCTAAACAACTTCACATTTAAACAGTAAGTAGTATAAATATTTTAAACTCTTAATTAACTCAAGCTTTCCACTTATCATGAAATATCTAGCTTTTTGATGGTAAATCAAAATATTTTATAATGATTTTATTTTACTTGGATTACAATTAAAATAGCTGCATTTCAAATATATGAACTTGCTGTATAACTAATCGCTTAGCTACTTTATTAAATTGCTTTTCGAGTTCAACCATTTGAGAGATGCTATTTTCTTCAGAATACAGATTCAATGCTGCATTTCCACAGCATTCACTATGCAAACATAACCAGGTAGAAGATAGAATACATGATTTCCCAGAAGTTTCCTGACAGTTCTTCAGGACTTAGCTAAGTTCTTATGTGATAGTTTCAAACTGAGCATAGTTTTCACAGCGTAAACAGAAACTTCTTGAGAAGGCTGGTTTATTGCCGGTTTATGATGAATGGTGCCACATGCAAGGCATACAATAGAACACTACTGTTTTTTCCTAGATTTTCTTCTAGAGGAGCAGCAGAATGGGTCTATTCCTATAATCCCCCCATGTAAACCACATAGAAATGATCCTAGAGTTGAGAGAAAGGAGTCTTTTCTCTAAGAGTTAAAATAAGATCACAGTGTGATGCCATCTTACCCTTATAAGAATGGCCATAATTAAAAAATCCAAAAATAATAGATGCTTGCATGGGTATGGTGAAAAAAAGAACAATTTTCCACTCCTGGTGGGAAGGAAAACAATATGGAGATTCCTTAAAGAAATAAAAGTAGAACTGTCATTCAATCCAGCAATCCCACTACTGGGTATTTATTTACCCACTGGGCTGAGTGGGAGTGTCTAGGGGGTTGCCCTCCCCACAAAGCACAGTTTGCATTTTGGAATGGGGAACTACAGGAACTGCAGGGAACCTCCAGCAAAATTAGTTTTAAAAGGCCCATCCAGGAAACTCACATAAGAGCTGGTCACCCTGTATTTAGAGCCCTCTTAAAGGTGCTAGCCCTTCAGAGAGAAAAAGAGGGCATAAATGATGGTGATGACAGTGTGGAGTCCCACCTACAATCAGCACACTTCTCTCCACCACACTAAACCCTAGGCCATAGCTCAGTTTCTCCTTTTAAGAAAAAACTGTGGGAAATGAATCATCTAAGAATGAGGAAGGGCAAGGAGAAGGACCCCATTTTGGGCACCTCGTTGGTTTTATGGTGCCTCTACTTGCAAGTGTTTGTGTAAAATGGAAAAGGTCTAGGGCATGCCAGCTTCTCTAGTACTCTGGCTGATTGCAAATTATGGTCATTTTGTGCACATTTTAAACTGATGGGCAAATTACATCAAAGAAAAATTCAGAGCCCAGAGGTTGACCTGCAACTCTGGCGCTCCTAAGTTGTCTATTTCTCTATTTTCTTATCTGCCTGCTTGAAATCTGCTGTTATCTTTCTACTGAGATAAAATCCACCATCTGAGTGCAACTTTTAATTTTTGTTATTGTTTTTGTAAACCAGTGAGTTTGTATGACTATCCCATGCCTAGAGCTCTAAAGTAAAAGCTATAGTATCTTTGTCTGTATGGGCATGTATATGTGTATTTCTGTGTACATACACGTATTTTGTTTTGTGCTTTGGCCACAAGGGATCAAATTGACTTAAAGTTAAAGAATTCTCATAAAACTAAATAATAAGCCCATATGCTTTTCAAGTATTTCTGACTTAAGTCTTTAATAAATAAGCTGGCTTTAAAATTATTGGTAAAGTAATGTTAGAAATTTGTTAAGAACTGTCAGCACTTTTGTTTCCAGTTACTGATAAAGTAGTTTCACACTTATCCCTGCCAAATACTACAAATTGTCAAAATTTGCCATAAGGGCTATAAAAGTATAAATCCATCAACTAATCCCACTACTAGGTATTTACTCAGAGGAAAAAAATCACACAAAAAAGATATTTGCACATGCATGTTTATAGCAGCACAATTTGCAATTATAAAAATATGGAACCAGCCCAAATGCCCATCAATCAATATGTACACAATCAATATATGTGTACGTATATATATATATATACACAAACACACACACAAGTACACATATTTATACACACATCATGTAATACTACTCAGCCATAGGCATTTGCAGCAACCTGGACAGTGTTGGAGACCATTATTCTAAGTGAAGTAACTCAGGAATGGAAAACCAAATATTGTCTATTCTCACTTACAAGTGGGAGCTAAGCTATGAGGATGCAAAGGCATAATAATAATATAATGCACTTTGGATACTCAGAGGAAGGGAGGAAAAGGGAGGAGGAATAAAAAGACTACACATTGAGTACAGTGTACACTACTTGGGTGATGGATGCACCAAAATCTCAGAAATCACCACTAAAGAACTTATCCATGCAACCAAAACTCACCTGTCCTCCCCCAAACTATTGAAATTTAAAAAAAAAAAGAAAAGAAAAATGATGATGTGAGAAAACCGGTTCACTCAGTTTTATCCCTAGAATTTCTATATCCTTCTTACTCTATATTCTCTTCTACAGCCGGATTATGTGAGCTAGACCTCCAACAGGGGAAGAAAAATCTGCAAAACAGCTGGCCAAGAGATTCTGAGGTTTTTTTTTTTGATGAAATATGTCTGATTTGTTTTTCAGTTTCCACCCCTGAGCAAGTTGAATAATCCATAAAGACTGGAAATAAAACCAAAGTTCAGGCAGGTTAGCAATGATGCATACTGACCCTGTTGGAACTGTAAGCTAACTGTGCTTATTGTTCTAAAGTTGAGACATACAAATGTGTAATCTCCACTGGCAAGCCCATAATATATGGTTAGGAAATGTTTACTGAACATGCTGAATTAGACCTTGACTCATTCTGTCAACATCTTGTTATTAATATTTGGAGCCCTGAGACATCAGGCCCCAGCTTGTAAGTCACTGAAATTCTTTTGACCACTTGCTTCTCAGAACCTTGAGCTGCAAACTCTGCTTGCCCTACCACCTAAGCGAAGCTTTCTCATCACCAATCCTTGACCCATCTTCTAACCCCTTCTTGTTCTCTATTTCCTCCTTTTTAGTTCATCCTTCAATTCTTCCTAATCTTTCCCTCTGTTCCCTATGGGATCCTCATTACCAAGCAAACAAACTCTCCTATGTCTTCAGTCTCTTTAAACTATGGGTCCACCATCTTTTTGCTGTAATGGAAGATGTGTTTTTCCATAGCATAGTGTTTCCCTTTGTTTTCTTTAGTGACTATTTTATATTTTTGTCAGATTGAAACTAGCAGTGGGAGGTAAGGGAAAGGTGAATTTTCTAGCTCCCATTGTTGCTGGCAAACTGTAACCAATCTTTCCTCATTAAAACACACATGATTTGGAACTCTTGCTATTTGATTCTTCCACCATCTATCCTTCCTTGTTATCATCATTCAGCTCCCAGGCAGTCTCAGCTGATACCTGCTCAGTCCTTTTCCCTACTCAGCTCTTGCTATCACCACAATTCTCTGACAACTTTAATACCAGTGACTATGATTTTATGAGCTTTGTGGCCATCTAGTCTCCAATAACCCATACTCCTACCCTAGACCTTGTCATCTCCAGAAAGAGTCCCCCCACATCAAAAGTTTAAACTTTAATTTTGTACTTTGATCGCAGATGCCTTCTTTTTTAGATATCCTTTCTCTTGATTTCCATTACGCTTTTTTTTAAGACCTCCATGAGATCACAAATCCCCTCAATTTCCCCCCCAAAACTCACACTATTTCAGGCAGAAATCCTGCCCTCCCATGCACCACTTCCTGGTTGGCACCTTGAGTGCCAAGGGTCACATTCCTGAACTGGACAGGCACAGGTTGGTTGACTGAATTTCAGTGAACCAAAACCCAAGTTACTGAAATTCAGTTTTCCAAGTGACCAATTCATAAAAGGACAAATCATTCAAGTTTTTCAAAATTATTTTTGACAGTGTTCTTGTCTCCGTTTCTGAAAAAAATGTTCCTTCATCTTCTTGCTATAGACTGAAAATCTGTGTCCCCACAAAAAAAAAAACATATGCTGACCTCCTGAACCCCCAGTGTGATGGTATTAGGAGTTGAGGCTTTTGGGAGGTTATTAGGTTATGAAGGCAGAGCCCTCATGAATGAGATTCATGCCCTTAGAAAAAACCCCAGAGACCTCTTTCACCCCTTCCATTATGTGAGGACACAGCAAGAAGACAACTGTCTATGAACCAAGAAGCTGGTCCTCTCCAGATACTGCATCTTCCAGTGCCTTGATCTTGGACTTCTCAGCCCCTGGAATTGTGAGAAATAAATTTATGTTATTTATAAGCCAACTAGTCTACGATATTTGTTATAGCAGCCTGTATGGACTAAGACACTGTCCCTCTCCTTTGTCTCTGCCCAAACTCTGCATTGAGTTAGGAAATTTGCTTCTGTTGAATTGGTAATTTAGTTATTTAGCAAATTGGCTTCACTCAAATGTGCTTTTTGATAGAAATAATATTTTGTTAAATGGTTCTGCTTGCCCAAAGATGACTATCACACTTCTCTCTGGCATTTTGGGCCCTCACTCTTGTCTCCTTGGCTTTCTTAAACCTTGGTCAGCCTCAGTATCCCAGGATGTCTCATGGGGTCAGATGAACCCTCTATGAGGAATTACCCCAAATCTTTCTGCAACAACTGCTCCAATGGTCTCCAGAGCCCTCCCAACTATAGCAGGGCAAGTGGTGTGTCTGTAGTGACCACCACCACAGGCCAATTCTGTTTGCTTCAACCACAGCACTCAGGAAGCCACTGTGATTAGACCACACCATGTTTTCCACAATATAGATCATCTCTTGCTCCAAGGCCTTTGGGTACCCTCTACCCAAACTTTATTCCTGGGAAGAGGAATTCTGAAACAACATATCACATTTAAGAAGATGTTGATTATTACTGGTGGGAGGAGATTTTACCTGTAGGTGTAGCCTTTTTTTGATTATTTTTATTTTTATTTTTTGAACCAGTGAGACCTGAGACCTCTTGTAGTACCTATTTCTCCCTTTTTTGTGTCTCTTACTCTCATGAAGTCAGAATGATGGCCAAGCCTCAGAGCCCCTGCCACTCTAATATTAAAGCAGTTTAGATCGGCTCTGTCCTTCATTTCTAGCTCTTTGTGGGCTTTCTTCTTCCCTGGCCCACTGTTCCCTCCCTTTCCCTATCTTTGCTGTGAAATCTGCCATTTGGTGAGAGTCGTATAAGAGTTTCTGCTCCAAGCATGGCACAGTGATGTTCTAAGGAGAGAACAAGAATCCCAGGAAAGGGACTGAGAAGGAGTCACTGAAGAGGCAGGAGGGGATGTGGGACACCTTGGTGTGAGGAAACCAAAGGTGGAAGGTATCAGAAAGGAGGAGGGCTCAGTACTGTCAAGTCATCAAAGATGGCAGGTGCCAATAAGGAAAAAATATATTTAATTGCTTCCAGCTTCATCTATTTTTCTGCAAAAGACATGATACTCAGCAAACTAAGGCAGGAACAGAAAACCAAACACTGCATGTTCTCACTTATAAGTGGGAGCTGAACAATGCCAACACATGGACACAGGGAGGGGAATAACACACACTGGGGCCTATTGGGGGTTGGGTAGAGGAGGGAGAGAGCATTAGGAAGAACAGCTAATGCATGCTGGGCTTAATACTTTGGTGATGGGTTGACCTGCAGCAAACCACCATGGCACACGGTAACAAACCTGCACGTCCTGCATTTGTGCCACAGAACTAAAAATAAAAATTAAAAGAAAAAAGTAGTTGGATTTAGCAATGAGGGAGTCATTAAGAAAATAACAACATTTCCGGGACATGTTGGGTGGAGAAGCCTATAACAATAGAAGAGTGGGTGGAACGATAAGGGGACACAGTGCATTCAACTCGGTTTACAAAACTCTAGGCTGTGAACATCAGGAAAGAACAATAAAAAGAGAGTGAAGGTCTAAAGGTCTATCTATTTTTGTTTGTTTTCAGATGTCAGAGACTAAATATGTTTGTAGGATGACAGGAGAGAGTGAATTAGAATATTTTTGAATTTATGTGTTGCATATAACATAACTATCATTGAATTTGTACAGAAGATATCGATCCTGACCTATCAATCAAAAGTATATTTCATTCATATGTTTATTCAATAAATAATCATTGATTATTTATTATGTGATAAACATTATTATAGACCCCACCCCTTCATGGAGCATATAATGTAGTGGTGAAGACAGAAAATTAAAAAATATAAGAAAACTCTACAGATTGTCAGTTGAGGATAAATGCTATGGAGAAAAGTAAAGTAAATAAATTGAGGGTATTTCATGATGGTTAGGGGTGCTATTTAACACGGGATTGTCAAGAAAGGAAGAGACCTAGATAAAGGAGCAAGCCACACAGGCAAGTGTGGAAGTGTTCTACTCAGAGCCACCAGCAAGTGCAAAGGCCAGTGTGGCTGCGGCAGTCAGAGGAATGGTGGGAGGGGAAGAAGCTGGAGAAGAAGGAGGTGGGGGGCAGATTGTCTAGGAGTTTGCATACCATTTAAAGGATTATATGTAATTGTTATATATGTGCTATTATAAGTGAAATGGGACTTCATTAGAGAGTTTTTAGCAGAGCGGTAACAGGAAAATAACTATTTTGACTGGTTTATAGTAAATAGATGATAAAGTGGCAAGAGTATAAACAAAGAGACTAGCTAGGAGAGAGCTGAAATAACCCAAGTGAGAGATGATTCAGGCTTGGACCAGGATGCTAGAAGTGGAGGCAGTAAGTGTGAGTATTTGGGATCTATTTGACAATAGAGCCATCAGAATTTGCTGATGGATTGGTTATGGGATATGGGAGAAATATGATGGCATCCCATGTTTTGCCTTGTTCGGCAGAAAGGATAGATTGCCATTTCCTCATTGAAATGAGTATAAACTTTGAGATTCTTCTCTTCCCTCTGGTCCACATCTGGGAAAGCTGATAAGAAAGCCTAAGTACCCGCTTCCTTTGCACCAGCAGGAAGTTCAAGCCAGGCAGGTCACAGCCTGCATGCAGAAACTTTCACTCTGACCTCACTCCCTAAGCACAGGAAAGCCAAACACCTCTCTTTTCTTTCTTTCTCAAGGCATTTTACTGCAGTGCTTTCCCCAGAAAGTCTTGTTATATGAGCAGTAGATCCCTTCAAACCCTGCTGGGTACACCTCACCTATGAAGGACATCTACAACACAAACAAATGAGTTTCATGGGCTTGGTAGGGAGGATGACTGAAGGTCTAAGGAAATTATTTGGGGCAAATAAGTTTGAGTGCCTGTTAGATATCAGAATGAAGTTGTTATATATGGGTAGATAGATATAAGTGTCTGGAGTTTAGAAGATAATCCTTGGCTTTCGATAGAAATTTGAGTCATCAGCTTGTGGAGAATTCCTAAACCCACAGACTGAATAGGCTCACCTAGGGCGTGGGCATAGAGCTAGGAGGGAGGACAAGAACTGAGCCCTGGTGCTTCAGTCATTACCAGTTATAGAGATGAGGAGGAGCCAGAAAAACCTTCTGGGAAAGAGTGTGTTCTTGTGACCCAGGAGGAGAATTAGGAACAGTGGTGCCCTCAGTAGCCAAGTGAATACATTGTATGGAGAAGAGCAGAGCCTTCAACAGAGTCAAACCCTGTTGACAGGTCAATGTGCCCTCTTTCCAGAGAGATTTATTCAGTAAAAACAAAAAAGTATTTAAGTAATGGAAAAAAATGACCATCAATAAATTTAGGACAACCAACCACAGAATTTTGAAGAATTTTGCACATATTATTTAATTGCTTTCCTTTACTTTATCAAGTCTATTGACACATATTTACTGATACACAACTAGCTGGTATGGCTCTAAACTTCTAGTCTTTTGTTCGTTGGATGATTGATTTTAAGTAATAGAAACCTTCTGTCAGTTTCTCTATCTTGGCTTAACCTGAAAATGTTTGTTTGCATAGGTAGATGCTGTATTGGGTCACCCAGGCATCTCCCCAGATTGAGGCCCTGGCAGCCCTCCCTCTGCTGACTCCCCAGGCCTGTCCTACATGGCAGGATGTGAGGTGCATGACTGTGAATATGGCTTCCCTCAGTGGTAGTGATGATGTGGTTCATTTTCCTGAGCTATTTGGCTGCTGGGAGGTGTGCCAGCTCCTCTGGGTGACCAAGAAGCCATGAGGCACCACCAACCCAGGCACCACCAACCCATTATTATGATTGACTAATAATGAATTCATTATTCACTGTATAATGAATATAAAAATAAGGTAGTATGTTGTAAGCATGGAGGGATCAGTGAACAAAGAGGTGTGTATTTAACAATTGGCAGGGTCTAAGTTAAAGAACTCTTTTTGCATGTGCAAGACTTTAATTCCAAAGGGCCTCTCTCCATTTATCCCAGGCTCTGGGATATGCCAGGCACCTCTACTCTTCATATTATGCTTCATCTTCTCATTTTATACTTTGGAGGGGCTCCTCCCAGAACTTATGTGAGCCAGGCCCCTTTGATATTATCCTGAGACACAGGAAAAGCTCCAGGGTGGAGTGGGGAATGAGGAAGAGACCTGTTGAAGAGAGCTTCCTCTTCCCTTCCCCACTCTATTCATTTCTTCTACTAAACAAGGTCCTAAAATGGGAAGTGTCTCTTTCAAGTGATGGCACTGAGAACAGAAAATTAAAGTGAGGAAGAGTGATTTATTCTTCTCACTGAATACCACAGTCATCTACCCTCACTTCTACTCAGAGACCCTTACTAATTGACTTCTAAATCAGATAGTTCTTTCTACGCACTGAAGTCACTGATTTTCTTCATTTGTATTGTAAATGCCAATGATTCTAAGGGCATATTCATTAATTCATCCATTCATTCAACTATGGAACACTTCTTTGTCCTGTTTGAAGTGCTGGTTGTACAGTAGTAATAAAAAGAGACAAAGTTGTTGACTTGGGGATATTACATGCTAGTGAGGTAGGCTGAATATGCAAATATTACAACCTCAGATGGAAGTACCTGTCTTGTATGGGACAAGCAAAGGTTGGAATCAGTTTTCCCACTGGTGCAAATAACAGTTTGCTGGTACTAGCTTCATAGTCTTGGATGCATCGTTAGCCTCCTGTGTAAATCAGTGATAATCATTGTATCTCATTTGGTTGTTGCAAGAATTGAAGTACTGAGAACCCTGAGCAAGAGTTTTGCAGGCACAAAACACACACGAGAAAAAGGTTGATTTATTCAGTGCCCTGACACAGAGCTTATGTGGTCAGAGTTATTAAGCAGAAGGAGATGAACTGGGAAGAAGGCAGCACCCATATTATACCGAACCTTTATAGATTTCATTTTCAGTGAAATGTAAAGTTGTGAAAGGGTTTTATAGAGTCTGCTTTGTGCTTTAAGATGGTGGCATTAGCTTCCTTGGAGAGACACTTTACAACTATAATCTAGGATCAATATGAGAGATATCCATGTATTTAAGCCTCAGGAGCTGATGAAAGTTACATTCTTACTGTCTAGTTCTATTAATGTCAGTTTATTTGGGTTTCTCTGATTTGGTTTATTAAGCTAAAAATCCAAAGGTGGAATCTTCGGCAAATGTCTGTTTAGTATAATTCATTTACATGTGCCTCCTTGTTAATTTATAGTAGGTTTCTAATCCTAATTAAATACTTTCTATGCCTCCTAGTTATATTTTGGAAAAGACAATAGACATCTCCTAAAATATGTTTAGGTTGGTTGTAAATCACCGTATAATGAATATGAAAATAAGGCACTGTGTTGTAAGAGAACAGGGAACAAAGAGGTGTGTATTTAACAATTGGCAGGGTCTAACTTAAAGAGGACTTTTTTTGTCCTGAAAAGAGCCTTAGTCTATTCAATTCATCAGATTAATCAGAAAACATGAATTGAATGTTGATATTTTCAAGGTCCTATGCTAATCATTATCTTTTAATTTGAAATATTTCTAATACAATTCATTTTATTCCATAAGCACTTATTAAATATTTCCCACGTGGTAAGGGCTGGGAATTTGAAAGAGAATGTGAAATGATGAACTGAGCATTTAAAGCTGGGTGATAAAGGCTGGGGTAAGTCTGGATTCTGCAGACACACGGGGAAGAGCAGCAGCAGCCCTAGAAATGGGTGCTAACTTTTGACTAAACCATGTTTGAAAACAAATTTTTTTGATCTAGTAACATTTCAATCCCAACCGTCTGGTAGTAAACTTTTAGTGACCATTGCGGAAGGCTGAATATCTATGTCTATGTCCTAATCCCTAGAACCTGTGAATATTACCTTATTCGGCGGAAGAGACTTTGTAGATATAATCAAAATAAAGATTTTAAGACAGAAAGATTGTCTGGATTATCCAATGGGCCAAATGTAATAACAGGGCTTATTATAAAAGGGAGATAGAAGAGTCAAGAGTTAGTAGCAGATGGGATGACAGAAACAAGAGTGATGTGAGGGAGGGGCTGCAAGCCAAGGAAGGTAGGTGGTCTCTAGGAGCTAAAGAAGGCAAAGAAAATTTCCCCAAGCCTCTAGAAGGAATGCAGCCATGCCAACATCGTGACTCAGTTCAGTAAGGCTGATTTTGGACCTCTGACTTCCAGAACTGAAAACCAATCCATTTGTGTTATCTTAAGCCACTAAGTTTGTGCTAATTTATTACAGCAGCAATAGGAAACTAAAATGCCATGGTCTCCACTGGTAATAGTGGTGGCTATGATGAGCATTTTTCTGATTCGCCAAGAACAGGGAGGGCAGGCCAAGAGCCAGAAAATGAGAGTTTCCTTCTTTGAAGGGGATCTCACATGAAGAAGAGGACAGGAATATTAGTAAATACCTTGTTGGGGAATCTTGTAAACCACAAATCCCCACATTTTATTTCTTTTTTTTTTTCTTTTTATTTTTTTGAGACAAGTTTTCACTTTGTTGCCCAGGCTGAATGCAGCAGTGCAAACATGGCCCACTGCAGTCTCCACCTCTTGAGCTCAGGTGATTCTAACACTTCAGCCTCCAGAGTAGCTGGGAACATAGACACGCACCACCACACCCAGCTAATTTTACTTTTGGTAGAGACAGGTCTCACTATGTTTCCCAGCTTGTCTTGAACTCCTAGGCTCAAGCAATCCTCCTGCCTGGGCCTCCCAAAGGCCTGGGGTCACAGGTGTAAGCTACTGCAACTGGCCTTTCGCATTTTACACTGTCATTCTCTAGGTGTATAAAGCTATCTATGGCCCAGTTCATGGCTCTAATAAAGGAATCTAGGCTGGGAAATAACTGCTGGAATTGGTGAATTACTGTGGACAACCAAATTACCAGCTTATCCAGGATATGGTAATTTATAGAGCAACTTACAACATTTCCAAGTGTCTCTCAGGAATACGAGCCATCCTGTATTGGGGCACTGCTCAGGACTCCTGGCTATTGGGGATTCCTGGCTCATGTTATAAACAAATGTAAATGGTCCATAAACATCTCATCCTAAGATGTTCAGCCTCATTAATTACCAGGAAAATGCAAATTTCTCAGTCATACTGTGATAGTTTATAATCAATAGATTGGAAAATATTTTTCTTTATTTTATTATTAATGAAATAAATCTAAGATGAAGAGTTTTTTTAAATCCCCGTAAATCTGAAACATTGACAGTGATTTAAAACAAAGGGCATATTTATGCACTGCTAGTAGGAATGTGGAGTAGTACAGACAGAAAAATATTTTGAAATTTCTCAGCAAATTTGAAATGCGCATACCCTGAAACAGAAAGTTATTTTCTAGGTATATGTATCCTAGAGAAGTTCCAGGAAATATGGACAAGGTGTTCGTAGCGGCATTGTTTATCTTAAAAAATAAAATGAATGTATTAGTCCATTCTCATGCTGCTGATAAAAAACATACCTGAGACTGGGTAATTTGTAAGGAAAGAGATTTAATTGACTCACAGTTCCACATGGCTGGGGAGACCTCAGAATCATGATGGAAAGTGAAGGAAGAGCAAAGAAATCTCTTATATGGTGGCAGGCAAGAGAGCAGGTGCAGGGGAACTGCCTTTTATAAAACCATCAGTTCTCATGAGACTTATTCACTATCATGTCTCAAAAACAAATAAACAACAAAAAAAGTGATGCCAAATATTCATGTGCTAATTAAATTGTGTATCCCAAGTCTGTTGGTTACATATTATCAAACAAAAGACAGACTGTTTGTAATGTATTTACATAGGAACTTGTAGCCCTAAGCCAGTAACTTATCAGTTAGTCACCAAGAATTGATGAAGTTCTTATAAATTGTGCAGTTAGATACTAACCACTAAGGAAATTCATCTTCAAATAATAGACCTGACCCTCATCCTTGAGGAACTAACATTATCATATTTATAATTTATAATTGCTTATGCTTAGTCCTGGGGCAGAGCTGACCTGGGACTGTACTATGTGTAGAGAAAGAATTAAGAGTCACAGGATAAAAATGCAGAAATGCAGAGGATCATTAAAGTGAGGAAACATTTTCATAAAAAGGCAGTATTAAAAGTTAAGGGCCCATATATTTGATGCAAATCAGAGAGATTATTGTGAAGAATAGACAGCTAGACAGCAGGGCATATGTAACTGGATGTCACCAGATGTCTAATCAATTATTAATAGATCTCATAAAATATAACATGTATAGAACAATCTCCTAAAGCTCAAATAAACTGTAAAAGTTTAATGTTCATGCCATATTTGTCAAAATATTTATGCCCCATATGTGGTAGCCAGAATGTCCAACAACCTTTACTTGTCTTGGGCTCTTGATTAAATAAGGAAATTAGCTCATAAGTAGGTTGAATTGTTCATAAGAAAATGAGCAAAATAATATATGATGGAAAAACTGGGATATATTATAAGTTGGCAGGGAAGGGAAAAAAAGAAGGCAATAAATATTCCAGGAAAATTGATTAAATATTTGGCAAAAAACAGAAATTGATCTAAAATTTGTTAACTAATTAATTGATAAAAATCAAAATATCAAAAATAATTATTTTAACCTTGAAAGTGTTTAACATTTCTGTAAGTAAAAAAACATTTCTAAAAAATAACAGGGAGTAAAATATTGGAAAAATACTTGCCATACATGGGATTTAAAAAGTCACTGGTATTTTAATATATAAGGTGCTCTTTAAAGAAAAGAATACTTGGCTAGGCACTGTGGCTCATGCCTATAATCCTAGCACTTTGGGAGGCCAAGGCGGGCAGATCACCAGGTCACGAGATAAAGACCAGCATGGCCAACATGGTGAGAAACCCCATCTCTACCAAAAAAAAAAAATTATCTGGGCATGGTGGCACCTTCCTATAATCCCAGCTACTCAGGAGGCTGAGGTAGGAGACTCACTTGAACCCTGAAGGCAGAGGTTGCAGTGAGCCGAAATTGCACCACTGCAGTCCAGCCTGGGCAACAGAGAGAGACTCCATCTCAAAAACAAAAAAAGAAAAGAATACTGAAATCACAATAGTTAAACTACCATGAAACTTAAATATAAAGCAAAACATATAGATATTAATAAGTGCATATGAATATATAAATATGAATACTTCATAAATACAAAATGAATAATATGTAAATAGTTACTATGTTCACTCTAAGAGGTAATAAAACAGAGGAAGTGACCACACACACACACTTACCCTTTTTTCTTGACTCAATTATCAAAGTCTGACCAAATGGCCAAAGCAGGGGGAGCACAGTGAGTAGGGAAGTCTTACTACATTGTTAGTGACAGTGTAAACGGACACAATTTTCTTTATTAATTTGGCAGTATTTATCAAGAGATTTTTTATCTCATTAATTCTACTTTTCAATTGAAACCTAAATAACAATAAACAATTTTGCATTCAAATGTTTAACAAATTAATGAAAAAGCAATAAAATAGGCCACACCATAATTTGGGTCACCGAGTAATGGAAACTGAAGTTCCTAGATTTAACGTAGAATAATAACGAGTTTGGCCTCATGTGTAGATGTTTGGCTTCTTTTAAATTTTCAAATAGTGGTTATAGAATATTATTTCAAAGCTGAGTTACAAAAGAAATCTAAAGATATCATATATTACTTGTTATTTATATCAGGCTATCTTGTACTAAGTGATTGATCTATTCAATTTTCTTGTGAAATCAATCAATTTGCTGGTTTGATGAGGGTTTTTAAATTTAGAGTAGAAATGAAATTTCTGCTCCGCGGCAACTATTGGTTTTGTAATCTGAAGAATATTTCTTAAATTCTTTGAATCTTGGTTTCCTCATCTATCATATGGACTTAATAATACTTTTTCAGGAGCTTTTGTACCTATCACAGTTCCTGAAAAATAAATGTTTCTTCTTATTAGAAGAGCCAAATGTTTTCACGGAGAAGCAATTCATTATATATATATATATCATATATAATAAAATGATATACAAAAATATTTATAAGCATGGCTATTCCAGAGTTAATACATTAGTAGATACATGTAATATATAATAAAACTTCATTTACCCAGGGTGTTCTCACCTCTATTATTTGGTTTACTTTTTTTTACTCTACTTAGCTTCCAGATAACTTTTTCAAAATTCTACATTTCTCTAGAGATTTCATATGCAAGTCAACATAGCAATAGGAGAGAATTAGAAATTCATCTTTTCTTACGATTTCCACCTGATCATCAGAGATAAGAAGTGCCAATATGGTACCAATATTCATGCTTTATGGGTAACATGTTTTATTTCCTTTTACTATTATCAAGTGCTTTGAACAGTTGACATT
The DNA here is from genome assembly GCF_049354715.1 of Callithrix jacchus. Classification (NCBI taxonomy): domain Eukaryota; kingdom Metazoa; phylum Chordata; class Mammalia; order Primates; family Cebidae; genus Callithrix; species Callithrix jacchus. The sequence goes on from NC_133514.1 coordinate 97,799,840, forward strand.
TCTGGGATTTACAATTGGCTTAATAATTGTGACTTACAGATAAACTTTTTGCTTCAAAGATACTTGCAACAGAATCCAGAGACAGAATCTTTTCAGTTCTTCTAAGGATTTTGAACAATAATCTGTCTTTTTATTTCCTCTTGGATAAAGCAAATTAAGTCCAAGAAATATCACCAGAAATCCTGATGCAGACTGGCTCCTATGCTCTAGTGGTCTCCAGCTGATATAGTTTGAATGTGTCCCCACCTAAATCTAATATTGAAATATAATCCCCAGTGTGGGAGGTGGGGCCTGGTGGGAGATGATTGGATCATGGAGGAAGATTTCTCATGAATGGTTTAGTGTCATCCTCCTCAGTATGGTCCTAGTGATAGTGAGTGAGTTTTTGTGAGATCTGGTTGTTTAAAAGTGTGTGGCATCTCCCTACTTTCTCTCTTGCTTCTGCTCTGGCCATGTGACCTGCCTGCATCCCCTTCACCTTCCATGATAATTGTAAGTTTCCTGAGGCCTTTCCAGAAACTGAGCATATGCCAGCATCATGCTTCCAGTATAGCCTGTAGAACCGTGAGCCAACTAAACCTCCTTTCTTTATAAATTACCCTGTTGCAGGTACTTTTTTATAGTAATGCAAAAACAGACTAATATTGACTGTTTTCAACTACCATGCAGTAGCTTGGGAAAAGGAAAAACCCTACTCTCTTGCTACATTTTCTGAGGAGCTATGCTTTAGTCTTTGATGGTTAAAGTGGAAAGCAAACTTTAAAACAGAACAAAACAGCTTAAGACTTCAGAGCTTAGACCAGACCATAAAGTTTAAGGTTCAGGTTTAAGTTCAAGGATTGACAGGAATTAGTATACTTGCTGAATTTGCAAACAAAGCAAAAGATATACATAAATTCAAGATACACAATCACTGATACAAAGAAAGTGGCTTCACAATGCCAGCCTGTTCCCTGCTGAGAAGCTTCAAAGTCCAGTGTTCTCAGCACCTTCTGTGAACTGAGGGTCTAAGGCTCCAGGGTTAGCAATCATTGAGAGTGGTATTGAAAGAGGGAATAACCATCCAGTTAAATATCAATTCTAGTTATCTTAAAGCAATTGTACTTATGCTAGGCCACAGCCATATCAACTAGTTCATTTCTGTTTTCTTACTGTGCCATCAAGCCTTGAAAATGGAGATTTCAGTGCACTAAATCTAATCAGAAGGCAAAGGCACACATGAATGGAAAGATACTCCATGTTCATGGATTAGAAAAATTGATATTGTAAAATGTTCATACTATTCAAAGCATTCTACAGGTTCAATGCAATGTCTACCAAAATTCCAATATCAGTCTTCACAGAAATAGAAATATCCTGGAAGTTATGCAAAACTACAAAAGAACTTATATAGCCAAAGCAATCTGGAGCAAAAAGAACAAAGCTGAAGACATCACAGTACTGAATCTCAATTTATATTGCAAAGCTATAGTAATCAAAACAGCATGATATAAGCATAAAAACAGATATAATGGTCAATGGAACAGGATAGAAAGTCCAGAAATCAACCCAGGTGTTTAAGGTCAGTTTATTTTTGACAAAGGTGCCAAGAACCTACAGGGGGAAAGAACAGTGTCTTGAATAAATAGTTTTGGGAAGATTGGATATCCACATGCATAAAAATGCAAGTGAATCTTACTCTATGTACAAGAATCAATTTAAAAGGAATTAAAGACCTGAAACTGTAAAACCACTAGAAGGAAACATAGGGGAAAAGTAATAGTCTGGACAATGATTTCTTAGATACTACCACAAAAGTGCAAGCAACAAATGCAAAAATAGACAAATGTGAATTGCATCAAACTAAAAAGTTTCTGTATGGTAAAGGAAACATTTAACAGAGTAAAAAGACACCCACACACTGGGAGGAAATATTTTCCAATCAGACATCTCATAAAGGCCTAATAGCTATTATAACACAAACAAGCAACACATATAACTCAATGACAAGAAAATATCAGACCTGTCAAAAAATGGTCAAAGGTCCTGAATAGGCATATATCAAAACACATACAAATGGCCAACAAAAATATGAAAAAATGCTCAATATCACTTGTCACCAGGAAAATGCACATTAAAACCAGAATGAGAGATCACTGAACATCTATTAAAATGGCTCTTATCAACTTAAAGACAGCCAAATCAAGAACAAACTGCCATTCACAATTGCTGCAAAGAGGATAAATACCTAGGAATACAACTAACAAGGAACATAAAGGACCTCTTCAAGGAGAACTACAAACCACTGCTCAACAAAATAAGAGACGACACAAACAGATGAAGAAACATTCCATGTTCATGGTTAGGAAGAATCAATATCGTGAAAATGGCCATACTGCCCAAAGTAATTTACAGATTCAATGCTATCCCCATCAAGCTACCAATGACCTTCTTCACAACTGGGAAAAACCACCTTAAACTTCACATGGACCCAAAAGAGAGCCCACATAGCCAAGTCAATTCTAAGCAGAAAGAATAAAGTGGGAGGCATCACACTACTGGACTTCAAACTATACTACAAGGCTACAATAATCAAAACAGCCTGTTCGCAATGCCAGCCTGTTCCCTGCTGAGGAAAACAGCATGGTACTGGTAACAAAACAGAGACATAGACCAATGGAACAGAACAGAGGCCTTGGAGGCAACACAACATATCTACAACCATCGATCTTTGAAAAACCTGACAAAAACAAGCAATGGGGAAAGAATTCCCTGTTTAATAAGTGGTGTTGGGAAAACTGGCTAGCATGTGCAGAAAGCAGAAACTGCACCCCTTCCTGACACCTTACACTAAAATTAACTCCAGATGGATTAAAGACTTAAACATAAGACCAAACACCATAAAAACCTTAGAAGAAAACCTAGGCAAAATCATTCAGGACATAGGCATAGGCAAGGACTTCATGACTAAAACACCAAAAGCGTTGGCAACAGAAGCTGAAATAGACAAATGGGATCTAATTAAACTCCAGAGCTTCTGCACAGCAAAAGAAACAATCATTAGAATGAACCCGCAACCAACAGAATGGGAAAAAATTTTTGTAATCTACCCATCTGACAAAGGACTTATATCCAAAACCTACAAAGAACTAAAACAGATTTACAAGAAAAAACACAAACAAACCCATTCAAAAGTGGGCAAAGGTTATGAACAGACACTTTTCAAAAGAAGACATATATGAGGCCAACAAACATGAAAAAATGCTCATCGTCACTCGTCATCAGAGAGATGCAAATCAAAACCACATTGAGATACCATCTCATGCCAGTTAGAATGGTGATCATTAAAAAATCTGGAGACAACAGATGCTGGAGAGGATGTGGAGAAATAGGAACGCTTTTACACTGTTGGTGGGAGTGTAAATTAGTTCAACCATTGTGGAAGACAGTGTGGTGATTTTTTAAGGACCTAAAAATAGAAATACCATTTGACCCAGCAATCCATTACTGGGTATATATCCAAAGGATTATAAATCATTCTATTATAAGGACACATGCACATGTATGTTCACTGCAGCATGATTTACAATAGCAAATACTTGAAACCAACCCAAATGCCCATCAATGATAGACCGGACATGTACACCATGGAATACTATGCAGCCATAAAAAACGATGAGTTCGTGTCCTTTGTAGGGACATGGATGAACCTGGAGACCATCATTCTCAGCAAACTGACACAAGAACAGAAAATCAAACACCACATGTTCTCACTCATAGGTGGGTGTTGAACAATGAGAACACACGAACACAGGGAGGGGAGCATCACACACTGGTGTCTGCTGGGGGGAAATAGGGGAGGGACAGTGGGGGATGGGGAGTTGGGGAGAGATAGCATGGGGAGAAATGCCAGATTTAGGTGAAGGGGAAGAAGGCCGCAAATCACACTGCCATGTGTGTACCTATGCAACAATCTTGCATGTTCTTCACATGTACCCCAAATCCTAAAATTCAATTAAAAAAATAGTTACAATGATACATTTTGTGTTTTCTACCACAAATTTAAAAATAAATTAATTATAGAAAAAACCATAAAATATAATGGCTGTTATCAAAAAAGTGATACTATCTCAAGTAAAATATTGATAACAAATGTTGGTGGAGATGTGGGGAAAAGAGAACCCTTGTGCACTGTTGATGGGAATGTAAATATAAATATAAATATGTAAGTATAGTCATTTTGGAAAACAGTAGGGAGGTTCCTCAAAAAATTAAAAATATAATTATCATGTTATTAGCAACCCAGTTCTGGGCACATATCCAAAGGAATTGAAATCAGTATGTCAAAGAGATACCTGTACTCCTGTGCTTATTGCAACATAATTCACAATAGCCAAGATATGGACACAACATAAATTTCCATTAATGGATAAATGGATAAAGCAAATGTGGTATATACATACAATGAAATATGATTCAAACTTAAAAAGAAAATTCTGTAATTTGTGACAACATGGATTAACCTGGAAGATAGTATGCTAAATGAAATAAACCAGACACTGAAAGACCAATGACACATGACCTCACTTATATGCAGAATGTAGAAAAGTTGAACTCACAGTAGTACAGAGTTGGGTGCTTGTTACCAGAAGCTGTGAGGTTTGAAGAAGATGGATGGAAGTAAAAGAGATGTTAGTTAAAGAGTACAAATTTTGATTAGACAGGAGGAACAAGTTATATTGATTTTTGCATAGCATGGTGAGTATAGTTAATAATGTGTATGTATATCCATATATAAATAAACAATATATATAGTCAGTGTAATATAGATTTCAAAATTACTAAAAGAATAGATTTTAAATATTCTTACCACATAGTAATGATAAGTATGTGAGGTGATAGATGTTAATTAGCCTGATTAAGCCATTCCACAACATGTACATGTATCATAATATCACATTGTACCCAGCTAATAAAGATATCCAATTATTTGTAAATGAAAAATATTTTTTTAAAGACCATGGCTTTTTAAAAAAGCCTTCCATATTATTTGTCAAAGAGCTGCTATGAAGAGAGATGAAGAAAGGGTATAGAAAAAAATTCAAAATGACTTGTGTGATACGAATTTCATTAGAGCTCACAAACATCTATCAACAAGTCCTTATTTTTAACATGTTATTTAACATGTAATATAGAATACATAGAAAAATTTTCATGTGTGGTTAATATTTATTAAATGAATATAGTCCAGTTACCACCACTCGGTCAAAACAAAATATTCTAGAGCCCCCAGAGCCCTTCCTTGTTTTGTCCAGCACCAATTCTGCTTTTCTCCTTCCCTTGAGAGATAACCACTACCATGAGTTTTGCTTTAATCAATTCCTTGTTTTTCTCTATAGCTGCATCACTTATGTAAGCACCTGTAAACAAGACAGTTTCATTTTCTACTTTTCCCACTACATTATATTTATGATATTCATGTTTATTTATATGTTTCTCAATGGTCCATCCATTTTAATTGGTGAAAAGTATATCATTGTCTAATTATACCACAATTTATTTATTCATTGTTGTGAGTATTCAACTAAACTGAAAATTTTTACTTTCTACAAAATTTTACAACTACAACTACAAAATTTTAACACGAGAACCTTCAGATATTTCAACTCCATGTACCCCTCTTCCAATGTACAGATTCTGGCTGTCGTTTGCTACTGAATTCCATCATGTTTTGTTAATCCCTTATAACATTATTAATAGTTTTTCATACAGTCAATGTTTATCTGCTCACATATTTGATACTTTCTTTGCTCAACTTTCCTTTTTTACATCTCAAACCTTCCAACTGAGATTTCTCTCCTGCATTTTCTAACATTTTGCATTTCTTTTAATGAGTGTCTCCTGGTGATAAACCTTCTCAAATTTTGTCTAACTAAAGATGATCTCATTTTAGCTTTTTACTTGATGGATAGTTTTGCTGAGCAGAGAATTCTAGTTTGGCAGTAATTGTTCAACTCACTACAGTGCAGATAATTTTTACTGTTTTTCTGACTTTCATTATTGCTTTTGAGAAGTCATATATCATTTTAATGAAATGTAGTAGGCTATTTTTTTTTTTTTTTTGAGATGGAGTCTCACTCTGTCATCGCCCATGCTGGAGTGTAGCGGTATGATCTCGGCTCACTGCAACCTCTGCCTCCTAGGTTCAAGCAATTCTCCTGCCTCTGTCTCATGAGTTGCTGGGACTATAGGCATGCATCACCATGCCCAGCTAATATTTGTGTTTTTGGTAGAGACAGGGTATCACCATGTTGGCCAGGCTGGTCTTAAATTCCTGGCCTCGTGTGATCCACCCACCTCAGCCTCCCTAAGAGCTGGGCTTACAGGCATGAGCTACAGTCCCTTGCCCAGGCTACATTTTTTTTTTTTTAAGAAAAATGGTGAAGTATGTTCCTAATGTTAATTTAAGAAGATATTTTGTCTCATTTTTTTGTTACTCTAAGATTTAAACCACCAAGAATTTAGAATTATGACAATTCCAAGTTATTTAACCATTACATAGTAGTGGGTTCAGATATAATCAGAGCAACACTGGCTTAATCAGACAGGGTGTGTTTTGGCCATGAGGTACAAATTAACAAGTAACAGGGACATAAAGTCATGTAATGTTTGCTTAATAATAAGTCCTCAGGCTTAAAATTAAGTTACATACTATTTTTCATGAGTGAACCTATTACACACAAAAACACAGGTCTGAATTGGGATATGAGTGTAAGTCTATTAATATTTTAGAAATGCATACCACTAACCCCCTTAAAGGGGTTGGCTTATAAGAAATATATACCTAAGAGGATCTTTAGAGTCATTTTTCTTCACTCTGTACTACAATGCTACTCTGGTAGAGTCAGAGAGCAACAACTCTAAGGTGGATAGGAAACATCACCTCAATTTTACATGCTGCATTGTGTGTGAAGAATGGAGGAAGTACCAAAGACCTTTTTTCCCTTAGTTCCTGCATATCTAAAATATTAAGATAAACCAGGTACATTGTTAATGATTATATAGCCTAAAGCAAGATACAATGTCATAAAAAGCAGACAAGATTTACCTTGGATAATCCTTAATTCACGTAATCAAGAGCTACTGAAGTGCACTTATCTCCTGTTTTTATCTTTAATTTGCACTAAAACCATTTTAATAAGCTATTTTCCTTGTCCATCTCAATGCAGCCCCCGACTTCAATAGTACAGTAGAGTCTATTCACAATTCACCTAAACTTATTATGGTCCAGTAATATTGCCTTATCATTGAGAGTTTTGAAATTAGTGATTACCATAATCTTTCTGTTTGCTTAGCCATAGAATTCTGCAATATTAATAATCAAAGAGTGGCTTTGTGGGCTTTTTTAGAAACAAAAACTAAATTCCTAACCTGTGAGAAATAACATTTCGTAATTTCAAATAAGTTCTGTGAAATAAGGAGGGCAAGATCTTCTATTTGCTCAGAATCCTAGAATGATTCATACAGATGAGATCATTTCCTGCCATTGCTTTTTGAAGGGAGAAAATATTTCTATTAATTTTTCTGTACCTAACATAAATTCTATACTTTCAGGTTGAATTTGGAAGTTTTACCAGGAAATAAATAATTGTTAGTTTACATAATCCACATTGAATAAATACAAAATTATTAACTATTTCCTTACTTCTAATTCACAGAGTCAGCACAGATATTTTTGAAGTGGCATTTGAGATACCAGCATCTTCAGAATAGATGGGAAAACATGCTGTGGATATTGAACAAAACAAGGCTGAGCTGGTTAGTATTGTAAATACGGTTTAATTCCTTTTTTCTAATATTCTTGCTTTCAATATTTAACATTGAGCCCTTCAAGAAAATTAGGTTGCATTTTTTATAATGTTGGATATTATAGGATTATGAAATCTGAGATGTTAATATCAGTATCACAGTGGTGAGGAAGTTATTAGTGTACCAAACAGTGCTTTGACATAATTTGAGAATTGCATGTTAGATTTTTTTGCTTAAATTTTGATATTTATACCAGAAACCTACAATAAGGTATCAGCAGAGAAGATTTTAGTAGATAATTTAAAACATCATGTTCATAGCAAATACTAATATTATTTTTATTTATATATATTTTCATTTGATAAAAATATTTATGATAATTTTTTCCTTCCTTATTGTGACCCATTTATATTTAGAGTAGCAATTATGGAAAATGTCTCATGTTGGGGATACTTATGCTTAAAATGTGTTACTTTGGTTCCATATGAAATTTAAAGCAGTTTTTTCTAATTCTGTGAAGAATGTGAACCGTAGTTTGATGGGAATAGCATTGAATCTGTAAATTAGTTTGGGCAGCATGGCCATTTTCATGATGTTGATTCTCCTAACCATGAGGATGGAATTTGTCCATTTGTTTGTGTCCTCTCTTATTTCCTTGAGCAGTGATCTGTAGTTCTTGAAGAGGTCCTTCACATCCCTTGTTAGCTTTATTCCTAGATATTTTATTCCTTTGTAGCTATTGTGAATGAGAGTTCATTCATGATTTGGCTCTCTGCTTGTCTGTTGTTGGTGTAAAGGAATGCCTGTGATTCTTGCACATTGATTTTGTATCCTGAGATTTTGCTGAAGTTGATTATCAGTTTAAGGAGTTTTTGGGTTAGGATTATGGGATTTTCTAAATTTAAAATCATGTGTTCTGCAAACAGAGATAATTTGACGTCCTCTCTTCCTAATTGAATACGCTTTATTTCTTTATCTTGCCTTATTGCCCTGGCCAGAACTTCTAATACTATGTTGAATAGGTGGGGTGAGATAGGGCATCCTTGTTTTTTGCCAGTTTCCAAAGGGAATGCTTCCAACTTTTGCCCATTGAGTATGATATTGGCTGTGGGTTTGTCATAAATAGCTCTAATTATTTTGAGATATGTTCCACTGATATCTAGTTTATTGAGAGTTTTTAACATGAAAGGATGTTGAATTTTATCAAAGGCCTTTTCTGTATCTGTTGAGATAATCATGTGGTTTTGATCTTTGATTCTGTTTATGTGATGAAATATGTTTACTGATTTGCATATGTTGAACCAGCCTTGCATCCTAGGGATGAAGCCAACTTGATAATGATGGGTAAGTTTTTGACCATAAAAAGGAATGAGATTATGTCCTTTTCAGAGACTTGGATGAAGCTGGAAGCCATCATCCTCGCAAACTGAGGACACAGACACAGGGACAGAAACACAGGAACAGAAAAGGAACATCACGTGTTCTCACTTAGTAGTGGGAGTTGAACAGTGAGAACACAGGGACACAGGGAGGGGAACAACATACACCAGGGCCTGTTGGGAGGTGAGAGGCGAGGGGAGAGAACTCAGAGGATGAGTCAATAGGATAAGCAAACCACGTATACATACTTAACAAACCTGCAAATTCTGCACAGGTATCACAGAAATTAAAGTAACATTAAAAAAAAACCTTAAAAAAACAAAAAAATAGATATGTTCAAGTGTTAAAAAATAAAGTACCAAAAAAGGTGTTACTCTGCTAATGTACAAGTCATACTTCTGAAAATTATAGAAACAAAGTTGTAAAGGTCTCATATATCATTCAAACATGTTATCTTATTTTACAATAGGAATATTAAGAGTCCACATAGCTAGTAGCAGAGTCAGAAATTACACTCAGGTTTCTCACGTACAATCTTTTTATTATAAGAAACTATTTTTCAGGTAACTTGACTACTATATTCCCAACAAAGAAAACAAATTTTATTATTAACTTGAGGTTATATACAAAATAAAAACTGCTATAGGATGTGATATCAGAACTGTTTTGCAACTTGAAATTTGCATTTGTGATTAGACTAGGGATTCAATAATTAGACCACAATAAACTCAACTGACATTTGCCTCATGTGTCTTTTTTTTTGAGAAGGAGTCTCGCTCTGATGCCCAGGCTGGATTGCAGTGATGCGATCTTGGCTCACTGCAATGTGTGCCTCCTGGGTTCAAGCAATTCTCTTGCCTCAGCCTCCTGAGTAGCTGGGATTACAGGTACCTGCCACCATGCCCGGATAGCTTCTTTTTTTTTTTAAGTAGAGATGGGGTTTTGCCATGTTGGCCAGGCTGGTCTTGAACTCCTGACCTCAGGTTATCCGCCTGACTCAGCCTCCCAAAGTGCTGGGATTACAGGTGTGAGCCACTGCAGCCAGCCTGCCTCATATTTCATAAAAACAGCAAAATGTCATTGCCTTAACATCATATACACATCGTTTTATTTCCTTTTCCTTTCTGTAACATATTAAATATGACTTATGATGTTTCCCACAATAACAAAACATTTATACAATTTAGTCCATTAAGCCAAGTTCTTAATTATATTTTAAAAAATGGTGAGATAAACTTTTGAAATTGTGAAGAAAAAGAATAATAGAACTCATTTTTAGTAACCTGACAATTACCTCTTATATTCCCCCAAAAAGGGATAAAAGATTCTTTTTTGAACAATTGTTTATATGAGTGTTATTTGCTTATTTTACAGCATTTGAAAAAATATAGAAAATAACAAAGAAAAAAATTTTTTAATTACCCATAATTTTACCCAGAGAAAATCACTGTTATTTTTTTCTTCCCATTCTCTCTTCTTCCTCTTTCTCTCACTTTAATATGTAATTTTTATTTTGCCACATGAAATTCTTGTCAAATTACTTAAGATTTTCCTCCAAAAATTCTATAAAGCTCTTAATTGAAATCCAGGAGACTTATAGTTTATATAACTGAAACTTTTCATGAAAGAACATTTATTTAATTTGCATCTTTTGAGTTCCTCAGTAAAGTTTTATGGGTTTCTTTGTAGGTCCTATGGTATTTTATATGTGTAGGCATTTTACATACTTTATTTCTGTTGTGAATGGCAATACACACACACACAGTTGCCGTTATATTGTATATACTTTTCATATTTTTATAGCAGCCAACTTAATGGGTTTTTATTACTTTTGATAACTATATGGTTTATTATTTGGAATTCCAATGTCAGAAAATCATATCATCTGTAAATAAGGATAATTCTCTCTTTACATTTTCATTATTCATATGTACTAACTAGGACTTCCAAGAGAACATTACCTAATAGTGGTGGTAGGAGACATTCTTCACATCTCCCTGACTGAAATGGAATGCCCCTGAGATTTCACTGTTAAATATGATGTTGGCCATTGTTTTAAGATAAACATGATGTATTCATCTGTTCTCATGCTGCTAATAAAGACATACCAGAGACTGGGTAATTTATAAAGGAAAGAAGTTTAATGGACTTATATTTCCACATTGCTGGGGAGGACTCAACAATCATGGCAGAAGATGAAGGAAGAGTAAAGGGATGTCTTACATGGTGGAAGGCAGGAAAATGATGAAGAAGTTAGTCTTCATCATTTGAAGTGATGAAGATTGTTAGTCTTATTCTAATTAAAATCATTTGTCTAATTGATAACTATGTAATTTGCAGAAATATTCACCTTTCATAAACCTTTGCATGTTTCTGCAAAACCCTGGTCACACTTAAAAACATTTATCATGTGTCTATTGGCCTATCTAATAGCCACAACTCTTGTAGTTCAGGTCTTGTATTTTGTCCACTTTGGCAAGCCCACCAGTGAAACCACCATCATCATTCATGCAGGCAGAAAGTTCAGTCATGCCACCTGCCTCCCTAGTTCTATCCCCATCTCTTTACCCATCACCCCTCCCTGGACCTGAGAGCACCCTGCCTTTTGCTCCTGTGGCCAACCAAAGCTTCACTACTAAGATAACCCCTTTTGCTATGGTGACAACAAAAACCACAACATGGGGTCGCAAAGTTATCACTGAGTACAACAGCTCACATATTTGAGCTCTCATCTTATCCCTCTCACACCAAATCAATGCCTTTCTCCCAAAGGAGGTATTCCCAGCTTCTCTCCTCCCCACCACCAGCTTCCAAAGTACTTAGCTTCCTGAGATCTCACCTTCTTATTCAGTTCTTTGCTGGCTTCCTACATGGTGATGACTCAGTGTGGCACCCACTTGTGTTCAAATGATTGGAAACAAAAAATTCCAGCTGGGACTAGGTGATTCATCCAGGCAAGGGCATATAATATTCTTTTTACCTTTCCTGTACAACCAGCTTCAGTGATCACTAATGAGGACATCAACAGATGAAAAGGCTGCCAAGTGCACTCTGCTCTATTCAGCTGTCTGCATGGAGATTCTTAAGCCAGTATCTACCCTCAAGCTACTGTTTTATCTCCCAATCTCATAGACTTGACTATTTTCAGCATTTGTACACCAGTAGAGAAAAAAGCAAATGTTCAAGTGAGATGATTGAAAAGCATGATTTATTAAACACCTCCTGATTTTTACAGAGGGGTTTCCCCTATTGGAGAAACCAGAAAACAGTGATCAGTGAGGGTAGGAATAAAGAAGGAAGATTTCAGCAAAAGGTTGAACATGAACGGATGAAGGTTTGGATTTAAGAATAAGTAGTTAACATGAAAAATGAGAATACCAAGGGAGTTCAATAGACTTAAAACTAAAGGCACACTCAGAAAAAGACTTGAAATGCTAACCAGGGATAGATATACATGTATCTGCACTTTCTCACTGGTATTATCAGTATTATTTTCTATACTTGACATTTTGCTTAATCTTTAAATTACTTTAAACTGCTACTTAGACATTTTGAACTTCTAAACTGTTTATACTTCATACTGTAACTTTGAGGACATGCTGCTTATAATTTGCTGTGAAAGGCAAAACTTGTTTGCTCCTTATATTCTGAGTGGTTAATACTTCCTAGAAGTATACTTTCTCATTCTGGAAAAGACTTTCAGAGTAAAGAAAGCTGCTCACCCTATCCCCAGTCTTCTAATTCTATAGAAGAAGGAGATTATTCCATCGAAGGGGTGCTCCTAGCCAAAGATCCAGACCAAATGAATTGACACTAGAACCCACATCGCAAGCTTCCAACATCTGATTTTCTTTTGCACATCATTAGAGGTTCTACACAGATTCTAAGAGCATTGTTTTGTTTTTCAACATTTCCCAGAGCAAAATATTTTATATTCTATATATAGGTTGGTTTGCTGCAGTCAATAATAGGCCATTTAAATGAGCATAGACCTTCAGGCCTTGCTGAGTCATTAAGCTCTACCAAAGAAAGATTAGGGAAATGCAAATCAAAACCACATTACGATACCATCTCATGCCAGTTAGAATGGCGATCATTAAAAAATCTGGAGACAACAGATGCTGGAGAGGATATGGAGAAATAGGAACACTTTTACACTGTTGGTGGGAGTGTAAATTAGTTCAACCATTGTGGAAGACAGTGTTATGATTCCTCAAGGACCTAGAAATAGAAATACCATTTGACCCAGCAATCCCATTACTGGGTATATACCCAAAGGATGATAAATCATTCTATTATAAAGACATATGCACATGTATGTTCATTGCAGCACTGTTTAAAATAGCAAAGACTAGGAACCAACCCAAATGCCCATCAATGATAGCCTGAATAAAGAAAATGTGGCACATATACACCATGGAGTACTATGCAGCCATAAAAAGGATGAGTTCATGTCCTTTGTTGGGACATAGATGAATCTAGAAACCATCATTCTCAGCAACCTGACACAAGAACAGTAAGCCAAACTGCAAGTTCTCACTCATGGGTTGTGTTGAACAAAGAGAACACATGGCACGGGGAGGGGAACATTATACACTGGGGTCTGTTGGGGGGTGAGGGGCTAGGGGAGGGATAAGAGGGGGTGGGGAGATTGGGGAGGGATAACATTGGGAGAAATGCCGGATGTAGGTGACAGGGGGATGAAGGCAGTAAACCACCATGGCATGTGTGCCCCTATGCAAAAATCCTGCAATATCTGCACATGCACTCCAGACCTTAAAGCACAAGGATAATAATAATAAAACAGAAAGATTAGAAACGCAATTCATCTTTACACATAGCTGTTATTTATGGACAGTTGCTATCATTTTTTAGACACTGGTAAATGTTAGAATTTGAGTCTTTGAAGAATAATTTTATATTCCTCAAACATTATTTTGTCCACTAGTAGAATTTAAGAATGATAACTGATATTATGTAAATTTTAGAAAAGAAATTTAATGAAACTCTAGATAAGATTAATAAAATACATGGGACTAAATGTACATACACTTTTCCCCAGTATTTTGTGTGTGTGTGTGCTTTGATTCAAATATTTGTGAAGAAGAAATCTTAAATTCACTAGGTTCAATGTGCTTTTTTATATAACTTAAGTTTTGTTTCCTAATATTAAAGTTTAAAATGTTTTTTTCAAGACCTAAATTAACTCTAAATAAAGAATAATAATATTTTATATTCTAGAAGCCATTCTAAATAACTTGATGATTGATTAGAGTCGTTCTTTTAGCCTCTTACTTTTAGTGATAATACGAAATGCAGAATGGTAATATGGAAGGATACCTTCTTTATGTTTGGGGAATAACCTTTTTTATTCCTTTTAGGCAGGCAACTTCCTAGGTTAAATGTTGGGTTGGAAGAGATTCTAATCATAGCTCACCACAGCCTTGACCTTCTAGGTTGAAGTGGTCCTCCCACCTCAGCCTCCCAAGTACTGGAGACTACACGTGCCCATCACAACACCTTACCAAATTTTAAAAATTTTTGTAGACATAGGGTCTCACTATGTTGCCCCACAGTAGCCTCAAATTCCTGATATGAAGGAATCCTCCAGCCTCAGCCTCCCAAAGTGCTGGAATTACAGGTGTGAGCCATGGTGCTCAGCCAAATTTATATTTTTCAAAAACTGATTCACTAAACTCGAATGATAGTCATATATTTTAAATCAGTCCAGAAGTTCCTCTATTTAGAACATTTTCTACAAGCACTTTTGTGAGTCCATCATTTGTTCTTAAATCCAAGTAACTTCATATAGGATTAAAACATTTGGTTTTCAAATATACTACCAAATAAGAGTATATAATTCATCCTTTTAGATGTTTTACTGAAAAATGTTCTATTAGGCATTTTGTTTCCAAAATTAGCCCATTTATCTACACTGAAAACCTGTTGTAACCAGTAGCCCTGCTCCCTGATGATGTCCATGAATATTTTAGGGAAATCTTTGGGACATAGTATATTACTAAAGATATATTTAGAAGATATATTACTTAAGCCAATCACTTTGAATATTGTACAGTTTCAAAAGCTTCTTGGCTCCTCTGTACTTTGTAAAATATTCTAATTGGTGGGCTTTCATCTGCATAGTCCTTAAGTTCTTGAATAGCTTCCTGGGCTTCTCATTAATTGCTGTTATGGTGAAAAGCATCTCATAGTGGTGTTCTTCTCAAGTCAAGCATGACTCCATTTTGCCACATCACTTGCTGACTTTTGCAATGGCATTGTGAGAGCATCTTCCAAGTTTTCCATTCATCTATCTGTCATTGAAAAGGATGCCTACCATCCAACAATTTCTTCCTAGAGTCACTTACCACATTTATCATTTTGTCCCACCACTTTGAACTTCTTGTTTTTTCCATTCACATTTACTTCATGTAAATCTTTCTCTTCATATTACTTTTGTGCTTATTATCCAGGATGAGTTTTGAAAATGGGGTGAAATTGACAGCAGAAAGGACAAAGCAAAATGATTGTGCCCAACAACACATGTCATCTTTTCCAGCGGCAGAGTGGATTTTTTGTTCGAAATTCTACTCTGGTTTGTAAGAAATATGGTAGGCACAGGTACCTCTGTATCAGATGTATTATTTCTACATTTACATCTGTCCTAAATGGAAGGCATGGGCTTAACTTACAAATAAACAAGAGACCCCAAATAATAGCTAACTACTTACTACATCAAGGACACCTGTATCTGTTAAGATAAGGTTCAGATGTAGTTGACAAATGTTCCTGAACAATAGTGAAGTTACGTAAGTTATAGAAAAATAATACAGAGAAGTTTCTACCTGGACACATTGAATGACTCAAGGTAGCTGGTTCAGAGTTGGAAAAACTAATTTCAATATCATCAAAGGCATCGACTCCTTTGTCTTATTGCACCACATCCTCAACACGTAGCCTCCATTTCATAGTTCAAAATGGCTGCTTAGGCTCTAGTCATTATGTCTATGTCCAGCCAACAGAAAGAAAGGCGGCTGAAAAGTTATCTTTCACTTTAAGAATACTTCATCTTGGAAGTTGCGTACAATAATTCTATTATATCTCATTGCCAGGAATTAGTCATACAGCCACACCTGGTTGCAAGGAAGGCTGGAGAATGTAATAATTATTCTGGATATGACCAACTAAAATCAAGGACTCCATTTAGAAGGAAAACAGGGAGAATGAATATTGGGGGACAACAAAGAGTCTCTCCCATAGCAATTAAATTCAAACATTTTTAGAGGAAGAAGCATTTCACTCCAAATTCCTAATCCCTTCATGAGCCTCAGGTACTCTAAAACTCTTTTACATACATTCTGGCAACAGGAAAATCCAACATATCTAAAACTTGAAAGTCAATTACAGTGTCAAAGGGAGTTGGTTTCAGGTGCCAACCTGACTGGCTTTGGATTCAGGTCTTTAGGAGGTTCACCTGGCACAAGTGAGCATCATCAAGAGCCCCACCCCGAAGAAGTAGTCCGTGCGCTCTGCTTTGGTTTAGTCCCACAGAGCCCAGCCCTGTGCCTGGAAGAAATATAAAACAAAGCAAGCATTTGCTGACAACAGCACAGAACCATCAGGTAAGAAGAGACCTTAGGGATTAGCAATCTAAGCTCTTCTCCTTTCAGATGAAATGACTAAAACTAGAACAACCTTTGGAAAGCTCTGGGTATGTACAGGCTCAGTGTAAAGGGCTTTTCTCCTGTGATCTTACTTGACGGCGCATTAGGTTTTCTTCTTTCTAGATCTCAAAGGGTTTTATGTTTATCTCTCAATAAGTTATATGAAGTAATGTAGAAGTTAAAGTATACTAACTCTAAAACTAGGCAGTCAGAATTTGAAACCTAGCTCTCTCAGTTATTATGTGACCTTTGGCAAATTATCGAAACTTTCCTTTTCTCAGTTTCCTCATTTAGCAAGTAGTGAAAAAAGACCACCAATTTCATAGAACTATCGGGAAGAATGAATAGATTAATAAATGTAAAGCACTTAGGACAGTGGTCTGACATGTGGAAAGCATTTAATAAATGTTAGCTAGTGCTGTCACTGTCAATTAAAAAATAAATTCAAATTACACTGGTAGACTCTCCTTCCTATAATTCCTTATGGTTAAAAATTAGTGTGGAGAAGAATTTTTTTGTAAACTAAGAAAGTTAAGTATATTTTAAGAAAATAAGAAGAATATTTTTATGAATTTTGTGGTAGTATCTTTTTAAAACTACAAAAAGTTTTTTAAGGTATTTACCATGAGCAAAACACCAAACTGATATTTGCAATTAAAGTCACCAAATAGCCTTCAGCTTTGCCCAGGGGTTCTAATAATGGTGCTTGTACCATCTGTTTTCTATGAATAGCTTCCTTTTTTCTTAGAATAAAATCATGTAAAGAAAGGGAAAAATTGATCAATTTTGGGATGAAATGTTTAAAAAATGACAAAATACCATATGCACTAAGTTGACACCCATATAGCTTTGAAGACTGTACAAAATCTTGGGTGCCTTCCTTACACACACCAGCTCTCAATATGTGTGAACACATTGCAGGCTACCCCAGCCACTTTGGAGCTGATAATTCATCCACAATCCAGCAGTCCCCTAAAGATTCTTTAGAGAAAGACTAATAACATTAGCTTGTGAGGAGCATCTGAAAAAAAAAAAAAAAAAAGAATAACTCTTGTGAAGACAGGTAACCAAAATCACAGAATTGTAAATAGAACTAGATTTCCCTAAACATAGAAAACAGAATGCCTGTAATCCCAACACTTTGGGAGGCCAAGGAGGGTGGATTGCTTGAGGCAGAAGTTTGAGACCAGCCTGAACAACATGGTAAAACCCCATCTCTACTAAAAATACAAAACTTAGCTGGGCGTGGTGGCAGGTGCCTGTATCCCAGCTACTTGGGAGGTTGGGGCAGGAAAATTGCTTGAACCTGGGAGGTGGAGGTTGCAGAGAGTTGAAATCGTGCCACTGCACTCCAACCTGGGCAACAAAGCAAGATTCCATCTCAAGAAAAAAAAAGGGGAAAGAAAAGAAGAGAAAAGAAAATAGAATGATAACCAGTGTGACAGTCTAAATTTCAAGTTTGGTAATGGAGTGCGCCTGCTGAAAATTTATGAAGTATGTGACTAACAAGATCTGGCCAAATGGGAATAAATTTGTCCAGATTTTCTGAGGAATCAAACAATTTTTTAAAATGTATATATATATATATATATTTTAATTGCATCTTAGGATTTGGGGTACATATACAGAACATGCAGGATTGTTGCATAGGTACATACATGTCAATGTGGTTTGCTGCCTCTATCCCCATCACCTGTATCTGGCATTTCTCCCCATGTTATCCCTCCCCAACTCCCTACCCCCGACTGTCCCTCCTCTCGTCCCCCCTCCACAGACCTCAGTGTGTGATGCTCCCCTCCCTGTGTCCGTGTGTTCTCATTGTTCAACACCCACCTATGAGTGAGAACATGTGGTGTTTGATTTTCTGTTCTTGTGTCAGTTTGCTGAGAATGATGGTCTCCAGATTCATCCATGTCCCTACAAAGGACACGAACTCATCGTTTTTTATGGCTGCATAGTATTCCATGGTGTACATGTCCAGTCTATCATTGATGGGCATTTGGGTTGGTTTCAAGTATTTGCTATTGTAAACCATGCTGCAATGAACATACATGTGCATGTGTCCTTATAATAGAATGATTTATAATCCTTTGGATATATACCCAGTAATGGGATTGCTGGGTCAAATGGTATTTCTATTTCTAGATCCTTAAGGAATCGCCACACTGTCTTCCACAATGGTTGAACTAATTTACACTCCCACCAACAGTGTAAAAGTGTTCATATTTCTCCACATCCTCTCCAGCATCTGTTGTCTCCAGATTTTTTAATGATCACCATTCTAACTGGCATGAGATGGTATCTCAATGTGGTTTTGATTTGCATTTCTCTAATGACCAGTGATGATGAGCATTTTTTCATATGTTTGTTGGCCTCATATATGTCTTCTTTTGAAAAGTGTCTGTTCATACCCTTTGCCCACTTTTGAATGGGTTTTTTTTTCTTGTAAATCTGTTTTAGTTCTTTGTAGGTTTTGGATATAAGTCCTTTGTCAGATGGGTAGATTGAAAAAATTTTTCCCATTCTGTTGGTTGCTGATTCATTCTAATGATTGATTCTTTTGCTGTGCAGAAGCTCTGGAGTTTAATTAGATCCCATTTGTCTATTTCAGCTTTTTGTTGCCAATGCTTTTGGTGTTTTAGTCATGAAGTCCTTGCCTATGCCTATGTCCTGAATGGTTTTGCCTAGGTTTTCTTCTAAGGTTTTTATGGTGTTAGGTCTTATGTTTAAGTCTTTAATCCATCTGGAGTTAATTTTAGTGTAAGATGTCAGGAAGGGGTCCACTTTCTGCTTTCTGCCAGTTTTCCCAACACCATTTATTAAACAGGGAATCCTTTGCCCATTGCTTATTTTTGTCAGGTTTGTCGAAGATCAGATGGTTGTAGATGTGTGGCGTTTTAAGCAAGAACTCTTAAATGAAAAAATCAAAACTTAGAGGATTTGAAGTAGTGTATTTACTAAATTTTCCTGGCCACACTTTCAACCTGTTGTCAGTAAACTATATTAGGATAAGGTGACTAGTTTATATTTTCCTTTTTCCCTTTCTCCTTCCCCTCAACTATACATTATTCATGATAGATTGCTTCTTTTTAAAGTATATTTCTTTAACAATAAGCTCTTATTGTAATAAAACTTTACACGGCATGCTGCTAAAAAACACACATATCTGTCTCTGAGTAGTCTCAGTTTGTTCTCCTTGATTCTAGTGTGCATATGATTATCATGTTAATCCTTTATTTTTCTTGAATAAAGTTTGCAAAAGGAAGTTAATCAGCTGCCTTATTTTGTCTTTCAACATTAAAATCATGTTGTTAAAATTAAGATATTGGCACCAGAAAACAGTGAAACTTGGGATAGCCTGAAATTGACAAGTGAAGCCAAAGCCATATCTGGTGGGGAAACTGTGGAGGTAGGAGGCACCCATTCTGAGATGGAGTCTCAGAGATGGCTCTGAGATGGAGTCTGTAGGACAGTGGGAACCCCCACCCATGTTCTGCCCAATTTCTCAGCAGCTCCTAGAGGACAGGAGTTTTCCCAGAGACTCTCCCACCCAGCTTATGCTCTGTCCTCCACACTCATCAGAGATCCTCAGGCTTGATATCCCCATAACTTTCTTTAATAATCCCGAGTTACCACAGGTATGATTAGAGGAAACACTACAGATCAAGTCATATCTTCAAACCTGAATATCCTTGCTCAGTAGTAATCCTACCTCAAACTTCCATAGACACATTTTTATTTGATGATAAGATCTGTCTTCTATAATAACAATGCCTTCTTCTGGAACAACTCCTGAAGGACCTGCTTGAGGCTGTTTTACAGTTAATGTATTTTGATAAGTAGAAGGATTATACTCTAAAATCATCATAAAAAGTACACATAAACCAGCAAAACAGTCATTTATCATAATTTTCAACTAATATACACTGTACATAATTGTATGTGCTACAGTTTTATGTGATGGACAGAAAAGTATGTTTGTTCATCACAAACGTGTGACTAATGTGTTGTGCTATGACGTTTAGGACAGTACAAAGCCACTAGGCAATAGGAGTTTTTCTGCTCCATTACAGTCTTATGGGACCACCATTCCATATGTGGTCCATCACTGACTAAAACGTTGTCAGGTGGCACAGGACTGTATATGGTCCTGTTAGAATTTTTAAATTTAATTTTGTTTATAGGTATCATGTTTTTCCCCAAACCATGCAATGAAGTATTTCTTCATTGGCTGTTATTATTTCTTTCTTATTTCTATTGTTTGTTTCCTTCCTTCCTTCCTTCCTTCCTTCCTTCCTTCCTTCCTTCCTTCCTTCCTTCCTTTCTCTCTCTTTCTTTCTTTCTTTCTTTTTCTTTTCTTTCTTTCTCTTTCTTTCTTTCTTTCTTTCTTTCTTTCTTTCTTTCTTTCTTTCTTTCCTTTCTTTCTTTCTTCCTTCCTTCCTTCCTTCCTTCCTTTCTTTCTTTCTTTTTCCTTTCTTTCCCTCTCTCTCTCTCTCTCTCTCTCTCTTTCTTTCTTTCTTTCTTTCTTTCTTTCTTTCTTTCTTTCTTTCTTTCTTTCTTTGTCTTTCTTCTTGAGACAGAGTCTCTCTGTGTTGCCCAGGCTGGAGTGCAATGGTGCAATCTCAGCTCACTGCAACCTCCACCTCCCAGGTATTGTCTGCTACTTTTTACCCATTTAGTAATGTATCACAAACTTTACCAATGCCAAAAAAAATTATGAGCATTTTTAACACAGCTGTTGCCTATTTGTCTGTCTCCTTTACAGAAGTGTTTATTTAGATTTTTTTTGCACATTTCCAGTTAGGTTATTCGTTTTCTTGCTATTGAGTTCTTTGAGTTTCTTATATATTTTGTCTATTAACCTCTTATCAGATTATGGTTTACAAATATTTTCTCTCAATCCATGTATTTTCTCTTCATTCTGTTGTTTCTTTTGCTCTGCAAAAGCTTTTTAGTTGGATAGAATCTCATTTATTTTTCTTTTGTTGCCTGTCATTTATTTGTGTGGCCTACAATTTCTTTCATCAATGTTTTCTAGTTTTCAGTATAGATGTTCCTCTATTCATGATGGAGTTATATCCAGATAAACTCTTTATAAGTTGAAAATATTGTAAGTTGAAAATGCATTTTATACATATAATCTACAAAACATCGTAGTTTAGCCTAGCCTACGTTAAATGTGCTTGGAACATTTATGTTAGCCTACAGTTGGGTAAAGTAATCTAAGACAAAGCCTATTTGATATTACAGTGTTGAATAGCTCATGTAATTTATTGAGCACTGTACTGAAAGTTAAAAGTAAAGTGGTTGTGTGGGAAATTGAAGTACGGTTTCTGTTGAATGTGTATTGCTTTTGCAGCAGCATAAAATTGTAAGTCAAACCATCATAAGTTGGACATTGTCTGTATATCAATCTCTCACCTCCTTGATTAAGTTTACTTCTAAATATTTTTTATGCTATTGTGGATGAGATTGATTTTTTATTATTTTTTTCAGATAATTTTTTGCTAGCCTAAAGAAACACTGTAGATTTTTGTTTGTACCTTGCAGCTTTACCGAATTTGTTTAACAGTTCTAACCGTTTTTTTGTGCAGTCTTTAGGGTTTTCCATATATAAGATCATGTCACGAGTAAACAGACAATCTCACTTCTTTGCTTTCTATTTGAATGCCTTTTCTTATATAATGCTCTGGCTAGAACTTCCAGTACTATGTTGAATAAAGGTAGTGAGTGTGGACATCTTTGTCTGGTTACTAATC
This sequence comes from Callithrix jacchus, assembly GCF_049354715.1. Classification (NCBI taxonomy): domain Eukaryota; kingdom Metazoa; phylum Chordata; class Mammalia; order Primates; family Cebidae; genus Callithrix; species Callithrix jacchus. Next base: position 97,822,431 of record NC_133514.1, read on the forward strand.
TTGGAGGAAAAGTTTTTAATAATCAAAGAAATTCAAATTAAAACCACAATGGAATATTACCTAACACCTGTTAGAATGGTTATTATCAAGTAGACAAAAGATAACAAATGTTGGCGAGGGTGTGAAGAAAATGGGGCCCTTGTGGACCGTCTATGGGAATGTAAATTAATACAGCCATTTTAAAGAACAGTATGGAGGTTCCTCAAAAATTTAAAAATATAACAACCAGCCAGAGCAATCAGGCAAGAAAAAAAAAATAAAGGGTATTCAAATAGGAAAGGTGGAAGCCAAATTGTCTCTATTTGCAGACGACATGATAGTATACCTAGAAGACCCCATTGCCTCAGCCCAAAAACTCCTGAAACTGATAAGCAACTTCAGCAAAGTCTCAGGATATAAAATCAATGTGCAAAAATCACAAGCATTCCTCTACACCAATAACAGACTTAAAGCCAAATCAAGAGTGAACTGCCATTCGCAATTGCTACAAAAAGAATAAAATACCTTGGAATACAACTCACAAGGAACATAAGGGACCTCTTCAAGGAGAACTACAAACCACTGCTCAACGAAATCAGAGAGGACACAAACAGATGGAGAAACATTCCATGTTCATGGTTAGGAAGAATTAATATCGTGAAAATGGCTATACTGCCCAAAGTAATTTACAGAATCAACGCTATCCCCATCAAGCTACCATTGACTTTCTTCACAGAACTGGAAAAAACCACCATGAACTTCATATGGAACCAAAAGAGAGCCCGCATAGCCAAGTCAATTCGAAGCAAAAAGAACACAGCGGGGGGCATCACACTACCGGATTTCAAACTATACTACAAGGCTACAGTAATCAAAACAGCATGGTACTGGTACCAAAACAGAGATATAGACCAATGGAACAAAACAGAGGCACCGGAGGCAACACAACATACATACAACTATACAATCTTTGATAAACCTGACAAAAACAAGCAATGGGGCAAGGATTCCATGTTTAACGAATGGTGTTGGGAAAACTGGCGAGCCATGTGCAGAAAGCAGAAACTGGACCCCTTCCTGACACCTTACACTAAAATTAACTCCAAATGGATTAAAGACTTAAACATAAGACCTGGCACCATAAAAACCCTAGAAGGAAATCTAGGCAAAACTATCCAGGACATAGGAGTAGGCAAGGACTTCATGAACAAAACACCAAAAGCATTGGCAACAAAAGCCAAAATAGACAAATGGGACCTAATGAAACTCCACAGCTTCTGCACGGCAAAAGAAACAGTCACTAGAGTGGATCGGCAACCAACAGAATGGGAAAAAATTTTCGCAGTCTACCCATCTGACAAAGGGCTGATATCCAGAATTTACAAACAACTCAAGCAGATTTACAGGAAAAAAACAAACAAGCCCATTCAAAAGTGGGCAAAGGATATGAACAGATACTTTACGAAAGAAGACATATATGAGGCCAATAATCATATGAAAAAATGCTCATCGTCACTGGTCATCAGAGAGATGCAAATCAAAACCACATTGAGATACCATCTCACGCCAGTTAGAATGGCGATCATTAAAAAATCTGGAGGCAACAGATGCTGGAGAGGATGTGGAGAAAAAGGAACACTTTTACACTGTTGGTGGGAGTGTAAATTAGTTCAACCATTGTGGAAGACAGTGTGGCGATTCCTCAAGGCCTTAGAAATAGAAATTCCATTTGACCCAGCAATCCCATTACTGGGTATATATCCAAAAGACTATAAATCGTTCTACTATAAGGACACATGTACACGAATGTTCATTGCAGCACTGTTTACAATAGCAAAGACCTGGAATCAACCCAAATGCCCATTGATAATAGACTGGATTGGAAAAATGTGGCACATATACACCATGGAATATTATGCAGCAATCAGAAATGATGAGTTCGTGTCGTTTGTAGGGACATGGATGAATCTGGAGAACATCATCCTCAGCAAACTGACACAAGAACAGAAAATGAAACACTGCATATTCTCACTCATAGGTGGGTGATGAAAAATGAGAACACATGGACACAGAAAGGGGAGTACTAAACACTGGGGTCTATTGGGGGGAAAAGGGGAGGGCCAGTGGGAGGGGTGGTGGGGAGGGATAGCCTGGGGAGAAATGCCAAACGTGGGTGAAGGGGAGAAGCAAAGCAAAGCACACTGCCATGTGTGTACCTACGCAACTGTCTTGCATGCTCTGCTCATGTACCCCAAAACCTATCATCCAATAAAAAATTTAAAAAAAAAAAATATATATATATATAACAACCATACGATCCAGCGATCCCACTGCTGGATAGATCTTGAAAGGAATTAAATTAATATGCAAAAGAAAGATGTTCATTCCCATGTTCATTGCAGTGTTATTCACAATAGCTAAGATATGGAACGGATCTAGGGGTCCATCATCAGAAGAATGAATAAAGAAAATGTGAAAGGCGAGCTTAAAGAAGTAGAGAGGAGAACGGTAGTTACCAAGGGCTGAGGAAGGGGTGTAGATGGTTGAAGGGAGACGTTGATCAAAGGATGTGAAGTATTAGTTAGACAGGAGGAGTGGTTTTAATAATTCATTGCATAGCATGGTGACAATAATAAACAATCATTCGTCGCTTATTTAAAAGTAGCTAAGAGTAGATTTCACATGTTTTCACCACAAAAGATAAGTATGTGAGGTGATAATTTGTTAACCAACCGGATTTAATCATTCCACATTATAAACATGTATCAAAACATCACACTGCACCCCAAAAACATATACAATTATTATTTGTCAATTAAAAGTTTAAAAGAACAAAGAAAAAATTGTTCCTATCTACAGGTCTATTTTTTCTTCCTTTATTTTTTTGCTGTTAGTGCTGTGCCTCTAAAATCTCTAACATTAAAGATTACATCAATATTCAATTTTTTTCTCCTTTGAAGTACCATTTTTATTGCACTTTTTAATCCACTAGAATTTATTGTGGTGGGTTTTATAAAGTTAAATTCTATTTATCTATCTATCTATCTTTATTTTTGGGGCAGGGTCTTGATCTGTCATCCAAACTGTGGAGTGCAGTAGCATGATCTTGACTTACTGCAACATCTGCCTCCCAGGCCCAAGCAGTTCTCCCACCTCAGCCTTTTGAGTAGCTGGACCTACAGGTGCACTCCACCATTTCAGACTAATTTTTCTATTTTTTGTAGAGATGGGATTTCACCATGTTTCCCAGGATGGTCATGAATATCTTTATTTTTGAAGAGCCAGAAATTTAGGGACCTGGAGATACCATAGGCAAAGTTGCTACGTAGAGTAGGTGCTCTGCAGTGGAAAGAGCTGGGAGTTCTGGTTTGCCCAAATGTATGTGTAGACACGTTCCTTAACCTCCCCCTCTAAGTTCAGTAATGCCTGCCATGAGGATTAAATGAGGTAATACCCTGAAAAATAGGAATGCAAATGTTATCTTCTTATATTAGAGGATTTGGGATGGTGGAGAGGGAAGGCGTATGCAACTTCATTTTTCTTTTGCAAGCTTAATCCGAAAGAAACTTTTTGCAGGTAGATAAGAAAGGCAAAAGGTAATGGAAAATAGGAGGTAAAAAAAAAAAAAAAAAAAAAAAAAAGAAAAGAACTCATGTGGTTCTTTTCCTCTGCCACGTTTCTGTTTTGAGCATGAAAATGATTTGACTGTATTTTAAGAGCTCTTTGGCCTGTGTGTTTCCTCATGTTTGCACTTCCGCCATGACTGTTTAGGTGCACGATGCTATGAATACGACACTCAGTTGAGTAACTGCATTTTCTCTTGTGTTACTTGAGGCTCTGCTCTACTTGCCTCCTCTTCGGCTGGCACAGCTCCTTTGTCAATGTCGAGGTTTGGTTTTGTTCTTATAAATCACCTGCCTAAATCAAATGATACAGAAGGTATTAAAATATGTATCAAACACTCAATATTTGTAATTTGGCAATACCAAAAAGAGATTACCTTTGAGAAACACTGAAGGTATTAAATGGAACTTTCATATAAATGTAAGCAGAGTTAAATATATTTCAATTATAAGGGTATATATCTTTATTATACCCAAATAAATGAGTTCAATTGGTAGATGCTCTTAGGTAAAATCATTTTATGTTATTAAGGTACATATCATCCCCTTATGTAATGATGCTTTTCTGAATTTTTTTTTTACTTTTATGGGTATCAGTCCTTATTTGTTTTCCAGAATGGAAAAAAATGCTATTAGTGTCAAGCCATTATTTTATTTTTAAACAGATGATCTGTGCCCTGAAAAAAAGAAGACAAATTCTATCAGGAAATATTATGAGTTTTACTCCACTAATAGGTGTTTCTGAAAGTGATAGGCGTTTGTGAGAAGAACACCTTGATGGAGAGGGGAGACATCTGGTGGATGCCCGTTGGAAAGAAGGCAAAAGAGTTACCAGATAAGAGACCTGAGCAAGGTGTTTTTATGTATCTTCAAAAGATAATACTGGCGAAATAAAAATGACAGAGGAAAAGGATATTAAATATATTAATATTTACCAATTTACTTTTGTTAGCAACAGTTAAAATTATTTTTAATTAGATTGAATTTTCTCTCTCTCTCTCTATATATATGTATATATATATATATAGATAGATATTTTCTCTCTCTCTCTCTCTCTCTCTCTTTCTTTCTCTGGCTAGTCAGCACCTCCAACATTTTTGTTACCATTTTTAACCTTGAAACAAAGCTGAATATATTTTTCAGAAAATAAAACCAGTGACAAGCTATTCAAGGATATGAGGAATAGCTTTCTCATAATCAATTTTTATTTGCTATTGGCAATATCTGTCAAAGTTTAAAATGCACACAGAAAAAAGCAATTCCACCTCAAGAAACACATGACACTTATATACTGGCTGGGAAAAGTACACAAAGGTAAATGTAAAGCCACGTTCATTAAGCATCGTTTATAAAAAACAAAAACCTAGAAACGACTTGGATTTCCAATGCTAGGAGAGTGATTACATACTTTAGAGAATATCAACATAATAAAATGTAACTGTTAGAAAGAATGAGATAGATCTATGTTATCATTAAACTATTTTCTAAACAGTATTATAGTAATAAGCCATTTGTGTAAAAAGAGCACGTATACATGTGAGTTTGTTTGGAAGCTTGCAGAATAAATGTTTGGATGACTGTTGAATGACCAAGAGTTAAAAATCCATATTCAGATAATGCTGAGGCTAAAGCCAAACATCACCATTAAGAGAATAAATTTCTGGAATAAAAGAAAAATATTATATTTTATTAAATCCATTAATGATGAAATATTTATTATTAAAATTTTAATGGAAAATTATTAGAGTTCGCTATTATAGAACAGGCAAAATAAGTTGTAGTATTGACACTGCTAAGTTGCTCTGATAGTCACTTTACTACACATTAGTGATACTAAGGAGATTTTTGCATGTTCTTTTTCTTTTCTTTTCTTTTCTTTTTTGAGATGGAGTTTCACTCTTATTGCCCAGGTGGAGAGCAATGGCGCAATCTCTGCTCACTGCAACCTCACCCTCCCAGGTTCAAGTGATTCTCCTGCTTCAGCTTCCCTAGTAGCTGGGATTACAGGAATGTGCCACCACCCTTAGCTAATTTTTTGTATTTAATAGAGACGGGGTTTTCCCATGTTGGTCAGGCTGGTCTGGAACTCCTGACCTCAGGTGATCCGCCCACCTCAGGCTCCAAAAGTTCTGAGATTACAGGTGTGAGCCACTGCTCCCGGCCTGTATTTGCATTTTCAAACTGCCCATCTTATAATGTAATTTAACCTCTGTACAGCAGAATGTAATTCAGGATAAGTGTTAAGTAATCCATTCTCGAAGTAGATCATTGCATCTGGGTTTTATAACTGCAAGTTTGTAGCAATAATTTTGCAAGATTTTTGCATAAATTTTAGGTGCCATAGACTTTATAGGGAATTGCCTTAGAACAATTTTCATGAGTCTGTTGGTTTAAAATTCGAATAGCGAGAACAAAATAAGTTTTGGATTTCTCATTTTTCTTATTCCAATGATTTTTCTTTAATGTATTTAATATTTTTATCATGTCTTGATCTTTAATCAAGAGGAAATATTATGAGTTTTCCTCTGCCAAGACATAATAAAAATATTAAATAGCTTAAAGTTTCATGTACATGATTTTGGATTTTTTCCATCAAGAAATTTGAAAAAGTGAAATTGAGGTATTCCTTTTAATTTGTTCCCTAAAGGATGTGAAGAATTCTCACATAGAAATTTTGCTTCAAAGACTTATAGCCCAACAGGAATTAAAGAGCTTAAAATGAAAATGTATTCATAAAGAGTATACATTATGAAAACTAAAGCACATACTATGTTACAATTACCATGCTATGGAAGCATGCAAGTTCTGTTTTATTTTCTCTTAATTTAAAGAATGATCACTTTTCAGAAGTTAGTCTGATTCCTTGAAAAATCACTTCATGCTAATATAGGAGACTCTGAATTCATTCTGCCTTAAGCTTTGTAGAGAGTGCTTAAGAGAAGAATCCGTGCTTATGTTTTTCTATAACCACTTTCTGAAGCACCTTTATGAAGGAAGTAGGGTGGCATGGTCATTTCCAAGCCCAGTACAGCAGGATAAAGCAAAGAAATGGAGAACATCATGCCACCACAAGGATAGTGGCTGCAACTGGAGAGTGGTCATGTAAATAAAATACAACCTTTTAATATTCTGTTAGATGAAATGGAAAGTACACATAATATACTTGTATGAAGCACTTGGACAATTGTTTAAGTCGTGAATTGAACTACAACTGAACTCACTGTATTTTTCACAGAATTGACTATGATCATCCAGATTTGGTTGTTTGGCAGGTATTTTCTCAAAAATGAAAACGGAAGTAGGAAAGCACTGAAAGTATCTATGACTAAAGATTTTTTAAAAATTAACTTTTAGGTGAAAATTTGAATTTTGGAAAACTTGTATCCACCGCTGCGTGAGCTATAGTTTCTCAAAATCTAAGGGATTTTCTGATGAGATTGGTGGTGATAGTCACACATGTGCTTTTAAAGTATTCAATAATAAAATGATACATTTAAAAGATCTACATAACTCAGTGAGTCAGTATTTTCTAAGTAACCTAATGTACCATGTTACAAAATCAAACATGGATGAAAGATCCATTGAAAGATGCAATATAGTGCAATGAAACTTAGTGTAACATCATGAAAAGTTCACTGGTAAGATTTCAGATTTTTCACATGGGGACTAATCTTTAAGAAACTACCACCTGTGGGGTTTTGGCATATTTAGAATTGCAGAACAATATCTGCAATAATCTAAAACCCTTATTTGTGCTTATTTAAAATACTTCTCTGTTTTCAACCTCATATTTCTAATAGCCAGATTTTCCTCATTTTCAACCAACACAGTATAAAAGGCACATCAAATGTAGAGGCATCCATAAGAGTCCAGCTGTCTTTCATTACTCCAGATATTAAGGCGATTTACAAACATAATACCATTTTTTTAACTTTTTCTGTTTTGCTTTCTCAGAAAACATAGTTATTATTAATTAATAATGATAAAGCCAAAATAGACAAATGGGACCTAATGAAACTCCACACCTTCTGCACAGCAAAAGAAACAGTCACTAGAGTGAATCAGCAACCAACAGAATGGGAAAAAATTTTTGCAGCTTACCCATCTGACAAAGGGCTGATATCCAGAATTTACAAAGAACTCAAACAGATTTACAGGAAAAAAACAAACAAGCCCATTCAAAAGTGGGCAAAGGATATGAACTGACACTTTACAAAAGAAGACATATATGAGGCCAACAATCATATGAAAAAATGCTCATCGTCACTGGTCATCAGAGAGATGCAAATTAAAACCACATTGAGATACCATCTCACGCCAGTTAGAATGGCGATCATTAAAAAATCTGGAGGCAACAGATGCTGGAGAGGATGTGGAGAAAAAGGAACACTTTTACACTGTTGGTGGGAGTGTAAATTAGTCCAACCATTGTGGAAGACAATGTGGCGATTCCTCAAGGCCTTAGAAATAGAAATTCCATTTGACCCGGCAATCCCATTACTGGGTATATATCCAAAAGACTATAAATCGTTCTACTATAAGGACACATGTACACAAATGTTCATTGCAGCACTGTTTACAATAGCAAAGACCTGGAATCAACCCAAATGCCCATTGATAATCGATTGGATTGGAAAAATGTGGCACATATACACTGTGGAATATTATGCAGCAATCAGAAATGATGAGTTCGTGTCGTTTGTAGGGACATGGATGAATCTGGAGAACATCATCCTCAGCAAACTGACACAAGAACAGAAAATGAAACACCGCATATTCTCACTCATAGGCGGGTGATGAAAAATGAGAACACGTGGACACAGAAAGGGGAGTACTAAACACTGGGGTCTATTGGGGGGAAAAGGGGAGGGCCAGTGGGAGGGGGAGTTGGGGAGGGATAGCCTGGGGAGAAATGCCAAATGTGGGTGAAGGGGAGAAGCAAAGCAAAGCACACTGCCATGTGCGCACCTACGCAACTGTCTTGCATGCTCTGCTCATGTACCCCAAAACCTAAAATCCAATAAAAAATAAAAAAAAATTAATAATGATATTACATATGTTAATGAATGGATTTATATTATTATTCTAAGTTAATTAAAAATACATATTTTCATAAATTTTCCATCCTAATTATTATTATTATTATTATTGAGACAGGGTCTTGTTCTGTCACCTGGGCTGGAGTGCAGTGGCGTGATCTTGACTCACTTCAACCTCTGCATTTTGGGTTCAAATGGTTCTTGTGCCTCCGCCTCTGGGGTAGTTGAGACTACAGGGGCACACCACCATAGTCTGGCTAATTTTTATATTTTTAGTAAAGATGATGTTTCACCATGTTGGCCAGATTGGCCTCGAACTCCTGACCTCCGGTGATCTGCCTGCCTCAGCCTCCCAAAGTGCTAGAATTACAGGAGTTAGCCACCCATCTTAATTTTTAACATGGCAAATTTGAGTGCTATAATGCACATAAACAAGAGCACTTTGGAATCCTCAGCAACCTTTAGGGTGAAGAGATCTTGAGAACTGCTGCCCTCTGCACTACCATCCCTTCTTCTCCTGACCCTCCCAGGGGCCCTGAATGTGGCCCAGGTCTCCAATCTTCCTCCGTCTCTAATTCAACCTATGATTATCATTGGTTCTTTGACATGGGGAGGGCATGTGTTTCTATAGAAGCTCCAAGATGGCACTTAATACATTTTTTTTCTGTTCCACTGCGACATTGGCAAAGTTTCTCTAAGCACTTGCACACCTTTTCCCACCTGGAGCACCTCTTTTCCTCCCTCATCAAATGTTCCCTCTTCCCAATTCTTTGCCTTCCTACTTCCTGCTTGTTAGGGTTCTCCAGAGGGACAGAACTAATGGGATATATTTATATATAAAAGGGAGTTTATTAAGGAGAATTGACTCACATGATCACAAGGTGAAGTCCCACGATAGGCCGTCTGCAAGTTTGGATCAAGGAAGCCAGTGGTGGATCAGTCAGAGTCCCTAAACCTCAAAAGTAGGGAATTTGACAATGCAGCTTTCAGTCTATGGCCAAAGGCCCAAGAACCCTCAGCAAACCACTGGTCTAAGTCCAAGAGTTCAAAGGCTAAAGAACTTGGAGTCTGATGTTCAAGGGCAGGGAGCATCCAGCACGGGAGAAAGATGAAAAACAGAGGACTTAGCAAGTCAGTTTCTCCTTTTTCTGCCTGCTTTTTCTAGCCTGGCTGGCAGAAGGTTGGATGGTGCCCACCCACATTGAGGGTGGGTCCTCTTCTCCCAGTCTACTGACTCAAATGTTATTCTCTGACAACACCTTCATAGACACACCCAGAAACAATACTTCACACCAAATCCAACCAACTTGACACTTAATATCCAATTAACTTGACACTTACTATTAACCATTACACTGCACATCATTCAGGACAAAGCTTCCTTTCAACATTCTCAAGGAAGTCTTACTTGACCTGCCAAAACAGCATTTTCTTTCTTTTTTTTTTTCTTTTTATTGAGGCAGGGTCTCACTCTATCACCCAGGTTGGAGTGCACTGGCGTTATCTTGGCTCACTGCAACCTCTGCCTCCCTGGCTCAAGTGATCCTTCCACCTTAGCCTCCTGAGTACCTGGGACCACAGGTGCATGCCACCATGCCCAGGTAATTTTGTGTTTTTGGTAGAGCTTGGAGCCATTTGTGATGTCAGAGTTGATGTAGTCACTCAGCCCTCACCCCTGTTGACTTAGAACACCACCCTACTCTTGCTGTTTCATAAGTGAGAAACAAACTTGAATTGTGTTAAGTCATAATGTGCTTGCAACTAGTTTTTATCATAGCCTAACCAGCCTACCCTAACATATTAGTTGAAGAGTTGTTGACTGTCTGAGTCTTCCCTAATTCAGACCAAACTATTCATTCAATTTAGTCCATTCATTTAGCCTCCATCTATGTAGTATCCACCATCTCTGCACTCTGTTGCATGCCCAAGATGTAATATTGAATAAGAAATGCATGGATCCTGCCTTCATAGACCGTAAAAAATAGTGGGAAAGACAGGAAAGAGACAAATGATCAAAAAATTAACAAACAACTAAAATGAAATATTTTTAAGTTGTGATAACTTCTGTTAAGGAAATGAACAGTACATGAGAATAGAAAATAAAAAGCATGTATATGAAGGGTTTTAGATGGTATGAGGTTCAGAAAAGACCTCCCTGAGAGGGTGACATTTCAGCCAAGGCATAGAGGACGTGAAAGCCCATGAATGGGAAGTTTAAAATTACTGTAGGCAGAGGGAGTTACATGCAAAGGATGTAACATGGGAAATAACTTGGTAGGTCGAAAGCACTGAAAAAGCCAGTGTAGCACATGGAAGAAGAGATGATGTTGGATTGAGAAGGCTACACTTCATAGCAGTTTTCAGCCTTGTGAATGTGCCAACATTCTGGCTCCTTATTTACATATCTACTCCAGGACAAGCCAAAGACAAGTCAACTTGCGTCCATATTCTGTTTGCTTTACCAAATTATTTTGTCCTATGTAGACAGACATTACTGAGGAGGAGAAACACCAGGGTCAAAAGCCAAAATGGTCCTAGTATTTGAGTCTATTTTTTTTTTTCAATTAAGGGCCATCTGAATTACTACAGAAATCTTCTAAAACAAAAAGAGAATCTGTCTTATAAAAATATTTTTTACTCTGCTTTGTGTATAGCCACATAACTTTACTAATCAAAGTAAATCATTCAAAAATATGAGTAAACACATTCTCTCTTCCACGAGTTATGTCATTCAACAATACATCATTACAATTTGTTAATAGAAAATTATCACATATTTTAATGACTTTATAATTATTTGATTACCTAAAGATAACATCACACAGCTAAGACACTGAGGCCAAAGGTAATAATTGTATTCTTTATCATTTTCTTAAAAGTTCCAATGACTTCCTATTTCTACAATATCCATTTCAATGATTTTCTTAATAACCATGTCCAACCCAAGTTTATCCTCAGTGCTGCTGTGACAAATTGTCTTGCCAGTAGCTACTTGTATAATTATCTCCATAGACTCCTCACGGTTTTATGCATAATGTTTTGCCTAAGGAATTCTTCCTTGAGTGTTATGAGTTAAGGATACCTGCTATAGCAACCATGGGATATTATTTAAACAGCTTTATGTAGACAGAAAAGACAATCCTCCATCCTGGAAATACACCCCAGGTTTCTTCCTATTAATTAATTTTACCCATTGATAGGGATAATTTGGAAAAGCATTCAGTAGGTTGCTGGGCAAATCTGGGATCTACAAAGCTTTCATCCTAGCACGCTGATAAATTGAGATGCTGATCACCTCAGGGTTATGCCACTGCTGTTTGCCCTGAAAGTGAAATCACCATACATAAATAGAGCAGCTGCATTGTCCTGCCCAAATTATTTCTCAGTAGCTTTATTATATCAATGGTTTGTTCTGTAGGCTTTAAAGTCACACAGACTCTATTAAAAATCTCTCAATTGTGTGACACCCAAGGAATGCAAACATCCTGGGTTCACACATTTTTAATACGATGATGTACTAAGAACTGCTTCACTTAGGTACATCGGAATTTTGTTTTCATGACTAATTAGAAAATCCAGGAATCTACATCAAAAGTAAGTGAAATAATATAACATGCTTTATGTGAAAGTTTAACCCTATGCCAGGCATACAATGAGCATGTGATTAATGGTAGCTGTCATTGTTATCTTTGATATTATCAGCTCTTAAAAATCTGCCTTAGAGACTGATTGTAGGAACTTCACACCTACATCAATCAATTCATCAATTAACAGATATTTTATGGGAACACATCCTGACTAATTAGTAATTCAGTAGCTAGCCAAAAAGTGTTATAGTAACTCAGAGAGGCAGAGTTCACATGGCATAGATAAAATTTCATACATACACACAGAGTAGCATTTAAGGCAGAATTTAAAGGATATTTAGATTTCTCACAGGAAGCAAGAGTGTGTTTTCTTCCCATCCCTTCCCCATATTAGTTTTGAGAAATTTCGACCCTCCGGAAGTGGAAAGAAGCCATACCTACTTACTCCTGACCGAAACTCTCCACTGTCATTATTTTGCCATATTTTTTTTATTGTCAGTCTTTTTATTTGTATCTTTTGGCTGAATTATTTGGAAGTAAATTGTAGCTCACTCAACACTTGACCCCTTAATATTTCAGCATGCATCTCCAAAGACATCATCACAGTATCATTATTCAACTCAAGGATATTAAAAAACACTGCCGTAGTAGCATCTAGTGTACAATCCATCTTCAAATTTCCCCAACTGATACAAAACTATTTGTTATAGTTTTTTTCTTTTTGGTCCAGGAAACAATCAATAAACATACATTTAGTTGTTAAAAGAGTTGTATCTTAAGTCCCAGATGATTCCCAAGCAGGTAGAAGCTTTTGATACAGTTTTCTACACATGGAAATGTGGATGCTTTATCAATCCCTAAATTAACCATTTTGGGTAGTAAACAAATCTTTTTAGTTGACTTCTCATTTGGTGGGACTTTCTGGAAAAATCAAGCAGAAAATTAAAGCAATTCCTCATACAGTTCAGTTTTTAAAGAAAAAATATTCATGTTAATTTTCTGATAATTGAAGAGATAAAGAGGTAAAAAGGGAGGAGAGGATGAATGATTACTTTTCCTTTAATTATCTGCCTAATTGCTTTTATTCTCCAAGATGTCTTGTCACTGATGATCTGGACTCAGCATTATATTGGGAATACAGGGGGCTCATAGGTGAATATTGTTTTTGTACATTCTGTCATTAATTTGAAATAATTAGAAACATAGAGACCAATTTATTTGTTTGGCCTGCATTTTTGTTTGTAGCCCATAGGTGACATATCTTTGGAAATAAGTAGATTAAGTAATAATGTTCTGCAGCTGCTGAGTTATTAGCTAAATGTTCACCAAATGGGATCTCTCATTAGGATTCATGAACAGGTAATCTCTGATCAATGAACTTATAATTCTCATATCCATCCTACAATACAGAGATTTCTCCTTTTATATTTGTTTCTAAAGTCTTGGCATGTAGGATGGTATATTTGATTTCTACTTTTAACAGATGTGAAATCATTACTGACACTTGATTAAGCTGTTTTTCAAAGTGGCATGAGGACCTACCAGGAATTAGATCATATGGGTAGGAATACTTTATGAATTCTTTGCATTAAGATTTAGGTTTTGGTCAGGTGCCAAATAATCACACCTATCATCCCAGCATTTTAGGAGGCCAAGGAGGGAGGACCTCTTAAAGCCAGAAGTTTTGTTTCCAGCCTGGGAAACAAAACAAGACCCCCCCACCTATGAAAATTTTTTTAAAAATTAGCCAGGCATGGTAATGACTACCTGTAGTCCCAGATACTCAGAGGACTGAGGTAGGAGAATTTCTTGGGCCCAGGAGTTCAAGGCTGCAGTGATCTATGATTGCATTGCAGCACTCCAGCCCAGGGGACAGAACGAGAAAAGACTCAGATTTTTTTTCTAGTTTTAACTTCAGAGAAAAGTCATGTCTTCCAATGAATAGTTTGATAGCTTCACCATTATGAAAACCCAGATGATAACTGTTATCCACATAAAAATAGTTCACATGTCCTTATTTAATCAAAGCCGCTGAATAGAAGTTAAAATTAAGTTACAAATGGAAACAGGTGAAAGCATTCATGTTTTCCCTGACTCTGAGCTAGATGGTTTAAAGATCTAAACTTCTCCCTGCTAGCAATTCTGGCACTTTGGGAGAGTGCAATATTTTTCTTGATAAACTGAATTTTCAAAATCTTTCTTCATTGCAACTAGAAAAAACTCACATAATTTAGAGGAGTTAATCAATACACCTGCAGCATCTTCATTTGTTTTCATCATTAAAACACTATTGAAATTGGAAACCTCATACATTGCTGGTGGGAATGTAATGGTGCAGATGCTCTGGAAAACGGTCTGGCAGATCTTAGAAAGATCTAACATAGAGTTACCACATCATCCAGCCATTCCCCTCCTAGGGATAGTCTCAAAAGAAGTAAAAACATATGTCCCCATGGAAACCTGTACAATCATTCAAAGCAGCATTTCTTAGCCAAAATAGCCAAAAATGTTCACATTTGTTAGCTAAAATGTGACAAACACAATGTCGATCAACTGACGAATAGATATGATTTTTAAAAATCATACAATGGAATGTTATTCAGCATAATGTTATTTGGCAATAAAAAAATGAGAAGTACTTATTTTATGTGCTTGATCATAGATGAACCTTGAAAACAGTATGCTAAATGAAAGAAGCAACTTACAGAAGAATCAGACTTTATGATTCTATTTATGTTAAAGGTCCAGAATAGGCAATTCACCAGGGACAGAAGGTAGATTAGTTGTTGTTTAGAACTGAGAGGGTTGGAGGAAATGAATAGCACTACCAATGAGTACAGGACTTCTTTGTAGGATGATAAAAATGTGCTAAATTTGGATCATGGTGACAGGTGTCTAACTCCATGAATATATTAAAAACCATTGAAGCCTGTAATCCCAACACTTTGGGAGGTCAAGGTAGGTGGATTGTTTGAGCTCAAGAGTTCCAGACCAGCCTTGACAACATTGTGAAACCTCCTCTCTACCAAAAATACAAGTTTGCTGGTCTCATAACTTGGACTCAAAATAAATAAATAGGTTACAATTTTAAAAGAAAATTTAAAATGTTTTAAAAACCCACTTTAAATGTGATTAGTATATGAATATGCTGTATTATATAAATTCATAACATATAATATTTACGTACAATTTTTATTTCTTTTTGGCAAAGGAGAAGTTGGCGGTTTGTTAACCTGAAGCCATAGGAATAATGCAAAAATTACTTCAAAATTATTACAATTTTTGGAAAAGGATTTGAGAAAGATTTTTATCTACTGTTTCACCAGTTTTTATTTAAAGATAAAGCTCAAATATTATGGGTACCCTATCTGTGCCTATGATAATGTGAGTGCAACATAGACAAGTCATAATATATATTGCTTGAAGATCATTTCCTCATTAACAACAATGAATAAGATTAAAATGTCCTTGCTATATGCTTTGAGTTCCTTCGATGATGCTAGTTTTTGCTAATGTAAATAATTGCTGAATTGAACATGTATATTAGGAGTAAAAATTACTGCCTACAACAATGCTCTGTTGGAACGTCTCTTTCCTATTTCTTAAACATCCCTCAGGCTAATCACCTTCTAAAAGAGAATAATCCAGTTAAAACTCCTGATCATCTCTTTGTCCAGATCAAACTTGTTCCATAGCACCAGGAAGCTGAAAGGGAAAGGAAGCTCCAGTCTCTGTTCTTTCATGTCACAATCCCTCCTTCATCTTGTTCTGGATTTTCCAGGAACAAGAGGAAAGATGGATAATGGGTGGTGGTGGTGACAAATATTTATCTGGTTATGAAATGGCATAGTTTGTAGTTATTCTTGTCTGGTTAGCATTAATTAATGTCTGCTGTTTGCCAAGTGCCCAAATATTGGCTCTTCCATGAGACACAGCTATGGCTTCAGGGAACACTACACTGTTTCTTAGTGTATCAGTTGGGGCAAGCTAGGCTTTGCTGCAGTATAAATGGCACCGTAAAATTGGTGGCTTAAAAATGAGAAAGTTGTTTTTGTCTTCCCTCATATGTTGCATGTCCATCATACACAGAAGCTAGAGCTTCTACTCCAAATATCCTCATGGTGGGACCCTGGCTGATGGTATCTTGAATATGATCTCCATTGCAGAGACCCCCCTGCGGGGGCGGGGTGGTAATTGAGGCTAGCAATTAATGTTCAGGTTTTTTATAGCAGAGAGTAAGGACAATTCTTGATGAAACCAAATGATACTATTTTATTGTCGCATAACTAGCATCCTTCAAATGACCAAGACACACAAGAACTCTAGTCAAAATTCAACTATAGAGTTCTGGGTAGCATTCTGCTATTTTTATCCCGATCCTTTTCAACAGAGTGTTACATCATCAGGAAGAGTTGTGAGCAATACTTACATTCAAGGGTAAAAGATAAAAGATCTAAGGTAGTTGATGCTATAAAAATATAAAATATCTACTGACATGTAAAATTAAATTCAACTGCTTGGCCACTTACTATAATTATTATTCATAAGTTCTTCTAATTGATTGGAGCTGAATGTATAGGTTTTTTTTATTTTTATTTTTTACTGTGCTTTAGGTTTTGGGGTACATGTGCAGATCATGCAGAATTGTTGCATAGGTACACATGTGTCAATGAGGTTTGCTGCCTCCATCCCCCAGTCACCTACATCTGGCATTTCTCCCCATGTTACCCCTCTCTGACCTCCCCACACCCCCCACCGCTGTACCTCCCTTGGCCCCCCCAACAGACTGTAGTGTGTGATGCTCCCTTCCCTATGTCCCTGTGTTCTCATTGTTCAACATCCACCTATGAGAGAGAACATGTGGTGTTTGATTTTCTGTTCTTAATAATATTTTCAACTTTTGCCTTTAAAAAAAAATAATTCAAAAGATTCTTTTTCTATGGTTCTATATCCCTAGAAGATTATTGTCTCAAGTCACTTGGCTATTAAAATAATCTTATTTCTTAGCAAGAAGACTTGTCAGTTCAATGTTTCTAAAGCTATTTCATTTAAAAAGCAGTATAATTCTGTCCTTGAGTATCAAGTTGAAACTCAGTTTATTAAATGCCCCTGAAAATTATAAGTCAGGCCCAAGGCAAGTGAAGTCTACCTACTCTGAAGATTTTACATTTACTTTAAAATGCTATATTAAATATCTCAATAACTTTAAAACACAAGTGTTTCATGACCCAGCAATTACACTTTTAGGAAATTTATGCCAAAGAAATGATCTGTGAGATAAAAAAATGATTTTTGGATAAGAATGTTCAAGCTAGTGCTACTTATAATGAAGAAATAAACTACTAAAATGCTCATCAAAAGGAGATTCATTAAATAAATTAAACTAGAGTATATAGAAAATATTCTTTCCACGAATGATATTATAGAGGAATACTTAATGACATGGAAAAGTGAAGAAAGGAGCTTAAAAAACAGTATGTATAATATTACTTTAATTTTATATTCAATCATTTATTTACTTATTCAAGAATGGTTATTGAATTCCAATGATATGAAATTTACTATGTAGGGCCCTGGGATAAACTGCAGATGATATGGGAAAAATAGACTGATATAGATCAAATGTCAAAGTTATAATATGGTTTGGCTGTGTTCCCACACAAATCTCATCTTGAATTGTAGTTCCCATAAGCCCCACATATCACGGAGGGACCTAGTGGTAGGTAATTGAATCATGGGGGCGGTGTCCCCATGCTGCTCTTATGATAGTAAGTTCTCATGAGATCTGATGGTTTTATAAGAGGCTTCCCTCTTTGCTCGGCTCTCATTCTTCTCTCTCCTGCCACAATGTGAACAAGGATGTGCTTACTTCCCCTTCTGCAATGATTGTATGTTTTCTGAGGTCTCCCCAGCCCTGCAGAACTGCAAGTCAATTCAACCTCTTTCCTTTATAAATTGCCCAGTCTCAGGTATGTCCTTATAGCAGTGTGAGAACATACTAATACAGTTACCATTAATGGTTTTCTCAACCCAGGTTTCTAGAACGTTAGGAGTTAGGAGTGTATTATTCCCACAATTTTATTTGCAAGGATTTTTCCACACCAATGCTAAATTCCCATTGGATGGCAGAACTTCCTATGTCACAGTTCAGGACACAAGTCAACTATTTCAGCAAACCAAGTGGAAGCTACATTGCCTTTTATGACCTATCCTCTAAACATATAGCATCACTATGTATTATAACCGTGCCCACTCCACTCATTGACCAGTAATGAATGGTGTAGATTCAATGCTCAGCCTTCAATGGGACAATGCCAAAGAATTCTGGACATGGTTTGAAACCTCCATAGGTAAGAACTCATTGGCCTTATCAATCAAGATTTCTAGTTTTAATTTTAATGAAAATTAAACTTTAGTTTTAGTTCTAAAGAATAATGGAATATCATCAAACCATTTTAAGCAGAGGAATAACTTGATTATGTGTGTACTTTTCAAAGATCAGTCTGGGCCTGGGATAGAGATGGGGAAAAGTCAGGAGCAGACATCATAAAACAAGGCGATTGAAGTGAACTACACAGGAGATGTAGGACCTTTGACGAATGGGCTAGTTTTAGAGATTGAGAAGTAGACTGATTTCAGAAATATTTCAAAAATGAAATCTACAACATAAAGAAGAGAGATTCCATGGAGTCAGTTTTTGGTGAGGATGAATATTGGAAGCTGATTAAGTTTGTGGGAAAATTCCATCTTAGACATGTTCAGTTTGAGTTAACCTTGAGAAGTTCTGGAGAAGCTGTCAGATATACTTGGAGTTTTGAAGAGATGTCTGAGTTAAAGATGCAAACTTTTGATAAAAATAAAAATAAATATATCTAATAGGACATTGAATGATACCTTTTCTCTTGCTTTACTTCTCATTGAAACCCCAAAGTTGAACACAGTAGGCATGAGCTACATTCTAAGATGCTTATATCATAGAGCATCACAGAGGGGCCAGGCAGCCCTCCAGGTCTTACTGCAAAGTGACCAAAGTGGTTCTGTGACCACCACCCTATCACCCACTTCCCTGCTGCATAGGACTAGAAATTATAAGAGTGTAATACAGTTGTGCCTTTCAACATCTCAGAGCCAGGGATGTGCAGAGTTCACAATGAAGAGGCTGAAGAAGATTTCATTCCTCTTACCTACAAGAAAGAGGGAAGTGTGGCCCATCCCACCTCAAAACCATGTAAGAAGGGCTCTAGAAAAATCTCTTGGAAAGAACAGAGGTGACAGTAAGAAGCAAGGAAGAAGAGGAAACTGGCATCTCGTGCCCTGGTTGGATGTTTACTTAGCAGATTTGTTGATCTGCCCTTTGCCTATCTATACAAAAGGACAAAAGAGATCACAGAATAATAAGATGGCCAGTGTATTTCATGGCATAGATGGATGGGGAGTTTATGTCGGGGGGAAGCATCCAGGCATGAGCCTTTTTGTCCATATAAATGTGGACGGCTGAGAAGCAAAGGGATCCCCATCACAAGTATCTGTGCACGATGTGCTGGTGAGGGTTGGTGAGAAGATTCATCCTGGGCCAGAGCCTGTTCTCACAGTGCTGAGGGAGGCCTCACAAAGTCTCCTCTCATTCGAGAACTTTATATATGCCCTATGAAAGAGCCAGCATTAAGCACCTACCACCAGGGGCATCCCAAAGAAATTAGAACAACCTACTGATGGGTTTATAGTCTCTCTCCCTGCTGAGCAAAAATCTTTAGCCTTTTACTCTAAATTTTACCCTCTCCTCTTTCCCGATGCCCTAGTAGCAGCAGAGCTAGAACCAAGAGAGAAATGAAAGCGCAAATGACTGTCCCCTCCCCTCCAATTTCAAGCAGGAGCTGGAGAGAAAGGAAAGGATGAGATTAGAGCTTAACCAGAAGGAAAAAATCCTGTAACTTAAAGGAGATCAAGCTTGTTTTGTAACAGACCCTATTCTAATTGCTTTAACAAGTGTTAATCCATCCAATTCATAACAACTCCATCGGACAGAGGGAATTGAGGCACAGAGAGATGTAAACAATTTTCCAGAGGTCACACAAGTTGAAGTGGCCGACTCACTAGTTGTTGGGTTCATGATCTAAACCACTGCATGATACAACCTTTCTACATGTTAAGAACTCAAGAAGGAGATTTGAGAGTGTTGTTGAAATGATTGTAAATGGAGAAGTAAATAAGTAAAACTATTTAATGAGTGGATCTCCAGCATGTTCAGACTAATCTGAACTGGAAATGTGCACATATGAGCAAATGATAATGCATATACACATAAAATTATTAGAGAATGTTCACCCAAATATTAACAGCAATTATCATTGCAAGGTAGGATTCTGGCTGTCAGTTTTTCTTTGCATATTTTAGTATTTCCCCCCAAATTTTCTACCATGAATAAATATATAATACTTTTATGTATTAACTAGTAGGAATACAATAAAAACTCGTATAAACAATCACAAGTTAGATATAAATTAAAACACACCATTTGCCATCTAATTGCTTTTTCTGCTTATAACTCAAGTACGAGAATGTAATTAAGTTACTACATTCTTAGGAATTTCATTTACAATCAGTAAAGCAGATAGAAAGACAGAGAGAAATGACCACCAGCAAATTCCACGAGGTAAAGTCATGCTTGTCTGGTTTACCATGGTGTCCCCAGAAGTTAACCTGGCACCCAGTGCAAACTACCTTCCACAAAATCATATGGCCTTGGTGTCTCCATGGCTTCAGTGGCTCAGTTGTGATGGTGAACTCCAGTGCCCAGTGGCAAAAGTGCCCAGGGGGCCCCTAGGTACCCAGCAGAGATGGGACTAACTTAGGCAACAAACAAAAAGGCAGAGAGCACGATGGTAACTGAATAAAAGACAGGTATTTCAGGATCTTTATAAACCCTTTAGAAGGGGTGCACACTACAGGGAGCTAAGGTCCTACATTTACAACTAGGGACACAAATGCTGTGACACCAAGGTGATTATCATTAACGTTACCCCATCTTTATGCAACAAAATGGGTGCAAGGTAGCAAATGCACTGCTTGCAAAGCCAGCTGGTGTTTATGCATTCTGTAGCTGAATATCATCAGCCTCCAAATAAGTTAGTGGAAGATTTCCATTGGCTAACACATACAAATATCCTGACCATTATCTGAAACTTGGAGCTTTTGTCTAACATTTGGCTTTGTGTAAATATGTTATAATACTTCTAGTTTTGTGATTTAATTTACAAGTTCAACACCTTCTACAAAGGTAGCTTTAAATGCCAGAAAACCTAAAGAAGTGATATGTTTTTATATTCATCTCCCCCTACCAGCCCCTGGTCAAGAATAGTTATAATTATCAGTACAAATTATATATAAATTATCGTTTCTGGAATTCTTTTTCATTTTTTTGTTGTTGCTGTTTAGCAAAGTCTATTTCTTCATAAATATTGAGAAAATCCAGGCCTTGGTCAGATAGTGGAATTTTCGTGGGGTTCAGATTAGTGCAATTTAATCATAAGAACTGTTTACATTTTCCCATTTGCGTTAAGATCTAGCTATTTGCCTGCACATAGAAAATATAGAGTAGATAGCTTTCAGTATCACCTATGTGTAATTTAGGGACTTTGAGACTAAATGTGTCTGTTCAGAACAACTGTCCCATCAATCATTAGGACTCAGATTATTTTCTTGACCTGGTATAGTCATTGTCTGAAAAATTTTGGCAGTTGTTTAGTGCCATCTAGTGGGTAGTTTCTTGTGAACAACAAAAAAAATCTTACTTAACAGAAAGGCTTCTTGCATTTTATTATTTATAAAATAACTGTATGCAATTTTAATTTCAAATTTTATAAATTAGGATATAATAGAGCTACCAAATTTTAGAATTGTTTACTATTGCATTAAATAACCGGTTTTTCAATTAGCTAAAAAATACATTAAGATTGTCTAAATAGCTTATAATCACTGTCTTTTATTGAAAAAAATTGAAGTTTTCAAACCTAATTTAAAACTCCACAACACGTATTTCTCATTAATCCAAAATTTTAAATTATTCTATGCAGAAGAAGTGAGTTGATGGTGCTATTAAATGTACAAGTGTTCATAAAGAATGTAATTTCTTACCAAATTACTTAGTTTAGATAGCATATGATTTCCTACAAATAAATATTTCAGGGAAATAACCTCACATATTTTAGCATAACAATCATGATGTTAATTCTGTAAAATTTTGTTCTTCATTAGTTTCAGAAACAGGATATCAGTTTATCTTTTGCCATTATTAAATGCAATTTCTTTTTAAGTAACCACTTTTTCTAGCTCAACATAGAATATATGTGCATATTTGTTGGTCAGCACCATTTATTGAATAGCAGGTGCTGCAGAGTGAAAATAGATTAAAAACATCTTTGGCAATGGTGCTAGTGCAGGAGCACAGTTGAAAATGTAGTGGGCTGCAAAAAACTAGAGTTCACATGTATTAAAATCTGAAGCCTTTCTCTTACCTTAATTGACAAAAACATGGTAATAATGAGAGCTATGCAACACTGAGATGACTTGTCTTGTGAGATGTGGATCTCTCTTTCCCTAGGTGTTCTCAAACAGTAGTTAGTTGCATGAGGATAATGATAATGACAATCATGTACCAAGAACTGTTCTCATGCTTTTCATGAATTGTATTAACCTTTCCTAATCATGAATTATATATTAACTACCAATTCAGATGGTAGTATTAATCACGTGAATATAATGTATTAATGTGCCCCGTTCTCAATATGGCTAAGAAAATAGTCTTGCAATATTTTTTGCATGTTACAATACACACGCCCCTGCTCAATTATTTAAACCATAAACGATAGCTTTCTCACTAATTTCCTTCAGATTTTGACTGCAAAAACAGAGGGTGAAAGACAGGGAAGCCAGCAGTGATATGATTCAATTTCCCAAGAGCCGAGTGGTAAAAGGACTTAGGATAAGATTTTATTTCATTTTATGCAAATTAAATAATAATACATTTATTTCTTATTTGAGTCTGTATTTGCAAGATGATACCCATCAGATGGGTACTATATGTCAAAATATAGAAGTTAAACATTTAAGTTGAAAATATTATTTGCACTGGGGTCAACTTTGATTTCAACATCTGATAGATGAGCAGCAAGGCCCTCCATTCAGGTCTTTCCCACGTGTATAGACTGAGAGGACTAAAGAAATAGAGCAAGAAATCTGTGCTCCTGAGGCTAAGGGTCATAGTAGCATGGGCGTGCAAGGCAACAAAACAGGTGGAACAGACAAAAGAAGACGACACGAGCTGAGCAAGGCATGTGTGTGTCAGGGGTCAGGCCAAGAGAGAGACCGTCAGCCACAAATGCCTGCTTCCAATCAGCATGATTAAGGGTCTAAGGAGTGGAAAGACAGGCAAATAGAGAAGAGTTTTACCTGTTTTTCACCTTGCACCCCAATAAGTCAGTCTTCAGCAATTCTAGCTGAAACGTCTATGAAATATGACCAGGGAAATTCAGAGGTAATGTATCCCTGGCATGGACTTTGGCTGATACTAAAATTTCACAGGTGCAGGAGTAGTTGGAATGAGTTCTCTTTCATACCCATTAGCAGTTGTCTGATAGGACCTAGAGTTTGAAATATATTTTGAAATATATTCATCAAAAAATTAGCAGCACTGTGTTTTGTTTCTAATGGTATTAATAAAAAAATCTTCTGATACATGGTTCAAAAAATATTAGTCTATCATAGGGTAGAGAAATCCTTGTTTTTCTCCTTCCCCTGAAATAGATAATACAATTCTATGCTCTATAGCAGGGGTCCCCAGCCCCTATAGTAGGGGTCCCAACCCCTAACAGTCCATGGCCTGTTAGGAACTGGGCCATACAGCAGGAGGTGAGCCATGGGCAAAGACCAAAGCTGAGCTCTGCCTCCTGTAAGATCAGTAACGGCATTAGAGTCTCATAAGAGTATGAACCCTATTGTGAACTGTGCATGTGAGTGATATAGGTTGCACACTCCTTATGAGAATCTAATGATAAATGTAATGTTCCTGAATCATCCTGAAACCATCCTACCACCCTCCCTTCCATGAAAAACTTGTCTTCTATGAAGCCGGTCCCTGGTATCAAACCAGTTGTGGACCACAGCTCTATAGGGAATCCTGAATTCAAAGAGGTTATTTTGGATGGTACCAAAAGCAACCTATGTCTTTGTTCACACAATTGCTGGGCTATCAGGCCAGCACACACAGAGTTCTCCTCTGAGCTAAAATGTTGGAAGCTCTCACAGATTGGCCCATGGTTAGCCAATGGTGAAATAGTGTTTGCTTCTTTATGGAAAAGTTCCATTTTCCTGGCTTGGCATTTGGAGGTCTAAGTCAAGAGAAGTGGGCTCTTCTAAGGCTGTGTTTTACTCATGTTAGTTTGTCATTGGATAGATTCCCACTTTCACTTCAAAGTATTTCTGCTGAAAAAAAAAAAATCTTGGCAGAGCACAGACTAATATTGCTTTTAAAGCTACATCTTCAATCTCTCCTACACAGTCTTCCCTGATTCTTGCAGCTGAAAGTGGCCACTCCTTCCTCTAAATGTCCCTGACAATCTGTTTGCAGTTCATATGCCATTCACCACATTCTAGTTATATTATACCACAGTGTAATTACTTTTTAGTCATCGCATAGTGGTTAAGTCTGATTAAAACCTGGGTTCTGAATTCATAGATACTTGGGCTTGAATCTTGCTCAGACACCTGCGGATTATGTGACTTCGGACACATTGCCTGACTTTGTCTCACCTGTAAAATGGGGATAAAGAGAAAATGTACCCCTTATAGTAGCTGTGGGAATTAACTGGGAATTAAGCATCTAGCACAGAATAATTGAGCAATAAATATTAACATTTATTATCATCTCTCTAATTAACCTATAGGCTTTTTTAAGAGCAAAACTCATATTTTATTCAACAGTGTACTAGTCTAATAGGCCATGACATGGTGTCTTACACAAAGTGGCCACTTAAAAGTAATTTTGAATTGATAAGAGAATGATGAGGCCTTGAGGTGATGAAACATGAAAAGGAGATAGGCAGAGAAGCTCATGAAGAAGCCTGTGTGAGTCCATTATCTCATTGCTGTAAGAAACTACCTGAGCCTGGGTAATTTATGAAGGAAAGAGGTTTAATTGTTTAATAGTTCCACAGGCTTAACCGGAGGCATGTCTGGGAAGGCTTCTGGAAACTTACAATCATGGCAGAAGACGATGGGGAAGAAGGCACATCTTCACCTGGCAGAACAGGATGAAGAGAGGGAAGCGGGGAGAGCTACACACTTTCCTTGTTTTGTTGTTTTCGGACGTAGTTTCACTCTTGTTGCCCAAGCTGGAGTGCAGTAGCATGACCTTGGCTCACTGCAACCTCAGCCTCCCAGATTCAAGTGATTCTTTGCCTCAGCCTCCCAAGTAGCTGAGACTATAGGTGGACACCACCACACCTGGCTAATTGTTTTATATTTTTAGTAGAGACAGGGTTTCGCTATTTGGGCAGGCTGGTCTTGAGCTCCTGACTTCAGGTGATCTGCCCATCTTGGCCAGGTCTTGTGAGAACTCACTCACTATCATGAGAACAGTAAGGTGGAAGTCCACCCTCATGATCCCATCACCTCCCCACCAAGCCCCTCCTCCAACATTGAGGATTACAAGTCAACATGAAATCTGGATGGGGACACAGAGCCAAACCATATCAGAGCTTTTCAAGAATTTGTTTCACATTTGGTTGTCTTCTAGGGACACTCTAGATATTCTCACTTAAATTAATGAAAACTACCCTGAAAAAAAAAAAAGAGAGAAAATTTCCCCATTTCTTCTTAGGAGAAAATGAAAGCTTAGAAAATTAAATGGCCTGGCGTGGGGGCTCATGCCTGTAATCCCAGCCCTTTGGGAAGCTGAAGTGGGCAGATCACATTAGGTTGGAGTTCAAGACCAGCCTGACCAACGTGGAGAAACCCCATCTCTACTAACAATAAAAAATTAACTGGGCATGGTAGCACATGCCTGTAATCCCAGCTATTCAGGAGGCTGAGGCAGGAGGATCGCTTGAACCCAGGAGGCGGAGGCTGTGGTGAACTAAGATCGTACCATCGCA
Source organism: Callithrix jacchus (assembly GCF_049354715.1). NCBI lineage: Eukaryota > Metazoa > Chordata > Mammalia > Primates > Cebidae > Callithrix > Callithrix jacchus. The sequence continues at coordinate 97,848,809 of NC_133514.1, forward strand.
CTCTAGCCTGGGCAACCAGAGCAAACCTCCATCTCAAAAAATATAAATAAACAAAAATAACTTGTTCAAGGGCACATTGTTATTAACAAGCAGAATTGAGCTTTGAGTGAAGTACTTGTTCGGTGATGCTCTCCATCCAACTAACCTTTGTCTTCCATATTTGTTGGCTTCTTTTGTCCTGGAAAGAACTGCATTTCTAGAGCACAGGCTTTTCTCACCTTGTCTGAGTTCTTAATATCAGCCTAAGGGATGCTGTGTCACACAAGGTCTAACATGGTCAGTCAGATTACTCAAGGTCTATTTTGGACAGCTGCATGCATAATCTATTCAATCTTGTGCTTAATAGGCCATTAAAATGGCTGACAACACAGTCTGCAGAATGCCTTGGAAGATTCATTAGTCACACACAAGGGCTGCTTTTGTACTTGACACAAACAAGACCATCTGAAAAGGCAAGAGAGGATAACATTTTAAATCCTCTATCTATTCTTACACTTTCTTTTTTTGTTTGCTTTTAGCTTTTGCTGATTTTCCCATTGGACATAGGGAATTTTTTTCACATTCTTTAGATCTAAGGCTGTGCCCCAAATTTATCTCTAACAGAATTCACCTCAGTATGAATTCAAGGAAACAACTAAAGTGAAATATGCTGAGCAGTTTCTAAGTACTTTAATTGATATAGATTATAATGAATATTTTGAGAAATCTAAATTTTTAAAAATATACCTAGCATATTATGTTATGCTATCTCATTGCAAATTAGAAACAAAATTGAATTCCTATTTATACATGCATACTGTATCTCCCATACCAAAACTCAGAGTTATAAAGATAAATATCAGTAAATGTTAATACGTGAGTCTTTCAATTTTCACATGGAAAAGACACATTAAACCAAAGTCAACAACAAACCAGAAAAAAATATTTTCAAGATGTAGAAAAAAATTTTAAATATTCCTTACATATAATGAGTACTTACAAATTAATAAGATTTTAATAGATACACACTAAGAGAGAGGAACAAATGACATTAATATGCTTGTAACAGAAGAAGTCTATGTAATGAATGAAAACAGAGGGTAAGATACTTAACTTCACTGATAGTTAAATACATAGAAATTGCAATAGCAGTGAGATATTTTTATTATTAGGTTTAGGCAAATTTTCTTAAAATTAATGACATTTTAAGAAGACATAACTATTTGATATTTATGGCCCCACTATGAAAAGGAACATGCCTGTAGGAACACATCTTGAAATATACATTAAAAAGTAACATATCAGAAGACTCATTACTAGCTTTGCTCATTGGATATGGAGACATGAGATCTTTTTTCTGCTATGTTTCCTCACCTTCCAGCTATTCCTAGCAAGTTGGCCACCAGCCTCAGTGAACATATGACCCAAGCCCACAGGGGGTTCTAAAGGAAATTTGCACTTTGAGGCATTTGAAAGAGTTAGGAAGAAATAGCTCTGCCTCCAAGTTTTTCCCGAAGGAGATAAATAGATATTTTAAACAAAGGTGTTTGAATCAATGAAATGTGATGATTATGAGAGAGGTTCCAATGACAGTTCTGCCACTTGCTATCTGAGTTATTCTGGAAAAGGGACTTACTTCCTCTAAGTGTCAATGTCCAGATTTTTTAATACATTCTAAAAAAAGTAGAGCAGTCAAGAGTAATTACCATGTCATAAAACATACTATCAAGAACTAATTAAAACAGTGTGGTACTGGTATATGAACAGACAAAGATCCATGCAAAAGCATATACAATCTAGAAAGAGATTCCCTCTCCTTAATATAAGAATTCAGCAATAAAGATGGGATCTTATACCAAAACGCAAAATGTGAACTATACTTAACAAATAGCATCTCTATTTAACAGCAATCTGGGGGAGGAAAGAAACTGCACCTCATACCTTACTTACGCCAGGGTAGGAGAATTTAACTTTCTGAGTTGCCCAGACAAAAAGACCAATAGTTAGATACGGGGAATTATCTTTCTGATCATCTAATGGCAAAATCCAGAGTTGACAACCTCACCCTCTAAGCAATATATATTAAGCTTTTTTTTTTTTTTTTTTTTTTTTTTTTGAGATGAAGTTTTGCTCTGTCTCCCAGGCTGGAGTGCAGTGGTCCATCTTGGGTCACTGCAACCTACAACCTCTGCCTCCCGGGTTTAAGCGAATCTCCTGTCAGCCTCCCAAGTAACTGGGACTACAGGCGTACACCACTCTGCCTGCCTAATTTTTTATATTTTTAGTAGAGGCAGATTTTCACCATGTTGGCCAGGCTGATCTCAAACTCCTGATCTCAAGTAATCCACCCACCTCGGTCTCCGAAAGTGCTGGGGTTACAGTCGTGAGCCACTGTGTCTGGCCTCTTATGTTCTTTTAACCAAGAAATATATACAACATTAACTATAAGTTTTATGAGGACGGGGCTTATGTCTGTTTTGCTAACTCACATCTGTTAAATGTGCAGCAGAGGTCTTGAGATATGTGAGGCACTCTATATACTAGTTGTTGAATGACTCCAGAGGCAAGGGGAAGAATGAATCATGGCATTGTGAGAAGACTGTCCATCTCCTTTCTGGATTTAGAGGAAAACTGTATAGGAGGTGATAGATGATAAGGGAGATGGAGGCTCTTACTAGAGCTGCGAGAAATGGAGAAACACCCTCTGTAGAAAGATCATACCCTGTGCTTAACACCTTCTGCCAAAGAACCCTATCCTCTCAAAAGGGAAATGAGGGGGGATCCAAATCTGGGTAAATATAGAATGCATTTAGAAAGGATAAAGTAAATATTACCTGTATTGCAAACAGATATATCCTAAACATACTTGGTTTAGAAAAAAAAAAGGCAGATAGCAGCAACCAGGTGACAAATGAGTACTATGGTACGTTTTTACATTTATGTTTCTGTGTGTATATGCATGGTTATACATACATGTATAAATGAAAAACATAAAAATCTCTTTGTAGTGGTCTTCTCTGGAAAATGGTAAGACAATGACAGGTCTGCATTTTTACAATGCACATGTGCTTTCATAATCATCAAAAACCATAGAAATCCTTTTCTCATGGCTAATACTTATAGCAATATGATCAATTCTAAAATTAATTTAAGTAAAGCAAAGGAAATATGCCTTTTATTTTGTGTGCCTCTTCACTTCCCTTCTGGGAGTCAATATCAATGTAGTTCTGTTACATGGTAATGGATATGTATTTTGTATGAAATCTGCTAGACAGATAATGTTTCTTTTCTTTGGTTCTAGCATAAACCTATACTTTCTCTTCATGTGGGAAAGAAAGGCCATAGGAATAAATCATGACTCTTGTGTCAAATAGTTAGACCTATGATGACTTAAGATCCATGAAGCACCTCATCGGTTCCAAATTCATTGTATAATTGATTTAAAATTCAATCAAGTATTGCACAGCTCAGCTTGGGCTATCACTGCTCTCCACAGTTGTATTTGGGGATAAAGTATTCCGTGGAATGAAACCTAAAACCACCAGACCTCCAAAGATGTCCACAAAATATAAAAATACAGAACAGAACAACAGTTGAGCAATTCTAGAAAAGCAAAAATAGACTTCCAAAATATTAACGTATCACAATCAAGGATGACCAAAGCCACCATCCCTTTCTGTCCAAGAGGTCATCTCCTTCTGGGGCACAGCCCAGTAGCCTTGGAGAATTACTACCTGATCTTTCCCTCTTAAAGTAGGTTCTCAGCTTCAGAGGGGATTCTAAGAAAATGTCTCAAACAAGTATTTCTAACCCTTTTCATAATTATTGCCTGCTTCCTGAGTGATAGAAAATAATCTATGAAAGGATTAGAATGGCATCTACAGATTTTTCTAAGTGGACTGTATTTGTGAATTTCCCTGTTGATGCCTACCCTCCGCCTCACTTGCTGGATTTAACAGAGCTGACTGTTTGCCGTTGGCTGTCAGAAATGCCATAAATACCAGTAGAATGCCTGTGATGGGAAGATTGGACTGTAAGTACCACAGTGGCTCCAGACTTCCAATTAATCGTCCCAGGTTTGGGGGCAATAGAGTTTTCTGTAGAGCTGAATTATATAGTACTTATATGCAATGCTGAATAGTGCTATTGAGCTAGGATTCTTTATGACACAGAAAATAATCTCTGAAAACCCAGACCACAAGAAAAGAAACCAACCAGTAGATGTCTCTGTGGTGCTTCAGTTGGTCATGTTTTTGCACGCTTTGCCACAGATGTCTGTGGCTTCGGAAATGCAATGATACGAACATTTGTACCTTTTATTTGGGGCAAGTAGGAGGAAAGACAAAGTGCCCTAGAAATATATCAAAACTCATCAACAATAAGTTTCCTATTTCTGAAAATAAACCTAACATCTGAACTTCTACCTTTTTAAAGGGTATGTTTTACTTACAAAAATGAGCAAGTATGAAACTTGGAAAAAATGTTGTAAAATGATCACATTAGTAACTTCAGAAGTGTGTATCCAGGTGAAAGAAGTTTACACTGAGAAAAAATATTTCATTTTCTGTGAAACCATTTCAATCCTTGAATAGCAGAGGAAGTGGGTCTATGGAAGGAAACAGGACAGCATTGAAGAATGTCCAACAGTACAGATGACTCAGAATTCTGGAGACCACTGAGAACTCATGCTTCTCATCTGCTTTACCTTTTAAACATTCTCCTGCTCACCCCAGTGGTGGGCCACGGAGACGGAGCTTGGAACATTGAGATACCTGTCTTTGGGGAAATCACATGCTATTAAAGATTCTCTCCAAACCTCTTTAGCATGTCAGGGTTAAGATTTTCTGGATTTTGCTAACACTAAAGCAATCACACTGAGTCTATTTTGTAAAGAGAATATTTGAAACAAAATCGTTACAGAGCAAGATTTGCATGTCTCTAATAAAAAAAAATTTTATAGCTACATGACTCACTTTAAACAAAGGGTATATTTCTGCATTGTATAGACATTTTCCTCCTTGTGAAATTATCATAGAAAAAATACATATATAAATTTAGTTAAAAACATCTGTGACAATTATCATGTGAGGTTAAAATCTTTTTCTTCATTTAGTCAAGCAAATAATAAACCCCTAATATGTCTTTTCTGTAGGTGTGAATTGTTAAATCAATTTTTAAATTGATATTTTTATTGAGATGATCATAGATTCACATGCAGTTGTAAGAAATAATAAAGATCCCTTGTACACTTTACCCAGTTTTCCCAAGAATATAATTTTATAAAACTATACTAACATAAGCAGAATAGTGATACTGATACAACTCACCAGTGTGTTCATATTTTTCCAATCCTACTTGTACTTACCTGTGTGTACTTGTATGTATGCATGTGTATATATGTGTTCATTTCCCTGTAATTTTACCAAATCTTCAGTTTTGTGTATTTATCACTGCAGGAGAGACACTAAACAGGACCCTCCTGTGGTTTTGTAACTGTTCAGTTTTAATCACATCCACCTCCCTCCACCCCCATCACAGCTCCCCTCATGCCCATCAAACCTTGGCAGTCATCCATAAATCCTCCATTTCTCCAATGTCTTAATTTCTCAAGTGTTATAGGAATGGAATTATACAGCATGTAATCTTTTGAGATCGGCATTTTTGGGTCAACATAATTCCCTGGAGATTCACTCAAGTTGTTACTCAAGTTGTGTTTCTCTAACTTGTTTTTTTCATTGCTCAGTAGCAATGAAAACGTACTATCTGTACAATATAGTATGTTTAATGACTTACCTTTTGAAGAACATGTGGACAGGTTTTGCTATTACAGTATTTTGCCATTGTAAAGAAAGTTGCTGCAAAGATTCATAGGCAAGTTTGTGTATAAACTCAAGTTTTCATTACTTTAGGATTAATACTCAGGATTACAGTTGCTGGGTCACAGGGTATATGTACTTTTTAAGCAATTTTCTAAACTGTTTTCCAGAGTGCTGTATAACTTTAAGTTCTCATCTACAATATATGAGTGATCCAGTTTCTCTGCATCCATGCCAGTATTTGATGTTGTCACTCTTTCATTTTACCTATTCTGATACATGTGTACTAATTCCTTATAGTTTTAATTACATTTCTCCAATAGTTAATGAGGTTGAACATCTTTTCATATATGTATTTGCCATATACTTTTTTGCCTCTTCAATGAAATGTCTATGTCTTTTTGTCCATTTTCTAATTGCAATGATTATTTGGGAGTTTTACTATGAGTTTTGAGACTTTCTTATATATTCTAGATGCCAGGCCTTTGTTGGGTATGTGGTTTGCAATGATTTTCTTATAGCTAATTCTTATCTTTTCCTACTTTTCCTATGAGCTTTCATAGAGCAAATTTAAAATATTTTGGGTAGGGCATAGTGGCTTACACCTGTAATCTCAGCACTTTAGGAGGCTGAGGCAGGCAGATCACCTGAGGTCAGGAGTTCAGGACCAACCCGCCCAACACGGTGAAACCCCATCTCCACTAAAAAAGTATAAAAATTAGCGGGGCATGGTGATGAGCACCTGTAATCCCAGCTACTTGGGAGGCTGAGGCAGGAGAATTGCTTGAACCCGGGAGGCAGAAGTTGCAGTGAGCCAAGATCGCATAATTGCACTGCAGCCTGGGTGACAAGAGTGAAACTCCATCTCAAAAAAATTTTTTTTCTTGATGAAAATATATATCAGTTTTCCATTTTGTAGATCATACTTTTTGGTGTCATGTCTAAAAACTCTTCCTACCCTTATATCCCAAAGGTTTTCTATTTTCCTAAAGATTTTATAATTTTACATTTTATATTTAATTCTATGATTCATTTTGATTTAATTTTGTATAAAATGTGAGAGTTAGGGCAAGGTCCATTTTTTGCCTATGGATATTAAATTGCTTTAGCAACATTGAATTGATTTTGTACCTTCATGAACAATAACCTGAACACATTTGACTACATCTATTTCTTGGTGCTCTGTTTTGTTCCAGTGATAAATCAGAAGCAAAATTTTATTGTTTAAGTTTTATTAAAATTATATACATGTGTGTGTGTGTGTCTGTGTGTGTGTCCGTGTGTGTCTGTGTCTGTGTGTGTGTCTGTGTCTGTATGTCTGTGTGTGTGTCTGTGTGTGTGTCTGCGTCTGTGTGTAAATATATATCTTCTCCCCTCTCCTCCATATGCTAACATTCTTATTCATTCTTTAACATTCAACTTTCATGCTGTCCCCCAAATCTAAGTTCTCTTTCTGGTTTGATGATTAGTCTAACTATAGTACCATAACTCTTTATGTATCTCTTCCAGTGTTTATTTCAACTTGTGTTTTATAATAACTTTTGTTATTTGTATTCAAGCATTCATATTTCTCCATTTCACACTTTCTATACATCTACAGTAACAGAGACAGAGTAGTACCGGCATGTCCCAGGCTTTACAAACCCCTGCTGAGATCTCAATCTTTCTGCATGGGAGATCTGGCAAGGTTGTTTTTTCAAGAGAAGCTATAACTGAGAGCCTTTGAATTAGAGACCAATCTCTAAAGTGAAATCTAAATCTGTTTTTCAATGTTCTTAGCCAAGCAGAGAGAAATTCTGGTACCTGGGCACACAGTGATCTTGAGCTTTATTGTGCACTGCCTTAAAGTAATTCTGTTGAGATTAGAATGTCTTGTTTTGTTTTGTTTCCACCCACTGGTCTTGATATTCATAGTGACTTTGAAATTGGTTGACTTTCCTAGAACTCCGTCTTCGGCTGGTACATAGTCTCAAGAGATGGGTGGTAACATGGTTGACAGCATCTCTAGTGCTCACCTAAGGATGGGCTTTTTTTCTTTGCTAGGATACAGCCAGATTTTCTCTGCCTTTGGCCCCATTGTGATTCTGTAACTCATGCCAAACATTCCAGAATTCCCTAAGGGAGTGTGTTTATAATGCACATTATGGTCCTAATTTCTGTATCAATTAAGATTTTTTAGATAAAGAAATTTATTATATTAAATTTATATAAAAACAAATAAATAAGAAGACTGTATCACTAGAAAAATTATAAAAAGAACTAAGAACTATGTGCTTAAGTCTTGGGAAAGACAGGAACCAGGGCAGCAGTAGGAATCACAGTAGAAAGAGCTCACTAGAATCTCCCTCTGGCACATTGCTGTCAGAAGACTGGCTTCTCTCATCATTCATCCCTGTGTGTTGTGCATGTTTTCAAAACTCAAACAATCTATAAGAGAAACTCTAAGAAGCCAGGCTTAGGTCACGTGCACCTCTGTGGGGTGGTGGAAGGGGAATGTAAAGGGACAGAAGCTTGCTAGTATAAAGTAATTTGTCATTCCAGACTTCATTATCACAACTGTATAGTGATCATTCTCAAGCTTAATTATTTGCCTGAATGTCAGTTATTTTCTTAGGATGGACATCTGAAAGTCAATTTGCTGGTTCAAAAAGTTGGGAAGGAAAATGAAGCTACGTCTTCAAACTCTTGATATCACAACAATTACTTTCAGAAAGGTTATGTTGATTTACCAAGCTTCAAAAAGTACAAAACAACCATTTCATCATGGTTTATGAACACTAGTTATTACCCTCTCAGAAACTTGCAGTTCAGTAGGTTGGAAGTGATTTATTTTTTGTTGTTTGATTTAGTGCTAGCATAGAATAGTCCAAATCACAATGTCAAGTATTTAAAAAAATGTTTCTTATATTTTTTCAGACTTTTGTTAAATAATAGGGGATTTATGTTCATATATTTAGAAAGGAACCTATATGTTTAACTAAATCAATATATTACATTTAATTAGGTTTTAATAGTAATTCATTGGGGGGAGTAAAAATAATTTTAGCTTTTAACATATTTAATTGTTTAGTGTAGTCTCTCAAATGACCACACACAGTTTGTAGCTAGTTTTATGAATGCTTGAAGAAAAAAGTTACTAATTAATGCAATTTTATCATTTAGTTTTTTACCTAAGTGTGAAAAAATTCCAGAATATGATATAAAATCTAGAGGAAAAGTCAATAAATTATGTGTGATTCTTAAATGTAACTGTTTCAGTGCTTATAATGCAATCTACAGTTAAATAATCAGGTCAAAAATGAACATTGCACAGTGAAAAAATGTAGGATTGAGAAGTCTTAACTGGTTGCCCATGATACGCCAACAATTAATAAAAAAAAAAAATCCTGGGATACATCAGAAAAGAAGGCTTCCTAAAGAAGAAATCAGATATAAATCAATAATAAAAAATCTAAGGTCTTATATACTATAATAGTTTGTCAAAACTCAAGATTCAGAGCTACAGCTGAGAATGTTGGGAAAAAATGAGATTCAAATTGTGGTTAAAAAAAAAAACAAAACCAAAAACGGTAAAACAAATCATCCATCTAGGAGAAAGCACATGCACAGTGAAACCGCCTCCCAGGACTGGTTGCCTAGCAACCAAAGAGGGATGCAGTAGCAGGAAAGGTCTAAGCCGGGAAGGAAGCAGGTCAGTGGTCCTGAAGTGGTAAAGGAATTTCCACAGAACAGGGCAGGAGCAGCATTTCCTAGAAAAATTACACGACAGGAAGATCCCCGAGGTTTTAAAGGAGAATGCAATTATGGATACAAATCAAAAGAGATGTAGTTGCTGAAACATTTCTCTTCACATTCCCCCACATTTTATTCTATGTCTAAAAAGCCAAAAGAAAAAATGAAATGAAAAGAAGGAAAAGGGCCATTTGATACTGAAAACAATACACACATACACACCCCCAGGATCACTGCTTTTGCAATCTTTTCAATAAATACTTAAGTTTCCAACTGTACTTTATCTCAATGGAAGCTGTACAAAGAAATGCAAAATATCCTCTGCCCTCCCTTCAAGAGGATTATAACATAATTGGGAAAAGAAGACTCCAATAGGTGGGAAGTTTGAATAAATGATAAAAGAGAAAGGGGGCTGGGCGCCGTGGCTCACGCCTGTAAGCTTAGCACTTTGGGAGGCCGAGGCAGGCAGATTTGCCTGAGCTCGGGAGGTTGAGAGTAGTCTGGGCAACATGATGAAAACCCGTCTCTACTAAAATACAAAAAATTAGCCGGCCAAGCTGCTCAGGAGGCTGAGGCAGGAGAATCGCTGGAACCTGGGAGGTGGAGGCTGCAGTGAGCCAAGATCCCCCTACTGCACTCCAGCCTGGGCTATAGAGCAAGATTCTGTCTCGGGGGCGGGGTGGGGGAAGAGAGAAAGAGAAATGAACAAACATTCATGGAGTGTTTTGTGTACTGTGCAATTAACTTTTCATATATTTTTCATTAATCTTTTTTTTTGAGACAGAGTCTCACACTGTTGCCCAGGCTGGAGTGCAATGGCACCATCTCAGCTCACCACAACCTCAGCCTCCCAAATTCAAGCAATGCTCCTGCCTCAGCCTCCTGAGTAGCTGGGATTACAGGCATGTGCCACCATGCCTGGCTAATTTTTGTATCTTTAGTAGAGCCGGGATTTCACTGTGTTGGCCAGGCTGATCTCGAACTCCTGACCTCATGATCTGCCCACCTTGGCCTCCCAAAATGCTGGGATTACAAATGTGAGCCACTGCACCTGGCCCATTTTTTCATTAATATTAATAATTATTATTCACATTATTTTGTTAACCCTGTTTTGGGTCTTAGATACCTTTGAGAATCTGATGAAAGCTATATGCTCTCTACAGAAAAAATGAAAATATGTACACACAGAAAATATTACTTACAATATTCAGGAGATTTGAGGACTTGCTGAATTTCATCCATGAATTTCAAGTTAAGAAATTCTGCTATTAGACTTATGGACCATTGCTCCTATTAAGGATAAAAGCGAGCCTAGCAATTTCCCTGCCTGTTACTCTATAAAGTCGTATAGCAAGTAAGTAATGGATTTGAGGCTCAAATCCTTCTTTTATTACATGTAAGAAATCTCTCTAGTTAATATGTCAAACTATAAAAGGAAATATGTATAAAACTTACAAACCTTATCTTGAACATTGCAGAATGCATTAGGAACTTTGCAAAAGGCCTCTAGAATATCTCGAGGATATTGTTGCTGTCTCTATGATAGATTGCCTCCTTTCTACCAGAGCTTTCCTCTATTAAATACTGATGAAAGGGCCAGGTGCAGTGGCTCACTACTGTAATCCCAGCGCTTTGGAAGGCTGAGGCGGATGGATCACAAAGTCAGGAGTTCAGGACCAACCTGGCCAACATTATGAAATGTCATCTCTATTAAAGATACAAAAATTTAGCCAGGCTTGGTGATGTGCACCTGTAATCCCAGCTACTTTGGAGGCTGAGACAGGAGAATGGCTGGAATCTAGGAGGCAGAGGTTGCAGTGAGCTGAGATGGCACCATCGCACTGCAGCCTGGGTGACACTGTCTCAAAAAAAAGTTTATTGGTGGACATTGAGGTTGAATTTCATATAACTTCACAGGTCACAATATATTCTTCTTTGGCTTTTCTTTCCCCAACTGTGTAAGTATTTAAAAACTATTCTTAGCATGCAAACCATGCAAAGTATGCCATATTTGGCTCATGGGTCATAGTTTGCCAACTCTTGGCTTAGCACAAGATCTTACTTTTTCCTTATAAAGTTTTTGAAGTGCTCTCTTCCATCTAGTGACTTGGAGAGTCATAATTTCTTTATCTTGCAATGTCCCTATTTCAGCATAAGGCTCCCAAAGTCACTACAGCAAGGGGAAAGGAAGAATGAAAGGAGAACACATACACTTAGCTTTCTAGACCCAGAAGTGATGTACATCACATATTATTGTTCACATTTCATTGGCCAGAGATAGTCAAGTGACTGTAAACTAATTACATGGGAATTGCAGAATGTAAGGCAGCAGATGAGACATGTGATGAGTATCAACTATCTATGCCACAATATTAAACCAAATAGGGGTCAACAATTTATCTTTATGGCTATTAATAAACATATTTCGAGATTTGCATTCCTAATTATTTATCATTGTATAGCTGGATGCAAATAACTTCAGAAAACTTTCACCCAAATAATATTATTGTAAAAACTAAAGAATACTGGCCAGGCATGGTGGTTCATGCCTGTAATCCCAGGATTTTGGGAGACTAAGGGGGTTAGATCACTTGAGGTCAGGAGTTCAAGACCAGCTCCACCAACATGGTGAAACCCCATCTCTACTAAAAATACAAAAATTATCCAGGTGTGGTGGTGCTTGCCTGTAATCGCAGCTACTTGGAAAGCTGAAGCATGAGAATCGCTTGAATCTGGGAGGCAGAGGCTGCAGTAAGCCACTTCACTCCAGCCTGGGAAACAAAGTAAGGCAGCCTGGAAAAAAAAAAATACAGACATAGCTTAGTAAATTTAATTAGGGTTTAAGATAGAATTCATTCTCATTTCTTACATTCTTTGGCAGTATATTCTAAGTTTACTTTTATTAATACTTTATAAAATGCCAAAATCTGTTCTTTATGCTCATCCTATCATAGAAACACTCCATGTCTCCAGCTCATTAAGATGATTAGAAAACATCTTCCATTACTCAGTGCTATATACCAATCAAAATGCCCATGTAAAAATTATGTTCACTTTTACCATGTAATTATTCCTATATTTTTCCTATTAATTTATATTAAGCTTTACCTTCGTACTTGATTAAGTTAAATTTAATCAGCCTGGTAATTAAAGTTCTCTGTCAATTGTTGTCATCTCACTTACTATTCCTGTATATAACTTTCAAATCAGGTAGCGCATCTCTTTGCCATCTCTGTTCATTCTGCATTTATTTCTCTATTGTTCTGTGTAAAAATCCTCTTCCCACCTCTGTCATCACCTTCTGACATTACTCATCTTACATTTTATTCAAATAAAATTTTGTATTTCTCTGCTCTCTGAAGTCCTACGGGATTAGCTGAACTTTATGAAACCCATTCCTAATCTTGAGTTCCTCATATCATTGAGGATCTGAATCATACTATTGTAAACTTACTATTATAGAGACAGTGACGTACAGTTTTATGTAATTTCTTTAAATCTTATTTTTGCGTTTAGATTTTAGTTTTCTAAATGATAGGGACAGTCTGTTTCCTATTCAAAACAAAATTATTACATCAAATTATTTTTGAAATTCATCAGTCATCGTATAAGGGGAAACAAGAAGACCATAAGATATATTAGTATTTAACATTTTCAGAAATAAAAATATTATTAAATGTTATTTACACATATTGCTGAATTTGAGAAGAATTACTTTTCATGAGTCAGTTACTGAATAATGCAATCTAGAAGACAGATGGTCAATGCATTATGGATGTATTCCAAAAGCATTGATAATCATTTAATTTAAAGCTTTACTCACAAGCATGAGCCCAAACCTGTATATGCACCATTTTATGGGGAATATTTTGCAGCATTGCACAAATAATGAAGACAAAACAGACATGTCATTTTAAAAATGAAAAGTTCTAAAAAGTTCTAAAAATCAATAGACACTTTCTTCATGGATTATTTTCTTAGGAAATAAAGTTGTGATCAGAATTATTCTGCAGCATTTTGCAGCATTGCACAAATATTGAAGACAAAACAGACATGTCATTTTAGAAATGAAAAGTTCTAAAAAGTTCTAAAAATGAATAGACACTTTCTTCATAAATTATTTCTTAGGAAATAAAGTTGTGATCAGAATGATTCATTTCATACCTAGAGAAGACGAGAGTTACAATGAGGTGTATCCAGGTGATAGCTTTTGTGAGAAGAGAAATAGCCCAGAAGGGGAAGTACAGATTACAGTACAAGGAGGATGACTTAGTAGCCAAGGAACGTGCTCCAGAATCAGGGGCTGTAAATTGTAATTACAACATCTTACAACAGTTAGTGATTTTCCAGCTGAGAGCTCAAAGTATACCCAGGCTAACAACTGGGTCCCAAACTGAGTCATTCATTCTCAGTTCAGTTGTCTAAGAAATGTAGATGAAGTAATGACGTACTAACAATTATACAGATAGCTTCAACATAGAAGAGAGATAAAAAGAAATTAATTCAGGATGTGAGCAAGCCTGGTGACTCAACATCAAAATGAAAGAAACAAGAAGAAATATAGGAAATACAAAAAGGGGGAAAAAAAACCCGGCCTCTAATTCTCTCTCTGATTTCTAAAAATTCTCTCAAATTGCTTCGGAAACTCATTTCAATGACTTCTAATCATGTAATTTCAGAAACTGTCAGTTTTCACACCTCTTAGTCCAATAGAAAGTACTTTCAAGTTTTATAAAGAATCATGCAGAGAATTCCTTTGGAGTCATTTTAGATTTGCTTAAAATATAGACCTGCTAATAAAGAAACATTTTATACAAGAGAAATAAAATACTGATTTTAAATATAAACATAAATACTTCCCATTTTTGCATATTTGTGCTGTAGCAAATGAAAAGTACTGAATTTAGGACAAACATAATCTAAAGAAACTAGGTTAAAATCGACTTCACACTTTAGTTTCCTTGCTTTTTAAATTTAAATTGGGTTGAACATCTTTGCCTATATTAACTCATTTCCAGTATTTAATCATGGTGAGGGTAATGGAATATCGTATTCATGTATTCAACATTTATATATATTAATTTATTTGATTTTAGTATTTGTCAAAATTAGGGATCCTTCCTTCCATATTCTGGCCGGAAAGTACCATAATTCTCTTCATCATAATGGGAATTAAATTATAGACAGCAGGAAACAAATAATCTTCTCTTTTAAGAATAATGGTGAAAGCGTATTTAAATATCTCCCTCACTGTTTTCTGTTCTTTATCTGAAGGCAAGAAACTTCATGCACTTAGATTATCTTGGGCTTCAGAACCAGCATACATTCTCATAAATAGAGTTTAGAGGAAGAGCAAGAATTTACCCATTTGTCTACAACTAAATCCCTATAGATTCAGACTGCCTTTCCAGCAACCCCAGGTGGCCTTCTATCCATTGTTGCAGCTTATCCCAGGACCATGACCTCCCTCAGGTGAAGTTTGACTAGATCAGTTATTTCTCTTAAAGAAAAGGGGACAAATCTCCCCTTAAAAAAGGAGCATTTGAGACAGAGGAGAAATTCTTTGAATACTGGTTCAAACTGGGAATACTTATGTTTGTGATGTTTGAAGACCAGTAGTCATTAGGTTTTGTGTAAAGGAATGTCATAAGCCTTGGTTAGGAAAGTTGATTCACACCGGTTTTTAAAAGATGTTAGATGCTAGACTGTGACATTTAAAGTTTTTAGCTCCCCAGTAATGGGGAGCCACTGATGGTTAATGAGCAAAGGGAAGCAACATAAAAAAATGAGTACATTAAGAGAAAGTTGAAGATACACAGGGTAGATTGGAGGTTTAGGAGAACTAAAGGGAAGAATAGTTAGGAATGATTTCAATGGCAAATAAGTGGTAAAGTGAATATATAATATTTCTGGCATTTATCTTCCTTTTTTTCAAAAAAAGAAGTTACATTGCATTTCTTGATTTCCCATGTATAGTATTTCTTGCATTTATCTTACTTATTTTTAAAAAAAGGAAGATGTTATATATTTCTTGCGTTTTTCTTCCATTTGCCTTCCTTTTTTAAAAAAGGAAGATAAATGCAAGAAATATTTACATGGAAAATCAAGCAACTCAATATAATTTCTTTCCAAACCTTTAGGAGAATAATGCAACCCACTTTCTTCATCAAGAGGCTAAACATATTTAATCTTTAACACTTTACAATCACAATTTTATAAGTTAAGTAGTAAAAAGAATGATTAAAAAAATAAACTGACATAGAATGAATCAATTTTCCTAGTTTGCTTTGGTGATTTTTAAGTACTGTTTATAGTCTTCACATTAATGTAGTCAAAATAAAAACAGAACCAGATGATTATGTTCCTTATAGTTGAAGGCTTGGCAAATTGTCTACAGACAGGGTTGGTTTTCATATGGCTTAGAGGTTTTTGAAGGATGGATAGGGTAACATTTTACAATCTCTTTGACCTCTATACATTTTTAAAACTCTAAAGAAAAAAAAATCACCAAGCATTAGGAATAAAAGGATAAAGAGAACAAGAAAAAAACCTTGATATTTTTCAGTAAAATTCATCTTTAGCATATTCCTTTTGCTAATCCAAGAAAATGAGGAAGAGGAATTTTTTTTTTAAGGATAGAAAATAAAGAGCATTTAAAGTAAGATAGAGAGTGAGCTTTCCAGTTTTTGCTGCTTAAATCCAATAATCATTTTCAACACTGCAGGAAGATTGTATCTTTTAATTCCTGTTTTCGTATTCTATACAGTGATGAGCATGTCTCTCTCTTTAGTTGTCAGGATAATGAATGCTAATCTGAAGATACTCTAAGGTATTATTTTTCCAATGTATTCACCTATGTCTTCTGTGTATGCCTATTCACTGCAGTTAACAGTCTTATAGTCAAGTGATGATGCATTTCATTTATAAATGTTGAAGTGGAATTAAGATTTATAATGTTAACTGGGAGTGATACATCTCCTCCTGGTATGCCATAAGAAAGCTCTGACATTCCTGATTAAATTTTATAGATGGTTAATGTCCTAATTTTCTGGTGTTCTCACTATCTTACTACATCTGACATTTTACTCATTTTTTTATATTTTTATTGCTTTTAAAAGATTAGATAAGTAAGATAAAACATCATAGAACATCTTTGTCAGCTTAGAGTAGACAGATTTCTTAATCAGGGCACCAAAAGCATTAAGCATGAAAGAAAAAATGATAAATAAATTACATTAAAATAAAAAACTTCTTCAAACAGTATCTTTAAAAAGTTATGAAGGGAAACCCACAAAACAAAAACAGATAATAATATATAATACATAATACATATTTGAAAAAGATATATCTATATATCAAATACAAATCACATATATTATATATAAATGATGTATAATAATCATATATAAATGATATATATTATATTACATATATCAATATGATAGAGACACAAAAAAACTTCAAAAAATTAATAAATCCAGGAGCTGTTTTTTTGAAAAGATCAACAAAATAGACCACTAGCCAGATTAGTAAAAAAGAAAAGAGAGAAGAGTCAAATAAATGCCAAAAAAAAAAAAACCCAAAACGATAAAGGGGATATCACCACAGATTCCACAGAAATACAAACTACCATCAGAGATTACTTCAAACAGCTCTATGCACATAAACCAGTAAACCTGGAAGAAATGGATAAATTACTGAACACTTGCACCCTCCCAAGCCTAAATCAGGAGGAAGCCGAAACTATGAATAGACCAATAACAAGGTCTGAAGTTGAGGCAGCAATTAAGAGCCTACCACACAAAAAAAGCCCAGGTCCAGATGGGTTCACAGCCAAACTCTACCAGGCACACAAAGAGGAGCTGGTACCATTCCTTCTGAAACTATTCCAAATAATCCAAAAGGAGGGAATCCTTCCCAAATCATTTTATGAGACCAACATCATCCTGATACCAAAACCCAGCAGAGACTCAACAAGAAAAGAAAACTTCAGGCCAATATCCATGATGAACATAGATGCAAAAATCTTCAATAAAATACTGGCAGGCTGATTGCAACAGCACATCAAAAAGCTTATCCATCACGATCAAGTAGGATTCATCCCGGGGATGCAAGCCTGGTTCAACATACACAAGTCTAGAAACGTAATTCACCACATAAACAGAACCAAAAACAAAAACCCCATGATTATCTCAATTGATGCAGAGAAGGCCTTTGACAAAATTCAACAGCACTTTATGCTAAAAACCCTCAATAAACTCAGTATTGATGGAACGTATCTCAAAATAATAAAAGCTATTTACGACAAACCAACAGCCAATATCATCCTGAATGGGCAAAACCTGGAAGCATTCCCTTTGAAATCCGGCACTAGACAAGGATGCCCTCTCTCACCACGCCTATTCAATATAGTACTGGAAGTTCTAATCAGAGCAATCAGGCAAGAAAAAAGAAATAAAGATATTCAATTAGGAAAGGAGGAAGTCAAATTGTCTCTATTTGCAGACAACATGATTTTATATTTAGAAGACCTCATCATCCCAGCCCCAAATCTCCTGAAACTGATAAGCAACTTCAGCAAAGTCTCAGGATACAAAATCAAGGTGCAGAAATCACAAGCATTCCTATACACCAATAACAGGCTACAAGAGAGCCAAATCCAGAATGAACTGCCATTTACAATTGCTACAAAGAGAATAAAATACCTAGGAATACAACTAACAAAGGATGTAAAGGACCTCTTCAAGGAGAACAGAAAACACTGCTCAACAAAATAAAAGAGGACACAAGCAGATGGAAAAATATTCCATGTTCATAGTTAGGAAGAATCAATATTGGAAAATGGCCATATGGCACAAAGTAATTTATAGATTCAATGCTATCCCATCAAGCTACCTATGACCCTCTTCACAGAACTGGGAAAAACAACCTTAAACTTCATATGGAACCAAAAGAAAGCCTGCATAGCCAAGTCAATTCTTAGCAAAAAGAACAAAGCTGGAGGCATCACGCTACCTGACTTCAAATTATACTACAAGGCTACAGTAATCAAAACAGCATGGTACTGGTACCAAAATAGAGATATACACCAATGGAACAGAACAGAGGCTTCAGAGGCAATGCCACACATCTACAACCATCTGATCTTTGACAAATCTGATGAAAACAAGCAAAGGGAAAAAAATTCCCTGTTTAATAAATCATGTTGGGAAAACTGGCTAGCATGTGCAGAAAGCAGAAACTGGACACCTTCCTGACACCTTACACTAAAATAACTCCTGATGGATTAAAGATTTAAACATAAGACCTAACACCATAAAAACCCTAGAAGAAAACCTAGGTAAAACCGTTCAGGACATAGGCATAGGCAAGGACTTCATGACTAAAACACCAAAAGCAATGGTACCAAAAGCCAAAGTAGACAAATGGGATCTAATTAAACTCCAGAGTTTCTGCACAGGAAAAGAAATAATCATTAGAGTAAACTGGGAACCAGCAGAATGGGAAAAAATTTTTGCAATCTACCCATCTGACAAAGGGCTAATATCCAGAATCTACAAGGAACTAAAACAGATTTACAAGAAAAAAAAAACAAACCCATTCAAAAGTGGGTGAAGGATATGAACAGACATTTTTCAAAAAAAGACATATATGAGGCCAACAAACATATGAAAAAATGCCCATCATCACTGGTCATTAGAGAAATGCAAATCAGAACCACATTGAGATACCATCTCATGCCAGTTAGAATGGTGATTGTTAAAAAATCTGGAGAACAAGATACTGCAGAGGATGTGGAGAAAGTGGAACACTTTACACTGTTGGTGGCAAATTAGTTCAACTATTGTGGAAGACAGTGTGGTGATTCCTCAAGGACCTGGAAATGGAAATTCCATTTGACCCAGCAATCTCATTACTAGGTATATATCCAAAGGATTATAAATCATTCTATTATAAAGACACATGCACATGTATGTTCATTGCAGCACTCTTTACAATAGCAAAGACCTGGAAGCAACCCAAATGCCCATCGATGATAGACTGGACAAAGAAAATGTGGCACATATTTTCCATGGAATACTATGCAGCCATAAAAAATGATGAGTTTGTGTTCTTTGTAGGGACATGGATGAATCTGTAAACCATCATTCTCAGCAAACTGACATAAGAAAAGAAAATCAAACACCACATGTTCTCACTCATAGGTGGGTGTTGATCAATGAGAACACATGGACACAGGGAGGGGAGCATCACACACTGGGTCTGTTTGTGGAGGGACTAGGGGAGGGACAGCAGGGGGTAGGGAGGTTGTGGAGGGACAACATGGGGAGAAATGCCAGATACAGGTGACGGGGATGGAGGCAGCAAACCACATTGTCATGTATGTACCTATGCAACAATCCTGCATGTTCTGCACATGTACCCCAGAACCTAAAGTACAAATAAAAAATATATAAAAATAAAAAATATCAATATGTTTACATCAAATATATGATATATATTGTATATAACATATATTTGAAAAGATACAAAATAAATATAAATAAAATATATTTAAAATATAAATACAAATACAAATAAAAACAAAAAACCCTGGTGGAAACATGAACAAAAATCTTGAACAAATACTTCATAAAAGAGGACATTTAAATGTCCTTTAAATCTGTAAAGAGATGTTCAACTTTATTAGTTACTTTTTTAAACTGCAAGTTAAACCACAAGATGCCATCAAGTAACCACCAAAATGGGCAAAGAAAAAAGACAGATACTACCAAGTAACAGCAAGAATGTAGAGTAAACTAAACTCTATCCACCACAAGTAGAAGTGGAAATTGATAAAAACCATCTGTGAAAAATGTTTGGCAACATCTTTCTCCAGAATACATGAAAAGCTTTTAGCCAGCAGGTCCATTTCTGGGTGTTTCCCTGCCAGAAATATATATCTATGTTCACTCACCAGAAGATGTGGAAGAATGATCAGTGCAGCTCTACCCAAATGACCATCAGCAATAGAGTGGACAAACACATTCTGGTATGCACATTAGTAGAAAGCAAGCAGATTGAAAAACTGAAACTGCAATAATAATGACTCAAAATCATGATGTTGAGCAAAGGGGCCAGATACAAAAAAAACCCAGTATATAATTCCTTTTATATAAAATAACAAAAAAGGGAAAAAATAATATTAGTTGTAGGTGTCAGGATAATGATTACTTCCTGCGGTGGGGAGTGTTGAGAGTGTTTCTGTTTGGAAGAAAATGGGAGAAAGCTTCTGGAGTGCTTTCTGGTGTGCCGCTAGGGTGACACAAATAAAGTATGAGAGTGAGTGTCCCCAACCTCTTGTTACTTAAAAATGTAATTAATCTTTTGGATTTTGAACAATCTGATAGACAAAACATGATTTTAGTTCATTTCAGTTAGAATGGCCCAGATTTATAATGAGGTTGAACATCTTTTAATTTATCTTATTACCTCCTCTTTTGAAAATTTGCTCTTCATCTAACCATTTTTATATTAGATGACTTGTTTTTACTTTCTTTAATTTGATATTGTTCTATATCAAGTATGGAGGTCAATCCTTGCTCTGATTTATAGCTTACATTTAAATTTGTATACATTTAAAACTTTGATTTGTCAATCTTATAGTTTCTAAGTTTAGTGTATTGCTTAGAAAAGCTCTTTAGATTATGAAGATAATCCATTATAGTTTCTTTGTATTCATTTTTATGTTTTTAGTTACTTAAGCTATTCAGATTTATTTTTGTGTCTGGTATGATCTAGAAAACAGGTATATTTTCCCTAAATGGATAGCCAATTGTATTCATACTATTCCTTGAAAGTCTATCATTTTTCTACTGATTTTAAACTGTATCTTTGTCATAAATATTTTCTTTTTTTTTTTTTTGAAGATATAGGCTTTATTTAATTCACCTTTTTTTTTTTTAATTTTTTATTGGATTATAGGTTTTGGGGTACATGAGCAGAGCATGCAAGACAGTTGCGTAGGTACACACATGGCAGTGTGCTTTGCTTTTCTTCTCCCCTTCACCCACATTTGGCATTTCTCCCCAGGCTATCCCTCCCCACCTCCCCCTCCCACTGGCCCTCCCCTTTTCCCCCCAATAGACCCCAGTGTTTAGTACTCCCCTTTCTGTGTCCATGTGTTCTCATTTTTCATCACCCACCTATGAGTGAGAATATGCGGTGTTTCATTTTCTGTTCTTGTGTCAGTTTGCTGAGGATGATGTTTTCCAGATTCATCCATGTCCCTACAAACGACACGAACTCATCATTTCTGATTGCTGCATAATATTCCATGGTGTATATGTGCCACATTTTTCCAATCCAGTCTATTATCAATGGGCATTTGGGTTGATTCCAGGTCTTTGCTATTGTAAACAGTGCTGCAATGAACATTCGTGTACATGTGTCCTTATAGTAGAACGATTTATAGTCTTTTGGATATATACCCAGTAATGGGATTGCTGGGTCAAATGGAATTTCTATTTCTAAGGCCTTGAGGAATCGCCACACTGTCTTCCACAATGGTTGAACTAATTTACACTCCCACCAACAGTGTAAAAGTGTTCCTTTTTCTCCACATCCTCTCCAGCATCTGTTGTCTCCAGATTTTTTAATGATCGCCATTCTAACTGGCGTGAGATGGTATCTCAATGTGGTTTTGATTTGCATCTCTCTGATGACCAGTGACGATGAGCATTTTTTCATATGATTGTTGGCCTCATATATGTCTTCTTTCGTAAAGTATCTGTTCATATCCTTTGCCCACTTTTGAATGGGCTTGTTTGTTTTTTTCCTGTAAATCTGCTTGAGTTGTTTGTAAATTCTGGATATCAGCCCTTTGTCAGATGGGTAGACTGCGAAAATTTTTTCCCATTCTGTTGGTTGCCGATCCACTCTAGTGACTGTTTCTTTTGCCGTGCAGAAGCTGTGGAGTTTCATTAGGTCCCATTTGTCTATTTTGGCTTTTGTTGCCAATGCTCTTGGTGTTTTGTTCATGAAGTCCTTGCCTACTCCTATGTCCTGGATAGTTTTGCCTAGATTTCCTTCTAGGGTTTTTATGGTGCCAGGTCTTATGTTTAAGTCTTTAATCCATTTGGAGTTAATTTTAGTGTAAGGTGTCAGGAAGGGGTCCAGTTTCTGTTTTCTGCACATGGCTAGCCAGTTTTCCCAACACCATTTGTTAAACATGGAATCCTTGCCCCATTGCTTGTTTTTGTCAGGTTTATCAAAGATTGTATAGTTGTATGTATGTTGTGTTGCTCCGGTGCCTCTGTTTTGTTCCATTGGTCTATATCTCTGTTTTGGTACCAGTACCATGCTGTTTTGATTACTGTAGCCTTGTAGTATAGTTTGAAATCCGGTAGTGTGATGCCCCCCACTGTGTTCTTTTTGCTTCGAATTGACTTGGCTATGCGGGCTCTCTTTTGGTTCCATATGAAGTTCATGGTGGTTTTTTCCAGTTCTGTGAAGAAAGTCAATGGTAGCTTGATGGGGATAGCGTTGATTCTGTAAATTACTTTGGGCAGTATAGCCATTTTCACGATATTAATTCTTCCTAACCATGAACATGGAATGTTTCTCCATCTGTTTGTGTCCTCTCTGATTTCGTTGAGCAGTGGTTTGTAGTTCTCCTTGAAGAGGTCCCTTACATTCCTTGTGAGTTGTATTCCAAGGTATTTTATTCTTTTTGTAGCAACTGCAAATGGCAGTTCGCTCTTGATTTGGCTTTCTTTAAGTCTGTTATTGGTGTAGAGGAATGCTTGTGATTTTTGCACATTGATTTTATATCCTGAGACTTTGCTGAAGTTGTTTATCAGTTTCAGGAGTTTTTGGGCTGAGGCGATGGGGTCTTCTAGGTATACTATCATGTCGTCTGCAAATAGAGACAATTTGGCTTCCACCTTTCCTATTTGAATACCCTTTATTTCTTTTTCTTGCCTGATTGCTCTGGCTAGAACTTCCAGTACTATATTGAATAGGAGTGGTGAGAGAGGGCATCCTTGTCTAGTACCAGATTTCAAAGGGAATGCTTCCAGTTTTTGCCCATTCAGTATGATATTGGCTGTTGGTTTGTCATAAATAGCTTTTATTACTTTGAGATACATTCCATCGATACCGAGTTTATTGAGGGTTTTTAGCATAAAGGGCTGTTGAATTTTGTCAAATGCCTTCTCTGCGTCAATTGAGATAATCATGTGGTTTTTGTTTTTGGTTCTGTTTATGTGGTGAATTACGTTGATAGACTTGCGTATGTTGAACCAGCCTTGCATCCCTGGGATGAATCCTACTTGATCATGATGAATAAGTTTTTTGATTTGCTGTTGCAATCGGCTTGCCAATATTTTATTGAAGATTTTTGCATCTATGTTCATCATGGATATTGGCCTGAAGTTTTCTTTTCTCGTTGGGTCTCTGCCGGGTTTTGGTATCAGGATGATGTTGGTCTCATAAAATGATTTGGGAAGGATTCCCTCTTTTTGGATTGTTTGAAATAGTTTTAGAAGGAATGGTACCAGCTCCTCCTTGTGTGTCTGGTAGAATTCGGCTGTGAACCCATCTGGACCTGGGCTTTTTTTGTGAGGTAGGCTCTTAATTGCTGCCTCAACTTCAGACCTTGTTATTGGTCTATTCATAGTTTCAGCTTCCTCCTGGTTTAGGCTTGGGAGGACACAGGAGTCCAGGAATTTATCCATTTCTTCCAGGTTTACTAGTTTATGTGCATAGAGTTGTTTGTAATATTCTCTGATGATGGTTTGAATTTCTGTGGAATCTGTGGTGATTTCCCCTTTATCATTTTTTATTGCATCTATTTGGTTGTTCTCTCTTTTATTTTTAATCAATCTGGCTAGTGGTCTGTCTATTTTGTTGATCTTTTCAAAAAACCAGCTCTTGGATTTATTGATTTTTTGAAGGGTTTTTCGTGTCTCAATCTCCTTCAGCTCAGCTCTGATCTTAGTAATTTCTTGTCTTCTGCTGGGTTTTGAGTTTTTTTGATCTTGCTCCTCTAGCTCTTTCAATTTTGACGATAGGGTGTCAATTTTGGATCTCTCCATTCTCCTCATATGGGCACTTATTGCTATATACTTTCCTCTAGAGACTGCTTTAAATGTGTCCCAGAGGTTCTGGCACGTTGTGTCTTCGTTCTCATTGGTTTCGAAGAACTTCTTTATTTCTGCCTTCATTTCGTTGTTTACCCAGTCAACATTCAAGAGCCAGTTGTTCAGTTTCCATGAAGCTGTGCGGTTCTGGGTCGGTTTCTGAATTCTGAGTTCTAACTTGATTGCACTATGGTCTGAGAGGCTGTTTGTTATGATTTCAGTTGTTTTGCATTTGTTGAGCAGTGCTTTACTTCCAATTATGTGGTCAATTTTAGAGTAGGTGTGATGTGGTGCTGAGAAGAATGTGTATTCTATGGATTTGGGGTGGAGAGTTCTGTAAATGTCCACCAGGTTTGCTTGCTCCAGGTCTGAGTTCAAGCCCTGGGTATCCTTGTTGATTTTCTGTCTGGTTGATCTGTCTAGTATTGACAGTGGAGTGTTAAAGTCTCCCACTATTATTGTGTGGGAGTCTAAGTCCTTCTGTAAGTCATTAAGAACTTGCCTTATGTATCTGGGTGCTCCTGTGTTGGGTCCATATATGTTTAGGATCGTTAGCTCTTCTTGTTGTATCGATCCTTTTACCATTATGTAATGGCCTTCTTTGTCTCTTTTGATCTTTGTTGCTTTAAAGTCTATTTTATCAGAGATGAGAATTGCAACTCCTGCTTTTTTTTGCTTTCCATTAGCTTGGTAAATCTTCCTCCATCCCTTTATTTTGAGCCTTTGTGTATCCTTGCATGTGAGATGGGTTTCCTGGATACAGCACACGGATGGGTTTTGGATTTTTATCCAATTTGCCAGTCTGTGTCTTTTGATTGGTGCATTTAGTCCATTTACATTTAGGGTTAATATTGTTATGTGTGAATTTGATACTGCCATTTTGATTCTAAGTGGCTGTTTTGCCTGTTAGTTGTTGTAGATTCTTCATTATGTTGAAGCTCTTTAGCATTCAGTGTGATTTTGGAATGTCTGGTACTGATTGATCCTTTCTATGTGTAGTGCCTCTTTTAGGAGCTCTTGTAAAGCAGGCCTGGTGGTGACAAAATCTCTGAGTACTTGCTTGTTCGCAAAGGATTTTATTCTTCCTTCACTTCTGAAGCTCAGTTTGGCTGGATATGAAATTCTGGGTTGAAAGTTCTTTTCTTTAAGAATGTTGAATATTGGCCCCCACTCTCTTCTGGCTTGTAGTGTTTCTGCCAAGAGATCTGCTGTGAGTCTGATGGGCTTCCCTTTGTGGGTGACCCGACCTTTCTCTCTGGCTGCCCTTAGTATTCTCTCCTTTATTTCAACCCTGTTGAATCTGACGATTATGTGCCTTGGGGTTGCTCTTCTTGCGGAATATCTTTGTGGTGTCCTCTGTATTTCCTGCAATTGAGTGTTGGCTTGTCTTGCTAGGTGGGGGAAATTTTCCTGGATGATGTCCTGAAGAGTATTTTCCAGCTGGGATTCATTCTCTTCGTCCCCTTCTGGTACACCTATCAAACGTAGGTTAGGTCTTTTCACATAGTCCCACATTTCTTGGAGACTTTGTTCATTCCTTTTTGCGCTTTTTTCTCTGATCTTGGTTTCTCGTTTTATTTCATTGAGTTGGTCTTCGACTTCAGATATTCTTTCTTCTGCTTGGTCAATTCGGCTATTGAAACTTGCGTTTGCTTCGCGGAGTTCTCGTATTGTGTTTTTCATCTCCTTTAATTCATTCATATTCCTCTCTAAGGTATCCATTCTTGTTATCATTTCCTCGAATCTTTTTTCAAATCTTTTTTCAAGGTTCTTAGTTTCTTTGCATTGATTTAATACATGATCTTTTAGCTCACAAAAGTTTCTCATTATCCATCTTCTGAAGTCTAATTCCGTCATTTCGTCACAGTCATTCTCCGTCCAGCTTTGTTCCCTTGCTGGTGAGGAGTTTTGGTCCTTTCTAGAAGGCGATGTGTTCTGGTTTCGGGTGTTTTCCTCCTTTTTGCGCTGGTTTCTTCCCATCTTTGTGGATTTGTCCGCTGTTCGTCTGCGTAGTTGCTGACTTTTCGTTTGGGTCTCTGAGTGGACACCCAGAATGTTGATGATGAAGTATTTCTGTTGCTTGGTTTTCCTTCTACCAGTCTAGCCCCTTCGCTGTACGACTGTTGAGGTCCGCTCCAGACCCTGCTTGTCTGGGGTGCACCTCTAGTAGCCGTGGCACAGCGAGGGATGCTACCAGTTTCTTTTTCTGCTCTCTTTGTCCCAGGATGATGCCTGCCTAATGACAGTCTTTTGGATATAGAGGGGTCAGGGAGCTGCTTGAGGAGACAGTTTGTACTTTATAGGGGTTTAATTGCTGAGCTGTGCACTCTGTTGTTCATTCAGGGCTGTTAGGCTGCTATGTTTGATTCTGCTGCAACACAGCTCATTAAACAACCCTTTTTTTTTTCTCAAATGCTCTGTGTTGAGGGGTTTGGGCTTTATTTTTGGATGTCCGATCAGGTGTCCTGCCCAGCTCAAAGGCAGACTAGCCACTGTTTGGCTGCCGAGGCTCCGCCCTGCTGTTGTGTGATTCGCGCTGTTCCTGCAGGCTCTGCTGTGGTCTCCGCCACGCCCTGCGGCGGAGTCTCTTCGTGGTAGCGTGTTGCCTCAGCAACGGCAGGCTGCGTCAGCAGTGGGCGTGTATCTCAGTAGGGACGGGTTGCCTCGGCAACGGCTGGCTGCGTCAGCAGTGGGCGTGTATCTCAGTTGGGGCGGGTTGCCTCGGCAACGGCTGGCTGCCTCAGCAGTGGGCGTGTATATCAGTTGGGGCAGGTTGCCTCCGTAGTGGTGGACGCCCCTCCCCCACAGAGCGTCTCGGACCGTCTGCCCGGGATAGTTTGAAATCGCTGTTTTGTTCGTCCCACTGGGTATCCCAGACGATCTGTCCCTGCAATCCCCTGGGCTGGGCTACTGTGCAAGTCTCGTTCAGTCTCAAGTCCAGCCCTCTCAAGTCTCAGGCTGCCGGTTCAACAAGGCACCCGGACAAGCGCGCCCTGTGGGGATTGCTGGGTAGGGCCGGCCGCCGCCGCCCCGGCTGCCGGCTTCGCCAGGCAGACCTACTGCCTGGTGTCCCGTGTCTTTTTATACTTGGGAGTTTCCCCGTTCTGTGGGCAACAAAGATCAGTCTGGAAATGCAGCACTGACTCACCGTTTGCGAATTCAACGCGGGCTCCAATCCTGGGTTGTTCTCACAGCGCCATCTTGAGTCCCCTCCTCATAAATATTTTCATATCTTTCTTTTTCATGCTGAATTGTTCTACTGTGGAATTTGTAGATTATGCATCAATGACACACTTTTAAAGTTATTTTAATTTTATGGTGTGGTTTGATATTTAATAGAGAATTAGCAAAATTATTCTTTCCCAAATCAGTCCATAATTCTCATTAAAATACTTTTGGTAATGTAACATTCATTGGCCTTATATTTATAGATGAATTTAGTGAAAATTATTCCTGTAATGTTAAATTCTTTCAATACAGGAAGTTAGTCTCTATTTCTCTCTCACTGTCTGTTTTAATTGAGTCTTCTTTTATGTCCTTTTATAAAGATCTATAGTTTTCTTCATGAATTTCTTCATGTAATACTGTTCATTTCTTCATTCTCATTTCTAGTTTAGTTTGTATGCAGGGATTTAATATATTTTTGTTGCCATTAGGAATATCTATTAAATGTTATTTACATAACATTTTAATCTCATTGGTTATTGAGGGGTTATGGATCTATTTTTTTAGCTTCTCTAAGCTACCGAGATCAAACCCACACTCCTGCCTTTACTTAGCTATTCCATGTGACTGATGGATCTCAGGGCTTTCCCATTCTGACCTGACTATAACTATTATTCAAGCCAAGTTCCACCTCCACCTACTCATCGCACTTATCCTTCTTAGACTTCTTGCAGTTTTCGCTTATGTCTGAATCAACACTGCATTTGTATCAGAGCCATGTGTTTAATATTTATCATATTACCAAGCTACATGATTATACAAATATAAATAAGAAAAAGTTTTAATAAATCTTTTATTGTTATAGTTAGCATTTTAAATTTTATTCTGAGCTTTTCTCAGAATAAGAGGGAATGGGACCTGAAAAGGAAAGATTCAATGAAGAAACAGAGCTGTCTCCTGGTCCATACCTCCGCCTGAACTCACCCACCATGACCCCATCTTAGGTAGCAATTTTTAAATTATGTTTTTGGTGTCCTACTAACACATATGACTTTCAGTGGACAAAGAAGAGTTGCTATAGAAAAGGTGTTTCTTAACATTGTAGTGTAAAAAATTCTTTACGAGGTGTGGCTGAAGATCAATAGAGTGCTTCCGCTAGTTGTGCAATGATCAAAACCCATGACTAAATGTCTGTGACAAATCAACCTGCAGATATGATGAAATAATTCAGAGCCTGACGCTTTCACTGAATTGGCTGACTTTCACTTCAGTCGAATTTTGAGGAAAAAATTCACACCATTTTATAAATAGAGAGGAAATTCATGTAAAATATGAGTTTATATAATAGAATAGGAGAATATGCACAACAAAATTGGGTGATGATATAATTCTAATGCAATGTGTTTTCTTTTAATTTTCTTGTGTCATTTTGAATTTTTAGAATTGAATGGGTAGTTGATCCTATTCCTTTATATTAGGGTTTTCTGACCTTATTTGGAGGTTCAGGCAATGATTCTTTGTTCCTATGAATTAATTGGACATTTATACCTGAATTGCTACACATATAAGTGCTTATCTCTTAGTAGGTTTTGGGGGCAACAGAGTCAATAAAATGTTTGTCTTAAAGACAGTGATCTACACACCAGGATTAAAGTAGATCCTTCAAGTTGGGAGATAGAAGTTGGGTAAAGTTTGTGATATAGCATTTTGGATTTGGTAGATCCATTGAGGGATGGTCTTGAATAGAATGTTGATCAATTGTTGTTTTATAAACAAGTTATTTGCCCAGATGAGCAAACTTTTCCTGGACAGATGGGTTTGCAAGAATTTTCTAATGTTAACAGAGACTTTAAAAATATTGGTTTAATTTTCTGATTTAAACAGAGTCTTAAAAAAATTGGACAAGCATTTTTCCAGAACAAATAGTCATCATGTTGACACAAGTGTTCTTAGTTCTCAGTCCTTATGGTTGAGTTGTTTTCAGGCAGGTGATGTTAATTCACATAAAGCAGGGTAGCTGCAAAAAGCTAAATTAGGCAAACTTAGATTATAGAGAATCTTGAAACACACTGAAAAATTTGGTTGTTCTTCTGAGTATTAAATTTACTGTAAGGATAGTGGACATTGCTACTATGAAGCTCTTCGGCAATATTGGAGCCCTCTTCAGTTTGTTCTTGGGTTTACCTGTCTCTCAAATACTCAGCTGCTTGTTCTGCTTTGACAGTTAAAACGGAAACCAACTCTATTTGGGCTCTAGTGTTTCTGTTCCCTATGGCTTCCAGTGCCACATCCAGAGCCTCTGGTTCCTACCAATACTTCTAGGCAACACATCATAGGGCATGGGATTTGTCTTTTCCAGAAGATGCTGAAGTGACCAGGTGATACAACCTGGAAGTATAGGAATAAACTCCCTTCATGGTAAACCTCAAGGAGTGATAGAAAGAGAAACAGGTTGGATTCAGAGGTAAATCCTCTCTTCCTTGCTCTGACATACTATTTTGAGGCAGGGTACAGATGTCTGGAGTGCTCTTACTAGACTGAGCACATGTATTGCTGAGTGGCCAGCTTGCTCCCTTTAAGCTTTCTGGGTATCAGCTGTCAGCTGGATAATGCATTATTGTGCATTTGCTTTCTATCTTTGCCTCCCTCATTCACCCTTTTAAAAATTCTTACCAACCTGGGTTTTCCTTCCCAATAAAGCATTAGTATTTAAGCCTTGCCTCAGGTCTATAATATTTTCTAGGAAACCTAAGTTAATGCAATGACCTTAAGCTACTAAATCTCTTAGTCCTCAGTTTTCTTGACTGCAATATGAAGGGATTTACCTAAATTATTTCTATGATCCTTTTCAGTACTGATATACCATTATTATAATTTAGCCACTAAAATTTTTGTGCAAGGAAGGATATGATAGGAAGCTGACTCTGGTAGTACACACAGTCAAGATTGTTGGAAGTATGAGGAAAATAAGCTAAAGCAATCTGGGGAGAACAGGGGCTTGCGAAAAGGGCTGTCCTGGTCCGATGACTGCTGTAACAAAGGTGATTTAATCATGACTCTCAGAAAAGTCACTGAAAGTGTACTTTTGTAAACATAAATGTAAAAAGAAAGATTGTATAAACATTCATGGAAAACATGTGACCGATGCTGATAGACTTATTGAAAAAGGGGGCTTCATGAATTCATCAATTCATGCTTCTGACCAGGACATGTTATCTACTTTGCTGCCAGAACACTGAACTCCAAGGTATTTCTAAACAGAAAATAGCATATTTTTCATATTAAGAAATTCCTTTTGTAGCCCAGTGGCTTCTAAGTAAATTGAATTCCCCGGGATGCTGATTTAGGGCCTTCCCAGCACACATAGTCTGTATAAGCTGCTGAATAATGAGGGTGCAGTTTTGGGTAAGGAGGGAAGTGTCCTAAAATATCTTCCAACACAAAATTTCCAGTGGCAGCCACATGGCATAACATAGGCTTTTCAGTGGTGGGTTTAGAATGTCTATTTGAGAGGCTGTCCTTCCTTCTCTACATAGGATGACATAGACTCCAGATGCTTAGAGGTGGAAAGGGTCTCAGATGTCACGTAGTTGACTTCCTTCACTTTACTAGTAGGGAGAAAGAAGCCCTGAGTGAAGTGAAATAACTTACTGAAGGTTACACCCTGGACAATGAATGATCCTAGAAAAAAATAGGTTGCAGTACGAATTGTGTTTTCTCCACACTTTACAAAAGAATCAAAATGAAGCCAGTATTCAGCTAAAAATGCACAAGCATAGTAATCTACTCTGGCAGGGAAGTTTTTACTTCCTCCAATACTAAAGGCTTCTTTATCATTGAATTCAGTTATAGTCCATAGATTTAAGTATTAACAGTATACTTTTCTTGTCCCTCTGTCATCTGGAACCTTGCAAATAAGCAAGTCTTTAACACTATAAAGAGACGGCAAAACCCATGATCTAGTTAGTGTCAAATGTAATGAATTAGAGTAGAGCAGCCCACACTGCTTCTCAATTGGGCAGGTCAGTCCCACACCACAGATAATCTATTCAGTGAAATGGATGAGCAGGAACTGCCCTGGTGAAGTATACTTAGAAAGAAACAGATTTGTCCCTGGTTGACCTGAAATGCTACTACTGTGCTTTAATGTATTAAGAGGTGAGGATATTGTGCTAATAATTACCTCCTTCCATAAGTAAGCTGTAGCAGCATTGATGTAAGAGGTTATGCAATACTACTGAAGGCCTGACTCTACCATTCCCTGGTTTTACTTTCAATGTTCCGTAAATCGCAAGGCATTGAACTACCTTAATACTTTCTATCCTTTTAGGGTAATGATCAGTTCATTCACTGAGTCATTTATTCAGTATTAATATCTCTGTCTTGTGGAAGCCACAGTACAATGAAGATTCAAAGAAAAAGAAGGCTCAAAGCGCATGGTAATGTAGTGTAAAATAAACAGCAAGATAAAATACTTTCAGGAGTCACTGTAAGAAAATATTCTATATGACAGGTACAGACAAAATAGAACTACTATGGAGAGCTGATAGAAGGGAGATAACATTTTCTGGCTGATGAGATGAGCAAAAGTTAATGAATAATTTTCAACATAGGCCTTGAAGAATTGGTATGATTTAAGTGACTGAGCAGCAGGTATTAGGGTAAATGGTATAAAGACATCTTATGCACATAGAATGCACCACAAATATATAAGGGCTTAAAAATGCATGATTGGAGAATAGGGCATAGTTCATCTTGGGTAAAGCTCAGAGTTTGACCAACAGACTAGTGAAGGAAATTAAGGTCAGAAAGGCAAGTTGAGGCTGATTTAAAGAGTATTAAAAGCTAATTAAAGGAATTTTAACTTTATTCTTTAAGCAATCTAAATTCATTGAAGATTTATGAGCAGGATGATATGGTTTGGCTGTGTCCCCACCCAAATCTCACCTTGAATTGAAATAATCCTTATGTCAAGGGCAGGGCCAGTGGAGATAATTGAATAATGGGGGTTGTTTACCCCATGCTATTCTCATCATGGTGAATAAGTCTTAGGAGATCTGATGGTTCTCTAAATGGGAGTTCCCCTGCACAAGCTCTCTTGCCTGTCTCCATGTAAGATACTTTCCTTATACTTCCAACAATCTTGACTTTGCTCCACCATCACCTTCCACCATGATTGTGAGGCCTCCCCAGCCATGTGGAACTGTAAGTCAATTAACCCTCTTTCCTCTATAAATTAACCAGTCTCAGGTATGTCTTTCTTAGCACTGTGAGAACAGGCTAATACACAGGACATTAAGGTAATTAGAACTTTTTAAAAAGAAAACTTAATGTGGCACAAGTATGTAAAGAAAAAAGTGGAGGAAGATGTGACTGTAAGAAGTAAAGCAGGAAGGAGGCTACTTCAGTGGTACAGTCTAGAGGCAAAATATGCCAGAGGGAGGAGGAGACTGACGGTAGGATGCTAAGAAGCTGGTATGAGAAAAGATCAGATGTGAGTAGCAAGAGAAAAGAGAGCCAAGGCCTATTCTTGGGAAATTTCCACCAGTAGGATACAGGAGGAAGAATAGCTAAGAAGAAAAAGGAGCAGAGGAAAACCAGAAAACTGGAGGGCCAGAATAAAGGATCAGTCATGTCAAAGGCCTGGAGAGGTCAAGGAAATGAAGCATTCTCACTACATTTTTTTTTGAGATGGAGTTTTGCTCTTGTTACCCAGGCTGGAGCGCAATGGCGCGATCTCAGCTCACCGCAACCTCCGCCTCCTGGGTTCAGGCAATTCTCCTGCCTCAGCCTCCCGAGTAGCTGGGATTACAGGCGCGCACCACCACGCCAGCTAATTTTTTGTATTTTTAGTAGAGACGGGGTTTCACCATGTTGACCAGGATGGTCTCTATCTCTTGAGCTCGTGATCTACCCGCCTCGGCCTCCCAAAGTAGCATTTTCACTATTACTAAACAGTAATGACTACACAGAGCAAAGGGTCACAAAGAGATGCTGAGAGTGTTCATGCAGAGGATTGGATTTGGAGGTATTCTTTCCAGAAGTTCGGCTGTGAATAATGGTGGTGATATCAATTGGTACAAACTTCTGGAAAAAAATGTGGCCACACGCTTAAACTCTTTACGTGGGACATGTATACTTGGATCCAGCAATTTCATTGTTAGTATGGTGGCAAAGATTAAGATATATAATAATGAGGAATTGTTAATTTATAATACGTTCATAAAACAGAATACTGTTAATAGTTAGCTACTAAAGTATGCATTTTAGTAAAGACACATGTGAGAACACTGCTGTACCAGCGAAAGAGTGTGTGTGTTTGAAGGTATTTTGTTTCTGATGCTAAAGTGGAAGCTGAATATCATTTTTACTGTTTAACTGCAGATTAATAAACCATAACTAAATTTTAAAAGTAAAATTGAAAGGAATAGAAAAAATAGTGTGTATTGCAGGTAGTAAGGGTTAGTGTCATTGTAAAAGTTTTGTTTAAAATTTATATATATATATATATATGTTTGCATGGGTATTATAATTTAAAATATTTGGTATATATTTGTGGTTACAAGAAGGTTTGAAAGCTACTGGTTCAGAAGTTTTCCTCTTTTGCCTTCCTTTCTTCACCTAATTAACTTTTTCTCATCTTTTAAATGTCAGCTCAAATGTACTTGCTAAGCAAAGCCTTCTTCATCATACTCAGATAGATTTGGTTCTATTGTCAATTGCCTTCAATATTCATTTTCCTTTACTTCAAGTCTTCATCTCAGGTTGTAACCGAAATTTCATGGTGATATTGCTTGATTGGTGTTTGTCTCCCACAGCAGACCATGGGCTCCATGAAAACAGACTGTCCATAGCTTTGTTCATCCTCAGATCTTCAGTGCCTAACACAATGCTGGAAGCATAGTAGGCACTTAATAAATATATGTTAAATAAATGAATTTTACTCTTATGAAATCTTTGCATATGATCTTATTTTAGCGATGCCAGCAATATTGGAACATCCATGGGGTATGATGAGCAGACTGAGGGCATCTTGTTTCAGTAGATGTGCAAGTTCTGTGAATTAACTCTTTAAACCACAAAAGCACATCCCTAGGTTTCAGAAAACTGGGACAACGGTTGAATACAGATGGAACAAAAAGGCTTCCTTTATTGAAACTCACAGCAGCTAAAAGAAAAACTTCACAATTCTTTTTTTTTTTTTTTTTTAAGGCTAGTCAAGTGAAGCAGTCTTTTTTTTTTTTTTTTTTTTCTTTTGAGACAGAGCCTCTCTCTGTTGTATAGGCTGGAGTGCAGTGGCTCTTGGCTCAGTGCAACCTCTGCCCCCCCAGGTTCAAGCGATTCTCGTGCCTCAGCTTCCTGAGTGGCTGGGATTACAGTCATGTGCCACCATGCCTGGCTAATATTTTTGTATTTTCAGTAGAGATGGGGTTTCACCATGTTGGCTAGGCTGGTCTCGAACTCCTAACCCCAAGTGATCTGCCTGCCTCGGACTCCCAAAGTGCTGAGATTACAGGAGTGAGCCCCTGGACCTGGCGGATAATTCTTTTAATAATGACCTCCAGTTTAGCCCTTTCTTTTTTTTTTTTTTTTTTTTTGAGACGGAGTTTCGCTCTTGTTACCCAGGCTAGAGTGCAATGGCGCAATCTCGGCTCACCGCAACCTCCGCCCCCTGGGTTCAGGCAATTCTGCCTCAGCCTCCCGAGTAACTGGGACTACAGGCACGCGCCACCGTGCCCAGCTAATTTTTTGTAATTTTTAGTAGAGACGGGGTTTCACCATGTTGACCAGGATGGTCTCGATCTGTTGACCTCGTGATCCACCCGCCTCGGCCTCCCAAAGTGCTGGGATTACAGGCTTGAGCCACTGCGCCCGGCCCAGTTTAGCCCTTTCTAAGAGTGTGAACGCCAGCTACACTAAATGGTAGAAATATAAACAGGGGTCTTCCCGAAAACTTTCTGCTGTAACTTCTTGTGAAGGCAAGAAAAGGCTTAGCTGTAAAGAAGCAATAAGGCATGTTCACTATATAGCTTTTAGCAATTATTCTGCAATCATGAAAATTCTGAAGAATACAAAATAACTTCAAGACCTTTAACAAATAATTCAGTAACAATGAAAAAGGGTTTTGGAACATAGATTAACTAATTATTGCTGTAACCTAGGAGGTAGCCAGTCAGGCATGAGCAGGGCAGGAGACCCTCTGTCCCCACAGGAATATCAGGCAACCATCAGGTGATGACAGTCAAGCGATTATTACACTGTTTCTCTAAAATAATGATTGGTCACCACTGGTGCCAGAAAGGCAGTCTCCCAATAGAAAAACCTGAAACTGGGGATCCATAGCTTCCTGATAGATCTCGGGAGTTGGGCGTGTGGGCTCAAGCATGCTCATTAAGAGGTAAAGTGGTGAAGTTTAGCTGTTCCTTCTAGGAACATTCAGCTGGTAAGAGAAAATGCCTCAAGTGAGCATGCGTCCAACTCCAGCAAACACACTGCATAGCCCAAGTGCTAGCAGGCCACTGTGCACACAGACAGCCCACCGCAAGGGAAGAAGCAGGGGAGAAGGGAAACAAGACCCCAGAAGTATGCCAACATATAAAACCCCAAGTTAGAGGTCAAACTGTGCACTTAATCTCCCAATTTGCCTGCTTGGCCTTCTGCCAAGTGTACTTAACTTCCTTTCGTTTCTGCCCTAAGACGTTTTAATAAACTCACTCCTGCTTTAAAACTTGCCTTGGTCTCTCACTCTGCCTTATGACCCCTCATTTGAATTCTTTCTTCTGAGGTGGCAAGAATTGGGGTTGCTGCGGACCTGTATGGATTCACCACCGCTAACATAACCGTATTCATTTTCCATCATGTTTTTACAACTATTAAAACAATATTTATTATCATGAAGTTTCTCATAATGGGGCTTTGTTGTCATGTAAATAATGAAAAAGTCACTGATGGCAACTGATCGGATTATTCGTGGCCATTTTTTGGTCTTCATTTTCATAGACTTTAGAGAATGTATTTTCAAGATATTCTCAAGGTGACCTTTCCTTGGTGGAGCATACCTTACACGTCATTAAATATACAGACAAACTGGGTATAAATCCTTCAGTCTGATTAGGAATTTCTGTGTAGAGCTCTCCTGTCTATGTACATTTCCTGGATTCTACTTAGCCTATTGGCAAAGGCGCTCTGGGCTATGTGATTAAAAGCACTTCTGTTAGATGACATTGCTTTAATTTCTGTCACATATAGTGAAGCAAGGTCCATGGTAAGTCCTTTTCTTGTGCCATTATAAATATTTAATCTGGTTCAGGACAGGAAGCCTATAAAAGTTGTATCCAAACAAGCATGTGATGTATTACAAGGTAAGTGTGATGTGATCAGGATGCCAGCTTGGTCATGTTTTCAAAATGCTAGTTACATTAGAAAGTGTAAGACATATACTTTAAATCTTTTACACCAACTAAAAATATATAATGTTATCTTATTTGCCACTCTTTTACAATGAGGATAAGTTCTTTCCTTTGAGTATGTATGAGTATCAACAAGAGTCTGTAATTTCTAGTTTTAGTTCTGTTAAGTGGAGCAAGAACACAAAACCCTTGCAAAGCCATTTGAATACATAAGTCTATATTCTTTCTGTTTGTTTGTTTTGAGACTAGGTTTCACTCTTGCCCAGGCTGGAGCCCAGTGACGCAATCTTGACTCACTACAACTTCCACCAGCTCAAGCAATTCTTGTGCCTCAGCCTTCTGAGTAGCTGGTATTATAGGTGTGCACAAAAACACCCAGCTAATTTTTGTATTTTTAGTAGAGACAGGGTTTCGCCATGTTGGTCAGGCTGGTCTCCAACTCCTGACCTCAAGTGATCCACCTGCCTCAGCCTCCCAAAGTGCTGGGATTACAGGCGTGAGCCACTACACTATAAAATTTACTTTCAATCGTCTAGATTATTTTGGGCCTATATCTGATTTGGCAACAATTTATTTTAGCAACTCGTCTTTATCTGGCTATTACAAAGCATTACATTTATTTAGTTTTCTTAGAAATAATAACTCTCTTTTGCACTCATATTTTATCAGTGTAAACACCTTTCAATTAAATTATATACTTACACTAAAAGTACCTCCAACATTAACAGATCTGGTACTATATGTTAATGAATCTTGGTTTGTGTGCAACTCGAGAGAGGAAGAATATGGACATGCTTGGGAGTAAACACTAGCCTTCTGCATGTGTGGACATCAGTTAGAATGTTTTATGGAGCAGATTGGAGTAAGTCAGTTAAAATGAGGGGCATAGGGACTAGGAGTGTAGCAAAAGTGATGGCAATGACAATTTATTGAAGTTTCCTTAAATGAGCTTTACTCTATCTACAAATATAAATTATTCTCAGTGTTGATACAAATAACATAGTCATACAAGGTGTTGAATATATTATGGAATTCAAATATTTAAAAGAATGGTAGGGCTGATAAGAAATGCATTTGCAGTATAATATAATATAGTTTCATCTCATATCTTTTCCTTAGATGAGTCATGTTACTTGGTGTTATTATTCTAAGCATTTGATCACTCTAGATCATCAAAAGCATGACACACTTGTTTTGAGATACAAAATTCCTGTTACTACATGAATCCAGAAAGCACATGATTCACATTTAAATGCTTTTGAAATGGGAAAGGTTCCCTTGTCCCCCTCACAGGGCATGTGATGGGGGTGTGACTTGCTTCTTCAGTGTCCCACTGCTCAAACCTCTAGGGGAGCATACAGACCAGCAGGCTGTGGGACTCCCAACCTCACGGCAGTGTCTAGGGGTAGATATTTACAGCTCCTAAAGCCCCATTGGGTGTGTGTTATCAGGGTGCTCTCTTAATTTGCTGTTTACAGGTGGCTTGGGTTAACCAGCTCAGTAAGACCCTCTACCTTGTCACAAAGACAGAGGGCTTTCTCTATCCCTGGTTCTTGCCTTGAGGTACTGGGAGAATCCAATCATATGTGGGCTTGGAGAATGAATGCAAAGTTTTATTGAGAGGAAATAGCTTTTTGCTGATGGGGTAGCCAGAAGAGAGATGGTTTTCCCTGGAGTTGTGCGTCTTGGCCCAGGCCAGACTCTGCCTTGTCCTGCCGGTGGCTGGGCTGCCAGTGTACCAGCATCTGTAGTGTGCTTTTCCACCGGCATGCTCCCTCTATGTCCTCTCGATGTCCAGCAGCTTGTCTTCTTCCACTGATGCATTCCTCTCACCCTCCAGCAGCTTCTGTCTCTGCCTTGCTAAGGTCTTGGCTATTTATAGGCCCAGGATGGGGGCGTGGTAGGCCAGGGTGGTCTTGGAAAATGCAACATTTCAGCACAAAGGCAGAAATGCTTATCCTTCCTCACCTAGGTCCATGAGGGTAGAGCCCTAGCCATGGACCCACCTTTCTCTACCCAGCTGTTGACTGCCCTCCTCCTGTATCACCTTCAAGAGTTTTCTAATAACCACCACAATTTATTTAACCATTCTTTGATCCATGTATAGAATATTCATGCTAAGCACTCTGCATGCATGATCCTATCTAATCCTAAAAAAAACTCTTCACAGAGGCATTATTACTGGATTATGCTTATGAGGAAACTGAGATTTACTTTGTAGAGTTTCAAAGTGAAAGAAGCTTGAAAGTCATTGCTGTCAGCA
Source organism: Callithrix jacchus (assembly GCF_049354715.1). Classification (NCBI taxonomy): domain Eukaryota; kingdom Metazoa; phylum Chordata; class Mammalia; order Primates; family Cebidae; genus Callithrix; species Callithrix jacchus. The sequence continues at coordinate 97,888,296 of NC_133514.1, forward strand.
ATGCTGCACATCTCCAGAGGGGCAACCTTTGGCTTTGTGTTACTAAATAAACACTTTTTCTTTTATAGTAGAGTGGTGATTTTTTTTTTTTTTTTTTTTTTTTTTTTTTTTTTTTTTTTTTAGACAGAGTATTGCTCTGATTGCCCTTATTGACCAGGCTGGAGTGCAATTGTGCGATCTTGGCTCACTGTAAACTCCTCCTCCTGGGTTTAAGCGATTCTCTTGCCTAAGCTCCTGAGTAACTGGGATTACAGGCATGCATCACCATACCAGCTAATTTTGTATTTTCAGCAGAGTCAGGGTTTCACCATATTGGCCAGGCTGGTCTTGAACTCCTGACCTCAAGTGGTCCACCTGCTTTGGCCTCCCAGAATGCTGAGATTACAGGCATGAGCCGTCCTGCCCAGTGGTTTTCTTTTTGTATTGGGCAGCTATTCTGTGCTAGGCCTTTAAATGTAGTTGACGTGGGGTCGTTACAAGAGGCCTAGGGAGTAGTATTTATTCAACTACGTGGACACACAAAGAGTCAGTTTTAATCTAGGTCTATAGTCCCAAAGTCAGTGATTATCCCACACTAGTCTATAACAGGTGCATTTGCATATGGCACCTGACTGCCACAATTCACTAGCACGTGGGTACAAATAAGGCTACATAAAATTGATAACCAATCTCATGGGATCTGAGCCCTCCTTCACCAGCTCGTCCATGAATTCCAGCTCCTTACGATGTCCTTCACCTCACAGTCATCTTGAAAAGCCATAGACTGGTCCAAGTCACACTATTCTTATCGTCACCATCGGCTTTTGGCAAGTTGAGCCCAAGATCTGTGATATCAACACCATCCTTTACCAACTTGGGCACTGTGACACAGCTGTCCCTACAGAACCAGCAGTTAATGGCCTGTTGGGGATCCCCAGTGATTCTTCGAGGTACCAAATCTCACACAACTACGTGAGCCAAGCAGACTGAAAGGGAAGGAGGATAACATCACCCACACATTTGAAGTTTTCTTAGGGCCGAAATATTACAGAGTTTATGAGGTCTCTGTCTTGGTCAATTCAAGCTTCTATAACAAAGTGTACACTGGGTGGTTTATAAACAATGTACATTCTCTTTTCATAGTTCTGGAGACTGGGAGTCCAAGATCAGAGTGCCAGCACAGTCAGGTTCTGCTGAGGGTCCTCTTCTGAGTTGCAGGCTGCTGACTTCCCTTTTGATCCTCCCATGGCAGAAAGCAGGTGAGAGAATTCTTGGGAATCTCTTTTATAAGGATACTAATCCCATTCATCAGGGTTCTACCTTCATGACCTAATCACCTCTCAACAACCCCCTCATTCTAAAATCATCACATTAAGGGTTAGAATCCCAACATATGAATTCTGGGGGGACACAAATATTCAGTCTATTGCAGTATCTTTGTGTTTTCAGTTTGTATGGAGTCTTTTTCTATTACAGGCATGTTCATCTCAGTCACAAAGCTCTACAGAGACCCATTACTCCCCTATACCCCCAAGTTCTGTGGTGAGATCTGTTTCCTCATGCTGGGATCCTTCTGATTTATGGTGACATGTCTCTCAGCAGCCCCACTTTTCCTCCCTCCACCTGGAGTCATTGCACAGATGACAAGTCAGTGTGTGTCTGAGGCCCAATCATGGACATAGTGCTTTATTTCTTAAGGAGCCCTCCAACATTCTAAAAATCAGTAACTACAGTGAAATGCTCAATGAGGGGGCATTGCCTCCCTCATACACTAGCCACTCCCCTGCTACAGTCCAGCCTGTGCACCACTTTGTAGTAACAAGGATCTATTGAGGGTACATTAGTGTCTTTTGCTGCTGATCAACTTTAAAAAAAAAAATAAGAAAAAGCCTCATTTCAGAAAACATGCTGAATTGGGAAGAAGTGGAAAGAAGTGCAGTGGATAAGCAAATCACAATCCTCAGGGCTGAACAAAGCATTCTTTTATTGATCACTAATCACTCTGAGTTCACCTGACTCTAGTGGTCAACATGGTTCCCTAGCCTTGGAGTTTTTCTCCAACCACAGTCACAGCTGTTTGACCTGCAGATGACAAGCAGATTGATTTCTGAATCCTTAGATCATATAAAATTTCAGTGTCCCTTGTGGTTGGGTTCAGTCTCACACCATGGCTTTTGATCTGTACTTTTCCCATGGGAAACCCCAGGCTTGAGTTATCCATAGCAAGAGTCTTACCTTGAATTTTTCTCTCCCTCTCTTTTTGGTTGCAGAAGCCCTGAGCCTCAGCCTCAATGGCATGTCACCTTGTTATAGGCTGATATACCTTGTTACTGCTGCCACACTTTATCACGTGGTCTGAATGCCTGGACCACAAGGTATGAGCTGCCCTCCTTGCTCTGGAAGGCAACCATCTCTTGGTGGAGGAGAACACTTTCCTGCTGACTACCTGCCATTGTGAGGCTTTGATCCAGGGCCTACAGTGCCCACATACCTGTACCTGTGCTCCTTCTCTTTACCTGTCTTAGCACTTATATTTACTCTGCTAACCAATGTTACTAGAGTTAACTTTTCAGCTTTTAGTCCCTTCTGTACCAACCTGCCCACTGTCACCCAAACTCTATGTACTCTAGGGAAAAAAAGAAATTGGGTTGAATTATCAAACCCAATCTCCCAGCTCCACTCCACACTCATAACAGCCACACTAGAAGCCCTTAGCAAATATAGCATATTCTGACTTTATTGTTCATTGTTTTATGGCAAGTATCTTATGTACATGTAATTATTTGATTATACACATACACTAATATTTTTTTCTATGTTTAAATTATAAAATCCTGATTGGACACCATGGCTCGCACCTGTAATCCTAGCGTTTTGAGAAGCCAAAGTGGGCAGATCACTTCAGCTCAGGAATTCAATACCAGCATGGTGAAACTGACCAACATGGTGAAACTGTCTCTACTAAAACTGCAAAACTTAGCCAGGTGTAGCATGCATACAAGAGTCACTTGAGCCTGGGAGGGGGGAGGCTGCAGTAAGTTGAGATTGCGACATTGCAGTCTGGCCTCGGAGACAGAGTGAGGCTCTGACTCAAAAAATAATGAATTATAAGCTCCTTAGAGGCAAACATACACTTAGTATAGTCCCTCGTTAAAAATTGTTTTGCCGAGAAGTATGCTAAATTGAATTTAATCACTTAAGAGATTAACTTCTGTACCTGTTTTCTATAGTGTAATTTCTCAGCTTACTGCCTCATTCATCTTTCCATAAATATTTACTGAGGGTGTATTATATGCTGAGCAATCTTCCAGGTGTTACTCTATCAAAGTCAATAGACTCTGGGCATGGTGGCTCACGCCTGTAACCCCAGCACTTTGGAGGCTGGGGCAGGTGGATTGCTTGAGCTCAGGAGTTTGAGACCAGCCTCAGCAATATGGTAAAAACCTGTCTCTACCAAAAATACAAATAGTTAGCCAGGGCATGGTGGCACACGCTGGTGGTCCAAAATTCTCTAAGGCTGAGGTTGGAGAATTCCTTGAGTTGGGAGGAGTAGGTTGCATTGAGCCAAGATGGCACCACTGCATACCAGACTGAGTGACAGGAGGGAGACCCTGTCTCAAAAAAAAAAAGGAGTCAATAGAACAGATTCCTTTATAGATACTGTACTGCAGTGGGGGAGTAAATTAAAAAATATAAATGTCATGAGGGGAAAACAGCGGGGGAATGAATAGAGAAAGATGAAGCCTGGCATTTACATGAAGTGGCACTTGAACGTTTTGCCTCTTTTAGAGATAAATTTCTGGAGGTCTTCATTTTGTTTGTTTTTGCATTTATTTCATTTTATATTTTTGAACAGCATAAACTGTGCATGGACTTTTTAGGGTTTTAGCAAACACTTTTTGCAAATAGTTATATAAATATATCAGACTTCAAAAATATCCGACTTTATTTTTTTTCTGTTACACATTAAACATTGAAAAAATAAAACAAATGGATTTTAGTAAATATAGCATATTATCCAATTAGTTTGCTTTTGAACAACTCTCTGGCTTCAACATTTTTATGAGCATCATTTATTTAACAGAAAAGATCATCTATAACCCTTTTTGGTTTCAACAGCAGTGTCTGATTAACAGTAGCAAATTCTCTACTTATCATTTTTCCCGAACCTAAACCCCACTACCCTGATGCTTAACTGGCTGAAAATCTTTGGTGATAATCACTAGAAGAATCACCAAAAAGGGGAGCCTCTCTGGAGCTACCTTGTGTGCTAACCTGGCGCAGGCACTAGGACCGCCCAGGAGCCGATAGGCAGCCACGCTTTACAGCCTGTCAGAGGGACTGAGCCGCCTTTGCCGTTACACAGGAAGAGAGCAGGCAGCATCAGTATCGGCTCAGCATCCTCCCCCTTCTGTTCGATTAGAAGGTATTTACTTGCTATTTATCACTTAGGCTTTGAATACTGTCAGTGTGCCTTTACTGTTCCCTTAGTATGATGCTCTGAAATGCTGTCTAGCACCTATTGGGTTACTATATTATTTTATGTTAATTTCCACAGCTGATGGAAGCAACAGTGCCATAAAGAAATGGGATAGATATTTCCAGAGGCTGCAGTCTGGAGGCATTTGGAGGTGTGAGTACGTTGGTCACAGATCTCTAATGTGCTGGCTGTATTAGTCGTGTCTCTTGACCTTCCTCCTCTTCATTGAAAGAGCCAATGTGAGATGCCATCTGTATATTTCATTCATAAAGGAAAAGCAACTAGACAGTGACAGAAACCACTCATGATGGGCCTGAAACTCCACTTTGGAGTGGCTGTGGTTTCCTCTTCCAGCCTGTGGGTTTGCAAGAGAAGCTGGGTTTGCAACAGAGTTTGGATGGGAAAGAGATCTTGCTCAGGGCTGCAGACTGTGTGCTTGGATTCTGCTTTCTGTTTTCAAAGCTCAAAGACTGTCCTTTCTAATCATTGCCATGATGCAGTGTAGGAGTCTTTTTATGCTTGCTTTATTTCTGCAAATACCTTTATCATAGATGTGTATTGCCAGAAAGCTATTAAGCCATTTGGTGCCTTACAATGTAAAGCCACGGAAGAGAAATCTAGTTTCGTTTTTCTTAACCATATACCATACACTTTTCCCTGACCCAATACCACAGCTAGTAGATGGCACACAGAAACATTTTTAAAAATGCTAATCTAAGACTCTCTTTTCCTGTTCAAAAATAATTTTGATTATGCTTGATAAGGGAATAGTTTGCTATTAGGAAACCCAAATGATTATGATTCTATATGGGAAATAGAAAATTCATTTTTAGTATTTTACAAATCAATTGAAGGTGCTTTTTAAGAGCCTTGGTGCCAGTTTTATGCATTCAAGTCTCTTTGAAAACTTTAAAGCCTTCTCAAATTGGTAGATGTGGTTTTGACCACAGGAATTAGTTTAAATTTATATATATTATGCCAAAATGTAATAGGTAAATGTATTCATAAATGAACAAAATATTGAGTTCTGCTAGTGGTCAATTCAAGAAAAATTGTAAGAGAAACAGTACCATCAAAATTTACTTCAGGAAAGAATATATTTAACTAAGACACAATGCAAAGCATCAACATTAAAAGTGTGACTTTAATAAAAAACATTTGTTACAGAATTTTAAAAATGCTTTTTAAAAAAGTATAAGTTTAATTTTCTTCTATTTGATATATTGAAATACCCTAACGGTGATTTCAAAATGTTTAGGCATCCAATTTTTGAAAATGTACCTATAGTTCCCTTAAAATTCTTTATTTGGTAAACAAAAGAGAGGCAGAGGATATAAGGGAGAAAGAGACTAAGTTTTACTTTGTTGTTTCAATATTTTTATATTTTGAATACTCTGATCTAATATTTGATATATAAGCATGCTACCTATACTTTATAAATGTAACTAAAATTATGAATGATTGTAATCATTAATTTGCATTATCCTTAGCAAATAAAATAAATATATCGAAAAAATGTTAATATTGCTACATAACATTTCTTAGGCAGAAAAAAACCTTCTTTTCTGGATAGTCACTTGCTTCTGAAGGAAGTTAGGGAAATCAGATTGGGGTGGTAATAAACTTTCATTAGTTTCTGAGGCAAAATTAATTTTTTAAACTTATTTTTGAGTCGCTGCAACTACAATTTATTTTCAAGTTTGTATATATTACATATCTTCAAAAACTTTGTGTTACTAAAGTTTTCTCCTTTCTCTTTTTAAAATACTTCCTATATTCCAAGTCTGTAAAGATGACTCAATTCTTCAAATTAAAACTTAGTTTTGAAAATTTCTACCCATCATATCATGATTTGCAGCCTTAAACTTCGGTTTCATGTCAAACTCATCATTACACATGTCTTGTTAATAATTTTAAATAACTTCATTTTATGTTGAGTATAAAGATTCATTGAATTCAATTATGATGGGGGAAAAATCCCAAGAACGTAGGTTTTTATTCAGAATTTGACACACTTTTCAGAACATGAACTTTAAACTTTCTTCATGAATTTAAGTCCTAAAATTAAGTCCACTGGCTTGACCTAATCAAATGAAGACGAGTGGCACGGTGCTTAGCAGAAATTCAGAATTACTAGCAAACAAATGGGACTTAAGCTAAGAAATAAAATGTAAAGGCTAAAAGGAATTTGTTGAGAGTTGAAAGTCGTGATTGTCTGGTGAGTTTGATGTCTGAGGATATCTCAAGGCCTTTGTCTTGTAGCCCAAGAGATCCAGGTGAATATCAATATTACATAGATTTACTGGGTAGTGTTAGGGTAGACATTTCTAACAGATGGATTTTAACATGCCTATTTTTAGTTGAAAGAGTTCCAATAAATAGTAAATCTCATTCTATCAATTTCACCAACAGCAGTGCTTTTCCATCCAAAAAGACAGAAAATATTCCCTAACAAAAATTATTTCATGAAGACAGTACTCAGGAAGACATTTTTAAAAGACAGCTTTTACATTTTTCCACATAGAAAAATATAGCATTTACAGCACTAAGCCACCCAGAAGATGCTAACATAAAGGAGGAAGTATTAGCAAAATTATTCTGGTTTTGCAGTTTGCTTTTTAAAAAATTTTTTCTGAGCACCTGCATAAGTAAGAAAAGATGTCTCCTAGTAGGAACCACTGAAAAATGCAGTAAGGCATCCAGGGACCAATGGTAGGCCTGTGGGACACAGTGTAAACACTGAATGGATTAAAAAAAAGAAATGTAGAAAAATAACAAACGATCCTTTTTGATTTGTCATGAAAGATAATTGCAGTTCTAATATGAGTTTTTAAGACTCTGTTGGCCACAAACACATGCCATAATAAATAGGAATTTCATGTCACTTGAGATTTTCCCATTATGATTTCCCCTTCAATAAAAGACTTAAAGGAAAGAAAATGAGAGTAGATGTGTCATCTCGACATCAGTTATAGTTGTGTAACTAGGAGGCCCAAATTATGTATTTTGTTGGAGTTTGGCAAATGGGAAAGTCATTATTCATATGGTTTTGGAAGAATGTTTTCTCCAGAGACAAGGTCTTGTGGTTTCCAGAACTGGATATTATTTATACAGAAGTAATTTTGTAGGTATAGCAGAAATCTTTTAAATATATTCAATTTTTGAGTGTAAAGGAAACATATGCAATGTATTCATGACATTTGTTGATAAACAAGTTTATCCAAAATATTGTTTTAACTTGTCGCTCCTAGTTGACACAGTGTAACTGATGTGAAATGAGATACGATTAATATACCCTCACTCCTTTTCTTTTAAATATGTTATTTGAAAGGGAGGAAGTTAAAAACCCTAAGGAAATTTGTTGATAAACATAAATCATGATTTCACAGATGTGTAAATTGCAAATAAGATTTACTCTTTTACATAATAGTGATCGTTGGAGTTTGCACCTTGGAATCACTGTAAGGCTTTTTGGACACAGCATTTAATATCTTTGGATTATTTTCTTTTCATTAATACATATTTATTGATCTCTCACTGTATCCCAAGTATGGGAGTTGCAGCAGTAAACAAGACATGTCCACCTTGCACAGTTTCCATCAGTTTGTGAAGGGATAGAGGCAAAAACCAAGGAATTAAATATTAACCAAATGCATTGGTATTAATATTATGCTGTTATTGTTCCTATAACTTATTGCCAATTAAATAAACCAGAATATATCTGATAAGTACTAACTGGAAAATTAAAAGAGGGTACTGTGATAATGAATGGCTTTGTGGCATTTTCAGTTAGGGTTGTCTAGAAGACTTCCTGAAAAAGTGATGTACCATCAGAGATCCAGGTGAAAAAGGCAGCCAGATAATGAGAGGCATGGTGCTACTACAGCAAGGGTATGGATTTAGGAGCAAACCTGCTGCAGTTTAAATCCATTCTGTGTCATTCTTAAACCCTGAAATCATGAGCATTTTACCCTATGAGCCCATTTGAGAAAATGTTACAGAGTTTTGACAAGAGACAAAATGAGATGATGTATGTTGAGTGTCCCTGACGCTAGGGGAGAATTTAATTTCTGTGATGACTTATGAAGTGCTATAACTTTATGAACTAATTCCTTTAAATATTTCATATAATAAAAATGTATTTGAATATTTTATCACTCCTGTGACCCTTTCTTAAATTTTTTTGGGAAAATTCTCATAGAGTTAAAGGAGAAAAGACTGATACTTCCACAGACAGCAGAAAGAGAAAGCATTGTTCCCGAATCTTCTTAACAGCAAGCCTCAACTAGGATCTTTGTTAGGTGCAGATGTTATTGATTTTGCTCATCTCCCAGAAACCTCCAACACGCTGGTTGATGGGTGTTGATTATGGTGCAGCTCCTCTCAGGCAATGCTGGAGTAAGATGACTACATGTAAGGAGGTTAGACATAACCCCTGGCAGGACTGTGCTTACTGGGCTCAGCCCATCACATCCACTTCTTGGGAAGTTGAGTGAGAGGCACATGGCATTTCTTTTTTTTTTTTTTCTTCTTTTTTTTTAATTGCATTTTAGGTTTTGGGGTACATGTGAAGAACATGCAAGATAGTTGCATAGGTACACATGTGGCAGTGTGATTTGCTGCCTTCCTCCCCTTCACCTATGTGTGGCATTTCTCCCCATGCTATCTCTCCCCAACTCCCCACCCCCTGCTATCCCTCCCCTATTCCCCCCCAACAGACCCCAGTGTGTAGTTCTCCCCTCCCTGTGTCCATGTGTTCTCATTGTTCAACATCTACCTATGAGTGAGAACATGCGGTATTTCATTTTCTGTTCTTGTGTCAGTTTGCTAAGAATGATGGTCTCCAGGTTCATCCACGTCCCTACAAAGGACATGAACTCATCGTTTTTCATGGCTGCATAATATTCCATGGTGTATATGTGCCACATTTGCACATGGCATTTCATAGTACACAGCACAGCATTCAGGCTCAAGTAGAAGAGGCAATTGATAAAGATAAGTAGTCCTTTGATAAATTTGTTGATAAAGAAGGAACTTCATTGATACTTGGAGAATTTGCACCTAAAGTCGCTTGGGGTTTTGTCATCTCATAGGCATGCAGCTATGAAATAAATACCTGCACACAAACATACACATGTATTCCCCTAATCAACTGTGATACATTTTTTTTAGGTAGAAAATTGATATGGTGTGACTTTTAAATATTTTCCTTCTATTATTCTTGACACTACAGTTATGCATAGGATCAAAATGGTTCAACAATGTTTTTCTTGTTATTTCAAAGGAAAACATCCTGGAGTCTATCAGCTACCTGTATTTGAAGTTACTTTATCAAACAGAAGTCAAAATAGAAAACTAAACTAAAATTTTTAAAATGGAAAAGTCTGGCATAGAAGAGAGGCATGGTTGAGGGGAAAATGTCCATGATGGGTTTGGACTTGACTGGGACAATTTCTTTCCAATCTTGTAAAAGAGAATGGAATTCCCCTGAGTGGCAGCCACAGACAAATCGACATGTTCAGACTAAAATGTGTCCTTGTTCAGAATCAGGAAAGAGCAAAGACTCTTGCTGGGGATAAAAGAAGCAGTGGGAGAGAGTCAGGCCAGGAAGTAAAATTCAAGTTTATGAGACCTTGTGCTGCCACTGTCTAAAAGCTACTTGTGGCTCTCAGGTGTCCCACCTGCATGTTATTGGAAATGTAACTTGATCTACTTAGGTCCTAGTTTCTTTATTGCTATGTATTGGTATTGGATTTTATAATAATCAACAATACAAGGTAGTTATTTTGTCATTTTCTTCAAAAATTTGTTAACTATTATTCAACTATGCTTGGAACAACTCTGGAACTTATGTTTATTGCAAATACAACATTAGAAATCTGGAAGGAATAAGTGAGTTCAGGAAGCCTCCTAATCTCACATGTAATCCTGAATATAAGTAGTAATGTTGAATATAAATAATAAATTTTATTAAGATTGTGTAATTCTGAGAGAAACAGACAGATAATTAGATAGATGATAGATAGATAGATAAACAGACAGATAAAATCCCTAATAACACATCAACTTGTAAAGACAATCTTCAAGGTATGCATCTAGCAGCTTGCATAATTATTTCTCTGCCACATTTTAATTCATAATCAATTCAGTATTTATTTTAAACAGCAAATTATTTACAACTTTGTTTTAATTATTTCCATTTTACTACCAGTTAATGTACCAGTAAATGTCATAAAGCAATAAGGGCAACATGTCATAAAAAATAAATATATTTTTTCATATAAACATTTATTTTCAAAGATGAGACTATAACCCAACTGTTGGCTGGCAGCAGAACTGTGGCATAGTGACCAAAATGTGTACTCTTTAAGGAACATACTCTAATAAATTCACACTTGGTTTTTCAAATGTGATTTTAGTGGTAAGGAGTATCATGTGTGGAAATGTGGGAAATTTTTATTTACATCACAAGTTTGATGTCAAAATAAAGGTAAAACTGGCTGAGTCTTACAAAATAGTGATGAAGCTGGAAAAATTTAAGAAATTTTAGAAGCATCCAAAAATTCAACCATGTGGAGAAAGACATGACTTAGCAACCACATGTATAGAAAATCACTTAGTAGTTTGAATTCTCAGTAAACTCAATGTGAGTGGAAAATGTGATGTGGCTACTAGAAAGGTTAATGCATGCTTAGGCTAATTTGAAGGCAACAAAGTATCTAAAACATGAGAGGTGACAGTCTAATAATTTGTATTATTGGATGGATGCCTTGGCTCACTCTTGTAATCCCAGCACATCGGAAGTCTAGGCAAGTGGATAACTGAGATCAGGAGTTCAAGACCAGCCTGACCAGCATGGTGAAACCCTGTCTCTAATAAAAATACAAAAGTTAGCCAGCTGTTGTGGTGCTCCTGAGAAGGACAGTTGCTTGAAACTGGGAGACAAAAGTTGCAGTGAGCCAAGATCACACCAATGCATTTTAGCCTGGGCAACAGAGTAAGACCCTGTCTCAAAAAAAAAAAAAGAACTTATTACTCAGTGAGGGCTCCCCTGTGATTCTGTGTTCAGGGCTTCTAACATTAGGAGGACTCTAGATTCATTAAAAATCATATCGAGGAAGTTTTTAAGAAAATGAAGAACAAATATTTTCAAAGGATTAATAGAGGATATTTTGTTTGGTGAAAAGAATGGTTAACAGTAACCTTGACTCTTACTTATGATTTGTCTTTAACAAATGACTGTGATCTGGCTTTAACAATTTGAATGGCGTTACGTGAAAGAGGAATGAGACTTGTACTTTAGGGCACAATAAGAGACCTTTTCTAGACCAACAGTGGAATCTCAGTGAGAGCTCAGTGGACCTCATTAGGGATGGTGACTCCTGTGGCAGAGAGGGATGTTTCATGGCAATGTGATGCAGAGGGAAGAACACAGTTTGAGGAATCAGATAGATCCGTAGGCAACCCTTAAGGGTGCCACTTACGACTTATCTCTGTGATCTATACTTCTTTAAAAGAAAAATGGAAAGAGTGCCTTTCAAGGTTACCAGAATGATTATATAAAATAATATATGTAAAGCACTGAAAACAATAGGTATCCAGGAAATGTTAGTTCATTTTCTATTTCCTTTTGTCTCTGGCAGTGATTAACTTTTGAGTGAGTGCTGACATTTTAAGGTGAGTATACTAAGGATTAAAGTTTCCAAACAGTGATTGAGCTACATTACTTTAATGTACCTTACTTGCCTTATTGAAATTCCGTGTAAAAATGCAATACTGGATTTATTTGTAACAGTTGTGTATGTTCTTTAAAAGATAATGTTTGTAGCCTGTATTTGTTCAGTCACATGCTTCTATAAAGAACCACCCGAGACTGGGTAATTTATAAAGGAAAGAAGTTGAATTTCCTCACAGTTCAGCATGGCTTGGGAGGCCTTAGGAAACTTACAATCATAGCAGAGGGTACCTCTTCACAGGGCAGCAGGAGAGAGAATGAGTGCCTAGCAAAGAGGGAAGCCCCCTATAAAACTATTAGATCTTATGAGAACCAACTCACCATCCTGAGAACAGGATGAGGGAAACCACCCCCATGATTCAATTATCTCTACCTGGTCTCTCCCATGATATGTGGGGATTATGGGAATTACAATTTAAGATAAGATTTGGGTAGGGACACAGCCAAACCATATCATAGCATATGCAATGTGTTCATAAACACTAGCTTATAGAAAATTTAAAGAACTCTTTGAAATCTAACTTGTTCTGGAAATAATTGATGAACCTGCTGCATAATAAAGAGAAAGAAGACAGCTCCAATATATTGATGCTCTGTGACAGGTGGGCTATGAGACCTGCAGATGACCTGAAAGTTAGACCAGAACTAATTTAAAACATTTCATTTTACATGAAACTGCCTGTATTTTCATAAGCAAGGTCCAATATACTAGAAATGTACTTTTTAATGTTAAGTTGAATAATAATTCAAGTAAGAAAGACTCTAGGCCCACTCTTTCCCCCAAGTTACTCAATAGCCTATTATATTTTAAATAAAAGCTCAAGAATCATAAATCTGAGGGTTGCAAAGTATATTTAGCATTCCAATTTAAATGACCTAGGTATATTGTCATTAAACTGATGACCACAACATTAAGAAAAGGTGGTTGGCTAAAAGGAATTTTTAATATCACACTGAAATATGAAATCATTTTTACTGATTTTCAGATTTCCAAAAAATTTGTTGTGTTTAGCAGTAAGATTTTCCCCACAGCCTGCTTTTTAAACTAGCCTGCTTTATGAACATCTATCACACAGACTAAACCACTGTCCCTCCTGTTTACTAATATTCAGCAGAGTTGCTTTCAAATGGTTTCACACACACACACACAGACACACACACGCCGGAAGTGGATTTCTAATTTCACAGATGATTAAAAATAAACACACAAAAAGTTCATTTTATGCATATTTTGAAGGGCACATAGATTTAATTCTACAGTAATAATACTTGAGAAACATTGTTTTAAGTTCTTATAAATATAAGTTATACAATTTTCTTTATATAAACAATTCTACCTTCAAATTGTGAATCAGCATCATTAATTTTACAGTAATTTCATTCATTCTGTAAGGGCAATTCTACCTTTTCAAGCATTATATTGCCAGTTTTGAAATACATGTTTTGTAAAGAATATCTAGACTGCTAATGGGTTTTGCCTGTTGGCAAGGATACAGCAGAATAAATAATAACTAAAAATCCATGTTGGCCTGTTGTCTTCATTGTCATATCAAAATAAGATTTTATTTTTTAAAAAAACAGTTTCTGTATTTTTTTTTTTTTTGAGACCGAGTTTTGCTCTTGTTGCCCAGGCTGGAGTGCAGCCTGGCTCACTGCAACCTCCGCCTCCAGAGTGTAAGCATTCTCCCACGTCAGCCTCCCAAGTAGATGGGATTACAGGCATGTGCCACCGTGCCCTGCTAGTTTTTAGTAGAGACAGAATTTCACCATGTTGGCCAGGCTGATCTCGAACTCCTGACCTCAGCCTCCCAAAATGCTGTGATTACAGGTGTAAGTCACAGCACCCAGCCCAGAGTTTCTATTTTTTTAAATCAAAATTTGTTAAATATTAATTGACACAGAAAAGTAGAGTGTCAGATGTATAAAGTAAAAAGTGAAAGGTAAGTCTAAGACACAGAAAATTTTGGAAAGCTAACTTTGATTTCAAATTCAACTTCGTAAATATGATTTGGGATTTTCTTAGTGGGTGAATAAGGGGAGGTAGGTAGGTTCCATTCTCTTACTTTCAAGAGCTTCAGTTCTGGTAGTGTGTTGCCTTGGAGGCAGATAGCAAAAGTGTATGCACTAAAACAAATGTGTGTAAAGGATTTGTTAGACAAAAACGAAATATTTGTATGTAAGTCCTTAATATTAAATAAAGATATTTGTATATTGTTTTAAAGAAATTTAGATTTGTCTTTTAGATCTAGTCAAATACATTACTATAAATTAATTTTTTTCCTTTTAATATAATCAGGAAAAATCCACTGCATTTAGCAACAGCATATCTTTGGATAAAATTGTTTACAGTTAAATGTCTTGTCTCAGCATCAATGAGAAAATACACATAATTATGCTACCGTTTAAAATTCTAGTGCTCCTTTATTTTATATGGTGTTTTATTGTTTCATATGTAGAATATTAAAATCACCTTAACAGCTGGCCAATGAAACAATCACATTCCACACTATAGCTCCCTGCCTACAACTGAACACTCTGCACAAAATATGGCAACTTTGAAGGTCTCTAAAAGGACTCTGGAAAGTAGGTAAGAAGAAGGAGACTCATAGGAAAGCCAGAAATACAGTGGGGACTGAGCAGTGAATTCCTGGGGTTTTTATTATATTCTGTATATCCCAGCAGGCTCCAGATCAGCCTAAACTGCAGACCTTTGAATACAAACACAGCAAAGAAAGCTCCAAAAAAGTTTACTTCCTCTGGCCAGAAGATGGGAGTGGGGTAGGGGTGGGGAGGCTGCAGAAAAGCCTTTAGACTGTTTTTGGACCTCTCTATCCAAGTATCAGCAAAGAACTAGCAACCCTCCCCTCCCTAGTATGGGGGTGGCAGTGGGGATGGCATCCTCAGTGGGGTGAAGTTTTTGTTACTTTTTACTCTTGCCCCTCTCAGCTGGATAGACAATCTCAGACTCTGAGGGATGGAGCCCATGGTAACTATCCATCCAGAATCCTCTATCGAGCAAAATGAGATCTCTCAGAAATAGAGGCAAATTGAGAAAATTCTCAAGCAAAAACAAAACAAATTCATCCTAGTAGTTCTACTCTAAAGGAAATACTAATGTAAGTTCTTTGCATGGAAGGGAAATGATTAAAATGGGAAACCAACTGGGTGTGGTGGCTCCTGCCTATAATCCCAGCACTTAGGGAGGCCGTGGCTGGCTGAGCACTTGAGGTCAGGAATTTGAGACCAGCCTGGCCAACATGGCAAAACCCTGTCTCTACCAAAAATACAAAAAATTACGCAGTTGTGGTGGTGCATGCCTGTAATCCCAGCTACTTGGGAGGCTGAGGCAGGAGAGTCCCTTGAACCAGGGAGACGGAGATTGCCGTGAGCTGAGATCACACCACTGCACTCCAGCCTGGAAGTCAGAGTAAGACTTTGTCTCAAAACAAAAAAACCAACAAACAAACAAACAAAAAAAGGAAAGCTGTTTACAAAGTCAGGAATTTTTATTTAAAAACTAGTAGAAATCTTTAATGTTTGAGTAAACAACATGGGCTATTTTTCACCTTTTATATTCATTATAATGTATGTGACTATTAAAATGTTTTTGGCATAGGCTATGTCATAGACTGATGTAGCTACATATGAAAACTATATCATCGAGGAGACAGTCTACAGGGACTTATATATTTGTAAAGTTTCTATTTATTAGTGCTATTTGGAATGTAAAAATATTGCTATAAGGAGATTTGGGAAAATTAAAAGGGAAACTTAAATACAAGGAGTCTAGGAATGATAAGTTTAAATCTTTACCCAGTTAGAATTCTGAGATAAGAGACTAGGGAGAAAAGGAGAGGAGGGATATTCTAAGGGTTAATGACCAAGAGTTTTCCTGAAAAGGGCCAGAAGAAAGATACTAAGCACACTTAACCGCAAAAAGGGTATATTGAAAGGAGCCTACATGCTCAATAAATATATTAGAGTTAGATGGGGGAACCCCAATGACAAGAGAAAATTTGAATAAGTTTAAAAGCAAAGTGGAATTAAGTTACTAGCAAACAATAACTTGGAGAATGGGGGCTACTGTCTGATTCATAGCATTCTAAAATACTTTGTATTGCTTAAGAGGAGGTTAGTTCTGTAAGTTAGCGTCGGACTTCCTTAAGTCAAGTATAAGTGTTATAAAGTTGTTGAAAAGGAGTAAGTGGGAATTTTTAAAGCCTGATTAACCCATAGAAAGTAGGCAAGTAGAATAGTAAAAACAAGCAAAGCA
Organism: Callithrix jacchus; assembly: GCF_049354715.1. NCBI lineage: Eukaryota > Metazoa > Chordata > Mammalia > Primates > Cebidae > Callithrix > Callithrix jacchus. The sequence goes on from NC_133514.1 coordinate 97,904,763, forward strand.
GCAGCAAAAACAGTAAACAGAAAGCACAAAATAAATCCACCATCTGAGAACATGATACTATAAGTGAGCTAATCTAATCACTTTAGATTTTTAAAACATAATCCCACTTACATGCTTCTTAAAAGAGATATTCTTAAGACAAAAGGACAAAAAACATGTTGAAAGTTAAGACCAGACTCATACTAAGGTTGTTCACTTAATGCCTTTTGCCTTAAATGACTCTAGAAGAGTTCGAATTTACTGAAGACTCTTTTTCTCCATTTGGTATAATTCACAGGAAAGATGCAATAAGAAGTGATAACTTTGGTTTTTTTTTAGGTAAAGTCATTCTCACCAGTTTACTTAGTGTAACATTTTCTGGTCAGAGAATATCTTAAAAAACTAATTTATATATTCATAATTCAAATTGTATATTGTGTTTGGGTAAACGCAAAACAGAGAGGTGAAGAGGTTATATCTTTTATGACGTTTTAGTCTGTCACGTACATCACTGTTACCATAGATTTAGGAAGTGCTCTTGTGTTTAGCCTTTATTTTGCCTGGAAGATGTTATCTGGACTTATGACTATGTTCAGGTGCATTTGGAATGAAAGATTAACCATAAGTTCCAAAAAGTTGAAAAACAGGTGCTGACATAAGACTGCACCTTCCAACAAATGCACAGTTCTCCACCAATGTCCTCTCATTATCAAGTCTTCCTCACCTGCCAAGTACAATAAATCTGCATCATGCTATAGTTGTGTGCATGCTGCATTTATTTCTTTTTAATTTTTTTTAAATGACATATATGATATGGTTTGGATGTGTGTCCCCTCCAAATCTCATGTTGAAATGTAATCTCCAATGTTGGAGGTGGGGCCTGGTGGAGGTGTTTGGGTCACAGCGGTTGATGCCTCAGGAGTGGGTTGGTGCTCTGCCTGTGGTTATGAGTTCACATGAGAGCTAGTGTTTATGGAGCCTGAGAGAGAGCTCCACCTCTCTCTCATTCCCTCTCTTACTATGTAATGTGCTGGCCCCCTTCACCTTTTTCCATGAGTAAAAGCTTCCTGAGCCCTCACTAGAAGCAGATGCCAGCACCATACCTCCTATACATCCCACACAACCATGAGTCAAAATAAATTTCTTTATAAATTACCCAGTCTCAGATATTCCTTTATAGTAGTGTAAGAACATACTAACATGCTATATAACTTTGTTTATATTGTTATTGTTTTTCTATCTGTGAGAGCTTTTGAGAATCTTAGATTAGGATAAACACATTGTCCTTTTTGCTACTGAAATAATAGTCATATGTATTTTTTAATTTGAGATTATTTAATTTGGCAATAAGGATTTTAGGAATAAATTAATGTCACTAAACAAGGGATAGGTATAATACACAAATGTCTAACGAGCAGATATGAAATGAAGGCTGGAATAGCAGTAATCACAGTAGGGAAATAAATGTTAAAGCAGAAAAATTAGGATTTAAAGGGATTGTGAAGTGATAAAAGTTATAGTTCACTAGTACAGTATATACTGAACCTGTGAGTACCTAATGATTAATCTAAAATGGACTAAAATGGACTATAATGAACAAATCCACAATCATAGTGAGAGAATTGACCAAAGTCCTTTTAGAAACTGGGCAAAAATTCCTAAGGATATACAAAGTTTGAACATTACAATTGAAATTTCAATCTAATGGATGCATACGAAATCTGCAACCAATGAAGTCATTCTTTTTAAGTATACATAAACATTCTTTTTATGCATAAACATTTACAAAATTGTACTAGGTTCTAACAAAAAGAAAGCCTCAACAATGACACAGATCAATGTCATACAATCAACATCTTTTACTCACATGATTAAAAAATTATTTGTAAGCGATTTTAATATAATATTAGGATATAGAAATTTTTATGATCCTTAACAGACCATTCCAATTTCTTTCTTTGGTAAGTTTTAGTTGTTTAAAATTTTCCATTTGACTAAATTTAAATTAGATCAAATTTTCATTTCAGATCTTTAGCAACTTTTTTGTCAGTCTAAAAAAAAGTGGGAAGACATACTGAGTGTTGTGTAAGCTCTCTGATAAACAAGGACCCTATTTTGTGTCTTGGCAAGAAGAAAACTCTAGGAAAGACATAAGTCTTGTCTCATTCTATGTGCATATCAAAAGTTATCTATCTAAAGAACAAATGGCTCAATAAAAGAGTGAATGCTCCTGGCAAAGTAATCATATAAATGGTACTTTATCGTTTAGAATGGATTATGGTAGTTGTTACTACAATAAAAAGATTTGGTGTATTCCAGATCTGTTTGAGTTCTTTTCAGAATGTTCAAGCTTATTTCTTTCAATAATATTCTGTCTCTGTTAATGTATTCAGATTTTCAGTTTTAGGATATTTAAAGTGACGTGTGAAAGAGACATTTGAAATCTTGGCCAACACCCCCAGTTTACAGATGACAAGCCTGAAGTTCCAAGTGGCCAGGTGCAGAGTCGAGTGTCATGAAATATCATTTCTGGAAGCAGAAGTCATGGCTCATGATTCTCAACCAGATGTTATTGTACCAGAATATAGTTTTGTTAAAATATAATTTTAAAAGAAAAAATTATAGCTTGCAGGAAATATATAATCAAGATGTGTAAAAGATTTTCTTTAACTTATTAGTTGATAAAGAATATGAGTAAGATATAATGACCAGAGCACATTTAAGAAATGAGATATTAATAATCAATTTTAAAAACAAATATTAGGATAAGATTGCTAAGTTAAAAATAAAAGGTATTAAGATTTTCTCTTTCACCAGACAAGTTATTTATATTTCTGCAAGATAAACCTCGATAGGTTAACAAGTAACTTCACCAAATCTGGGACTTTTAATCAATAGTAACATTGATACGAACAAAATCCCTTCCCTTAGACCATCCTAAGTGGCCTTTTCCCCCATATGTTGTTAAGACAACTTTCTGCTCATCTTTTGCCTTATTTCCATCATTTAGATTAGGTCAACTAACTAGGCCTATATGTCAAATTCATTTCATTTCATTTTGTAAATGAAATCTTTTTATTTTTTATTTTTTTTAGAGATGGGGTCTTGCTCTGTTACCCAGACTGGAGTATGGTGGCATGATCATAGCTCACTGTAACTTCAAACTCCTAGGCTCAAGCAATCCTTCTGCCTCAGCTTCCCAAGTAGCTGGGACTACAGGTACACACCACCATGCCTGGCTAATTTGTAAAACTCTTTTATAGAAATGGGGTCTTGTTATATTGCATAGGCTGGTCTCGAACTCCTCAGCTCAAGAGATCCTTCTGCCTCTGCCTCTCAAAGCACTGGGATTACAGGCATGAGCCACCATGCCCAGTTGTAAATGAAGTCTTTTTAGAGCCCAGGTTTAATTTGATTATTTCCAGGGGGTGCATCAATATCATTAATTAATTGTACAGTTCTCCGTGAGTTTGTCCTGCCAATATAGAGCTCTACAATATTGAGCAATCACTAAAGCCACAAAATTCACTTGTCTAGGAATTTTCAGAAGGAACTTGGGCTAGACTCTTGATATCTCTTGCTCTTCTTTTATAATGCTGGGAAATCAACCCCAAAACATTCCCTCCATTAGACTTCTCCTGTAGTACCTATACATTTAGGTAAAATCTTCCTCTACAGAGTACCCTCCACCACCCTGCCCAAATTTGCTAAGCTCCTTAGCCTTCCAGAAGTTTACTTCTTTCCTATTCCCTGTGCTAGGACTCTAGAAGCAGGTCCTGCATCAACTCACATATGTTCCTTAATGATGAGTTGCCATACTTGATTAAATATGAATCCTTCTCAAATATGACACTCCAAGTGTAGATTAGGTTGCTACAATGATTTACGAAGTTATGCTCTGGTAAAAATAGGCACACATTCTTGTCAATCATTTGCAAATAACTTATTATCTTAGAAAGTAAGAATACTCTAAAAATATTTGCTTCCAAATTCTGAGTGGGTCAGTGACACTTAGATACCATTTAGAACATTTAAGTTTACAATAGCATAATCTATTAAGGAAAGGGTTAAAGATAGCTGAAGAAGAAAGATAAAGTGTTTTCCTATATACTTACTAAAAGTAGAAAATTAAAACAATGGCAGCCATATTCCAGACAAATAATCACAATTAAATTTTCCTCATGAGCTCATTTAGTCCTGGTGATTAATTTTTCTTGCCCTGGATCCGAGGTCAGCAGTCTGCTTTCATGTAAAATGCCTGCTTCTGGACTGAAAGGAGCCTAGGAGATTGTGACTCACTCCACCGTAGAGTCTGAGAGTTGTCTAAGCCATGAGAATTTGGAAACCTATCCCTCAGAGCCTGTTCTTTGCAGAGTGCTTGGTATGCTGTCTCTTCTATAAAACTCTGGAACTGTCTTTCGTGCAAGATACGAGTTCTAGCCTATAATGTGTAGCAGACTTCAGGCAAGCACCAAGAAGCAGAGATCTGTTTGCTGGTAAGACTGGCTGTGATTAATTTATTATGATAACCAATAACATAAGAAGAAGATCCTCTAATAGGTTCTCATAACGACTTAATCAATGTTTTCTCTGAGGGTAAGATTAGATTATGGAAGGCACTGAAGAATCTTCAAGGCCTTTTCAAGAAGCACATAATTTCTGATATTGTTATATGAATATTTTAGCTATATAAACAGCCTAAGGAAGTCTGGGCATCTCCTTTGATTTTATCATTCTTTCCATGAATCTCTTGCAATAGTATTAAATAAATTAGTAAATATGAAGCCACCAAACAAACCTAATTATTTCTAACATCTTTCATTTTATAAGGTAAAAGAACAAATTTCTCAGGTGCCCTCTGTTAAATAATTCTATGGGTGAATTTTAGGGAATCCAAAGCTGAAATATAATTTTCAAATTATGAATCTCAGACAAACATAAATGTACATATGTGAATGATTTTTCTATAACAGTTAATGAGGGAACTAGATATTATGATTGGTTCAAGAAAACTGTGAGAAATAATATATGTCTAGACAATTTAACAAAGATTTGTTACAATAAAATTACTGATTCATATTATAAAACTGGCTAATATTTCTACCATAAATGATTGGCATTATCTGTTCTGCCAGGCAAAAAATTATTTGCATATCTAACAGACAAAATTCTACAAATTAACAAATAATTTTACAAAGACTAGCATCTTTCATTAATAACAAAATGTGAGAAAAACTAAGTGCACTCCTCTGTAACTGTGCTGTCCAGTAAGGTAGCCACTAGCGATTTAAATGCGACTACCTAAATGTAACTTTAAATTAGTTAAAATTACATATAATGTAAAAAAGCAGTTCCTCAGTCACACTGTCCACTTTTCATGTGCTCAGTAGCCACACTTGCTGAGGCTACCACACTGAGCATCACAGAAATTTCTTTGGGACAGAGCTGTGCCTATCTAGACAATGCTTGGGTGACCATGACCCTTATATGATATTATCGGGATATACTGACAACTCTTTTTGCCTTATTTTTAAGTTTTAGATACACTTTCTGATACTTTTGTGATAGAATTTATAACCATTTAAAAGTAAAATAGGTAGTAAATGCCTGTTGCATGAAAATACTTTATATATATCATGATCATGCCAAACTGGATAATTTTATGAGTAAACCAAATGATACATAATATTTTTTGGTAGTGTCATATTTTAAAGAAGTGGCTTTAGAGCAACATACACTTTTTAAAAAGTATAATATTACCAAAAATATAGTATGATTACTTGGTTTACTTGATTTCATAGGGGTTGATTCAGCCAACCCCTACAAAAGCATGCAGTTGGGATATTTGTGAATGGTCTGGTAAAACTGATTGGGCCAAACTGAGTAGGGAAGATGTGAGGTAAGGCAACTGCAGAATCTAAGAAAATTTGTGCTGCCTTTTGTTTCATATAGAATTTTATTTTTCTATGCTCAATTATGATGAAATGAAATTACAAATATTGCTGCAAAAGTAACTTTCATATTCAATAGAACTTAGTTTTTATAATAGCACCCAATAGAGCAGTAAGGAAATACAACATTATCTTATCGGATGCCATTAAAACAGAGATAGTTAACTTTATAATAAGGAACGACTTTACTTTACCATGGTTTTCTCATTAGTAAAATGAAAGCCTTATTTCTCTAAATTTCATTATTGCTGTACATTTCTTCATTTAATAAAAAAATGGCTATTAATAGCTATTAGGTGCCTATTACATAAACAAGATAGAAACAAGTCTTCCCATCTGCAGGGTGCAGAGCATAAAGAGGATAGAAAAATGAATAACTAATTAGTAAGTTTCATGAGGAAGTACAAAGGGAAGCCTTCTCTAGTCTCTGGTTGTGTGTGTGAAGGATCCAGTCAAGAAAGTCATCTCCAAGAAAGTGAAATTTAGATAATATCTGAAGATAAATAGGGATTTTCTAGGCTAAGGGGGGTCCTAGAGAGAATTGAGTGAGGAATTTCAAGGAGGAGATACCATGTAGAAATGCTCTGACAAAAGAGAGCATAAGGATTTGAGTTTTAGATTGGATGGGACACTGCTGGAGGGTTGTATGTAATGGTAGAGTATAAACAAATAAGCTATGTTTTGCTAAAGAGAAATATACACTCACCCATGGTAATGTAATCATCAGGAATTGAAAGCTTTAGGAACTTGAAATAACATTTTAAAAAACGTTATAATTTCCTTTTGTGGCAAAAAGAAAGAGAACAAATTGGTGTAGATTTTCTTCATACATCAAATTGCATAAGACTGCGTAAGTAGACCAACACCAAATGACACACTTCTCATTCACAATTGCTCAAAATGTTTCTATCTGTTGGAGAAAACCACCTCCATAGTCAAGTGGACTTTCCACAAAGACCAGTTTTGAACCATGTCATAGTTTACTCATTTACTGTTGACCCTCTGGGTTGTCTTATGCACACAAGGCTTATTTCCTCATGGGTTGAAAGTTAAGTCTTGGACGGGCTTATTGACTTTAGGCATCAAGAAGAGAAAGAGGCTACTCCCTTTGTCTAGGATAACAACCACAATTTTATTACCAAAAGTAACTCAACCTTTATTTATAGTTTCAATTATAGGTCATCTACATTAAGATACCTAAATAACATTAAATTTGATTGCAGAGTTTTATATTAGCCAATGAGTAGATCGGTCAAAATTTAATTTTAAAGTTTATCTGGTACATCTTGGCCTCTACATTATGATACCTAAATAACATTAAATTAGATTGCAGAGTTTTATATTAGCCAATGAGTAGATTGGTCAAAATTTAATTTTAAAGTTTATATGGTACATCTTGGCATCATCTTTCTCTCTTTCCACGCACCTCTTATGATATATTTATCCAACTCTGTTAGAAATACTTGTTGCTATGTTTGACATTCTTTCTCGACTGTGAGCACATAATAATCTTTGTATTTCCAGCACTTAGCACAGTGCCTGGCAAAGAGAGATGCTCAAAACATATTTATTGAAAGACTAAACTAGTGAAAAAATGAATGTGAACATACCAGGAGAAAGGAGAAGTCTTTAAATTACTTGACTGATTCTCTTAAATAAATGAATTTTTCACTTCAAATGGATGTGATCACATTTAAATTATTTGACTAAATAATATTGAAGAGGCAAGATTTTTCAAACCTAAGAATATCAGTGTAATCATTCACAATATGTTTATCTTTTTCTGTACAAGTACTAGGTTCAAATCAGCCATAAAAAGAAGTATCAGACAAGCTTCTTGCCTTCTAGAAACTTGTGACAAAGTTAAACAAGAAATATGTGTACTTAAAAATGTAATGGCCAATGTAGAAAATGTGTGCTAACTGCCAAATGAGTACAATAAAAACTTAGAGACCCCAGACATTGCAAGGTAAAGAAAAAGCGTCTTATAAATCAAAAGTTTGTAAGAGAGAAGAGCTTACATATTTTAACAGACTCCTCTGACTGTTCTTAGATGACTAACCACTGACTCATAATGTTGTCTTTCTGCATATATTTCTCAGTATTTATTTTATAGCTGACAGCCTTTGAATATATTACTTACATTTTCCACAAAAGAACTGGAAAAGAGGAGGAAATGAATATTTGTTGATCACCAATTGATATGGTTGGGCTCTGTGTCCCCAGCTAAATCTCATCTCAAATTGTAATCCCCAAAATTCCCACGTGTCAAGGTGGGGGATCTCGTGGGAGGTGATGGGATCAGGGGGTGGTTTCCTCATGCTGTTCTCGTGACTGTGAATGAGTTCTCATGAGATCTGATGGTTTTATAAGTGGCAGTTTCCTTCCTTGCTCTCTTTCACCTGCTGCCATGTAAAACATGCCTGACTCCCCTTTCATCATGATTTTAAGTTTCCTGAGGCTTCCCTAGCCATGCAGAACTGTGAGTCAATTAAATCTCTTTCTTTGTAAATTATCCAGTTTCAGGAAACTTTTTTACAGCAGCGTGAAAATGGACTAATGTATCTATCATATTCCAGGCACTGCAATCAGATTTTTCCATAATGTAACTCCACCTAAATCCCTTTTTAGAACATAACCACCGTCATCTGATTTTCAGTTTAATCTGTATCTTTTGCTAGTTGTGAAACAAAACTTACCTGATTTTTTTTGTAAAACAATTTCGTTTTAATATACTTTACCTAAAATAAGCTTCACCTATTTTAATTGTACAACTCAATGAGTCTTGAAAAATATATATCTTTGCATAACCTTGGATGTCTTCAACATAGAGAATATCACCCCCAAAAGTTCTCTGATGCTTCTTGGTAGTCAACCCTAGCCTTGGGCTGCCTTTAACATGCTATTTGTCACTATAAGTTGATTTGTCTTCTCTGGAATTACATATAAATGTATCAGACAATATGTACTCTTTTGTATATGTCTGCTTTCACTCTGTGTCATGTTTTTGAGTTTTGCTTTGTTTTGTTTCTTTTTAATTTCTTAGTATTCAATAGTATTTCACTATATAGAAATGATACCTTTTGGCTAGGTAGGATGGCTCACTCCTGTAATCCCAGCACTTTGGGAGGCTGAGGCAGGCAGATCACCTGAGGTTAGGAGTTTGAGACCAGCCTGGCCACAATGGTGAAACCCTGTCTCTACTAAAAATACAAAAAATTAGCCAGGTGTAGTGGTTGGTGCCTGTAATTCCAGCTACTAGGGAGGCTGAGGCATGAAAATCACTTGAACCTGGGAGGTGGAGGTTGCAGTGAGCCGAGATTGCAACATTGCACTCTGGCCTGGGCAACAAGAGTGAAACTCTGTCTCAAAAAATAATAATAATAATAAAGAAAGAAATACTGTCTTGATGTATACTTAAATTCTTTTTTTGTTTGTTTTTTGGTTTTTTTTTTGGCTACTATGAATAAAGTTGCTATAATCTTTGATCTTCAAATTTTTGTGTAGGCATATTTTTATTTCTCTTAGTGAATACCTAAGAGTAGAATGGCTGAACCACATGCTAATTGTACATTTAGCTTTGTAAGAAGCTGCCAAATTTTATTCCAAAGTGATTGTTGCATTTTACTGTCTCCAGCAAATGTACAAGAGCTCTAGTTTCTCCACATTGTCATCAGCATTTCATATTACTAATATTTTTAAGTTTAGCCTTCTAGTGGGTATGTAGTGGTATCTTGTGATTAATTTTCATTTCTCTGAAGTCCTAATGATATGGAGCATCTTTATGTGAGCTTATTCGACATTCATATATCTTCCTTTGATAAATGTCTACTGAAATCATTTGCTCACCTGGATGTGTAAGGGTTATCTCTATATTCTGGATACAAATTATTCGTAAGATATACATATCACAAATATGTTCTCTCATTTGTAGCTTTCTTCTTTAGTTTCATAACAGCTTAATTTGATATAGTCCTACTTACCTATTATTGTCTCTTATGGTTTGTTCATGGTCTGGTGACAATTCACAGTGAAGAATTCGTCTCATGGCTACAATTATTAAGATTCAGTTACTTGATTGATTCTGCATAAGGAAATAATATTAAGAATCTTCCTATAAGAATTATTGTATCTTATACTTTCTATTAGCTAATCCCCCAGATAATGAAACAACTCTCACACATTGTCCTCCTTACCCCTTAGATGTCTAAGTAGAAAGAGTTATAGAGCCTCAGGGATACAAAGGAAATGACAAGTCATTCTTGCTATCCTTACATTGAATAAACACTTTAGTAGTCAGACTATTTTTCCAACACACATTTCCAGGACCTATTTTTATTAAAGAGAACAACATAGCATAACTCATCTGGATATTAGAACAAGAAAGGAAATGAGGACTTTCTTTCCAATCTTTTATTTATAGGATACCTGCCTGAGTTTCCACAGTTTGACAGTGGAATGTCTCCAGTCAATGTATCACTTTTCTTGAGTAGAATCATGACCCAGCAGTGGCTAAAGTGGTCTTGTTGGCACAGTGAGAGCTTCCTAATTAGTGAGAGCTAGGCATGCATGCTGGATTAGCAACTTTGGCAAGTCTCTTAAATGTTCTGAGCCACAGTTTCCTTCACATGTAAAATGTAAAGCTTAGGATATATAAGCTAGTACATAGCAGGCTCTCACTAAGTGGTAGATAGATAGATAGATAGATAGATAGATAGATAGATAGATAGATAATAGATAAATAGATAGTTAATATAAAGAATGAAATGAGATTTTATTGCTAGTGTATTTTTATGAACAGAAGAAAGGGGGCTGAGAAATTGATGAAAACATAACAAGACTAAAACCTTGGTGTTTACTTTCAATAAACTCTACCTAGGTTTTTGATCATGATGATAATCTAATAACCTACTTTCATAAGAAGCATGTTATTCTGGAAGTCATGAATACTACATAATGTCCCTGGCATACCAAACCTAGGAGGCAAGTGGTATTACAAAAAATTTCAACGATAAAACAAAGTGCAGTTAAATGTTATTAAGAGAAACTGTGTTTCCCTATGAGACTCTTTAAATTTTGAATTAGTAATTCAAAACTTGAGAAATACAAAAAGACCACATTAGAACACCCACCTACATTCCTCGGCCCACCCCACCGTGTCACCCGCAGCCCTGCTCCTTAAAGCTAAAGAGGTTTATTACCTATTCAGTATTTCTTTTGCCAATACAAAGATGAATGTTATATGTTTTCCTCCCTTTTTGTCACACAAAAATTAGTATACTAAGCTTACTGCTGTGCATTTGGCTTTTAAGAAATATAGTGGCCATGAGAAGCTACTAAGAGTCATTCCAACGTTATATACTGTGCTGCTGAAGCAAGAACTCTAAGGTTCTTTTTCTTCTTTTTTTGAGACAAGGTCTCACTCTGTCACATAGGTTGGAGTACAAGGTACAATCTCAGCTCACTGCAACCTCTGATTCTTAGGCTCAAGCCATCCTCCCATCCCAGCTTCTCAAGTAGCTGGGACTACAGGCATGCACCACCATGCCCAGCTAATTCTTTGTTTGTTGGTTCATTTATATATTTTGTAGAGACAGGGTCTTGCCATGTTGCCCAGGCTGGTCTTGAACTCCTGGGATCAAGCAGTCCACCCACCTCTGCCTCCCAAAATGCTGGGATTACAGGAATGAGTCATTACACCTGGCCTCTAAGCTTTTTTTAAGTAAAAAGTGACCTTCCTCCTGACAATGGCTAAGTTGTCCTTTTGTCTAGAGACAGAAGGTGACAGTAGGTAAGAAGTCAAGGAATCTATAATATCTGAAGACATAGTCTAGAGTTAAATACTCGTGAAAACAAGCTTTGAGAATTCTGACATTCTACCTCTGGCAAAATCAGTCTTAAGGGATTTGTTTTAGCCTGAAGGCCTGTGCTACAAATAAAAGTACATTTTGTCATAAAAGTTAATGCAGCTTTTCATAGAGGAGTGGATGTTTTCATACAAGCTTGAAAGGGAAAGAGAATCTATAGCAGTCTTATTTTTCTAATTAGGAGGAATGACCGGGAAGCTGCCTTTAAGCCAATTGTTTGCAAGGTGACTTAATTGTCACCCTGGAGGAAGCTGTAAGCCTCTTGAAACACTATCCTTTAGGAAATTTACAGGACAAATTTTTCTGGGAGTCATAATGGTGGGTGGAGCACTGTGTCGAAATCATTATGGTACATGCAGTTTATTTGATAACTCTATTGTCTGGAAGCAGTTTCATCTTTCTGAGTTTATAAGCATCCTGGCTTGTTTTCTAAAAACCTAAAAGTACATGTATGTGATGTTTCCTAAATCTATCAGAATGGAAGGCATGAGCAAGTTGGGGTTAGTGATACAAATGTTAAAAAGTATAACATCATTTAAATCATTCATAATTTATTTACTGAGAATACATTTGCTGTGTCTGCAATAGATTGACCTTCATTACTGTGTTTTGCCTCTGCTAATAATGAAGTTTATTTGCATTTTCTGAGTATAAAGCAAGTAATTATGAGAACAAGTGCCCTGAAGACAGCTGAGTGGTAGGTGTAAGGCAGTGTGGCTTCCAAATTTTCTGTTTCTAGATTGTGTGAGAGAAAACAGCAAATTCCTGGAGTCTAACAAGGAGGAGGCTGCCCACTTGTATATCAAGACCAAAGGCTTTCAGTTGCATAACAGTGTGTTTCCTCTGTTAATGCTGGCCGTATCCCAGGGCGTTGATAACAGGGCTCATCCCTCCTAAAGTGTGCGGGAAAGCCTTGCAAATTTTGCATATATGTCAACTCACCCTGTGAGGTCAGCTTTTGGCAGGATGACCAGACCACGTACTACTTTTGGAAGCCTGCAGAAGTTGCTGGCAATCCTCAGAACTGTGTCTTCCAATTTGGAACAAGATTTTCAAGCCTAGACAGAAACAGAGAAAATCACTTTTCTTTCTGGTCCTCTATAACATAATCTCAAACATTCCTGGACACCTACTCTTATTGTCTATGCCAATGACTGTATATCTGGCTGTTAATTCCACACTACTCTGCAGCATCTCATTCAGCTATTGTGCTATTTAGCTTTTACATACTGTAGTTTCCAACATTTTATGTCACTGTATTAACATAACTGAATTAGAAGCTCTTTTGGTAGTGGTATTCTAAAATATCAGCTCATATTGATTGAGCCCCTAGAATCATATCCTCTTCTAGGGGCTGATAATAGCGTTCCTGTTATCTTGGAGCTCCGGACAGTACACTGCAAATATAGAAATGCAACTATGACATGTCAGATGTGGATAATTAATGAAGATCAAGGGCTGAGAGACTAGAGGCTGATACCCATTGAATCAGAAGGGAAGAAAAGTCTGTCCATGTGGACCTTAGGCAGAGTCCTGAGTTCAGTGAGGGAATGAGCCATGCAGGTAATAAATGCGGGAAAGAGCACCTAAGGCAAAGGGAATGAAGACTGGTGGAGGCCTGGTCCTTGCACAGCAGTGTGTTTGTCACATTCAAGGAAGAGCAAGAAGGTAAATATGGCTAGAATAAAAAGGGAGAGAGGAGGGTAATAGGAGGTGAGGTCAGCTACACAACAGGGAGCCAGAGTGGACAGAGCGAATCATCTCATAGATTCTTGATAGAACTGTGGCCTTTATACCCAGTGAGATGGGAAACCCTTGGAGAGGTAGAACCAATGAGAGACATGCACTGTAACATGTTAATGGTTCACTGGAGGGCTCTTAGGAAATCGATCGTAAGGGAGCTGGAGAGTACAGACAAGTTACAGAGATGTCACATCATAGTCCAGACAAGAGATGATAGTGGCTAAAACCAATGTCTAGAGGAGTGAGTCTGATGTAATTGATATCCAGCAATCATCCCTCAAGAGAATTTGGGTCAAGCAATTTGCCTGAATCTGTGCTTTTTACCATTGTCCTACCTTATTAAAATAAACAATGAATAAATGTTATATTAGGAAAATGACTTGATTCATTCATTGGAAAGTGTGTGAGCCATGGCTACTTGTATATCTCTTAGGTAGCTCATATTGGACCCAGAAAAAGATGAGTGGATATGGATCTTTAATATTTCCTCTACCTTGGCCAGGCACGGTGGCTCAAGCCTGTAATCCCAGCACTTTAGGAGGCCGAGGCGGGCGGATCACAAGGTCAAGAGATCGAGACCATCCTGCTCAACGTGGTGAAACCTCGTCTCTACTAAAAATACAAAAATTAGCTGGGTGTGGTGGCGCATGCCTGTAGTCCCAGCTACTTGGGAGGCTGAGGCAGGAGAATTGCTTGAACCCAGGAGGCAGAGGTTGTGGTGAGCAGAGATCGCGCCATTGCACTCCAGCCTGGGTAACAAGAGTGAAACTCGGTCTCAAAAAAATTTTTTTTTTCTTCTAACTTTCCTGTCTCATTTTAGGGCAAAGTTTTAGTTATTTATTTTTATTTCAATATGTGATAAAGAAATCTAAGAGAAGATAAAAACCTTTTTATATTTTCCTTTAAGATTTGCATTATACTGATGTTGTAGCATTTTGAGGCTGAGACAATAGGTGACTATATTTTATCACTTGCAATCTAAACCTAATAGCTTGTTTCTTTTAGAGGGAGAATGTAGAGAAGGTCAGGCCCAAGGCAATATGAGGAAGAAAAATATTTCAGAAAATGTTCTTTTCCTCATACACACACAAAATGACAAATGTTTGGGGTAATGGATATGATAATTATTCTTATCACAATATACCCCATAATTATGTACAATAACTGTGTGTCCATTAAAAACAATAATAGCCTTTCCATGACACCCAGAGAGTGTCCAAATGGCATTATTTTGAATTCCCCTCAGAACTTAAAGGGAAACTTTTACAATGGCCAGAGCCTGTGATGTCCTGGACTATGAAGGAGGAGGATGTCATCATATTTCTTGCAGCAGGAATTCACTTGGGTGGTACCAAGCTTGACTTCCAAATGGAACAGTATATCTGCAAAGGGAAAAGTGTTGGCATCTACATCCTAAATCAGAAGAGGACCTGAGAGAAGCTTCTGATGGTGGCCCATGCCATCGTCACTCTTGAAAGCCGTGCTGATATCAGTGTCATATCCTCCAGGAACACTGGCAAGTGGGCTGTGCTGAAGTTTTCTGCTGCCACTGGGGTCATTATTGCTTATTGCTTCACTCCTGGAACCTTCCCACACCAGATCCAGACAGCCTTCTAGAAGCCTATGTCTGCTGGTGGTTTCTGATCCCAGCTTCTTAGAGAGGCATCTTACGTTAACCTGCTTACCATGGCTCTGGGTCACACAGATTCTCCTCTGTGCTATGTGGACATTGCCATCCCATACAACAGTAAGAGAAGCCCCTCACTAGGTCTGATGTGATAGATGCCAGCAAGGGAAGTTCCCATGAATGCCCATGGGAGGTCATGCCTGATCTCTACTTCTACAGAGATCCTGAAGAGATTGAAAATGAAGAACAAGCTGCAGCTGAAATTCCCAGGAGGAATTTCAGGGTAACTGGACTGCTGCATCTGTTGAATTCACTGCTACTCAGCCTGAAGACCCCTTGGCCTACTGAGCAGTTTCCTACTTAAGACTGGAGCTCTCAGCCTCCCACAGAAGCCTGGTCTGCAATTCGACTGCTCAGGTCACCAGGTGGGTAGGAACAACCACTGAGAGGTCTTAAGCTGTTCTTCCACAGACTCTAAAGCAAGGCGGAAATAAGCTTGAGGGAAAATAACCATCAGCTTCTAAAAATATCACCATGGCACCTATATACCTATGTAATAAACCTGTACGATCTGCACAGGTGCCCCAGGACTTAAAGTATAATAAAAAAAGTTTTTAAAAATGAACAAATAATAATAATAAAAGCAAAAAAATTCTTTAAGAGTCTTTAGAAGCATTCACATAGTCAATCAGAATTTATAAATATTTATTGGGGGTCACCAGGACTCAAGATGGCGCTGTGAGAACAACCCAGGATTGGAGCCCGTGTTGAATTCGCAAACGGTGAGTCAGTGCTGCATTTCCAAACTGATCTTTGTTGCCCACAGAACGGGGAAACTCCCAAGTATAAAAAGACACGGGACGCCAGGCAGTAGGTCTGCCTGGCGAAGCCGGCAGCCGGGGCGGCGGCGGCCGGCCCTACCCAGCAATCCCCACAGGGCGCGCTTGTCCGGGTGCCTTGTTGAACCGGCAACCTGAGACTTGAGAGGGCTGGACTTGAGACTGAACGAGACTTGCACAGTAGCCCAGCCCAGGGGATTGCAGGAACAGATCGTCTGGGATACCCAGTGGGACGAACAAAACCGCGATTTCAAACTATCCCGGGCAGACTGTCCGAGACGCTCTGTGGGGGAGGGGCGTCCACCACCGTGGAGGCAACCTGCCCCAACTGATATACACGCCCACTGCTGAGGCAGCCAGCCGTTGCCGAGGCAACCCGCCCCAACTGAGATACACGCCCACTGCTGACGCAGCCAGCCGTTGCCGAGGCAACCCGTCCCTACTGAGATACACGCCCACTGCTGACGCAGCCTGCCGTTGCTGAGGCAACACGCTACAACGAAGAGACTCCGCCGCAGGGCGTGGCGGAGACCACAGCAGAGCCTGCAGGAACAGCGCGAATCACACAACAGCAGGGCGGAGCCTCGGCAGCCAAACAGTGGCTAGTCTGCCTTTGAGCTGGGCAGGACACCTGATCGGACATCCAAAAATAAAGCCCAAACCCCTCAACACAGAGCATTTGAGAAAAAAAAAAGGGTTGTTTAATGAGCTGTGTTGCAGCAGAATCAAACATAGCAGCCTAACAGCCCTGAATGAACAACAGAGTGCACAGCTCAGCAATTAAACCCCTATAAAGTACAAACTGTCTCCTCAAGCAGCTCCCTGACCCCTCTATATCCAAAAGACTGTCATTAGGCAGGCATCATCCTGGGACAAAGAGAGCAGAAAAAGAAACTGGTAGCATCCCTCGCTGTGCCACGGCTACTAGAGGTGCACCCCAGACAAGCAGGGTCTGGAGCGGACCTCAACAGTCGTACAGCGAAGGGGCTAGACTGGTAGAAGGAAAACCAAGCAACAGAAATACTTCATCATCAACATTCTGGGTGTCCACTCAGAGACCCAAACGAAAAGTCAGCAACTACGCAGACGAACAGCGGACAAATCCACAAAGATGGGAAGAAACCAGCGCAAAAAGGAGGAAAACACCCGAAACCAGAACACATCGCCTCCTAGAAAGGACCAAGACTCCTCACCAGCAAGGGAACAAAGCTGGACGGAGAATGACTGTGACGAAATGACGGAATTAGACTTCAGAAGATGGATAATGAGAAACTTTTGTGAGCTAAAAGATCATGTATTAAATCAATGCAAAGAAACTAAGAACCTTGAAAAAAGATTTGAAAAAAGATTCGAGGAAATGATAACAAGAATGGATACCTTAGAGAGGAATATGAATGAATTAAAGGAGCTGAAAAACACAATACAAGAACTTTGCGAAGCAAACGCAAGTTTCAATAGCCGAATTGACCAAACAGAAGAAAGAATATCTGAAGTCGAAGACCAACTCAATGAAATAAAACGAGAAACCAAGATCAGAGAAAAAAGCACAAAAAGGAATGAACAAAGTCTCCAAGAAATGTGGGACTATGTGAAAAGACCTAACCTACGTTTGATAGGTGTACCAGAAGGGGACGAAGAGAATGAATCCCAGCTGGAAAATACTCTTCAGGACATCATCCAGGAAAATTTCCCCCACCTAGCAAGACAAGCCAACACTCAATTGCAGGAAATACAGAGAACACCACAAAGATATTCCGCAAGAAGAGCAACCCCAAGGCACATAATCGTCAGATTCAACAGGGTTGAAATAAAGGAGAGAATACTAAGGGCAGCCAGAGAGAAAGGTCGGGTCACCCACAAAGGGAAACCCATCAGACTCACAGCAGATCTCTCGGCAGAAACACTACAAGCCAGAAGAGAGTGGGGGCCAATATTCAACATTCTTAAAGAAAAGAACTTTCAACCCAGAATTTCATATCCAGCCAAACTGAGCTTCAGAAGTGAAGGAAGAATAAAATCCTTTGCGAACAAGCAAGTACTCAGAGATTTTGTCACCACCAGGCCTGCTTTACAAGAGCTCCTAAAAGAGGCACTACACATAGAAAGGATCAATCAGTACCAGCCATTCCAAAATCACACTGAATGCTAAAGAGCTTCAACATAATGAAGAATCTACAACAACTAACAGGCAAAACAGCCACTTAGAATCAAAATGGCAGTATCAATTTCACACATAACAATATTAACCCTAAATGTAAATGGACTAAATGCACCAATCAAAAGACACAGACTGGCAAATTGGATAAAAATCCAAAACCCATCAGTGTGCTGTATCCAGGAAACCCATCTCACATGCAAGGATACACAAAGGCTCAAAATAAAGGGATGGAGGAAGATTTACCAAGCTAATGGAAAGCAAAAAAAAGCAGGAGTTGCAATTCTCATCTCTGATAAAATAGACTTTAAAGCAACAAAGATCAAAAGAGACAAAGAAGGCCATTACATAATGGTAAAAGGATCGATACAACAAGAAGAGCTAACGATCCTAAACATATATGGACCCAACACAGGAGCACCCAGATACATAAGGCAAGTTCTTAATGACTTACAGAAGGACTTAGACTCCCACACAATAATAGTGGGAGACTTTAACACTCCACTGTCAATACTAGACAGATCAACCAGACAGAAAATCAACAAGGATACCCAGGGCTTGAACTCAGACCTGGAGCAAGCAAACCTGGTGGACATTTACAGAACTCTCCACCCCAAATCCACAGAATACACATTCTTCTCAGCACCACATCACACCTACTCTAAAATTGACCACATAATTGGAAGTAAAGCACTGCTCAACAAATGCAAAACAACTGAAATCATAACAAACAGCGTCTCAGACCATAGTGCAATCAAGTTAGAACTCAGAATTCAGAAACAGACCCAGAACCGCACAGTTTCATGGAAACTGAACAACTGGCTCTTGAATGTTGACTGGGTAAACAACGAAATGAAGGCAGAAATAAAGAAGTTCTTCGAAACCAATGAGAATGAAGACACAACGTGCCAGAACCTCTGGGACACATTTAAAGCAGTCTCTAGAGGAAAGTATATAGCAATAAGTGCCCATATGAGGAGAATGGAGAGATCCAAAATTGACACCCTATCGTCAAAATTGAAAGAGCTAGAGGAGCAAGATCAAAAAAACTCAAAACCCAGCAGAAGACAAGAAATTACTAAGATCAGAGCTGAGCTGAAGGAGATTGAGACACGAAAAACCCTTCAAAAAATCAATAAATCCAAGAGCTGGTTTTTTGAAAAGATCAACAAAATAGACAGACCACTAGCCAGATTGATTAAAAAGAAAAGAGAGAACAACCAAATAGATGCAATAAAAAATGATAAAGGGGAAATCACCACAGATTCCACAGAAATTCAAACCATCATCAGAGAATATTACAAACAACTCTATGCACATAAACTAGTAAACCTGGAAGAAATGGATAAATTCCTGGACTCCTGTGTCCTCCCAAGCCTAAACCAGGAGGAAGCTGAAACTATGAATAGACCAATAACAAGGTCTGAAGTTGAGGCAGCAATTAAGAGCCTACCTCACAAAAAAAGCCCAGGTCCAGATGGGTTCACAGCCGAATTCTACCAGACACACAAGGAGGAGCTGGTACCATTCCTTCTAAAACTATTTCAAACAATCCAAAAAGAGGGAATCCTTCCCAAATCATTTTATGAGACCAACATCATCCTGATACCAAAACCCGGCAGAGACCCAACGAGAAAAGAAAACTTCAGGCCAATATCCATGATGAACATAGATGCAAAAATCTTCAATAAAATATTGGCAAGCCGATTGCAACAGCAAATCAAAAAACTTATTCATCATGATCAAGTAGGATTCATCCCAGGGATGCAAGGCTGGTTCAACATACGCAAGTCTATCGACGTAATTCACCACATAAACAGAACCAAAAACAAAAACCACATGATTATCTCAATTGACGCAGAGAAGGCATTTGACAAAATTCAACAGCCCTTTATGCTAAAAACCCTCAATAAACTCGGTATCGATGGAATGTATCTCAAAGTAATAAAAGCTATTTATGACAAACCAACAGCCAATATCATACTGAATGGGCAAAAACTGAAAGCATTCCCTTTGAAATCTGGTACTAGACAAGGATGCCCTCTCTCACCACTCCTATTCAATATAGTACTGGAAGTTCTAGCCAGAGCAATCAGGCAAGAAAAAGAAATAAAGGGTATTCAAATAGGAAAGGTGGAAGCCAAATTGTCTCTATTTGCAGACGACATGATAGTATACCTAGAAGACCCCATCGCCTCAGCCCAAAAACTCCTGAAACTGATAAACAACTTCAGCAAAGTCTCAGGATATAAAATCAATGTGCAAAAATCACAAGCATTCGTCTACACCAACAACAGACTTAAAGAAAGCCAAATCAAGAGCGAACTGCCATTCGCAATTGCTACAAAAAGAATAAAATACCTTGGAATACAAC
Organism: Callithrix jacchus; assembly: GCF_049354715.1. Classification (NCBI taxonomy): domain Eukaryota; kingdom Metazoa; phylum Chordata; class Mammalia; order Primates; family Cebidae; genus Callithrix; species Callithrix jacchus. The sequence continues at coordinate 97,925,298 of NC_133514.1, forward strand.
TCACAAGGAACGTAAGGGACCTCTTCAAGGAGAACTACAAACCACTGCTCAACGAAATCAGAGAGGACACAAACAGATGGAGAAACATTCCATGTTCATGGTTAGGAAGAATTAATATCGTGAAAATGGCTATACTGCCCAAAGTAATTTACAGAATCAACGCTATCCCCATCAAGCTACCATTGACTTTCTTCACAGAACTGGAAAAAACCACCATGAACTTCATATGGAACCAAAAGAGAGCCCGCATAGCCAAGTCAATTCTAAGCAAAAAGAACACAGCGGGGGGCATCACACTACCGGATTTCAAACTATACTACAAGGCTACAGTAATCAAAACAGCATGGTACTGGTACCAAAACAGAGATATAGACCAATGGAACAAAACAGAGGCACCGGAGGCAACACAACATACATACAACTATACAATCTTTGATAAACCTGACAAAAACAAGCAATGGGGCAAGGATTCCATGTTTAACAAATGGTGTTGGGAAAACTGGCTAGCCATGTGCAGAAAGCAGAAACTGGACCCCTTCCTGACACCTTACACTAAAATTAACTCCAGATGGATTAAAGACTTAAACATAAGACCTGGCACCATAAAAACCCTAGAAGGAAATCTAGGCAAAACTATCCAGGACATAGGAGTAGGCAAGGACTTCATGAACAAAACACCAAGAGCATTGGCAACAAAAGCCAAAATAGACAAATGGGACCTAATGAAACTCCACAGCTTCTGCACGGCAAAAGAAACAGTCACTAGAGTGGATCGGCAACCAACAGAATGGGAAAAAATTTTCGCAGTCTACCCATCTGACAAAGGGCTGATATCCAGAATTTACAAACAACTCAAGCAGATTTACAGGAAAAAAACAAACAAGCCCATTCAAAAGTCGGCAAAGGATATGAACAGATACTTTACGAAAGAAGACATATATGAGGCCAACAATCATATGAAAAAATGCTCATCGTCACTGGTCATCAGAGAGATGCAAATCAAAACCACATTGAGATACCATCTCACGCCAGTTAGAATGGCGATCATTAAAAAATCTGGAGACAACAGATGCTGGAGAGGATGTGGAGAAAAAGGAACACTTTTACACTGTTGGTGGGAGTGTAAATTAGTTCAACCATTGTGGAAGACAGTGTGGCGATTCCTCAAGGCCTTAGAAATAGAAATTCCATTTGACCCAGCAATCCCATTACTGGGTATATATCCAAAAGACTATAAATCGTTCTACTATAAGGACACATGTACACGAATGTTCATTGCAGCACTGTTTACAATAGCAAAGACCTGGAATCAACCCAAATGCCCATTGATAATAGACTGGATTGCAAAAATGTGGCACATATACACCATGGAATATTATGCAGCAATCAGAAATGATGAGTTCGTGTCGTTTGTAGGGACATGGATGAATCTGGAAAACATTATCCTCAGCAAACTGACACAAGAACAGAAAATGAAACACCGCATATTCTCACTCATAGGTGGGTGATGAAAAATGAGCACACATAGACACAGAAAGGGGAGTACTAAACACTGGGGTCTATTGGGGGGAAAAGGGGAGGGCCAGTGGGAGGGGGAGGTGGGGAGGGATAGCCTGGGGAGAAATGCCAAATGTGGGTGAAGGGGAGAAGAAAAGCAAAGCACACTGCCATGTGTGTACCCACGCAACTGTCTTGCATGCTCTGCTCATGTACCCCAAAACCTATAATCCAATAAAAAATTAAAAAAAAAAAAAAAAAAAAATATTTATTGGGATATGGCAGTGGGTTGGCCGCCATGCTGGCCAAGATAAATAGATACAAAGATGGATACTGCAGTCTGGCTGATGAAAGAGCACCTTATATACAGTTAAGTAGAAGAGCAATGCCAGCCACAGGATACATACACGTAGAATGCCGTATAAACTTAGAGAAGGGAGGTGGTCTCACTTTATATGGGTGAGGTGTGCCACAAGGTATTGATATGTGAGATGGGGCTTCAAGGAGATTGCAGATGATCAACGAGGTGCACTGACAAGTTTAAGTCTTTTTTTGAGAAGATTGAAATTAGTAGGGACTCTCTCTAAAACTGAAAAAGTCCACAACTGAAGAAAAACTTAAAGATTACATCAGTGTCATTAGATGGCAAGAATATCCGTAGGTGAGGTCTCAGGTATGAGGTAAGACTCCTAATTGCCAGTCAGATGAGATAAAAACCAGAAGGTTGACTTTGGTATCTGGATGGTAAGAATATTACTGCTAGTGGGAGAATTCATGGTAAGACCTGAGCCCTCCGTGGTGTCAATAATCTTTAAAGACTTGTTTTGGAGTATTGCCACGTGGGTCAGACATTATTCCATGAAAAGGATCCTGAAATTTTGCAAGGGTTTCTGAAAAACTAATTTGGCCTTATTTTATATAGATCAGAGACACTTGTAGATATAAGAGTCTTACAACTAATTGTCTTTGTGTAGTTAACACTCTTCCTCTTTGGAGGCATTCAAGCTTGCTGTTAAGATAGAGAAGCTGGACTAAATCAGCTTTGATGCAGATTCTGGCTGTAGTATCTACCTGCTGTCCTTCTTTACTTTAATTAGCCCTTGTTTTTCATCTGAAAAACTGAGAGAATAAAGTGCCTTCATCACAGAATTATGATGGAAACACAATCAGTATATATGTAAAGTGCTTAGCAAAATGGCTGGTGTGTGTGTTAAGTACTTAATAAGATTTCTTATGATACTCAATCCCTAATGCACTTTTCATACACTTGCATTTCATAATGATTTTGCTTCAAGTAACATACTAAATTATCTAACACAAACCAACCTTTATTCAAGAATCCTGGCTCAGAGGGCGTGATGAAAATATGCTTCCTAATAGTGAAGAGTAACAATACAGAGATTTAATGTTTCTCTGTAAGTAAAATAAAATCGGTCTCCATGTAGCTTTAAAAAAATGTGTTTTTGCTTCAGATTCTTTTGTAAAGTTTTACCAGGCAAGACCAAGACAGGATGTTTATATTTGGCTTTGTTATACCCCAGTCTACTCTCCATAGAGTAGCACCTCCTCCCCACAATCTCCAATCCTACATGGCCTCAAGTTTCTCCTGACCTGCCTTCATTTTTGCTTATGAAAGAAGTGCTCTATCTTGTATAACTTTTTCTGTCCCCTCCTGATGATGAAAATCTGCCAGCCCAATGTCTCACTCTCCATATTTACCTTGTAGAAGAATCCTAACGAATATAATAGTGATTGTTAGTATCTACAGCCTACTTCCAAGCGACATGGGTAAACTAGCAAAGTCCTTTTAATACATCAGTTTTCTTTAGTCTTAAATAGATTTAAATAAAAGTAAAAACTTGGATAAGAGCACTGCCATTTCCCCATAGATATGAATTGCAAATTGAGAAAGATGGCTGGTGATGCTTAATGAATGGCCACAGTGGATAATGCAGTCTGAGGAATGTGGGAAGATTTTTAATCAAAATCTGAATAATAGGTCTTGACATTTCAGTGCACTTGTGTTTGTGTGTATATGCCCACATGCATGTATATGAGTTTATTTAAATTCTTTTTGTTTCTCACACTTTGCCTACCAAATAATTACGATATTCCAAAATATACATGGGTTTCAGATCCAATGTTAGTTACTAGATGGTATAATTAAAATTTGCAGCTCAAGTATTTTATATTCTCATAAAGCCTTTGTGCATAAAGACTTTATTAAAACTTTCTCGACTGGGTACTTTCAACACTTTGGGAGACTGAGGAAGGCAGGTCACTTGCGCACAGGAGTTTGAGACCAGCCTAGGAAACATAGCGAAACTCCATCTCTCCAAAAAATACAAAAATAAGTCAGGCATGGTGGTGCATGCCTGTAGTCCCAACCACCTGGGAGGCGGAGGTGGGAGGATCACTTGAGCCCAGGGAGGTGAAGTTTGCAGTGAGCTGAAATGATGCCACTGCCCTATATACTGGGCAACAAAGTGAGACCCTGTCTCAAAAACAAAACAAAGGAAAACAAACAAACAAACAAAAGACTTTCTCAGTGGTTGATCCTATTCTATTTAAAATTATAGTATTTTGTTATATCCACAAAATCCTCTGAGTTCTCTTATGAATTTACACATTTCCTGTGAGAATGGTGCAATGAAGATATAAGCATGAAAGGGACTTTGGGGTGCTCTGCAGAAAAGTCAAAATGATTATTGTGGGAATTTGACGAGATAGATTCTCCCAGAGCCTCACAGCAGCTCTCACTTCTATGCCTTAACACATTGGAATTCACTGTGATATATGTCACCAGTAATTGCTTATTAATAAAATACAACTGTTTCCAAATGAATTGCTTAAGTTTACATGGATTTAAAGTTCTCCCTAAAACAATGTGGTCCTCTTGAGTGTGGAAAAGAAGGCAGTAGTTACAGATATGTTGTGTATGGCTTAAAACATGGTCTCAGACTATAGTGGGACTATAATCTATGTAGCTGTATATTAGGTGCCAGACTGCAGTACCCATCTTTTTATCTGTTTATCGTGACCAGCATGGTGGCCAGCCCACTGCCATATCACAATAAATATTCATAAATTCTGATTGACTATGTGAATGCTTCTAACAACTCTTTAAAAATTTTTTTGCCTTTGTTATTAATATTTTTGGAAGCTGATGGTTATTTTCCATCAAGCTTATTTCCATTGTGCTTTAGAGTCTGTGAAAGAACAGCTTAAGACCTCTCAGTGGTTGTTCCTACCCATCTGGTGGCCTGAGCCATCGAGTTGCAGACCAGGATTCTGTGGGAAGCTGAGAGCTCCAGTCTTGAGTAGGGAACTGGTGAGTAGGCCCAGGGGTATCTGCAGGCTGAGTAGCAGTGAGCTCAAGAGATGCAGCCGTCTGGTTACTGGACAGGAAGGACTGAAATGTCTCATGGATGCCTGGTCTTTCCCTGATATTCTCATGGCTGCTGTTGGGGGCAGAGATTGATGCCCCTGGTCTTTGCTTCTGTGTGGGAGAGTCTGCGTGTATGTGTCTTCCCTGAAATCCACACTGCCCCACCCTCTTCCTGTCTCCCGGTTTTATCCTATCTCTGTGCATTGGTTGTCCCCTGGAGTTTAGGGGACGTTCCGCCTCAGGCTTCCTTCTCAAGGGGAAGCCAAGATAGGCATCAAGATGGGTGGGTCTCTGATTGTGGCAATGTTTACAACTGTTCACGATTTGGTAAATATTGGATGAATTTAACAAAAAAAAAAACAACTCAGATGATTCTGACACAGATGCACAGACATCACATTTTCACAAACAGTAATGATGGGGTTAAAGGAAAGCTTCCCATCTGTCCTTTATAGGTTCACTGAAAATGAACTGACACAAGACAGATTAATAGGAGAAAAAGGCATACGACATTTATTTTAACGCACATATGGACACAAAAACCATACCCAAAGTATGAAACTCAAAGAGGAGCCAACTGGTTGAGGTTTAAATATGCTCTTCATAGGGGAATGGTGTACAGACCCAGGAGGCAGACATTATTTTGTAAACTACTCTCTTTGGAAGATGGATGGCACAAGTTATGGAAGGTAAAGGGCAGAACATGGGTTGTCTTTTTATGCAGGTAAAGTTCCCCAGGTAACCTCTGGGAGCTGCCCTTAGAAGAATAGGTGAAAAGACTGGGCATGGTGATGACTCCCAGACTTTCTTCTCCCTTGGTTTGATCCTTCCTGGTTATTTGATGGAGTTTCTAGGCAGGGGGCCTTAAGACAATTGCATTTCTTTTGCAAAGAATATTTCTCACATAAGAACATTTCAGAGAGAGTCCCTTCCAGTGATACTGGAAAGAGGATTTGAGAGACAGGGAGGTAGGGGAAAGTCAGAGAGAGACCTTGGATCTCAGGCTTATTTAGACAGACTTTCCATTATCAAAGCACTCAGCATGCCGAAGCGCCATGTTTTGGAGAATCATTTTCTGAGCCCCAATGGCAGCTTGATGTCACCAAAGACAACCAATCTCAAATAGATCTCTTAACTTCCTTCCAGCCCCAATTCCTTGCTCTAACTCCCAGTCTCTAAGACCTGCTGGGGTATATTCTCAGCCAAAGGAGTTTTGGCTCACAGATCCTAACTCCTTACAACAGGTGCTGACATCTGCCAATTCCTAATGAGTCACCCTCCTACTCAACTGTATTATCAGAGATTGCAGAGGACTTCTCTAGATTATATTTCACTTCCACCTACAAAGAAAACTGAAAAACAATATTTTTTATTTCTAAAAACGATATATTTTTTAAAAGCTACAAAATGAATGGAATAAGAGAGTCCAAGAAAGCTACAATTATTAGTGACTTATCTGGATATGAGGAGAGATAATACAGAAGGAAGAAAGGAATAACATTTTTCTAATATTCATAAGCATAAAATAGAGGCTTTGGCTTTGGGTGGGGGGTCGGTTGTTTTCTGTTTTGCTTCAAGCTATAATAATGTTAGCTGTATTTTTACTGCCAATTAATATCTGTTAGTAATTGTGCTCTTTGTTTTGGACTATTAAAAATACTCTTTAAAAATCCAGAGACAAGCTTTTAAATATACCTACTGTTATTGAATGGCTCATCATTGATATTTGGGATTTTTGCCTCAATTAATGTCATGATTTCAACAATTCTGTTCTTGAACTAAAAAAAAATGACTCATGCTATATTTATGTACAACAGAAGTTCCAGCTTTTCTCACTAGTCACTCTAGTATGTCTCTGTCCATTCATATATGGAAAGGGAACTGCTTCCTTCCATTTTTTTAATCAATTAAATTAACACTCATTTTCAGAATCCTGTAATGATCCAGTGCTAGAATAATATAAAACAAATATTCTATTTACAGTCAGCTATGTGAAGATGTAACTATCTCTTGAAATGTTAGGAGTCATTGTTTTGTTTCCTTGAGTAGAGAAGTAAAGGATAACATTACAAATTTTACTTATATTTTTAACGTTTAAAATTTTAAGATCGAGACCATCCTGGTCACCATGGTGAAACCCCGTCTCTACTAAAAATACAAAAAATTAGCTGGGCATGGTGGCGTGTTCCTGTAATCCCAGCTACTCAGGAGGCTGAGGCAGGAGAATTGCCTGAACCCAGGAGGCAGAGGTTGCACTGAGCAGAGATCGCGCCATTGCACTCCAGCCTGGGGAACAAGAGTGAAACTCTGTCTCAAAAATAAATAAATAAATTTAAATTGCACTTAACAACAATATAGAAATCAGACCTTTCTTTCTTCCTTCTTTTCTTCTTCTTTTTTTTTATTGTTACTGATACAAAACTTATTCATCATCAGTCAGTTTGGCTAACACTAAAGAAACAAAGACCCAGTCTTTGACAGCTCTCCTGGAGTTAATGATCTAGTTGCAGAGACAGAGGAAGGACACGGTAAACCCAGTAGAAGGTAGTAAGTACTGTGGAAGCATCAGATACCGAGTTCACTGAGGAATTCGTTCATTCTTTGAGTGCCAGACTCTAAGTGCTGAGGATGCAGAATACATTCACTGAATTCAAGACAGGTTATAGAGAATAATGATTAATGATAATACAATGTTATAAGTCTAATGACAGAAAATTGCACAGAATATTTTGAAAAGCAAAGAACCTGGAAGTAAGTGGAAACAAGGTGCTGTTTTCTGGAATGGCATAAAACAGAAATGAGTCTTAGGTGATGGGCAGGGTTAGCCAAACAAAAAGCAGAGGGACACAGGCACAGGTTGCAGAGCACGTTGGAGAGGAGCAACAAACAAAATGTTACTTCTGGGGAATTGAGTTCTAGGCCGAGTAGAGAGTTGTGAGTGGAGAGGAAGGCAGAGCGCAGTCTGCAGAGAGGCCCATGGCCCCCTGAAGAGAAAGGACTTTATCCCGTCGAGAGACACTGAAGTTAACAGGGCAGTCAGACAACTTTACCTTTTATGCCCTGGCAGTTGTATAGCCAATTGGTTTGAGAAATACTAAGAGTTTGGGGCACTGAGTAGTTCATGTGAGAGGGCAGGGGCAGGAGTGCTGAAGAGGATAGCAGCAGAGACATATGAAGGAGTTGAGGTCCTCAGCACTTAGCGACAGGAGAAGGGATGCAGAGGAGGAATGTCAACAAACACACCCCAAGTTCTAGCCTGGGTGACTCGAAGGAAGGCAGGGCTAGTGACTGAGAATTTTGGAGGTGAAATAGGCATGAAGAAAACAATCAATTTGCTTTTGGACACATTGATTTGAGGTGCCTGTGTCACCTCGAAGAAGCCATCATAGGTAATTAGATATTTGAATATGGGAGTCTGGGCATGTGAGAAAGATTTGGGGGTAAGATTAAAGGGATCGTTGAAAAACTTCTTTGAGTTTAATTTTGGACACAATGAATTTAGGAAGTCACTGGAATGTGACAATGCCCCTACAAAACTCAGAAGTGAGGTTGAGTGAGAAAGCAGCAGCATATTCATGGACTGTATTCTCTGAGAATATACAAAGCATGACTGACTAGGTGATTAAATCTACCCAGGAGCTGGAGGAAGATGTAAGAGATAGAGGGAAATGGATGAAACATAGAATAAAGAAGCTGTATAAGAAATTGAGCATCACATGTATGAGGTTGTGGGAAAGCGGTTGAGGAGATGACACAGTCATTACAGAAAAGACTGAGCCAGGAAAATTTTCCTGAAGTGAAAATTTCTCTGGTGATTATTTCTCTCGGGCTACAAAGTAATAATTTACACTAGCTGGAGTTTCATAGTCCACAGTGGCCCCATCTGGCTCATACCTTTAGATCCAAACTGTGGCATGATAAGGATCTGGTTCTTCCCCTCACGGAAGTCATTGCTACTTGCAGCCATTCAGTTTAGCACTTCATGACATACAGGTGTGCATTTTTCTGTACTTGCTTTATATGTAAATTGAGGCAGTGGTGAACACGGTGGAGAGCTCACTTTTTAAAAATTTATTTTTAAATTGTAAGCTGGCAATTTGTAATTTTCTGTATGTACGGACACTAACAATCACATTAAGCCATAACCTCAGTTCATGCAGGCTTATGGGTGGTGACTCTCAACTCTGGCTACCAACTGGAATCATCTGGGGAGCTTTTATTACAGACCAATGGAGCAATCCATGCCCCAAAATTATGAGTGAATTACTTTGGGGTGGGGCCCAGGCTTTCATAAATGTTAAAACTTCCCCAGGTGATTCTCATGTGCAAACAAGATTGAGAATCATTGCTATAAAGTAAAAAACACCTGCTTTGCCTAATCAGAGTAGCTGCAAAAACATCAAATAAAACAGGGAATGTGTGGGAAAGCGTATTCACATGGTGGGCGCATTGAGGAGTGAAACAGCAAAGTCCTAAGAAAGCAGCAAGAAAGATTTTCTGTTTGGGGTTTGTTTGTTATTTTTCACGTCTAAAGTTACCTGTGGTAGGTAGGCGATTTAAATTTCTAGAATTGAAGCCTAGAAGTTTCTGGGTTCCTCCCAGCATCCAGGAGGTCTATGAAAGTCCCTTATCAGCAGAGCAGAGATTCGCATTGTGGGGGGCATTCTACAGAGCCCTCATCCCACCATAGAAGAGCTGTACCAGCTGCATATTTATAGTTGCCTGCCCTGGGGAGTCTGCCCCTTTTTCCAAGCTATCCACTTGGCTGTCTACTTTCTGTATCTATCTCCAGAGATATATCAAGGAAGTGAAATCTGCAGCACTTAGTGATTGATACGGCAATTGAGGTAGAGGGGGAAAGCCAAGAAAGACACACCGAGTTCTAGCTTGGGTGACTAGACAGAGGGAAGTTTCACTTACCACACTCGGTTTTGCTATTTTATGAAATACTAAGTTAATTTCTAGCCTGCCGGAGCTATATACTCTCACACACTTGGTGCTTAGAAGAAATATTTATACTAGCAAATCCAACTGTTTATGAATTCTCTACTTGCACTTAGAGAGATTAGACCAAGAAAATAGTGCCCTGTTTACAGAATGAGGGCTGAACAGGGCTGTTCTTTTTGGATGTGCACCCTTGTTAAAAAGATGCTTTATAAATTGCATTAATAATATGGTTTGGCTCTGTGTTCCCACCTAAATCTCATCTTGAATTGTAACCTCCAGGTGTTGAGAGGGAGACCTGGTGGGAGGTGATTGGATTGGAGACAGTTTTCCCCACGCTGTTCTCGTGATAGTGAGTGAGTTCTCGTGAGATCTGATAGTTTTATAAGTGTTTGGTAGTTACTCTCTTGCTTTCTCTCTCCTGCTGCCACGTGAAGAAGGTCCTTGCTTCGCCTTTGCCTTCCACTATGATTTTAAGGTTCCTGAGGCCTCCCTCGCCATGAAAAACTGTGAGTCAATTAAACCTCTTTCTTTTGTAAATTGCCCAGTCTCAGGTAGTATCTTTATAGCAGTGTGAGAATAGGCTAATAGAATTAGCTATATGAATGTAGGTTATTGTTATTATTAGCAGAAAAAGGGGTCTTGATCCAGATCCCAAGAGAGGGTTCTTGGATCTAGTGCAGGAAAGAATTCGAGGCAAGTTGCAGAATACAGTAAGAATAAATTGAGCTTAATGGAAAGCTCCTCTATTACAGAGTAGGGTGTCCTCAGAAAGCAAGTGGAGGAACGCACCGTCTTTAAGTTTTCCTTATATAGCAGTCTTGTCTGTGTAAAGGCTAAACTAAGCTGTGCCCATGTGTAGGTGGGCTGACAGCATGTCACAATTTATCATTTTATTGATTTAAAGAAAACTATTCCTGACATTTTAATATGTAAATACTTCAAAGCATAACTGTAATTATCCTGAAAGCTTATATTGTTATGAATATTTGAATATCTGGACTTTCTATTGTAGGAGTCTGTCCTTGTAGATATTTTTAAATTGTTTCCTGAGTTGTAAATATTGTATGATCATGTAACTAGCAATAAATGTCCCTTGCCAGTTTTGAGAAGGAGTAGGTTTTAAAATGGTGTCAACTCTGGCTCTCTTAGGCTCCTCCACCCCTGACATGATTGCTATTAGGATGATGATTAATTTTCCGTGAAAGAAAAGGGTTGAAAATAGCACATTTTTACTACACAGCATATTGCTCGGTTGGCCCTTTAGAAATGCTTCCTTAGTTGCATTTAAACATGTCATGTAAGGCTGGGCATGGTGGCTTACATATGTAATCCCAGCACTTTGGGAGGCCGAGGCAGGTGGATCACCTGAGGCCAGGAGTTCCAGACCAGCCTGACCAACATGATGACAGTTCATCTCTATTAATAAAGTGCAAAAAAGTAGCCAGGCATGGTGGAGGACATCTTTAATCCCAGCTACTCAGGAGGCTGAGGCAGGAGAATCGCTTGAACCTGGGAGGCAGAGATTGCAGTGAGCAGAGATCATGCCACTGCACTCCAGCCTGGGCAATGGAGCAAGATTCCATCTCAAAAAATTAAATCAATAACGTAAAACGTTTACCTGAAAAGGGTTTTGGATTCAAAAATAGTTTTTTTGTGGCATCAGGTTTATGGGAGAGGCTGTAGAATTCTTTCCTTATGTGACAATGACAGTGTAATCTTCACAATTAAAGACTCTGATAAATTACAAGTAGGTGATTTCCCCTTTGAGGCACTTTGGCATTTCACCCTTTTCAGAGCTAAGGAGAGGTCAAATCAAATAGTGTGGTCTGCATCAGATCACTACTTTGCAGTAGTTTTATTGTGCAAATGCCTCATCTGACACCAGATCTCCATCTTTATGAACAATTTAGTTTGAATTCCTGGAAGGAAAAATCAATAAATACCCCTGTTTTAGCACAGCCATCAGAGTTCCATCAGCCAAATGAATGTGTAGGAAAATAATCTTGGTATCAGTGGGCAATGATTTTATTAAACTATTACATAAGGGGAAGCTGAATATTACATAGAAAGCAAATACCAGTGCCACCAAAATCTGTCCTTTGTCACAGTCCTGTTTGAACAACCAGCAAAGACTTTAGCCTATTAATAGTAGCTGTTTTGATTGGCTATTTCAATAGGGATAGAAGTAGTATTGTCTATCTGCAGTTTATCTGTGTCTCTGTATAAAAGTGAAAACATCTATCACTGAATAATAAAGAATAATAACTGATTCAGTGTTACTGATCTACTGAAAAAGTGTGAGATGATAATTGTTTTTTTATCTAGGTCATACTGTGAAACATGACCTCCACTGTATAGACATCAACAGGAAAGATGAAGGAACTACCCAAAAGTTTGCCTGTTCTGTAGCAGTGATATTGCCTTAAGTAACAGATGTAAGATGGGAAAGTACCAATTTACATTTCCTTGGAATCATTGCCACCATTTCAGTCGAAACTGGAAGCATTTCCTTTGTATTCCACCTTGTACTTAATCAGGTCTCCCACATTATTTAAGAGCTCCACATTGATACCCTGAATGTAGGTTCATTCTTCCAGCCCCTAAAATACTGCTTTTCTAGCATGTTTTTCCCCTAGCCTCCTCCTCTAGCCTCTAGGAACTTCCCATATTTTATTCAGAGCTACCAATGAATTGTGGAGAGTATAATAATACTATAGCTGTAGTATTCTGAAAAATAACACAGAGCTGGTGTTGATGCACAGAAGCCTACTGTGCCGTCTCCTGGACTGGATGCATTTATCCGTCCTGGCAGGGCTACCCACAAGCCAGGCTTTGGTGTATATTTGTCTGGTTTACCTTAGTGCCGTACCAGGTATTTATGTTAAATGAATATGGATGAATGAGTAGATAAAGGCATGAAGAATGAAGGTGACGGATACAGAAATACATTATGAAGGTCAGTTGAGAAACTTCATTTGGCTTAAAAGATGAGGAATTTCTGTATCTGTCATCATAGTACTCATTAAATTCTTCCTTTCTATCGAACTAAAGCTTCACATTTCATCTTAGTGAAAAATTTATAGGGTAATCTTCACAGAGACAGGTCAACCAAAGCTGTTCCATTTGGCAAACAAGTGGTATGGTGGTTCAGATAGTATGTCACTTGCAGTGGTCACTAGAGGTCAGGATAGAGCCAGGAACCAAAGGGGCAGAGAGTCAGGCTCAAAGAAGCTGGTCAATGAGATGAAGACCAGCGGTCCTGGTTTCAGAGCAGGTGTAGGCAAAAGTCTCAATTAAGAGACAGACCCATATGTTAGCATGCCAAGTATGAGCAGAAAAGGAAACTGTACAGGTAACACACATTTAAAAGGACATCAGAGTCAGAACAAGGAACCCTGGGAACCCACGGATTTCCAAGCCCATATCAAAGTTGGGATCAGGAAAAAAGCTATTGCTTTAACATCAGCGAGGTCTCTAACCTCTGTGAGATGTCTGTTGGGCACATCAATTAAATGACTATTTCCTTCTAACCTTTGCAATTAGCCATACTTTTTGATTATAAACTATTTAATCTTAATTTGAGCAACAATGACTGATTGCATAATAGTCAAAAAATGGTGTGAAATTAAATCAAATCTTTCATAGGAAAGGTGTTGTTATATAATTTATTTACAACCTTCTCTTGTATATATAGTGAATTGTTATATACATCCACTAAAAACCAAATATGAACCAATCTGCATAAATTATAAAAGGGATAATGTGATTTATCTGAAAGGAAGAGCAATTTGATAAAATTGAGGCTAAAAAATGTTACTTCTTATTCTTTGTAAACACTTAAGAACAAGATAGTTCTAGTTGAGATCATTCGAGTACAAAGGACAATAACAGGTTTTATAAGACTTGAAGTTTATAAAATTCAAGAAAGCTCTTTGATTTGATTATAAAGTACTTAATTATAAATGCAAAATTAGGTATGAAAACAATCTTTCAAAATACAAAACCCCCAGAAATTACAAATTCTTTTAAAAATGGACAAATTTTTAAAAAATCACAAACTCTAGAAATATTTTTCCCAGTGAAGTATCTGACACACCTCTATAATACTTGCTTTTCTTTCTTTCTTTCTTTCTTTTTTTTTTTTGAGATGGAGTTTTACTCTTGTTCCCCAGGCTGGAGTGCAGTGGCATGATCTCTGCTCACTGCAATCTCTGCCTCCCAGGTTCAAGCGATTCTCCTGCCTCAGCCTCCTGAGTAGCTGGGATTAAAGATGTCCTCCACCATGCCTGGCTAATTTTTTGCATTTTTAATAGAGATGAACTGTCATCATGTTGGTCAGGCTGGTCTGGAACTCCTGGCATCAGGTGATCCACCCACCTTGGCCTCCCAAAGTGCTGGATTTCTACAGGTAGCTCATTGGTTTGAATAATTTCAGCCAAAACAGAATTTAGTTTCTAAGAGCTCCAGCTATTATTTTAAGTGGTCAAACATGTATGATTCCTTAGAAATGTCCTGTCAATCTTTCCCTGATGCAAGTAGAGTTCCTTGAATGCGGTACCCAAAGCATTTATTTGTGTTAATCCTGGATTCCCTCCACCAAAGAAATAACAATTATTTGGAAAGAATGGCATACTATAAGAAGCCAGATATAAATCAAGAATTGCACCTTTCTATCACTAATTTTGTCATTCCTTTGGAAGAGAGGAATTATTTCATCAAACTACTTGTGACTCAGTGAGTTTGGTATCTTTTCTTTCTCTGGGGAATGGGAAGGGATTTTAGTTAGAACAAAATAACCATTTCTGAAGGATCTGATGAGTGCTATGTGTAAGATCAATGTTGTGCTTTGTAACCTTGTTTTCTTAAGCCTGTATTTTCTAGATAATGTGTTATGCTCTGTTAGATAATAACCAAGTGTTTTTCAACCCAATTTCTAGGTAGAGGTATGACAGTTAAGATTGTTGCCAATTCTCTGGTCATTTGATGCAGACACTGCCTTCACTGTAATTTATGAAAATATTCAGTAACTTCTTATTAGTTCCATTCAATGTACTTAATACTTACCTGAGCCATGTTGTGTAGGGCAGTGTGTTAGTAACTGGATGATATGAAGAAAGACCTGATAAAGATTTTTCCTTTGAAGAACCAACAATCTCAAAGAGATTAAACAAACATCCAAATAAATGCAGTACAAGATTTAATAAGAGAAATACCCAAAGTGTGTTATAAAAGATCGAAAAATATGTCAGGTTTGGGAGAAAGCAGGAAAGACTTCATGAATGAGGGATCATTGGAGATGGCTCTCAAAGGTCGGGCAGTCGGTAGACAATGATGTCTCTCTCTAGCTTGCAAGTGACCAAAAACAAAAAAGAAAAAAAGAAATGAGGATGGAGCTAAGAGACACTGCCAGATTCTAATACCAATTTTTGCCATGAATTCTGTATGAATAACTTGCTATCAGAAAACCTTCCTCAAATGAAGGCATTGGATGGTGATTCTAATGAGCTCTATAATGTGCTGAAGTGGGAGCAAATGCCAGACCAGCGAACAGGAAATTAGATGTCTTGTCTCTGAGCAATCACTAATTACCTTTAAGTTGTTTAACTTGCACAAGCTTGGGGCCTCATTTAAAATGAGGCTGAGGGATCAGAAGACTTCACAAGTCTCTCTATAGCTCTGAAATTACATAGTTAAGCACAAACGCAACACTAATTTCTATTATATTCTTATAAGAAGTAAAGAAAGGTTTCCTTTTAATTTTTCAAAGTTTTGTATTCTATCGTGAGAAGCATAGTAGAACACACAGTAGTTGGTTAATAAGCACATGCTGAATCACAACTAGTATCAAGAAATACAGACTGCAAAGTGGAAGTCACTGCCGGGTGCTGAGAAAGTTAGATGTGATATGGACAGGAGGCAGGGAAATACTGGATAGAGGAGGGTGGTCCTTGGTGAGGGCCACACCTTTCAAGCCTAAGACTGTGGCTTAAAGTGAGAATATGCATTCCTGTTTTCCCATTCAAATGTTGCTTTGTGGCTCACCCCACCCCCTATCCTGTACCCATGAAAACCCCAAGCTCCACTGGCAAAGGGGCAGCAGAGTGGCAAAGAAGGATAGAAGAGAAGCAGCAGCTGGATGTTGGATAGAAGCAGCCTGACTTCAGAGGTACAGCTTGATGGCTAGACTTCAGAAAAGAGTCTGGCCGGGGATGACCAAATTCCGGGGGAAGACCACCTTTTCACTCCATCCCCTTTCCAGCTCCTTATCCAACTGAGAGCTACTTTCATTGACAATAAAATCCTCTGCATTTACCATCTTCAATTCATTCTTGCAACCTGTTTCTTCCTGGACCTCGAACAAAAACTCAGGATACAAAGGGCTGTCAAATTGAGCTGTGAAACACATAAGCCATCCACAGACGACAGAGCTAAAACAGCACATGGTAACACACACCCTCTGGGGCTCTGGAGGTTGTGGATACCCCCTAGCGGCTGTCATGGGGCCACACAAAGTTCTATTCCTTCCAGTGCCCAGAAACACTTGTCTCAGCCCCTGCACCCACTTACCTGTGTGCTCCCCTTCCTGTGAGGGATTGAGAACTGGGGGCTGAGTAAATGAGCCATCCCTTTATAAGTCCATTGAAAGGGTCAAGGGGACCAACCCATTTCAGATGTAAATTTAGATGGATACGAATACAAAGATAACTAGGAATGCTGAGTAACATATACTACATATCTAGGTGGGGGAGGTGGGGATTTAGCTTATAGACAACTGGACATTTTATTCTGAGTGAGGTGAAAAGCTATGAAGGGTTTCATATGCATAACTTAGGAAATACATAATTTAAAATTTTGAAAATATTTTGGCTGCTAGGAGGCTAACAGACCTTAAGGGTCAAGGATGGAAGCAGGGAGGCAGGAGGCCATTGCTTTAGTCCAGGCAACAGAGGATGACTTGAATTTGGACATGGCAGGACTACAAACAGCTTAGTGGAAGGAGAAAAGTGTGGTATGAAAATTGATGTTACAGGGTAACATAACACCAGAGAAAAGGTGAGATTCAACCCAGATCATGAAATGAAGAACTTTAAGTGGGCAGGATGGCAATTCTCTTCAGGCAGAGCCCAGGGTCCAGAATGAGGATTCCATGTTTGGAGGGACATCGAATGGCTGTACCTGAAGCCCTGGATTCTCAATGGAAGGGACAGAAAGCATTACAGCTAGACAAAAGGTCTTTGAATACCAATCCTAGAAAATGGGAGAATATTCTTTAGATCATATATAGCAAGAGATCATTGTTGGATCAATGGGAAAGGTCTATTGAGAGGTAGCTGTAAAGGGACAGCCATTCTTTTTTTTTTTACTGAATATCAAGATATTTGTTTGAGAATCTGAGATCACAATCAGGATAATTTATAGTATTTCATTTCCTTCATTGTCTCTACATACCATGTCTCCCAGAAGTTATAACTTGGGAAGTAAATCAAGATTTCAGCTTAAATTGATACCAGAGCACTCAGAAGTTCATAATGAGCCCCATTGTAGTTTTTCAGGCTGAGCTCAACTCCTTAGACTCTTTAAGATGTAAATCTTTTCTTTTAGATAGGTGAGATCAGTTTCCTTCCTTAAAAATTTTTTTTCATTCAAATAGATAGAATCAAAATAGAGAGTTGTTACAGTCCTAAGGTTTGCGTGAGAAATTCAACACATTTATTCATCTCTGCCACATAAATGCATTTCCTATCTTCAGAATAATTTATCTTCAAAACTTTGCTCTATTTGAATTGCAAAAAATATATTAAGCTATAGATATTTTTAATAAGAAATACCTAACAGTAAAACCGGAAGAGATACCCTACATCCCTGCTTACATGCAACAGTTATAAACCTTCATCTCGGTTTATCCTCTGTTCACAGCAGACTCAAGTAGGCAATAACAATCACTGGGCTACCACATATCCATTTCTCTTCCAAAAACCAATGCTTTTCTTATTTCTAAAGCACTGAAAAAGAAAAACTCAAGAGGAAATAATCCAATGTGTCAATAAATCTCATTGGCTATATTTAGAAATCTGAAATAGAAGCACTTCTGTATTAGCACACCATGCCTCTGATGGATTATTGACATCTGAATGGCCTCTTAACTGCTCTGGCTGCTTCACCCTTATTCCCTGTAGTGAATTGACTCACATCCCTCCAAAATCTATGCCCACTCAGCGCCTCCTAATGTGACTTTATTTGGGATTAAATCTGTACAGATGTAATTAGGATGAGGATTGAGATGAGATCCTAATGGTATAGGATGGGCTCTAAATCCAGTGACAGTGTCCTTTTAAGAGACAGGAAAGGAGAAAATACAGAAACACGGCAAAGAAGGAGACGTGAAGACGGAGGCAGAGTTTGGCAGCATGAATAGATTCTCCCTATGAATTTCCACAAGAATCCGCCTGTTGTCCCCTTGATTTCAGACTTCTGATAAATCTGTAGTTTTGTTTTGTTTTATTTTTGAGATGGAGTCTTGCTCTGTTGCCCCGGCTGGAGTGCAGTGGTACCATCTCAGCTCACTGCAAACTCCACCTCCCGAATGCAAGTGATTATCCTGCCTCAGCCTCCTGAGTAGCTGGGATTACAGGCTTGTGCCACCACTCCTGGCTAATTTTTGCATTTTTTAGTAGAGATGGGGTCTCACCATGTTAGCCAGGAAATTCTGTAGTTTTAAGCTACCCAGTCAGTTGTAATTTTCTATGGCAGCCCTGGGAGATAAATACACTCCCCCTAGTCTAACCTTGTTTCCTTCCATCCCACCCTTGATCCTCTGCCACGTTGTCCTCCCTGCAATAAATTAGACAATCAAAGCACAGTCCTGACTTGAGCCTTGACACTTGCTATTTCCTTTCTTGGAATTACTTTTCCTTCAGATGTGTGCTAGGCTTTCTCAGTAACATCTTTAATGCTCTGAAAGATTATTTGTCTGAGGTCTTCCCTGGGGATCTTATTGAAAACTCGTTTACCTTCCTTCTCCCCAACATGCCCGCCCCCCCTCCTTGTCTGTCTTCCCTGCTTTATTATCATTCCCAGCACCCACCACTCTGACAAATATTTTACTCCTCCATTTGCATATTGCAGCTTTTTCCTCCAGTTCATAGGCTGTGTGGGCAGGAAGTTTCACTGTTTGGCTCACACCGATACCCCTCACACCCAGGTCAGTGTGTGTTACAACGAGTGTACGCAGGCATAAAGAAATAAATGTGCACATTAAAGAAGTTTATTTTACTTCAAATTTATTTTTACTTAATGCATTCATTTATTCATTAAATGTTTATTGTGGTCTCTAAGCTTAAGGCCTTGATGAATATTAGGCTTTTAAAAAATAACACTTGGCCGGGCACGGTGGCTCAAGCCTGTAATCCCAGCACTTTGGGAGGCCGAGGCAGGTGGATCATGAGGTCAAGAGATCAAGACCATCCTGGTCAACATGGTGAAACCCCGTCTCTACTAAAAATACAAAAAATTAGCTGGGCACGGTGGCGCGTGCCTGTAATCCCAGCTACTCAGGAGGCTGAGGCAGGAGAATTACCTGTACCCAGGAGGCAGAGGTTGCAGTGAGCCGTGATCGCGTCATTGCACTCCAGCCTGGGTAACAAGAGTGAAACTCCGTCTCAAAAAAAAAAAAAAAAAAAGAAAAGAAAAAAACTTGAAGTTTTACATTTTCTGACAGCAAGAAAAACTTTTAGAAAACTTAAAACTTCAAAGAGTAAAAAATATAGACAAAAAGCAGTCAGGGAGGGCAAGGGAAAGCAATCTAAAGTGAGGACATTATGGTTCGCATACTGTGTTTGCTGGTATTTTTAGTGTTTCTGTGTGTTTGTTTATTTATTTATTTGCTCATTTTGAGAAGTTGCAATACAGACCAGTGAGGGACAAGCTCCTTCCAAAACCATAAAGTGCTATGGTGCCCAGGAAGGGAGAGGTCATTTCAGGCCAATGTATTCAGGAGTCTTCTTGGAGGAGGTGGCATTTGAGCAACTATGATGGGATGCATGATTTTGGTAGGTGGAAGAGATCAGAACATGCTCCAAGGATAGCAAATAAGATCATGGATGTAACAGATGTGCACTGTGTCCAGGTTTAGAGAGAGAGAAGTCTGGAAATATAGGCTGAAATATTCTGCTTATGGTACTATGTTAAGTGGATTCCTTTAGTTCTGTTCGAAGGAGAGAGAAACAGGAAGAGTTTCTGCCATTCAAATGTATTTGAAAACTTTATGACTCAGGCTTTTATCCTTACATCCCTGTGCCTTATTTGTTTCTTATCCCCTCAGCACATCCACTTCAAATACTAAAGTCCCTCACTCAATTCCGGACCCAGCAAGTGTCTGGTCTCGGCAGAAACTGGCAAATTGGATGAATGAGAGGTATGATAGAGCCTGGTTTTCAACTCTTGGTTTGTGCTAAAGGAAGAAGTATTGAGAAGGGGAGACTTTCTATGTTCCCCTGGTTATCTGTGGTATTTGTCACCTCTAATCAAGCCGTCTCTCTGCTGGTTCTGACATCTGAACGTTGCTCTTTCTCATGCACCCATTTCTTTCCCGGAGTCTGTTCCCTGTCTTGCCCATAGTAGATACAAATGAAGCAGTATTTCTTGATTTTTGTTTACTGCAGCTTGTTTATGGATCCCTCTGTCTTCCTCCTAGCCTTCCCTAGATGTCAATGACCCTGTTTTTACCATCTTTGCATTACCTCATTGTGACACAGAGCCAAGCACAGACAAGACACCTAATTAACACCCATCAAACTAGGCTAAATTTTCAAGGAATAAGTAGTGTTTTGCTACTTCAACTCTCATATCCATATGGGTAAATTTCAATATGTTATCTCTGACCAGACTTTGCAATTCAATTCTATATCTCCTGAAGTGCAATACTGTAAATA
This sequence comes from Callithrix jacchus, assembly GCF_049354715.1. NCBI lineage: Eukaryota > Metazoa > Chordata > Mammalia > Primates > Cebidae > Callithrix > Callithrix jacchus. The sequence continues at coordinate 97,946,061 of NC_133514.1, forward strand.
TTATAGGAATTAAAGTCTTAGCCATACTCCCTATTAAATGTGTGTATTTTAGAGCAAATGCCTGGTATCTCTACTATTCACTTTTCTCATCTGCACAATGGGGATGATAATAATCATATCCATATCTCATTTGAGAAATAGGCTAAGATGGGAGAGTAGCTCTCTAAGTATTTGTGCCTTCCTTATGCCATCATTAGGTGACAGAACATCTCCCTTTAGATAGTTGTCATTATTCCCCAACAGAGAATCCCTCTACCAATCCTATTCCCTCTTAGAATTCTCCTTTTGCTGTGAATGACACTACCACTATCTTAGGTCTAAACTTGGATGCTGTTTTTCCATTGTTCCTTTTATTTAACTGTTTCTCATGCTTATTGATTCTTCTTTTCTTCTTTCAACATGCATTTCAAATTTATCTGCTCCAGCAAAGGTGATTGTCTTAAACTCCAACTTTTGTCTTCTAACTGCCGCATGCTGTCTGTGGCATCTCACAATTCAACCCCATCAGACCAGATTTGTTTTTGAAAAAGACTCCTTGTGTCTTCTTACTTTCCAAACAGAAATCCTCCAGTTCTTCTCCATTGTGCTCCTTTTATTCACACTTTTAATTAATTCTTTTAATTAACCAACATTTAAAAAATTCCTATTTCATGTCCAGGCAGGCTGCAAGATGCTAGGGATGAAAAGGAAAAAACAAAACAAAATCTTTGGGAAGATTCTGGAGTTCTCATTAGTATAACAATTTTTACATTCTGCCTAAATTCCCCCACTTCAATCTTTATTTTGCTCCTAGCTTCAAATGATCCTCCTACCTCAGCCTCCCCAAATGCTAGAATTGCAGGTGTGAGCCACTGGGTCCATCCCCTCCCTGATCTTAATTTCTCATCCCCTGCAGCCCAATGCTCACCCTCACTCCTGTTCCAGACACCCTAGGTTCTCCACTCCCATGAAAAACATGTTTCACTCCATTTGACCATGCTGTTCCCCAGCCCAGAATGTCCTTCATTTGTTAAGCAAATAAGCATTGGTCACCCCTGTGCTAGGCACTTTCATTTCTACATATCCTTCAGGATCTAATTTAAAATGTGCTTTGTTCCAGTTAAGCTCAAATCTAAAATCCTAATGCCTTCGTCTATACCTTGTGGAGATAATGGACACTGAATTATTTACTGCCTTAGGGTTTTGCTTACTTTTTATGAGTCTTGTTTATACCCAATACAATTATAAACTCAAGAAATCTAGAGTCATTTTTAACTTCTTATATCTCCTTCTTCCTTTCCTTTCCCCATATCCACTTCAATCACACAATGAACTGCCTACAGGAAACATTTCATAAATTCTTTTTAATAAAGTATTGAAGGAGGAGATACCGGCCCACACCCCATTGTTCACTGTGATAAGGCAACTTACTAATGTTTGTTCTGGTTGTTTCAGAAACTTAGGTACACACAAGAAGAGCTTCCCTCTTCAAATATGTTTGAGAAATAATCAGTTAATTAAAGTTAAACCAGTTTTATTACAACAGCACATTACCTTCTTCTAGATGAAATTATAGTTTTCCAAATTTATTTTAGAAACACAAACTTTTGGGTGAAGACACACTTTTAGAATGTGTCATGGTCAACAATGAATGAATGGTCAACAATCACACCTCCAGAATCACCCGAGAATTCCTGGAGTTCAGTTTCAGATTTGTAATTGTTACATGGAATAACATGTCTTTCTTCCATCTTACTTCTTCTTCATCTTCATGGTAGACCATCCAAAAATAATCAAAAGCAGAAAATAATAGAAACAAATATAAAACAAAGTCAACAGGGAACACAGTAAATGGGGTCATTATGGATGAACGAGTAAAAGCAGGCAGGCATATACAGGGAGCACCAGGTTAGGATTTGGGAGACCTGGGTCTCATTTCTGGCTTTGCCTTCAATTACCTTAAAATTTGAATAGATCATTGAATGTCTCCACATCTTCTTTTTTGGTGTGTGTGTGTATGTGTGTGTGTGTGGGTTTTCGCATTTATATAATGAAGAGATAAGATTAAATAAGTGCTAAAATATCTCCTAGATCTAATGTTTATGTTTCTGCACCTCAGAATCTTTACGTTTTAGTTGGGCTTCACCTCTGCATGCAAATCTGTGAAATATGCCTAAAGACATAGGCACAGGGCATGGAATATTAGAAATCTATGACAAAGAACTCCTGGAAATGACTGGTTGATGTTGCATATCCCTTCTGGTAGTTTGTGTACTTGTGCTGCTTCCCTAGAGATAACAAACTCAAGTTTTTAGTTGTGAAAAGTCATTTATGTTATTCATTCTGAAGTGAGGAAGCAATGGCTGCCTAGGGAATTTTTAATGTGAAGCATGGAGCTAAATCATCACTAATGCATTGTAATGTGACTTTCCTAATGGAGACTTTCAGAGGATTATGACTGGTTCATTTTTGGCTCTTCCTTAAATTGTGCCAAATGACAAGAATGTAGGCATTCAGCCAAAGCTGACCAGGAACCTTTGAGGACCATCCAATTCACTAAGTTTGTGAGTGACCACAAATTCTAATTCTAAGCACACAGGAAGAAAGCTAGGGGAACTTTAATCAATTACAGATTTTCCCACCCTGGGAACCAAAGATTTTACTTTCTTCTATCTTACATTTTTAACATATTGCTAACAGGAATGTAACACTTAAATACCTTCTCCATTTGTTCTTTTAAATGTTTGCTCTAATACTCCTAAAACAGGTTTTTGCTTGAGTAAATAGCGTGGAAAGGCAAATAACTCCACACACAGCTGTTTACCCAATAGCTCATGCCAATGTCTGGTAGGCAGTATTGATTTTTCAGGAGTTACCCAGCTGTTCTAACTAAAATGGTTAAAGGTCATAGTATAGTTCTCTGGTAAGGTAATGGCCATGGGGGTATTTAATTGCTATTGTCATTCAACTCTGTATTTTTGAGATAACACCAGTAGATGGTGACCAATTAATGGCTGTTTTTTAAAACAACATATAACTAAAAATAATATAGGAAAGAACTTTTTCCTATGAACATCAAGGTGTTCACAAACAATTAGTCACTTCACTTTTGTATTTTAGATGATGACTATGAATGCTACTATGAAGTCAATTATGTTGTTTATCTTCTATGTTTATCTTATCTAATACACACTTATTTCACTGGTTAGTCCACAACCAGCTGAAGTCAGACCTTGATTATTTTGCCTGTTTCCCACAATTCAACAAAATAAGCATAAATGCCATCCTTGGCACATGGAATATTGCTATTATTGTATGACCAAGTTCTGCCTATTGTGTGGACTCAATGAGATCAGCCTATCTCCAGCAAGTAAGCAGATTGTAAAGGGACCTTTGTTCCGTAAAGTTACCTAGAATCATCTTAGGGAATACTTGTGTTGGGGGAGGTAGTGGAAAATTAAATAATGATCAGAGCTATGGTGATAAATAAGAGTCTCTTCTAAGAATTTTGTGCTAATAGAGACTTGGAGAGGAAAGATAGAGAAAGAAATAATTACAGTACTGTCTGGTAGGGGCCAAAGCAGAGGAGAGACAAGGAAGATGTCAGGGGAATGGATGGATACCTGGTGGAGGTAAAACTTGAGCTCACACTTGAGGGATGAGTAGAACTTTATCAGGAAATTAAAGGGGGAATCTTTGCCGATATAATAGAAAATCCAAAAGAGGGGATTAGAGGATGTGTGTTGGGGGGTGTTATGGGAATGTAAATATGTTCCTATGGATACAGCGCAAAGGTGTTTGTAAAATGTAGCGATATCTGGCTTGTGGCTGGAAGTAGCAATATGTGGCAATGGCTGCATGGTGAAAGGTATTGAATGGCAAACAAATTTTAATTTAAAAAATCATTGTTTTAAGGTACTGAAGAGCCATTGATAACTTTCAACATTTTTCTACTCTATGTTCAAATAGATAATTTTCATATGTACTAAAAGTGGTCATATGCATGCTTTCCTTATTTGATTCTACCTTTGCCTCTGTATTGCCATCACTAGACTACCTCTCAAGGTAATCAATGTCCACAATCTAACTCCCATGGTTTTTTTTTTAGGATTTTTTATTGTCTATTCTCACACTGATATGAAGAAATAGCTGAGACTGGGTAATTTATAAAGGAAAGAGGTTTTATTGACTCACAGTTCTGCATTTCTGGGAGGCTTCAGAAAACTTACAGTCATGGTAGAGAGCAAAGGAGAAACAGGTACCTTTTTTCACAGGGCAGCAGGACAGAGTGAATACAATCAGGGGAAATGCCAGACGCTTATAAAATGATCAGATCTCATGAGAACTCACTATCACGAGAACAGCATGGGAGAAACTGCCACTGCCCCATGATCCAATTAACTCCACTTAGTCCTGCCCTTGACATATAAGAACTATAGGGATTACAATTCAAGGTGAGATTTGGGTGGAGACACAGAGCCACCATATCATTACACCCCTGGCCTTTCCCAAATCTCATGTCCTTCTCACATTCCAAAACCAATCATGTCTTCTCCAAGTCCTCCAAAGTCTTAATTCATTGCAGCATTAACTTAAAAGTCCACAGTCCATAGTCTCATCTGAGACAAGGCAAGTCCATTTTGCCTATAAGCCTGTATAATCAAAAGCAAATTAGTTACTTCCTAGATACAATGGAGGTACAGCCACTAGATAAATACACCCATTCCAAATAGGATAAATTGGCCAGAAGAAAGGAGCTAAGGCCCATGCATGTCTAAATCCAATAAGGCAATCCTTAAAGTTCCGAAATAATTTCCTTTGATGCCACATCCTACATCCAGGTCACACTGATACAAGAGGTGGGCTCCTATGGCTTGTGGGAGCCCTAACCTTGAGGCTTTGCAGGGTACAGCCACCCTCCCAGCTGCCTTCACAGAGTGGCCTTGAGTGTCTCTGATTTTTCCAGGTGCACTGTGTAAGCTGTCTGTGACCATTCTGGGGTCTGAAGGACAATGGCCCTCTTCTCACAGCTGCACTAGACAGTCCCCCAGAGGGGATTCTGTGTGGAGACTCTGACTCTACATTTCCATTTCTTACTGTCCTAGCAGAGGCTCTCTATGAGGGCCCCACCCCTGCAGCAAATTTCTGTCTGGACATTCAGGTGTTTCCATACATCCTCTGAAATCTAGGCTGAGGTTCCCAAACCTCAATTCTTGACTTTTCTGCACCTGCTGGCTCAACACCATGTGGAAGCCAGCAAGGCTTGGAGTTTGTACCTCTGAAGCAATGGCCCAAGCTGTACCTTGGCCTGTTTTAGCCACAGTTAGAGCTGGGATGCAGAGCACCAGGTCCTGAGGCTACATAGAGCAGGGCAGCCTTGGGCCTGGCCCAGGAAGTCGTTTTTCCCTCCTAGGCCTCCTATGCCTGTGATAGGAGGGGCTGCCACAAATGTCTCTGACATGCTCTGGAGACATTTCCCCATTGTCTTGGTGATTAACATTGGCTCCTTGCTACTTATGCCAATTTCTGCACAGGGCTTGAATTTCTCTTCAGGAAAGGGGTTTCCTTTTCTGTCACATCATCAGGCTACAATTTTTCCAAACTTTATGCTCTACTTCCTCTAGATGCTTTTTTGCCACTTAGAAATTTATGTGAACAGATACCCTAAATCATTTCTTTCAAGTTCAAAATTCTACAGATCTCTAGGGCAGGGACAAAATGCCAGCAGTCTCTTTGCATAGCAAGAGTGACCTTTACTCCTGTCCCCAACAAGTCCCTCATCTCTCCATCTGAGACCATCTCAGTATGTACTTCATTGTCCATATCACTGTCAGCATTTTGGTCAAAGCCATTTAACAAATCTCTAGGAAGTTCCAAACTTTCCCACATTTTCCTGTCTTCTGAGCCCTTCAAGTCTCTAGAAAGTTCCAAACTTTCCCACATTTTCTTATCTTCTTTTGAGCCCTCCAGACTGTTTCAATCTCTGCCTGTTACCCAGTTCCAAAGTCACTTTCACATTTCTGGGTATCCTTATAGCAGTGCCCATCTACCTCAGTACCAATTTACTATATTAGTTGATTCTCACAGTACTATGAAGAAATACCTGAGACTGAGTAATTTATAAAGGAAAAAGGTTTATAAACCTTTGACTCACAGTTCTCCATTGCTAGGGAGGCCTTAGGAAACTTACAGTCATGGTAGAAGGCAAAGGAGAAGCAGGTACCTTTTTCATAGGGTGGTAGAACAGAGTGAATGTCAGTAGCAGATATGCTAAACACTAATAAAACCACCAGATCTCATGAGAACTCACTTGCTATCACGAGAACAGCATGGGGGAAACTGCCCTTATGATCCAATTAATTCCACCTACTCTCATCCTTGACACACGGGGATTATGGGGATTAAAATTTGAGGTAAGATTTGGGTGGGGACATAGAAGCAAACCATATCATATACAAACATGTAACAACACACATAAATTGATGGAGTTGTCATCATTTCATAAAAATTTGCTTAGATGCAATATTCTGCATCTTGCTTTTCTCACTTAATGCCTCTTTGAAATTCTCTCAAGTCAAGTTGTATTTCTATGCCTTTACAAAATGTGAATGTACCATCTTTTCCATATTTTATTTAATAATTCACTTGTTCACCTGTTCATCTGTGGAAACAGTTTTTCTTTGTCTGCAGTTACACACAGACACATGTATACATACATAGCCTTACTAATGGGCACTTATATTTCTAGCGTAAAGACCTAATTTTAACAAGTTTGCCGGATCACATTCCCAAAAGGCTATGACAGCACACATTCCTGTCAGCAGCATAGGAGAGCACTCTTTATTCCACCACCTCTCCAGCACTCGGTGACATAGTTCTTTATTGTCCTGGGCAGTCCACTGTGTTTTAAATGCCATCTGATGATTACATGAAAACATGGTTTTTTAAGTATATTTCTTCACCATTTCAATGTGATCTTCTAGAAATAGCCTCTTTTTATTTTTTTCCATCTTGTTTCTATTTTTTGGTTAATGTTTGAGAGCTCTTTTCTATCCTCTGCAATAGTAATATTTATTCAAAATATATGATTTGGTCTATTGGTTTTGTTAATAGTATATTTTGCCATACAAAAGATCTAACTACTTTTTGCTTACACTGTTAGGGTTTTCAGTTGTGGTTGAGAAGTACTTCCACGTGATTGCTTAGATATTCTTGCAAGATTTTATGGTTTTATATACTATGATTAAGTTTCCAGTCCATGTAGTATTTGTTTTTGTATTGTATAATGTAAATCCGGGGTCCGATTTCATTTTTTTTCTAGTTAAGTAGCCCATCGGACCAACACTATTAAATAAACCACCCTTTCCTCCACTGAATTTAAATAGAACTTTTATCATATAAGAAGTTCTTTTTTTCTCTCTCTCTTGAGATCGAGTCTCGCTTTGTCTCTCAGGCTGGATTGTGCAGTCTTGGCTCACTGCAACCTCTGCCTCTTAGGTACAAGCGATTCTCCTGCCTTAGCCTCCTGAGTAACTTGGATTACACATGCACATCACCATGTCTGGCTAGTTTTTTGTATTTTTAAAGACTGGGTTTCACCGTGTTGGTGAGGCTAGTCTCAAATTCCCAACCTTAAGTGATCCACCTACCTTGGCCTCCCAAAGTCCTGGAATTACCGGTGTGAGCCACCATGCCTGGCCGTCATACACTAAATTCTATGTTCTGAGATAGGGGTTGCCACCACCTGGACCATGGACTGGTACTGGTCTGTAGCCTGTTAGGAACAGGGCTTCACAGCAGGAGGTGAGTGGAGGGTGAATGAGCAAAGCTTCATCTGTTTTACCGTCACTCCCTATCACTTGCATTACTGGCTGAGCTCCACCTCCTGTCAGATCAGCAGTGGCATTAGATTCTCATAGGATTGCAAACCCTATTTTGAACTGTGCATTTGAGGGATCTAGGTGTGCACTCCTTATGAGAATCTAATGCCTGATGATCTGTCACTGTCTCCCATCACCCCCAGATGGGACCATCTAGTTGCAGAAAAACAAGATGAGGGCTCCTACTGTTCTACATTACAGTGAGTTGTAATTATTTCATTATCTAGTGCAATGTAATAATAATCAAAATAAAGTGCACAATGAATGTAATGGACTTAAGTCATCCCCGAAACTCACCCCCCAACCAACATGACAAAATTGTCTTCCACAAAACCAGTCCATGGCGCCAAAACTGTTGGAGACTGCTGCTCTTGGATCTATTTCTAGTCTCAATTCTGTTTCTTTGATTCTTTTTTTCTATTGCTATACCATGTTGTTTAACAGCAGACCTATAGTACTTTTTTAGTATTAGATAAGGTATATCTAATATCTCTTAACACTCTTAACACTGTTTTTCAAAGTTTTCTCCAGCCCTTGTTATTCTATTATAAACATCAGCATCATTTGATTCAATACAAAAAATCTCTCTGGGGTTCAGATTAGAATTGCATTATATCTATATGTTAATTCTAGGAACAAAGACACATTTAGGTTCTGTCTCTTTCTTGCTAAACTGGACAGTCTACAGGAGTGGCTAGACATAAACAGATGTGTATGTTGAAGGCTCAGTGCAGCATCAGGAGGGAGGATGGATTAGATTGCAATACAGGATGAGCAAGAAAGACTGATGTGTATTTTTTGCTACTATCCAGAAAATGCTAACTTCTGGCTAAGGCAGTGACAATCGGTTTGACCAAGAAGGCACTGAAAAAAGAGTCGTTTTTCAGATAAAATCAATATTAATTTCTTTTCATAAATAGCTTTATTGAAACATAATTGATATACAAAAAGCTGCACATGTTTAATGCATACAATTTGATGAATCTGCAGCAATATAAATTTTTAACAGAACTTGTGTGGAAGTTGAAGGCTACAGAAGAGTTTAATGTCTCAGGGTCTTCACTGGATTGCTGTGACTGGACTCATATCTGTGACATTCATGACGAGAAGTCAGAGTGAGGCAAACGGTTCTAAGGGTAGACAGACAACGAGCCCATTATTGGACACATTTCATTTTGAATTGCCTGATAATAGATGACAATTTGGAAATTTGGAGCTCAAGTCAGAAATCAAGGTTGGAAGTATAAAGGGAGCATCACGGTGATAGAGCTGATAAGGGGTGTGTGTGTGTGTGTGTGTGTGTGCGCGCGCGCACGTGCACGCTCTAAAAAAGACTTTGTCAAGTAAGAAGATAAAAGTTTATCAAAAGAACTCCTTCACATTCTCTTTAAAGCCTCACAATTGACTTCATGATAGGGGATATTTCTACTTGTAAAGAAGCCAGGCTGAGGAGAAATCTTCTCTCCGTTTTTCCACAGTCATTAGAAGAAAGGACTAAAACCCAAGCAGCCTGGGACACTGTGATCTGAAGCCCACAAGCAAGAATGAGCATTTATTTTCTTTATGGTGTTGGGGAAGGCTAGTCACTACTTTAGTCAGTTAAGAGAAAAAGATATCATCTATATTACTTGATGGAATACGTTCACATTTGTACACATTCACTCATACACATTCAACCTACACAAACACACTGCCTTACTGAAAAGCTCCTCTTTAATTTCTTCATGTTGTTTTTGCTTTTTGGTGAGCTGCCATGTTTATTTCTGATGATGAGTTTCTTTAGGGAATGTGTCTCTTCACCTCTAGTGACAACATTATCAGTATAGTCACATAGAGGTCCTGGATAGGGACAGCTTTGTTAAATGACATTTGGCAACTGGCTGATGAGGTTTAGCCAATTTCCATGCCAGATATTTAGTAATATAATGTATCATGGGTTAGATGCCAATGGTTCTTGGACCATTTCCTCTCTGTGCTTACGTGCTATGGACCCAGGGGGTGACTAACAAAGTGGTACACTTTATTCATCTGTGAATAGTAGCATGTGCAAATGAAGCCTGGGAATAAAAGCTCTCCTCTGCTGGAGAAAAGAGAATGTTGTGGTAGCTCATCCTTAATTCTGTATTGGCCTCCAGGCTTGTCCATATTGATTGTTCCTACGATTCCACACAGCAATTTGAATCAAAATGTGAGATCTTTCATTTTAACAGTTAATATGCATCCAAATTTCAAATAGACATCCAGTGCAGGAACAAGAGACATTTTGCATTGAACTAATTATATTGACTTAAGACAGTTATAATCCTTACTCCAAACTCAGGCTCTTTTATTAATTATTTTTACAAACCCTAAAGATATTATATTTTAATATTGAATCTCTTCCATAATCAATCCTATAAGCCATGCTTCTTATTCGTTCACTTTTAAACCAGCTTTCATTAGAGATATGCTTGGTATAATCAGCAGGTTAGGTATCATCATTATTTCTACCTTGTATATTGCATTACATGTCCTCTTTCATGCTTTCATCTGTTTCCTTCTTTCTTTAAACAACTTTCCCTTTGCCGTCTGGAAGAACGATATCAATTTGCTTCAGAATTTAATGCAGTGTTTCTTTCATACATTTTGTACTCAATGACTGTATTTACATGCACTTTCCAATCCAGTGTATTTTCAGAATTTTTTTAAAGCCATAGATCAATTGCCATGCCCATACTTTTTTTTTTTTAATCTTCGCCAATCTTTTTTGGTTCATTTGGCAAAGGCCATCTCATATTTTCTCCTGAATTTAATTAAATTGAGTGGACATTAGCTTTGAAATTTCATTTTCTAAAGCACTAAAGGAAATAAATGTTTTTAGAGTCAAGTAAACAGTTAGAGGGACCAAAATTTTCCTGTTATTAAGGTCATCATTCGATACAGGGGTGCCCATTCTCTTCAAAGATGTTCTCTATGTACCTTCTAAATGGAAGCTCAGCAAACATGGCGTGCTGCCTTGGTAAAGGGGCTGTAGAGGAAGAGTGGCTGCACCAAGGGTAGAGATGTCTTTGGCCTGATTTTCCCAAAAGGAAACAGCCCACAAAACTTCTACAAAGGAAAGGGATGGAGGAATTACCATGGTCATGAACCTTAGTTTCATTCTATGATGCAGTATTATAGTCTTTACTCTTTCACTGTGAATTTTGTCACAGTGTCTTGTCTTCCAAGCATATAACTCTGCCAGGCACTATCTTAGGTGTTTTAGATATACACGAATAAGAAGGATTCCTTGCTGTGAGGATTCACATTCTAGCAGAGGACACAGAGACATAAAGCAAGAGACAGTCTACTTTCTACAGCCATAATAGGTTAATTAATTTAATTTTTTTTTTTTTTTGAGACGGAGTTTCGCTCTTGTTACCCAGGCTGGAGTGCAATGGTGTGATCTCGGCTTACCGCAACCTCCGCCTCCTGGGTTCAGGCAATTCTCCTGCCTCAGCCTCCTGAGTAACTGGGATTACAAGCACACGCCACTGTTCCCAGCTAATTTTTTTGTATTTTTAGTAGAGACGGGGTTTCACCATGTTGACCAGGATGGTCTCGATCCCTTGACCTCGTGATCCACCCGCCTCGGCCTCCCAAAGTTCTGCGATTATAGGCATGAGCCACCACGCCTGGCCCTTAATTTAACTTTTAAATAGTAGGAAAATACAACTTCTATTTTTTCCTGTCATATTATTATCTTCAAATAGTAACCAGAGATGTCTTCAAGAAACTATGTAACTGAGTAGCTAACACACACAGCACCCCTGCCAATTCGTACTCTCAACCAGCATTCCACTCTACCTCCTCCAACAAGTGATGGTAAGAGAAAAAACATCATGTGTTACATTCAGAAACAGTTATAATGTAGAAGGTTGATTTTAATGTTGGGAAAATTTTCCAAAAAGATTTAACACGTTAATAGGTAACTTATATTGAGTATTCCGTGCCAGTCACTGAACCAAACACTTTTGATGTGTAATCTTGATAACCCTTCCAACAACTTAACAAGGAAGGTACTATTATTATTCTGTTTTATAGGTAAGTAAATAGAAGCTCATACAGATAAAATAACTGACTCAGTTTACATGGGTTTGCAGGGTAAAACCAGAATCCAAACACAGAGCATTTGGCAGGCTTTGAAGCCTGTTCTCCTGACTACTATTAAGAGACTTAACCTCTAGAATGTCCTCATCCTCATTAAAAACTGTCAGTAAAAATGTAAGCAACTGCTTATTGATGCTTATTGTATTTTAGAGGGATAGCAAAGTCTTTCATAAACACATTCCTTTTAATGCCCATTACAACCCAGAGAGGTCAAGACTGTTTATTTCTACTTCGTTTCTATTCTATAATAAAGAAACAATGTTCAACAATTGTTCAAGCTGGTAAAATAACATCTTTTCTTATTGTTTTTTTTTCTTGGTCATTCTCTATTCCTTTATTCTGCTTTGTTTTCTTTACAGAACTTTCCTCTATCTGAAATAGCTCACCCCTGCTACCTCTATCTGAAATAGCTGATATTTATTTGTATATTCTCAGCTTCCACTTACAGGAATAGAGGCTGCTTGTGTTTTGTTCACTGGTGCATCCCCTGAGTCCTAAGCCTGGAACTATACCTTAAAAATGCTTGGCATCTAATTAATATCTGCTCAGTGGTTGAATGAATAAACACAAAAGAGCCTGTGTGCTGTCAGTAGCTGTCAGTCACTGCTTTTGTATCCTGTGAGGAACTTGGCCTCTGTTCTTCCCACTGCTTTCTCGGAGAGCCTGACCTCAGAACAGGTTTTCAGCTTCTCACCCAGGCGCAGTTTGGGACTGTGTCTCCCCTTCTCCTTTGGCATCTTCCTTAGGCCATGACCACATCATAAACATAAAATAGCTTTGAAATCCTGTAAGGCCCAGAAACGTCTGGCAAATCCTCAAGCTCCCATTAGCCAAATGATAAAATAGAGCAGCTGCACTTCAGACCTCATTCTTAAATCTGGAATTGATGCCAAATTAACAATATTCCAGCCATTACTCTTCCAGAGAATAGGGTGGATTTATTGGCCTAAGATTTGTCCTCTTGGCATAATATTGCCAAGGAAAATGTGTCCAGAGATCTGTTTCCAAAAGCCTGCTGCCTGAGGCTACAACCTGGTCATTTCATCATGTGTAAACTCTTCCTGTTTCTGTCAGTTGTCATGTTTTGCCTCCTGGCCTTCGGGATACCACTAATGTATATGTACCAAATGGAATCTGACCCCAGAATAAACACCTGCTGCAGTGAATTGAATCTGACATACAATGTTTCCTGCAATCTAACTCTGTCTATCTCTTCGTCTTCATCTTCTACGTCCCTCTCCCATGAAACTACTTGTAATTTCCTCCACGTCTATGCCACTTCAACTGAGAGCACTTGCTTGTGCTGCCTCCTTTTCCTGAAATGCTCATGAAACTCCCCTCTTTGTCATTTAGCCAATTTCTAACGTTCCTCAATCTTTTGCTAATACACCCATCACCCATATCAGTGCATGGCCAGCCTTGGCACAGTCATTCAACATCATATACCCACTGGGCATGTAGGTGCCTTGCGGTGCACGAGGCACGAGGAAGTTTAGTGATTTCATAAGATAACCATGGGAAATTGGCCAGGCACAGTGGCTCACGCCTATAATCCCAGCACTTTGGGAGGCCGAAGTGGGCAGATCACAAGGTCAGGAATTCAAGACCATCCTGGCCAACATGGTGAAACCCTGTCTCTACTAAAAATATAAAAATCAGCTGAGTGTGGTGGCACATGCCTGTAGTCCCAGCCACTCGGGAGGCTGAGGCAGGAGAATTGCTTGAACCTGGGAGGCAGAGGTTGCAGTGAGCTGAGATCGCACCACTGCACTCCAGCCGTGGGCAACAGATTAAGCCTCTCTCAAAAAAAAGAAAATAAAAACATGGGAAATTTATAAGACCTTCTGGCATCTCCACAAATAATCCCTTGTGGAAAAGATGCTGGAGTTAATATATTGTGATCATAGCTCTTAAGCAAATGACTCCAAGATTTATGTGCTGCTTAATCTGAAAATAGCCTAGACGTTATACAAAAATTAGAACATGTAGAATCTGCAAATTCCTGTGTATAAATTCTATTTGTTTGCAAATTGATGTTGCTTGATGGTATTTTATATATATGTATATATATGTATTTTATTGCAATTTAGGTTCTGGGGTACATGAGCAGAACATGCAGGATTGTTACATAGGTACATATATGGCAATATGGTTTGCTGCCTCAATCCTCCCGTCACCTGTATCTGGCATTTCTCCATATGTTATCCCTCCCCAATCTCCCTACCTGCCTCTCCATCCCCTATTCCTCCCTGACAGACCCCAGTGTGTGATGCTCCCCTTCCTGTGTCCATGTGTTCTCATTGTTCAACACCCACTGAGAGCATGTGGTGTTTGATTTTCTGTTCTCATGTCAGTTTACTGAGAATGATGGTTTCCAGGTTTATCCATGTCCCTATAAAGGACACAAACTCATTTTTTATGGCTGCATAGTATTCCATGGTGTATATGTGCCACATTTTCCTTGTCTGGTCTATCATCAACGGGCATTTGGGTTGGTTCCAGGTCTTTGCTATGGTAAACAGTTTCTTGCCTTATTGCTCTGGCTAGAACTTCCAATACTATATTGAATAGGAGTGGTGAGAGAAGGCATCCTTGTCCAGTGCCAGATTTCTAAGGGAATGCTTCCAATTTTTGCCCATTCAGTATGATATTGCCTGTGGGCTTGTCCTAAATAGCTTTTATTATTTTGAGATATGTTCCATGGATATCTAGTTTATTGAGAGTTTTTATCATGAAGGGCTGCTGAATTTTATCAAAGGCTTTCTCTGCATCTATGGAGATAATCATGTGGGTTTTGTCTTTGGTTCTGTTTATATGGTGGATTATGTTTATAGACTTGTGAATATTGAACCAGCCTTGCATCCCCGGGATGAAGCCTACTTGATCGTGATGGATAAGCTTTTTGAGGTGCTGTTGCAATCTGTTTGATGGTATTTTTTTTTTTAAGAAAACAAAAACTGGCCTGTTCGTATTTGTGATGAGGAAAAAAAGTTGCTCATAATTTCATCCACCAAGAAAAAAGGCTTAGTGTACCTCTTCTCCTGGAAATGGTCTCCTGCTTAGACAGGCAAAGCCTGGCTACAGGCAGAGGCCCCCTCTATCCCTTCCCCATACTTTTCTATTCCATCCCAATTATCAAGTAAACCAAACCTTTTCTGAGGCCGCAATAAAATCAAGTCTGTGATCTTCAGCACAAAGCAGGAGCAGCCTGATTCATATTGAGTATTACTGAGTCCTGTGTTGTGTAGGCAACGGGGGTCATTAAAGCCCAACTGGCTGGTCTCATGCCCTGGTTTCCTGGAACCTCCATCTCTTGTGGTTGAATGAATCATAGTAAGAACAGTCCAGAAGACAGGAGTCATCATTCCTTTTGGGAGATTGCAAAACCAGCACTGCACAAAACAGACGACCTCTTTATCCTCTCAGAGGATAGATTCTTGTGGGTTTTGCCATGATACGCTGTGTGGATTTCTGTGTGGGCCATGTCCACAGTGTACTGCAGGTGGCAGTTTGTGTGTCTTGGACTGTGAACACCTTTGGAGTCATATTCATGTTTATGACCAAAATGCCTAGACTATCTCCAGCTCCATGTTGGTCACACAGTGAAGTTTTGATGAATGAATAAATCTCAGGCCTGGTGTGGTCAGGCACATCCGTAATCCCAGCACTTTGGGAGGCTGAGGCCTGCAAATCACTTGAGACTAGCCTGGCCAACATGGCGAAACCCTGTCTCTACTAAAAATACAAAAATTAGCTGGGTGTGGTGGTGTACAGCTGTATTCTCAGCTACTCAGAAGGCTGAGGCAGGAGAATCACCTCAGCCTGGGAGGTGGAGGTTGCAGTGAGCCAAGATGGCACCACTGTCTCAGGCTTGGGTGACAAAACAAGTCTTTGTCTCACCAAATAAAAATAATAAATACATCTGGTCACAATAGCATAGATCACATATAAAAATATGGTGCTTAGAAGCACGCTTTATTTGTATACATTCTGAGAACAGTGCAAGATATACTCAAATTTATAATAACTTTTTAATAAAATGCATTGAATGCTGCAGCATTGAAGAATTTAAATTTTGATCTGTTTAAGTGAAGAAGGGCATCAAGAGTGGAAATAATTAACAGTGAGTGAGAAAGAAGAGAAAGTACTTGTTCAGGACAGAACTTGCAGTTCTCATAGATCTACTGGGTACAGGGATGGGTGTAGGTAGTGAATGAGAAAATGTTACTAGAAATGCATTGACCTGAAGAGTGATCCTTACAGGGTTAGAAATGGGTGCTGTATTTCTGCAGCCCAGCATGCATGCAAACTCCTCCTGAGCTCTAGCTATACTTAAATTCACTGAAGACTTTTTAAGAATACGAACTGGAAGGGTTTGAGAGAGAGGTGTGGAGCAGCATGGAAGTAATTCACCTTTTGTTTTAAGTAATCAGAGGAGAGAAATGCAAATGCAGTTTGTGTACTCAGAAAGTATATTATCTGTGGTCTCAGTTGCAGTTCTTTAGGGTGGCTGTACTTAACATTAGCTATTAACTTTTGTTTGTTTACTACTTGTGTTAATTTTCCCGTTAACCTTCTGAAACATAGATCTACGTTGCAAACTGTATTTTCTTATTTCCTTTATGATACAATGAACAAGGTTCTTCACTAATTTAATTAAAAACTAGTTTGTGTTTTTTTTGAGATGGAGTCTCGCTCTGTCATACAGGCTGGAGTGCAGTGATATAACCTTGGCTCACTGCAACCTCCATCTCCTGGGTTCAAATTATTCTCCTGCCTCAGCCTTTTAAGTATCTGGGATTGCAGGCACGCACCACCACATCTGGGTAATTTTTGTATTTTTAGTAGAGATGGTGTTTTACCATGTTGGTCAGGCTGGTCTCAGACTCCTGACCTCAAGTGATCCACCCACCTTGGCCTCCCACATGGGCTGGGATTACTGGCAGGAGCCACCATGCCCTTTCGAAAGTTAACCAGTTTTAAAGTACTTCTATAGACATAATAGAGTGGTATATTCTCTGCCCCCTCCCGCTTCTTTTTATTTCTCTTCTTCTTCCTTTGCTCTTAATTTAGCTCTTATTTTCACTAACTATCTCTGGCAAAAATAAAAATATAAAGTAGCAATATTGTCAGACAATGAAAACTTTAAAAAAGTCAACCTACTACAGAACCCAAGGTACAAATGAAGAAGTCCCCACCCCCGCCCCCACCAATTTGCTTTAACAATTTACAGCTATTCAGAATTATACATGTATGTGCAGTTTTTCTTTCAAAAATCTTCAGTCTAATGTTCACAGGCTTGGCAGTTTTCTTCTTACAAATGAGTCACATGTCCTTTCTTGACACACTTCATAAATAACATAATTGCCGTTTCTTTCTCTATGGTGCTTCCAGGGTTAGCATTTGGGCATCTTGCCCTTAAAGCCACATCATCTTTTCTCCGAAGTTTCTACCTTGCCTGAATCCCAGTTTCTCTTGCTCTAGATCATCTACTGTTTCTCCACGTCCTTCTGCATAAGAATGTGACTCCTTAGCAGGAAGAGCATGGCATGAATGAAGGCAACTGGTCTTTGAGTCACAAAGGTCTGTATTCAAGTCTGCCTCTCACACTTGGGTTAACTGATTCGCTTTGTGAACCTGTAGAGAGAGATAACAATACCTGTAGACAGCTTTTGATGAAAGCAACTAACACTAGGCTTTGTATTTCTTCAGAGTCCGTTTGTATTGAGCTTCTGCTTTGTGCCAAGCAATATGCTTGATTCTAGGGATAAATGACTCTGTCTTCCTGGAGTTTCTAGTGTGGTCTTTAATAAATGCTCAATAAATTGAAACCATAAATGATTACTCTTTTTTTTTTGAGGCAGAGTCTCGCTCTATTGCCCAGGCTGGAGTGCAGTGGCATAATCTCAGCTAACTGCAACCTCCAGCTCCCAGGATTAGAGGCACATGCCACCATGCCTGGCTAATTTTTGTGTTTTTAATAGAGACGGGGTTTCGCCACGTTGGTCAGGCTGGTCTGGAACTCCTGACCTTGTGATTCTCCCACCTTGGCCTCGCAAAGTGCAGGGATTACAGGCATGAGCCACCAAGCCAGGCGGTGATTACTCTTTTCCATTCATGGCCATCTTCTTCTGCTTTAATCCAGTTTTCTGCCCTTATTTCCGTCCTCTCCATTCCTCTTCCAATAAAAATGGTCTGTGCAGGGTCCCTAAAGGCATCCTGTACTTCTTGCCTCTCTGTTTTGTTCATCTTGACTTCTATAAACTTAGAATCACTTTCTCTTTACTTTCTGTACAGTTAAGTCCTTTCACACTTCAAGAATTAGTTGGCTCCAATGATGTCATTCTAGATTATTTTAAATAGCAGTTATTTCTTCATCTTCTAAAATTTTGTAGCTGTGGTCCTCACCATTGAGCAATCTAGAATTAACCAGAGATCTTGTTGATGGTGCCATTCCCAGGTCTCATTCCCACTTATTACATTATATTGCAGGATGCTTAGTGTTGAGATCAAAAGTTTAGGCTTTGTAAAAAATACAAATTCACTTCCATAGCAGAACACAATTTCTATTATCCCATTGAGAATCCCAGGTCCAGAGACTTGAAGGGAGTTGGACAAATCCCTAAGGCTGCCCAGTGGAGCACAACACAGACAGAATCCCAAGATTAATACCTCATGTTACTAGGACATGGTCAAACTCAGGTTCGGCACAGCCAGGGAGGAATCCACATAGCAATGTACAAAGGTCCAGGATGTGAAAATTATTCCATCAGTTGGAAAGACTAGATCAGTGGGCCTCTGAGTGGGACTCTTCAGACCAACAATATCAGCATCAGTGAAAATTTGTTAGAAATGTACATTACTGGGTCCCACCTAAGGTCTATTGCATTAATTTTCCAGGGCTGCCGTAACAAAATACTACAGATGGTTGACTTCAACAGCAGACATTTGCTTTCTCATAGTTTTGGAGGCTGGAAGTCCAAGATCATGAAGGCAGCAGGGTTGGTTTCTTCTGAGACCTCTCCCCTTGGCTGTTCCCTCTCCTGAGGGCTTTCCCCTCACCCTGCCTCCCTTCTCCTGACAGCTTTCCCCTCACCCTGCCTCCCCTCTCCTGATGGCTTTTCTCTCACCCTGCCTCCCCTCTCCTGATGGCTTTCCCCTGCCCCTGCCTCACCTCTCCTGATGGATTTCCCCTCACCCTGCCTCCCCTCTCCTGATGGCTTTCCCCTGCCCCTGCCTCCCATCTCCTGATGACTTTCCTCTCACCCTGCCTCCCCTCTCCTGATGGCTTTCCCCTGCCCCTGCCTCCCCTCTCCTGATGGATTTCCCCTCACCCTGCCTCCCCTCTCCTGATGGCTTTCCCCTCACCCTGCCTTCCCTCTCCTGATGGCTTTCCCCTCATCCTGCCTCCCCTTTCCTGATGGATTTCCCCTCACCCTGCCTCTCCTCTCCTGATGGATTTCCCCTCCCCCTGCTTCCCCTCTCCTGATGGCTTTCCCCTCACTGTGTTTCTCCTCTCCCTGATGGCTTCTTCCTCACTATGTCCTCACATGGCCTTTTCTCTCTGCACTTACTTGTCTGTGTTCTAATCTCCTTTTCTAATAAGGACACCATTTGTATTGGATTAGGGCCAACCCACATAACCTCATTTTACTATAATTACATCTTTAAAGGCCCTGTCTCCAAATATAGTCATATTCTGAGATATTGGCAGTTAGGATTTTAACATATGGATTTGGATGAGGTGGGAAATAAGCCCATAACACCTACCAATCAGAAACTACAGAGAAGGTTCAGTGATCTGTGTTTCAGTGAATTCTACAAGTGATCCTGCTGAACACTGAGGTTTGCAAACCACTAGATAAACCTCCTGGGAGGTTGGATAATGCTGAGCTATGTACTGGGAGTAGAATATACACTAACAGCTCATTAACAGTGTTCTACATAGCTTTATATTCACACCCACAGTTATACCATGACCGAACGGCTAGGAGAAAGTACCCGAATATTAGGATCTGCTGACGTGCATAGTGTGGGTCTCTTCCATCCATTACGGGAGGCTAAACTGGCTTCACCTTAGCTGCCCTGCATTATCTCTGACCTCTAAGGCCCAATCACAGCCCAACTGGCCAGCCAGCTGCGGTTCCCTCCTATTCACCAAACAGGAAGCGGAAACACTCCGCTACTCCATGCTGCCACCTGATTGAAAGTATCAGAACGCAGCCTTTGTCTCTAACATTAGTATATAAGGCCAAACTACCTGCCCACTGGCCTTTCTGCTTAGGTTCTTAGCGTCAGTTTTCTCTGACAATTAGAAGAGAAGAGAGAGCTGTGGGTGAGGAGAATGGAGCCTAACCCTGACCTTCATGCTTAGTTCAGCCAGCTTTCATTCTCCACAGTACTCTGAATTTGACCATCCTTTATCAGTCTTAGCCACCCATGATTCAAGGTCCAGATCGCTTGCCTAACACTAACCCTTTTTCTTCCACAAAATCTTTGTTGCATCTAGTCTTGCCCTTCTATTTGAATCTCTAATAACTTGATGCTTACACAGGCTGGACTTGAATTTGCTTCTTAAACTTTCAACTTGTGATACTAGATTTGAGCTTTTATTTTTGCAGCTTCCATCCATTTGGGTTCTAGCTCCATCCCACATACCTCCCCTTGCAGGAGTTCCCAGGATGCTGTCCACAGGCACCATGCTACAACATCAATAGCATTGCATGTAACACATGGTAGCTGACAAACTTCTTTACTGGTTAAGCAGTAGCTGTCCAACCAGTGAGCAAACATTATAATCAGGTAACTGTGACACCTATTTCTTTCTTCAGGATCAAAAAGGGGTTACTGATAAGACTACTCTGAAATGTTACATCTTTCTCATGGAAATTTTTTTCACACAAAAAATTAAATGTTAGATACTAATTAACCTCATAAAAGTAGCACCAGTGCCAGTTCTTTAGAACAGCATGCCCATGAAGCTTTCTTTTTTCTTCATCATATCCTTTCCAATATACTTTCTTTCTTTCTGTATATATATAAAAATATGATGGAAACTCCAAAAAACCTCTATAATGATTTTCAAAATTGTTACTAAAACTGAAGTTATTCCTTAAATTCTATTGTAAAACACAGACTTTTTGTATGTGTCCTGAATGTTTTCTGAATAGGAGTGAAGATGGCTCTTGTACAACTTCAGAAAATCATAGTAACAAATCAGTAAATATTAGCTGAGACTACAGTTTGTAACTGAAAATATACCATGTAGTATTTGACTATGTTCCATTAAAGATGGAAACATAAAGTATCAGAATGCTGCATGAAAACAGAACAAAATGGTGGGATCATTATGGATTTCTTAGGATAACATTAACAAGAGTCTCATGATAATCTTTTTTTTCTTTAAGACAGAGTCTCACTCTGTTTCCCAGGCTGGAGTACAGTGGTATGATCTCAGCTCACTACAACCTTCACTTTCTGGCTTCAAACGATTATTCTGCCTCAGCCTCTGAGTAGCTGCAATTACTGCATGCATACACCATGATGCCTGGCTGATGTGTGTGTGTGTGTGTGTGTGTGTGTGTGTATTTTTCACAGAAACAGGGTTTCGCCATGTTGGCCAGGCTGGTCTCGAGCTCCTGACCTCAAGTGATCCACACGCCATGTCCTCCCAAAGCGCTGGAATTTCAAATATGAGCCATCACACTCGGTCTCATGATAACTTTTTAGATGTTTTTTGGAACACCACAAGATGATGACTGTCATGATCTCATTATTTTTGAGTTTGAAGAATGTGTTTTATCACCTCCCCTACTGTGATTTTTGCGGCTCTGTTAGCCTTTTATAAGAAGTGTTTTAAGTGTGGTGATTTAATTAGTAAATATTTTGCTTCAACTTAAAAAAATGTTAATTATGGAGCCTATGGCTTTGTGTGTGTATGTGTGTGTGCATTTGTGTGTATATAGCATAAGACACAGTGATTATTCTACTTTAGATCTCTTGTCATCTCAGGCTCTTATAGTAAAGTTTTAACATTACGTATGATTGTAACAAACTCTAACTTAAGGTAAGCATAAAGGGAATTTATTGTGAGGATTCAAGGGTGTCTCATGGAAACCTAGGAACCTGAACCTCAGAAATGACCAGGAAGCAGATACTTTGCACTCACTCCCCTCTTGTCCCTGCTTCCCTTTTGGGCATAGGCTTCATTCTTTCCTCTCCATGGAAACCATATTCTTTTACTGCAGTCTTCATGGTGGAAATGAATGCCAAAACATGTCCCAAGTTTACATTCACTCCTCAAGAGAACAGCCAGACTTTGGACTCTCATAATTACATAGGAAGAGAGCCCACTGGGCCACTTGGGCTGTGCCTGTCTCCTATGGCTGGAGAGTCATGTAATTAATTGAAACAATCAAGGCAGAAGTTAGAGTGACAGGGAATTGGGGAGAGAGGCTGCTTCTGATCCACAGATGTAGGTTGAACCAAGGAATCAAATAATATCCCAATTTCAAATTGCCATCATAACTGGCTTTCACCTTTTTTGATTCCATTTTCTTGTTTTAAACATTTTATTTTTCACTTCAGATTCAGAGGATACATGTGCAGATTTGTTATGTGGGTACATTACATGATGCTGTGGTTTGAGCTTCTAATGATCACATTGCCCAGGACATTTAGTACTGGGTAGGTAGTTTTTCAACCCTACCCTCCACCCTCTGTTTCCCATTTTGGAGTTCTCAGTGTCTATTGTTCCCATTTTTACATCCGTGAGTACCCAAGTACATATCCAGTGTTTAACTCCCACTTAGAAGTGAGAACATGCAATATTTGGTTTGCTGTTTCTGTGTTAATTCACTTAGGATAATGGCCTCCAACTGCATCCATGTTGCTGCAAAGAATGTGATTGTGTTCTTTTTTATCACTGCATAGTATTCCATGGTGTGTGTATATATATATCAACCATGCATCAACCTATATATAGCATCAACATATATAGAAGCATCAACCATGACTGATGCTTCAAATGTCTTATTGTCTAGCAATCTAAGATGAAACCAATACATAAACATTATTCTTATCTTTCAGTGATGACTATGGAGGCCCAAAATGGAAATGGGGTATAAAACTATGTTAGTCTGACTGATACTTTCCAAAACCACATTCTCTTTCTGTGCTTTTAGTATTCAAACTGTCTCATCCTTTTCTCCTCCTCCTCTTCCTCCTCCTCCTCCTTCTCCTTTCTTCTTTTCTCCTCCTCCTCTTCCTCCTCCTCCTTCTTCTCCTTCTTCCCTCTCCTTCTTCCTTCTCCATCCTCCTCCTCCTCTTCTTTCTTCTTCCTGATTTTTCTATATTGCTCTTCATCCTCTATTTCATCTTTTTTTGGTCTTCTGCAGAATATTTCCTCCTTCCTCAGATGATGTAATGTCTGTTAGCATAATGTCTGAGAAACAATGTCCTTTCAACTTTATTTTAAAAAATTATTTGTTTCCTTAAGTCTTTCCAGAATAATTCCAACCAATTCCAAATTTTTGAAGAAAAGTAACATTAACAGTCACATACCTTTGACAACACTACAGCCTCTCCAAACTTGTTCTCATTTTTCTCTGTTTGTCATCTCACATGGAGAGAAAAGAATGGAAGTTCAAGGAGAGCAGCTGGGGCCCAGGATTTATTTCTGTCTCATTCCCTGATGACACCCTAATGTGCCACTTTGGTTAATGCAAATCAGCAATGAAATAAGACACAGCTGTCTTATCTGAAATATCATGGAAATCCCTCTCAAGTTAGATGAGAGAATATCTTTCAATACTTAATTAAATTACATTTAACTCTAGACACATATTTTTATATCCATAATACATGCCGTGGAAATGCATGAGTAGCCTTTAAATTATTCTATATGTTTTTAAAATTATTCTCTAATTATTCCTTAAGTCATTGAAATGTTAATATAATAAGTTTGAGAGATTTAAATCACTATGAAACCTAAATTTTCAAGTAATTATTTTTTTTTAAATCTCAGAAATATATTTATCTGGAAATGGACTATCTGAAGTTTATCAGCTGCAGCTGGAAGAGGTGTGTTGGCAATTAAATTCACTTCAATAAGCTATTGAGCTACAAAAATGGCCTTACAATTCATTGCAAAGTGTTTGCCTCCTGAATAACACTATTTAAGCTTATCACTCTGCATGAGCAGACATTAATAAAGTTCTGTTTTGCTAAAAGCATCAATTAATAAGAAATAGACTCAAGTTTGCTTACTTTACTTAATTTATCATGCCCAAGGCAACTTAACAGTTCAAGACACAGTGGTTATTCTGAATAGTGAAGCTCAAGAACCTCCCAATAGGAAAGATGGAGTGATAGATATCATTCTCTGAATCGTCATTTGGGTTCAGTCCCCGTATCTTGGCTCAGTTCTTGGAGGTTGGCTCCATGGACAGGCAGATTCTTGCGTTGTAGGGGTACCAGCTGTCAGCTGGTCCAGGTTTATTTCCTTCTCACGCAAAATTATTCTGGATTTGTAGTCCACAGCTTTTGAGCCTTTCACACTGGTCATATGCCCACTGTTGATTCTGGGGAAGGTTCTCCTTCCTACAGGAACCACATGGTCTAAAAGTGGGCAAAGAATCATTCTCCAAGTATAACTGTAGTGTATTTTCAAAAGGGGAAGGAGCTCTGAGTAAACCAAAACAAGAGACATCTTTACTGCCCCATGGAAGCTTCTAAAGAAACTCTGACAGAAAGATATGAAGAGGATCATACTGTTTCCTGTTTAGAGAGAAGGCCTTATATCTTGCTGAGCAGGCAGAAATTTAGACTTCTCAGCATACGCAAACCCACAAACACAGAAGCAGAGATAGAATTTTTAAAAGATAAAATATAAGTAATAGCATAATGGCACCAAACTTCAAAAATATAATAAAGTGCAGAGAAATCTGTAAAGCTCAGAGCAAGCCTTCAGAAGGAAACATTGACTGGATTAAAAAAATTGCCCCTAATTTGCCAATCCCTAGTGAAATGGTCCAGTGAGGTTTATAAAGAATTTATAGTGAACACTTAACGTAGGCATGTACATATAGAGCTTTGGCTTCACTTCAGATTCTGAGGATACATGTGCAGATTTGTTATGTGGGTGCGTTACATGATGCTGTGGTTTGGGCTTCTAATGATCACATTGCCCAAGACATTTAGTACTGGGTAGGTAGTTTTTCAACTCTACCCTCCACCCTCTGTTCCCCATTTTGGAGTTCTCAGTGTCTATTGTTCCCATTTTTGCATCCGTGAGTACCCAAGTACATATCCAGTGTTTAACTCCCACTTAGAAGTGAGAACATGCAATATTTGGTTTGCTGTTTCTGTGTTAATTCACTTAGGATAATGGCCTCCAACTGCATCCATGTTGCTGCAAAGAATGTGATTTGGTTTTTTATAGCTGTGTAATATTCCATGGTGTGTGTGTGTGTGTGTGTGTGTGTGTGTGTATACATATATATATACATATACATATATATACATATACATATATATATATATATATATATACATATGTATACACACACACACGCAGAGCAAGAAAGAGTGAGTGAGCTTTGGCTCTATATGTACATGCCTAAGTTAAGTGTTCATCATTTGTGCCATATAATTTACTCACATTAATTGTTTTCCTCAATTTAATTGACCTAAAGTTCCAGTAAAGATTCCATTCAAGGAATACTTAACTAGCGATATCTGAATCTACATGGTCCCCAGTTGACACTCCAGAGTGGGATCCAAGAAGAGATGAACTTTGAGTGTGTTGCTAGCACCAGTTATGTACATGGATCTTTCTGGTATATCTCTTCCTGTGTCCCTCCTTGCTTTACTTTCTCAGCAAGGCCAGATGAATTATAGAGTGGAAAGAATTAGCCCAGACTGAATTTACACAAACTGAAATGGAGAAATTGCATTGAAAAAGGCACAGGTTTAGAGAATTCTAAGCTCTGCAAGCATTTTTTATGTTGTATGAGTAATTGCTAATGTATATGGTACTAAAGTATGGTGATTTCACTGATAGCTGTTTTTATTTTGTTTTGTTCTGTTTTGTTTTGAGACAGAGAGCCCACTCTGTCACCTAGGCTGGAGTGTAGTAGCACGATCTCAGTTCACTGCGAACCCTAGGTTCAAGCAATTCTTCTGCTCCAGACTCCTGAATAGCTGGGATTACAGGTGCCTGACATAACACCCAGCTAATGTTTGCACTTTTAGTAGAGATGGGGTTTCACCATATTGGCCATGCTGGTCTCAAACTCCTGACCTCAAGTGGTCCTCCTGCCTTGGCCTCCCAAAGTGCTATGATTACAGGTGTGAGCCACTGCACCTGGCCTCAGCTGATTTTTAAGAACACCAAGTCTACAACCATGGCCCTTGGAAATACTCTAATTTTACTTTTGGTTCTTTCTCTCAACTTTAAAGTAATGTTAGAAAAAGAAAACAAAGAATAAAGGATAATAATATTCAAGAGTTAGTAACTGAAGTAGATCTGCTAGTAGTGGCATCTGAGAAGAAGCTATTTTTGTGTAGGGGTCTCTGCTTCCACATTCCAACTGTCTGTCAGGGAATAAAACATGGATTTGGCTGGTATCTCACCCTTTTGCTCAAGGCTTGCATTGCAAGGAACTTGGTAGCACAGAAATGGTCTTGGATAAAGAGTGTGTGTGATATTCACAGTGCTTAAGAGGTTACTGAAACTGCAAACTATGAAATTCACAAATTCATGGTCTTAAGTAACTGTGACTTTTTTTCCCCTGATATATTTATTCTAGGTATTGGGCCTGGTTATCTTGCCAATAAGGGAAATTTTAGACACTTGGCACAATAAGTTAATTTTTATTGCAACATTAAATTTGAAGAAATGTGGGTCATCACAGGAAGAGCTGTAAGAATTTTTTCGGTTCCTATTGATGATCATATTCATAACATCCTTAAAATTATAAGAATGAAAAGGACATGTTATTTCTATATTCATACCAGTGGCTTTAATTTATGCTGTTTTTTAATGCATCAGAACCATAAAATTTTGTATAGCATGGTATGCTTTTAATCAAAGTGATTAATATTTTCTAAATTGCTATGTGGAATACCATTTAAATAACAATTATTTCATTTTAAATAGCAGGTAAACAAAATATTAGCTGTTTAAATAATATTGCCCCACTAATTAATAAATGATAGAAAAGTAATATAAACATATACTATTGCTGCAGATACTATTATCCAAATACTTTCTTTTTTTTGAGACAGAATATCACCCTGTTGCCAGGCTGGAGTGCAGTGGCACAATCCTGGCTTACTGCAACCTCTGCCTCCCAGGTTCAAGTGATTCTCCTGCCTTCCTCAACTTCCCGAGTAGCTGGGACCTACAGGTGCATGCCACTATGCCCAGCTAATTTTTGTATTTTTTAGGTAGAGACAGGGTTTCACCATGTTGGCCAGGATAGTCTTGATCTCTTGACCTTGTCATCCACTGCCTAAGCATCCCAAAGTGCTGGGACTACAGGTATAAGCCACTGTGTCCGGCCCCCAAATATAGGTTTCATATGTCTTATCTTCACATTCTTTCTTCTGTTTCCCAACACAAAATAATATTTTATATTTGAACTTACTAAGATGTTGCAAATAACTACTGTTAGAAAAAAGACATAACCAGTGACTTTTTGTAACTTTCACATCAGTTTTTAGTTCAAATAATCTCTGTCATATAATAAATGTATCAGAAGGACTAGTTATGTTAAAATTACCTTCTGCTTCCTATTCAATTTTTGGAATTAAAGTTAAATACAGTAAAATGATCTGTTACTAAGACTTTTTCAAGTGAATACTCCAATCCTATCCAGTGCATTCTGCGTTTACTAAGGTTTTGCTTTTACCTTTGAGCACTGAATTATTTTGATAAATTTGAGATACATTGCTATACTTTTTTACACTAAATTCTGTAGTTATTTTAATTAATCCATCAATTCCTTCAAAATGCTGGGTTTCATAGCTCTTGTTAGTCACAACTTAACATGAGTCAAATTCTTTACTGAAGGAAAATTAATGAAGGTGAACAATGAATCGTTGAAACCTGGTCGTTTTATTTTTGTCAGAAAAAAAAAAGAGTATTTAAGGTTGGTTTTATTAAAACACACACACAGTTTGTTGATCTTACAAAATATTCTCTAAACATTTGTCTCTACATATAAACTATATTAAACTATGTGTGAAGTATGTCATACTTAAGAGAAAAAAAAAGATATATAAACCAGATGGTTGTAAAAGTGAGGCTTAGCAACAGTATTTAGAGACAGTATCCAGGAAACATCAAAACATTTTTCAAAATTAATGAGTATTCCTTCTCAAATACTCCCAGCCATTTTCTCTAGCCATTGCCATGACCATACCTTGATTCATTTTGAATGTTGACTATGTAAAAATGATCAGTGATTTAATCTCGCATGATTCTAGAATATAAGCACAATAAGATTGTTTTTCACATTAATATTTAGAGAAAAAAATGAAAAATTTAGTAAACAGCCAGATTACTTTCAAAAAGCAAGGTAATTAGCATATATCTTAATAGGCACAATTTTCAAAAAAATTTTTTAAAGAAAATATTTTTCCAAGAAAATTGGAGATATTTTTTAATAAAGTGTTTACATTCTCAGTATGCTATCTTCAAGATTCATTATTTTACAGAATTGCTGTGTGTAGTATTTTATTATAGAAAGCATATGAGAATTCAGAAATTCAATTAAATGTTATCTCTAAAAACTTTTGCCCCGAGGAATTATGACATTTTTCAATATTGCCAAAATTTGTAAAACATTTTAGCGCTGGTAGTGTTATCTTTAAGCCTTAATTTTGAACCATGCAGAGAATGATATCACTGAACTTCTTCAACGCTTCCATTTATCACACTTGATACAGAATAATTTTTGGCTTTTTCTATATATAAATTTCATCCTCAGAGTACGAAAATTTTTCTGTTGCTAAGACTATTGCAAAGACACTTATGGCAATTTTAAGAGTGGAATTCTGAAAACATCTTCCACAGGAACATTGCAGTAAGAACGTGACCCCAAATGACAAATATAAGAAGGTATAATTTGTCATTTGGATTTTAGCAACCAATATTTGTCTTCTATTTTAATCTCTCTCATTACTTTATAGCCTTATCTCACAATAAAGATTGATCTAGAGCATCCAACAAAAAATAAAAAAGAAAGAAAGAAGGAGTAAAGAAAGGAAAAGAAGAAACCTCAACTCTGTATGGATCAAGCATGTCAGACTTGACTAGATGTGATGGCTCATACCTGTAATCCCAGCGCTTTGGGAGGCTGAGGCCAGAGGATTGCTCAAACCCAGCAGTTTAAGACCAGCTGGGACAATAAAGTGTGACCCTGTCTCTACAAAAATATTTTAAAATTAGCTGAGTGTGGTGGAACACTCCTGTAGTCCCAGCTACTCAGAAGGCTGAGTCAGGAGGATCACTTGAACCCAGAAGGTCAAGGCTGCCATTGATAAGAGAGTGCTGGGAAGGGAAGAGTGTGATCCCTTTAAATGATATGGAAGGTGGGAAGGGAAGCGCTGGGTAGAGGAGGACATGGTCCCTGGCTAGGGCTCCACCCCTACGACCTAGGTGAGGACAGGCACTCCTCCCTTAGCGCCCAAATATTGCATTTTCCAAGACCACCCTAGCCCTCCATACCTCCCATTCTGGGCCTAGGAGGACAGACTCACAGGTGGCGAGATGTCAAGAGGAGCACATCGGCAGACAAAGACACAAGCGGCCAGACAGACAGAAGACATTTAGGGAGCATGCTGGCAGAAAAGCACACCAGCAGATGCTGGCAAACCGGCAGGCCATCATACTGCATGTAGTTTAGTGGGCCAGTCAGAGGAGATGAGCGGGGGCACCAAGCAGCCCAACTCCAGGGAAAAACCATCTCCCTTCTGGCTCTCCATGGTGGGAGAGCTACTTCCTCTCAATAAAATTTTGCACTCATTCTCCAAGCCCAGGTGTGACCAGATTCTTCTGGTATGCCAAGGCAAGAACTAGGTATACAGAAAACCCTCTGTCCTTGTGACAAAGTAGAGGGTCTAATTGAGCTGGTTAACACAAGTCACCTATAGACAGCAAACTAAGAGAGCGCCCTGTAACACATGCCCACTGGGGCTTCAGTAGCTGTAAACATTCACCCCTAGACACTGCCATGAGGTTGGAGCCCCATAGCCTGCTGGTCTGTATGCTCCCCTAAAGGTTTGAGCATCGGGGCACTGAAGAAGCGAGTCACACTCCCATCACACGTCCTGTAAGGGGGACAAGGGAACTTTTCCCCTTTCACCATGAGCCTTGGTTGTATCACTGCACCCTAGCCTAGGAAACAGAGCAAAACCCTATCTTAAGGAAAAATCAGACCCATAAGCTAACTTTGCTTGTGTGCCCCAAGCCTTGGTTTCTCTACATGGTCAAATAAATAACAGTCTAAATCTCTCTATTCAATTGCATAAACTGAGTAAGATTTAAAAACTTAAATCATGTTAATGAACAGAAAGAAATATATTTATGCATGCATGATAGTGAATAAATTGACTAGACCCTGGTTTTCTAAATAATCATTTTGTTTAGTTATTACTATAGTTGCTATTACTATTTTCTTTTATATTCCAAACAAGAAATATTGTTTTTTTACTGTTCCAGTAACTAACACTTTCTGGTGTTAAGGAACTCGTGAAGATCTCCACTGGATTACTGCCAGAAGAAAATGTGTTTTACAAATTTCTAACAAAAACTAGGTATTTTAAAGTTCTGGTAGTACTCATAAAATAGAAACTCCTCAGGAATAGGAGACCTCCAAAATTGTCATCAGTGTCAATAGCATAATACAGTTGTTCCTCAGTTTTTACTGTAGGGGCATTGGTTCCAGGATTCAAGTCCACAGTCCTCTGGCAGAACTGGATTATAGGGAAAGTCAGTCTTCCATATATGTGGATTTTGCATCCATGAATTATTTTTAATCTGCATTTGGTTGAAAACATCTGCATTTAAATTGACCTATGCAGTTCAAGCCCCTGTTGTGGAAGCACCAACTGTAGTTTTTTGTTTCTTTTTAAAAAATTATTGACAGCAACATAATGGCTAACTTATGATATTATGTGAAAATTGAGACTATCTCAGTTCCTGATGTAAATGCATTAGAAACTTGGTAAATGAATGAATATTTGAATTATCCTTGGGCCTTTGAACAGAAATGTCTCAGCAGACAAAACAGAAACATAATTCATTGAATTAAAAATATTTCAACCCCACTACTGGCAAACCGACTTAGGGAAAACCATTCGATCTGATACCTTCTCATTTCTTCCTCTGAGAATTCTTTATCCAGAAAGAGCATCCTCTTTCATGTGACATGCCACATAATAAGAGAGGAACATAGATAGATAAAGGACAAGAATCCCCACATATACTGAATCAATTTTGACAGTTAACAGAGAGAGAGAGAGAGAGAGAGAGAGAGAGAGAGAGAGAGAGATGTCCTTTTCACATGATTTTCCCAAGTCCTCAATTTTGGGGATTTTGGACCAGATAATCCCTAGGATCTGTGTCTTTCAATGTTCATGTCATAGGATATTGTGATATGATTGAAATAACAGCAAGTAAGCTAGTCAAGTCTTGTGATGAACAAATAAAGTCTTCCTTAGGTTGTATATTGGGCTAAAAACACCACTAGTGATTTGTAGTAAATTCAGAAGATGGTGCACCGTAATGGTCCAATCAAGTTTGAAAGTAGTTATAAGCCAGGCATGGTGATACAGGCCCATAGTCTGAACTATTTGGGAAGCTGAGGAGAGAAGATCTCTTGAGCCCAGGAGTTTAAATCTATCCAGGGCAACAGAGTGAGATCCCATCTCCATTTTTAAAAATAGTTACATTTATTCCATTTACTGCATTGCAAGAATGCATACAGCCTGAAATTCTGCTATAATTGTCACAACCCACATACAAATCCACAATAATTTATACTTATTAACTTTTTAATTTGAACGACAGACTGGCAAAGGGATTAAAATTAGATTCTGGAGCCAACCTGCTTGGGTTTGAATCCTAGCTCTGCCACCTCCTATGTACATGAGAAGTTTGACAAAATACTTAAATTTCTATGCTTCTGTTTTTCTATCTGTATGGAGCTTATAAAACTAGTACTTCAAACGGTTATGGAGAATTAAGTAAATTAATATGTACCAAGTAGTTATTATTAGCACCCTGAACTAAGAAAACAATAGAAAATATTAGTCTTTATTGCACACTCTAGCCTACTTAGAACTCTCTACACACTTTGAGTGCTAGGTAAATGCATTTGCATATTTTTCTGAGTTCCATTTATCAATGACATTTCAGTAAGATTGCACTGTCGTGAATAAAAATTTGAGAATAATAAAAATGAACTCCAGTAGCTGTATTAAAGGTATGCCTTTTGCATAAGTTTGATATGAGTTCTTATAGAGTAAAAACAAAAATCTTCAGACTTTTCTGAGAAATGAAATTTCAGCCTTACATGTAGAATGATTCTCTGTCTCAAGATACTAAAATGGTTTTGACAGAGATACTGATGTGTGTATTTGATCCATACAATGTTGGAAAAATTGTTGGAATGGCTGTTCCTATTTTTTAATGGAAGTTCATGTAAAAATCTTAGTTCTCAGCTTTTTTAAGAAGGAGAAACCTGGCAATATTTCCTATGGGGATGATTAGCTAGAGCTGAAAGAAGTGGCCCCTTTTAGAGTGCAGGAGCAGTTTCCAGAATGCCACCATCTCTGGCAGTTTAGTTTCTGGGCTGCCCGGCACCCCCAGTGTGTTCATGTCCATGCTGCTTTTATTTAGCACAAAATAATAAAAAATGTAAGTAGATACAAGACCAGCAATCCTGTCACATGATTCATAAATGAAGTTATTCTCTAAATTACATGGCTGGCTCCTATATGTTTGTTGCTTTTTTGACTATTCCTATTTATTACAGAGACTACAAGCATTATTTTTCAAAGTGAAACCTTCCTAACTGCAGCATGGCAGGGTGGTCTGTTTCCCGTCACCAGCTTTCCAAATTTATCATCTTCATATCAGGATGGAAATTGAGCTTTACAGTGATTTTTTAAAACATTCCCCCTTACGGTTAATTTTACAGAATTTGTGATGCTACCACAATGCCATTCATTGTCATATGCCTGAGTCAAGAGAGTTGAAGTATAGCCTGAGGCTCCCCTGCCCCCATTGCTGCCCCATGCTAGGAAGTAGCTGTGCTAAGCTCCCAGTTTTAAAGAGAATGTTTCACCTTTCACTGGTAAATTTACCCCATAGCAACAAGGCCAATATTGTATTATGGATGTACCTGTGTTACGAAATGCCTCTGTCTAGGTCCTTGCCACACAGAAAGCCAGTCACTGAGATGACAAGTACTGCCAAGAAAGGCTTTACTGGGGTGCTGCAGCCAAGGAGATGGGAGATCAGTCTCAACTCCATCTCCCTGACTAAAAAGATGTTTATGCATCAGGGAAGAAATACGACTATGTTTGGGAAAACAAGAAGTAGGGAGGGTTTAGGAAACAATCATGATGAATCAAGGGCCTGGAACCTCATTTGTCTGGAAGTGACAATCTAGTGAATTTCAGTTATTTGATACTTTTGGAGAGGACTGGGCATCCTTTCCTGAGAAAGGAACTCAGATAAAACAAATGTAAGTTTCAAGCTTTAAGAGTAGAAGGGTCAATTTCTATATTTATCCCAGAAACTGTCTCTGAGACTGTTGGGTCAGTTTCGCATGTATACATTGTATTGTGGATGGAGGGATAAGATAAAAGCTTAAATTTTACGTTGGAATCAGATGTGAATGTGAGTTATGCAGAAAACCTGTATTTATCATTAATACTTTTATTTAAACAGCTTTACTGAGGTCTAGTCAACATATGCTACACATATTTAGTATATCATTTAATAAGTATTGAAACATGTATACAGCCATGTGAAGTCATCACAATAACTAAATGGACATAATCATCACCCCCAAAGTTTTCTTGTGTCCCTCTGTCCTAGGCAAACACTGATCTGCTTTCTATTACTACAGACTAGTGAAATGGGAGAGTTCCCTTATCCCCCTTGCAGGATGTTTGTCAGGGGTGTGGCTCACTCCTTTGGCTGCCCTGCTGCCCAAACCCCTAGGGGGAGCAAGCACATGGGCCAGTAAAGAGGCGACAGGGAGTGCTTTTGGGCTCCTGCCCCATGGCAGCATCTAGGGATGGGTGTCTCTGTCTCCAGAATTCCAAGTGGGCATGTGTTACAGTGTGCTGTTTCATCTTTGCCATCTGCAGACAGCTTGTGTTAATCAGCTCAATAGACCCTCTGCCTTATTACAAGTATACAGCTGTCTGTATCTGGAGTTCTTGCCCAGTGTACCGGGAAAATCAAATGTGGGCTTAAAGGATGAGTGCAAGGTTTTATTGAGTGGTGGAGGTGGCTCTCAGTGAGATGGGTGAGGAGCCAGAAGGGGGGATGGAATGGAAAGGTGGTCTTCCCCTGGAGTCAGGCTGTCCAGAGGCTAGACTCCTCCTCTCTCTTATTGTGCTGCATCATTCTGCCATCACTGGTTTGCCAGTCTGCTGGTATCTGCTGGTGTCTGTTGGTCTACTCCTCTGCTCCTCTCAATGTTCACTCACTGTGTGTGTGCCCACTAATGTATCAAGTTTATATGGGCACAGGACCAGGGGGCATGGAGGGCCAGAGTACTCTTGGAATTTGCAACATTTGGGTGTAAAAACAGGAGTGTTTTCACTTAGGTCCTCAAACACAGACCCAAGGGTGGAGCCCTCACCTGGGACCCTGCCCTTCTTTACCCAGCACTTTCCTGTCCCCTTCCTGTATCATTAGTTCACATTTTCTAGAATATCATAAAAATGGAATGATATGTTACATACTATTTTTTTGGCCTGGCTTCTTTCATTCAACATACTTATTATGAGATTCATCTATGTTGCAATGTGCATTAATAGTTAATTTCTTCTTATTGCTAAGTAGTATTCCATTGGATAGTTGATAGTATTAATTTATCTGTTTGCCTGTTAGTAGACACTTGAGTATTACAAATAATGCTGCTATATGCATTCATGTATATATCTAACTATAAATGAATGCAAGCCTGTAGTAATACTTCAAAGTCCATTTCAACATGTAGGTTTCTTCTTGGCCTTTATCAGTTTTATATTTGTAAATCTCTCTTCAATAGTTGGAAATATGAATGTCACTAATGCCTCAGTATCTGGATCTAAAATCAAAATTATTAGCTAAAATACTGCCTTTGTATTAGTTAATATCATCCTCCAAGTCTGGTCATAACCATTTCTAATAGAAAAATATAAATATTTATTTATAAAACAATGAATAAATGAAGTATAATAACAAGTTTGATATCTAATATCTTTTTCCAGAAATTATAAACAATCAGAACTAGTACTCTGAAAAAAGATTTTCTCATCACATATCTTCCCAATTTATATCCACACCTGAAAAAAAAAAAAGAAAAAACTATAGTTGGCCGGGTATGGTGGCTCACACCTGTAATCCCAGCTTTTTGGGAAGCCAAGGCAGGTAGATCACCTAAGATCAGGAGTTCAAGACCAGCCTGACCAACATGGCAAAACCCTGTCTCTACTAAAAATACAAAAATTAGGCAGGCATGGTGGTGCATGCCTGTAACCCCAGCTACTTGGGAGGCTGAGGCAGGAGAATCACTTGACCCAGGAAGGTAGAGGATGCAGTGAGCCAAGATCAGAGCCCTGCACTCCAGCCTGGGCGAAAGAGCAAAACTCCATCTCAATAAACAAACAAACAAACAAACAAACAAACTGTGGTCAGGAACCACCCAATCATTCCAGTAGATCTGAAAATAAGACAAAATAGTGGCATGATAGTTGTAATAACAGCTTGGCCACATGGTAGTTGGTCCTGAGCAGGATGTAGAGACATAGTTTTCCATAACATCAGGGTTTAAGAGGAGTCGTTGCAGTCTTTGCTCCATTTCAGAAACAGCGATGCAGACTTTTATGTACCCTGATCATTTCTAATGTGACTAATGCCTCTAATTCTATCAACATCGAGAAAACATATTTCCAATTCTATAAAAATGCGTGCAAATAAGTGATAGATGCAGGAAGGCAAGCAGACATTCGACTGCAAATTTGTGCACAGGCTTATAAGTGTTTGGAATTGTTTCTAGGGAATCACATCTCTTTTAAAATGCAAAAGTGGCCAGGCACAGTGGCTCATGCCTATAATCCCAGCACTTTGGGAGGCCGAGATGGGTGGATCACTTGAGGTCAGGAGTTTGAGACTAGCCTGGCAACATGGTGAAACCGCACCTCTACTAAAAATACAGAAGATTAGCCAGGTGTGGTGGCGCATGCCTATAGTCCCAGCTATTCTGGAGGCTAAGGCACAAGAATTGCTTGAACCGGGGAGGTGGAGGTTTAAGT
Organism: Callithrix jacchus; assembly: GCF_049354715.1. Lineage (NCBI taxonomy): Eukaryota > Metazoa > Chordata > Mammalia > Primates > Cebidae > Callithrix > Callithrix jacchus. The sequence continues at coordinate 97,982,594 of NC_133514.1, forward strand.
GAGCTGAGATTGCACCACTGCACTCCAGTTTGGGGGACAGAGTGAGATCTGTCAAAATAAAATGAAATAAAATGCAAAAGCATCCATTTATTCTTTCAGAATAATTTAATCTATTTCACCATGAGTCTTTCTCACTCATGGTGACAGACTAAATAAACAACTATCTGTCTCTATTTTCTAACGACCGAAGTCTGAAGTCTAATAAGGAGCAAATATCAAAAGATTGCAGAGTGACTTATGGTCTAGTGGGTCTAACCTTGGCTGCTCAATAGACTCATCTAGGGAGTTGTCTGGGTCATTTTTGTAAACTAAGAATAGTTAATATTTTCAAGTTTGTAGATTTTAAAAGACAGTCTCTATTTACATAATGATATTTCTGCATGGGCTTATTTTCTTCTCTTCTTCAAATGATACCCTTACCCTCATCTTGTCTTGTGGTTCTCAATACTGGCTGTACAATGGAAATATACAGGAGACATTGTTTTTATTCTTTAAGTTATTAGTGTCAGCTCTACCCTTAAAGATTCTGACTTAATCGATTGTGCTAAGTTGAAGATTGATATTTTTTTCAAAGCTTCTTAGGTGGTTCTAGTGCAAGAACCACCATCTATTCTATGACCTAACAGGTGACTTCTCTTTCCTTTTCTCTGATCTATTTCTCTTTTCCACTAATGTTTTATATTGAGAGTTCATTCCTCTTTCCATTGGTTAGCAATTCACATTATGTTTTCTAAGAAATCACAAGTCTAGGAAACAATCATCCACTGTAGAGGGGCTAATCATACAGGCAGCCCTCCTCCAAGGCTGAGATGCCAACAGGAGACCCTGAGGAATCCATGATTGAAGTGTATTCCTGGATCTGGTCACAGAGTCACAGAGGTTGAGGGCTTGAAGAGACTTCAGCTATTGTACAACTCTTCCATTTTGCCAGTGATGAAACAGAAGCATGAAGATGACAGGATCAAAGAACTAGTGCTGGTGAAACTAAATGAGAACCAAGGCCACAGGTACCCAGGCTTTCTCTGTCTTCACTCCATCCTGGGACTGCCCTTTTCATGGGAGAGTATTTGAGTCTCTTCATGTAAGTGTCCAGGCAGAGAAAAACCATTCCATTTGGCATAGTTGAGTCAACCTACACTTGGGAAGTTCTTCTGTGTGTTAGACCTTCAAAAAAAAAAAAAAAGTAGGAAAACCAGACAGTAGTGGCAACATTTCGAAGTACTACTTAATATGAAGGCCATAGGACTTGTTGATTCTGAAACTTCTAAGTTGTTAACATTCAGTCACATTATTCTATATATCAAAGACGTACTAGTTGTTTGAACACTAAATACTATTACTTATGACTGTTATTTTCATTCATGTTATTAGGAACTAACATATGCATTGCCACATGTTATAAATTCAAAAGAATTTATGCCCTAAATGTATTATTAAAATTTAAGAAACTATAAAAACATTAAAATCCTCAAGGATGAAGATGCAGGCCAAAATCAAGTTGTACGTTTTTTCAGTCACAGTCACAAGAGGATTACGTATGTAAAGACTGTTTTTTATTCAAGTTTTCTGAGAATTTTTAAATTAAAAGAAAATTACTATTGTCCCCAGTCTCTTCCTAAAAACAATTTTTTTTCTTTTTTTTTAATTTTAGGCTATGCTTAGAAAGAGTTACAAAAACTAAACTTTCTGTGATATTAGACTAATACTTTTTTTTTTTAGATGGATTTTCGCTCTTGTTGCCCAGCCCAGAGCCCAACAGTGTGATCTCAGCTCACCACAGTCTCTGCCTCCCAAGTTCAAGCAATTCTCCTGCCTCAGCCTCCCAAGTAGCTAGGATTACAGGCATGCACCACCACCTCTGGCTACTTTTGTATTTTTAGTAGAGATGGGGTTTCTCCATGTTGGTCAGGCTGGCCTTGAATTCTTGACCTCAAGTGATTCACCTGCCCCGACCTCCCAAAGTACATTTAAAAAATTAAAATTGTGACTCCTTAACTTCCAAATTGGTGTTATTGATTATGCTAGAATCATGAGGGAAAATATAGTAAGTTGAAATAATTTGTTTAGTTTTGTTTGGACCACTTTATTTATCATCAATGACAGAAAATGTATCCCTAACTTAATGGCACTTCTGCTTTTACTAACTAATACTTTTACTCAGACTTAATGAGAAACAAATAAATCAACTGGAATTTTCTTGATTCTTAAAAGGCCAAGTGACATCTGGGCTTAATAATTTTGTAGGTCATAAAATACTATACTGTTTTCTCATAGGGTATAATATGTGAATATTTTATAAATTTAAATATACATGTTTCAGATTAATTGATACATTAAAATAGTAATTTATGTTTTTTCAAGAAAAATGGTTAATACTTTTTTCTTATGAAAGCAAGGTATACTTGCAATATATACATGAAAAAATAGCAGAAGATATAATAAAATGGTTTTTTAAGCAGAATAACCATTATGCCACCATACAGAAACAGTCAGTAAGAACATCAACCAGAGCTTGAACTAGTGAGAACTTCTCTTTCAAAGACTTATTCACTTTCCCTCAGTTCTTCCATCTGTTTTATTCATTGATAATATTTTGAGTTTATAAAAATATTATAATCCTCCTTCCATACACAGATTTGTTCATTCACTTTGGCAGCTGTATACCACTACACTGTGTGGTTGTTAATAAATTGTATTTAACCAAACTTTTGTAAATGGACATTGGGATTATTTTCAATTATTTGCTATTATAAACCATGTTACAGTGAACAGAATTATATGTTTATCTGTATCCACCTGTTCAACTATTTCCCTAAGTCCCTAGATGTAGACTTGTGCATAAAAGAACAGGTACATTTTTAATGTGATTCAAAGCTGCGATTGCAAAGAACATTTGCATTTGCCATAGTGCATTAGTGGTGCTCTTCTTCCTCCTCCGTCTCCATTGCTTTACAATGCTGGGCATTAATTCCTTTTAGTATCATAGATGAAGATTTCATTTTAATTTGCACTGATTTCATTGTCATTGCAACTGTTCATCTCTCGCAACTGTTTGCCATTCTTCTTTTGAGAAGGTACCTTTTGTAATTTTCGTCTGCACTTTTATTGAAGTATTCCTTGCAGTATCTATTTGAAATACTGCTACAGATTACAGATATTAAGACTTTGTGCCTGCTTACCTTCCCAGGCACATCTCTACTCTCACTGAGAATATGATGCTATAAATTCACCTCTTGTTTATATACACATTTTCCCATTGTAGTCATTTCCTCTGGTTATTACTGTTATTATTATGCCCACTTTTTAACTACTGTCTGTTCTCATGGTGCTCAGGCTTTATTATGCTGTTATTATCAGCTCATATATAATAAGTAAAGTACTAAATCTGCAATGGCAAACCAGCAATCCATGGGCCAGATCCAGACCACCAAATTTTATTTTTTGTCTCATGGAGTAGTTTAATTTTAAAATTTGTTTTGTTCATGTTTTCTGTCTGTTGGTTTGTTTGTTTTTTGAGACAGAGTCTTGCTCTGTTGCCCAGGCTGGAGTGCAGTGGCACGATCTAAGCTCACTGCAACGTCCACCTCCTGGCTTCAAGTGATTCTCCTGCCTCAGCCTCCCGAGTAACTGGGATTACAAGCACACACCACCACACCTGGCTAATTTTTGTACTTTTAGTGGAGATGGGGTTTCACCATGTTGGCCGGGCTGTTCGCAAACTACTGACCTCAAGTGATCCGCCTGCCTTGGCCTCCGAAAGGGCTGGGATTACAGGCATGAGACACCACACCCAGCGTGTTCCTGTGGATTTAGTTTTTCAACATTCTAAAATTAATCTTCAACATTTATAAAAACACTATAAAACTAATTTACAACAATATATATGACTATTAAAAACCCAGATTCTTTCTCTCTCTTCAAAAACTGGAAAATCTGTCATCAGTGTATACCAGATAACCAGCTTCTCCATGATATCCTATTGTTCATGGCCAGGTTCTCACTTAGTATTGCCCATCTAGGCCTGTTGACCTTTGACCAGGGTTTATCAGGTTCAGACCTGTTGACGTTTTTAAGCCAGACAGTTCTTTGCTGGGGCTTGGGAAGTTGTCCAGTATATTTCAGGATGGTTAGCAGCATCTCTGGCTTTTACCCACTAGATGCCAGTAACACAAACTCTACTACCCAGTTGAGACCCCAGAATATATCCAGCCATTACCAAGTGCCCAGGAGGAGGATTGTGGCCCCATTGTGAGAAGCATTGCCTTGAGATACAGGTTCAGTCAGCAACTATCAAGGTCATTTTTGCTATCCCCTATTAAAACTGCCATCCCTATTTTTTTTAGTGTCACTGTTGCCACAGCTTTTCCTTTGGCCTTTACCTACTGGTTCAGTGCTCTTATATCTGGTACATGGTGATTCAAGAGTTAAAGTTTTTCTAGGATTTGCCACAAAAATCTCTTCACTTATGTCCAAGATAGCTCCTTTCTGCTTTGACTGGATGGTCAGCAACTGGGAGATTTTCTCTCAGGCCAAATATGTCATCTCTATCCCCTCCTGAAATTTTTCAAGGTTTGTTGATGTATGATTTTACACTTCCCTATTTTCCTAACTGCTACAGATATTTGATTATTTCTAAAGTGCTTCGTTATTTCCATGGAATATAAGGCAAAAGAGAGTTTAAACATGTATGCTCAGTTGGCTATCTTGAAACCAGGAGAAGTCAGAAAAAATTTCCTGGCCAGAATGGGAGACATTGGAGTTATAAAGTCTAACTGGACCAGGATCATTCTGTGAGACTCAAGGTAAACTGAGCGTAAGAAGAGGATGGGTTATGTCAAGTCTTTGTCAATGGGACATATGCTGTTTGGAATGGTTTTGTCAATGGTGAGTAATCATGTGGTGAGTGGCAGCTTTACCAACTCCCCATTCAGTCCTTACATAAGCATATTGATTTCAATTAGCATTTATTGATTCATTCATTTATTCAGTTAATATTTATTGAGTGTGTTATAACTGGCACTGAAGCTGAAATACATGAATGAAAAAATACAATATTTCTTTCCTTATGAATGTACATCTAGAAGATAAAAGGACTGCTAAGCAAGGAAAAAAAAAATAAATAAATAAATAACATCATTTCACATAGTGATGATGTTTATGATGAAAGTAAAGAAAGCTAGGGGGATAGAGAGGACTGGGAAAACAGGCTTTTTCAGATAAGGCCATTGAACTCCTCCTAAGAGATGGCTCTGAGCAGAATTGTGAGTGGTAAGTAGCAAGCTAAGTGATGTTCAGGGTGAAGTGTATGCCAGGAAAGAGACTGAAGCTTGAGAGATCAAAGAAAACACAGTGAGACCCAGTGTGGCTAGAGTACAGTGAGCAAGAGGGCATGAGAGCAATCCCAAAGATCCTTGGGAATGAAGGGAGCAGTTTGCATTTGTGTTTCCCCTAAACGTGATCAGTATCCAGTAGAGGTTTCAGGAAGGGGAGCCAGACTTTATTTTTCAAAGCTCTCCCTGGCTTCTGGGCAGAGGGGGACAAGAATGGAGCAGGAAATTACAGTGGTGGTGCAAGCAAGAGATGATGGATGGCGATATGCAATACATTGTGAACAGTGGAGACAAATAGATTTGGGGTATGTTTTCGAGTTAGATGGTTCTGCTGGACTGGCAGGATGAGCTGAGTAAAATAGAAGAATCAGGGTTGATTTCTTGGCTTTGGACTGGGGGGGATGATGGAACTATTCACTGGGATGATGATAATTTGGTTAGGACAGGTTTGTGGGTTTATTCAGGGATAGGAGAATCAATAGTTCTAGAAGTCTGGAATTTCTGGTGCTGAAATCAGTGATTTAAGAAAGTTTGGAGTTCTGGAAGTGATGTCATTAAATAGTCATGAAGGATCATGGGATTAGTCCTGATGAGGGGGAAGGTGGGTAATCAGTCCTGATTATTTCTTCCTCTTCTTGAGTGGTGTCTTATGGGGGCTCTTCCTATTAAAAATGTGGTCAGTCCCATTGATGGCCTGGGAGCTTGTTAATAATGTAGAACCATGCATCTCACCATAGTCTTATTGAATCAGAATATGCAATTTAGTTGAATTCTCCATGCGATGCCTATACACATTTAAGTTTGACTTCTAGGAAATAGCAACTAATCTAATGATGAGGAAACATCCAAACCGAAGGACATTCAACAAAACAACTGGTGATATGGTCTGGCTATGTTGCCACCAAATCTCAACTTGAATTGTATCTCCCAGAATTCCCACATGTTGTGGGAGTGACCCAGGGGCAGGTAATTGAATCATGGGGGACAAGTCTTTCCAATTCTATTCTTGTGATAGTGAATAAGTCACGAGATCTTATGGGTTTATGAGTTTCTGCTTTTGCCTCTTCTTCGTTTTCTCTTGCTGCCACCATGTACATAGTCCCTTTTGCCTCCCGCCATGATTCTGAAGCCTCCACAGCCATGTGGAACTGTAAGTCCAATTAAACCTCTTTTTCTTCCCAGACTTGGATATATCTTTATTAGCAGTATGAAAACAGACTAATACAACTGGCCTGTAATCTCCAAAAGTGCTAAGATCATGAGGGTCAAAGGAGGACTTTAGAGTGGTTCTATACTAAAGAAAAATCAAGAAACGTGAAAACAAAGTGCAGTGTGTGATCCGGAACTGGAGTTGAATCCTTTTGCTCTAGAAGATATTTTTGGGACAACTGGCCAAACTTGAGTGGGATCTCTGGGTGACATGTATGAGAATTTCTTTTTGCTGTGGCCACTCTTTTTATATATCTTGTAAAAGGTTTTTTTTTGGAGTTTTTTGTTCCTTTGTTTTTTTAAAATTTTGACTGCTATGCACCATTGCATCATGAGGCCTAGCTGACAGGGAGGTTTCTGGAGATCTCTTTAATCGAAGGGCACTCTGAGCACCCTTCCCAGAGCCTCAACCAGTGGGTAGCAAAGCCTTCCCAGGGACACAAGTCACTCTACACACTTCCCTTACACTCAGCTCTGGTTGACATCGTAGGCAGCAAGTGGGAATCTTACCAAGTGCCAGGGACATAGCTGGGAAACAACTCACATAGACTCAGGGATCACTGTGGCATTCATTCCTAGTAAAGGCTAGAAAACACTAGAAAAAAGGTTTACTCTGGGTCTGGGTCTCTTTTCTTTCTGGTTTATTTATTCCTTCAAAGACTGTATAATGTTAAAACTTCATACTTTCCTCTTCCTGTGCTTGTAGAAATTTATGTCTATTTAAAATGTTAGGGTACTATTCCAGGTACATATCCAAAGCACAAAAACAATTTTCACAACATTAAATGGTGGTAAATCTCTCTATGTACTTAGAGAATTCATGAGCAAGTTTTTTCTTTGTGATTGAAGACTTCCCTCTTTGAAAAGACTACAACACAGTAGTGTTGATGTGAAAATTGTAGCATAGGTAATTTGTGAGTTTAGGAATCATGTGTTATTCATGTCTTGAAAGCACAGTACAAGTCAATTCTTAAGAATCACTAGTAGAGTTGAATGTCTTCTTGAGGTTCACACATCATTCACCAAGCAGTTATTTTAGTTATTATATGAAACTTAAGTTCCTACTTTGAAGATCAGGTTTCAGAAGAATTGGATCTTATATTGAGTAATAAAAATGTCTCAGAGAAGCATTTAATTTTTATTCCATTGGAAATTATAATTTAAGTCTCCAAACGCAAGTACCACTCCATCAAAATCATACATTGATTACTCGTAAGTTGAGACAAACCCAATTCACTTGAAACCATGTGCTCATTTTTGTACCAAGTCACTCAATTTTATAGCTTCTAATTTAGCTGCTTCATCATAACCCATTGTGAAAAAATGATTGATGTACTTAGTTCACTCAATCTGCTTACAAGCCATGGGATTTCCTTTAAAGATATAAAACATTTCACTAGTGCTTCCTTTTTGTTCTGATGCCCACATCCTCTGGTCTGTGGATAGTCACAGTTTTTGAAATATGTTGACAGCCGGCACAGATAAGCAGTGTATTTAGCCTTTGGTCAAGAACTGGAAACTGACTGGTATCTGAATCATCTGCTTAATGCAGAGCTGCTCTCTTCCTAGGCAGTTGCTTGGTGTATGGTGTGACCTGGAGCTCTGTGGTGTTACCATGTGGGAAGCATAGAAGGCTGCTTAGAGGAACAGTCTCTCTTGTTATCTCTTTTCACTTTGATTTCAAGTATATACAAGCATCTCTCTCTATATATATTAATTCCTCTCTATATATGTGTTAATTCAAATAATCACCTAGATTAGAATTATCTAGTTTAGAATTATATATATATATATACATACATATATGGAGAGAGAGAGAGAGAATGAGTTTGGGAAATATATATATATAATATACATTATATATGCAATTATCTATATATAATTCTTTGAGTTTGGGAATCATAGAGGTATCTCATATCTATATCTATATCTATATCTATATCTATATCTGTATATCTATATATATATATATCTCCCTCTCCCTCTTGAGAGAGAGTTTGAGAAATTCTAACCTAGATGATTGTTTTCAAATTTTGAGATTCTATAACTCTAATTAAGAAGGACATTTTAGTAGTTAATTTTGTTAATATTTATTTCTAATGGTTTAAAGATGAAATACAGAGTAATTTAAATCATAATGTGAGGAAAACAAAATTCATGAGCCAGTTTGTGTATGTACATCTGTACACAGTATCTATACCAAAGAATTGCAAATAAAACTAATAATTCAAGAAATATTTTCCCCATCTTCTTGATGCAAATGACAATTACATCTCAGTATGAGAAATAGAGTGAATAAAAAAGGATAGTTTCTCTGTCATCCTCTGCAATTATATCCCTTGGTTGACATAATTCAGAGAAGAAACTAGATCTCATGGCATAGAAATGTGCTAATACCTCGTTCTCATGCTGCTGTTGGTTGTTGCTTTTCTCTGAGGTTCTGTGGTTTTTGTCCACTGCTGTGGCTGGAGAATTCCCCAGCACTGAAGGGGTTTTCTTTACTCTTTTTTGTATTCCATCTGCTTATTGAAAAATAAATAAGATAGGAGTTTCTTACTTTCTCTTATTGCCTCCTTGAAGCAGAAGTAAGACAAACATTTAAAAATGTGGTCTGCTGTGCATGTACTAGACATCCTATGAGAAAGTTTACATGTTTCATTTAATAATTAAATCTCCATAAGGGATTGATATGGTTTGGATATTTGTTCCCTCCAAATCTCATGTTGAAATGTGAACCCCAGGTTGACAATGGGGTACAATGAGAGGTGTTGGGTCATGGGGTAGGTCCATCCTGAATGACTTGGTGCCTTCCCAGTGGTGATGAGTTCACTCAAGATCTGATTGTTTCAAAGAGCATGGCACCTCTCCCCTTTGTCTTGTTTCCCCTCTCAGCCTGTAATACACTGGCTCTCCTTCTGCCTTTCTCCATGATTGTAAGTTTCTTGAGGCCTTGCCAGAAGCCAAGCAGGCGCTGGTGCCATGCTTCTTATACAGTCTACAGAACCATTAACCAAAATAAACCTGTTTATAAATTACCCAGTCTCTGGTATTCCTTTACAGCAACATAAACAGACTAACCCAGGAATAGATATAAATATGTCAATTCACCTCAAATCAACTATTGGAAGTAGATGAGATATAGCTATACTTGAACATCTCCACATTATTTTTTCTTTATGGAGAAAGAAGATAAAGTATTTTTCCACACAATGGCTAATTAGTTGGTATGGTCAGTAATGGAACTTGGGCCTGTGAAACTCTGATAGCCAAGTTCTTGCAACTCTTAGCACCTAACATAGTATTTTTTGTATATGTGCACGTTTCAACAAAAATTGACTTTCATTATGTATGCTGTTTTCAGTCGCTTAGTTCTTACACATTGTACATCTATTTTCATTTAATTAAGAATTCTCTTACAATAACATTTCAATAAATTCAGTCTGTTTTGAGTGGATGAAGAGTAATTTATTTAACCAAATCCTCTATTGTTAGGCACTGCAAACTCTCTGTAAAGGGCCAGATAATAAATATTTCAGACTCGTAGACTGTGGCAACTACTTTGTTGCTGTAACTACTCATCTTTGCCATTGCCCTGGGAAAGCTGTCAAACATCCAGGTTTACAATCCAGATTTATTGAATAAAACTATTCTATTTTTAAAACCCTATATAAGTTAGTATTTGAACATTAACATGGAAATATTTTTGATTTAGCTCAAGGGAGTGGAGGAGAGAAATCTATGGCTTTTCTTTATGTGTTGTTGCATTGTTTCTCCAGTTGCCATGAGAAAACCATTTTAGAAGTTAAATCCTAAATAGTGATACCACCTCATTTGAGCAACTCAGTACTCCAGAGCTGGTTACCTCCCTGGATATTTTAAAACTATTTTTAGGGCCGGGTGCGGTGGCTCAAGCCTGTAATCCCAGCACTTTGGGAGGCCAAGGCGGGTGGATCACAAGGTCAAGAGATCGAGACCATCCTGGTCAACATGGTGAAACCCCGTATCTACTAAAAATACAAAAAATTAGCTGGGCATGGTGGCGTGTGCCTGTAATCCCAGCTACTCAGGAGGCTGAGGCAGGAGAATTGCCTGAACCCAGGAGGTGGAGGTTGCGGTGAGCCGAGATCGCGCCATTGCACTCCAGCCTGGGTAACAAGAGCGAAACTCCGTCTCGGAAAAAAAAACAAACAAACAATTTTTAACAACTGACAGGATATAATTCTTAGATTAGCTATATCTCATCCCTCTTACTGTAGACAATAAAAGGACAAGGTTCGTTAAGCATATATTTTTACTTTCCCAATGTAAAAATGGGATTGGTAGAATAACAGTCATGCCAAAATATTAATATTCTAAAACCGAATTAATCTTTTGAGTAGATACATTTCAACATTTAACTGAATTAACCCATTCATTTACTTGAGAATATATATTACCAATAGTTTTTAATTGTAGGCTATTGAATGAGGTTATGTTCATCAAATTTCAATGTTTAAATGTCCGTGAATACTTTTGTGGATCAGGGCTACAAGGAATGTGCTGTTATTATTTCGTGTTTGGTGTTTGGTTATATCAGTGTTTTTTATCCTTTATTTCACAACCACCGTCTCAACCCTCATCTCCACCCTAAGAAGCCTTTTCAGACATCTTTTCCCCTAATTACCATCCAAATGAAATTTTAATACCACAGATATACTGTGTACCTGTTTATGTGTCATGGCTATATCTGTGCTTTATACATAAAAAAGATTATCTCACCTCCAACAACAAATTTTGCCTCCATCAGGCAATATTTTTCTCATTGAGAATTCATGGATTATAACTACTTCAATTGTTTTCAAAGGATCGGACTAATCTTCCAAGAAGTATTATTTCAGGAATATGGTAACTATGTACTAGAGAAGGCTTACAACTCCTTGCAGAGGATCCTCCCCTGTTTTAAACTTGAGCAGAGACGGGGAGTTCTTTGTGCAGACATAGACATGTCAGACTTCTCAGCTTTCATGGCAAGACATCATCTTACCTCACAGGCTAAAGCACAGGGATTCTAATTTAACCAGCAACAGGCAATGGCTATTCTCCAAGTACTTCTGGGAGATACAACCTCAAGCCTCTCTGCCTCAGGACTTATCAAAATCTTGTACCTGAGATTACAGTCTATCAATTCCTTATTCTAAAATCTATTTCTTGATTTAGCTGAATCTTCAAAGAGTATCGTTTTGTAAGCCCCTCACTCCCTTATAGAAGCTCTTATCTGCTTTTCTTGAATAATACTTTGCTATTAATGTCATTCTTCTACATTGCAGACCATTTTAAGAAACCACCCAAAGCAATTCAAGATGGTATTTATTTTACAAACATTGTTAAAGTCATAGCTCATTATGTAGGATAAATCTTCTCTATGAGCATGGAAGCATCTTCTCTTTAATCTTAAGCCTGTGAATGCATACGTTTTTCTTGAGTAACACATTTTCTTTCTTATAAGTACATAGTGAATCATATCTTTTTTCTGGCTTACCTCTAACAAATGTAACTAATGTTACGAAGGCCTTTTTCTGTACTAGTCTAACTGTTGACTTCATCCTGTATTTCACAATCTTTTTCATCTTAACCTGATTTCAGTGTTGTGGTGCTGTGAATTTATATCTTAAGGCAATTTTATTGCAAAAACCCTAAGGTTAGATAAACTTTGCAAAACAAACATACCTACATAATCAGCATACAAATGAAGAAACAGAACATCACCAGAAGCCCCCTCGTGTCTCTTCAGTCACTGCCTCCTGACTGCTGCAAGATAACCACTATCTTGACTTCTAATGCCATAGATTAGTTTTGTCTGATTAAAAATTCACACATGTGAAATCCTACAGAATATGTTATTTTGTACCTGGGTTTTGCCATTCAACATTGTTCTTTTGAGATTCACTAATGTAGTCAGGAATACTTCATTCTCATTGCAGTATAACAATCTGTTTATGAAAATACATTAATTTTTTTCATTGTAAATGGATATTTAGGTTGTTTGCTACAAATATCACTTACAAACAACTTTTGGCAAACGTATTACAATGTTTTCTATAGACTATATATATAAGATGGGCCATATCTCTGCGTGAGTTTAGTTTTCCAAAATAGTCAAGCCAATTCACATCCCCATTAGAAGAAAATGAACATTTCAGTTGCTCCATCTACATTTTTTCCAACTTTATCATCAGTCCTTTTTCACGGTATCCATCCTGGTAAATGTATAGGTTTACTTCATTAAAGTTTAATGTGCATTTCTCTGATGACTAATAAGGGTTAGAACCTTTTCATGTTCACTGGATATCTGGATACTGTCTTTTGTAAAGTGCCTGTTCAACTTGATTGCCCATTTTTCTACCATGTTATTTTATTTTTCTTACTGTATTTTACAGTTATTGAAAAATTTAACCTTTTTTGAAGCTAATTGGCATATAAAAATACATAAATAAATATTACTAGTGCTAAGCCTAAACTAACCATAAGCCAAAGCCATTGGGCAAAGAACTTGACCATTTAGTACAAATAAACTGTAGATGAGACCTGATGGGCTAAACATTCAATATTATCATAGTACATGTTTATGCAGAAAGAACTATAGCATAATTGTCCTATTTCTAACATAGTATAAATTCTCAGTGATAATTTCTGCTAGTCACTAAAGAATTTTATGAAATTTATTATGAATATTAAGACCTGTTGAAAATGGGCAGTCTCATTTGAGAGTTACAATTAGTAACAACGTTCTTATGTCTGGTATATTACAGAATTTTGTTGTATAAGTTGCTATTTATTTTTAAGTTTATGTGCTGAAGTTTAAATCACCAGCAGTTACTTGTTTTGGGTTAATTTGTAACTTGGTTAAAATATTGTCTACATTTGCTACTGTAGATCATACAAACTATAATAGCTATCCTAAATGACAAGTTAGTAAAATTAATCTAGAACTAAAACCTATTTATAAGAGGATATCATAGATAAACATAACTTAATGGACAAATCAATTAAACTAAGGCATGGAATAGGATGTATCATATTTACATGGAAAATATTTAAGACAAAAATCATCAAAAATAATACTGAGACCTAGGACAAACTTCATTATACTTAATTGAATATCACCTATTAGATTGAAAAAGTATATTTGAACATTTCAAATAAATAAATGTAATGAGCAGTGTTAGCACAAAACTACTTGCAGGAAAAGAGCACTTTTTTTTCTTATCACAAACATAATAATCATGAGATTATTATCACACAAACATAATTCAGTTTTTAAAAAACCTAGTTCAAACCTAGTTCAATTAGATATTAAGTGAACGAGGATAAAAATATGAAATTTAGACACCTGAACAAAAGAGATTAAATGATTTTATTTTAAGGATTAATAGATAAAGTGATGAGATCATTATTTTAACCAAAAATGTAAATTTTTATTTTCAAGGCTAAAGTCTGGGACATTGCTAGATATCATTAGGGATTTGGTATTTTACTTATTATTATTTTGAAATGGAGTTTTACTCTTGTTGTCCAGGCTGGAGTGCAATGGCACTATCTCAGCTCACCAAACCTCCACCTCCTGAGTTCAAGCAGTTTTCCTGCCTCAGCCTCCCAAGGAGCTGGGATTACAGGCATGCACCACCACACCCTGCTAATTTTGTATTTTTAGTAGAGACAGGACTTCAACATGTGGAGCAGGCTGGTCTCGTACTCCTGACCTTGTGATCTGCCCACCTTGGCCTCCCAAAGTGCTGGGATTACAGGTGTGAGTCACCGTGCCTGGCCAGTATTATTGTTAATAAATTACAAGCTAAATAAATCTTCTCTCTTTAACTATCAAAATATTTTTATTTCAATATATGTATTTATTAAGATTAAATATCTAAACCCCTATCTTCTTCAACTGGCTTACTTAATATAGTTTGTGTATGTGATGGCGCAAATTCACCAGTATAAACATCCACTATTTTAATGTGTTTAAGTGTGAGCAGCAAGCTCTTCTAGAGTTACTGTGAAATGCAGAGTTGATTGTTCCTTGTCATGGGCAAAATATACCAATTGTGTCAGCAGAAACATTAGTAGGTTAGAAGTGCTTTCTGGTCCCCACTGATCAAATTGAGGGTATAAAGTGAAGGCCAAATCAAGAGTAGGTGAAATACAGTAATAGTTGCTTCTACATCAAACATGGGGTCATAGAGTCATGGGTTAGGGGTTGAATTCAACTTTGATATATTTCATAAATTTCGAATATTTTCAAAAATTTTATTTGTAGTATTTTTAAGTCAGTAAGTATATCTGTGCCAAGACAACTGAGGGATTGACATATTTGGAGCTATATGTTTAAATATTTTTCTGATTTATTGAATGGTCATTAATAACCAAATGAATGAGTTAAGCAAATATTTTATTTTATTTTTAACTTTGAAACAGAAAAGACTTAGGGATAATTTTATCTTGTCAGTGATAGTCTTAAGGAAAGTGGAAAACACTTTCAGTTAGTTGGAGAAAGCAAATTCCAAATTGTGGTGACAAGTGTTAAAAGATTTATAGTTAGGATCATTAAGCTTAAGTTTGGGCTGTGTATTTTTTGATTGTTAGAAATCCATTTTGTCCATCAATGAGTTGTGGCAAGGCTAAGGGCAACCAGCAATAGCCAAGGCATTTCTGTGATTTATTTGATAAAGTGCAGGACAGAGAGTTGCATATACGTTTATCACTAATTGTGACATAAGGTCATAATATAATGACTAATGTGAGGGAGTTTTCCTTTCTAATTGTCATGGAGAAAAAATACAAATGATTCATATCATTATGGCTCAAGAAATGTATTACATTTGCTTTAGACATTTTTTATTCCAAATCACATTTGAAAGTCTGATATACAATACTTTTCATTTTCACAAATCTTTATTTCTAATGTTTTACATCTTAATTATTTTTAAAAAATCAAATTTACTGAAATTTAAAGCAAGAGATTCTATGTTCTTTTCCTTGAAACTTTCCTTGCTAAGGATATGAAGGTAATTAGCAAATTCATTCAGTTATTCACTCACCAAACATTCATTCTTTGGATACCTATTGTGGCATCAGGTGTGTGAAACTTTTATCAGCAGAATGAGTTATTTTAAAACCCTCTACTTTGAACACATAAGATGAAAGGTGAATTCCTCACATGTCTTGGAGTAAATTGGCAGAACTTGGAGTAAAACCTAAGGCTTTAGATTTAGGGTTCTTATTGATCTTACCCTATCTGGAACTTGGGAAGATCAAGTCTATGATGTATAGGCTTCCAAAATAATTATCCTACTAAGGAATGTCACAGGCTCTATACATCACTCTGTTCTACTACCAATAAATCTTTTACCGTAAATCTCTTGGACATAAAATACAAGAAACAGAATGGCTTTGTCTGAAACCTGGATTAGCTGGAGGGTCTTGCAAGTAATTTACTAAATAAATGTCTTAGAGCCACCTATCAAAGTATACCAAGTATAAGAATATGTAGCTATTTGATTAGTTGCAATTGAAATAATCATCTGATTAAGTTTATAGATATTTGTTGGTGTCTTCGAAGACCCATCCCATCCACCTTCTACACAGTCAGTGTAGAGAACCTAGCAAAGATCTCGTAAGAATCACCAGAAATTAGTGTCATCATGTCCTTAATAGTGACACTAATTTCTACAATTCTTACAGAAAATGACTATTCTATTGGATATATTCTGTTGAGTTGTGTTGCATGATTTCACTATCTCTAAATTCATTCCAATCACATTATCCTTTGATCCAGAGGAATGGGGGAAATGAGAAAAAGATATGAGGTAGATTTGAGACTCCTGTTAAGCCCACATTGAAGTCAAAGTTGGTTAAGCCACAAATCCTGACTTGAATCTTTGAATTTCAGTGGCTTTTTTGTTATCCAGCTCTTAGTGATAGCTTAGAGTCAATTTTCTGTTACTCTGGAAATTTTCCTGTTCTCAAGTGCCAATTACTTTGGAAAATAGCCATATAATCCTTTGGGAAATTTTAGGCAGCAGACATTCTGACTGTATTTGTAATGGTATTGCAACACCCTTTCTGAAGAGTTGGGGTAGGTCTTTGGCTTACAAACGGGGGCTAATCTAGGTTTGAGTTTCATCAAACAGAGAAAACAATTACAAGCGCTCACAGGTAACTAAACTAGTATATTATATCCTATGCATCTACAATAATCAATTCATTCATTTTTAAAAATTGTGCTCCTTTTTCCTTGGTATGAGCACCCTAAGAATTCATTCCCATCTATGTTTCTCACTTTGCTCACATAAATGATCAAGTTCCATATTTGTTTTGGTATAAGACTGTTTTTCCCTCATTTGATGTTTTGTGGTCCCTACTCCAGGACATGTTGGCATGGGACTAGAGCCATAAGCAAAGGCATTCAACCATGTGGTTAGGATGCCTCCACTGGAACCAGATGGTGCTATTGCATTCAGACCACCATTAGTGCCCTGAGCACCTTACCTCTGACTTTCGCACTAAGACAAGCATTTGAAGAGACCCCACAAACAGGAAAGAGGTTTGAGTGCCTATACCAGTGTGACTGATGTTCACCACATTTCACAGGCAGAACATGCAAGAAATTGAGTTCTTATTAATTGTATCTTTATCCTAATCGTGTTTTTTTCTATCAGTTCTTATGAAACTCATCTCTTCTGTCAAGACTCACACCAAAATCTATTGTTTATGATTGATTTAAAATAAATTGAATGGTTCTAGCATATTCACATTTTATAGCAAGTATGTGGGGATTTTCTTCAGCCACTCAACCTTCAGTAGCAATGAAATCTGTAGCTAAAAATACCACAGAACAGAAATCTACTTAGTGTTTATGGCAGCAATGCATACTTCAGAAGGTATTGTATGGCTGCAGTATTTAGAATTTTTACATCATTTTAGAAATAGAAATTTAATTATTATAAATAACTATATACTAACATAATTATTAATTATATACTATGAATATTATATAATTATAATTCTAAAGCAATATATATAATTATATAAAATATACATCGATATAAACATTTATTTTATATATTTTATTATACTACTAGAAATATAAAAATTCCTTATAGGCTTATAAGCTATTAATATACTGATAATAAAAATAGACTAGATAATATAAAAAAATAGTGGGGCGTGTACTTGTAATCCTAGCTACTCTGGAGGCTGAGGTGGGAGGATCACTTGAGCCTGAAAGACGGAGACTATAGTGAGCTGAGGTCACACCACTGCACTCCAGCCTTGGCAAGAGAGTGAGACTCTGTCCTCAAAACAACAACAACAACAAGAACAAACTAGATCATGTCCCACATATTTATCACAAGATTTATTTATATTGTTTCCCAAAAGTATAGTTTAAAAAAAAGTAATCATGTAGCATGTGATTCTTTGCTATGTTCAAACCTTAATTAACTAGCTGTTATTCTTTACATATATTTTAACATCATACATGACCAAAAGTAAGGCAAGATAATTTTCCAAATTATACCTTAAAAAAGAAATAGTTACCTTAACATTGGATTTCTTACAATTCTTTTATAAGGAAACAATCATCAAAATAATTTGATAAAAATATATTTTGAGGAGGAAAGACATGTTTCCCTGAAATTACATAAATCATTGTTAGTTTAGATGCCTGAAAAATTTACCTTATAATTGGTTAAAAGGTCAGCAAAGAAGTTTAAGATGATTTAATAATCATTCCTGAATATATGACATCACAGCTTCAAGTATTTGCAGTTTAAAAAGTAGCAAAAGTATCAAAAACACTGGTTTTAGGTAACAGCTTCTGGGAAAATGGAGAAATCACCATATATGCATTTATACCTATGTGGTAAGCCCATATGACATTTTATTTTGTAGCTCACCATAAAGCTACCAACAAAGCAAATATAATCATAAATTTTATATGGATTTGCACATGACTATACATAGGTCCACACATACAATTATATATGCTAATAAATGACTATTTATGTATGTGTATGTGTATTATCATACAACTTGCAGAAAATAAATTATTCTTTCCTCTATGCTTAGTTCTTATTTATATAACTTCTCTTTATCAAATTTTTAAAATCAATTAAACCATGTTGTAATTACTTCTAAAGTTGTGCTTATAGAATTCTTTTTAAAAACAGTCAAGTATTCATAGGCAGAATTATGGCATACCCACACTACTGTGGCTTCTTGTCAAGTTAGGACTTGCATAAAGGCTATATGTGAACATTACTCATGAAATTCTTTGGGCCTTTCACACAGCATGTTCCTTTAACATAAGAAGGAAAAAAAATAGACAAAATTACAATAATCTCCAATAAGGTCTGAGTATATCTTCATTACACATGCTAAGGAACAGGCAAAATGAGGTTGGAACTGGGAAGGTTAAGGCCTCACCACAGAGTAGATGCTGCAGGTACAACTGTGAAAACATAGCCAGTTTAGTGAGCAGATATCTAAAATAAGTCTTTATGTGCTACACATTTAAAGTAATTTGCCAGTGGAAAGCCTCTTATGTATGTTTATTTCTCAAAGTTACATTCATTGTGAAGAGAACTAGCATGATCTGGAAGTCCTGTCTTATGACTTGTTAGTCATGCTGTGAGGTTTTCTCAAACTGGAGAAGGGTGGATTTTTATTTGTGATTAGACTTCACATGAACAGAAAATCAGCAGGAGATAGAGGCACACCCTGCTTCTGGTGAAGCCTTCCCTGCAATCACAAGAGAAAGGTTATGAAATCTTGGATCTCATCAGTAAGGGTGAGGGGTGGGGGGTAAAGTCACGAGAAATTTTTAAGAGGATAGTGAAGGATAAAAGGCATTATCATGACCAGGTCAGTGGCTCATGCTACTAAAGACGGCGGAGAAGAAACCCAAATATATTTGTTGCTTAAAGCTTACAAATGCTGATTTTCTCTTAGAGCACACCTTTATTCTTCCTTCACGTTCTACACTGGATCCCCCATACCTAGCAGTGTACCAGGTGCAAGTTGCTTAATAAATGTTTGTTGAATGAATGAATCATTGTGCAAACTTCTCAAATATATCTTCATTCTGTCTTTGATTCAGTTTCTCTACTGCTTATAGATCATTATATTAAAGTATATACACATACTTTAATAAAGCATAATGTGTTCTCTATAGAACAAATATCTTTTGTTTCCTTATGTATATTTTAAGTGTAATTTAAGATTAATTTTATTTTTATTAAGGTAATACATCTCATAATTTAAAACAAAATCAAAATTTACATTTCTTGTAGAGCAGCGTGGATCTCCTCCTAAGCCCTGGTCTTAATCCCTACAAGCTAACATTTGACTCTTTTAGTAAATTTTTAACTGTACTTTTATATTTCTAACTGGTTTGCTTATCCTGCTATTTCTTTAGCAATTTTACACATTATTTATTGATTTTTGTTATAATAGTTGAGAGTTTACTTGTCTCACATGCACATATACACAGATAGTCTTTCCCTCTGCCATCCTCCACATGTAGTTTTATTATAGTTTAGGGTTAATTCTTTGGCAGTGTTCCCAACATTTTTATTATTTTCAGATTTGAACATAATAATGTTATCTATCATAATGTTTCTTTTCTCTTGCAACCTTTTGTTTCTCATGGAGTTAATAATGTCCTTTTAAAATTAGTTCAGCATGCTCTGTACCTATTGTATATTATTCAAAATAGCCTCCAATTGATCTTTAAAACTGTAACAGAATGATCTAACTGTGGTAACAACTCTAAAAATCTTCTTGGCATTATACAATACAAGTTTACTTCTAGCTCATGTCATAGTCCAACGTGTGGCAGCTGGGGTTGCTATGCTACACCGTGATTGAGGGTCATGAATTTCCATGTCTTCTCAGGTCTAGGAGCCCTTCCTTGGTTCTTTGCATCTGCACACTAATAAGGGAAGAGGGAAGCATGGAAGAGCTCAGGGGTTATTTTATGGGAATACCCTGGAAGTGAAGTACATCACTTCTGCCCACAATCCATAAACGAGATCTCAGTGACTTGCCTCCCCACCTTCAAGGGGCTAAGAATTGAAATCTAGTGTGGTGCTCAGGAAAAAGAGTAGAATGTGGAATCTGGTACGTACTTGGAACTATGTACTCTATTTTCTCCCCGCTCCCTCCCTCCCTCCCTTCCTTCCTTCTTTTCTTGAGACACGGTTTCACTCGTTTTGCCCAGGCTAGAGTGCAATGGCACAATCTTGGCTTGTCACAACCTGCGCTTTCTGGATTCAAGTGATTCTCCTGCCTCAGCCCCCTGAGTAGCTGGGATTACAGACATGAACCACCACAACTGGCTGATTTTGTAATTTTAATAGACAGGAGGTTTACCCTTTTTGGTCGGTCTGGTCTCAAACTCCTGACCTCAGGTGATCCACCAGCCTCAGCCTCCCAAAATGCTAGGATTACACACATGAGCCACGACGCCTGGCATATCTCCTGTATTTTCAAATGCACATGTGTATCAAACTATCTATCGTTTTCTTTTCATTTTTTTTCTTGGAGACATTCCTACTGCAAGCCATCTCTTTGCCTCTCTTTAGGCCTACTTCACACTTATTGCTCTGAATAATTTATTTTACTGCCTCTTATGTTGGGCCTGCGTTTTTGGGGTTTCATCTCTTCTTTTTTCTTGACTTAGAAGCTTGTGCGGGGAATGGTTACTTTAAACTGGCACACAGGATGTATATTTTTTAAGTTTTTGCATATCTGAAAAAATTTTAAATCAAGCTTGGCTGACAATTTGTCTTGGTATACAATTCTAGGTTCAAAATCATTTCATTTAAAAAATGTGAAGGCATTCAAAGAAACTTCTGGATCCATTATTTCTCTTGAAAAATCCAATGCAATTTTTTTCCTTGGTATGTGATCTGCTTTATGTGTCAGGAAGATGTTTTAGGCTTTTCTTTTTATTCCTGGGTTTCTTTTATCTCAGAGTAGTGTATCTTGATGTGTTTAATTATTTGATTAATTTAAAATATTGTTCTCCTGGACGTTTAGTGGAACTTTTGATCCCCAAAGTTCATCATCTTCATTTCTGGTATTTGTGCATTTGTTTCAAATTAGTGTTTTTATCCTTTTCTGCATAGAAAGAACACTTTTCTATAGCTTATTGAGATTTCCATTAGTCAGAATTTTTCCATTTTTTTTTTACTTCTACAGCTTTTTGCTTTACTTTTCTTAAGATTTCTCAACTTAGTCTTTTACCCCATCTGTCAGTTTTTTGAAAATGTTGAGTATATTTTCAATTTCAAAAGATTCTTTTTCCTGTTTTGTATATAAATTTCTTTTTTATTCATTATCTCTAGGAGCAGGGTAAAAAGGCATGTGTTCAGTTCATCTTGTTGAACCACAAATTACTCTAGTTTACTTTCTCCAGAAAATAAACCTCCAGTCTCCTGGAAGCTGGATTGAGCAGATGGAGGAACTTATGGTTGGTTGATTGTGTGACAGTGGGGAAGGGAACTTTGGGTCCAAGCATTCCAATATACAGACGTCTAACCAAACCCCTGTGTTTACCCCACCACCTGGCCTCCTTCTATGCTGAGATTTCTGCCTCCTAGGCCTCAGCCTGCCCAGGTTTTGCAGGAAGAATTGGCTTGCCTTTCATCCATAATCCTCCCTGCAGGCATGCAGTGTATAGAATCTTCTGCTCTTCCAAATCAGTTACCACACTGCCATTTGATTTAGCTTCTTCCAAAATTAATTGCAAGTTTATTTGTCTTTGTGGTTCAATAACATTTTAAACAATTTATTCTTTTAATAAAGCAGCTTGAGGAGAGATGAAATATATGTGATAATTTTTCCATTTGTAACTACACATCTCCCCATGTACATTAAGGTTTACCTCAGTGCCATATTGATTGAACTAGACAGATATTATGTATAGTTAAGTTGTACTACATAAACTCCAGCTTATTGCTATTACTATCATGACAAACAATGTTGTCACCTTGTTTTCACTGGATTTCCATGGTTTTTATTCTGCTCTACCTGTGGTCAAAGTGGCCTTCATCAAGTGGCCAAGCAACATTTCTCTTATGTCTTCCTACTCTTTTTCTTTCTTGGAACCCCGCTTCCCAGGGAAAGAAGTGTTCTACCATTCTCTGGTAGTGTCACTATGTAACACGACTTGATCTGAGCCTTGGAACCACAAAGATAGGACTGTGTGTGGCAGGTCACTCCAGGAGGGCTATCCCTGCAATTGTTGTCCCTATAGAGCAATAACACACTTATGTAGGGAAATATGGCAAGGAAAGTCATCAATAAATGTGTGTGTGTTAGATTTTCTCATGGCAGGAACTCTTTCTAGAAGTTGTGGGGAGGTAGCACAATGCAGTGACCACTATGAGCTGAGCATTCAGGATCAATAGACCTGACTTCCACCTTTTGAACGTTTTCATTTTGGACAAATTCACTGCGATTTTCTCAACCTCAGTTACCTCATTCTGAAAGTGGAGACAATAAATATAATAGATGCCTTGCCTGTTTCAAAGCAGTGTTGTGAAAGCCAAATGAGATGGTCTATGGGCAAAGGCCTTATAAACTCTATTTCATACAGGAAATACTAGCTATTAGGATTAATGTCAGTAGTGAACGCATTAACTAGGTAAAGAATATGAGTTATCATCATATATCACAGAGGGTCATTTTAAATCAATGTGTTAACATTCGAGAAGGTTCAAGGTTCTCGTGTTCTTTCTTTTATTTCTGTCTGGGCGCATGGACACACATTCGTTTATACTTAGATATTGCTGTTAAATGCAAAGTAGATTTATCATGAATATAGATTCCAAGCACACATACTTTGAAACTCTACAATCCAAATCTTATATATTTTATGTAGTAGATCAAAAATAATTTTTATGAACTGGATCTTCCTTGGGGAGACTGGAACAGATTAAGTGCTACCAAAATAATAAGTATAGCCAACACAATCGTAGAACTTACTATGCCACGTTCTATGCACTTTTCTGATAGGAAGTCAATCCCTCACAATAACACTATGAAGGCATTATTATCACCCTTCTTTTCAACTTTTAAGATAACATTGAGGGAAATAAAATAGAACTTCTTTCATTGTTTCATAATAGAATAGACAGATTTTTATGAGACCAAAATGTTTAATATTCCCTTTGTCCACTACTTTGGTATTGTTTGTTTTGGGTTTTGGTTTGGGCGATTCCTTTACTCCCTTCTACAAGAAATTTTCTCAGAGCTGATAGCAGCAGTGCCTCCCAGATTGTCTCTAGGGCATCCAGTAAGAACCAAGTTAAGCAATTAAAATCCAAGCAGCCATCGGCATTTCATTGTTTACTAACATGAATGCAAGCTGCAGGTTTGGAACTTTTACATTTTGATCACAGAGGAGTAAATCGGTTGCTACTATCATGTACCCAACCTTGTATTCTTGCCTTTACTACCATTCTGTAAATTAGGGATGTCTGAATGTGTCTAAAATGTAATCACAAGACAGGCAGTCAGGACCTGTGCTTTGTGGATGAATCTAATGTGTTTAGCACAGGGCGTAGCACATAGCAGGTGCCTGATAAATATTTGTTCAGTGCCTCTGTGTGCTCATTTTCTTGCTTAGTGGTAAACTATTGATCTCTGAAGTGACTTCAGGAAGTGAAGCAGGGCTTTGGGAAGTGAATTAGGATGGTGTATGCTGATTAATGCATTCATATGAACACATCCTAACTTTTAAAATATTAATTTCTTTCCAACACCTTCTTTTATTTCCCGAGGCCATCCTCTGCTCCCCACTCTCAATCCCTCACCTTCACTCCCCATAGTTAATGAGACACCCCCTCGGAGGAGACAACGCAGTGCCAGGGCCTCAGTTCTTCTCACAGCGCCCTGGGCTCTTTGAGAGACATCAAAGAAAACACAGGGGGAAAAAAATGAATAAAAATGAGCTCCCTGCTAGGTCTCGAAGCCCCACCACGTGGAGACTTCAACCCCAAGCGGAGTGTTTCTCACTGCAGCAGTTGAGTCACCAGCAAGACTTGCCTGAGGTGAGCTCTGCACATCCGCGTTGAGACTTGCAGACACGCCTTCTTCTCACACAAACCTTCCCCAGCCCCGCCGCAGCTGCAGACTCCGAGGGTGGTGCCACCAGCCCTGCCACTCGCAGTCCAGACGGGCAGGGGCTACTGCGGACCGTCCGGCCTCGGACCCATCTGCAGCCACAGGTTGGAGGAGATAAGGAGCTGTTCCCGTGCGGTATCCCCGTGCCCTGTTGAGCAGATCCTGTCTCCCTGCGGGCGGTGGAGCTGGGAGTTCCAGAGCTTGGGAAGGGGAACCAAGCCTCTCTGAAATCTGACACCTGCTCTCCCAGCAAGGAAACTTTGCAGGCTGGTGAGTTGGGAAGGCGGGCTGTTGCTGCTGGAACGCGTTCCCACCCACCCGGGTGCTGCAGCGCCGGCCTTGCGCCGTGGGAAGTGAGGTGTGTGTGTGTGTGTGTGTGTGTGTGTGTGTGTGCCTTCGATAGCGGTTTCCAGCAGACATCCTTGCAAAGGAGACAGTAGTGATATATGCTGCACGGATGACATGGGCCAACTCGACCTGGCTCTCTTTGAGTGTTTGCTTATCAAACAGCTGGTTACCACCAAAAAAAGCAAAAAGAAAAACAAACAACCTAGGCACAGTAATGCCAACTTCCTTTCATTTGCATCTCAACCAGCAACCAAAATAATGAATAAGAAAAAGCAGGGATGATGACGTGCTTGAGTTTCATTCCAGGAGGAATGACTTAGTGAGGCAAGCCAGGAGAGTGGTAAGACATTTATTTGCACTTCCTTAAATGAAATAGCCACAGAGAGTACTTTCTGTTTTCCAGTTTTTTACTCCGTTACTTTCGAATTCCGATCGAAGTGTCGCACTTCGAAGGGTGTGTGTGTGTGCGTGTGTGTTCAAGTGATCACAGTAAATTTGCTTTCAAGACTTTCCCACCAAACGCAAGGTTAATTGAGCCTCTGAAAACTATGGAAGTAGGTGAACTGTAAGCAGAGACTGTGTTCCTAGGAAAAAGCTGTGTTTGGTTAGAGGCTTCACACCTGTAACATGTTTTATGAGTCTTTTATGTCAAGTTCTAAAGTCAAGGGTACAAGATTCCAGTTGTTTTAAACGGCACATCATTAAGACCAAAGTAATAACATATGGTTTCAGGGTTAACAACAAAATTATTGTTTAATATAATACAGCTCTGAATTTTGTTTTTGTTCTGTTTACAAGGAAAATGTCTACAGTTCTCAGTATTTAGTTATATTCACACATATTCAGTAATATTATATATAGAATATACAAGGTTTTATGGTTATAAATTTTGAAAAGTTGATGGAAAAGGTGGACTTAGGCATTATTATAAACTCAGATATTTAAGTTTAGTGAATTTTCAAGCTGCTATAAAGTCCATATTGCAGTGATGAAGTGAGAGACATACCTGTCATGTTCCATCACTCCTCAGTTGGTTATTTTTCATAGTTTCCTAGCATAATCCTCTACTCAGATAGGGTCAGCCCTCCTTGAAGGCGAAACGTGATTCCTATGGATGACCAAAAAGGATAATTTTGAGAGATAGTTTAATATTAAGGCGCTTTTCTGTTTCAGAACTAACTATGGCTTCTCATACAGGGTTACTATCAATGCTTTCGAAAGGAAAACAAAACATTGCAGATGAAACTGGATGAGCCTGTTCTCATAGTTGCCAAGAAGGAATAAAGGGAATCTGTTGAATGTAAGCAAACCACAGTTCCCTTTTCTCATAGGTCATTTCTGGAACAGACATGTTTGACCCAACAGGGAAGGTAACCTAATGTAATTGATCTTCTTGGTAGAAGATCAGTTGGTATGCCAGTTTACACTACAAGTATATGTTGTTTTTAGAATTGCTGTTCATTTATTTCACTGTTTCACTGGAAAAACGTAAGTTATCCAAAGGTTCAGGTGGTTCAGAATAGAAACCTGCTCTTTTTGCACCCTCACTCCTGGAAATTTTTGATTAGGTTTTTGGTCTCTCAGATCAGTAGGGCATGAAATATAGAACAACTATTCATACAAAGCTCATCTCACAATTAATCCAGTTTCCTGAGCTGATTCATCAAGGCAGGGTGACCAATAGTTTAGCTCTTAAGCAAGTAATTGTAATGTTGAGATGCAGAGAAATGATTACAATAAAAATAGGACAAACCAGGTGTTTCCCATGAACAATACTTTCTAAAGATGGCTGCCAAAGGGGAATTATTTTTTTTTAATTTATTATTAGGTATATATGGAGCTTAAGTATATCCTATAGAAGTAGGAAGCAGCAACATCACTGTATATAATAACAAATGTATTGGAAACCCCAAACGTGGAATTGAGAGTATTACTTAATTTGTTTCACACCCTTTGCAATCATTATTCATGTTCTCCAAATAGTAACCTCCCATTGGCACTCCTTAAATGAGACGAACTTGTTTAGGTTGCCAATACGGAGAGTAACACTCTGTTTATCCAATGGCCAAAAAAAAAAGTCTTCAATAAATTTAGTCTTTAAACTAAACAACTGCTCAATATATGGAGATAAATAATTAATAAGTTGCATGTTCATTTATTCAACGAATATTTGTTAAGAGTGTCAGACACTGTTCTGGGCTCTGTGTGGATAGAAGTGGATAAAAATTCCTGACTTTATAGAGCTTGTCGTTTACCAGGAAGATGAAAACTAAACAAGATAACCAGGCTGAGTCTATGGCACCTTGGAGAAAGGTGCTAAGCAGAGAGTATAAAGCTGAGGAGGCATGCAGAAAGTGTCGGTGGCCAGGGTCCGGGAGGACTGAAATTCTAGATCAGATGCCCAGGAAAAGACTCACTGAGATAATATTTTAATATCGATCTGAGGCAAGTAAGATATGGATATCCACATATCCACACTGAGGAAGAGCATGATAGATTGAAGGAACAGGGAGCAGTTTGCTGGCATCTCTCAGGAACAGCAAAGAAACCCATGCACCTGACACAAAGGGAGGGAGGTGGGGGTGGCAAGAAATGGGGGAGAGGGGATAATGGGAACAGATCTTGGAGGCCTTTGAAGGTCCTGATAAACATGTTGACCTTTGGTTTTTATTCCAAGTAAAATGACAAAACGCTATGATTTAGATATAGCCCGTTGAACAAATACTGAGTATAGTATGAGCTTTAATATTCTTCTAAGCACTGTGGATAACAACAGAGGTTAGTGAGACATACAAGGCCTCTGATGTCATGGATATTATATTTAGGGTTTGGAGATAGACATATAAATATATAAAAAAAATTAATAATTCTGGAACTTTTGGTGCTATTAAGAAAAAAAAGTTAAAGGGTAATATAATGAGAGTGACCTTAAGGGGACTGTGTGATCCAGGGGTCAAGAAAAGCCTCAGGGGAGGTGATCTCTCTCTCTCTCTCTTTTTTTT
Source organism: Callithrix jacchus (assembly GCF_049354715.1). NCBI lineage: Eukaryota > Metazoa > Chordata > Mammalia > Primates > Cebidae > Callithrix > Callithrix jacchus. The sequence goes on from NC_133514.1 coordinate 98,010,651, forward strand.
TTTTTTTTTTTTTGAGACAAAGTCTTGCTCTTTTGCCAGGTTGGAATGCAGTGCAGTGGTGAGATCTTGGCTCACTTCAACCTCTGCCTCCCGGGTTCAATCGATTCTCATGCCTCAGCCTCCCAAGTAGCTGGGACTAAAGGTGCACACCGCCACACCCAGTTAATTTTTGCATCTTTAGTAGAGGCAGGGTTTCACAATGTTGGCCAGGATGGTCTTGATCTCCTGACATCGTGATCCCCCAGCCTCGGCCTCCCAAAGTGCTGGGATTACAGGCGTGAGCCACTGTACCCAACCAGGTGATCTTTTAAAAAAATCCCTCTGGCTTCCCTGCAAAGACTAAGTCACTGGGTGACCAGAGTAGAAGAGAGTCCAGTTAGGAGGCTATTCCAGTAGACCAGCTATGACAGTGGCATAGATTAGGGTCAGAACAATGGCCCCAGAGAGAAGTAGTTAGATTCAGGAAATATTTGAAGGCAGAGCTGACAGAACTTGCTAATGAATTGGTAAAGGTGGAGGTGAAAAAAACAAAGAACCAAAAAGATCAACAGGATTCCTACTGAGATACGGGGTAGACAGTAAAGTCATTTCCTAGGATGGATAAAACTAGGGAAGAACCATTTTAATGGGAAATGAAGACTTTCTGGCTGGGCGCGGTGGCTCACACCTATAATCCCAGCACTTTGGGAGGCTGAGACAGGCAGATCACGAGGTCAGGAGATCAAGACCATCCTGACTAACATGGTGAAACCCTGTCTCTACTAAAAATACAAAAATTAGCCAGGCGTGGTGGCATTCGCCTGAAGTCCCAGCTACTAGGGAGGCTGAGGCAGGAGAATCAATTGAACCTGGGAGGCAGAGAGGTTGCAGTGAGCCGAAATCATGCCACTGCACTCCAGCCTGGGCGACAGAGTGAGACCTTTTGAAGTGGTTTTCAGTATCCAAGTGGAGTTATCAACTTGGGCTTTTGCATATATGAATCTGGAGCACTAGAGAACATCATAGTTGAATATAGAAGTTTGAGAGGCAAGTGCCTATGGATACTCTTTACAGTGATACCCTTGAGGGCATAAGTCAGAGAGAGATTACAGAGAAAAAATGGGGGCCTGAAGATACAGCTCTGACTTATTATGACATGTGAGACCTTGGATGGGAGGAGTCAGTGAAAAGCCAGTCAAGTGAAAGGTAAACTGGAAGAGAGTGTTATCATGAACCTAAGCCAGGATTTTTTTTTTTTTTAAGAAGAAGGGTGGGGTCAATAGTGTCAGACATGGCCAAGATAAACAGTGAGGTGAGGACAGGGAAGTGATGATTGTATGTGGCATTGTGGAATCATCGGCAGCTTGGGAAAGAGATGGAGTTTTCAAAATAAAATTCTCAGAAAAACTAACTTCAAAAAATTCTGAAATTATAGCATTTCACCTAATCCTAAAGAGGAATCGGAAAGAAAGAGGCCACCAGAAAAACTCATCAGGCTACACAGAAGCTCTAATAAATTCAGTTTTTTTGAAATGACTTCTAGAACAGATGAATAAAGGAAGCATATAATTAGAAATACAAAGGTATTGTCTGAGCTGTATGCATAGCTTGAAGAAAAGTAAAACACAGTGAGTTGAAGCTTGGGGAAAAGGTGCTCAGGAGAGCAAAAGATTATGTTCACACTGTCTGGACCAAAGCAGTGAATATAGAAGGGTCATCTTCATGCATCCTGGTAAACGTGAGAGAAAGTGGAATTACTCATTTTCTATTTGAAGTCCCTCTTCTTTCTCCCTTCCCTGTCCTCCCCTCCCCTCTTTTTTTTTTTTTTTTTTTTTTAACAGTTTCTGTTGCCCAGGCTGGAGTGCAGTGGCACTATCTCAGCTCACTGCAACCTCCGCCTCCTGGGTTCAAGCCATTCTCCCACCTCAGCCTCCCAAGTAGCTGAGATTACAGGCATGTGCCACCATGCTGGGCTAATTTTTGTATTTTTAGTAGAGATGAGGTTTCACCATGTTGGCTAGGCTGGTCTTGAACTGTTGACCTCAGGTGACCCACCCACCTTGGCCTCCCACAGTGCTGGGATTACAGGCATGAGCCACTGCACCTGGCCATGAGTCCCTCTTCTTTCTATATAAAAGAAAATAGTGTTCAAAATGGAAGGTCTAGGCAATACCAAAAGAAAATTAAGATCAAAGAAAATTGATAAGTTATTGTGACTGCAAATAACTTCTTTAAATGAAAAAGACTAATGGTGGAAGTGGTCAAGAGGGCCTCTGTGAGGAAAGGGCATTTCAGTTGAGACCTAAAGGTTCCCTGGTTGTCAGTTAAGTGAAGGGTTTGAGAAAGAAAAAACCAAATGGTGCAAAAGGAATTGCTAAATTCTTAACTGGAAAAGAGTGTGGAGCATTCAAGAAATTGAGAAAAGGAGTTTGGAGAATGGAAAGCAGGTGGCAGAGAGAGGCACAAGGTAATCTGAAGGCACCAATGGGGAAGTCATTGCAGAAACTAGACAAGACCAAGGACAATAAGGAAGTGCAGCAACATAAAAGTTACTTGTTAGAAGTGTTATAAAGATGGCTTCTTCTGGGAGGTTGAATTAACCAACCCTCAAGCTCTCATCCAAAGCTGTAATCCAACAAATATAAGAACACAATTTGTTTATTATTTGATAATGTATGCTAGATTTTTTAAATTAAGAATTGACAGTGGGCCAGGCGCGGTGACTCACACCTGTAGTCCCAGCACTTTGGTAGGCCAAGGCAGGCAGATCACAAGGTCAAGAGATCGAGACCTTCCTGGTCAACCTGGTGAAATGCTGTCTCTACTAAAAATACAAAAATTAGTGAGACATGGTGGAGCACGCCTTTAGTCCCAGCTACTCGGGTGGCTGAAGCAGGAAAATCCCATGAACACAGGAGGTAGAGGTTGCAGTGAGCCGAGATCACACCACTGCACTCCAGCCTGGTGATAGAGTGAGACTCTGTCTCAAAAAAAAAAAAAAAAATTGATAGTGAAGGTTTAGCTATAAAATATAAAAGAGATCAAAGTAAATTAAGTAGTAGCTGCCATACAAAGCAAACGTTTAATATCCAGAAAAGCAGGAAAAGCATCTCTAACGATACATAGCTACAGCTATATTCAAGGATACCAAGACCCACTCACATAATTTTGGGAACAGTTTCATAAAGAGGAGAGATAGAATTCATATACTGGGATTTAAATCAAACCAGTAGGAAGTCTATTATAAGTCAAATATTGCTGGTGTTGAGTAGCGTATAACTTAAGGCATTCAGTCTCCTTAAGGATCTTGATATTCTTCTGTGTAAAATAAAAGGTATGAGTTGATCATTTTGACATCCCTACTGTTCAGCTCTAAACTTGAGTAACACATGATTCTTGTTTTATATTTACTTTCTTCCTTCTTTCCTTCTTTTGTCTTTTCTTCCTTCCATTTATGTATCTATCCCTCTAGATAGATGATAGGTAGATGATTGATAGATAGTCTTATATCTACCTAAGATTATCTTTGTGTTGTACATAAATCTGTATGTATAAGTATACATGTGTGTGTATGCATATATGTAAACACGGAAGAGATAGAAACATATGAACTCTATGAACATATGAATTTTTCCTCTCTACAGGGAAAATTTTTAAAAGTTTAGGGAAAAAAATGCAAGACTTCATTTTAGTCCTCTTTCTGGCTTCATTCTAGCACATAAATTTATTTTCAATCATAGTGAACTTTGGGTCAACCTAATCTGTTTTCTTCTTCTCTCCTTGCTCAGAAAAAATGATGAGATTATGTATTAAATCTGACTGAGGGATATACCAGCACAATAATAATTAGAAAAAGCAAAATCAGCTTGCCCAATCTAACTTAGGCAAGGTAATCAGAGCCTGAGAAGTTCCTTAAATAAATTATTCAGTTCTTATGGTCTATTATTCAAAATACATTATTTTCATAAACAAAATATACTCTTGATGTTCCTATACATATCTAAATATTAAACATGCAAAATGATATTAGATTTTTCAGTAGGAATGAGAAACTAGTTATGTCTTAGTGCTTTTGAAAAAAAAGTAGACACTTTTTCTAATATAAAGAGGTGCTGCATATTGACTCAGGTGCCTCCTTGGAGTAACTTAAGTCCCTAATTTTCTGGAACTTTCTCCCAAATGCTGCAAAGTGCAGGAGCAATGCAACCTGTTTGCTAATTTATTAATTCTTTGAACTAAAGATACATATCACAACTAACTATATGGAAACTGCCATTCCCAGTCCCTATACCTATCCCTCTCCCACTCAATCTTTGATCTTAATCTTCCTAAGGTTAGTAATACCTATTCTCAAATGCTGCCTCTCAAGGTTTGGAAGTAAAAGCTTCTATTATGAGGAATCTAGAGAACAACACTGCAAAATGTATCTTATGGGGGGAAAAAACTGTAATGAAAATATTCTCATATTTATAACTGAGGTTTAAAACATAATAAAACAGGCTTAAATAAATAGGGCATCACATTTGCAAGGCCTATTCTTTAATCTTCTGTTGGAAACGAGATGCTAGTTGACGAAGGCTGCATAGGAGTAATAGCAATAAAACAAAGTGAGCAACTTTGGGTTTGCTTTTCTCTGGGGACTTCACTAGACTATCATCAGGTGCTACTTATTTTGAAAGTGGCCTACACAATCTCCCCAGATATCCTTTGCTATGTTTTATTTTTTCACTCACCTACTAGGAAAACCAAGCAAACAAAACTAAAATGTACTCGGCAAGTACTCATTAGTATTGTTTTTGAACACCCTTAATTTGGGTGCCCTCAGGAATGTATGTACTTGAGAATTTATTCATCTGTGATGACAGAGCAGCTAATATTTAGATGAAGGTGAGGAGGAGATGAGAAATGGAGGATAAAGACAAAACATACTGATCACTATGTGCAGGTACACCAACCTGCAGGCTCTGTGTCCTCTACAGACTTCGAGAAACCTTGCGGGGCATCTGTTTCCTGTGCAAGCTCTGAGGAAGTCATAAAATTCTACATTGTGGTTTTCTTTGAAAAATAATTAAATAATGATAACTGAGTTGCTTTGAAGAGGAATTTGCCTCAAATTATGTTGTTATTCTGGTTCCCAGCAGTTCTCCTTATCAAGTGTATTTTTCATGGTTCTGATTCCTTACAGATTTCACCCTTTCGAAGTTCACTTTGACTTTAAGGTAGACTTATGCGTGAGGCCAGGGACCTAGAAACCAGTTTCCGCTTCTTCAGTTCTATAAGGTGTTAGATGCGAGCCATTTTAGTAAAAGAAAGCCTTCAAGGTCTAAGTCGTCTAGAGCAGTAAGGTTGATTCCTAAAATCATATTGTAAATATTGAGACACACGACGGTATATGAGTTTGGCAACTTCAGAACAGAGAACTAACTCGAAATAGAAAAGGAACAATTTAAATTCATAAATATTACCTATATGTTTAAAGAAAGATATTCTGTTAGCACTGCAATATTTTATAACCAGTAGAAATATTTTGTCTTATTTTTCAGGAATCATGTTTTCTAAAAGTGTGTATAAATTGGAATCAGGATTTAAAAATAGCTCAAAACTGCTTTCTAATTGGTGTTTTTCACAGTAAACATGCATTTTGCATTGTCACTTGATCTGAAAGATGATAGCAAGACATCCAAGAATTAATGATATTCTTCGGGGAGCAAAATTTCTCCCTGTTGTAGGACATTATAAACATTAGGAAAAATGTTAAATTGGTTAAAGTTGATGTTATTACAACAAAAGACCTGCTCACCATGTTAAACCTGACAATACCAATTTAATCTCTGGTATAATTTTTCTCTGTCTGAAATTTTGCTTAAAACATTCATTAAGTGCCTACTATGTGTCAGGTCATGTTAGGTACTTTAGTTGTGATGGTCAGTAAGAGATAGTTCCTGCTCTTAACTTAGAATCTAGTAAAATAGAGAGTTACATGAGCACATAATTTTAATGTAACTTGATAAGGTTTCAGTTAGTGGTTTGAAGGCAATATTATGGTGATAAAGAGGAAGATAAGTTTAAGGAGGTTAAAACTGTAGCGAGATCAGTGAGGAGTGGGAAATAAAAAAGGTCTGAAATTGTCAAATTGGAGAAGAGAAGTTACATTAATATTAAAAAAATAATTAGCAAGAGGGGCATTAACCAGACATTGGGGGAAAGGAGAAATTATTATAAAGTCTAAATTTTTGGCTTACTAAGGTAATAGATGGATAAATAATGATCCCCAAAATTGAAATTAGGCATAGAAAATGTAAGGAAGTTTAGGGGAGGAAGAATTGCTGCATTTGAGGTACCTGTAGTTATTCAATTGCATATGCTCAAGAAAATGACTCTTGAAATGTAGACCTCTCAGGAGAGGTCAGGCTGGTGATAATGATTGGGAAGTACTGGCATGCAGGTGATCTCCAAAAGCTGGAAACAATAATTCCCTGCAAACTGACACAAGAACAGAAAACCAAACACCACACGTGCTCATCATAAGTGGGATTTGAACAATGAGAACACATGGGCACAGGGAGGGAAACATCATACACTGGGCCTGTCAGGGGGTGGGGGGATAGGGGAGGGAGAGCATTAGGAGAAATACCTAAGTAGATGATGGGGTGATGGATGCAGCAAACCACCATGGCACATGTATATCTGTGTAACAAACCTGCACGTTCTGCACATGTACCCCAGAACTTAAAGTATAAATAATAATGATAATGATAATCCATTAAGAAAAATCTACAAGACCAAATGCTATCTTTCAAGGCGGTCCTGGAAAGAAAGAGGAGGAGTAGCCATAAGAGAGGACTAATAATTTTCTTTGTTTTCTGCAAGTACTACTACTCTGCTTTGGCTAATGAAGACATTTAAGTTCTGGAAGGACTTAAGGTTATGTATAATTATATATATGTATGTGTGTGTGTGTGTGTGTGTGTGTGTGTGTGTATACACACACATGTAGGTATGTATTATTAAAATCATTGTAGTTGTTGTTAAATTGAATGAACATAATAAATATGCCTGTAGCTTCTATGGAGCAATCACCAAGTACTGTTTCCTTTACATTTAATTCTTTTCACCTATGTTCTCTCCCAACCCAGCCTGTGAAAAATACAAACCATGTCTCAATTAGAAAATGTTCTAATGCTAGAGAATGGGAACCCAATGGACACCTTAAGTGGTTGAATCAAATGATTCTGGCTCATTAATATCATGCTCTAATAAATGGTGCCCAGCCAATGTTAATTTAAGTGCAAATTAACTTCCATTCTCTTTATTTTACTTAATAGCTTGGTTCTATCTCTGCTGTGACTAAATTGATGACACTTTTATCCTCGAGACCTACTTACCAAAGCATAACAAAATATATCTTGTGTTCTAAAAAATTAAATAATAATTGTCTAGTAATGATTATTTGTGTAGATTCCAATAATATAAAAATATTGTCAAGAAATCGACTTGAAAAACATGTCAAAGGATTTACCAAATTTAGGAAGAGTTATCTTGTCTCTTCTTCCTCTTCTTCTCTACCCCCATCTTCATCTCCATGTTGATACTTTTTTCCAGTTCACTGTTTTAAAAAGTTTGGGGAATATTCTATTACACTTATAAAAATTCTTTAAACCACCATCTGGCTGCTTCACACTCTCCATCACAAATCTTTCTGACTATTAAATAATTAGCATGAGAGCACATTGCATGCCTACTTGTTCAATTGAGATGTTCTCTGTGTTCCTTCTGGATTTCAGGTGTATAACACTTTGTAATGGATGCATCATTTGAGACATCTAGTTCTGAACAAATATATTTTTCATAAACGCTCCTTATAATACACCAATATCCCAGATATTTGTGTTCTGGTGATCATAGATGGAGAACATTTAAATAACTCATGTATGAGTTAGACACATAATCCATACCTACAAATATTCCAAGCAAGATTTCTGATTGCACTCTTGTGGACTTTAATCCTTTTGGTATTTTTGTTCCTTAAGCATTTGGCTACTTATGGTATTTACTAACTTAGTATCCAACTGCGAATCTTTTGTACTATCCTCTTCTGCAAATTGATCAACATTTCACATTCTTTTGGGAAATATCAATGTGTTTTTTTTCTTGTGTTTTGATTGTAAGTAAGCTAACATTGTAGGGACAAATCTCTTGTTTTGTAAAGAGTATATGGACTTATACAAGACATATACTCTTTATGTCTTGTATAAGTCCATATACTCTTTACAAAACAAGAGTATATACTCTTTACAAAACAAGGGAAAAAAGACACAAGTATTGCTGGAAAAAAGTCCTCCTACCACTTATGATGAACATTTGTGAATCATTTTAAATGATGACTATTTGACATGGTTATCCAGGGTGAAAATGTGCATTGATGTTAAACCCGTGACTAAAGACTGACAATAAGCTTCCTCATTTTCGGCTTTGAACTATTATCACCAAAAGCATACACTCGTTGAATTATAACAGTGTTCAAGTCTAGGCTATTTGTGTAAGAAATTTAAAAGCTTAGTAATTTTGATTTTAATGGGAACAGTTTTGCAAATTTCATTTTTTCTTACTACTGCTTTCTCTTTGGAATACGTTTTTACATACAACTTGTTAAGATTTCAGGACCTTGGTGCAGTAAATATGCACAGCATGAAAAAGATGAAAGAGACTTAAAGTAAACAACATTCTCCCATTGTAGCCATAATCTTTCTGAGTCTAGTTTTAGGTAACACAATCACCAAAATCAGCCCAAGGAATTGTTTCAAGGCAAAACTGAACTAGATGATACAGACAACAGTTAGGTATTGTCCAAACCACAGGGTCCCAAGAAATATAAAGGCAGAAAAGTAAAGCTTTCTTATCTACTAAGGCCCTATTTCCTTGGCCTGATGTACTATCTAGCACCCTCAAATGCTGAGAGTTACCTCAAATCCAACACTAATTAAGAAAAAGTCTAAGAAGTAGACTAATGGTGAATATCTTTTTGCTTTTTTAGCAGCAAATATTGCTTAAGTACTCCGACTTTAAAATTGCCCTATATACATGGATCAGAAATGAATTGATACTAGAATTACAAGAGTGAATATTTTTATGAAATTTATTCCAGGGATGAGTTTCATACATAGGTCAATAACATTCTTAATATTAGTTGCTTTTGTCATGAAACTTTATTAAGGATGACACAAAAGATGCTCTTTTGCAGACTTTGTGAAGAAGTAATGTATCTTCAACTTCTCCTACTTAATTGGAAATGATGAAGTTTTTTATAAGGCCAGACATTGTCTATGGCTCCTAAAATCCTGTCTGGGCAAATAATGCTATTAGTTGTCTTTTTTATCATGAGGGTAAGATTGTCTTCTTGAGTATTTATCATATTAATTGAGGGTAAAGTACTTTCCTTTTGGTATAAATTACGGGTGAAATTAATCTTTCTTAGAACTTTATTTTGGAGCCCACTTTTCTCTCTCTTGATACTTTTCTGCAGTGCTTAATGCCATTTTACAGCCCCCAAGCTAGGAAATCAATGATGTGTTGGCCAGTCTTTCTGATAAATTAATTTCTGTTAAAGTAGTTATGGCTAAAAACAACTATAAATTACTGTTCCCAGTAAATACATTTGCTTGTTTACATGTAACAAAAATCCAAAGTTATGCCTAATGTTAGAAGCTCCAGGCTTAAAAATAGAGTAGTGAAGGAAGAATTTGGGGCAAAAAATAACTTTATCAGTAAAATGTAGGGTGACCCATGTGGATGGCAATGCTATGGCCTGGAATTTCTGGAGCAGCTACTGCTTTAAATCTTCCATTACACTGGCAGATTCAGGGTTTAATAAATGTTTGGATCTATAGTTCTGAAAATATGGTCACTATCCTCTCTTGTCTTTTGTCTTCCTCCTGTAGAGTTTCTAAGTCTGTCCTCAGGATGGGAATTGGCCTTTTCATAGAATCTGAGGCCTATTCACCAATGCTGTCAACAACACTTGACTGAGTATCTTTTACAATAAATTCTCAGTTTCCCACCTGTTTGGTGGATATTTAAACTAACAGATGGCTGGCTGGGCACAGTGGCTCGTGCCTGTAATCCCAGCACTGTGGGAGGCTGAGGCAGGTGGATCATGAGGTCAGGAGTTCAAGACCAGCCTGGCCAAGTTGGTGAAACTCTGTCTCTACTAAAAATACAAAAATTAGCCAGGTGTGGCGGTGTGCACTTATAATCCCAGCTATTCAGGAGGGTGAAGCAGGAGAATTGCTTGAACCTCGGAGGCAGAGGTTGCAGTGAGTTGAGATTGCACCATAGCACTCCAGTTCTGGATGACAGAGCAAGACTCCATCTTGGAAAAAAAAAAAAAAGTACAGATAGCTTTCCCCATCTATGGGTTCCTTATCCATAGATTTAGCCAACGACAGATCAAGAATGTTTGGGGAAAAATGGTTGCATCTGTCCTAAATATGTACAGACTTCTTTTTCTTGTCATTATTCCCTAAACAATAGAGTATAACAACTATTTACATGGCATTTACACTACATTAGGTGTAAGTAATCTACAAATGACTTAAAATATTTAGCAGGATATTATATGCCAATACTGTGCCATTTTATACAAGATATGAGCACCTGTGTATTTTGCTATCCACCAGGGGCTCCTCAAACCAACCCCCATGAACACTGAGAAACAATATGCAAGTAGATTCAGCTGGTGAACTGGCAGATGCTTTGGTAATTCTGCAGACTAAAGTAGTAGTAACTGGTTAACCAGCCTAAGCATTTTTCCATCAAGAATGATGACATTATTTTCTAAGTCAGCTACTAGAATAAGAGGTGGGCTTATAAATAACAGTAGGTTTGGCAAACAGGTCCACAGTTGCAAACTAAATGGCCAACCTCAAAGATAGATGACAGCAAAAGATCTTTTGGTTGATTGCACCCTAATAATTTTAGAGTAATCATTAATGCCATATTCCTTCCTGAGTCATTACTTTCAAAAATAAGATACCAATATACTATTCAGTATCCTCCAGCCTAGAAAAATAGACTCATTACATAGAATAAAATGGATCACAATTAGGGATTTAGACAATTCACAGGGCTCAAGGACAACAGCCTGACTCCTTAAAAACATATCTTATTAAACTAAGCTAAACGGTGCCCAGTATTTGCCACATAAACATGTGTATGTGACTGTGAAGGAACAAGTTAGGTCAAATGTCTAATGGCAGAAGACTGCTATGTGAGAAATAGCTCTAAATTAAACTAATTAGTTCATCACAGGGAAGTTTAGTCCTGGTTTTCTATCTGTACTTGACTTATCTCTAAACAATAATTTCAAGTCAGAGAAATTTAGAAAATAAATGTGGAATTGGTTGTTCCACTTGTTTGTAAGAAAAGATATGTAAACAATTTCTTGCTCGTTCTAGTCCAAGGAAAGCCTAGATCAGATAATTATTGATATTCTTAGAATTTATGGGGTTTTCTTTACAGAACTGTAGAGGACTTAATCAACTGCACTGAAATAGCTTCTAGTCTTACTTCAAGGGAATATGGTTTTTGAACTATTTCTCAGAAATGATTTTTGTAAATATTTATTTGTGAAAGAAAATCTGTTTTAATATATCAAGTAATTTTAAGCATAACTAGGTTTATCAGGACATTCTCAAACCCATCAAAGTTCAGAAGATAATATCAAGAAAGATAAACAATATAACCTTATATATTAATAGGATCGATAGAAATGTTTTTCCTATGGGTCAAAGCAGCAATCAAAACTTTGACTAAAATAAATTTTAAGACACATCTTGCTGTTAAGTCTAATCTATGTACTCTCAAGAACAAAATGCTTATTTAAAAACAGTCTGCAGGCTGCTGCAACTAATTTTATCCTAGGCCTGCTAGTTTCAGACAAAAGTATTTGTTGCAAGTATCTTGAATTTATGCATTAATATTATTTTTTAATGAACAGGCAACATAAACTCCCGTAAAGTAAGTAGCTGTCTTTCAAATTCATTTGTACCATTGTCATGGATATTCTGTCAGCAAAGAACATAGAATTTGTAGTAAAAATGTCTCTGATTGTTCAAGGTCAGGAATGCAATACAATAAATTAATGCCCTGTACAGCTGATACTTGTTAAAGCTTTGTGGTAACAACATACCTATAAGTTTTGATTTTCAATAAAACTCTGGGTTTTTTTTTTTGTTGTTGTTGTTGTTGTTTTTAGCAGTGCTAGCTTATTCTATATCAAGAAGATTCTTCTTTCTGGCTCACTGTAAAGAGAATTTACACTTGAAGAGTCATTTTTAAAAGTGTCAGGAATGTATCTGCACTCATCTCTACTGCTTCCTCTCCTGATTCTCCAGGGACTAAAGGTGATATTAAATACATTGAACAACTAGCATGACACCTGCCGATCAATCAAAATAAACCACACTGGTGTGTTCTGGCTGAGCCAAGGGACTGATGTCAACCTATTATAAAAGATAGCAGAGCCAACTGGCCTATTTGGAAATCAGACTCATTCTAACTTTCAAGTCAATCTACTTGATTCTAACACTTCCATGTATCATAACAACATGACGATCATTTCTATTCTTCTGAAATGGAAAATGTTCATATCAAGTCTTTTCTGAAATGTTTCTTCAAATTCTATAAAATTTGGCCAAATAACGAGTTCAACACATTTAATGTTAAAAATCATGAATATTGGGGCAATGGTCCCTCCTACACTGTAATCTGTATGTTGGTTGCCCATCCAAACAGGTTTAGGACCACAGTCCAAACAAAGGACAGGGAGGAAAAGAGCCACAGGAGAAGAAAAGCCATCCCATAACCGTGAGATGGCTACCGGGACGAGGGGAGGAGTGTCATATTAATCAGGGTGGAGGCTGAGATAATTGAGGGTGCCACTTCAAGAAGTGAACCAAGTCCAGGAATAAAACACAGTGTATAAATATGGTTTATCTATATATCAATATCTTCTGAGGGATGTAACTGTGGGAAGAGACAGTGAATTAGCTAACCACCCTGACAAATGATTATGACTTAAAATTTCTAAGGAGGTCTGTGGTGCAAACAATCCTAATAATTTTCTACCTAATGAAAGATCGATGAGGGTTAAAATTGAAGACAATCCCAGTACAGAAAGAAAATTTACTGAATTTTCACTCCATGAGCTGATGTAGTTTTAATTTAGAGCTACTTTTTTTTTTTTTTTTTTTTTTTTTTTGAGACAGAGTCTTGCTCTGTCACCTGCTGAAGTGCAGTGGCATAATCTTGGCTCACGGCAACTTCCACCTCCCAGGTTTACATGATTCTCCTGCCTCAGCCTCCCAATAGCTGGGATTACAGGTATGCACCACCAAGTCTGGCTAATTTTTGTATTTTTAGTAGAAATGGGGTTTCACCATGTTGGCCAGGCTAGTCTCAAACTCCTGACCTCAAATGATCTGCACACCTCGGCCTCCCAAAGTGCTGGGTTGCACCTGTGCTACTTCCTAAATAATAGATCCTTGAGATACTCAGCATCTACTATGTTGCAGCATCCTAAATAAATGCACTGATCTGCTGCTTTTGTCCTACAAATTTCACATACGTATTTCCCAGCCTGCCTTTCTCCCAGTTTTCACTAGTTGGGTGTCTTTATACGGGTGTTGCTGTGAAAATGGAGGTGTGGGGAGGGAGCTGGCTCTTTCAGGTTTAGTAGTTTTTCATCATCAACACTAGAAATATGACATCAGGTTTCCTTTAGAATCTGTTGTCTCAAGTTTTAGTAATAATTTGGCCAAAGCTCCTTATGTATTAGGGTACTTTTCTCTGAGATGTATTAGCATCACAGTGCCCACATACCTGGCCTGATGTATTTGTCTAAGTGTAGGGTAAAAAATCTATTTAGGGCCTGGTGCAGTGGCTCACACCTGTAATCCCAGCACTTTGGGAGGCCAAAAGGTGGGCAGATCACGTAATGTCGGGAGTTTGAGACCAGCCTGGCCAACATGGTAAAACCTCGTCTCTACTAATAATACAAAAATTATCTGGGTGTGGTGGCTAATGACTGTAATCCCAGCTACTCAGGGGACTGAGGCAGGAGAATTGCTTGAACACAGGAGGTGGAGGTTGTAGTGAGCCAAGATCATGCCATTGCACTCCAGCCTGGGCAACAAGGGAGACTCCATCTCAAAAAGAAAAAAAAAAAATCTATTTAGGAAGAAAACAAGTCCCTTTGGATACCTCTAGCTAAGCAATAATAAATATAATAAAAAGGTCATTGCAATAGAAAAAAAGAAAATTGTGACATAAGTTAATGCTGTCTCCTTTTCAGCCTCACGTTGTTTTTCCTAGTCTGTTCCCAGGGCCCTGAGTTGCTGGTTGGACCCCTTAATTGCCCCCTGGAATATGCTTGTCTTGTCTCTGCTCTAGCTTTTTGGATATGTTTTCTTTTATTTTTTATTTTTTGAGATGGAGTCTTGCTCTGTCACCCAGGCTGGAGTGCAGTGGTGCGATCTTCCCTTACTGCAACGTCTGCCTCCCGGGTTCAAGCGGTTCTTCTGCCTCAGCCTCCCAAGTAGCTGGGACAACAGGTACATGCCACCTTGTTTTTTGTATTTTTAGTATAGATGGGGTTTCACCATGATAGCAAGGATGGTCTCAATCTCCTAACCTCATGATCCACCCACCTCGGCTTCCCAAAGTGCTGGGATTACAGGCATGAGACACCGTGCCCAACCATCTTTTGAATATTTCTACAAGGCTATCCAAGTGTAATTGTCACTAGTTCCATTCCCACAGAACCCTCCTTTCTACTTATTAACCTACCATTCTAATTGTTGTAAATATGCTAATTGGCCAAAATATAACAATATTAATTTTGGAATAATATACTATCAATCCTTGTGATTCGCTAATCATGTATTTGCAAATCTAATTACTTAATAACATTCATTTGTAACCCCAGAATCAATACCATGGTGCTTTTTTAGTCATTTGCAGGTATATGAAGAGTGGTAAAAATTTGAGTCATCCAACTTGCGTATTCAGCTGAGGTCAAACAAGTTGATGCTGTACATTCTTGTTTAAGCTCTCCTATTGTAAGCAAGTATCCTTTTCACGATTTATTAATGCCATGTTTTTTCACATTTTTGTTCTTTTGAGTGGCGGTTTCTCTGTTTAAAATGTCCCCCATGTGCAGTGCTTAGATGCTGTCTAGTGTTCCTAAGGGCAAGTAGGCTGTATGTGCCTTAGGGAGAAAATACATAATGAGTTTCGTTCAGGCATGAGTTATAGTGCTGTTGACCATGAGTTCAGTGTTAGTGAATCAACTTTATACTATCTTATATATTATATATTACCTTATATATTATATATAAGGTATCTTTAAACAAAAGCACACAGAAAACAAGGTTATGTTTTGCTCAGTGGATGAAAATACTGTGGCTAGAGGCTCGCAGGAGCCTAATCCCACTTCCTCTAATAGCACTGGCTTGGTATTTGCTAATTCAGTGTTTGTAGTGACATTATAGAATGAACATATAACTCCTGTGAATAACAACAATGGACTCTATCTTCTCCCATGAAATAATTTGCTATCATTTAGGAATAGAAATAAAATGCAGTCAAGTACGTAAAAGAACAATAAAAACCAAGCAAGAACCAAGCCATGTAGTCTAGAAGTAGACAGAGGTAAACAGAGTAGTTGAACCAGAGAACCTTTGATACGTACCATATTTGAGCAAAAAACTGAACTCTGAGCTTCTAGGCAATAGAGGCAAAAAAAAAAAAAAAGAAGGCAATAAATACTATAGTTTTTCTTATAAGGCTAAAGCAAATGTTTCAGCTTCTTGGGAGAGATACTTTTTTTTTTTCTATCAGTAAATTCTAAGAGTAACTATGGCACAAAGCACATAATGGCAATGGGATTTCTAATTATAGTTTTATAAATAAAGTAGAAATGAACTTCACATGACTAGTTGTTTTGTTTGTGTGTTTTGAGACAGAGTCTCCCTCTGTCACCTGGGCTCGAGTGTAGTGGCATGATCTTGGCTCACTGCAACCTCCACCTCCCAGGTTCAAGTGATTCTCCTGCCTCAGCCTCCCGAGTACCTGGGATTACAGGTGCTCACCACCACGCATGGCTGATTTTTGTATTTTTACTAGAGACAGGTTTCACCAGCATGTTGGCCAGGCTGGTCTTGAACTCCTGGCCTCAAGTAGTCTGCTGGCTTCAACCTCCCAAAATGCTGGAATTACAGACTTGAGTCACCATGCCGGGCTATGACTGCTTTTGAAATTGACAGTGATAAACCTCAAGGCCCTGATGCTATTTTTGTTGCTCTATGAAGGCATTCCTACAGGGATCTGAAGTTCTAAATATTTCTGGAGCTCTGACATAAAATGCATTTCTATTGTATATGTGAAATTATCATAATTATGGAAATACCCAGTTCTCTGGTAAACTGAAAGGGGAGTTATGTTTGAGTCAGGCTATGTTGTTACCTCTAAAACCACTGTAAAAAGAAGACATCTGCATTTGCCTATGAATTGAAGAGTCAACATAGGGCAGCCCAGAATAATGAGAATAGTCTCCAACCCATAATAGACTACACCAATTAGAAATATGATGTTAATGAGAAATATTGTGTTAATTATGAGGTTAGATGTATCTGAAACTCCCTCCATCAAGTCCTTGACTCTTTCGAATATCTGTGCTCATTTTAATTTGTTAATTTATCCTACTACTCATGCTGAGAATTTTCTGATATTATGTGGAGAAAGATACAAAATGTACATTTAAATAGTAAAAGAATGTTCAGAACAAAACAAGACTGAATAAAAACTTATCAACTCATTTAAACTTCCCCATATATTTTACATATATTTTATGGATTGGCTGTTGATGCCCAAATTTTTGAGCTTAATTTGTCCTGATTTTCCAAACATGGTTATTCACACATTTGGGACTTGTTAAAAAAAAACATTCAACCATCAGCCAGATTAAATTTAAAGGAGTTTAATTGAGCAATGAACAATTCACGAATCCCTTAGGCCCCAGAATCACAGCAGATTTAGACACTCCAGTGCAGCCACATGGTGGAAGAGAATTTATGGACAGCAAAAGGAAAGTGATGTTCAGAAAACAGAAGTAAGACACAGCAGCAACTGGATGGTTACAAGCTCTGCGTTTGCCTTATTTGAACACGATTAAACTGCTGGCTACATTTGATTGGCCAAGCTCAGTGACTGGCACTGGTGTCGGCCATGGTCAGTTTACACCTTCACTTGCCTAGTTCACGATGTACAGAAAAACCTTTAGGCTGAACATAAATATGCAAGAAGGCAGTTTTAGGCCAAGCTTGATTTAACAGACTCTTTAGGAATACATATTCTGGAAGAACAAATTTATACAAATAAATGTTTATGGCTATCTCATAACTGCATTATCAGCAATTTTTGTACTATCGAGATTTTTATGTTAGGTCTCAGTCCTTTATATCATTAAAATATTAAATAGAAAAAATCATGGAATTTATTCATAAATAGATGTACGTCTGTTTCCCCAGACGATAGGTAAAGAACCATTTGGGTAAGAATGGGCTGCTGATCTGCAAGGGGAAAAACGAGCTTCAGAAAACTGAGGGGAAAGTCATTTAAAAACCATCATAGTTTATAAAAGATATAAACTATTCAGTTCCTTTACTTTTTAATATTTAGAAGAATAAACAAAAATTTGATTCAATTAAATGTAACAAATACAATTAAATGGAGATGCAATTTGATTTATTGTAAATAACATGATTTTAATGCAGATTAACTGTAGGCAGTACCCTACCAGAATGTAATGCATTCTGGAAAATATCTACTGAATCAAATGTGTTAAGACATAAAAAAATGTTATGGTATGATTGGAAGAGGGGATAGGAAGGATGTCTGTTCCAGGGAGCTATACGTAATGTCAACTCTTTAATTACTTGCTGTTTTTTGTTTTGTTTGGTTTTGGTTTTGAGATGAAGTCTCACTCTGTTGCCCAGGCTAGAGTGCAATGGTATGATCTCTGCTTGCTGCAACCTCTGCCTCCCAGATTCAAGCGATTCTCCTGCTTCAGCCTCCCTAGTAGCTGGGATTACAGGTGTGTGCCACTGCACCTGGCTACTGTTTTGTATTTTTAGTAGAGATGGGGTTTCACCATGTTGGCCAGGCTGGTCTTGAACTCCTGACCTTAGGTGATTCGACTGCCTTGGCCTCCCAAAGTGCTAGGATTACAGGGTTGAGCCACCATGCCTGGTCACTTGCTGCTTTTAGACATAATCTTTGATGGCATAGATCTAATATTTTATACTTATACTTTTATTTTGTTCTTTCAAAAAAAAAATCATTCACTTTGATTAGAAATAAATAAGAAATACAGTATTCAGATAATGGCTCAAACACTGCAATACAAAGATGGCGATGGGGACAAATGGAGCCATTGCTCGGCCAGCAACACCTATGGGATTTCATTTTAGATGTTGAGTCCTGAGTTGATTTTTTAAAAGCCTGGGTTTGGCATTGTAATGCTGCTAGCTCAGAAACATCGATGTGTAATAGGAGAAAATGTATGGGGAATTCAGCACTTGCCCAAACCTCCATGTGCCCAGCCTTGGTACACTCAGGCTAGAGAGATCTGTGAAGGGCTGTTCCATTGCCTGATGACTAATCCCACCCCAACGTTGGTTGGAGATCCTGCCACATATCCACGGAGGCTGTGAATCTCTTTCCAATGAGATGCTAGCTTTTAGTCAACTGTTTTAAAAATTATTAACTTTGACGGCTCTTGAAAGATTAGTTTTCTATCGCCATGCCCAAATCTTTCCTCCCACTCTGCACCTGCACCTGCACCCAAAGAAGGTAAATCAGCCAGGTACGGTGGCTCAGTAATTCCAGTAATTTGGGAAACCGAGGGGATACATATCGCTTGAGGCCAGGAGTTCAATAGCAGCCTGGCCAACATGGTGAAACTCCTGTCTCTACTAAAAAATACAAAAATTCACCAAGTGTAGTGGCATGTGCCTGTAATTCCAGCGACTTGGGAGGCTGAGGTGGGAGAATCTCTTGAACCCAGGAGGTAGAGGTTGCAGTGAGCTGAGATAGTGCCACTGCACTCCAGCCTGGGTAACAGAGCCAAACTCCATCTCAAAGAAAACAAACAAAAAGAAAGTAAATCAGTAGGGAATGTATAGGAATTATATGACAAAATAGACTTTAGAAGAAACCTTTTTAAAACCATTTACAAAAGGAAACTGAATAGACCTCTGACATATTCTTGTCTCCAATAAGCTACGAAAATAGTACTGGTTTGATCACTTAAATGACATCCTGCTATTCTCTGGTAAATATTTACTCATACCTTTAAAGGAAAAAATTAGCTAAAGGTAAGCTTGAGTTAGAAACTTAACCTAACCTAATCCTTTGTAATTCGGCAAAATTCCTCTTCACACATAAACCAACAGCCATGTTTTGTGTTAAGGCCCCCAACTCCGAAGGACAATTAGCCAACTCCTGGATCATCTCATGTTATACCCTGTCCAAAAATAAATGAACTGGGGATCGGCACATTCTACAAATACCTTCCTGTCTAAAAAAAACATTTAAAAGAGTTTGTCTAAAAAACAGACTCCCCATTTTATTCTAAAAGTAATTACAATTGCATATATGTAATTTCCAAACAAGTTTCCTGGAACACAATCACAAGCATTGCACAAAGTAAAGTATACCTGTAGATTTATTTAAAAGCAAACAGAATGTATATATACACACATGTATATTTATTATATATACATATGCATTATGGATAATAAAATATATATACATATATATTTAAAAGCAAACATACATGTATGTGTGTGTGTGTGTGTGTGTGTGTGTGTATATATATATATATATATTTTTTTTTTTTTTTCCTTGAGACAGAGTCTCACTCTGTCACCCAGGCTGGAGTACAATGGTGCAATCTCGGCTCACTGCAACCTCTGGCTCCCAATCTCCCAGGTTCAAGCAATTCTCTCAGCCTCCTGGGTAGCTGGGACCATAGGTGCAAGCCATCATGCCCAACTATTTTTAGTAGTTTTAGTAGAGGTGTGGTTTCACCATGTTGGTTAGGCTGGTCTGGAACTCCTGTATTAAGTGATCTGCCCATCTTGGCCTACCAAAGTGCTGGGATAACAGGGCGTGAGCCACTGTGCCTGGCCTCAGAATATAGTCTTTTTTTTTAGCCAGTATGTCATGTTTCATAGCTCAGTGACTGATGTTGGCAAAATATATGAAGGGGCTTATTCAGTGCTTTTAGTTTTTGCATTGATATTCATGTCTAAAGACCAATTTTTTGACTCTTTAGAAATACATATTCCGGAAGAGAGTGTTGTATTTTCTTGTGTTGTATTTAAAAGCAAAAGGCTGTGGATTTTGACAGAACTTCAAACTTCAGGCCTGCTACTCATTAGTCGTGTGGTCTTGGGCAAATTACTTACCCATTCTGAGTTTTAGCCTTTTCATTTGCAAAACCTCTGAGGATTATTTTGAAGATTCAATTAACTAATCTATGAAAGTGCAATGCAACAGGAGGTTGCTAATATTAATTTGAGTGATAGTCTGGCAACTCAACAAGTGCCTGTTAATATTCTATATACATCTAACTACAGTGAGAAATTCAGAGTGGAATAGAATAAAATGTTTGGGCAAACTTCTCTTGGTTTGGTTTGCTAAGTGTATCACATGTATTATTAAGTTTGTTTCCTTATATTGATTTTTAGCTCCTGTTAGTAATTACTTATTTTTCAACTTTATAATAGTGTTTGTTTTAAAAATATGTAATATGCTTATGTGATTCAAAATTCAAAAGGCACCAAAGAATACAGTAAAACAGTCTTTTTCCTTCTTGTCTCCTGCTGTAGTTCATCTACACAGAAGCAAACCTGCAAAATCTATCTTATGCATTTAAAAACAATTTGATGCACATATAATTTTTACCCTTTTTTGCACAAAAATTAGCATACCATTTAGGGTTGCAAATAAAATATGGAGCATGAGTTAAATGAGCAGCATTTGAGACATATTTACACTAAAAAATTAATTGGTGTCTCATCTGAAATTCAAATTTAACTGGGTGTCCTGAATTTTATTGGCTAAACCTGGCATGAGTAAATTATTATTCACCCTATTCTGCATCTCATTTGTCTGCTTTTTTCCCCCTTTTTTTTCTGCATTGGAATCACTTAAAACTGTTTTAAAACTCTCCATGCCCAAGCAGCACACACCAGACCAATTTCATCAGAATCTCCAAGGATTGTACTTTGTTTTTTCTCTGTGTTTGAGGAATCACTTACACAAAAAAACACCCATTTTAAATGTACAATTCAATGAGTGCAATGACAAATCTATACACCTGTTTTTACTTAATAATATATTTTGGTGATCACCCAAAAATCAGTTCTTAAGTTGTAAACCCTTTAGAGCAAGCCTTATATTTTATGCTACTTCTCTTCATAGGACTTGAGCATTCTGTGTTTCAGATAAATACAGGTTGACTAACAACAGAGTTCTTTATTGCAGTCATTGTTTAGGTTTAATGCACAAAATGAGAAATGCTATTAATGAGTGTTTGCAGTTGCAACACTTATTACAAAGAAATGCAAAGGTTGCAAAGAAATGGTTGCAGACAGTACTAAGTACCAAGAGATCATTTCCACCTTCTCAAGATCTGGTTAAGTGGCAATCCAGGTGCCTCAAATATACGGGATGACCTTACAAATTCCTACTTACACAGGAGGATCTGAGGTCCAGGTTAAAGAAATAGTTTAAGCCACATAGTTAATATTAAGAGGAGCTAGGATTCAAACCACATGTTTAACCCAAAATTCTTAGTAAGGATCCTTTTCAAGATGGCATAATTTAAAGATTTCATCTTTCTTCATGCTGTTTATAATTTGGAAAATGATTCAGAATAGGTGTTTCTATTTCTCAGTAGATGGTTATCTCAGCCAAAATGCTTTCTAGAGAGAACCAGTCAAGAGAAACCAAACAGGTCAGATTTCTTCAGGCTCAAGTTTCTGTGATCTCTATGAAAGCCTTTACAAGATAGTTCTGGATTTTCTGTTGATTCACAGGCCTTAGAGTACCTGAGCATGAAGGGCTTATTAACAAAATAGTTGAAAGGGTATAATTACAAGTTGTGACTTTAGGGGAAAGAAAGTAGTGTCTTTTTCTAATGAACCTTATCACTCTCTTCAAATTGTGTGTATATCATATCCACATCTTGATGTGCCACTAAAATGAAAGAATTGACTTAAAACACTAGGGGTAAATATCTTGTTCCTGCACATGCCAACCGTCTTGTTTCTCTTCCTTTATGGATGTGTGTTTTGAGATGCAGGATGTAGACAGACCACAAAACCATTCTAGTTTCTGCAGCAGAGAACACAATGTGAGTATCTGTTTCAAGGTCATTTCCTGATAATATTATCTTCCCTTAAATTTGAGGCATAGGTTCAAGGAGGAGAGTAGGACTAAATTCTATTCCTGGCTTAGCTCTTTCCATCTGTCTCCATCTTTAAAGCAATTTTGAAAGTCTCTTGCATATGGCTGATGTTCAGTAAAGGTTGATTGAACTGTCTTGACGTTCTTTTTGAAAACTGAGGATATGCTGTGTTCTGAGTAATCTGGCAATGTATCACTGAGGGCACAATTATGAAGTCAGACACCACAGAACTGCAATAGGATCTCAAATTTTTTAATTTTGGCAGTCTCAATCCATGTAGAAGCATTTTTAGAAGAGCAACTGAACTTACAATCTTAACATTCAGCAATAAGTAGATGAGAAAGAGCTTTATAAAGTCCAGTGAATTTCAGGGAGAACTTGATGCCTGGCAGTCTATGACAAGTTGTGGACTTGCTTTATATTAAAAAAAAATTCCATGAAACCACCATTTTATTGATTCCAGTAGTTTGGACTTGGGTCTTGGCTCAGAATTCAAAAGATAATGCTGTGACAGCAGCAAGTAAATTCTAAGTATAGTTTTCTCTGAATACTGTAAAAGAAGAGAAATGGAAACTAGGTTAACTTCTTAGTGTTTTTGCTAATCCAAATAATTGGTATGAAGTTTCTTGATTCTGTCTTTTTTGGAAGTATCACAGTCATGCATGCTTTACACACAGTGGGTTCTCCTTATGGGTATTACTGTTAGTAATACCCTTTATCCACTTTTGGATAAAACCTGTTATAAACTTGGAATGATGTGTAGTTTTTGTTAGCATATAATATTCCCTTGTGTCCAGTCTAGACCTTTCATTACCTCACGTCTAATGTGTTTTCACCTCACATTACCCTCTTTCTTCAGTCAGCTTTCATTTGTGTTTTTTGTGTAGCTTTTTGCTTGTGGCTTCTTTTACATCTAGAATCCAGTAATGCCAATATGTCTTTATAACTTCTAGATGAACAATTTGATATTTCTCCTTTACTCCCTGCCATTTACTGCATTCTGTTTCAACAAATAGCTTTAACTTTGGGGATTAGTCAGAGTGTATATTATTATACATTCAATTACATGCCACTGGTAATGGGCAGAGAGGTTTTTCCCAGGTTAATTATTTACATTAGTCTTTAGAATTTTAAGAATTCAAGAAACATGGGCTAAGTCCAGTTACAATACAGATATTTAGAAATTGTTACAATATTTTTTAGAGTCAGCCAGGAACAAAATTGTAAGACAGGGAGGACGTGGGCTTTGACTTCAGACCCCCTAACCTCCCACCCACCCACATAAGCACTTTTCCATTCTTAAGCATATTTCCACGTGCCTATTGACTTCATTCTAGTAAGCTTATTGTTCTCCTCCACTTTCCCATTTAGAATTTTCATTGGTAGAAATATGTCCCATCCAACTATTTCTTTGTGTCTTTTTCATTATCCATTCAACAAATATGTTGTGCCTCTTTACAGCGACTCTGAGAATCAATAAAAGGCTTAGTTTAGGTGGTTGTGGGAGAAATGAGATCAAGCATAACCTTTATTTAAAAAATATGTTGAGATTAAGAAATTAATTAAGTATAAAATTTCCATTTAGATCTCTATAATACAGGTTCTGAGAACTCAACGTAGCTAAAATTTGTTCACAGGCAGACCTGCTCTCTGAGTTCAGTTTCTTACAGAACAATTAATTTATCAGCTGCTGAAGAATCAAGTCCAAAATAAAAATAATGGCACCATACAAGCTTCATTCTTAGTTTACATATAATGTGAGTTATTTACATCCTTTAATGATAATGTTTTCTTGAATTTTCTTGAAAACACTAGCCATATTTATCCATTTAAAACAGTGGCCCCAGCCTTTTTGACACCAGGGACTGGTTTCATGGAAGACTATTTTTTCACAGACTAGGGTGGGGGGATGTCTTGGGGCTGATTCAAATGTATTACATGTATTGTATACTTTATTTCTATTATTATTACATTGTAATATGTAATGAAATAAATAAGCAACTCACTATAATGTGGAATCAGTGGGAGCCTTGAGCTTGTTTTCAGGCAACTAGACTGTCCCATCTAGGGGTGATGGGAGACAGTGACAGATCATCAGGCATTAGATTCTCGTAAGAGGTGTGCAACCCAGATCCCCTGCATGCACCATTCACAATAGAGTTCATGCTTCTTTGAGAATCTAATGCTGCTACTGATTTGACAGGAGGTGGAGCTCAGGAGGTGATATGAGCCATGGGAAGCAGCTGTAAATACAGATGAAGTTTGCTTGCTGGCCAGCTGCTCACCTCCTGCTCCGTGGCCCAGTTCCTAACAGGCCACTGACCAGTAAAGGTCCCTGACCCAAGGGCTGGGGACCCCTGATTCAACATGATTCTTGTTTTTACTTAAAGTCCAAATTATTTGCATTATATAAGACATATCATCAAAGGGTGATGTCCAAGGTGTGTTCTCCACTAGCAGCCTTGCATACAAGGTAGAAGGAAGCATTTGAGCCAGTGATTCTCTTGAGTGGAATTCCCTCTTCAGCAGTCTCACTCTTGAGCATCTAAATAAGACCCATTCCAGTACCTCGTTAAAATCCCCATCACATATTTTGAATGAGCATGGTTCTGAAAACCATGGAAGCAAAAGTAAGTATTAAGTAATTTACTGTCTTAAATGCAGACAGAGTTCAATATACTATTGAAAAGTATATACTCATTCATCAGAGTCCCTTAATTCTGGTGTTTTTATTTTATTTATTTATTTATTTATTTGAGACAGCATCTCACTCTGTCATCCAGGCTGGAGTGCAGTGGTGCAATGTTGGCTCACTGCAGCCTCCGCCTCCTGGATTCAAGTGATTCTCCTGCCTCAGCCTCCTGAGTAGCTGTACTCAGATACATGCCACCAAGCCCAGCTAAGTTTTGTATTTGTAGTAGAGACTGGGTTTTCACCATGTTGGTCAGGATGGTCTCGATTTCTTGACCTCACGATAGAGTCCCTTAATCCTATAGCTTTATATTTGTGAGTTCTATATTGGGTTCTTCTTGGGATTCAACATACAAGGTACCTTTGAGTAAAGATAATTTTTCTTATATAAAATGCAGTATTCAGTTTTCTTGTATGTACACCCTGAAGTTCTCCAAGACCAGTAGTCTTTATTATACAACCACACTGAATTAGATCCAACGGGGCATATGCTATTGTTTTTAGCAAGCATTTGTTGAACACTTATTTTGAGCTAGACCCTATAAACAAGACATGCAAAGCTTCTACCTTCCTAGAGCTTCCATCCTAGAGGGAAAAGCAAGTGATAATGAGCAGGAAGACAGATGATAGCTGGGAATAAGGGCTACAAAAAGAATTGAAATATGGTGAAGCCATAGAAAATGGATGGGGGCCTTCTTTAGATACAGGGTTCTTCAAGATCTTTCTGAGGAAGAAAAAATTCAACTGAGAACTGAATGATAATTAGGAGTCAGCTTATGAAAGTTGGGGAGAAGGAAAAGTTCAGACAGAGAGAACAGACAGTGCAAAGGCCCTGAGGCAGGGTGAAACTTGACCCCTTCAAGGAATATAAAAACAGAGGGCAAAGAGAATTAGTAGAGAACTAGCCAGACCCAGATTATGGCTTTTGTAAGCCAGACAAGTGGCTTTAGGTTCTATTTTCAGTTTGATGGGAAGCCACTGGAAAATATTAAGCAGAACAGTAATGTGGTCTGACTTAGATTTTTTTAAAGATAACTCTGCTTGTTATGTGGAGAATGGATGGGGGAAGGGCAAAACTGGAGGCATAGAGACAAGTTAGGAGGCTCTTATTAGTTGCAATGACTAATAAGGCCAAAGCAGGGCCTTTCTCAGAGTGCAAGTGAGTGCTGCTTACAGAATGGGGGATGTGAGCTGGGCCTGTGCTGAGCAGACCAGGGCCTGTGGCTGCTTTAGCTGTTACAGTGGTCTTGCTAGAGAGACAGCAGTAGAGCCTTTTAGGGTGTGTCATGTAATCTTCAGAATAAACTCTGTGCCCAATGCATATTAGCACTTGATAAATGTTTTCTGTGCGAATTAATGAGTAAATCTGTCAATCTGAGGGAAGACTAGTGTCTTTGTTTCGTAAAAGAAGCTATGCTGCAAGCATATTGTGAACTCTAATTCCAATGATAAAACCCACACTCTTGAATTTCTTACCTAAGACATCATAATTGTTGCTTTTCAAATGTTTTTAAACTACTGCACATATATTTCCGTTTTCTTCCTTCATTTTCTCCCCTCTCCTGGGTTTAGTGTTCTACATCCAAAGGTTTCATAAATGTGTTTGCTGTACTAGTTTTTATCAATGGCAGGAACCAGAGAGACCATTAACAATATAGAGTCCCCAGGAAATTTTTTGATCTTTCCTTTTGAAGCACCCTGTTCCACATTTAATGCTCAACCTCAAAAGGTCTCCACCTGGGTAATCTGTCAGAGTTCATTTAACAAGGCTAATGGTATGTGCTGTCTTACCTACTCACTCACACCTTTTGCAGAAAACTCTCTCCTCTTCTGCCTATCCAGGAAATAATTCCACCTTACTCTCAGGTAAAGAGACCTAGGAATCATTTCCATAGTACCCACCACACCCTTTAGAGGTAGAGTAGCTTTTGCATATTGGATAACTTGTATCAAAATCCCAATAAAAAGATCATCTCACTCTCTTGCTTTGAATTGTGCATATTGAAAATTTCAAATTTGTATAATTCATAAAATTTGTATTGTATATTGTGTATATTTCTGGCTTGCTCTATAAACATTCAAAATAGACATATCTTCTGACACAATCAGGTTAAATAGAAGACTGGCATATAAATAGAAGGAGTACATGCAGGAGCTAAATGATGAGCCCACACTTGATGCGCTTGTGTATATCCTGTATGCTCATGTATTCATGTGTGTGCATTCATGCACGCACATGTGGGCATACGTGCAGATGTGTGTGCACATGCACTAATTATGACCCTGCCCATCCTTTATAATCAATAAACCTGATATAACCCAGTCAATGCTGTTATGCTTTAGAAGAAAATGTTGTAGCTTGCATCTTTATACTCATTCCTCCTATTTTATCCTATTTATTTGCATTGCTTAAGAAAATACAAAGTTATATATCATGTGATGAAGGATTTCAATTGCTGACATTTTTGATTATTCAACAAAAGCATCTTCTCTTTAGTTGGATTTATAAAAGTAGTTTCCATTTTAGATCCTAGGGAAAATCAGCTCTTTCAGATGATGTTGGAAGATTTTAAGGTTTACAACCTCATAGTTCCAACCTTTGCTTGATTGATTAGGAGAAAGATAATGGACCTTATATTAGCCTGTGTTCATCATCGTGTAAATGTGAACTAGATGATTAACTACTGAGTAATATTATCAGAGAAGGACAATGCTGACACTTTTCCAAAATATGAACCCTCTCATAGTCACATGCAAGGATATATTGAACTTAATGTATTCATAGATAGAGCAAATGTGAAACATTTCTGTTTTGTTATTCTGTGCATTATAATTTATATACTTGAAATTTAATATGAAAGCATTTAGTTTTCATAATTATGCCTTTTGTTGTAAGAATAACACCTACCAAACTGGGCTCAGCTTCTAGTGGGAAAACTATGAGTTTAGCTATTAAGAAAAACCCTTTTCTGCCCCTCCACCACTTGCAGTTTAGGTTATAGGAAACTTATAAAATAAAATTTGGATTTGGATTTTCCTTTTAAAAAATTAATGGAAATGAGTAAGGAAGAGCATTCTTCAACATTGGAGAAGTAAAATGATTCCCAAGAATTTCTTTGAGACTAGACCTTCAATAAACTGGAAGAGTCAGATACAGCAAATCTATTCTTTGTGATAGATAGCTTTTTGTGACTTTTTTCCACTAAAATGTTAACATTTACTTTTTAGTGTTTGACTTAATATAGTAAGTGACATGTGTCCTTTTGTTCAAAAATATCAGAAACGTAACATGTTACTTTTTAATGGAAATTGTCATATTTTTTCCTGGCTAGGAATAGGTTTCAGGGTGATGACTTTACAGAGATGAGATGTAACACACATTAGTCTGTATCCTTTCTGAGTTCCACAAACTTTCTTTTTAGATTAAATCTGGAAAATACAGGCAAAGCTATTTCATAACAACTGTCTTATAACAAGTCTTAGTTTGTAAGAACTACAATTCTTGATGTTTATTTTATTTTATTCTGTTTTATTGCTGAATTTGTGATTCTTTTTTCAGCAAGAACAGTCACTGTAAATATAAGCAGTCAACAGAAGATGTTTCCATATGAAAGTCCCTTTTCCAGTTTAAGGAAAAGTTGAGCAAAAAGCATAATGCAAAATTCTAAATAGCAACCTTTTTATAAGTGTATATTTTATGATTTTCGTCAGCTACAAATTGCAATTAATCAAAAAAAATCACCAATGTGAAAGTTAAAGAATATTCTAGAATTGGGAATGGCACTCACTGTTGTCAGAACCTTAGCAGGCTCTAAGTGAGGCACCAAGAATCTGCCTTCTGCTCTGTTCTGATTAAACTTTAAAATGCACCAAACAGCAGGAAAGGTGATCATAGCTGTAGATGTCTTTGTGCTAATGATGACTTTTCTCACCAGTAGCAGCTGGGGAGTGAGACTCACAAAGACAAAATTATAAATGTTTTATACTGGAAAACACTAGATGAGTTTGAAACATGGTCAATCGATTAGGTTACTGCCAAGAAGTAAACAATAGACTCATTAAAGCTGTAATTAGTCATTGTTGACATGTTGTATTTTTAATCAGAGCTCCAGTAGGAGATGGAGTGGCTGAAATCGTCTAGTGAAATAATCTAGTGCTTTGTGAAGTAGAAGTCAAACCAAATTTGAAAAATTCAGTCATTCCTTTCCCTTGGGATTTCTATACCACCTTTGTTCTGATGAAGTTGGTGACTTCAGTTAGGTTATAAAGTTGCCTATAATAATTGATAACTATTTTGTGTTTTTGTTACATTGGGTAGTTTGGGTCAAAATACATTGCGTCAAAAGGATTTCACGGTTCCCTATTTCTTGGGATGTCAAGAGGGGAGAGGAATTCATGATGAAGGCATGGGAACCAGGTGTTACATACTCATGACTGCAGATAAACATCCTAAGAATCAAGATTTAAGTACTTTTTCCGATAGCTGGTAAATTGCTAAAATTGAGTGTTTAAACTCAGGGCTGTGGATTCCAATCCCTGCCACTTTCCCTTATGCCATAGACAACAATGACCCTTTAGATCCCACCTCATCTGCCACAGCCCCCAAAAGCAAATCTCCTATAACCAATAACCCTTATACACATTCTGCCTCCAGGACTAGCATTCTCCTAATTCTAGTTCTCCCTCTCTCCTTTCCCTATCAAACTCTAGCTGTCATCTCACCTCCTCCATGAAGCCCTCCTGATTATTTCTGCCCATCCCACCACACATCCCTTTATGAGTTTTTCCTTTCTCCTCTGTCATGTGTGTGTGTGTGTGTATATATATATATATATATATATTTTTTTTTTTTTTTTTTTTTGAGACAGAGTTTCACTCTTGTTACCCAGGCTGGGAGTGCAATGGCGCAATCTCGGCTCACCGCAACCTCCGCCTCCTGGGTTCAGGCAATTCTCCTGCCTCAGCCTCCTGAGTAGCTGGGATTACAGGCACACGCCACCATGCCCAGCTAATTTTTTGTATTTTTAGTAGAGATGGGGTTTCACCATGTTGACCAGGATGGTCTTGATCTCTTGACCTCGTGATCCACCCGCCTTGGCCTCCCAAAGTGCTGGGATTACAGGCTTGAGCCACCGCACCCACCCCTCTGTCATATTTAGACTCCTAGATTTTCTGAGGTAGAGCTCATTCCAAATAACTTAGCAGATGAAGGAACACTTACCCCAATCACATAAGAGTTAAGAATCATATGTAGTTGCCTTCCTTATTTTCTGTTCAGCTTCAAATCATGCCCATCACAGAAGAAAAGTTCCAAGTCAGAGACTTTTATTTCTGTAGGGATCTATGTAAGTAGAAAGAGCCCTGGTAAAACAAATAACCTTCTTTGGACTAACTCCATACTCTGTAGATATAATCTCTATTTTCTAGTATTTATTAAATTCATAAAATGCTTCTTGTAAAATATCCACTAAAAAAATGAACAGCCAACATTCTTTTTCTAATGAGATCTTGGCTTTTTCTTGGAATCATATGGCTCTGTGAGTTATCTAGAATTATGTTTCAGTGAGAAATTTCCAATAAAATGAGACATCTTATTTTCATCGATATTTGCCTAGGAACCCATGGATGCTATCTAATTCAGGTTCCTCACATCTCAGGGAGGCAGAACTTGTGGGCAGATATTTTGATTAGTTTGCCCTTTCTCAGATAATAAAGCAAAGAAGTTGAGCTTTGACATGACTTCCTCAAAGCAGCAGCCAGCTAGAAAATGAACCCAATTTGCAAGTAATAGCCCAAAGCCAGAAAACTTAGTAAAGCATTTTATTAAACAAACCATATCCATATCTTTAATCTAAAACCAAATTATTTTCTCTTTGGTGACATTGTTTAGGAGTAGAAACTTCAATTTGCCTATATAAATTTAATATCTTTTCATATATCACATAACTCTATAGAGAAAAGGGATGGATTATCTGCTTCACTGAGGGTGGCATATCATATTCATGATAAGGGCAATGAATTGTGCTGTGACTGGTGCTGGTTAGCCCATTGAATCAGGTGCCTATGGTGGGAAAGGAACCATCTTCCTAACTAAGCACTGTCTTAGAAAAAGATACATCTTCATGAGCGTGGTCTACCTCGCTCTCCTAATAGCTGTAGAGTGAGACTTAGGAATCATTCTTCAGCCGTGAGGAGTCTCTGGGCTAAGAGGTAGGGCAGTGCTTCCTAACCTTGGCTGCATGTCGGAATCATTAGGGAGAGTGTTAAAAGGTGCACATGCTTTTGTCATATTTTCAGAATTCAGATTTCCAATGCTTGGATTGGTGTATGGCCTGGGCACTGGGGAGTTTTCAAAGCAGCCAAGTTTGAGAACCAGAGTTAGGAAAACCCATTTTCTGGTCTTGGTGGCTGATATCCGGGAAGGCATTGACTTCCCTGGGTGTACTTCTTAGTCTGCCCCATGGACATAGGCTCTGCTTCACCACATCACAAGTGATTTCAGTCTTAAAAGAGATGTATGTAAAAGATTCTTTCAATATATGGCTTCACAGAATTTTAAGCAATTTACATTTATTTTTCTTGTTCCCTAGCTGGAGTCCTGGCAGAAACGATCTAGGAAAGCATTTAAGGAAAAAAAGAAGCATGACTTCCTTAGAAAAATTGAGTCATGCAACCCACTTATGAAGACAAGCTGAAAAATTTTTGAAATCAAACAATAAATCTTTCCAGAAATTCTTGAAGCTGAGTTTATTTAATCCAAACATTTATATAACATGTTCAGTGCATCTGTTTTGAATGAGTAAAATTATAATATTTTGGGGGCTGCTACTAATTTGGGGGGAAATTTCGACTATGTGAGGGAACAAAATCATATGTAGTGGGGAAAGCATATTAAATGCATTTATAGCAGTTTTCAGCAGAAGGAGAAATCCACGAGCTATGCGCCAAGCTTTGCTGATAGTCATCAGTAAGGAGAAATGGCTCTAAACTACCACAGGATCAAAGTATTTGTAAACATATGGGCTCCTTTCTTGACCAATGAGTTTCGATACTGGAATGGGATGCTGAAGGGGGCTTACAGAGTCTCAAGATTCTGGAATAGTGCCCTCTAGAGATGTCTCAAGTTGAAGGATGAGGATACAGAAAAATGGTTTTCAGACCTGGCTGCTCTTCTGTTGATTTCTACTGGAATATTTAAGCTCCCACTTGTCCAAGACCTGCCTGAAGAGATTCTGTTTCAGCTGATCCAGAGAGTCCCTTGAGTTGGTATTTGTAAACTTCACGGGGAATATTGATGATCCCCAGTGTGGAACCGACTGGATTATATACACGCTCAAGTTCTGATCTAGTATTGCTTGGCAGTGCCTGGACCACAACCTGCCCTGCTGTTTGTCAGTGATTATCAATTACTCAGTCCCGATTTGTGAGCACATGTGCACAGTAGATTGGCTGCTGGGACTTTATCAAATGACAAACATTTTTATAAATAATAAATTACTTTATTTGTGAGAATTATTTTTTAGTCAAGATCATTTTGGCTATTCTATGTCCCTTTCATTTTCATATTATTCTTTTTTTTAAGATCAGCTTGTGATTTTTGCCAAAAGGCAGCTAGATTTTGAGGAGGAATAAGTTGAATGTGTAATGTCGTGTCATTGTTTTAAAGATTAAATGTGTTAATCATTAGTTTTTATTGTTTAGACTAAATGATAATGACTCAAATAATAGTAGAATTATGACAGAACAGTGCCTGATTAAATATATATGATTAAATATATAGGTGATTAAATATATATGATTAAATATATACACATATTTCAGGTACTGTTCTATCATTATTCTATTATCATTTGAGTTGTCTCAAATATGCTTTTCTAATTTTTGATAGAAATGTATCCTATGGCCCATAGATAACATGTATTCTATAGGCCATTTCCATTTGGTTTCAGGACGGTGTTATTGTTTGAATATGCATGATACCTGCTAGTAAGTAAGTACAATGCAAACAAGTGTTGTGGAGCTAGGCCTGAAAAATTATTTGTAAGAGAAAATACAATAGTCTTATCTTGTTGGGGTTTTTAATAATAGATTTATTGAAATATAATTCATGTATTATAAAATCCACCCTTTCAAAGAGTACAGAGTGTTTTTTAGAACATGCACAAGGTTGTACCACCATTGCTATTTAAATCCAGAACACTTTCACCCTTTCCCCACAAGAAGCCCATATCCATTAGCAGTCATTTCCCAATCCTCCTGTCACCAGCCACTGGCAAAAGTTACTAGACATTATCTCTGTATGGATTTATCATTCTGAATATTTAATATGAATAGAATCATAAAATATTTGGGTTTTGCTTCTGATTTTGTTAATTTAACATAATATTTTTAAAGTTTATCCATGTTGTTGCATGTATAAACACTTCATTCCTTTCTATGGAGAATAACATTGAATTGTATGGACATGCCACATTTTCTTTATACATTCAGTGGATGAACATTTGTTTTGTGTACAATTTGGGGTTAAGAGTAATGCTGATATGTGCATGCATGTACATGTCTTTGAGTGGATATATGTTCTTATTTCATTTGTGTATAGACCCAGAAGTGGTATTGGGTCATGCACTAAACCTGTGTTTAAATTTTTGAAGAATTGCCAAACTGTTTTCCAAAGTGGCTGCTCCATTTAGATTCCCATGAGCAACATAGGAGGGTTCCAGGTTTCCACATCCTCACCAACACTTGTTACTGTCCATCTCTTTATACCCATCCTTGTGGGTGTAAAGCGGTATCTCATTGTTGTTTTGACTTGTGCTTTTCTAATGACTAATGCTGTTTTGGCTTCTTTTCATGTGTGATTGATATATAGTCTTTGAGAAGATATCTTTTCAAAGGCTGCCCATTTTAATTGAGCTATAAGAGTTCTATGTGTAGTCTGGATACAAGTTCCTTATCAGATATATGATTTGCAGACATTTTCACCCAGCCTGTGATTGCATTTTCCATTTTTTTATGGTGTCTTTTGAGGCACAAAAGTTTTTAATTTATTTGTTTTTTTCTTTTGTTGCATCTAAGAAACCATTTACCTAATCCAGAGTTATAAAGACTTACTGCTATACTTTCTTCTAAGAGTTTTATAGTTTTACCTCTTATAGTTAGGTCTATGATCCCTTTAAGTTAATTTTTCTATAAAAGCATCTTTGTTGAAAGGACTATTCTTATTCTCATTTATTTGTCCTGACGCCCTTGTCACAACTGACCATAAATGTAAGAGTTTATTTCTAGACTCCCAGTTGTCTTCCACGGATCTATTAGTCTATCCTTATGCCAGTGCAACACTCTCTTGATTACTAACTTTGTAGTAAGTTTTGAAGTTGAAAAGTGTCAGTCCTCCAACTTTAGTATTACTTAGCCAAGACTGTTTTGGCTGTTTCATGTCCCTTTCATTTCCATGTGAATTTAGGATCATAGCTTGTGATTTTTGCAAGAAGGCAACTAGATTTTGAAGGGGATTAAGTTAAATCTGTAGTGTTGTGACACTGTTTTAAAGATTAAAAGTGTTAATCACTAGTGTTTAGTGCTGAGACTAAATGATAATAGACTCAGATAATAATAGAATAATGATAGAACAGTACCTGATGATATATTGTATATATAGATGGTTATATCTATATATCAGGCACCGTTCTATCATTATTCTACTATCATTTGAATTGTCTCAAATATTCCTTTCTAATTTTTGCTATCTTTACTGCAATGGCCGTGTGTGTGTGTGTGTGTGTGTGTGTGTGTGTGTGTGTGTGTATGTGTGGCCTTTTTCTCTTCATAGTCACGATTTGCTTTCTTCGGTAAAAACTTATTAGATTTATGTGAAAATTATGCTAGCTGGTACATAAGAATTGCCAAGTGTACAGTGTATGGGGAATCTCCAAAAAATTCTATACTGCAATTCTATACTACGATGAACTATCTATGAGTTTTCTAGTTACTCTTTATGGATTTCATGAGGCTTTTAACTTAATAGTAATGTCTGAAGCTGCCCTATTCCAAACCATGAAAGAGTTATTCTTTCTTTGGCTTATTATGCTGTCAATTGGACAAGGAGCCAAATTTTCCCCTTCCTTGTCATCAATGTGAGCTGCAGGTTAATATGTGCATATGAAGCAAAAGTTCTTTGATCCATTTGCTATTTGATTTTAAGACAAGTGAGCATCCACAGGTCTTCTTTTGGAGAATTTGGAGGGAAATGCCAAAACTACACCTTAGAGTTAAATAAGCTAACACTGAATGCTCATAACTTTGATTCAGTGGATATGGAAATACTGAAATTGAATATGAAATAACCATTTCAACTATAGGCCAGTTCAATGAATGACCTCTCAGCTGGTTATCAGGATATATAAGCAGGATACCTTCATACGGTATTATAAGGCTGTCTTTCAAAACTGGAATTTATAGGTTGGAAGTAACTTATGCAGGATATCAGATTTGAAATGGCAGTTCAGTCCATGGCCCTATCTTAACTGTAACAGTATCTATGCTTTAATTTTCTAAACTTTAAAAAGTAAAGACATATACCTGATGCTGGATTACCAACACTCTGGAAAGTTTAATCAGTGAGAGTTTAATCAAAAAAGCGGAATCACTACGAGTGTGTTTTGAGAGCCCCCAACTAAATTGGGGTTCCAAACCCAGATCTGCTAGCAACACTGTGCTAAAGGGAAATGAAGAGCAGCTGTACTTGGGTGTTTACAGTGTGACTCTCATGGGATCCTTCTTTCCCCTCCACCTTCCCCATCCAGCCCAAGATGGAGTCTCGCTCTGTCACCTAGGCTGGAGTGCAATGGTACAATATCGTCTCACTGCAACCT
This sequence comes from Callithrix jacchus, assembly GCF_049354715.1. Taxonomy (NCBI): domain Eukaryota; kingdom Metazoa; phylum Chordata; class Mammalia; order Primates; family Cebidae; genus Callithrix; species Callithrix jacchus. The sequence continues at coordinate 98,046,726 of NC_133514.1, forward strand.
CCGCCTCCAAGTTTCAAATGATTCTCCTGCCTCAGCCTCCTGAGTCGCTGGGATTACCACATGTGCCACCACACCCAGTTGATTTTTTTTGTATTTTTAGTAGAGATGGGGTTTCACCATGTTGTTCAGGCTGGTCTCAAACTCCTGACCTCAGGTAATCCACCTGCTTTGGCCTCCCAAAGTACTGGGATTACAGGTGTGAGCCACTGCACCTGGTTGGGATCCTTCTTTTACCTGGCAGATGGCCAGATGCCTAGTTGTCCTACCTGTGATGGGGAGGGGAGGCCGGGGGCAGGGGTCCCTCAAACAGGTAATCTGTTTATACTGGCAGACACTCTTGTGGCTCCTGTCTGACCTGTGTCCAATTTCTGCCTTCCTGACCATTATTCTGGCACTGGGAGCCAAACCTTTTTTTCTCCTCAGTGTTCTAGAGAAAGCCCACTGTGGGACAATTCATTGTGTTTTAGATGGAAGGCACAAATTTAAGGTACCACCATAATGGGAAGCAAGTTCAAAGGTTTTTACTTGCAGATCCTGGGCAGGGAGGGTGCGATGAGTCAGTAAGACAGTCTGTCATCTGAGGCAGGAATGAAGAGTCAGACAGAGAACAAGAAGAACACCTAGCATGTGGCAATTAGCAGAGTATACATGGAATAAGTTTTGGGTCACACTAAAGTATTAGGAAAATGCCTAAATAGTCTCTTTAAAGGAAAGAGCAGAATGTGGGGAGCCCCCTTTCTATTGTTAACAACTTATTTGAGCCAAAATAACAACCAAAATTGAGTTCTTGGTTAAAATAAGTATTTTACTAAAATAAAAGTGGGAGAGATGCTTCTAAATTCTTATCTCTGGCCAGCAGATTGGGCCAATTAGGTGTGGTGTCCTACTAACAATGCGCAGTCAACAACCTTGGCTGTGTCATTTCCACTGCAGAGTGGTATTCTGCAATAATGAACAATGGCATTATTAATCAGATTAGACCTTATGCAATTGTAGGAGCTGGCTGGGCAGGCTTTGTAAGCCTGGTGCTTTTATGTCTTTTTCTTTTTGAGACGGAGTTTCACTCTTGTTACCCAGGCTGGAGTGCAATGGTGCGATCTCAGCTCACCACAACGTCCGCCTCCTGGGTTCAGGCAATTCTCCTGCCCCAGCCTCCTGAGTAGCTGGAATTACAGGCATGCGCCACCATGCCCAGCTAATTTTTTGTATTTTTAGTAGAGATGGGGTTTCACCATGTTGACCAGGATGGTCTCGATCTCTTGACCTCATGATCCACCCGCCTCGGCCTCCCAAAGTGCTGGAATTACAGGTGTGAGCCACTGCGCCCGGCCTGCTTTTATGTCTTATGAACCTGAAGCTTGCAGAACCTGGGGCAGCAAAGAAAGGTGGACATGAAGTGGGAAAAGCAAGGTTCAACAGGAACCCAGGAGAAAAATTAGGAGCTTGCCTGCCTCTCTCTCCACCTCAAACCTCAGCAGTGCAAATGACTTACCAAACAAGCTGGTGGCTTCCTGTGGAACTGCACACACACTTAGTGATATAGTTGGGAGATTTATCCCCTTCCAAATCTCATGTTGAAATGTGTTTTCCAATACTGGAGGTGAGGTCTGATGGGAGGTGTGTGGGTCACAACGTTGGTTCCCTCATGGCTTGGTGCTGTCTTTGTGATAGTGAGTGTGTTCTCACAAGATTGGTTTTTGTTTTATTAAAATAAAAGTGGGAGAGATGCTAAGTGGGGAGATGCCTCTAAATTCTTATTCCGGCCATCATCTTGAACCACTTAGGTGTGGTGTTCTACTTCTAATGTCCAGTCAAGAACCTTGGCTGTGTCATTTAAAAGTGTGTGGTCATTTAAAAGTGTGTGGCACCTCCTTCCTCCCTTTATCTCTCTCGCTTGCTCCTGCTTTTGCCGTGTGACATGCCTGCTCCCCCTTTGCTTATGATTGTAAGCTTCCTGAGGCCTCCCCAGAAGCCAAGAAAATGCCAGCAACATGCTTCCTGTAAACCCTGCAAGAACCAGGAGCCAATTCAACCTCTTTTCTTTACAAATTACCCAGCCTCAGGTATTTCTTTATGGCAATGCAAGAAAGACCCAGTACACCTAACCCTCCGCATAACCCTGGGCACACTTTGGTATCACACACATTTATGCTTCCAGGAAGGATGTAACATTCTGAACTCTGTTTTTGGGTTTATTTGCAATGTTTTGAAACGAAGTTTCTCTCTTGTTGCCCAGGCTGGAGTGCAATGACAAGATCTCAGCTCACTGCAACCTCTGCCTGCCAGGTTCAAGTGATTCTCCTGCTCAGCCTTCCAAGTAGCTGGGTTTACAGGCATGCATCACCACGCCCAGCTAATTTTTGAATTTTTAGTAGAGACAAGGTTTCACCATGTTCACCAGGCTGGTCATAAACTAAACTCTCTATTTTTGTTAAGATATATTTTAGGCTATCAGCATTTTAAAACGTTTCTCAATTACTTATAGCCCATAAACACAAGCCCTCACAAAGGCATCTTTGAATCTGAAACAGCAACTTTGTATACTATTGTCTTGTTTCTCCTAATCATTTACCTATCTGAAGACAAAATCCTAAATTGTATTAACTTACCCTGAGATTGGGTATTGTCCGCAAAACAGTGTTTTAAAACACATATTAATTAGGCATTTGCTTTCCACGCATGGGCATATATGGGCTTCAGAGATTACACTAGCCCTTTGCTTTCATGTTGTTCTCAGATGGAATCCATTTGGAATATTTGTCAGTATTGTCCTACACCTGGGGACAAAATAGCTTTGTGTTGGTTTGGGTCCTGCTGAGTTGTAATCATTTATAGCAGAGAGATGCATGACAAGCAATGATCTGAATGGATCAATATTAGTAAACAGTGATTTAAAAACACATTCAATTCAGGCAAAATGTTTTAGATTAGGGAAAAGTCCTTTCCCAACACTGATTATAAAACATTATTGACAAGTGTCAGAGTGCCCAGCAAGAATGCTCCTTGAGCAAATTTGGGTTTTAGCAACTTTATGTCCAGATTTTCAAGGTCCACTAGAAATTGAACCCATAGCACTTGTTTTTTGGTAGGGGTATAGAAACGGGTAAAACTGGAGAAGTGCAAGAACTCATAGACAGTAGAACTGTGGGTGTGATTGAATTTAGAAGATAGAGTAGTGCTAGAGAGGACATTCTAAGCAAAAAGTGAATGGTGGTAGAAAATAGGATTAATGAACTAGGCTGTATTGTTAGTAAAAATAGTAATCTATGAGTGAGAACATGCGGTGTTTGATTTTCTGTTCTTGTGTCAGTTTGCTGAGAATGATGGTTTTCAGGTTTATCCATGTCCCTACAAAGGCCACAAACTCATCATTTTTTATGGCTGCACAGTACTCCATGGTGTATATGTGCCACATTTTCTTTGTCCAGTCTATCACTGATGGGCATTTGGGTTGGTTCCAGGTCTTTGCTATTGTAAACAGTGCCGCAATGAACATATGTATGCATGTGTCTTTATAATAGAATGATTTATAATCCTTTGGGTATATACCCAGTAATGGGAATGCTGGGTCAAATGGAATTTCTATTTCCAGATCCTTAAGGAACCACCACACTGTCTTCCATAATGGTTGAATCAATTTACACTCCCACCAACAGTGTAAAAGTATTCCTATTTCTCCACATCCTCTCCAGCATCTGTTGTCTCTAGATTTCTTAATGATCGCCGTTCTAACTGGTGTGAGATGTTATCTCAATGTAGTTTTGATTTGCATTTCTCTAATGACCAGTGATGATGAGCATTTTTTCATATTTTTGTTGGCCTCATATATGCCTTCTTTCGAAAACTGTCTGTTTATATCCTTTGCCCACTTTTGAATGGGTTTGTTTGTTTTTTTCTTGTAAATCTATTTTAGTTCTTTGTAAATTCTGGATATTAGCCCTTTGTCAGATGGGTAGATTGCAAAAATTTTTTCCCATTCTGTTGGTTGCAGGTTCACTCTAATGATTGTTTATTTTGCTATACAGAAGCTCTGGAGTTTAATTAGGTCCGATTTATCTATTTTGGCTTTTGTTGCTATTGCTTTTGGTGTTTTAATCATGAAGTTTTTGCCTATGCCCACATCCTGAATGGTTTCCCTAAGCGTTCTTCTAGGGTTTTTATGGTATTAGGTCTTATGTTTAAATCTTTAATCCATCTGGAATTAATTTTAGTGTAAGGTGTTAGGAAAGGGTCCAGTTTCTGCTTTCTGCACCAATTTTCCCAACACCCTTTATTAAACAGGGAATCCTTTCCCCATTGCATGTTTTTGTCAGGTTTGTCAAACATCAGATGGTTGTAGACGTGTGGAGTTGCTTTTGAGGCCTCTGTTCTGTTCCATCCATCTATGTCTCTGTGTTGGTACCAGTACCATGCTGTTTCAATTACTGTATCCTTGTAGTATAGTTTGAAATCAGGCAGCATGATGCCTCCAGCTTTGTTCTTTTTGCTTAGGATTGTCTTGGCTATGTGGACTCTCTTTTGGTTCCATATGAAGTTTAAAGTGTTTTTTTCCAGTTTTGTGAAGACAGTCATTTGTAGCTTGATGGGCATAACATAGAATCTATAAATTACTTTTGGCAGTATGGCCATTTTCACAATACTGATTCTTCCATGAGCATGGAATTTTTTTCTATCTGTTTGTGTCCTCTCTTATTTCCTTGAGCAGTGTGGTTCGTAGTTCTCCTTGAAGAGGTCCTTTATTAGTTGTAATCCTGTGTTAGTTGTATTCCTAGGTATTTTGTTCTCTTTGTAGCAATTGTGAATGGGAGTTCCCTCTTGATTTGGCTCTCTGTTTGTCTGTTATTGGTGTATAGGAATGCTTGTGATTTCTTCACATTGATTTTGTATCCTGAGACTTTACTGAAGTTGCTTATCAGTTTCAGGAGATTTTGGCCCGAGACAATGGGATCTTCTAAATCTACAATCATGTTGTCTGCAAATAGAGACAATTTGACTTTCTCCTTTCCTAATTGAATACCCTTTATTTCTTTTTCTTGCCTCATTGTTCTGGCTAGAACTTCCAATACTATATTGAATAGGAGTGGTGAAAGAGGGCATCCTTGTCTAATAACAGATTTTAAAGGGAATACTTCTAGTTTTTGCCTGTTCAATATGATATTGGCTGTGGGTTTGTTATAAATAGCTTTTATTATTTTGTTATATGTTCCATCGATACCTAGTTTATGGAGGGTTTTTAGCATAAAGGGCTGTTGAATTTTGTAAAAGGCCTTCTCTGCATCAATTGAGATAATCATGTGGTTTTTGTCTTTGGTTCTGTTTATGTGATGGATTATGTTTATAGATTTGCATATGTTGAACCAGCCTTGAATCCCTGAAATGAAGCCTACTTGATTGTGATGAATAAGCTTTTTGATGTGCTGTTGCAATCGGTTTGCCAGTATTTTATTGAAGATTTTTATGTTGACATTGATCATAGGTATTGGCCTGAGGTTTTCTTTTTTTGTTGAGTCTCTGCTGGGTTTTGGTATCAGGATGATGTTGGTCTAATAAAATGAGTTAGGGAAGATTCTCTCTTTTAGTATCATTTGGAATAGTTTCAGAAGGAGTGGTACCAGCTCCTCTTTGTGCGTCTGGTAGAATTCGGCTGTGAACCCATCTGGACCTGGACTTCTTTTTGTTGATAGACTATTAATTGCAGCCTCAACTTTAGCCATTGTTATTGGCCTGTTCAGGGTTTTAACTTCTTCCTGGTTTAGTCTTGGGAGAGTGCAAGTGTCCAGGAATTTATCTATTTCTTCCAGATGTACTGGTTTATGTGCATAGATGTGTTTGTAGTAATCTTTGATGGTAGTTGGCATTTCTGTGGAATCAGTGGTGATAACCTCTTTATTGTTTTATCCTATCTAAGTCTTAAAAAGCCAACTTAATAACCTTCTCTATAGATACACACCATGCCAATGGTGGTAAGGTTGAGCAGTCTTGTTCTACATAGATGTATTGAATTATTTATTGAAAAAAGTTATGATATCTGATATTTGCTTCAAAGTAATCTGGTATATGGAGATTTATAGGGCAGATGAAAGAGGATTGGCCATATATTGATAATTTAGAAGCTGAGTGTTTGGTTATACTAGTCTCTCTAAATTTAGTATATGTTTGAAATTTTCCAAAATAAAACACGAAAAAATATTTGTATAGTTTCAAAAGATGCAGCTAAACTAAGCCAAAGGAAAATATGTCATTTATAGAAAAAGTAACTTTTTTGGTTGATGTTAATTTATGTTTTTAATTTGATCTGAAATCTTTCTTATGAGCATTCATCAATTAATTTTAGTCCTTAAGAAGGGTTGAAAAAAAATTAGCTGCCTTCCTAATAGAACAAAATGCTAAAAAATATACTAAAGAAACTTCCCCTTCCCTCAGAAACATGCCTTCTGTTCTCTTGGTAGTCTGCAGGTCCCTAGAGTAGATGAGCCACCCATTAATTTAATTCTAACCTTCAGAACATAAATGTGGTACAGGAACTAGTATTTCAAGGTCAGTTTGTGGGAACCACCCTCAGACTATCATTCAAACAGGAGGTGCTTGCTATGAGAGTTCTAGATCTAAAAATATACCTACTAAAGCCTGACACCAGCCAATCAAATGAAGATAAATGAGTAAATATTAAACGTCTGCTTATCTTGTGCTTGACAGCTTTATTTTGTTGAAACCATGTACATAGAATGCAAAGAAATATCACTGATACCTTATCTGCCTACTACTATTTTGAGCTTTCCATAGTGCCTTAAGAATATTAAGTTAGCTTCTACTAATTTGACACGTTAAAGTCCAAGTTTATAGCTTGTCAAGGCGTTCTTGAGATTGTTATCCAGTGGACTGGAAAAAAGCACCAAAGTTTGCGTGGGTAATTCCAAATGTTACATCAACATGTAACTGTAGCATTTGTCAAACTCCTCACTGGGGAGCAAGGAGTATATCCTCAGAGCCATGCAAAATGCTATGCAAATAAGATGTGGTGATGAGGGTATATTAGATGGCAAATGGATGCTTATACGGAGGAGCCCAGTTCTCTTAGCCCTGACCTATTCAATTGACAGCTTTTATGTGCTCTCTGCCAGCACAAATCTCACTTTTAAATGCAGTTTCTCTGTGCTTTGCCTTTTCTCATGTTATTTGAAACTATTCCTCTGAAGATATAAATATTCTATTTTGAGAAGGTTTTGTACTCTTGTGTAACTTTACATAGAAAAATGAGCTCAGGGAGCTATACCTGGAAAGCCCTACAGTGATCCTTTGGTCTAAACACTCACCTCACTGATAAGGTGAATCCAGCCAGGTGTGGTGGTTCATGCCTGTAGTTCAGCACTATGGAGGCTGAGGCAGGCGGATCACGAGGTCAGGAGTTTCAGACCAGCGTAGCCAACATAGTGAAATGCCATCTCTACTAAAAATATAAAAAGTAGCTGGGCATGGTGGTGCACACCTGTAGTCCCAGCTACTCAGGAGGCTGAAGTAGGAGAATAGCTTGAACCCAGGAGGCAGAAGTTGTGGTGAGCCAAGAACACGCCATTGCATTCCCCTGGGCAACAGAGCAAGACTCCATCTCAAAAAAAAAAAAAAAAATATCCAAGTCCTTGTACTTGGATGGATGCCACTTCCACAAATGGCTCATGACATTAATTTTATTAATCATGACATTTGCATGACTATGAAATGCTTATGTAAATTTATACACTCAACAAATATTTATTGAGCTCCTTTTATATGGCAGTCACTGAGATGAGCTTGTGGATCCAGCAGTAGACAAAAGAGATCAAGTTTCATGCTAATGGAACTTACATTAAACAAAAATTATGGGAGCTGAGAGTTAGAGTGGGATAGATTGAATCCATGGGTAACTTGGTTTGAGATATTCTTGCTATAGAAATTCTGTTTCTGTCTATATGTAGGATAAAATTCCCTTCCCATATAAAATGAAAATATTCCTACTTTGTTTCTATCTAGCTCATATTGTGTTTTAAATAATAATAATACTCTTGGATTCTCCTCCATTAGAATCTAGTTGTCACTCTCACAAATCACATGACTTCTCTGCATGTAACTTCTCATCCAAAAACTGAGGGGCTAGATCACCTGATTACTTGGGTTCCTTTCTACCTTTAAGACTTCATTAAACAGAGACTCATGGATGTGATACATTTCAGTTCTTTTCCCTACTCTTTTTAGCCCCTGGACTACCCATGAAAGGGCTCCTTTGTATCTAAAAGTCCTACCGGTTCTTGTGGTACAGCTGGTCACACCACGATAAGGACGGAGTGCAAGGCATTTCCTGAGTGCAGTCTTCTGGCCTTTTCTTCCCTTTTATATCCGCAGAACCAAAGACCAGCAACACCATCAGTCATTGTGCAGGAATAAACAATACTGTGAAACTTGTCAGCCTTTTGATCTTTCCCACATCATTTTTTTAGCCCAGTTCTAGGAAAGTTTGCCGAAGATTTTTTTTATAGTGTCATATTTGCCATACCAACAACCAACAATAGAATATTGAGGCTATATAATTTTAGGACTCAAAAAAATCACATAACAATAAAAAGAGGAGCTGAGCCAAACACTGCATGTGTGTGTGTGTGCATGTGTGTGTGTGTGTGTGTGTGTGTAGAGAGACAGAGAAGAGAGTAGTGATATAAAAAATAAGAAAATTCATTTTTGAAAGGAACTTAGAAGTGAACTATCTCATACCTAGCTTAATATTTCAAATAGCCTATTAGAGACACTAAGTACAGATTTTTCAGTTAAACGTCACAAAGTGTTCAGCACCCTTCACTTACAGAAAAGAGGCAGTATGGGCCACAGAGGAATTGATGTGTTAGCCCGGATTTTTCACTCTGGATTAGACTTTGACTGGGAGGCAGCACCAGTATTGCCCCAGGCAGGTTTATGTACAAACAGCAGAGAACAATCTGGCTGCCAATCAGGAAAATATGATAGGTCATGTAGTTGGCAAGTGGTGATAGTCTCATTCTACAAACGGGAAATAAATGGGAAATAATCTCCCAGGCCATCTTCCTGTACCTCCTCTCCTCATGTCTCTTTTCCCTCCATGCTATAAGGTTAAATGCAAATGTTTCTTCTTCTGCAGTCTTCTTGGATCCCTACAGTCCAAGAAGATACTGTTCTGTTTGAATTGAAAACATGACAAGGATTTGACTCATTTATCAATTTATCATTCTATCTTGCAAAATTACAATGTATTTTCTCACATCCTTATTTCATTTTTAAGTAAATTTGTATCTTGTCAGAAGCTAGACTAGAACTTCCATTTTTAAAATGTTCATCTTTGGGCCTAACAGTATGTATTGAAGATATTTAACTAGATTTGCTCACGACTTAGCATTTCTTCAGACTGTCAGGCCTGTACACACACACACACACACTTGTTAAAAAAAAAACAGCTAACTTTAAGCAAAATCTCAAAGTAGGCAGATGTGTCTTATAAACTCCGTTCTTTTCATTTCTTCAGGGAGCCATGAAATCCAGTGGCTTCAAGTTCACACCCCAACCCCAAAAACTCTGCTAAAATAACTAAGGCTTTTGCCTAGGGAAGAATTTATCTTTAGTTATTAATATCTTAGAATAAATTTAAACACTGTCTCTTTTCTGAGAATTACAAGTTTCATCCAATTCTACTAGTGACATGACAAATATTATCACCCTCCAAAATAGTTTTACATGAGCAACTTTAGGGGTAGAGAGAAACAGGTAGAGTAATGGCGATAACAGACATTAAATATGAAGGAAAATCATACTACTTCAGCAGCAAACTCCTCTAGCTACCCATTTGTGTTGACTAAGAGCAGCAACTAAGAATAAGAGCAGCACCGTATTCATGACACAGTCCTGGTAAAATATTTAGAACTGGCTGTGCATGATGACTCATGTCTGTAATCCCAGCACTTTGGGAAGCTGAAGAGGGTGGATTGCCTGAGCCCAGGAGTTTGAAACTAACCTGGTCAACATAGTGAAACCCCATTTGTACTAAAAATACACACACACACACACACACACACACATGTGGAGGCATGTTTCTGTAGTCCCAGCTACCAGGAAGGCTGAGTTGGGAGGATCATCTGAGCTGAGAAAGGTTGATGCTGCAGTGAACCCTGAAAATGCCACTGAGCTGTAGCTTGGATGACAAAGTAAGACTCTGTCCCAGAAAGTATTTTTTTTTTTTGTAGAAACTGAGAAACTCAGAACCAGTCCATTCTAGGCAGTCACACAATATAGACATTCTCTAAGAATTTCATGGCAATAGTTAAGATGTGTATCATTTTATTAAGAAAGATTGGTCTTGATGGGTGCTATGGATCTCTTCCTAAGAAATGATTATGTTCTATCTAGATCTTTTTTTTCCTTAAAGAGAATATCCATGATCAGCAAAAATCCATCCAGAGAGTTCTACTAGTGAAGAAAGTGTTTTATATGGCAGAAAAGCTTTAGAGAAAAAGTATGAATTGGCAAGTTTCAAAACATCCTACCTCAAAAAAGCATTAATTCATGAAAGAAACATACATTCATAATAAAGTATAATATAAAAAATTGCAAATATTCCAAATGATATAATGATCCTGAATTATTTGATGAGTACCTCATTCTATTCTTCATCATTATTTACCCAAAGACATAAAACTTTCTGGTTTTGATTGGTGACTAGAGTAACAACATAAAAAATTGTTTTAATTTTTTGTACATGAACTTGTACAATGTTTTTACACATAAAAAGTTATTAGAATTATCTAGTGATTTTAGATATTTCCTGTATTAGTCCATTTTCATACTGCTATTAAGAACTTCCCAAGACTAGGTAATTTACAAAGGAAAGAGGTTTAATTAATGAAGAGTTCTGCATGGCTAGGGAGGCCTCAGGAAACTTACAATCATGGTGGAAGGCAAAGGGAAAGCAAGGCCCCTTCTTCACAAAGCAGCAGGAGAAAGGGAGATAGCAAAGGGGGAAGGGCCCCTTATAAAACTATCGAATCTTGTGAGAAATCACTGACTATCATAAGAACAGCTTGGGCAAACCACCCCCATGATTCAATTACCTCCAGCTGATCTCTCCCTTGACTTGTGGGGATTATGGGGATTACGATTCAAGATGAGATTTGGATGAGGACACAAAGCCTAACCATATCATGTCCATAGAATAGGCTGTTGTTGACATTTGATTTTAATTATCCTGGAAGGCTTAAAGAATACAGTGTTTTCTGGATCTTCAGAAGTGGGGAAGTATTCCTCCTCATATAATAATGAGATAAACCTTTGCATTCTAGAAAATCTTCATAGGCCTTCCTTTACATATATGACAAGCTAATTTCTATTAATTATAACCCATGATTCAGGAAGTTGTACCAAACAGTAAATTATTTTGCTCAACTCAGGAGTGGATATTTCACCAGGTAGGTAATTGTGTCATTCAAATACATGTCCTGGTATTCTTGGTGTTACCAGTACAGGTTTAAAGGTTTTCATTCCAGTTGTTAAATTTTTTTTTAATTAAAAGGGAATGATTTGTGTACAAATTATATAGAAGGCTCATCCTGCATGTTTAGATGCAAAAGAGATCCCTCTGCTTTTTTCTTCCATTATCTGTCTATAAGTGCTGCCTTTCTCTAGGATATCTGCATCGTCTTGGACTGGGTTTTCTGTCCCCTGTGACTCTCTCCTCTTCCTAATACCATCCTGTTAATCCCAAATGTGCTGGTTTTAAAACACAAGTCTATGACTTTTTACTTTAAGTTCTACTACTGCTGTGTGATATGGTTTGACTGTGTCCCTACCCAAATCTTTCCTTGAATTATAGTTTCCATAGTCTCCTTGTGTCGGGGGAAGGACACAGTGGGAGGCAATTTAATCATGAGGGCAGTTATCCTCATGCTGTTCATGCTGTTCTCATGATAGTAAGTGAGTTCTCACAAGATCTGATGATTTTACAAGGGGCTTCACCCTTTGCTCAGCTCTGATTCTCTCTCCTGCCACCTATTAAGAGAGTCCTTCTGCCATGATTTTAAGTGTCTTGAGGCCTCCCTAGCCATGCAGAACTGTGGAACTGTAAGTCAAACATCTTTCCTTTATAAACTACCAAGTCTCAGGCAGTTCTTTACAGCAGTATGAGAACAGACTAATATACTGTGGCAATTGGTATTTCACATATTTTTCCATATTAGATGATGTGATGTAAAAAGATTTGTACCCAGTGAAATACTAGATGTGCCTTCACCCTGAAAGCTGCTTTGATCAAATTAATTTTGAATATGGCAGAATAGAGGTATTAGACTTTTTAACCCTGAAAATTAAATTTGTGTTGGATTTTGATATAAGGCAAAGGAAAATCAACTTTCATCATCACACTTTTTTCCCCTTTCCTTTGCAGACCGACCAAGACCATCACTATGACCGATGGAGACTATGACTATCTGATCAAACTCCTGGCCCTCGGAGATTCAGGGGTGGGGAAGACAACATTTCTTTACAGATACACAGACAATAAATTCAATCCCAAATTCATCACTACAGTAGGAATAGACTTTCGGGAAAAACGTGTGGTGAGTTTTTAATCGTACTTGTCACTCATCCCCCTATATAAAATAAGAATCCAGAAGCTATGTTGATTGCATTCAAGTCTGTCTTTTGTCACATGAAATTCATAACCTGTCACTTTATTTTAGAATATTATTTACTACTTTTCAGCTATAAATAACATTTTTCTTAAAAAATATATTAAGTGGCACTCTCTCATCTCCCAAATTACACAAGGCAACCCAAGTCAATATTTTACAGATTTGTATGTGTGTTTTCCATGAATTCTTAAGAAATCTTTCAAAATGTGAATTATTAGAATCTAAAAACATTAACTCTAATCTGACTTAAATTCCTCTATAAGAGCAAGTGATCATTTCCCCACTCTTAAGAAAGAAGTTAAAAGCATGATTGGCAAATATCTGGAACACAAGCTTTGTAAGTTCTTGCTGCATTTTTATTTATGTGTAGACTCAGCCATCAATCACTGGCTTCTTATGAACAGAATGTGAGACCAATCATGCTATTTTCCAAGATAAGGGAGTTTAAGTGAGAATCACAACCACTTCCTTCTCCTATGCTAGACGCTATTGACAGGAATAAGGATATTATGACATGTGAGATGTGTAGCATAGGCACAGAAGCTCAGCCAGATTTACTGCCACCCTGGGTATTCTTGATTGCCAAATGGCTATGGCTTCCAGTTGATGTCACAAATCTACTCATTCCTTGAGAACTGGGGAAAAAAACAAAAGAATGGTAGTTGGAAGCCATTGCCTGGCAAGTTGAATCATGTTTCTTATAATGTTCTGGACCTTATCTGAAAGTCAGTACATGATCCTGCAGGCTTAGCAAACTCCCTAATAACTTATTCAGGGTTTTCCTGCCTTCCGTCCTTTCTTTTATCTGGGTATATGTCCTTGCAAAATTTTCCCTTTAAAACATATTCACTAAACTATACTTAAGGAAACTGAGTAATATTAAATGTTTTGGGCTTTGCTTCAACAATAAAAAGGCCAGAATTTTTTTTAAAAAATTAAACTTACCTAAAAAGAGCCTTTGACTAAATGACTAGTGAAGAAAGGCTTTAAATGTCCTGTGTCAACTTATTGAGAAATTCTGTGCATTTTGAAAGTATATTTTTCAGTAAAGAATATTTGTGTATTTATAAAACACTTTACTGTTTTAAAAATGCTTTAACATCTGTGATTTCACCAAAGTTTGCAGTTTGAAGTAACTCTGTAAAGTAGGAAGGGGTCGGTTCTCTATTTAGAGATAAGAAAATAAGCCTCAAAGAGGTTAAATGAAGAGTTTGCATTTGAACCTAGAACTTGGGTCCTAAATCTGATGTTTGCTGCCTCATGAGAAAATGACAGAAGGCGTCTAATTTAAGTTTGCAATATGCCTAAACTGTGTTGAAAATCATACTTGCACTTGACATTTAAAAGTGAGAGTACATGTGATAATTCTGGAAAAAAATAGAGCAAATATTTATTCTGCACTATGAACTTTGATTACAGTAATTGAGAAAAAACATGCTGAGTGAACCCAGAGAATTTGAGTGTTGACAAAATCCAAAGCAACCTCAACTAATGAACGTTATGTATTTCAGGTTTATAATACACAAGGACCAAATGGATCTTCAGGGAAAGCATTTAAAGTGCATCTTCAGCTTTGGGACACTGCAGGACAAGAGCGGTAATAGTAAATTGCTTTATTTGTAGCTACACATAGCTCAGAAAAACTTACTTTAAAAGGAATGCTATATGTAAACTTGAAAAACAAATAATATGCAACTCTTCTGCTGGTTTCAAATTAGACATTAGTATCCAGAAATAAATATAAATGGGTTGTAATTAACCTCAGTAGCACTGTGCAGTTGGTACAAATTTCAAAAATCAGACTTTCAAACATATCTCTGGCGATTCTTGTTATGCATTGTCTTTGCACTTTTTAGAAGAAAAAAAGGGGGGTTTTCATAATTTAATTGAATGAAGATGGGAAATAAATGCTGTTACAAGTGCTACTTGAAGAGGGAGTTGAAGAAAGAATATTAAGATCTTTCTTGTCTCTCTCTTATTTCAGCACAGCTTCTTTGTCCCATGCCATGTGACTGGCTTTGTCCTTTCAGACTGATTGTAAACAATTACCCTCCAGCTAGAATATTTTACTCTCTTCCCACTTTTTCTGATCCTCTCCTTGCACCAGGCCTAGCTCATATTTCATCTCCTCTATGAAGCCTGTCTGAACACCCCAGCTGAAACAAACTCCCACTTTTCCTCTGAACTCCTGCAAACACCAGTTATTTCACCATTAAGGTCTAAAGTAATATGCCACCTTGTCATAAGATTAGTATTCTATTTGTATCTTTAACTGTTGTTCACTGATTTACTTGGGGCCTTCTCACTCCAATAAAATTGTCAGCTTTACAGGTGTGGAGATCTTGCCTGACCTTTCAGCATTGTCTCTGGTACAGTGTCCAAGATAATACTCGGTAGATAGTGGTGGTAATTCCTAAGAGCTGGAGGTACTATTCTTTTTTTTTTATTGCATTTTAGGTTTTGGGGTACATGTGAAGAGCATGCAATACAGTTGCATAGGTACACACATGGCAGTGTGTTTTGTTTGCTTTCTCCCCTTCACCCCCATTTGGTACTATTCTATTGCTAGGTGAAAAAATATTTTTTGGGGAACAAAATTTCAAAGTGCTAAAGACCCTAAGCTAATGAAGCTTTTCAATATTAGATTAAATTAAAAGTGGCAAAAACTTGGCAGAGAGGATATTTAGAAAGCACATACCTCCAAATTCTGCATCTTATGTCTTATTATGCTTATGCTTGTAAACACTTCCGTCTTTGAAATGCATCCAAAGTGTTCTCGCTTTCAGTGAGTGTAAACGCCAGGAGAGGTGCTGGGCCCTCTCTGTTAGCTTTTTTGACTGTGAATTCCATTTACACACACCCTTCAACACTGCTGGTTCCTCTGAAGCCATTCCTCACAAGAATCTCTGTTCATATGTCAGTTTTGTTGTCACAAAGATGTATGTTTTATAGAGCACTTTAATTCATTTTTGAAGAAGTAATATGAGAAAATGTGGTTCCCATATGTCCTCACACATGATATGTCAGCCTTGCATGATGGCAGCCTTCTCTGTCTGTCCCCTGAAGGCAGCTGCTCTATGGGGGAAATGGGGAAGACTCAGGGCAGTCTTCGTAACACTTGGGTTATTCATCCCTTGAGAATTTTGCATTCTGTGTGTATATATAAGGTGTAGCTAAGCAACAAGATAAGCAATGCCTCACACCTCAGCCCTGTGCCTAAGGACATCTGGCAGTGCAATCCATGGAAGATAATAGATATTGGCAGAAGTCACATCATGGGAAGGAAGAGGAAACACATGGTCCTTAAGGAAAACTAAAGGATGTAGGGCACAGCCTTCATTCCCAGTGACTGGGAAGAGTGGTAATTAACTTTGGGGTTTGTATCTTCTGTGATCCTAGTATCCTCGAGCAAACGGGGCATGCTGCTCAATGCACTAGAAGCCAATACTATGGCACTGGATTTTGAGAAAAGGAAAGGTTTTATTGTAAATTGACTCACAGGGAGACAGGAGTGTCAAGCTCAAATCTGTCCTTTTGTTCTGGCTTTTGAAGCAGTATTTTTTTTTTTTTTTTTAAGAAAAGGTTGGGGCGCGGGGGGTGGGTTCTGAGATTAACAGGTGATTGGTGGAAGGAAAGGGGAGGGCTGGAAAGTCCTTGGACATGCGCACTTATGTCTGCTTGCTATGTCGGGGTCACATGTGGAAATTCAAGGGGAGTTAGTGGGAAACACGTGTTAAAAATTCAGGCTGTGACATTAGCAAGCTCATTCTGTACAGATTCCAGTTGGCCATATCGGTTTCAATCAATTTCAGCCAGCTCTCTTATCTCATAAGCAGAGGGAGTTTCATTGTTTCAGCAAGTTTTTTCCTTCTTTATCTGCCATCCTGCAAACTCAATTTCTGTTCGTCATTGGTTTCTTTAACTCTTTGGAACATGGTTTTACTGGTTTCCTCCACCCGGCTGACTTAACAGACTGAATGAGATGGGTAGGGAAGGCTGGAAATGAATTACTTGTCTCCCCAGGAGTGGGGGGAGTAGGGGATATCAAAGATACTAGACAGAAAGGACCAGGATATCTGTTACTGCTCTGGAACAAGCGTGTTCTATCCATGCTGCTGTGGAGGAGAAAGTGTTTGCCTCAATCAGATCAGTGTGGCAAGCAAGTTTGTGATTAACTTTGTCATATGTTCCGGGCAATGACAGGGAATAACACACAGTCTTGTCCTCAAATGAGACATACGCACTTAAAGAGAGAACAAAGCAGTTTTTCTGGCATGACACAATTATGGTTGAGTAGGAGACAATTTTGTGGGTACAGCTAGTTTCCAAAGAGGGAGAACTATTTAATAAAACACTGTAATCTCTATGGGCTTCCAAGGAATGGTAGAAACAAATCCACAAGAAGAAATTAAATAAATTTTTTTGGTATTTCTGCTCTGAATTTTTAGATCATGATGATGCCCTACAAACAAATCCTACTTTGGAAATAAATAGCAGTGAAAATATCTCTTCTCCCATCTTTTGGTATGAAAAGTATCATTCTCTGTTGCAGTCATTTAAAATATTTAACAATTGTATATCTTTTACCTTTTCTTTCTTTCTCTTGCACCGTTTAATTTCTCAAATATTTAGTGAGCAAATACCACGTTCTGAGCCATAAAAATATGACAGATAGCAAGTTAGAAACACAGCTCCCTTCCCCTTGGAGCTTACAGTCTAGGATAGAATTTGGATGAAAAAACAATTGCAATGGAGCCTTAGAATAGTAACAAGAAAACAAAGGCATAGGCAGGCCCACCAGGAGGAGCCCATAGCCCACATACTGTCTTGGGAAGTTCCCTTGGAGAAGTGATATTTCCTCTGATACCATTATGAATGTACTCATGCACAGTGTATGAGTGAGTGCTATCCTGGATAAAGGAAGGGTAGGAAGTAAAGGAAGCACAGAGACAAGGTAACCCACAGAAAGACCAGCATGTGTGAAAGCCCAGGGGAGCAGAGTGAACTTTCTAAGAACTAAAAGAAGATCAACATGTCTATGGGTAGTCAAAGAGATGAAGCTGGAGAGATGAACAAAGATCACTTCCTGCAGAGCCTTGACAGCTTTTTAAGGAGTTTGTGCATTGGCTTATGAGTGATGTATAATCATTAAAATGTCTTTCATGGAGCATTGATATAATCTATGGGAAGAAATGGAGTGGTGATAGGAGTAGGGTCCCAAAAAACTGGATACAGGAAGCCTAATGAGAAAGCTGTTGAAGTTGTCCAGGTGAGAAAGAGTGAGTTTGGAAGTAGAGCAGGGGCAGAGTAAGAAATGAGAAGGTCAAAAGACATGTGTTAACTGTAGACAGCAAGTGAAGGAGGAAGAGATCATGGCAACCAGGATGGTGATATCATAGACAGAAAATAAATCAAGAAGAGTGGCCAGTTTGGTTTTGGGTGTATGAAGTTGGAGGTACCTGAGTTTCCTCCAGGTGGAAGTATCCAACGGGTAATTAGGCACCCAGTGTGAAAGGCAGGGAAGCACTAGATTTCTAATTTTGGGCTTCTCAATTTACAGGCTACAATTGAGCTGGTGAAGTGGATAAGATTATCCAGTGAATGTGTATGGAGGAAGAGGAGTCAAGAATAGAACTCTGAGGAAACCAACACAAAGGATCTAAAAATAGGCTAAAATAGGAGACAAAATATTAGAAGAACATTTAGGATAGGAAGCAATATCACTAGTTCAAAGCTATGTGCCTTTCTAAAAACCCACTGCCAAATTCAAAACCTTTTCTGGTCCCTATCTGTGCTCTCTGGTTTTGCCCATTGCTCATACTGCAGTGAATCTCAGCATGTCTTTAACTTCACTAAAGATGGTTGGTAGTGTCTGGGGTTGGGGGTGGGGGCATGGAAAGCTGACCAGGGAGGGAAAAACTTTGCATTGCACACGAAAGAGCAAATTTCTCCAAAATCTTGATTAATAATGAGAGTTCTTTCTTTCTTTCCCCAATGACTATGTCTTTTCTGTCCTGAGCCTCACTCAGTCCTCCAATCATTTTCCTCTTCCTTGTGAATCCTAGATGCCAACCTGAAGCTCAGTTTTACCCCAAAACAGTGCTTTTTAAAAAGAGTTTTGTCATCAATATTTTTCCCTACAAAAGAATTCCATTTCCTGTAGCTAAGAAGTTGCGGTTTTCTTCATATCATCACAGGCATTCATTTTCAGGCTACTGTGTGCCAAGCTTTCTTCTGGGCAGAGACAAGAAAGATGGAAAGTATAAGTTAAAGTGCCCACTCTAAAGTGCTTTACATTTTAATTGTAGACCACGAAATGCCCACGAGCCAAAAAAAGAAAAGATTCCAAAAAGCTGTGTAAGCAAATCCGTGATTGAATGTTACAAACTGTGTGTACCAAGTGCTGTGAGACCAGAAAACCAGGAAGCGGTAAAACAAACAAACAAACTACGATCAAATCTTCTCCCTTGGTTCTTCAACAGTCTGTCTGCCCACATTCCCATTTCCCTAGGATATTCCATAAGGGCCAGCCATGGAGAATTAATACCTGAAAGGGAAACTTGTTAGTGTTGCTGTCAAAAGTGTGTGCACTAACTTTCAGAACTTCCCACTGTGTTTCCTCGGCAGGTTCCGGAGTCTCACCACTGCATTTTTCAGAGACGCCATGGGCTTCTTATTAATGTTTGACCTCACCAGTCAACAGAGCTTCTTAAATGTCAGAAACTGGATGAGTAAGTGAGACTGAGAAATGCACATTGGCCGTGTTGGGACCCAACTGCCCTGGGTGCTTGTTGGTCTCACAAGATGCAACCAGATTGGGTACCACAGATTAATTTTCAAAGTCATGAGTTGAGTGTTGCCTGTGTCACCTTCAAAGTGGTGGCCTTTATGTGTACCACCAAAGGCAGTTTGAAACTGTATTTTCCTTTGTTATTTTTAGAGGAAGTCTACCTTGCTTTATCACCACCTGTATTTATGATCTTTATTATTGTCATTTAAAGACCATTAATTCCACTTTTCCAATAAATCTTGAAGGACTTCTTAAAACTAAGTGAGCTACTATATTTGACCTGGAGAGATCACAAGGAAAACCAGCAGTGTTTTCTGAGAGGGGACACTGACACCTAAGGCATGTTAAGTGCTGATGGGTTAATTAGGTGTGAAACCAGAACGGACCAGTTGCCTGATGATAAGGGGAGGCACAGTGTGTCAGTCAGTCAGCTCCCTTTGGGCATTTTACTTTTCAAAAAAGCTTCAAATATAAGGAAACCATGTAAAGATGAATCTCCAGCCTTTGATATAATAAAAACTTAGTTATAATAAAAATTGAAGTGTTCCCTAATCAATTACTAAAGTCATATTGACATACATCAACACAGGAAAGAAGTATTAGAATTTTCCTTTACGTTTTACTTGATGTAGCAATAAGGGGCATATTTCATTTGTATTTTTTATTACAAGTAAGAATTTTGATCTTAGCAGGATACACTAATAGCAGGACAGACGAGTCGTCCTATGGGGCTGCTCTTGTGATTTCCAGATTTGTCTGGGCCATCTGTAGTTAGAGAGGTATTTTTTAAAAACTAGAACTTGTTATTCTCCTGCCCAAAGTCCTTCTGTAACTTTCCATCTTACCCAGAATAAAATCTAGAGTCCTTCACCTACCGACAAGGTCACCGTGTTATCTGGGCTTCCTCTCTAATTCCTGTTATTCGGGCCCAACTCACTAGCCTTCAGCCCAGCTGGCTCCCATGTTATTCCCAATATGAAAAATTGCCATTCCCCTTTGTTTTCTCTTCTCCCATTTACAGCCTAGTGCTAGTTTCTTCATTCCCTTCAAGTTCTGACCAAATCTTATTTATCTCTGGACTGACAACCCCATCTAAAATAGTACTTATCACTCTGTATCCCCTCAACACACTTTATAGGTCATGGCCATCACCTGATACTGTGTTACATTTTTTTTTGGTTTACTTGCTGCATTCATTCTTTCAATGCTGTAGAGAAAAACCGAGACTGGGTCATTTATAAAGAAAAGAAGTTTAATTGTCTCACAGTTCTGCAGGCCATATGGGAAGCATGTTGCTGGCATCTGCTTGGGTTCTGGGAGGCCTCAGGAAACTTACAATCATGGTGGAAGGTGAAGGAGGAGAAGGTGCATCTGACATGGCAGAAGCAGCATGAGCAAAGGGGGATGTGCCACACACTTCCAAATAACCAGATCTCATGAGAACTCACTATCACAAGAACAGCACCAGGGGATGGTGCTAGACCATTCATGAGAAATCCTCCCCCAGGATCCAATCACCTCTCACTAGTTCCCGCTTCCAACAATGGGGATTACGTTTCAATGTGAGGCACAGATCCAAACCATATCATTTCTACACCCCCTTCAAGTTTTACCAAGCCTTGTTTATCTCTTGACTGACTACCCCATCTGAAATAGTACTCATCACTCTGTATCCCCTCAACATGCTTTAGAGTTTGTTCAGTCCCAGCCATCACCTGACATGATGTGATGTGTTTTTGGTTTACTTGTGTTTTTGACACTTTCTTCCACTAGAATGTAAGCACTTATGAAAGTGCAGATGTTTCCATTTTTTTTTTCAGTGTAATATGCCATACCTGGATGAGTGCCTGGCACAGAGCAAGTGCTCAAAATAAATATATTTCTTATCACTACATATTATGTAAAATTAATAATTTATTTTGTATATATTTCATGATTATATATAATAATTATATAGAACCACTCTCAGCGTGGTTTCAAAATTGTTGTAACCTATGGGGAAGCAAATCCTGATTTTTGTAATTGCCTCTCCAAATATATGTTTATCTCAGGATCTGTCCTTTATTTCCACTTAATACTGTATTTCCTTACCCAAATTTTGGTGGTAGCATTAGATTCTGAAGACAAGGAGATAATAAGCTTATTAAATTCTTTCAGAGAATGGTTTGTTTATCCTTTTTCAAGGCAGATGAGAGTCTCCCTTGTTTTTAAATGTCTCCAGAAGGACATTTCCGGGATTTAAAATAATTAATTGTCATGCCTAATAACACTTGAATATTTTAACACCCAAGTAATTGGTCTTACAGGGTAAGCCTTTGTCTTCTTCCTCTAGTCTCAGCAAGGTAGCACAAAACATGCTTTATGATAGCATTTAAGTAGCCTCTGTAACCTCAAAAAACACAGCTTGACAGGTTTCTTACATTTTTTTCTTTTTTTTTCTCACCCTCACCTTCCTTCCCTGCTCTGCCTTCCCCTCCCCATTCGTCCCTTCCTTCCTTTCTCCCTGAGTTCCTTTCCTTCCTTCCCTCCTTCTTTTCTTCCTCCCTCCATCCTTCCCTTCTTCCCTTTCTTCCTTCTTTCCTCCCTCCCTCCCTCCCTCCATTCCTCTTTCCCTCCCTCTCTCCATTCTTCTTTCCCTTCCTCCCTCCCTCCCTCCCTCCCTCCCTCCCTCCCTCCCTCCCTCCCTCCTTCCTTCCTTCCTTCCTTCCTTCCTTCCTTCCTTCCTCTCTCCCTCCTCTCCCTCTCTCTCTGTCTCCTTACCACCCCCCACACACATAGTGTTTTTTGTGGAAAAGAGAAAAACAAGTTACTTGTCTTAAAACTGTTTCTACATGAATTTGTAGTGATTCAAGTATGTTCCACACTATAGATCATCACTTTGGACATTAGGGAAGGGAAATATAGCAACTTCCTAAAGGATAAAGAAAATTTGTTCACTTAAAAATCATGTTCTATTTATCTCCATCTGTATTTGAGGAACAAATGGTGTGACGCAGTGATGGCCACTTCAAAGGACATTTCCCCAGATGTATTCCATATTTACTGAATACTTACTATGTGCTGGCAATTTGATATACATTATTAGAAGAAATCCCCTTAAGAACAGCACATGGATTAAAAAGATCTTCCAGATGAATGCATGTGATGTTTTAGTGAATTACTCAATAATAAAAGCACCTAACATTTACTAAATGTTGGGTATTGATATAGGTGCTTTATATATATTTTTAGTTCTTTCCATAATCTGCAACTTGTAAGGTATTATCTCCATTTTATAGATGAGCACCCTGTGACTGGTAAGAGGAAGTAACTTGGCTAATATAACTAGTAAGCAACCAAACTGGAGATGAACATTAGATCAGGAATCTGGAATAAGAGCAAATCATCTGACATTACTTATTTATCAATTACTTGCTGGTTCCGTCTGCTTTCTTTTCAGGCCAACTGCAAGCAAATGCTTATTGTGAAAACCCAGATATAGTGTTAATTGGCAACAAAGCAGATCTACCAGACCAGAGGGAAGTCAATGAACGGCAAGCTCGGGAACTGGCTGACAAATACAGGTGAGTCCGTTACATGGAGACAGCATGTGACTTTGCACACTTCTGTTCAACACATGGAGCAGGGACATGCGAATGATATTAGAAGAAATTCCCATAACCAAGAACTGCACATGGATTAAAAAGATCTTTCAAAGAGATAGATGTGATGTATTAATGAATTACTTAATAATAACAGCACCTAACGTTTACTGTATACCTACAATGCGCTGGCAACAGTTCCTAGACACTAACTCATTTTGACCCCTCAAAACCATGTGTGGGAGATAACTAGAGTTATCCCATTTTATATATAAGAATTGAGTCACAGAGAGATTAAAGAAACTAATGGAAGGCCACCCCACACAGTTAGTAAGAGGCAGAGCTTCAACTCAATCCAGGCAGTCTGAGATCGAAGCTCATGCTCTTCAACACTCTATTCTTCTGCCTCTTAATCAATAGACATAAAACTCTAAGAAATAATCCCTGACATGGACATGAAAATGTAGTCTTTATCCCAGCTGAGCTTGAGTGGCAGCTTACAAAAAAACAAAAAAACAAAAAAACAACAACAGAAACAACACCCCGTGTAATTGTAAATTGACTTCCGAGGCAGACTCTGTCATTATTTTTCAAATTTAAAGTAGTTTTATCATGCCTGACAATTTTTTTATGGAAGAATTCTCCCTAAGAGCTGTACAATTTACAAGTCTTCTTGAAACTTTTAATTCTGAATAAATATTGACTGTATTCACACGAATAGCCTTATTCAATGCATGTCTATTTTCTTTCTTTCCTTCTTTTTTTTTTTTTTTTTTTTTTGAGACAGTCTTGCTCTTTCACCAGGCTGGAGTGCAGTGGCATGATCTCAGCTCACTGCAACCTCCATCTCCCAGATTCAAGTGATTCCCTTGCCTCAGTCTCCTGAGTAGCTAGGACTACAGGTGCATGCCATCACACCCGGCTAATTTTTTGTATTTTAGTAGAGATGGGGTTTCACCATGGCCAGGATGGTCTCGATCTCCTGACCTCATGATCCCCCCGCCTCGACCTCCCAAAGTGCTGGGATTACAGGCATGAGTCACTGTACCTGGCCAATGCATGCCTGTCTTCAAAAGCAGATTTCCAGATAATTGAGTGGAAGGGAAGCAGTATTTTAATAGTAATGTTGATTGGTAGTTTTATTGATCATGGGGTATTTTTCTCTTCCTAATTTTTTTAAACAGTGATAATGCTTTGGCTTCAACTTCCTGACTACCTCTTGTATCAATTTCCTTGCCCATAAAACTGGTTATAACCACACTAAAAAGCAGCTCACCAATTTTTACTCACTGAAGGAAAAAACAAGGATGCTTTCCAACTTAGCCAGCAAAAACATAATTTTTTCACAATCTCTCAGCCAGCCATTTTTGCATGTATGACTCACTTGTACATCTTGCTGTATCTGTTCTGATTTCTTCCTCTCAAAAAATATTTGCCACCCTTCTGTGCTAGCATACCATATTTTGAAACAAGTGCAGCAACTGGACAGAATGTGGAGAAAGCTGTAGAAACCCTTTTGGACTTAATCATGAAGCGAATGGACCAGTGTGTGGAGAAGACACAAATCCCCGATGCTGTCAATGGTGGAAGTTCTGGAAAGCTGGATGGGGAAAAGCCACCAGAGAAGAAATGTGCCTGCTAGACTCCACATAGAAACTGATTGTCAAGAACCCCACCCAAATATGACCTTTAAAAACAATGACAAACCACGCAATTGTTGTTGAGTAAACTATACACAATGTCATGTCTTTCTTTTTTCTGCCAAAAAATCTACTTTAAGAAACCAGAATAGTCAACAGTGTTGAAAAGAATTGACTAGTTATCCCTGAGGCCCTTTCAGACAAGATGAAAGATTTCCCAATGTGGTTTCATTATCATGGATATTCAATTTATTTTTGTTATAGAGAAAATGAGTATATAAGACAATATAAAAGAACCATCAGTGAGTTTTAAATGAGAACAAGTTACCTATCACATTGAAGAAAAGGGTGGGCTACTAAAGGGAGAACACAGGAAGAAGAATTTCAAAAGATTGGATTTACTTATTGTATTGAATCAGATGGATAATTTTAGTTTGCATTGGGGAAAATGTACTAGCTAAAAATGGATACACAATGAAGAATTCTATTTGGCGCATTATGAATGACATTACTATGTATACCCAAAAAGCTGTACTAGAATGACTAAATTACTGATAAGGTTACAAATAGGTAAATGTCACACTTCTGCTAAAATGCAGGAGATAGTGTCATAATGCCATCTTTATATTCTTAATAAATAGCATGTCGACAAGAACAGGACTGTAAATGACAAAGTACAAGACAAATACCCTGGGAAAAAAATGAAAGTATGAGAGGTTGGCATTTGTACAGCTGAAATTAATTGTATCTGTTAAAGATGTCTGGAAGGGTTACTTAGCCAAATTTCACTCACGCCAATTAGGAGCTGACATTATCAGTTGGGATTAAGAGAACTCCAGAGGTTTCCATTTTAAACAAAAGTTTAGAAATCAATTTGGTGTTCAGCTTCACATTTCATGTTTTCTTAGCACATGTTGATAAAATAGTCACAAGGAGAAATTAACAGTTATGGTTTATTAAATCTCTTTTAAAATGCAGTCAAGGAAAACTAGCCCTGAATTTTTTTAGATGAAATATGCTGGTGATATGAAGCAAAAAGTGACAATTATTTCAGGTTTCCTTGTAGTTTAAAAAAGCACTAGAAACTCTAAATCACATTTCTTCCCTCCAAACCCCACCCATTCCTGGCTTTCAACCAATTGCAGAAATGCAGGTGTGCTATTTTTGTTGATCAGTAACTTTGGAACAATGATGGATCAATTCTGTGGTCACTCTGCATTTTCATGTCATTAATCACATAAAAAATGATAATACCTCATTCTGTATCATAATATGATTTTATTTTGCCAAAGGCAAAACACCTATAGTTGAGCCGTATTTGGGGGTTTGGGTGAGGAAGGACCTATATCTTATCTCACCAAAAAATTGGTCAGTATTTTTTAATGTAAAGCTGCCTTTTCTTTCTAAGAAATAATAACAAAGTTGTTTTTCATCGGCCTAGTCTGTCCTTGTGCCTAATCTAACATTATATTAATTTTTTATCTTAGTTTCTGATAAATACAAGCCATTTCTATCAAATATTATTTATTTCAGTCAATTTTACCAATAACAGAGACAATGTATTTTCATTTTTTTTATTATGAGCATATGATTTTTTGACAGGCTGTTTCCTCATCCTATAATTTTTTTCCAATCAAACCTTTTTTTTCATACTCTGTACATATTTTTTTGTTACACACATTGAAGACTCTAAAACTCCCAATCCGTCATTTAAGTTCCCTCTACCAACTTCTATCTGGTATTGAATCAGTTTCAGAAACACAGGTCCAAGGAAATGTCTCTTTATAAGGTTCTTAGGATGGACTAGACACATAAATGTGCCATGAATCCAAATATGAATAATTTGGAAGCTTTTATGCTATTAACCCCCAATGAAATTCTCAGCATTAACTGCCCAGCTCCTCTGATTTCTGCAGCGTCATGGCAGGTCCTAAGACGGATCGTGGTTGGGTATTCCCTCTCATGGTGTTTCCTCTGAGATGCTCTTCGTTATCTCAATGCCTGTGCCATGAAGATAGAAAACTAACATTTAAGATGTTTCTTCTGGAAGGAAAGTGAGCAGAAACAAGTGATATTGCCATTGCTGTGGCAAAATTTGCCGAACTTCTGTGGTCATTATTATCAATTACTTCTTTGGATTTAAAATGTAATGTCCCCTGCAATTCCTTAATAGGGAATGTGAAGCCTTTATAAAACCCCGAAAGTATTCTATTTTGATATGTCTTTTTGTTTCTATTCATTTTCAGTTACATGATTGATTTACTTACGCTAAGATTCTGTCATTGTCAGTTATTTAATGAGTGTTTTTTTCAGGGTCTGTTTTAAGATCATTATTTGATAGCTGTAGCGTGAAGCAGAGGCTGATGATGCCCATACTTATGGAAATATTTCTATAAAAATAACAATTAGTGGATAATTTCAAGAGGAATGAAAAGTGACAAACTGATTTAAAATATTCTATTTATAAATAAATGTTTGATCTAAAAAATTTTCTCCATAAAATTTGACATCTGACCCCATATTTTATGTAACAATTATTAGAAATTCATTCTCATTATTTCATGATTGATAGTATTGTATAATTCATTTTACAATTTCAAATTGATCTGGTGCCATAAAGTATACAGACTACTTTAAAGATTTCTGTATGCCCTTTACCCCATAATAGCATGTATTTATAGCCAACATATATCCTGTTTTTAAGTATCTCCCAATGCTTTAGTAAAACATATTGTATTTAGGAGAAATGTTCAAAATGTACATGAAACTCCTTTCTGATATAGAAATCATTTCTGGAGTATTTACACTGGTTTGATGTTTACTTTGCCCTAACTCAGTGCCTCAGATACATCTGTGACCAAATTTGTTCCCAACCACATACATAGCTCATTTTCTATAATGTTATATCATAGGAAGCCCTCACAGAGACACTACCACAGCTAAAGATCTTCTGATATTTTCAGCAAGAAATGCAAAGACTTTATTCGAATCTGGGGAGCATAACCACCTTCTCTTGGTCTCCTTGCTTACTTCTTATGGAGTTGGCACACCTGAGACTCTTCGCTGTGATTAGGTACAAACTTACCTTTTAGGGTAGAAAAAGAAAGATCCTTTGAAAAAATGTATCAGAAATAGTCCAGAGAACATATTTGTCTTGGTCTGATGATGACAAGACGTCAAGGGTTGACAGAGAAACTACTAAATCCCAAGAGTTGAGCCTGTGGGTCTCTCCGTAAGAGTTTTAAAACTCTTGGCCAGGCACGATGGCTCATGCCTGTAATGCCAGCATTTTGGGAGGCTAAGGTGGGTGGATCACTTGAGTTCAGGAGTTCGACATCAGCCTGGCCAACATGGTGAAATTCTGTATCTACTAAAAATACAAAAATTAACCAGGTGTGGTAGTGGGCACCTGTAATCCCAGCTACTTGGGAGACTGAGGCAGGAGAATTACTTGAACCCAGGAGGCAGAGGTTGCAGTGAGCTGAGATCTCACCACTGGACTCCAGCCTGGGTGACAGAGTGAGACTCTGTCTCAAAACAAACAAAACTCTTGCAAATTACCACTTTATCCAATTTGCTGTCATTTTCATATTATCAGCTATCACCGTGCAAAATATTCAAACCAGCAATTTCTAAAGTAAATATTTTATCTGTTATTTTTAACCAAATAGGTGTCTTTGTCATGCTTCTATTATAAATTGTTCTTTGCCAACCTGTACAGGCAAGAGTTTTAATCAGCCCTTTCTTATCCCCTTTGTAAGAAAGAGAAGCTTGACATGACTACATTAAAAATAATTTAATAGTCACAATATGACATTCTTTAAGCTGTAAATTAAGTACACTGGGAATCAACAAATTTGATGAAGCCCGTATATCTCTTCACCAGTGGAGTGAGTGCAGCAGTTAGAAAGAGAAGCAATATTGTCGGTGCAGTGGTTAGTTAAGCATAGTATATAACCTTGTGTTCATGAAACAGGTTGTTCTTTGTTCTGCATCTCTCTTCACTTAAAAAAAGGCACATTATTCTTTCCTTCTTATGTATTACACCAAACATTTGAGAGAAAAATCCTCATTCATAAAGGATTTGGGATCTATAACACTTAATTATAAAGAAATAATATTCCAAGTCTTTGGCTTCCTAAGATATATAACAACTGTTTATAAAGAAGATCTGAGAGCTGGTATTTGCCAAAGTGATAGAATAGTTGTCTTTGCCGCTCTACTACCAAGCTTTAAGACATTAAAAGCACTCTAGTGTATTTGAATATTTTAGAGAAAGCTTTATCATTTTTTAAGATGCCAAGATGCTGCCTCTATTTGCAAAAGTTGTCTGAGAATTCACCATAAACTATATTTTCTTCTTGATCTTTGACCAAGGTGATGTCAGCTTATTTCTGGGAAAGGTGCTGAGTTCTTATACATGAAAATGGATATAGACTATTATCTGAGATGAGTGTCATTTCAATGCTTTATAAATCCACAAAGCTACTTGTCTCATAAAGTAGAACTGATACAATTTGTGGTTGGATATATAGAGAATTTTACAAATTTATTGCCTTGAATTTCTGGGTGGAGACCCAACTACAATGATATTGTCAAGCAAGAACTATTTTAAACACAATTAGAGTTAAAAGATATTTAAATTGTTCTCTCAAATACAGCAGAACCTGGAGAAGGTCATACGTTGAAGGTCGATTTTGAGTCTGAATAAAGAAAGACCTAGTAACAGATAATTTTTTTGTAACCAGATTCATAGAAAATATGTATTTTCTTCTACCAAGTAGAGGTTTATGCTCTTAGAACTAAATTAGTAAAAAATCTGAACAAAAAAAATTTCTTCATTAGCATAAAAATTTGGGACACTTGGAGACATTTTGTTTTCTGCATATAAATATAATTTGTCCATAAATTATATTTATGAAAATATTATAAATTCAAAGCACTTTGATTAATTTTTCAGGGAGTACTATCACAAAGATGCTTTCCTGCAGTTCCTTGTATCAACAATCTATGGTTGAGATGTTTTCTCATTTCCTATATAGAGAGAATATCACTAACAAACAAGCAAAAACATTAGTACCAAAATAGTAGAACTATTTTGTCATCTTCTGAGAAAAAATATATACAAAGAAATCATCTTTTCATTGAATGGGTTCCCTCGTTCCTTTTCAGCAGGTTGTGGAAGTAATGGCTTACATCCCTCAGCTGACTTTATCTACAGAATTATTAGCAAATTCTGTAGGAGCAAGCATGTCTGACCTTAACCTAATAAATTCCTTATTTAATCAGTGGCTTCTGTTTTTATGTCTGTTGGCACATCAAAATGGTTTCTGTTCTCAGAAAAGTAGTAACATATATTTATCTTTATTCTTTTCCCAGGTGATTTATTTTTCAAATACTCTTTGAGAAAAGACCTAGTATTTTAGAAAGGAAAGGGGCCAGAAAGAACAACTTGGAGACCATGAAATATCTTAGTGATTTATCCTCACATAAGGCTTATAAACCCTGTAAGTGTTTCTATGTGCCTCACAGGTTCATGTCTGGCTCAAAGGAGAAATGTGTAAGAAAGTGGTTTGTAAATTATGTTCCATTTTGTAAATAGACACTATTTACAAACTAAAATCTAATTTTAAAAAACCGCAGTTGTAATTTAAACTGCTTTTTGTGAAAAAAGGTATCAGAGCAGGGAAAACACACTAATTTTTGTACAGTAGAGGTATTGGAAATTACAAATGGGCAGGCAACTTCAAGCCATTGTATTTGATTGAAAATGTTTATTACATCTCATTATTGACAAAATATGTATGTCATCTTGTATTTCTTCCAAGGAAACCAATGACATTCTAGGTAGTATATTACAAATTGGTCAAAATCTTCCATATACAAATAGGACTTTTTCTGTGTCCATAGCCTTGTAAGAGATACTGATTGTATCTGAAAATATTTTTTTAAAAAATTATCCTGATTTAGTGTGTTAAATGTAAAGAATGTTCTAATATAACACTGAAGTGCTTCATTGTATCCCAAGAGTTTTCCTTCAAGTAATATTATCCTTATTTTTAGGCTAAGCACGTTTGATTATTTTGTCTGTCTCCTATACACACCTGATTTGCCTAGTGCTATGAATGTAACTTAAAACTATAAACATGGATTTTTTATTATATATTCCCATTAATAGACTGTGGTTCCTGATGCACACTGTTAGGTCATTATTTTGTTGTACCAAAGTTCTAGTGGCTTCAGAAATCATAGCATCCAATGACGTCATGGTGTCTGGGTTTGAATACTCTGGTTACGAATTGTATTCAATGATTGTTTCTGCACACTTTTCAAATAAAAAAATGCATTTTTATCAATTATTTCCTGTACTCAAAGAGACTTTATTTCTGTGCTGAAGTTGGGTGTATGATGAGTGGGGAACATTAAATCAATATGAACAATGAAGCTGTATCACATTAACAATGGATTCCATTCAGAACTAGGAAATAAGTGATTTGGACTTAGCACAGTGAGTTTTACTTCTCAAAGTAAACTAGGCTTTGCAAGTGAATTTTTAAAATAATTTTGAAGGAAACATTTATTAAACTTAGGAATTAACATGTTGAAGTATTCCCTGGTACATAAGCACTTCCACGTATTATAACCTATTTCTTCTCCATAAGAAAATGGTGAGCAAGTGGTGGTATCTACCTTAGTCACACACTGGTGAGACTGGCATTTGAGGCCAACTCTAGACCACAACCATACAGCTTCCTTTACAGTGTTCATTTGCAAAGGCTGACTTGTTCCCAGAGTGAATTTCCCTCCATATGTTGCTTAGATCGGCTTTGCCAAGATAATGATGAGTTTTTAATTTAAAGATAAACAGCTCTCCCACCGCAGGCAAATAAATGGTTGGCACCATTCTCTAAACTTTACTCCCCAGTAACAATAATGCTGTTTCTCACAGGCAGGATCTTTTGTCCACTGGATTCATCTTAAATAATTCAAGATAAGTAATTGGGAACCTGTTTTTCTTAATGGTTTTATGGGATGTTTTAAAAGTCATAGCATGCCCCATATTGAGGAAAAATAAAATAAAATAGAGCAGCTGGACATTCACTGTAATAATAGAACTTCTCTTTTTAAAGCTGTATTATTCATAGTTCTCCATGCCAAGGAGAATTTCATTTCTAATATGGATTGCTACTTGTGGGGAAAGAATAGCCATAATAGTGTGAGTGTGGCTGTTCTCTTAGAAACTCACTTAGGGGACTTGCATTACAGCTGAGGAAGCCTATACACTAAGATTTAACTGAAGCTGTATTATAGGTACTCAATGCTTTGTGATGGTAATCTGACTTTTTCTTGTTCTTTTTTTTTTTTTTTTGCAACCTTTTTAACATACCCCAAATTACTGAATTATGCACTTTAAAAGTGTTTATGTTATGGTATGTGAGTTATGTCCCAATTTTTGTTTTGTTTTGTTTTGTTTTTTTGAAAGAAAGAGAAAAAGAAAGGGTGAGAGGGAACAGGAGTCTTGCTCTATTGCCCAGGCTGGAATGCAATCTAAGAATAGGTATCAAAAACCTCTTTTATGCCGATAATTGTGCTTAACAGTGGAGACAGGAAGGAATAAGGGAAGAAAATAACAAACAAACAGCCAATCAATATTTCATTTAAGTCTGTGAAATGCTATACAAATGCTGAAGAGTGGGCCGGGCACGGTGGCTCACACCTGTAATCCCAGCACTTTGGGAGGCAGAGGTGGGCAGATCATGAGGTCAAGAGATCAAGACCATCCTTACCGTGATGAAACCCCATCTCTACTAAAAATACAAAAATTAGCTGGGTGTGGTGGCATGCGCCTGTAGTCCCAGCTGCTTGGGAGGCTGAGGCAGAAGAATCGCTTGACCCCAGGAGGCAGAGGTTGCAGTAAGCCGAGATTGCGCCACTGCAGTCCAGCATGGCAACAGAGCAAGACTCCGTATCAAAAAAAAAATAAAAATAAAAAAAATGCTGAAGAGTGATTTACTTCCAATTATGTGGTCACTTTCAAAATAGGTGTAATGTGATACTGAGATAAATGTATGTTCTGTGGACCTCAGGTGAAGAATTATATAAATATTCACTGAGTTTACTTGTTCCAGGTCTGAGTTCAAATCATAGATGTCCCTGTTAATTTTCTATCTCATTGATCCATTGAATATTAACAATGTGGTGTCAAAGTCTCCCGCTATTATTGTGCGGGAGTCCAAGTCTCTTTATAAGTCATTAAGAACTTGTCTTATGTATCTGGGTGTTCCTGTATTGGGTGCATATATATTTATGATCATTGACTCCTGTTGTTGCATTGGTCCTTTTACCATTATGTAGTGTCCTTTTTGTTTCTTTTAGTCTTTGTTACTATTAAAGTCTATTTTGTCAGAGATGAAAGTTACAACTCCTGGGGTTTTTTTTTGTTGTTTGTTGTTTGTTTTTGTTTTTGTTTTTTTTGTGGGGTTTTTTTTTTTTTTTTTTGCTCTCCATTTGATTGGTAAGTCTTCCACCAACGCTTTGTTTTGAGTCTTTGTATGTCCTTGCTTATGAGATGGATCTGGACACAGTGTACTGATGGGTTTTAACTTTTTATTCAATTTGCCTGTCTGTGTCTTTGATTGGGGCATTTAATCCATTTAAGTTTAGGATCAATATTGATATTTGTGAGTTTAATATTGTCATTTAATGCTAGCTGGCTATTTTGCCCATTAGTTGATATAGATTCTTCATTATGGAGATACTCTTTACCTTTTGGTAAGTTTTGGGGATGACTGATACTGGTTGTTCCTTTCTGTGTATAGTGCTTCTTTCAGAAGCTCTTGTAAAGCAGGCCTGGTGGTGATGAAATCTCTGAGTGATTGCTTGTTCATGAAAAATTTTATTTTTCCTTCATTTATGAAGCTTAGTTTGGCAGGATATGAGATTCTGGGTTGAAAATTCTTTTCTTTGAGGATATTGAATATTGACCCCCACTCTCTTCTAGTTTGTAAGGTTTCTGCTGAGAGATCTGCTGTGAGTCTAATAGGTTTCCCTTTATGGGTAACCTGACCTTTCTCACTAGTTGCCCTTAGAATTTTCTCCTTTATTTCAACCCTGGTGAATCTAATGATTATGTGTCTTGGGGTTGCTCTACTTGAGGAATATCTTCGTGGTGTTCTCTGTATTACCCGAAGTTGAGTATTGCCCTGCCTTACTAGGTTAGGAAAGTTTTCCTGAATAATATCCTGAAGAATATTTTCCAACTTGGATTCATTCTCTTCAAGACATTCAGGTACTCCTATCAAACGTAAACTAGGTCTTTTCACATAGTCCCATATTTCTTGGAGACTTTGCTCATTCCTTTTTATCTTTCTTCTCTAATCTTGTCTTCTCGTTTTATTTCATTAAGTTGGTCTTTGACCTCTGATATCCTTTCTTCTGCTTGATCAATTCGACTGTTAAAACCTGTGCATACTTCGTGGAGTTCTCGTATTGTATTCTTCAGTTCTATTAATTCACTTATATTCCTCTCTAGATTGTCTATTCTCGTTAGGATTTCACCAAACCTTTTTTCAACGTTCTTAGTTTCTTTACATTGGGCTAGAACATGTTCTTTTATCTCACGGAAGTTTCTTATTATCCACCTTCTGAAGCCTAATTCTGTTATTGGAACACACTCGTTCTCCATCAGGCCTTGTTCCCTTGTTGATGAGGAACTGTGATCCCCTGTAGAGAGAGAGGCATTCTGATTTTGGGTATTCTCTTCCTTTTTAGGCTGGTTTCTTCCCATCATTGTGAGTTTATCCACTTGTCGTCTTTGTAATTACTGACTTCCTAATTAGGTCTCTGAGTGGACGTCCAACTTGTTGATTCCCAGCACCAGAATCTGAGCAACTCACTGTGCTGGCTAAAAGAGCGGCATTAATATTTGTGGTGCTTTTCTGTCTAGGAATCTCTGGTCTCGCCTCCTTCTTGAGTCCCTTTTTCAATCAGCTGAATGGGCGACTCTACCTTCCCAGAGCTCCAAACATTGACCAAAAGGGGACCCAGTCCCATTTACTCTGCACCAAGAACTGCCACACTGGGGCACCGACAAAACCACTGTGCCAGCCACAAGAGTCATGCTGGTGACCCGTGGGGCTCCTCCGCTGGGAATCTCCTGGTCCGTGAGCAAAAAAAATTTGTCTGAAAGTGTGGCATCCTCTCGTTCACTGCACTTTCACTGGGAGCTACAATTATGTGCTGCTAGTAATCAGCCATCTTGGATCTCTCCTGACTTTTTCAATTATCATAGCTTTGGACCATTTCTCTGAGAAAGACAAAAGGCAGTCCATTACTAAAAGGATAAAAATTAAAAGAGGCAATATTACAAGAGAAGACTTCATCTGTTTGATTGATGCCCCTGAGAAAGTTACATCATGAGCTCATTCACTCTCATGAGAAAGTGAACCAAGAGTGATTTAGAGTAGTGCTGGTTAGAATGTTGAATTATGAGTACTCCCACTCTGAGCAACCTTGGGCCCTTTCTCCTCCCATTACTTCCAAGGATATTTCCTCTAGCCAAGAGGGGACGTCAAAGCAAGACCACTTTACTGAACCATCTAGGTGCAGTTTTTCTTTCAATGCTTTTTGCAGAGAACATGTGGTTTCTCAGTACATTAGGGAAACTAGACCCAGAAGGGGATTGAGATACCAATTCCAAAAACTTCTTGGCTAATCACTGCTTAGCATTCAAAAAACTGGAAGGATAACTTACTAATCAAAATAAAAGGAATGATTGATTCAAAGGAAATATGACAAAATATATTGCATATGTAAGGATTTAGATGATAGAAGGGTCTTACTCTCCTATTTATATTGCCAATCTATAGTTAACATTTGTTAAATTATCACCCAATTTAAAATTGCAACCACATTGTCATCCCTAAAACTCCCTATTTGTGGGCTCAGCTCTATTTTTCTTCAATTCTTCAGACACCTCTGACTTGATTTTTTGTCCCTCCTCATTAGAATATATTCCCATAAAGCAAAAAACTTTTGTTTTTTCCCTGCCTCTTCCTACTTACCCTACTTACCCCACCCACCAACTGCCCACTACTGTAGCCCTGGCATCTAGAACAATGCCTGGAAAATAGGAAGTGATCAATAAATATTTGTTGAAAGAAAAATGAGTGAATTCTGCCAGAGAATCTAATTGGGTGGACTACAGAATAACAGTGTCTTTTCTACTTCATTGAAGCAAACATTCTATACAATACATTGCACATATTTAAACTGTATAATGTAATGACCATTGTCATGGAATGTTCCCATAAAAAGCACCATTTTGAGACACTGAACATTGCTGTGGCCTCCAGTGTTTCCTTGTGCCCTTTTGTAGTCTCTTCCTCCCTCTACTCCTCTCCCTGGGACCCTTGAACAATGTAGGGTTTGTGAGCACTGACCATCCCCAAATTAGGAAGTCAAAAATTGGCATGTAACTTTTGATTCCCCTACAACTTAAATACTCATAGCCTACTATTGATCAGAAGCCTTATTGATAACTTAAGTATTAGATTAACACATATTTGGTGTATGCATTACATACTGCATTCTTACAATCAAGTAAGCTAGAGAAAAGAAAATGTTATTAAGACAATCCTAAGGAAGAGAATATATACTTACTACTCATTATGTGGAAGTGGATCATCATAAGTGTATTCATCTTTGTCTTCATACTGAATAGACTGAGGAAGAGGAGACTTGGTCTTTCTGTCTCAGGGGTGGCAGACGCAGAAGAACATTTGCATATAAGTGGACCCTTGCAGTTCAATGCCATGTTGTTCAAGGTCAACTCTACTAATTTGCTCTCTATCATTATGATAGCATATAGTATATCCTCTTTTTCCTTCTGGCTTCTTTCACTTAGCATAAGGATTTGAGATTTATCCACTGAATATATTTGTGATTTGGTCCTTTTATATTGTTGAGTTATATTCTCATATATGGGTGTATCACATTTTGTTTGTCTATTTATCTGTTAATGGACAATTGTTTTTAGTTTGGGGCTCTTATAAATAAAGATCTATGAAAATTTACATACAATTCTTTCTGTGGACAAAATCATTGTTCCCCTTAGGCAAAATAATGAGGAATTGAGTGACTAGATCAAATGGCAAGTTCATGTTTAATTTTTTAAGAAACAGCCAGTTTTCCAAGTGGTTGCACTATGTTTTCATCCCACTTGGACTAAAATATGTCTAGTTCTCCACATCCTCAGTAATGGCCACTCATCTTAATTTTGTTTTTCTAATGAGTTGGAGTGTTAGATACCACATTAGTGGTATCTCTTATTGGTTTTAATTTGTATTTCCCTGGCAGCTAATGTATTAAACATCTTTTCAGGTGTGTATTTGTCATTTGTATATCTCGTTTTGTGAAGCAATAGTTCAATCATTTTTGCCCATTTTTATCGTATTATTATATTTATGTTTTAAGAGTCTTTATGTATTCAGGATTCAAACCCTATATATGTTGTGAGTACTTTCTGTAATTCTATGGCTTACTTTTCATTTCTTTAGTGGTGTCTTTCAAAAAGCAAAAGAGATGAATGTTAATAAAATTTAATTTACAATTTTTTTCTTTTATGCCTCCTGTTCTTTGTGTGCTATTTTGGAATCTTGCCTGCCTTAATATTGCAAAGATAATCTACTAGGTTTTCTCCTAGAAATTTTGTAGTTTTAGCTTTACATTTAGGCATATTGCCCATTTCAGGTTAGTTATTGTATTTTATATGGTATGAAGTAAGGATCAGTTTATTTTCCTCCACCCATGTCAACATTTCCAGTATTTCTGGTACCATTGGGAAGACTTTCCTTCCCCCATTGGATAGTCTTGACATCTTTTTCAAAACTCAATCAATCATCTACATGGACGTACTTATGGATTCTTCCTTCTTCCCATTGATCT
The DNA here is from genome assembly GCF_049354715.1 of Callithrix jacchus. Classification (NCBI taxonomy): domain Eukaryota; kingdom Metazoa; phylum Chordata; class Mammalia; order Primates; family Cebidae; genus Callithrix; species Callithrix jacchus. Next base: position 98,084,359 of record NC_133514.1, read on the forward strand.
ATCTGTCTTTTCATCAACTGTTAATATGTTGATTCTTTTATGTTAATCTTGTACTCAAATTTAGAGTAAAAGCTTAGTAGATTTATTTTATTGTTAATTTGAATCAATGGAAAAGCAGCAGAAAAATTGCGGAAGCATAATTTTAATATAAAAAGAAATAAAATAATTTGCACAATGTAGCATCAATTTTATTTATGGTAAGGCATATTATAAGCAATTATTCAAAAGATATACTAGAGCAATTGTTTAAATATTTCATAATGATAATTTGTAACAACATATGTAATCAACGTACTAAGTTTCTTTTCTTTTCCTGACTTCATGTATGAATTTCAGATCCACCACAGACCTTCTTATCCAATAAATTCAAGAGTGTAATTAGAAGTATATTTATTTAGAATACAATTGAACTAGTGTTTCTTTTCCTATATGTCTTGTAGAATACTATTTTAGCTGAATAAAGAGTATTCCCCCTTGTTGTTTTTTTTCACTGAGAGGTGTTTTTTTTAAAGCATTTCAAATGATAAAAGTGGAAATAATAAGGATATAGAAAACAATCTATATGTGACAAATAAATGATAAGGCTGATAGTATTATAAAGACACATTTATATTTGAAGAATTTGAACTTTTGGGGTCCTCTGAAATGGCTTATTTTTATTCTCAGCAAATCCAAAGACTTCCAGAGTGAGCCTGGAGACATCATGAGCAGGTCTCATCTGTATTATATTCCACTGTAACTGCCCAGTGGGTTTATCTTGCCCTCTGCCCACATTGAGCCAACTGCCCACATAGAGCCAATCAAGGCAGGGGGATTGCAGTAGAGAAAGAGTTCTATACACATAGAGCTCGCTCAAATCAACTTCCCTGAAAATTCAGAGGCTAGTGTTTTTCAAGTAGAGTTTTGTGGGCAGACTGTTTGAGGAATGAGAAATGCTGACTGGTTGGGGATGCAATCATCGAAATGCAGAAAATAATCCTCCTGAACTGAGTCCAATTTTGGTTGAGGGCCACAGAGGAGCTGCTCCTTCAGGTGAGGCCACCTGGTCATCAGTAATGCAGAAGTGGGCTGGATATGGTGACTCATGTCTGTAATTCCAGAACTTTGGGAGGCCAAGGCAGGTGGATTACCTGAGGCCAAGAGTTCAAGACCAACCTGCCCAATATGGCAAAACTCATCTCTACTAAGAAAACAAAAATTAGTTGGGCATGGTGGTGGGTGCCTGTAGTCCCAGCTATTCAAGAGGCTGAGGCAGGAGAATCGCTTGAATCTGGGAGGCAGAGGTTGCAGTGAGCCGAGATACCAACACTGGACTCCAGCCTGGGTGACACAGCAAGATTCCATCTCAAAAACAAACAAACAAACAAACAAACAAAAAACAAAAAGCACAGAAGCCTGACAAGATATTTCAAAAGGCCAATCTTAGGTTCTATAATAGTGATGTTATTTACAGGAATGACAGGGAAATTTGCATAGCTTGTGACCTCTGGAATAATGGCTGGTTATCATTTAACTGTGTCTATACCTTAGCAGAATTTAGGCCCCTCTCCTCGTAACCTAGTGGCCTTTCAAAGGCAGTTTTACAAAGGCAGTTTAGCTTTGGGAAGGGCTGTTATCATTTATTAAGCAATAAAGTTAATTTCTTCCAAAGGTAGGTTGGCCCACAGTCAGGAATGACCAAGGGCAGTTTGGAGGTAAGATAGTTAGTTAGGTCAGAGGTATTCACTGTCATAATTTTCTCACTGTTACAATTTTTGCATAAGTTGTTTCACAACTGTATTTCCATGTTCAAAAATGAGTATAGTGAAACCAAAATAAAAACCAACAATGTCTTTCCACTTTTGACCATAACATAAGTTATCCTAATGGAAATCATCAAAATTGTTAGGTCAGTTAAATAAGCCTATTCCAAAATCTGCAATTTATTACAATCCAGCATGATAAATGAGGTAAAAAAGGAATCTGATCTCCTAGTAAAAGACAGATTCTCTTAGTATACTGCAAATTCTTAAAGCAGGATTCGTGATCCTAATTTTCCTACAAGTGTGCCTGAAAATGTATTACAAAGAAATTGACATAAAGTCATAAATAATAAATGTATGATACACAGATTTTTAGCAGGGAAGTTTGTCTGAACTGAGTTCTCACAATGGTAGTTCAACTGGTGAATGTCAACTCATTTCAGCAAAACATTGATTTTATCAGTAAGTGTTGTTTCTTACTGTCATCCATAGGATAACACAAGCAGTCATCCAGGAAGCCATGTGCTTATTAAAGTGGCAAAAAGAGAGAGATTTCTTTCGCTGGGAAATTTCTCAGACCACCATGTGAGCAAGTAGAATGAATATCAATAGCCATGTCAAAAGGTTCAAATATTTGCTTTACAGTTAGCAGCTGGGCAAATTACTCAACCACTCTCAGTATCTTCCTCTGTAAAACAGGAATAATACTATCTGCTTATGAGGGCTTTGGGGAAGATAAAAGGAATTAATACAAATAAAGGACTTAGACTTCTTCCTGGCATAGAGTAACTATACCCTAAATGTTAACAGATAACTTTTACCTTCAAAATAAGCAAGCAATAAAAATGTTTCCAAAGATACCATGAAGCATAAAATTCATACACAGTTATGCAACAAATCAAGCATTACAGTACTTGGATGAATTTGTAAATATATTACATTGTCTCATTTTTATACACCTTCAAATATTTTATAGACAACACTGATATTTCACATTCCACAATGAAAGGCTTGAAACATCTTTCCTGAGCAAATATTTAAAGTTTTATACTAGAAAGGAAGACCAAAGACCCAAAGGAAATTCATCCTTTAGAGGGACCAAGTCTCTCATTATACATTTAAATAAAGTTTGTTCTTTCCTGAGTATATGTCTGCATTTCTGCAAGTTAGGTCTTATTCACTGCAATCACAAACTCCACCTATAAAGAAGACATATATCAGAATTTAAGCACACGTTCACAAAAACACTAGATACACTGTTCCAATTCATGAATTCAGTTTCTTCCTGGCTGCAAACAGCAGCCATTATTCCCTTGAGCCTACAATAAATATATTTTCATGGAAGTATGGGCTAACACCATTATTTTTCTATTCCCCCCAATATTTTATTTAGATACTATTAATAAATATCAAGAAGAAAATTTGTCACAAAGGCAGAGGATACCATGTGCACCCCTATGTGTTTATGAACATAGGTTACCTCTAGAACCCAATGTTTAATCCCAGAACTACTGAAGAACAGTCATTCTCTAAGGTGTGGTGAGGCAGCCATGATAGTCAGCTTCAGAGGTGCGTACGGGTTGGGAAATTAGCTAAAAGGAATCGGCTCTTTCTCCTGCCCATAATTCAGTTGAGTATAATTCTGCCACAAACAATGGATCAGGAGATGAACTTATGTCACTGTGAGATCTTTCTTATCATCCAAAAGTCAACTTTCAAATATGCATGCTCATTTATACATACGTATGCCTTTCATACATATATATGCAGAAAATATATGCTCATTTATACATATAAACACTCTCCCTTCTATTTATACATTTAGAAACCACTATCAAAAACTCAGAGTTGACAATCTTAAAACAGTCCCATTAGAAAGAAAAATTGAAAACAAGATTCAGATTTTTTTTTTTTTTAAATTTAAAGCAGAATCTGTCTACCGTCATGGGAAGGCACCTGGTTCCTTCACCTGTTTGGTAAGTTTTGAAGAGTCCTTCCATTACTTATATATTTGTTTGATTTTCTAAAATGTCATCTTCTTGCAAAGCCATTGGTATGTAATAAGTTTAATTTAAATAATGGCATTGTGCCATTTTAACATGAAGTTTCTGCTGTGTTTCAGAGAATAAATAAGACTTACGCAGTCTTTCTAAATCAGATCTTCAGCCAGCCAGTTCATTTCTGTAACCGAATCAGCATGAAATAAGGGGAAATACCTTCGGTCTTCAATTCGCTGTAGAAAAGACAACACGATGATCAAAATGGAGAATGCTAAACTCTAGTGATCATGGCTAGACCACCATACTCAACTAACACAATACATTAATATCAAATCTGAACTAACTGCTTTGTTCTAAGCGATGTGTTAATAGATGTATTCTGACCAGTTCCCCATGATATACAGTAGAATCTCATTGTGAAAGCATTTAATGTATGCAGATTCTGCTAGATGTAACAGGACAAGAATGAGGGAGCATGAGGGAAGCCAGAGAGAGGAAGAGCCTGTATCTGCCATTCCACCTGGTGAAGAGGTTCCCCAGAGTGAGCTGGAGATGACAAAACACAGATCTATCGTTCCCTCAGGCTGTTTTAATTCAGTGCATTTTGCATAGCCTGAATTTATTTCCTCACTCTGAGATTCTAGTATTTAAAACTGTAAGTACATATGTACTTACAGGATATATATATATATGTACATATATATGTACACAGACATATATGCATGCATACACATATATACATGTGGATATTTTATTATTGTTTAACAACATGGCCCCTAATCCCAAGCAAACCACTCAAGAAACATCAGGCTGGACACAGTGGCTCATGACTGTAATCCCAACATTTTGGGAGGCTGAGATGGGAGAATCACTTGAGCCCAGGTGTTCAAGACCAGTCTAGGCAGCATAGCAAGACCCTGTTCTCTACAAAAAGAAAATAGCCAGGTATGATGGTGTGCCCATAGCCCTAGCTACTGTGGAGGCTGAGGTGGGAAAATCTCTTGAGCCCAGGAGTTCGAGGTTAAGGTGAGCTATGATTATGCTATTACACTCCAGCCTGGGCCAAAGAGTGAGACCTGTCATAAAGAGAAAAACAGAGAGAATGAAAGGAAGAGGAGGGGAGGAGAGGGGCTGGTTTGGAGGAGGGGAGGGGAGAGGAAGGGCAGGGAAGGGGAAGGAGAGGAGGGGAGGAAGCGCTGAGAGAAGGAGGGAGGGAGGAAGGAAAGAAGGAAGGAAGGAAGGAAGGAAGGAGGGAAGGAAGGAAGGAAGGAAGGAAGGAAGGAAGGAAGGAAGGAAGGAAGGAAGGAAGGAAGGAAGGAAGGAAGGGAAGGGAAGGAAAGACGGGCCTATATGTTCTAATGCTCAAGTAAAAAAGAAAAAACCTTGTTTGTACTCCCTGAGAGAATGTGTGGAGATTTGCTAGGATTAAATTTTTGTGTGTACACATTTTTCTAATTTCAGTCTTAACAGTTCTCTTTATATTCAAATCTCTCCCTAGAGTTAATTTCACTGTGTATTCATGAATCCAGATTTACCACACCAAACTACCACTTACATGTTTTAAGTAGCCGATGGGTCATATTTCATTTTGCAAATGTGAGTCCTACCTTTATATCAGGGGTCCCCAGCCCTTGGGCCATGGACTGGTACCAGTCTATGGCCTGTTAGGAATAGGGCCACACAGCAGGAGGTGAGCAGCAGGCAAGAGAGGGAAGCTTCATCTGTATTTACAGCCACTCCCCAACACCCATGTTACCTCCTGAACACCACCTCCTGTCAGATCAGCAATGGCATTAGAGCCTCACAGGAGCGCGAACCCCACTGTGAACTGTGCATACCATGGATCTAGGTGGTGTGCTCCTTATGAGAATCTACTGCCGGAATATCTGTCTTACCCCCAGGTGAGACCGGCTAGTTACAGGAACACAAACTCAGGGCTCCCACTAATTCTACATTACAGTGAGTTTATCATTATTTTATTGTACATTACAAGGTAATAAAAATAGAAATAAATGTAATGCACTTTAATCATCCCAAAACCATCCTCTCCACACTGGTTCATGGAAAAACCGTCTTCCATGAAACGTGGTGCCAAAAAAAATGGGGACTGCTGTTTTACACCATTAACACTAGAATTTCCATCAAAAATCACAGAACAAAGGGGATGCTCAGTCTACTGTCACCACTTCAATTAGGAAATTTCCCCATTTGACCTTTCCCAAGTCACAGGGAGAAGAAAAGTCTTTAAAACAGTAAACCTTTAACTATTAATTAAATACTAATTAATAGCTGTAGCTAAAGAGTTGGCCAAAGAAGTAATTTTCTCCAACATGACCCCTATATACCGGCCAGAGTCTCAGCATTCAATACTAGAGTAGTCACAATATGAAGATAACCAGCTGTTTCCTTGTCCGCTCCATTATGGCTCCATTCCCTCCAGTGTTCAAGCAGCTAGGACTGGCCACAGTGCTTCACCACCCTAATGGGAATGGCACAGATGGAAGGGAGCAAAACATTGATCATTCTTCCTTCCCTTGGAATGTTACGCTTGCCCTCCTAGTCCAAACCTTCATGTCTCCCACAACTGAAGTGACTTTACTCTCCCTGCTTCTGAGATGTGGGCATTTCATCTCCTCCTGGGGAACCTCTGGGGCTTCATTTCTTTTCTTTTCTAGAAGTTGCAGGGCTAGTGCCCAGAGAGTTTATAACTTAGCATGCAGAGGCCAAAAGATTTTAGAGGACTTGAATCATAATAGTTTCATCTCTAGTCTGTAATTACACACAGCATAAGCAAAGTGAAATACTGTTTCAGGCAGTTTTAAAGAGAGAGATGAATCTTCCTGAATTCTTAGACTGATGCTAATCACAGTGGGTCTGATTTTTCCACCTCTGGCACTGGACTGAAGAGAGGTTTAGAAAATGAGATTCTTCCCTAGAGGGACTAGCTTGGGAAATTCAAAAGCTGCTAGAAGAGGAAGTTTTTAATCACTTTTTAAATGATACATGTAATTAGACTATGTTTTCTTTTAAATGATAATTTCATGGGGTTTATGGAAATGAGATATGAGCCTAGATTCTGATTCTGCCAACAACAACCACAACAAAAATTTAACTTAAGGAAATGACTTAGATGGTTTCAATCATCATTTCAATTTCTTTAGTAGGTCACCATCATCACTTGAAATCATTCATGATTAGGGGGTTGTTGAAGATCCTTGTTCTTACCAATGCAAGAAATAAAAAGAACTATTCTTGCCCTGGTGACATTTATATTAATAATTTATTAGATTTGACAACATAGCAATTTCAATAAATGCCAATAATTAAAGTTTAAAATGTCCATCAATGGCACAAAAAATAGGAGCACCAGAAGAAGAAAGACAGTGAAGGAGATGACCTGTAATGTCTAGATGCTGGAGTTGAGATTGGGCTTGTTTTAGGGCAAAGAAGAAGAAAAGAGGTAATGTAAATTTGTTCATTAATTTATTTAGTATTTCTATGTTAGGCTTTGAAGATTAAATGATGAACAAGATTAACACAGTTCTTAATAGGAACTGGGAGACCGATAGTAAACAAATGATTACGTTAAGTACTGACAGACTGGAATCTTTCTCGAGTGGGTTAAATGTCAAACATGTTCAACACAGGTTGTGAAGACAGGGTGGAAGAAGACAAAGACCTTACCTTGTAGAAACAGCCTTAGATACCTTTGTCCTAGGAGTTTCAGACAAAAGTGCTACCTGGGTTTTTAGTTCTTTATTCTAAAATTGAAAAAAAATGCAGAGATCAAATCACTAACATATTTATTAGCTACCTCCTCAATGCTTCTATTCAACCCAACGTCTGCCTCACCCCTTGACAGTAAGTTTGTTATTGCAATTCTACTATAGAACAAAGACAATAGCCAGTTGAACGTCACTAAATATTATCTCTGAAGATGCAGATACTCCCTAAAAAATGCATAATTTACCAAGGGACTAAAATATAGTATTCTGATTTAGCATCTGAAATTCAACAGCTGAAGTATCTATATTTTATTTTACAGAGTTTTAAAAATATAGACAAATGAGAAGAACTTTTAAAGAACCTTGTTAAAGATACCCACAATATCGATCACATGTTCATCTTTCTTTTGAGATCTCTTGATTATAAACCCCATGAAAATAGGTCCCATCTGCTTTTTACTATTAATATAAGTTCATGGCCTCTATAGCCTCCATTTTCTTATGAAGCCTTAGTTTCCTCATATCTATGCTAGTGGTGAACAATACATGCCTGCCCACATTGTGTAAGTTGTTGGAAGAAACAGAATATGAACATAATATTTTACATCTGGAAGCACTCTCGTAAGTCTGGGAGTTCATGCAACAGCTAAGAAAAGGAATGGTTAGGGTGCAAGTTCTCAGGTACAAATCCTGGCACGGCCACTTACTGGTTATGTGACCTCATTTAGGATACTTAACCTCTCTGTGCCTATTTTCGTCATCTGTATTGCGGATATAATAAAGCCTTCTTCACAGATTTAAAATGAGATAAAAAATATGTCACATGCTCGGCTAGTGCCTGGCACAGATTTTAAGACTTAAAAGGAGTTGGTTATGATTTTTTAGTCCAAGTGCCTTTTTTTTCTTTTTTTGAGACAATGTCTGGCTCCGTCGCCCAGGCTGAGTGCAGTGTCACAATCTCGGCTCACTCCAACCTCCAACTCTAAGGCTGAAACCATCAGGATGTCACTCAGCCTCCCCAGTAGCTGGGACCACAGGTGTGTGCCACCATGCCCAACTAATTTTTGAATTTTTGGTAGAGACAGGGTTTCACCATGTTGCTCAGGCTGGTCTTAAGATCCTGGACTCAAGCAATCTGCCTGCCTCAGCCTCCCGCCAGGATTGCAGGTGTGAGCCACTGTGCTCAGCCCCAAGTACCATTTTCATAACTATAAATTGAATTCCAAAGACTTCCAGTGCCCCGCACCCTATTCATGGCAGAGGTCAATGCCAGGCTGTGCACTCCCATCCAGAGCCAGTGCTTTCTCTACAACACAGCCAAGTGAGCAATTTTACTTCCCAGATCTGGAAAGTGAGACTTAAAACTGTGAAGGATCATGACCAATGCTGAATTGCCAGTGAGTTGCACTGGCAGGCCAGGGGTCTTTAAAGGACACACCCACATTAAAGTGTCTGGAACTAAAAGGTGGCTGGGTGGAACAATGACAGGTGATGAACAGCAACACCAGCTCCCTTCCCTTTCAAGGAAAACAGGCTTCGAGCATCATGTAATTACAGTTTAAGAGGTATTTTCTTTCTTTCTTGTTTTTTCTTTTTTTGAGACAGGGTCTCATCCTGTCCCCCAGGCCGGAGTGCAGTGGTGTGATCTCAGCGTTACAGGGTGTCTTTTATCTGGCTGGAAATCTTTGTGGCTGGTGGCACCTTTGCCAGAGTTTTGCTTGGGTCTGCTGGGCTCATTTTATTCACTGACCCTGGCAGGCTGCATGCTACTGGTCTAGGTCTCATGTCTGCCAAGGACAAGTCAGATGTGGAATGGCGAGGGGTGTGTGACCAAGCATGGGGTCTGCTACTGTGCACAGTCAAACATGCCGGCTGCTACAGTGGGGTGTGCAGCTCCAGGTACTGGCATGGGTGCTGAGGCTGCAGCCAGACCAGGCACATCACAAGCAGCTTCCACAGCTGGCACCAGGGAACAAAGTGGCACCTGGAAGCTTGGAGATGCCAGAAACCACAAGACCTCAAAGAGAGAGTCACAGCCCTAGCTCAGGGAGCTCCCAGGTCTGGGATCCCCAAAGGGCCACAGCTCTTTCCTTCTCTTTGCCTGCAACATGGTGAGCAAGGGGCATGTCTCAGCCCTGTTTGTATTACAGCTCTTTTAACCCAGGCACCCACTGGGTCCTGAGTTCTTGTCCTGCAACCAGGAAGAATGAGGTACACAGACAAGTGGAGGTCAAGCAAGATGAAGAGGAGCTTTATTGAACAATAGAACAGCTCACAGGAAACCTGCAGCGGGCAGCTCCTTTCTGCACCCAGGAGCTGTGTCCTAATGAATGTCCAGCTCCTTACAGAGAAGGTAGCTCCTCTCTGCTATGCAAGTAATCCCAACAAGTATTCAGCTATCAACAGGGAGGGTAGCTCCTCTCTACAGCTGGCTGTCCCATCATCTGTGCAGCTCTCAGCAGAGAGGAAGCCCTAGAGTGGGCACCTCCTCTTGGCAGGCAGGGGGTAAACCTGGGGCTTTTTTGGCCTCAAAAAGGAGGAAGTGTGTGCTGATTGGTCCATGGGCAGCCATGGGTGGGCCCAGAAAAGGCAACACAAGTTCCCACTCCAGTCCACAGGGACTGGCAGCCTGGCCCCTAGCCTTTAGGACCTCCCATGCTTGGTGCCCAAAGTCCAGAGGCAGTTGAGGCAGGAAGGAGCTGGCATGTCAGCACTATCCTGACCATGCATATACCCAGCTGGGCTGTGACAGTGACCAGGCTTGGACCCAATTTTGCTCTGAGACTGGAGAGGGTGCTAACAGCAGAGAAACCAAGCAGTGGGCACAGGCACTTCCGAGCCTGCAAGGGCAGGGTGGGGGCTGTGCCCAGTGGGGGTGGGGCTCTTGTGGGCTCCATGGAGCATGCCCCTAAGAGTACAGGCCCCTAAGAGTACAGGGATTCCTGAATCTACAGCCACAGTTCGGGCAGGTGGAGCTGTGCCCAGTGGGGGTGGGGCTCTTGTGGGCTCCATGGAGCATGCAGCCCTGACCACACCTCCCTGCTGCAGCCAGTGGGAGGGCAGTGGCCCCTCCAGATGGCCCACCACAGACATCAATGGCTCACTGCAACCTCCACCTCCACCTCCTGGGTTCAAGCGATTCTCTTGCCTCAGCCTTCTGAGTAGCTAGGATTACAAGCATGTGCCCTCCACTCCCAGCCAATTTTTTTTTTTTTTTTAGTAGAGACAGGGTTTCACCATGTTGGCCAGACTAATCTTGAACTCCTGGCCGGCCTCAAGCGATCCATCCTCCTTAGGGTACCAAAGTGCTGAGATTGCAGGTGAGAGCCACTGCACCCAGCCTATAAGATATTTTCTGAAATTCCACCTGATGGTTTGGAGTAAGTCAATGGTTCAGAGTCAGTCTTGAATTGTGCCCCTTCTTAGCTCTTAGCATTTTTCATTTATAATAATTGAAAGATGGGGCCAGTATCTTCATATGCAGTCATCATTCCACTGTGAAATTTCAAGAGTGAAGCTAAGTTTCACCCAGGAAATGTACTTGAGATTTGATCAATTAATGATACAGATCTCCTCATATAATGAATATAAATCTATTATACACTCCAAACAAGTGCAGGCACATATTATAGGCCAAGCATGTGCCTAGAAAAAAGTCCCTCTCTACAGTACCTTACACGTGATGAAGCAATTTGAAACGCACTCTCTTGATGACAAGCACCATTGGAATGAAAATACTCTGCGACTGGTCAATTAGGTAAAAGCTACTTAGGTTTTCCCAGAATAAATTCCCAGTTTCTCAACCAATTCAGTACCAAACAATACAAAAGCATAAGAGTTATTATGTTAGACCCTCTTTAATTTATTTTAAATTCCATGCTGATTTGTTTCATCTACCAGATTTAGGTATTCAGTCTTGATTCATAGACTTTTCTGATTTTTCCCTTAACTAGGAGAGTATATGCATGAGTTTTATTTAAAAACTGCAAATCACTGGCCAGAATATGCCTGCCATTATTATGGATCTAAGCATAGTTTATTCACATAGTTTTCAAAAAGAATATAATTTTTGCATACTTAATATTTTAGCAACACACTCCAAGAATTAAATTTTAAGGATGATGGTGCTTATATAAAGTAGGATAATCTTCAAAGTTTAGAAAATGGGGTAATTTCTGAAGATGCATTTCCCTAGGAGCAGGTCCTTAGTGAAGAAACTAAAAATGCAATAAATATAAGACGAGTGTCAGAGCTGTAAATTAAGATGAAGAAAGATATGCAAAAACAGGAGGTAAGTAATTTTGGTAGAGTTAAGCAGAAATTTTCTGGTGGTATTTAAAACTGGTTAAGAAGAATTAATGATTTTTTTTAAAGATAGGGTTATATGAGTCAATTTTATCACCCATAGGCAGGAAAAAAAAACTGTTAGGATAGAAAGACCACCACAGGAAAAAAGTGTTTCCATGACTTAGAAGCTAGAAGTAAAATAGAAAATATTTAATACAGTAACAGTGACAATGACTAAAATCAATATAAAAGACCATGCAAATTTAATGTTATAACCATGTGTTTAAAAATAGATTGGATACACATATGTATTTCACAAACATGTATACACACACACACACTTATTTAATCACCCAGTGTATTAGTCTGTACTGAGACTGCTAATAAAGATGTACCCAAGACTGGGTAATTTATAAAGAAAAGAGGTTTAATGGACTCACAATTCCACATGGCTGGAAGGCCTCACAATTATGGCAGAAGGCAAAAGAGACACAAAGACACGTCTTACATGGAGGCAGGCAAGAGAGAATGAGAACCAAGCAAAAGGGGTTTCCCCTTATAAAGCCATCAGATCTCATAAGACTTGTTCACTAACACAAGAACAGTAAGGGGGAAACTATCCTCATGATTCAATTATCTCCCACTGGGTCCCTCCCACAACACATGGGAATTATGGGAGCTGCAATTCAAGATGAGATTAGCATGAGGGCACAGCTAAACCGTATCACCCAGATATCCAGATAAGCAGATATTGGCGGGGAGGCATGTGCTGCAAAGCCAAGCAGACTCAAATGCAGGTTTTGCCACCTGCTAGCTGAGTGATTTTAAACAAGTTGCTCAACTTTTCTGACCCTCAGTTTTTCTACTTGCAAAATGTAGTCAATAATAACTCTCCTGGAGCAGCTTTGAGGATTAAAGAAAACCACACATGTAGCATGACTAAACAGACACAAATGATTTTAGTATGAATGAGAAAGTGATGCTGTCTTCAGGGTTTACAAAGTTGATGTGTTTAAAATGTTGTTCGAGCTCTGATCATCATATTTCATAAACTGAATTAGTGCACACTGTTATTTCAGGAATTCCAAAATGGGCAGTGGCCTTAAATTTGCAGTGCAAGATAGTGTACCCCTGCACATTTTATTCCAGTTTAAAAGCTTTATAATAAGGCATTCACTAGGAATAGGATAGAAATTTATTTCCTTTGGGGCTGGGTGAAGTGGTTCACACTTGTAATCCCAGCACTCTAGGAGGCCAAGGCAGGAGGATCACTTGAGCCCAGGCGTTTGAAACCAGCCCTGGCAACACAGTGAAACTCTGTCTCTACAACTTGTTTAAAATAAAATTAATCAGGTATGGTAGTGTGCACATGTATTCCCAGCTACACAGAAGGCTGAAGTAGGAGGATTGCTTGAGCCTGGGAGGTTGAGGCTGCAGTGAGCCATGATCATGCCACAGCACTCCAGACTGGGCAACAGAGTGAGACCCTGTCTCCAAAAAACAGATAATAAAATAAGTTGAATCACTATGGTTCAAGGTCACTATATTTACATATTTAGATACCTGATCCGACATCACGTGCTCAGAGATGCCCTCCCTAATCCCTGTTACTCTATGACTCCTCACAATTTTCCATTCTTCCTCAGAGTACTGGCACTTCCTAATGAAGCTGTATACTTGCTTGTTTATTGTCTGTTTTCTCAAAGTATAAGTAAGATGAAGTCAGGGACAATCTGTCACATTCATGGCCATATACCTAGCACTTAGAACATTTCCTGACACATCATAAGCACACAAAATATCTACTGAATAAATAAATTAATATGGCTTGGACTTTTTAAAGCTCAAATGGGCACGGTAACATTCACTACTGTGAAAGAAAGATTTATCTATTAAAGAAAATAAATGTTGAGAACATAAAGTCACCCATCAGATACTGTTATTATTTGAAACCATTTTTTTTTATAGAAGTGTTAGAAAACACCGGCTTAAGGCTGGGTGCGGTGGCTCACGCCTAAATTCCAGCACTTTGGGAAGCCAAAGTGGGTGGGTCACCTGAGGTCAGGAGTTCAAAACCAACCTGGCCAATATGGTGAGACCCTGTCTCTACTAGAAATACAAAAATCAGTCAGGTGTGGTGGTGGGCACCTATAATCCCAGCTATTTGGGAGTGTGAGGTAGGAAAATTGCTTGAACCTGGGAGGCAGAGGCTGTAGTGAGCAGAGATCATAACATTGCACTCCAGCCTGGGTGACAGAGTAAGATTCCATCACAAAAAAAAAAAAAAAGAAAAGAAAGGAAAAAGGAAGAAAGAAATTAAAAAAAAAACACTGGCTTGGGTTGAGCTACATACAGAGAATCAAAGACAACACTGAGAGGTGCCGTCATATTACTGTAGAGAGTCTGTCACAAGGTGAGAATGATACACATCTATTTCTGTGACATAATTGCTGAATAGTCAGTAATTATTTGCTGAATTTTGGAATATACAAACAGAGCACAATGGAAACAAATACGTCTTCCTGGTCTAACTGTTTAACCAACAGGCCAGCTGGATAATGTACAGTATCTGGGTTAAGTTGTCAGTTTATTTAGGAAAATAAAACCCTCATTGGGAACAATATAAATAAATAGACACAATTAAAGAACACAAAATTGAATTAGAGGCAGTAGTACCATTGACACCTTGACTTTGTGATAAGAATGGGCACTTAATTAGGTATGAGCAGAGCCCAGAACCATATGAAGTGAAAGATCTGAGAACAATGCCAACCCTAAAACAAGCTCTCCAATTAAAACACATTACAGATGTACAATAATTAAAGCAGTAAGCTATTGGAGCCAAAATAGGCTGATTGACTGTTGGAACAGTTTCAATAAGAATTTAGTCCAGAACAAAAAGGCATTTCAAATTCACTCACTAGCCAGTAAGTTCTAGAGAGCAGGGCTCCTGTCTACTTTGTTCAACATTGTTTTCCAGAATTTAGTGCCTATATCATAGTAACCACTCAGTAATTAAGTGTAGAAGTAATTACATAATTTTGTGATGTGGAAAAATGAAAAAATAAATGAAAGCTTAAAAATGAGAATACAATAGATAGGCATAGCGTAGCGCCATATATATTCCATAGTTAATATGTATACATAGGTATATAACAGGCACACAGATTCCCACAAAACACATATATACCCAACTGTGCTGAGTTGGTACCCAGGGATGGTACTTTATCTGTGATTTTCTTGTTCTATTTGTATATCCATGTGTCCTAACTTATATGGAATGAATGAATGTCAGTTACATACAAAGTGTAAGAAATAGGCTGGGTATGGTGTGTCATGTCTGTAATCCCAGCACTTTGGAAGGGAGAGTTGGGCAAGTCACCTGAGGTCAGGAGTTTGAGACCAGCCTGGCCAGTATGGTGAATCCCATCTCTACTAAAAATACAAAAGTTAGCCAGGTGACATGGCATGCACCTGTAATCCCAGCTACTCAGGAGGCTAAGGCAGGAGAATCACTTGACTCAGGGAGGCAGAGGTTGCAGTGAGCCAAGATCATGCCACTGCACTCCAGCCTGTGCAACAGAGTGAGACTCTGTCTCAAATATATTGCTACATGTAATAATACAAGAAAAAATATTTTTTATCAAATAACATTTGCCTCTAAGTGAGAAAGGGAGTGAAGAAATGTCTTTAGAGAACATTTCATAGGAGGCTCCACTGTGACATGAATCACATAATCTGAAGGTCCCCTGATATAAGTTATCCGGCTATTACTGAGCACTTGGGTGAACACTAGTTTTGAGCCAATTATTCCACAATCAAGGCATTTTTAGCTGCACAGAGCTGAGAGCAGTGTGTTAATCAGTCCCATACTACCTGAAGTGGGTGAGAATCTAACAAGAGTGTGAGGTTCAATGAGGTCTATCCTCAAAACCCAAGAAGAGTTGTCCGCCAGGAAAATAGAAATGGAAAATGAGTCTAAAAATTCAGATGCAAAAAACTGTTCTTATGATTTTTTATCTTCTGTTTGGGGAAAGCAGAAAGAACATGGTAGTGGAAGGAACAGTTCTAAAAGATGATAAGGCTTCCAGTGGGAAGTTAGGGCATCTCCACAGTCCACAGGACTGGACAACATTTACACTGGCAGGTGACAATGAGCAGAAAATCAAAATACTGAGGGACAGAGTAGAACAGGTTACCAGCTCCAGGCAGTGGGTGATGCGACATTTAACAGAGACAGAAGCAGAGACACAGCAAGAAATGGAGCTGAAGTGGAGTTGCTGTGAGGTCTTCAGAGGAGCTCCAGCCTTGGCAGCAGCTTCACTGCACTTCCTGCAAGGCAGGGGCATTGTCAGCAGAGGATGGCAGCTGAGTGCCAGCAAGGGGTTGCTATGGTTTTGGTGTGTGTCGCCACTCAAATCGCACCTTGAATTGTAATTATCTTCACGTGTCAAGGGCAGGGCCAGGTGGAGATAGTTGAATCATGGCAGCAGTTTCCCCATACTGTTCTCATGACTGAGTGAGTTCTCACGAGATCTGATGGTTTTATAAGCTTCTGGCATTTCCCCTGCTGACACTTCTTTTGCCTGCTGCCAATGGAAGTCACGGCTTCCACCTTCCATCATGCCATGATTGTGAAGCCTCCCCAGTGTGTGAACTGTGAGTCCACAAACCTCTTTTTCTTTATAAATTACGCAGTCTTGGGTTTGTCGTTGTTAGTAGCGTGAGAACAGACTAATACAGGGGTCCTGAGGAAAGGGGGTCTGAATGGGAGGGAGGAAAAGCATGTCTTATCCTAGGACATTAGAATGTATTGTGCTCAGTTTGAAAACACTGAAAAAGCAAGGCCATTACAACAGGCTTCTAGAAGTGGGTAAGCCTGGAGGCAAAGGTTGGAGGTCAGGATGGATATGAATGAAGGAAGAAGAAAAGAGGACATCCCAAACCAGGAAAGGATCATGCCTGGGAACAAAGGCAGGACACAGGAATCCTGGCCATCTGGCTAGAGTGGAATTTACCCAAGAGTGGACTTGAGTAAGCTTCTGATTCAAGTCCGTATCAAGAGAGGTTATGTCTCTCCATTACAGCAAGTATTCTGGAAAATTTAAACAAACTTTTCATAGTCATTTAATTACATTAATAATATTTAACATTAATAATGCTAGTAATTTGATAACATAATAAAATCTTTTAAACGCTTCATAATTTAGCAATCATTAAATTGTCACTCCTTTTTTCCATAGCGCTAATTTCTTATGCATAGGAGATGCACATACACACACTCACAAAATGACACTTGGATACACACAGAGACACACGCACATATACTTAAACATAGACAGACACAGCATACACAGTCAGGCAGACACAATGACATGCCTGATCCCAAACAGACATACTCACAGTGTTATACAGGCATACAATTGCACACTTTCATACACAGGCTCACTGATACTGACATCCTCATGCACACAGATACATACACACACCACTCACACCCTCACCACAAAATGTAAGACAGATTCCCTCCTTACCTGGGCTTCAAGTACGTTAACTTTTTCTTTGAGATTTTCAATTCTTTTGTCTTGTTCTTTTAAATTATTTTTTAATCCTTCCATCTGAGAATTAGAAAACACAATAGGAAAAACCTTGTCAGACCACAGGAAATAGTTACTTAAGTCAGAAATTGTATGGATTTCTGAGGTCAAAAGATATTCATCAAATTAAAAAAATAATAAATCCCAAAGCATTAGCAGACTCAGCAGGCAACAGAAAATACCAGGCCAAATTGACACCTGGGGCTGAAAGCCCTCAGCTGGTGCTGTTATTCACTTTAATCTTTGGATAACCTGTTTAAACCAAGTTCAGCAGGAGTGCGTCCTGTGAAAGCAGCACTGGCTGCCCTTCTGCGTCTCAGCAACTTAATGTTCTCAACCTGCAGATGCAGCTGCTGGTGGACAGGATGAAGGCTGCTGCCTGGTGTGCAGAGGCTCCCTGAGGTACAGACTTGTCAATCAGCAACATGATCAGGTGAGCCTGCTTTGCCAAGAGGCAATGTGGAATTGGGAGGTGGGGTGATGAGATTCAAATGGTGTAAGAAGGGAGGGGACATGGATTCTAAGACAACTTTGCCACCACTAGCTGTCATTAAACTGCTCTGTAAAAAGAGGGTGTGGAGTGGCCCCCAAAGTCCCTCCTGGCTCTCAAATTCCACTACTCAATTCTCTGGCCTTTTAGTGAGGGCATAGCCAAGTAGGCACAAATGCTATATGTATGTCAGGAAGGCTCCGGAGTTATTCGGGAGGACTTCTGTTTGGCAGTATAATAATTGAATAGAAGTCTGGTTTTAAATTTTGAAACAGACACCCAAAAGCAGATCAATGCATGTACACACACACACACACACACACACACACACACGCACACACACTAAGTTCTGGGGTACATGTGCAGATCTTGCAGGATTGTTACATGCCTTGGTGGTTTGCTGCCTCCATCCCCCCATCACCTACATTAGGTATTTCTCCTAATGTTACCCCTCCCCAATCTCCCCACCCCATGCTATCCCTCCCCTAGCCCCCCAGTCCCCAACAGACCCCAGGGTGTGATACTCCCCTCCCCGTGTCCATGCGTTCTTATTGTTCAGCACCTGCCTATGAGTGAGAACATGCGGTGTTTGTTTTTTTGTTCTTGTGTTTGCTGAGAATGATGGTTTCCAGATTCATCCAGGTCTCCGCAAAGGACATTAACTCATCATTTTTATGGCTGCATAATATTCGATATATGTGCTACATTTTCTTTATCCAGTCTATCCTTGATGGGCATTTGCGTTGGTTCCAAGTCTTTGCTATTGTATACGGTGCCACAATGAACATAACATGTGCATGTGTCTTTATAATAGAATGATTTATAATCCTTTGAGTATATACTCAATAATGGGATTGCCGGGTCAAATAGTATTTCTATTTCTAGATCCTTGAGGAATTGCCACACTGTCTTCCACAATGGTTGCACTAATTTACACTCCCACCAACAGTGTAAAAGCATTCCTATTTCTCCTCATCCTCTCCAGCATACCTTGAAGTAGATTTTAAATACACACTTCATCATCTAGCTGGCTGCTACCACAATCCCATATGCTTTGCCACCTGTCAGGCTGCTCTCAGAGAAGAAGGGCCAGGCTACATGCCTACCCTAAAACACCTCCTAAATAAATCATGAGGTTATGAAAACAGATCATTTTATGCTCAAGGAAGAGCTGAATCTCCTGATCTATAAATTTGTCTAAAGACCAGTATACATTATTTGGCTCAAAAGACTTTGAGAAAATCACTGAAACATTAGGAAAAAACCACAGTTATACATAATTTTCCAAGCTATCTTCATTGAGAACATTACAGGTGTAGGTGTTACAAATAAGAGAGGGCATTGAAAACAGAGCCATACTGCATGAGAAACCAAAAAGGGTATGTCAGTAGGGAGAGAAGTCTCTGCTTCTAAAGTCCAGACAAGCCACTTGTATTTGGGCTCCACACTGTAAACATACCATCTACCAGAGAAATACACTAGATTAATCTGACCTCCTGGATGACACTGCGCAGGTTCTGATGCTGGGAGTGAATCACAAACTGCAGATGAGAGATCTGCTCCTGAAGAATGGAAATCTCCATCTGAAGATCCTGGCATCTGGGAATGCAAAGGAAAAAAGAGTTAGAGAAAATGATTGGCTTACATGTTCCATAGCTCGCCCTTATTGCTAGGCCTCCTACACATTCCACTGCTACTGGGGATCCAGTGGGTAAGACTCCAGAGCCCCATTATGCCACACAGGACACTGAAGATAAATAGCTATGAAGCAGGCTCTGCTCTGCTTGGACATAGACTTGACTGAGAATATCAAAAAGCTACTCTCTGGCCATCTGTGACTCCTCTAGCAGGTAGTGGGATCAAGTTGTATTCCATAGGATAAAGCACTTATAAGCTAAATTGCCTTGCCTGAGCACCCACAGAGCTGGCACCCATCAAACTTCACAGACAATTACATGGCAATAGCAGAGTCAGAACATGGGAGCAGAAATTGAGATTTTATATATGAATATATTTTTCAGAAACCAATTTCTAATGACTCAGGCTTAGTATATGTTGTGGGTTGTCTGTGTTTGTCTTTTTTATTTTATTTTATTTTTTGGCTTTCTACTTTTGGTAATTCTATGAATCAGTAGGGAAAGGGAAAAAAGAGAATAAAGAAAGAAATTAAATTTTAGCAAATATTTTTGAGTCCACATCAACCATGATGAAAAAAAGAATAAGTAAATTTTGAATTTAGATTATTTATACTTTCCCAAAGCTCCATCCAGGTAACTGGAATTGATTGTGCTCTTTTGGCTGCTTCCCTTCTTGCCACTGTTATTAGAGTTAGGAAGCCACATGCATTGTGTCAGCTGTGTGCTCCTGTGTTTTAGATGATAATGAGAAACGTGGTTTTCATACCTACACAACTAGATCTCACTGCAAAATTCCATTTTCCTCCTCTTGATTAACACTATAAGCAATTATCAAATTAAGGAAAGCCATGAAAGAAATGTAGACTGTAAACACAGGCTGAAGGAAGATCACTAGTTCAACTGTGCCAATATTCTATCTACTGTTTATAACACAGTCGTTTAAAGGACCCCAGAGCTCGCAGAAATCCTTATCCTGGTCTTTCTCTCTTGGAGAGGGGCAGTAGGGAATCTGAACCAACTAAATGAGCAAGGAGTCCCTTGTTTTTCTTTCCATGGTCCACAGTAGGAAGTGTTTGAAAAGAGATAAGCTGGATGCCTGATTCAGATGAAAACGCTTCGTGCACATGTAATTTGAACTGACAACAGCAGTAATACTCAGCCCTCACAGCATTTCCAAATCAAGTTCAGAAAATGGCTGCATGAGCACCAGCCTGTATTCACGTTAGATTTCAATTGTCCCTAGACTTGAGGTTCAGAGGCTTCTTGAGGCACAAGAGACTGAGGAACTTTCAGGACCCCCAGCAGGTGAGGCTCCACACCCTAAGGATGCTACAGGGAGATGGAAGAGACTTCCAAGGAGATACCAGCCTTTGGATGTCTGCAAACATTCCAAAAAGAGAGTGAGAAGGCTTACTGCCTACAGAGAATCTTCAGGGGCAGGATGTCTTCAGAAGTCCAGGAAGACTGGGTGTGTGCGAGGGGAAGGGTTGAGAAATTGGCAGATGTTGCTCAGAACCCTTGGAGGGTAGAATTGCTGCAAACATGCGGATGGTGGGGTAACTGAGGAGCCTCAGAAGGAAACCTCAGTTACTAGGAAAAGATGACTTGAGGATATAAAGATCAAAACAGCCCAGGCGTAGTGGCTCACACCTGTAATTCAAGCACTTTGGGAGGCCAGCGCAGGAGGATCACTTGAGGCCAGGAGTTCCAGCGTGGCCAACATAGCAAACCCCCATCTCTATTAAAACTACAAAAATTAGGCCAAGTGCAGTGGCTCACACGTGTAATCCCAGCACTTTTGGAGGCTGAGGTGGCAGATCACTTGGGGTCATGAGTTCGAGACCAGCCTGGCCAACATGGTGAGACCCTGTCTCTACTAAAATTACAAAAATTAGCCGGGCTTGGTAGCATGTTCCTGTAATCCCAGGTACTCAGGAGGTTGAGGTACAAGAATCGCTTGAACCCAGGAGGCACAGGTTGCATTGAGGTAAGATTGCACCGCTGCAATCCAGCCTGGGCAGCAGAGCAAGACTCTGTCTCAAAAAAAGAAAAAGAAAAAAAAAAAAAGGTCAAAACACAGAGGGCAAAAAGGAATTGAGTTCATAGCTGGTGCTGAAATTCACAGTTGCTCCAGCAAGGAAAGTAAAAGAAGAAAAGAAGAAGAAGAAGGAAAAAAAACAGAGCAGCTATGACCCACTTAATGGTCAGACTCAGAACATTCCTGGGAAGGAATGAGAAAGAGCTTAAGGTGCCGCGCAGAGGCAAGCAAGCTGGCTTCGAATATGCACAAAACATAAAAAGACTGTAAACTGTTAAAGGTGGGTATTTAAAATGGTTTTCTTTGTGTCCCATAACCCAGAACCTTGGAACCAATGGGAAAAAAAGATGGCTTTAGGCAAGGGAACAGAGGTTGCTATTTTTCTGTCAAAAATACCAAGCTCAGAAAACTTTCCAATGTATTCGTTGAAGATATTGCCATAAAGTTCACTGTAAGTGAAAAAAAAAATGAGATTGGACTCAAGATAGAAGAAAAATATTTTTAGAAGCACTCTGGAAAACACAAGGCTTTGGGCTTCACTCATCTCCACTAATACTCTAAAACAGTGACTAAAGGACATTGCACAAAATCTCTATTAGGATTGTTCAATAAATATGAAGTCTAGTAATTCATTTAAGACCTTTAAATGTAAAAATATGTCTAAGAAAGCTGCCACTTGATCTTCTTTTGAGCTTTGTTATTTATTTTTCTGACTCCCCAGCCTTAGCCTCCCGAGTAGCTGGGATTACGGGCGTCCACCACCATGCCCAGCTAATTTTTGTATTTTTAGTGGAGACAGGGTTTCACCATGTTGGCCAGGCTGGTCTCAAACTCCTGACCTCAAGTGAGCTGCCCATCTCAGCCCCCCAAAGTGCTGTGATTACAGGCATGAACCACTGCACTTAACCCAGTCTTAATAAAGACGTACACAAGCAAAACTGGAGGAAGAAAACATAAGGAAGGGCAAAGCCTAAGAAAAGGAGGCAAATGTCTGTATCCAGGGTTCACACTCTGCTTTCCAATGTCTCAATATAATTTTTGACCGTGTTTTCCTCTGCAATGCAACTGAATAGAAATATAAAGCAAATGGTGGAATTAAAGCAGAATTGAGAAGGTTTGGCTTCTAAGAAATGTAGAAGACATTCTCTTTCCCATTCTTCCCACTAAGTACAACTAGAAGCCCTGGATATTGTACATGAAAAAACACAAGACTCAGTGGAAAGAAGCCAGACTGGCTCCGGAAACTGGGATCCAGGAAATGACACAATGGTTAATCCCCTGGATTTTCTTTTTATCTCACACATCCCAGACTTGGGCTGGGAAAAAAAAAAACCAGCAGCCTGGAATGCCTGTGGGGCAACCAAAAAAGCCCCAACCGAAAGAGAAGAGACCCTCTGCCCTACCCTTCAGAGGAAAGGAACTGAGGGTTCTCTCTCAATCCATCACTGAAGGAGGTTCCCCCTTCAGTGACAGAGACAACTGTTTCTGGTTCTTTTCCTGTCAGATTCCTTAGCATTCAAGAAAGGAAGTCAATCCTATCTTTAACTGCAGAAGTGTGAAAAGAAATGACTTTGGCTCTAATTAGCAACATGGGATGATCATAGAAGAAGCACTTGACAGGAATCCCACCCTCAATTTCTCTACTACCCAAGGTCTCCCAAAGGCTTGGTGGAAAGAAACTGAGTTTGTAGAGAATTGTCTCTCCTTCCATTCCTCAGGATACTCAAGAATCTTTCTTTGGGTCAACTTACACCCCAGAGGATGGTATTATTGGACTTTTTCACAGCGACATCCATTCCTCCTTGTTACAATGGCTTTGACTGGATTGCGTTGGCATCATGCTCTTCTCTTTTAGATGATGTTCTGAGTTGCAGCCTTTATGTGTTTATTACAAGGGGTCTGTGTTTATTACAAGGGGTCAGTTGAAGACATTATTCAGGGTTCTTTTTATGACCATACCCTGGGCAATTTTCTTTCTGGCCTTATAGGTAGATTAGAAATAACTGAATGATCCAAAAGACCTGATTTGTTTTCATCATGTGGAATTGTGACTCACAAAACTAAACATTTCCTGTTTGGGTTGGCCTTTGGAAAATTTAAAACTGAGTCAGTGGTCTACTGTGAGCAAGTCTGTAGTATCCATGGGCCTGATTTTGTAAACGAACCTTATGGTATATCTATTCTTACATCTCCTTGTCCTCATTATCTATTTTTTTTCCAATTTAAGTAATCATGTTATATTTTATGTAGCTTTTATAAATTTAAATTTTCTTGAAATTTTCACAAAGGGCATGAATAGCCTGAGCATGGTCATAATTACATAGCCCAAGAATATAACGTGTTTAAGTCTTTATAAAGTATATTTATTACCAGGGATTCATGCAGTACAATGCTTATGAGAATGAAAATTCCAGAAGAAACCAAAAGAGCCAGATGCTTAGAGAAAAGAAGTAAATGTAGCAACTGAAGCCATGTTGCAGGCTCCAAGAGGCTACTTCTGGCACACTCCAGATAACCGAGACATTGCAAATACGAATAACCCTACATAGAGCTCCCACAGGAAAGAGAAGATAGTGAGATTAGTGGCATCCTAGAGCTTCTCTGAAGGTATAAAATAATATTGCTACCATCTGTGGGGACTCATATTGCCTTCTATTCAGGATCAAATTTTTTTTTTATTTTTTGACTTCTATGAGTGTGAACATCACTGACTATGGGCTCCCAGTGGAATAAAGGGTAACTAGGAACCACAGCCACAAGAACAGAAGGGGTTAGATTCTTACCATTCCCAGACCAGACTAAAGGAAAGACTCAGCTGAAATGTAGGTGTAGCCCTGTTCGCATTTCAATAAAATTCATGAATGTCTGTTACTATTTTCCATAAAATTTTTCTTCATTATTATTTTCAATGGTGGTATCAAAGGGGTGCCTTGAGAGAACACTCTCACCCCAAACTACCACAGATAAATGTACAATTTAAGTAACAAACATATGCTTTGATATGCAACCTCAGCTTCGAGGTCTTTCCTCCTCTAAGGAGTTTCCATTCCTAAGCAGCATCTATGTAAACATGGAGGGGCCAACACTGTTTATTTCGACAATCCCCTGTATTAGCCTTTTCTCATGCTACTATAAAAACACACCTGCCAGTGGGTAATTTATAAAGGAAAGGGATTTAGTTGATTCACAGTTCTGCAGGGCTTTGCGAGGCCTCAGGAACTTACAGTGATGTTGGAAGAGGAAGCAAACATGTCCTTCTTCACATGGCAGGCCAAAACCACACAGCAAGGAGAAGTGCCAGGCAAAGGGGGAAAGCCCCTAATAAAATCATCAGATCTTGTGAGAACTCAAGAGAACAGCAGCACTGGGCTAACTGCCCCATGATTCAATTACCTCCCACCAGGTCCTTCCCATGACACGTAGGGATTATGGCAACTACAATTCAAGATTCTCATCTTTTTGGGTGGGGACAGAGCCAAACCATATCAATCCCAGATGTGTTTCTCCAAAAGAAAACTCTAAAAAAGGCCTGCCTATTTGTTTTTGATGTGGCAAGGCAGAGGGAGAAGTCGGGAAAGCGGCCTTTGCTAATCGTTATTCAGAGGAATTAAGAACCCAGTTTGAGAGATTTTCAGAGGTTTCAGAAATAAAAGAAAGATAATCAAAATCCTGTATAGCAGAATGAGCACATGCTTTGCTATGTATGAAAATATAGAAGCCAAAACTCCCAGTTCTACAACTTCTGAGAGATTGAGCAATCTTGGACAACTCAATTTGAACTTTAGCTTTCTCCTTGAAAGGTGAATAAAAGGATTAAAGTAAAGAAGGTACCTGGGGTTATTCTGAAAACTGCAGAGCATTTGACCTGTGTCAGTTACGAGTCATAGTAATAGAAATATGGAGTCAACCTTATTTTTAAGGAAACAAATCTTAACTTTCCTGTCTCTTTTTTACGACCCTATCTAACAGAAACCCTCTTTTTTTTTGTGGGAGCTTAATCAAGTCTCTTCTGCTTCAACCAAAAGAGTCTGATCTCTACTGATTTCATTTTTTTGTCACTTCATAAAGTGAATACTTCTACATAAAGCTCAGAAAAAGTAATAAGTCATCGAAAATACATGTGATATCCACAATCTTAAAAAAAACTGCATAAGCCTGGATGTTGAAAAACCTTTCTAGAAACACTAAACATCCATTTTCCCCAAGAAATTTCTAAAACTTCCTTGGGCACTTTTAAAGCATTCTTTATAACAACTGCTTGTATAGAACAGAAGTGAAAGAATAGATCAAGTTGGTTTTTAAAACAGCTACATTGTTGGCTCAAAGACGAACAATAGCCCTATTACCAATTTTAAAAAATATATTTTTAAAGGAAAAAAAATCAAACTTGGACATCCTGAACTTTTAATGGAATATACATTGTACAAATCAGTAGTTCTGCTACATAGAAAAACTCTACTTAAGAAAAAAGTCTATTTAAGAAAAAAATATTAGCTGAAGATTTACTTAGAATTAAGTTATAAATATCCATATGTAATTCCAATATCTAAGGAGACTTTCTGCAGTATTTCCTTCATTCTCTACAGAAATGTGCAGTGTTATAAAACTATCTTAGAAGTCCCCTCTCTTGGGCTATATGCTTGTTGCAGGGAAGAAGATAGGAAAATTAATAACTCATTGGTATCCTAGTATGTGTCAAATATGTGTGTGTAATTTTCAGGATCAGCCCATTATATGTGGTCAAAAATGCAGGAATCCAAGCCAGGCAGAAGGTACAACATATGAGGACAGGTGGGAAGAAAGATAAAGGAAAGGAAGCAACGGGGAGCCTGTAGGGGGGAATCAAAAGACTTAGAAAGAGGGATGTCTGAGCATACATCATTGAATAAATGACAAGAATTCTGCCCATAACAGTGCCCGATATCCTAGTGAACAATAATTCTAGGTTGACAAACTAAGATCTTGAAATCAATTTGACTTCTAGCACTATTATATCATTATATCGGAACTGTGTTGGACTTAGAGTTTAAAAAAAATAAAAATCTCAGAAAATGTCTTATGATTTATTACATGATAATACAGAGACTTCTAATAGCAGCTGAGTAGCACAGCAATTATGGTGATAGCCACAAACCTACCCCCAGCATACTAAGGACTGTGACTGCTTTTAAATTATGAGTATTTATAAGTAAGTTTAAAGAACCAAGGATATTGTCCATAGCATTTCCTTCACCCTACCAAATTATAGAGTATCAGGAAATTATCTTAGAATTCGACTTGTGTTCTGGCCACTGTAATGTCAACTGTAGAATAGACTCATTAACAAAGACAGAAACATTGGAGAATAAAGACCTCTCAAGCATCCTACTTAGCACAAAAAGTAAACCAGGAGGTGCCAGGCTTACTCACTCATTCACTCTTCAGAAGAACTAACCTTCCCACTGGCTTCCCCGCATCCCCAGTGAACTCTGCCCTGCCCCACTCCCAACTGCCCTGTGATTCCTCTGAGTCTGAAGAAGGGGAAGCATGTAACTACATATCTGTTAATCCTAGGAATTCAACCTTCTTCCTGCACTGTCAGTCATTCTTGGGGGATGGAAGGCCTTCTGTTCCCTGGCTGGTGTACCAGTGGACAGGAAAGAAATCAGGAATGCTTTTACTCAACAGGTAGCTTCGCAAACCTTTTTCCATATGTAGCACTGGATTTGAGTTGCAGTAGCTTGTTTTCCAAAGACAGTTTTTTTTCTAGTAGTGTTCTCTTCTCCTAGGAGAAAATAAGATATAAATTTTGCTAAACTGGATGTATATGTTTGGTAAGGCAGTCCTCTGTTCAAACTAGAACTATGGTTTGAGCTAAAGAGCTGATTTCACATGTGCTGTTACTACCCATCTTCAAGGAAATCTG
The DNA here is from genome assembly GCF_049354715.1 of Callithrix jacchus. Lineage (NCBI taxonomy): Eukaryota > Metazoa > Chordata > Mammalia > Primates > Cebidae > Callithrix > Callithrix jacchus. The sequence continues at coordinate 98,111,780 of NC_133514.1, forward strand.
GCCAAGTATTCTCCTGTGTGCTTTACACATAGTTCAACTATAGGCCAAGAATAGTTTTCTTTACTCTCTCACCTGCCTGGAGGACTTTTGCTCCTCCTCCAGGGCATTACCCGTAGCCTGTTCAGCTCAGCCTCTCCGATTAACCTCTCTCGATCCTACCCCACATAAACAGCCTGCTCATCCCTCACTAGGCACTGGCTCTCCCACCCTTATACCTGCTTCCCTACATTAGACTGAGTTGGTGGTATCTAAGGACACTAGATACCATGCCCACTACGTGGCATCTGTCAGAGAGTAGTAAACATACGTTTAATGAAGGATCAAGGCCACAAAGGATACAACTGCTTTCCAATTAGGATACAGGAGAAACTGAGATTGCAATTTCATGATACTGAGAAAGACTATCTTTTAAAAATGCCTTAATTTGATTATTAAGCCAAACTCTTTCCATCCTAAAGGATAACAAATAAGACCATAAAAACGAAGCTGAGATGACTGTGTTCATTTTATATTTGATGGCAATTGGCTGAAAACAAGAATTTGGTGCTTTGGCCTGATGATTGAGGTTGCCAAGTTGGAAAGAATCGAGGGGGATTGAAAAGAGGGAGGAATTGGTATTGGCAACATGGATGGAATTGACTGGGAGAGATGTGCTGAAACTATCTACAGGGCTGTTTAAAATTACTTCCTGCTGTAGCATCTGAATGAGCAGTACACAGCAAGGCAGTGCTATATAGTAGAAACATCACAAAGATGGTATGCAGGGACTTACTTGATTTATAAATTTTGGCCAAGATTTTAAACTCTCTGGGCCTTACCACTGTTAAGAAAAATTAACCCAAACTTGGAAATAGAAGCAATATGCAGCATGCAGTTTTAATGTCATATTGGGTAATCATTTAATCATCTGACCCAAGATTTAATTCTCTCAGAGAATTTCCCGTGTTTGCTTCTATTATTTATTATTTTATTAGAGCCCTGATTCTGTGAAGCTGAATGTAAACTTGTAGGTTTCTGTCTGGTAGAAGAGATAAGCAGATAGTCCCAAAGATTATGGTTTAATTGCCTTAAAGAATATTAACTGTTTTTTAATGTAATCTAGTAATCCTATTCTATTTTCACCTTTTCTCCAAAATGCCTATAAATGGCTAGATCCTCAAAATATTTTATTTAAACCAGCTTTCTCATCTTACTGTTTCCTTCAATAATCAATGAGTTAGTTGCAACATTTGACAGGCATTCATTGTCTATTCATTTGATTCATACTTTTGTCTTCTGAGCATTCCTAAAATGGGGATAATATTACCTATATTGAAATGTTGGGATGATGGAGATAATATATGTAAAAGGCATACAGGCTTCTGGACACATATTTGGACCTCAGTATATAATAATTTGAAGGTACCAGTTACTTCATATTTTATGTGTTCTGTTATTTTTTTAAAATTATGCTCACTTTTTCAAATTTTTCTTACAGTATTCTTGCCACGTAGAAATTGTCCTAGAGTTACCCTAGCTGTGTTCAAGTTATTTCTGAGGGATCACAGGTACATCTTGCAAGCATATGACGCTTGGCTTATCACAGAAACACACAGCAGATAATGTATTTTGAATTTGTGGGGTGAGCGAAAACGGTTCCTAACAACATTAAATAGACTTGCTCTTGATTAATGGATTTTCATAAACAGGAATCAGGAAAACCAGACAGCTGGACAAGTAAATGCTCTCCCTTGGCCAGGCTTCAGCATCTAGCTTGGGTTCTTTTTGCCTCCTCTTTGACAACACAGAAAATCACACCATACCAGATAGCATTTCTCAGGCAATGTCTTCAGGAAAGGGAAAGGGAGTTCACAGCACCACACAGTGGGCAACCCACTATTCCCAGAGCCACACCTCAAGACAGCTCCAGGATTCCCTCCCCAGATTGATCCGAGTGGGCACCAATTTAAATCATTGCCAAATGGTAACATCTGAATGATTTGGGAACCAAGTCTATCGGTTTTGTCCAGCATTAGAGAAGACAGGGGCATAATGGAAAGTGGTGTGATCTAGGAAGTGGAAGATGGCGGAATCGTTTCTGGTTCATGCTGTCCTCATTTATAAAATTATGATGAGGAGCTAGGTGGTCTCAAGAGTGCCTTTCAGCTCTAAAATTGCAATAGAGCTAAATCAATGACATTAGGAAACAAATATAATGTAACAGAATTGCACTGCAACAAACAGAACATATGCTATATTAAAATGCTCTTATTGGGCATTTTTGCTAGCTTATCACTGTGTTTATGGAATTCATTCTCACTGCATTCCTGATTAAAGTGGGACAGATGGTGAAGGTTTTAAGTAATGCGTTCATTACCAGACCTCATACCACTAATGGCTATTTACTGGAGCAGTAGATTGTTCAAGTGAGTAGCAAGAAAATTCTTCTCCAGGGGGTATGCACTACCAGGGCAATATTTATCAACCTTTGTGGGGATGTTCATTTTTAATTTTTGCTTTCTTTTTGAACTTGTCTTTTTCCTATTAATATGAAAGGGCCAGTACACCCTCCCTAATTCTGATCCCCACTCCCCACCTGAGACACCCTTCCTCACAGTCTGTCTTCTCAGTCTCTCCTTAAGCCAAGCTTTGCTTCTTGTAGTTTTATTTATTTGCTTGTTTCCCAAATATAAAATATCTTTAAACCAATTTGGTTTTATTTTTGTTTTGTTTTTTGAGACAGAGTCCTGCTCTATCATTCAGGTTGGAGTGCAGTGGCGTGATCTTAGTAGGATGCAACCTCCCAGGTTCAAGTGATTCTCATGCCTCAGCCTCCAGAGTACCTGGGACTACAGGCACATGCCACCATGACCAGTTAATTTTTGCATTTTTTAGGAGAGACAGGGTTTCACCATGTTGGCCAGATTCATCTTGAACTCCTGGCCTCAAGGGATCCTCCTACCTCAGCCTCCCAAATGCTGGAATTATAGGCATGAGCCACCATGCCTGGCCTAAACCATTTTTTTTTAAAGATAAGACTCCTGCACATTTCCCCTCCACAGTATCCCCACTTATCTCCACCTCCAGAGATTCCAGTAGGCTGTATTCTAGGAAGTCACTGAATTACTGTGGAAGGTTGCTGTATGACCTTTCCAAGCCATGGGCATCCTGTCTACTTCCTCTGTCCAAGATCTCCTGGAGACAGCTCACTTTTATGAGTTATTATCAGGGAGGAGTGAGGCCACCACTTCCCAAGCATGTCCTACAGGATCTGAGCCACTGAATCTTACTCTGAAGTACGCTCCTCTGCCTTCGACTGGGCTTTCAGCCTCCCTAAAGGACTCATAGAAGAAATAAGAAAGGGAGATCTGGGAAGTTCTTTGAACCTCACACAATCCAGATATACTACGTTGTCATCTCCACAAAAAGACTGACTGGTTCATTCACAAATGTATATCCAGCCCGTAGTTCTACACTGTGGATGGTGGTGTTCAAATATTTGTTTAATGAACAGTGAAGTAAATAGACCCCAGAACTCTGAGATGAACTTACATCTAGTACACGTTTCCTGGGGTCACTAGGAAACAGAAATTATCTTCCACTGTTCTTTTGTTAATTGGGGAGCAGTGACAGTGGCCACTAAACCTGACCCAATATTACTGGGTTTGAGATGGGGTGAGCTCTAGTCTATACTTAAATGTTAACCTGGTTAATCAAATTGTTTGGTTAAGCAATTATATTCATTTCCCAGAATTGTCTTTCTTTCCTTAATGTAAACATTCTTTGTGCTATCTTAGTTTTGTTAAGGTATTTATTATAGGATCAAGTATTCTGACACTACCAAGTACTCAACCAAATATTATAGTTTTTCCAAAACAGCATAATTATAAACTGTCATGCCTGGATAAACTAATTGCTTGAGGACATTCTAGCCCACTGATTCAGCTGAAGTATAACACTCTGTGACCCACCACATAATACACATGCAGCTGAATATCATCATAGAACCACTTGATAAACGAGCATATTTAATTTTTGCGATTTCTTCATAGAACATCACAAAGACTATAAATTCAACCAAATCACAATGTTATAAAACTTTAATTTCTTGGGAAATATTTTTAAACAAATCAAAGTTCCTTTGGTAAGAAACCTGAATATTGAAATGTGATGTTTTTGAAATGACGTTTATAAAATGGCATAAACCCAGGCAGAATAATAAAACAAAGCTAAAAAGAACAGAGGCAAATACAATAAATATAAGAAAATGTATTAGGCAAGAGTTACTAGAAGCCAAAACCTACATTCTTCTCTAAGTCCAATTCCATTTCAGAGATGCCAGTTTTCTCTTTGTTTTGCTATTTAAAAAACTATTCCTTGATTTGTCCAAATTCTAAATTCTAAGGCATGCATACACAAGTTTACGTGTTTACCTTTTATGTATATTTGGAGTGCTAGCTCCTTAAATGAACATTGCGTGAAACATTTTATCATTTTTGTTCTATTACTACTCTTCTCTAAATATGCCTTCTTAAAGTTCCAGTTTCCATAGAATGGATTTTCTTAATGTTAACCGAACCTCTCCCAGTACAGCCATAGGTTTTTACAAACATTTTAATGTGCCAAAATGCATACTGCACATTAAAATGCTGTGATTACAAGGACCTGCCATATTGCTCCTAGTAGATGGACTTTGTGATCTTTTCCATTATTTGCATTCACAGCCTCACCTGGATCCCCTTTCAAAGTCATGTATTTCCTAGAAAGAGAATGTGACAAATGATATGACTACAGTATTTGCAGAAGGTAAATCAATCCCTACAGTACAGATCATATGAAATGTTTAAGGGAAAAAAATAAAATTAAATACTTCCTAAGGCCAAGAATTGTAAAGAACACTTTCACTTAATATTATCTTATTTAAATTAATGTCCTATTTATTTTAGTGTTATTTTATTTCTTTCTCATCTTAACTATGTCGGTAAGAAAATCCCCTAATTCTCCAGGGGCGTACCTTTTCCATTCTCTGTACAAGGTTCTCCAATTCTGTAATCTGACTGTGTTTTTCTTCAAGTTTTTCAGCAACTTGATTCAGATTTTCAACATGTTGTTTCAATTTCTGTTCTTTTTCAATCTTATTAACCTATGGTCAGAGAAACAGTTGTGTTGAGAAAACTCGGTTTTTATTTAACCTTTACACATATTACCTCTTCCTATAATTTTCTAATTAGCCAAAAAAATTCCAAATTCATACTTATTTAGAATTATTCTTTTGATATCCGCGTTTCCTTCAAAATAACCCTGATAGACTGCAACAACATTAAATCGAGAATTAATAATGTATAAATATTCTTCCTAGAATGTTTACATTTGTTGCCATAAAGCATACTTCCTGAACTGGTATGAGAAAGAAAGATACTAATTTAAGAAAAGCAAATTTTTTTATTATACTTTAAGTTCTGGGGTACATGTGCAGAACGTGCAGGTCACACAGTTATACATATGCTGTGGTGGTTTGCTGCACCCATCAACCAGTCATCCACATTGAGTATTTCCCCTGATGTTATCCAGAACAACACAAAAAACTTACATGTTCAATGAAAACATGTTTTATTTTTAATCAGGAAGTGTCATGAAAGCAGAATAAGTCTCCTCACTGTATCACGGTGCTACTTCATAGGCACAGAGGACGGGTAGGGCTGACGATCATAGGAGAGAAGTCTCCGTCTAGCAGGCAGCAGGCCACAGTGCGACTGTGTCAACTAACTTCTTACTCTTCTGCATGTGTATGTAACAAAGCTTGACACTTCACAGGGAAAAGTAAGTGTCTGGCTTCCCTTGTAAATACCAAGTGGGCCTTCCTGTCAGGTCACTCCGGCCTGGGGCTGAGCCCACATTACAGGGATGCATGCTTACCGTCCCCACAAGCACCACCATCACATAGGGCCCCTCATCCACTTCCCACCTATGTTTTTCAACTGCACCCTGCATGCAAGTGAGTTTGCAACTATCACTAACACAGCCTGCAGCATGAAAGGGTGTCACTTAGGCAGTGAATTTCCTACTGTACTCCCCAGAGACCCTCCTATAGCCTGAGCTGACAGACACCTGGGTGCCCCAAACTGTTATGAATGAACTTTCCGATTAGCTGTTTTATATTTTTAATGTTGGCAAACACATACAGACACACACGCACACAGACACACACACATTTTTGACTCTTCCAGTTCTAGAATATATTTTTCAGACAGATTTTATTGGTCCTAGTATATATACTTCAGATTTAAAAGCAAATGAACAAAAAAGAATATGCATGAGGGTATGTACATGTCTTTTTATTTTTAACATTTATATATATTTACATATTAAAATATTAAAATAGATAACCTTAAGTATTTTTTAACTATATATACGTACATACTTTTGTTTTCTATTTTTTTTAATCTGAAGTATGTATCCTAAGACCAAAACAAGTTTGAAACTATGTGTCTTTCACTCTAGAGACAGAGACATCCAAGTCCAGAAAGAATGGCTTAGTCTGGGTCACCTAGCGAGTCAACAACAGAGCCTGAAGGGAAGTTACCAGCCAGGCTCTGCAGGGCCAGCCCAGATTTCCAGGCAGGGTGGTGCTGCCTCCCTCCCACCTGTGTTCTTGGGGGCTCTGGGTAAGAATTGAGACACAGCAGCAAAGCAACATCTGGGGTGTTGAGCTACACAGTGTGAGGGAAATCGGCAAAAAAGACTAGCCCACGGCTCCTTCTCCAAGTCTTCTGCCAGGTCACTTGGCCATTGCTTGTTTCATTTCTAATTCTTCCAGAAAGATGAACTTGAACAACTTGGGGTTGGGGCGAGTTCTCCAATAGACAAGCTGCGTGTTCAGTACCTGGAGTAAGTATTTACCATCCTCATGCTTTTTTCTCACTTCTTCAGATTGTGTTTGGTAGTTTTCAAATAATCTCCTGGCCACATCTCGCAGAGCTGCTGCTCCTGCTTCTCTGGAGGCTTCCAGCTAGAAAAAAGGTCACTATGTATGTTCTGACATTTACAACAAAAAGTGTTAAAGGCAGAACAGTTTGATGGGCAATTAAGAACACCAAGGTTGTAACTACACATGTACAGCCTCATAGAAAATGGATAGGAGAGAGGACACTGTTACCTGGTAAGAGGAAAATGTACAATGAGAAACTCCTTATTTAGAGGAGCTGCTGTGAAGCAGGAAATTAGAGACTTGGAGAGACCAATGGGGAAGCTGGAGGATTTTATTTAATGTGATTACGGGCTCAGTGGAATTGCTTCCTAAGCCTGAGCAAGGTACAAAGAAACTGAGGGCCTTTTAAGTACTTTTGTGATACAAGATGATGAAGCAGGAAGTGATTTTACAGAACTAAGAACAAAGAGCAGTTAATAATCCTGTGACATGTCTTGCGACGTGCTTTACATTTGAAAAATAACATGTTAAGAAACACGTTTTACATTCTTTAGGTTTTATTTGCCCTGTGACCTTGCAGGTGGTCAGCAAGAAAAATAGGAACTTCCGGATGCCTGGGAACTTTGCTAAGAATGTGGGGAGGATAGATAAGGTTGAATGGTTTACAGAGAGTTAGTTAATTTTAAGCAGAGTCGGGGAGGGGAGGAAGTTTCATCTTAAACACAACACAGTAAATTTTGCCTTATTGTACAGCAATTGTTAATTATTAATTTCCCTCTTCGGTTGAACAGGCAGATTTGCCATAGTCAAACCAAAGCAGAGCTCACTCCACAGCAATGCCCTGCAGATATACTCCTCACCGTTCAAATAACTCTATGGTGCTCTGTCAGCTTATACACTTATTTGCAAGCCTTTTATCATTAATGTCCATAACAGTATTAAAAAGTGTATCTTCCTGAAATAGAAGTGGGGCAAGTTTAAAGTATTGAGGGCAATGATGCTAAAATGTCATGAATCTTTCCAGGATTTAACCTAAGGAAACAGTCAAGGATGACTGTAAAGATTTCCCTACCAAGATATTCATTGCAGGACTGCATATAAAATAAGCCTTTAAAGAGGAAGATCAAAAGCATTCAGCAATAGACAAATTTAAAGAATATTGTGGCATTTTACCATGAAGGCTATAGTTAATATTTATTAAATACGAACACACTTTTTAAAATGTATTGCGGATTGTGATAAGAACACTTAACATGAAATCTACTAAGTGTATAGTATAGTATTGTTAACTATAAGCATAACCTTATGCAGTAGATTTCTAGAACTTATTCATCTTGCATGACTAAAATGGTATAACTTGAACTTTTGTAAGATATTTTCAATAACAAAAGAAGCCTCAACAATAAAACAGTGAGATATGATTTGTGAAATATAAAAATCCTTCTCCAGGGAAGGGAGCATACAGGGGGACCTATGGATATGTATGGACATCTCTGCTTTTACAGAGCCATGAACACTAACAACACACTCTATTAGCCCAAAGGCTCAAAACACAAAATTTGAAACTTCTAACAGTGATACCTTGATTTTCAATACTTCATTCTCTTTGTTCATTTCTAAGAGCTGTAGGTCTTTTCCTTTGATCTTTTTCATAAGCAAATCCAAACTGCAACAAGAAGGATCCATTTCAGAATGAGAGCCCTGTTGAAGATTTCCACAGCACTGAAATGGACAAACATGAAAATCTGACTATTTTTTCCTCTACAAACTTTGACAACAATAATGATCATTCAGTGTTAGATATATCAAAGAGGCTTCAGGTCAGCATAAATATACATCTTTTGAATCCCAAATAGCAATGGAAAATTCTAGATGAAACATCTGACTTCTATATTTGCTCAAATTTGAACAGATTCTTATATTGGAAGCGGTAGAATGACATTTTAACTTTTATATTTTCTATAGTTTCACATATACTGATAAGTGCTTTTGAGGAGATAAATAACATCCGCAAGGCCAGATAGTTTTAAAAATCTAAGTTGTGGACATAATTCCATTTTGGTTACATTGCATTATAGACTAATACAGTCAGACCTAATAGTTGCAATACATAATAGTCAATGTTTGGTCGTGTTTCACTGTAATTTCCTCATATTAAATTTCCAATCAGAGATATCCGAACTGAATGGCACTTCCATTATAACTTGATGTAAGCTCTAGCTCACTGAAAATATACTTGGAGCATAAATCTCATCTGGAATTGTGCACAGACTAAAGTGGAAAAGAAATTAGAAACCATCTAACTTAACCTGTCCATTTTACAGATGTAGAAACTGAGGACCAGGGTCCAAGTTTATGCAGCAAATGAGCAAGAGACCTCATGTCACAGCCTCTTAAATAGTTACTGTGTGCCCGTTCTTTCAATTTATTTCAAAACAGAGAAACTATTACACAATTACACATACCCCACAATTATAATAACAACTTCTATTTGTTAAACACCTGTTATGTGCCAGGTCATCTTTTAGATGTTTTACGTACTGTCTTTTGTCTGAATGCTCAAATCACTGAAAGGTACTACGCCCTTTCCACAGGTGAGGAATTTGAAGATGAGAATTTAACTAACATACCTAAGATTATACCTAAAGCAACTGCCAAATCAGAATTAGAATCCCAGTTTGTTTAATAGCAAAATATATGTTCTTTTCACTACAGTATAACTACACTTGCAGAAATAAAAAACACAAAGAACATAGTGCATGTGGATAGCATCCTCCCTCACTGTAACTCTGCCACAGTTCTGTTTTTTATAGTCCAGGCCCTAGTGCATGTTCCCACTCTCCATATATAGAATAGGAATAATTTTCTTTTTTAATTTGTTAAAGAATATTTGACAGAAAATCTCTTGTAGAAGAAGGTAGATTATCAGCAGTGGTAGATGGCTACAAAGATCATTGATCAGTGCTTTTCAAACTTCAATGTGCCTGTGAATTACTGGGTGATAGATCTGGTTAAAAATGCAGATTCTGACCGGTCATGGTGGGGTGGCTCATGCCTGTAATCCCAGCACTTTGGGAGGCTGAGGTGGGTGGATCACAAGGTCAGGAGTTTGAGAGCAGCCTGGACAACATGGTGAAACCCCATCTCTACTAAAAATACAAAAATCAGCCAGGAGTGTTGGTATGCACGTGTAGTATCAGCTATTCTGGAGGCTGAGGCAGGAGAATTGCTTGAACCCAGGAGCTGAGGTTGCAATGAGCCAAGATCATGCCACTGCACTCTAGCCTACGTGACAGAGCAAGACTCGGTCTCTAAAAAAAAAAATGCAGATTCTGAATCAGTGGTCCTGGAGTAGAGCTTAGATGCTGCATTTCTAACAAATTTCTGGTGATGCTGAGCTGCTGGGACTGCAGAGCATACTTGAGAGTAGCGAGGCCCTAGGTCACTCTGGCCAAATCCCTACAGGGCCAGAAGGCTGATGTTTTGATGCGTGGTTGATCTGCTGACCTTCTGTGGTTTGAGGCGGCTAAGACAGATACATGGCAACACACTGTCGTCACCATTCCCATGAAGCCACTCCTATCAAGCCACCAATATGCTCCACATTGTTACATCCAACGGTTGGCATTCAGTCCTCAATTTTCTTGGCCCATAGACAGCATTTGACAGAGGCGTCCCGCCCCACTTCTGAAACACTTTCCTCATTTGCCTTCAGTGACTCCTGCTGAAGTAACCTTGACAGGAGTAGCTCTAAACCATGAAAGGTCAGCAGATCAACCACACTTCTAATCATCACCCTCTGGCCCTGTAGAGGTTTCACCATAATAATCTAGGGCCTTGCTACCCTCAAGTGTTGGTCTACAGTCCCAGCAGCTCAGCATCAGCAGAAGTTTGTTAGAAATGCAGGCCGGGAGCAGTGGCCTGTAATCCCAGCACTTTGGGAAGCCGAGGCAGGTGGATCACAAGGTCAAGAGACCAAGACCATCCTGGTTAATATGGTGAAACCCCGTCTCTATAAAAAATACCAAAAAATTAGCTGGGCCTGGTGGCACGTGCCTATAATCCCATCTACTAAGGAGGCTGAGGCAGGAGAATTGCCTGAACCCAGGAGGCAGAGGTTGTGGTGAGCTGAGATCGTGCCATTGCACTCCAGCCTGGGTAACAAGAGTGAAACTCCGTCTCAAACAAACAAACAAACAAATGAAATGCAGCACCTTAGCTCTATCCTAGAACCCTAAAATCTCCTTCTTTTCCTCCTAATCCACCAGCCTCATCTTAGCTTATGAAACCCTTTCCTCATTTGCCTTCCAGTGGACAACACTAATGAAGTACACTTGGCACAGATGAGGTTTAGCCTGGTGTAATCCAGACAATGCTAAGTACAGGCTCGACTTTATGTATATAAAGCTGATATTGTAGAAGGGAGCACATTCAAGCTTATCAGCTATCTGACAAAGTAGTTACTCAACTCAGGCCTAAAAGCTTCAACTGTGTATGTCTATTCGTGTGGCCCAGGTGAGCCTAAAAGCTCTGCCTGTCATTGGGAAACATCACTGTCATCGATCTTGGCTGGGCTGACATCTTCTCATTCACTTTAGATAAGTAAGCTTTGTTTAATATATTCAAGTAAGGCCTAGCCATTCCAATTTGATCTTACTCATAACATTCGTGGTTAAACATTTCACACATATGATCATTAACATCTTTAGATATGCATGAAATACTTCAACACTCATCCTTCGAAGCATCAGAGAACTTAGTAATTGCCCAAAAATTTACTTTAAGAAGTCCAACTGGCTTTATGCGAATCTTCACAAGGAAATTATTACCTTTGTGTCTAGACTGTGATTTGTACTATTATGTCTTACTTCATCTTTAAATATTTGGGTTCTGATCTTCTCCAGAGTAGTTCGTATCTACAGAAGAAAAAAAAAAACATTTTATCTGTTTCAAAGGCATTTAATACCAAAGGCTTTTTTCTCAATACCACGTACAGGGTACCTGATTATCTAGAAAGTAATGCATATATACATATATTGATCTCAGATTTAAATAACTGCCACCATCAACCTAACTTGCATTTAGGCTAATATTGTTTAGATTGCTTAAAGTAAGCATTTGATCTTTAGAACTCTTTCTCAGACAAATCTAAAATATGATCACTTAAGTGAATATTATCCCCAAAACAATTATTATTTAGTAATTAGTACCTAATACAATTTAGTTCTGTTTTGTCTTTTTAGTAATTTAGTACTAATTTACTGTTTAGTAATTACTATAAAACAATTACCGCTACCGCTTAGTAGTCACTACAAAATAATTACTATCTACTAATTACTACAAAATAATTACTACCTAGTAATTACTACAAAATAATTACTATTAAGTAATTACTACAGAATAATTCCTGAGAGATCATATACATTTATGCATGAAATATAAGCCCCATGTCTTGACGACCCATGGAATTGCAAGACACTCAAAAACGATGGAAATAATTGATCTGAACAAGTTATGAACTATGCCAGAATTTGTCCATTATTTAGTTAAATAATTAAATAATCCAAAAAGGTAAAATGTGAAATTTCTCTTTTTATTCAGTGTCCTTTTAGACTATAAGGCTATAAGAGTAGGAGCCAGGTTTATACTCTAGCACATTTTTTTTTTTTTTTTTTTTTTTTTGAGGAGTCTCTCTCTGTTGGTCAGGCTGGAGTGCAATGACTTGATCTCAGCTCACTGCAACCTCCACCTCCCAGATTCAAGCGATTCTCCTGCCTCAGCCTCCCGAGTAGCTGGGATTACAGCTGGCCACCAGCACGCATGGCTATTTTTTTGTATTTTTAGTAGAGACAGGGTTTTGCCATGTTGGTCAGGCAGGTCTCAAACTCCTGACCTCAGGTGATCTGCCCATCTCAGCTTCCCAAAGTGCTGGGATTACAGGTGTGAGCCACTGTGCCCAGCCTACTCTAGCACATTGTAAGTGCTTAATAAACATCTTTCTAAGAAAAAGTTAAGAATATATACTTCTGTCAGCCATTATCATCTTGGATTCTCATAAGACTTCACATGTTTAATGAAGTGACATGCCAACCCACAGTTACCATGAACTGTGAAAAGGAACAAGGTAAGGAGAGGCACCAACTCAGCAGGAAATATAAACAGCTACTTGGGAACATAATCAACACTCATGAAACCACTGGAAAACATTAGAAAACAGTAGGAAATCCAGTGGTGAATAGTGTGGGACAAATTAAGTGCTGATAGGTGTTCTGAACCCTCCTGGCCCATCATTCAATTTTACTGAGTGAGGAAAAGCATTTTACTCCAAGTGTAGGAACAGTTTCATATCCTCAAGAGAAATGACTAAACCTGAGTTTAAATTTCACCTAGGAAGACTGTCCTTTGCCAAATTAGAATTGTTCCTTTACATGTGTCCCGTTACATATATGGAGAGGGAAACAAAGTCCTCCAGCCCATATGTGAATTCATCTTTAAAAAATCATATCATACTAATGATTTCTGCTACCCACATACCTTTTTCACGTACTCGGTTTCTTCAATAACGTGAGCAGATGTAGACTCATACAAGGCAGAATTATCTTCCATCTTATCCCTTGGAGGAATTTCTGTGGTCACTGTCACTGTTGTCATTGTGAATTCTGGTTTTAGAAAAACATAAATCAGCTAAGCAAAACAGACTGTTTTGATTGCATGATTTGTGGTTCATAAACTGAAATAAGTTGTTTTATCACTATCGTCAAATACAGCAGAAAAGCTGTACTTCATTGGTATCTGTATGTATTCATAAATCCAGGAATTAATTTAATATGAAGCAATATCATCTGAAGAAATCATTAATTTAAAAAATTAACATTTAAATAATCTAAGAAGGTAAAATCTGAAATTTTTCTTTGTATTCAGTATCATCTCAGACTGTAAAATCTCAGGAGTAGGAATGAGGTTTATACTCTAACACATTGAAAGTATGTAATAAATGTGTGTGGAATTAACATAATAGAATTTTAACAAAATTATGTCTTGTGTGTGTGTACCTTCATACACAGTCTGTAAAGGCTATTTACTATTAGGAGAACTAACAGTAAAAGACTGGAAAAATCCCGTGCCAGCAAAAAGAGGATAGATTAAATAAACTATCAACGGCTATGGAGTCATCACTAGGATGTATTATTATCTCATGAAAAAGCATAGAGTAGAAAAGAATATGTAATATATTTTCTATAGGAAGGGCAGGAAATATGAATGGAAGGAAGAAATCCGTGTCTTAATGTTTTAATACTAAACCATGTATATATTTTATCTAACTATAAAATAAAACTGATAGAAAAAGTAATCATCCAAAATAAAGATGAAATGAAATAAATAAATACATCCATATATCAAGTTCTGTAACCACAAGAATTTTTTCATGTGATTAAAAATGACATACTAGGGACTATTTATCCCTAGCGTGCTATATTCTAAAACAAAAATAATAACAAACAATCTTAAACTGTATTCACTCATATTGTTAGTGGAAATACTGGTATTGCTCTTTTGAACTGTGAACTCTGTGTGTGTGTGTGTGTATGTACACAGGTTCACACTATAAAATAAAGCCAACAGGTAATTGTGTTAACATCATGAAGAATCAAGCTATTTAGCATAAAAGAAAAAATGAAATATAAAACACAAATGTTAGGTGAAGCTGAAAGCTGAGGATGGTGGCTCACATCTGTAATCCCAGCACTTTGGGAGGCCAAGGCGGACCCATCACCTGAGGTCAGGAGTTTGAGACCAGCCTAACCGACATGGTGAAACCCCATCTCTACTAAAAATACAAAAATTAGCTGGGTATGGTGGTGCACACCTGTAATCCCAGCTACTTGGGAGGCTGAGACATGAGAATCACTTGAACCCAGGAGGTAGAAAACAATGATTTATTTTTCTTTAATATATATATATATATTATATAGATACATATATTCTATCTCTATTCACCGAGAAACTTAGAAATAGTAGCAATTAGCAACCCTAGTGGCCAGATTGTGGTCTTTGAATATCGTATCCTACTAAAAAGAAGCTAGGGCTTCTTGGCTGATCCAGGTCTGGGGGAAGATATATATAAAGTGAGCCTAAGAGATCTGGTCATGCCCGCAAGCAAAAAAGTAATCAAATACTATTTGAATAAGACACAAAACGCATCCTAAAAAAGAATGTGATGGGTTGAAACTTATCAAAAACGTTAAATCCCTGAACTGATGATGGCTGAAGGAAAAACCCACAACAACCATAGTACTCACTCTCCACCTTCAGAAGCACATAAGGAACAACTCAGTGCACGTGGACTAAAAGTATACTACCCCCAGAACCTAAAGTAAAATTAATAAAAAAATAAAACTGGCAAATAAAAGAAACAAGCATTTAATATACGAACTATATTTCATAGTAGCCAAGTAGTTGATGAGGGAAAGTTTTTTATGGAATTCCAGCGAATAAATTAAAAGGCATTGATAAAATTGGAAAACATGTATTTTACAACACCTTATGAAGTAAAAAACCTAAGCATCATACCTAAAGCTAAAAACATTAGTGAATATTTAACAAGGAAACTTAACCTTAGAGACCCCATTAATCAATCTTAACATAAATTAAGGATCTTAAAAGATGTAGGACCAAATGCAAAATATGAATCTTGTTTAGATTTTGATTCAAAATAAACCCAACTGTGTAAGGACATTTTTGAGACTAACTGGATAATATATGATGTAAAAGAATTATAATTTTGCTAGCTGTGATAATTATGACATTCCTTAAAAGGGTTGTATCTATTAGTGACACCTACTGACATATTTGCAGGTGAAATGGCATTACATTTGGAACTGCTTTAAAACTCAAAGAGTGAGATAAAAAGGAGAAGAGGATAAAGAGTAAGGAAGTTTAGCAAAATATAGAAAACAATTGAAACTGGGCAATAAGTCTGTAGGGTTCATTACATTCCTCTATGTATTTTGGGTTTGTTTGAAATTTCTATAATAAATAGTAAATAACTAATAAGTAAACTGTAATAAAAAGCCCTGGGGGTAGGATTATTAATACCATGTTACTGATAAGAAGCCAAAACTCCACTCCCATGGTGGCATGAACTTACCAAAGATTAAGTAAAATTCATAGAGCTAAAACTCAAACATTGGTCTTTTAGAAGTTCAGAGATGTTCCGTCATATTAAGAGTGGCTTCCCTGGAGAAAAATAATAACAAAATATTTAAAATCTAACAATGACCTAGGCTGCAAAAAAAAAACACAACGAATTTGCATATTTGAGGGTATCATTTGGAAACAAGATAGCTTCTGGGAATACTACAAAAGTCCTGAATTTATCCTTTAATCTTCAATGAAATTGACAGAGTATGTCAAGAATTTTCCATTTTAGTACAAATCCTCTTAGCAGCTATGGCTTCTATTAAATATTTGTTTCGGCTGAAGTTGACTTGGCAGCAGCAACTCTGCAAGTGGGCTTTTGCAAAATGTGAGTGGAAGGACGTCTCTTACTGGGTCCTCTGAAGTCTTTTCCGGGATTAAGATCTTGGTACAAAACAACATTTAAATGCTTGAAGTAAGAGGAGACACCCACAGGGACAATACCCAGTGTGCTTGAAAACCAGAGGGAGGATGGTCAGGTCAGGATAGGGGTCAGCAAACCCCAGCCTGGGAGCTCAATCTGATTTCTCTCCTGTTTGTACAGCCTCGGAGCTAAGAATGGTTCTTACATTTCTGCATGGGTAAACAAAAAATCAAAAGAAGAATGACATTTCATGGCACATGAAAATTACATGAATTTCAAATTGAGTATTCATAAAAATGTTTGGAAAAAAATAAAAGGACATTTCATGACACATGAAAATTATGTGAAGTTCGAATGTAGTGCCCATAAATAAAGTTTTACTCTAGCACCACACACCCATTCATGTATCATATCGTCTATGCTGCTTTGGTACCACAAACAGCAGAGTTCAGTAGTTGTGACAGAGAAAGTATGCGGCAAGCAATGCCTAAGGTATTTCCTATCTGGCCCTTTAGAGGATATGTTTGCCGACCTCTGGGTTAGGGATTGGCAAGGCGTGGGGGAAGGACCAGTGGGAAAACAGTGGCAAACAAAGCAGTCAATCTGGCCTGAGTTAGTTTTTTCCCTCCAGTACCGTAGTCTTGATCTACAGTCCTATTCAATTGATTTACTTTCATTTCCCTTTTAGTATATTATGCAATGTGTACACTAACAAATGATAAGAGGTATTTTATCATAGGAATGAATGGCCAATTTAAAAATTGCATCAAGGCTTACATCTTTTATCTTAAAATATTCTCTCTTATGTATCTTTTGTTCTTAAAATCAAGGAATTTTGCTTCTTGATCACTGATATTTCTGAAATCATCCACCTATTCCACTCACTTGTTGGGCCATCTTAAACAAGTTGCATAAAACCTTAGTCTTCACTTACATAGCTGTCAGTAGGGGTGATAACACCTAGAGATATGAAAATGAGTTGTTGTTTTTTTTAATGCCTGCTCTCAGAAAGCACTCAATGAACAGTCACTGTCAATAGTGTTGCCCCTGTTATTTTATGTTATCAATAGCCACAGAAGACAAGTAGGGCAGGTAGTTCACATCTATCTGTTTACAAAGCTTTATAACTATATCCACATGAAGTTAAGTTCCATTTCTCTCTTTGGTTCAGAAAACTTTTGCACCCACAGTCCCTGATTCGTGTAAAGAAACCCAAGGGGAACATAAGCCAACAGAGTCCAAATTGCCATGTGGCATTACTATCCTGGAGAAAATCCATGTTAGCATTTTATTTCAGCCAGAAGTAGATTAAGGAGATGAAAGTTTCAAAATAAATCACAATCAGTTAATTAAAGTAAGGAAAGACTTTTGTTTGTTTTATGCTAGAATGGACTGAAGACAGCTTACAGGTGGCATTAGGCCAAGAGGAGGTATTTCCTAGACAAGGGCCTTGCAAACAGGGCTTCCAGGGAGGAGGCCGAGGACTGCTGAATAGACAGGACTCTGTCACCTCAGCTTCAACCACAGCAGCTTTGCTTTGTTCTGTCACATACACTGAATTTTTCCATGAGGTTTTCTGTGAAGAAAGAAGATTCCACAGCTGAAACAGTTTAGAGGCAGCCTGCCTGGTCTCATGGCCCCATTCAGCCACTCCATACCTGTGTGACCTCTGCCAAGTCCCTTAACCTCTCTGTGTCTCAGTTTCCTTAACAGTAAAATGAAAATAATATTATTAACAATAATCAATGTGGGGTTGTTCATTGGTTAATATTTGTCAAGCACTTATAACAGCACATATATAATAAATGATTTGTACATATTTGTCAAATGAGTACATAAAATATGAAACCATTATTCACCATTAAGGCTGACAAGCAATCTGAATAGTTTTCTTTCTCGCAGGAAAGAAACAGGTTATATTTTAAATAACCTGTGGACTGAACCGGCCTATGAAGGAAAACTGCTGTGGGGGACTTTCAGACTAGCAAATCCATGGTACAAATTCCTTATTGCTAGTGCCCCAATAATTTTTCAGTTTCCTCAATCAATGATGCTAACATCTAATGAAGAGTTTACAATCTACAAAACAATGCACACACGTTATTGTGAATTGTAATCCAAGTGATAAACCATCACACCACCAGGCACCCAAGAGAATCTAACTATACCTCATGCTCTAGTTAATGACATGAAAATAGCAGAAGTATTATACAGTAAACATACACAAGCACCTGTTACAGGTTGAATTGTGTCCTCCCTCTAATTTTATGTTAAAGTCTTAACCCCTAGTTTCTCAGAATGGGACCTTATTTGGAAATAGGGTTTTACAGATGTCGTTAGTTAAGTAAACATGAGCTCATACTGCAGTAGGGTGGATCCCTACTCCAATATGACTGATGTGCTTATCAAGAGAGGCATGGCAGAGATGAGAACACCGAATCCCCTGCGAAAATGAAGGCAGAGATCTACTGATGCTTGTACATGCCAAGGAACACCAAAGATTACTAGCAAACCACCAAGCAGGGGAGAGGCAAGAAACAGATCTCTCTTACAGCTCTCAAGGGGAACTAACCATGTAGACCCATTGATCTCAAGCTTCTAGGCTTTAGAACTCAGAGATGATCCATTTCCATATTCAAGCCACACCATGGGTGGTATTTTGTTAGAGCACCCCTAGAAAAGGATCACAGACACTGTTGATATTCTAGAGACTGTAACAAGGATGTTTCCTTGCTTTACTTAACCCTTGATTCATATATTGAGAGAGTAAATATTTATTGAAAGCCACTGTGTTAGGAGCTGTGGCTACAGGACTGAGCCAAAGACCCTAATTTCATGGGATTTTCAGTACAGAGGGAGAGGCAGACATTAAACCACAAGTAAATATAGAGGGGGTCTAAAGAAGGTTGTGATGAGTGACGTGAAGAAAAGCAGATCAGGGGACCCAGGGTAAAAGGAGACATTATTCTATATGAGTGGTGAGGAAAGCTGATCTGAGGAAGCAGTATTTGAGCAAAAGATTGAGAAAGTAAGGTGCAAGCCATGTGGCTTCCCGGATCTAGGAGAAGAGAGTTCCAGGCAAATGGGAAAGCAAGAGCAGAAACTGGCATGTGCCTAGAGTAGTGGTTTCTGTTTTGTTTTGCTTTTGAGACAAAGTCTCACTCTGTTGCCCAGGTTTGAGTGCAGTGGCATAATCTCAGCTCACTGCAACCTCTGCGACTCAAGAGATTCTTGTGCCTCAGCTTCCCAATTAGCTGGGATTACAGAGGTGCACCACCATACTCAGCTAATTTTTTTTTTTGTATTTTTAGTAGAGACAGGGTTTCACCATGTTGGCCATGCTGGTCTCAAACTCCTGGCCTCAATGATCCACCCACCTTGGCCTCCCAAAGTGTTGGGATTACAGGTGTGAGCCACGATGCCCAGCCTCTAGAGCAGTGTTCTAAAAACACCACTGCACACAGCAAAGCCTACCATTTTCTTTTCTTTTAATGTTGCAAAATCTTTTTCTTTTTTACCTAAGCTTTTTGAGACTTCCAGTTTGTCTAAGGAGTTGTCTCCTTGGCCACATTAAAACAGGTCTAGCCGTTGCTATTATGGATCCCCAGGATTGAAGCAAAGAGAGTGAAGCTGTCAGGTACTGCAAAAGTGGAAACAACTGACCCCAGGTCTGCCCAGAAAAAGGGCAACAAAGTCTGATTGACTGCACAGAGGTATTCTCCACTCACTGCTGGGGTCTGCTGATTGAAAAGCACCATGCTGGATGTCTGGCAGATTTTGGCTAGGTAGCACTTGAATCTCCTTCCCAGATATGCTGAGGCACCGTCTGTATGAGTCTTGCAGGAAAGGTCCCTTGTTCATGCTCACTCCCTGGAGCTGGAGCACAGGTACAACACCTAGAATCAGCCAATGAGAGCCCGTGCTGGAAGTGCAACTCAGGGACTGGCCATCTGGCTGGTTGGAGCTGGCGGCAGTGGAAATCCAGTCGTTATTCAGGAAAGCAAGGAGTCTCTGATGCAGAGTGGTGCTTCTTGTCCATGTGGCAGGAAATTCAGTGGCAGTATCCAGTGGCTAGTAGCTGTGTCAGGAGGATCCTAACCCCCTCATCCCACAGTCTGATTTCACTGGTGTCCTAGCATATGAGATCCTCCCATTTTCCAAACCTAGTTTTTCAACATTCCCATCAATTCCAGTAGCTGCTCTATATCCTCTCAGTAAATTATTCTTCTACTAAGTCGGCCAGAGTCAATTACTCCGGGTTGCAATCGAGAGCCCTGCTTGGTTTTAGCAGTTTCTGAGTTTTCAGGTCTTCATTTCCTGGTTCTATCGGATTATTTGTTCGTTTTTGATCCCGATTTTATAGAGCTTGGATATTAGAAACTGAAAATGTTACTACAAAAGTGCCACAAAGATAATTCGGTTCTATGAGGGAAAACAGTGAACGTATTTCCAAACCCTGGTAAGACTAACCGTGTCCTGAATACTAATAGCACACCTGTTCTGCAGCTACATTACACAGCACAATGGTGACATCCAGTGTCAGCCGGCTAGATCTCAGGTGACTGTGCAGTTTACCTGAAAACGATGCACAGTATACAATAGACATGCATGTTACCACTGTATTCAAGTTCTGTTTTGAAATAATAATTAAGCTTTGGCTAAGTAGAATTAATTTTATTCAACTACATGCTACTCATTTGTATATACACAGATATTATAGCCAGTGCTATAGAAAATTCTTAGAAATAAGATAAAAGCTATTTTGGGGTAAAAATGAAATATTGATGTAAATACAATGTATGAATATCTATTGACAAAGCATGTGCCATTTACCAAAAAATTTTTTATATATTGCCAAAACTAATCATTACAACACTGTGTTATAATTATTATCTTCAGTGTGTGTTTGTGTGTGTGTGTGTGTGTCACAAAAAAAGGATGTAAGTGTTTCAAGGTTATAAGAACCTCATCAACTGAACACAGATAGGTTGACCCCAAATTCAGATGTCTTTGTAATGAAATAGTCTATCCTCATAGTCCACTGGCATAATTTGAAACAATGAAAAAGAGCTTAAAGTTTCAGCCAGTGTTCAGTTCAGCAACTAAACTGCAAAGAGGTGCAGAGCACATGTCTCCCTTTCCGTCTGGAGAAGAGTGGGAAGGAGGGGCCAGGATTTTGTTTTGTTTTTTGAGAGGGAGTCTCCTTCTATTGCTCAAACTGGAGTGCAGTGGCATGATCTCAGCTCGCCACAACCTCCGCCTCCCAGATTCAAGCAATTCTTCTGCCTTAGCCTCCCAAGTAGCTGGGACTACAGGTGCATGCCACCATGCGTGGATAATTTTTGTATTTTTAGTAGAGATAGGGTTTCACTAACTTGGCCAGACTGGTCTCAAAGTCCTGACCTAGTCTGCCCCAGCCTTCCAAAGAACTGGGATTACAGGCATGATCCCAGTAATCCACCACTCCCGGCCCAGGATTTGTTAAGTGAAGACTATATTCCAGGTGAGGTATGCGCTCTCTAACTTCTCACATATGCCCTGAGAGGTCAGTATTATTCCCATTTTGCAGATGAAAAGCGAGGCTCAACAAGATTAAGCAAAGATAGCTACTTGGTGGCCTTTGGATCCCAAGCCACAAGTTGTCTGGCTCTTTCTCATGAGACTGCTAGCTCCTAACTTACCACTTTGCCTCCTGCTACATTCTGAAGGAGTTTCTAAGCCTCACTTCTTCACCAACAGGTGAATACAATCCCTCATTAAGAAGGAATGGACCAGGCACAGTGGCTCACACCTGTAATCCCAGTACTTTGGGAAGCCAAGGCAGGCAGATCACCTGATGTCAGGAGTTCGAGAGCAGACTGGCCAACATGGCAAAACCCCATCTCTACTAATTAACAATGCAAAAACTAACCAGTCCTGGTGGTGCACGTCTGTAATCCCAGCTACTCAGGAGGCTGAGGCACAAGAATCACTTGATCCTGGGAGGAGGAGGTTGCAGTGAGCTGAGATTGTGCCACTGCACTCTAGCTTGGGTGACAGAGTGAGACTGTCTCAAAAAAAAAAAAAAAAGGAAGGAACTACTAATACACACAACAACATAGATAAGTGTCAAATGCATCATGCTAACTGAAACAGCCAAATTCAAGGGGCTACATAGTCTATGGTTCCATCTATTTGACATTCTACAAAAGTGAAAAGTAAAAACTGTAGGCATCAAAAGTGATCAGTGGTTGCTTGGGACTGGCAGTAGGGAAAATGTTGACCACAAGAGGAACACGTAGGACTTTGGGGTGGGGAAATATATTTTGTTAGTGATCATGGTTCTATGATTGTAACAATTTCCCTAAATTTACAATACTCCACACTGAAAAAGGTGAATTTGTATACTGTTATTTAAAAAAAATAGTAATCTGGCAGAATCTAGAAAAAAAACAATGCACAAGTGAGATTTCAAAATTCAAGAACCCTCACTGATTTTATTAGCACTAACTGAAAGACAAAATTAGCTGAATTTGATTTTCTTCATTCAAATTATTGACCCCCAAAAGAACAGTGTACATGGTAAATATACATATATAGCAATGGAATCAGGATTGTTAAAAACAGCCAACTGGGCTGCTGATTCTAGCTCATGCTACAAGATCAATCAATTAAAGTTGGCATTCAGCATGACAGAAACAAAGAAAGCCCTTTAAACATTCTTTAAAACTTAATCATAAGCACTTTTTATTAAAGGTGATAAAGTAGAAGGAAATATATATTAATACCTAAGAAATAGAATATTTGCAACAAGCTTTAACTATAATTCATGAACCTAGAACTTTCCTCTCATCTACTCATTGCTTTTCTAATAGCTTTCTAGATGCACAATGTTTTCATTCTTCATATTTGTCCATCTGCACATACACTGTTGGATCAATGATGAAAATGTCTACTTATGCAGGGCCTGAAACAGCCAGGACCATAATTTTCTTTCTTTATTTTGTTTTTTTGAGACAGAGTCTCCCTCTGTCACTCAATCTGGAGTGGAGTGGTGCAATCTCGGCTTACTGCAACCTCCGCCTCCCAGGTTTAAGGTTCAAGCAATCTCCTATTTCAGCCTCCCAAGTAGCTGGAACTACAGGTACATGTCACCACACCCAGCTAATTTTTGTATTTTTCGTAGAGACATGGTTTCACCGTGTTGCCCATGCTGGTATCAAACTCCTGACCTCAGGTGATCCACCCACCTCAGCCTCCCAAAGTACTGGGATTATGGGCGTGAGCCACCCACCACGCTCTGTCATGACCCTACTTTTCATCACCACCTTTGCCCACCCTCCCACACCATGAAGATGTTTGACTTATCCAAGAGCAGCATCCTACCAAAATCCAGGTGTTAATAGAAAGATAGAAGTGTCAGAGGCAGCTTCTCATTTTGGATAAAACAAAGTTTCTGTATCACATCACAACAATATAAGTGACCTCATCAAAATAAATAGCAAGCATTTACAGCTCAATACTGATCAAGCTTTCTTCCTCTTTATGAACCAACATAGCATGATGAATGTCTCCATCCTGATCCTGATCCCTGGAGTATATGAAAGTGAGAACAATAAAGATGAATTTCTGTAGATGGTGAATAACTCTCAGGAGATACTTGGTGTAAAATCATCACTGTAAGGCTAGAAAAAAATGCATTTGTTTTAGAATTTTAAAAATCCTTACCAAGGAAACAAAGGGATATTACCAATTGAGATTGATTACTCCATCCAATCACACACAGATCATCAAAACAGTAGCACTATTCTCACTTAGGAGTTTTAGAAAGTTGTTTCGACATTTCAAGCAGAAAAAAACGAGCTGCAAATGAAGACATTCAGCTTTGGAAAATGATATTATTTAACCTATGTTGTCTTCTTTTCAAATTGTAGATGTTAAATAGATCTTTTGCAATCTAAATGCCAATAAAACAGACTTCAAGGACTGGGCCCAGTGGTTCACATCTGTAATCCCAGCACTTTGGGAGGCCAAGGTGGGAGGATTGCTTAAGGCCAGGAATTGGAGGCCAGTCTGGGTAACACAGTGATACCCCATTTACGAAAAAAAAAATTAATTAACTAAGCTTGCTGGCACATTCCTGTAGTCCCAGTCATAGAGAAGGCTGAGGCAGGAGGATCACTTGAGCCCAGGAGATTGAGGTTTCTGTGAGCTAGGATCCTGACACTGCACCCCAGCATGAGTGACAGAATAAGACCCTGTCTTGAAAAACACCAAAACAAAAACAGACCTCAAGTTATTCTGATGCTCTTTTTTCTTCCCCAAAAGGAAATTTCAATTTATGTAGTAACTTAAAGGTACTCAGAGAGACATTGTCTTCTTTTTAGGCTCACAGAACTGACTAGATTTTTATGAAAGGATTTCAGTAAACTAGAGAAATCTCCCTAAGAGGATCTCTAAGCATAAGTTGTCAAGCATGACCCGCACCCCTGAAAACTGCATTTGCCATAATAGTTAGCAAAAGGCAGGGTCAATGGAGATATATAAGAAAACAATTCTGGCTGGGAACTGCTGTTCCAGTTTTCCGATTCCTAATACGGGTATATCAAAAGTCAATGTTCTTGCAAAGTTAAGTTCCTGTTTGTTTGTTTGTTTCTTTGTTTTAGGCAGAGTCTCACTCTGTTGCCAAAGTTAAAGTGCAGTGGCACCATCTCGGCTCACTGCAACCTCCACCTCCCACGTTCAAGCAATTCTCTTGGCTCAGCCTCCTGAGTAGCTGGGATCACAGGCACATGCCACCACACCCAGCTAATTTTAAAAAAATATTTTTAGTAGAGAAGGGATTTCACCACGTTGGCCAGGCTGGTCTCCAACTCCTGGCTCCAAGTGATCCACCTGCCTCAGCATCCCAAATTGCTAAGGCAAGTTAAGAAGTTCTTAACGTTTGTTTGTTCTCTAGACAGTTATACACACACAAAAAATCACTGTTTAATAGGAACCTCATTGTGTAACTCTTGGCATTCATATTTAAAATTATAGAAGAGAGTCAAAGCATCAAATAAGAGGTTGGCTCACATCAGTTATTCTCAAATTATCCTACTATGGATGCTGCACCAATATATCTGTTTTACCATGCAAACATAATTGCAGAAACGTTTACCAAATGGTGAACAAAATGTGGTGTAGTCATGATACGGAATAAATGCTAGTTAAGCAATAAAAAGTAACCAACTACAGATACATGTGACAACCTGAATAAACCTCAACAACTATTCTAACTGAAAAAAGCCAGATGCTAAAGGCTATATATTGTATGATTCCATCTGTATGAAATGTCCAGAAAAGGCAAATCTAAACAGACAAAATATATTAGTGGTTGCCTGAGGCTGGGGGTAAGAATGGTGAGTGACTGTAAACAGGCCCCAGGGATGTTTGAAGGATGATGAAATTACTTAAAATTGGATTGTGCCAGTGGTTGTACCATTCAGTAAATTTACCAAAAATCATTGAATTACACACTTGGATGTATTTTATGGTATGTTAATTATACCTTCAATAAAGATGTTTAAAGAAAAAAAAGAGGAAAAGTAAGAATAACTTGAATAAAGATGCTGTTTTCCTCTGGGGGGAAATATAATTGTAGTCATGTTTTTCTAATTTACACCAAAAAATAATTTAATGGATAGATTTTTTCAGTTTTAAATTTTTTGTTCATTAATTTTTGTCTCTAGATTATTGTCAGCCATACTACAAGTTTAGTTTTTATTTAATTTGCATGAAGTTGATACTTAGCTATTTTAGGTTAATATTTCATAACATCAAACCTGGAACACATGATTCCTAAGTTCCTCCCCAACCTAAACAAAAAAGAAAACCACTGAGCAGAATAACATGTGAGCTCCTCTATCATTTTTAGATTTGTGTATTTAAATCAGTGTAAGGGGATATGTGATTTGAAACTAATCTAGTTTCAGTCACTGTCCAAATAGAATGGATCATTGATGTGGTCTGCAAATCTATGAACTTGACTTGGGGTGGCCTGGAAGACTCCAATGTAGTAAATTCCAGGAGGACAGAAATGTGTCTTATTCCCCTCCCACCTGGTTCTCCCACACAGAACACAGTGCTCTCAATAAATATTGTTTCAATGAATACATGAATAGGCCCACAAATTTACAGATGCACCAGATAGCTTCTAAAACTGAATGTACACACACATTCTCTCTCTCTCAATCTCTCTCTCTCTTTTGTTTTCCAAACTCACATATATGGCTGCTTTTGTGCTTAGTAAATGATATTCATTTAAACTTGTTAGTAAATTCGTGGTAAAATTTTGCCATGTGAAATGTTTTCAATCAATACATAGTCACATAATTTGGATGTAAATATCTCCGTTGGAAAGATGTGAAACTACTACTTTAAAAGACTTTTACATTCCCATCAAAATCTTCAATTGTTTCCCTTTGCAGTCATAATTCCAAGCAAATGCACAACTCATTTTTTAGCTTTGTCTAAATCTAGCTTAGGTATATTAGCTGTGGCCAAAATTTGGATTACAACTCACCTCCAATGTTGAGCATGCTGTAAATAAGTAAGCTAACAAATAACATGCCTATCACTAATTCACAAAATAGCACCTGTATTAATTTCAAAAATCTCTTTCTAGTTATGACAAGGAATCAATTTATTTTGTAAATAACAAGAGGTAAGAACTTTCTTATGAGGTCAGCCTGGAAGTATAGTTGTTTTCATTGTTTCTGCAAATATTTGAGGAACCACACGGGGATACTCCCTGCCTTGGGCAGAAATTCCTCTGTGTCAGGGGCCTTCACTCTAGCTGGGGAAAAGCTTAACAACAGCACCAATTGTGTCATCCAGGGTAACTGACACTCCTGCCCAGCTCACATTTCTGGAAAACCAGACTGCTGTAGCTCTGAATATTTAATAGCATTAGGTCAAATCAAAAGGACAGATTATCTCCTTCCTATCACAAACAGAATAATTCCTTTTAGTATTCTGACACTTCATCCGATCTATATACACCAAGAAAGTAAAAGAGGTTTTGATTCCTAAAATAAAACAGTTATAATATAATGGGGAACAGACACTTATGTCCAGGGCTTGTTGCTTGTTCTGATCCTTACATTCAATTTTGTCTTCCCTTCCAAAAAGGCTAAAACTTCACAGCTACGTCCTCGCCGAATCTGAAAACGACACTTGCACGGTCCCATACTATTTTTTGGTAAGATAAGAGCGTTCCTTTGTCTAGTCGCCTAGCACGCTGTAACTTCCAGCTCTAAAATCTCATGATGCCCACACAATGTTAAGGAAACGGTCAAGTAATGGGCTACTCTTTCTACTACACCTGCAGCTGCTGAAGCCCGCACAAATGAATGAAGACAGCCACCTTCATTCATCTCTGCTCTTAAAAAAATGCGAGGGCAGTAACGTGTCAAAGTTATCAAACTGAAGTTCCCAGGTCAGGGCGTTTACCGAAAGGATTTTCTCCACGGCCACTGAAATTAGCGGGCAGAAGTCGCGGGGACCCCTGATAAACGGATTGTATAACATCAACCTAAGTAAATAATCAGGTGTGCGCCCAGCTAAAGAGGGGTTCTTCTCTGCGGAAAAGTAATTCTTCCCCGGGGAGAAGAAACTTCTCGCCCAGAAATCCGAGCCCAGAACCGAGGTTTCCAGGGAGGGTTACCCTCTTCACCAAGGACCCTTTTACAGGAAATGTCCTTGATGACAGGAGCTCCGCTGGAGGAAGCCGCTGGAAAGGCACCTGGACACCACACACCTGGCGGGGATGCCGCGGCGCGCTACAGAGACGGGCCCGTAGGTGGCCAGACTCGCCTACCTTTGGGGGCGCCTAGCAGGCGCGGGGTCCCAGTGCTGCTCCTCCCCTGGGCGATCAGGCCTTGGGGCCAGGGCCGGCTGCCAGGGCCCTGCGAGCGCAGCCGCCACCGCCCACAGGTTTGACTCCGCCCCGCGGGGAACGCCCAGGGCAGAGTCCGGCGCCGGTGAGGCTCCGGGGAGGAGTCGCTGGACTTGCACGCCCAGCGCCGCAGAGTCAGACTCTGCCCCTCAAGCCCCTCGCTAGGGTGCTGTGCATGGCGGTGGGGATGATCGGCAGCTGCTTTACAAGAAGGTTATATTTGCACCCTAAGTTCATAAACGTTTGTTTTTGTTTTTAAAATAATTTTTCGATTTTATAGTGTTTAGTTTTTGGCATAAATTTATGGAGTACAAGTGCATTTTTTTTTGTTGTTTTTAGTAAAACTTTCTTTTGGAACTTAAAAAATGTTGTAAAAACAGTACAGAGAGTCCTCTATATGCCCCTCAGCTGATGTCTCCTAATACCTACGGCTTCCGTAACCATGGCACATTTGTCAAAAGTAGGAAATTCACATTGGGCCAGGTGCGGTGGCTCATGCCTTGTCTCAGCATTTTGGGAGGCCAAGGCAGGCGGGAGGATCGCTTGAGCTCAGGAGTTCAAGACCAGCCTGGGCAATATAGCCAGACCTCGTTTCTACTAAAAAATATTTTTTAAAAGAAATTAACATTGATCTGCCGCTATTAACACTACTCCAGACTTGATGTAGCTTTCACTGGCTTTTTGGCTAACCATTCTCCTTATCAGGATCCCAGGCGGGATACCACACTGCATTTAGCTTCCTGTGACCTTTGTCTCCTCCAATCCATGACAGTTTCTCAGTCTCTTCTTGACCTTGACAGCTGTAAGGAATTCTGGTAACGTATTATGAGAAAGTATTCTGGTAAGGTGTAGATTTGTGGAGGTACCTCAACACCCAGTCATGTGGGTGTTGTCTAACGTTTTTTTTCTTATGGTGAGACTCAGGGGACGAAAGCCACAGAGATGAATTGCCTTCCCCATTGCATCCCCTCAGGGACGATGGCAGGATGGCCACATGACTTATCACTGGTAACTCGACCCTGATCCCTTAGTTAAGGTTGTGTGTGCCAGGTTTCTCTACTGCAAAGGTGTTTTTCTCTTTCCATAGACTCTACTCTGAATGGCAGTCACTCAATTCAACCCACACTCAAGATGAGGGCAAGATTAAACTCCATCCCAGAGGAGGGAGTACCTATATATTATTATTTAGAATTATTGTGTAAGAAAGATTTGTTGCATCTCCTTGTTTATTAAATCATTTGTTTATGTCAGTATGGACTCATGTATGTTTATTTTATACTTTGGGATATAATTCAATACTACATTATTTATTTTGTTGCTCAAATGGTTCCAGCTTTGCCCACTGGGACCTTTTTTAGGTTGGCTTTTGTGTTTCTCTGAAAGTTCATCAATGTTTAGAATTCTGGGTTAAAAAAAAAAGTGCATTTTCTCCCCTGACTCAACATTTAACGGATTGAGAAAACTGCAACCCAAATCCTTCAGTATCCAAGGGCTTTTCAGAATCTTCCTGGGAAACCTGCAATTACTGATTCCCACCACAGTTAGAGAGAAACGTTATTGTTTTTCCTAACAGATTAACTTGTGGATTGTGACCCAATTGGAGAAGTGAAAGTTGATGGTTCTTGGTTAATTTTTTTGTTAACTAATCCTTGAGGTTATATAAATAGATTATGTATATTTACAGAAAAAATCATGTTCCAAAGATAGCCATGGATGTTTATTACAAGTTTAAGCATTGAAGAAATCCAGCTGTTGAGAATTATTTGTTACATTGCTTTGGTTCGCTAATGTTTGCTTTTGCAAGTTGGTTCTATAAACACCACATTTCCTCTTTCTGAGCTTGGCTTTTGCTCAGCATTTGACACTGCCTGCTTTCTGAGACCTGTCTACCTCTCTTCCTTGCCCTGACCCTTCCTGGAGAGGGAAATTAGCCTGGGTTGAGCTGGGTAAACACAGGATGGATGGCCCAGTGAGTACTCCAGAACTGCCGAGCTAACTCATTTTCTATCTTTCAACTACTTTTAATAAAATTAGCAAGAAAAAGTAAGAGTTAAAGGAAAACATTTTATACCTAAGTCTCACTGTATCTGCTATGGACTGAATGATTTGTATTCACCCCCAAAAGTTCGTAGAGTGAAATCCTAATCCCCAATATGATGGTGAAAGTGGGGTCTTTGCGAAGTAATTACGTCATGAAGGTGGAGCCCTCATGAATGGATTTTGGTGCCCTTATAAGAAGCAACAATAGGCTGGGCACATTGACTCATGCCTGTAGTTCCATCTCTTAGGGAGGCCAAGGCAGGTGGGTTGCTTGAGCCCAGGAGTCTGAGACCAGCTTGGGCAACGTGGCAAAACCTCATCTCTACAAAATAGACAAAAATTAGCCAAGCATGCTGGTGCACGCCTGTTGTTCCAGCTGCTCAGGAGGCTGACGTGGGAAGATCACTTCAGTCTGAGAGGCAGAAGCTGCAGGGAGCTGAGAGTATACCACTGCACTCCAGCCTGGGTAACAGAGGAAGACTCTGTCTCAAAGAGAGGGAGACAGGGAGAGAAGAGATCTCTGTCATGTGAGGACACAGCAAGAAAACAGCCATCTGCAAACCAGGAAGCAGGCCCCCTACAAACACTACATCTCCGGGTGCCTTGATCTTGGACTGCCCAATCTCCAGAGCTGTGAGAAATAAATAATGGTGGTTAACTGTGGTTTAAGCCAGTTTAATACTAGTCTATCTTATTTTGTTATAGCCCCTGGAACTGAGACAATATTCCATAAGAAATTGACAAGATCAGAGATGAAGCAGAGATTTTTGTGTATGTTTCTGGGGGGAGAGGGGAGACTTTAGGTGAAACTGGCCATTCTAATTAGGATGAAATCATAATTTTAGTTCATAGTTCTGCAAACAGACTCTTCCCTCAGTAATTTTAATAAATTTCTTGTGGAAGGGAGCAGCGAAAACTCAGGATTCATAAGAGTGTGGAATTACAATATATTAGCAACCTCCAGAGGAAAGCTCAGGAGAATCTATAAACTATTATTCATTTAAAACATCAGTGGTGTGTCTCAGAGGTTGGATATTGGGGGGTTAGGGATGAGGCAGGATTGATGTTTATGAATTTCTCTTACAGCTATTGCCTTTGATTATTATTTTTATGACAGCATATGTACAAACTATTTAAAATTTTCTAGACCTGTATACCTCCATGCCTTAAGACTATCCACATTAAGTTCTCCCCTCCTGAAGAACTACAAATTGTCACCCACGTTGAAGGAGGGTCTGATTGTAAATCTAATACCCTGCCTTGTGATATTGAGAGCCTGTAGCTTGTGGCCTTTGAGCCCAGGTTCATAGTTGAAATCACTGTTGTTTATCTCTGTTCAAGGACTATTTGCTAAAAGGAAAAGGGGTGTGTCTGTGTGTGTGTGTGTGTGTCCGCGTGCACGTATGCATTTAGTGCAATTTTAGTTTAAATTTGCATTTAAAATGTATTAAAATTTATTTTAAATTTGCATTTAAAATATATGTGTGTGTCTATACACACATACATATATTTAGTGCAATTTTAAATGCAAATTTCACTGTCATTCCAGCCTCTAACACAGGCACACACACATACACACACAAACACACACCATTCTTTAAAATGCTTCATTGCCTCCCCATGAGCTCTTATTGAAAGCCTAAACCCTTCCCCAGGGAGAGAAGCTGCTCCCCTCTCTCTGGTCCGTCCTTCCTGCTTCATCTTTGCTGCATTATTTTTCAACAAGGCTGGATGATTTGTAGTGCTCCAAACCAACTCTTGTTTCTTACCTTATTCCCTTTTTTGTTCTTGTCTCACCCTCTACTCCCAACTCCATAGACTAGAATGTTCTTTCTCCTCCTCTTTGACCTGGAAACTCCTTCTCCATTTATTTCCTATGTATAAGAAAACCTTCCCTGAGCTCCCCAGTTTATGTTGGGTGTCCCACTTAGGTCTTCCCATAAAGTGCCTGATGCATTGCATTTGCTGTTCTATTAGTTTTCTGTGGCTGCTGTTAACAAATAACCATACTCAATTGCTTACAACAATGCATATTTTTTTGTTATAACGTTGTGTAGGTCAGAAGTCTGTCATGGTAAGGGTAAAATCAGCTGTTCCTTACTGGAGCCTCTTGTGGAGAATTTGTTCCCTTGCATTTCCCAGGCTTTTCTAAAGGCTCTACATTTCTCCACTCATGGCCCCTTTCTACACCTTCAAAACCAGCAGCACACCTCCCTCTGGCTCTGTCCCACTTTCACTTATAAGGACCTTTGCGGCAACATTAAGACCAACTAGATAATCCAAGATAATCTCCCCACCTCAACATCCTCAACTGATCACATCTGCAAAGTCTCTTTGCCAAGTAAGATAACATATTCACAGGTCCTGAGGATTGGGACATGGACTTCTTTGTGGGAGGGCACTATTCTGCCTACCATAGTTTTGTCCCTAGGTCACTTCATAATTCAAACATTAATTAGGTTTTGTTATTAAATATTTTTTAAGGTACAAAATCAAGAAGGCTTTGCAAAATTATAAAGGAGGCATGCTCCTGTCACTTTTTTGGTGATGCCTCTGCCTGCCTTTCCCTTCTGTCTTTTCATATTCCTGTGACACCCCCATAACACCACCCCAAGGAATTCCTGGCATTGGATAATTTTCCAACTTCTTCCTCCTCTCCCATACCTACAGCCTTTCTACACTTTCTGTGACTTGTAGTAAGGAAAGGGGAATGCAAACGTGGAAGTTACAGCATTGATCCTGACAAAATTTAACTCTATAAGCACCCCAAGCCTTGCATTTTGAGCTCTGAGCTCACAATGGAGTTGATTGCTAGAGAAAGCACAGTGTACCTAATGCCTCTCACAAGCTTAGGACAAAACTCCATCTACTCTACACATGTCGCAACTGATGTGCTAAGTGTTGGGGTCCATTTTGCAGTTTTATATTTCAAAGAGTTTGCACTTTAAATGGGTAGGTCACATATATGCACATAAAAATACCTATAAATGTAATTACACAATAAGCTCAAATATTTACAAGCAATAAATCATCACTGAGTATTAGCAAAGTTACTAAGTACTAGAAGACGAAGAGAAACTACTGACTCTAGTTGGTGTTCTAGGGAAGGCCTCCAGAGGAGGTAGGCTTGGCATTGGGTTTTTGAGCATAATTACCATGTAATTCTGGGAGAGCATGGAAGCCTTTAAGGGTCAGACACAGCTAAAGGTATGGAGGCAAGTCAATGTTCAGACAGATTGAGAATCTACTAAGTTGACCAGTCCAGCCAGACCACAGGAGACTAATGGGAGATAAATCAGAGAGATGTAAGCAAGACTTGAGTGATAAACAAGAACTACAGGAAATACATTTTTCTGGTCCATCTCTGCTCTGGGAGGAGGGGGGAAAATATTGTAGGAACTGAAACTCTGGTTATTGAATGAGTTCATGAGTTAAATAATTAGCCAATGCTTGTAAACAATACATGAATGTCTACTTATACACACAAGTCTGTCTACACAGGTGAATCCTTTTCTAAGATTCTTTTCACATAATAGGTACTGAAACCATGACATAACCAAGAGTGACATTCAGAATATACACCTATGGGTTGAGCAGTCATACTGACCAATCAGAAAAGCTGCCAGCCATAATAGACAACTGGCAGGTATAAACCCATGTGAACCAACAAAAAGTCAGCCCTGGACATCATTATTTAAAATGATTGCTGCTCTCTTAGCAAAACTAGATATCCTTTTGGAAATGCCTTTTCAAAGCACCCAGTTGGAGTCAGTAAGTTCTGATTTCTATAGGCTTTCTTTCTGTTGATGAGCTTGATTCACCTTGTCTTAATAGCAGCTAAAATAATAAAACTTCCCTCTGCATTGTGAGCCCTTACCCCTGAAGAAAGAAAGCATAGAGAAACGTGAAAGAACACATGAGGGTTGAGATGTGTATTGCAAATTCAGGTATTTCTAATTTGGAGGAGGGACGTGGAGCCCAGGATAAGGGTATAGCAACACTGTGCTAGACAAGTTTAGTGGTTACAGGTAGAGCCTAAATTTCAAGACCACTTGTCTTTGCTATTTGTTCATCTTCTCTCCCTTTATTCTCACACTATCTTCAGTTGATAAAGACAATTTCAACATTAACTTCAGAAGCTCATGTTGGTTTGTTTTTATTTCTTCAGCTGGGATAGAAGAAAGCTTATTGCATTCCCAGGCCAAATAAGATGAATTTTTAAATTATCCACTCTAAACATGTCCACCTGCCGTAATAAGAACTATAACTTCACAAATTGTATTTGCTTGTTTTTAAAGGTATTCTCTAAGAGTCTATGGGATTTTGGCTTTCTATCCTTTTTGCAGCAGCAGTGTTTTAGGGGATAATTGTGGTTTCATACCTATATCCCTATTTCTTGGGTTTTCTTTTTCTTTGAAATATTACCTTTCTTGATGGTTTGGTAGGGGTTGGTATCAAAATTAAAATTATGAGAAGAGAAAAATAAAGTCTTCAAGTTAGCTCAAGTAATAGTGGGGAGTTAATGTTAGGGTCCACATGGCAATGAGAAATACAGAGAGCTCAGCCAGGTCCCAAGGCAGGAACCCTGCAATGGCTGAGACTCCTGAAGACTGGATGAGGATGGAAGAGCTTTAGGATTTCAGCCAGAGTCTGGGGATTCTCCCTCAAAGCTCTATCCAGCATTAATGGGGTCAGCTGCTTTCTTTTCCATCTCTGCTTTTATGAGGATATCTTCTGGTATCTTGCCACTATCAAGTGACTTCCTTAGCCCTTGTGCGGTGGATTTTCAGTGGCCATGAGGTGTCATATAAAGCAGTGTTCAGGTTAGCTAGTCAACCTCAGGCAAGTGACAGAGCCTCTCTGGCTTCAGTTTCTGTAACATAGGCTCTAACTTTCATGAATCCTTGGAACCTCAGCCATGGCGACTCACTCCTAGGTTATTTTTGTTCTCGTCAGTTTTAATTTTTGAGAGTGAAGATCTGATGAAACTTGCCTTTTCCTCTTTAGGATGAGCTAATCACAGAAGATCGCCTCAGAAGTCACCGGCCGTGCTATGGCTTGGCTGCCATTGAAATGGGTACCCATCACTTTCTGTCTGTCTTGTAGGACTTAGTAACCACTTGGTTGCCTATGACAGAGCAAATGTCTGCCAATGGCTCCTACCTCAACAAGGGTTGTGGGTATGACAAGCCCTTCAAATGAAAACTAGGGCTGGTGGGCACCATGACAGTGGCTTTGAGTACAAAGAAGATAACCAAGGATTGAGGCCAAAGAATTCAGATTGGGGCTGGTGGGGGAAGGTGGCACCTGGAGAAATAATTAGACAGAGTCTTTAAGAAAATCACTAAAGAAGGAAAGAAAGAACATAAAAATTAAAAATTATAATTCTCTCCCAGATGTTAGGAGCTGTATTTCTCTTTTTTAGCTAGAGTTAAATGCTTTAAATTATTACCAAAGTAGATAATAAATCTCTACATTTATATATCTGTGTATGTCAAAATTTACAAACCTATAAACATAGATTAATAAATTATTATACTAATAATACACAAAACTAATAATATTAGAATTTGGGGTTTTTTGGTATAAAATGACTAAGTTATTTCATGCCCAGATTAGTAGAGATTCTGCAGATATGTTAATTTTAGGTACTTTTTGATATAGTACTTAGTCATTTTTAAAAATAGTCCTTACTTTTGGAAACAAAACTATATTTATTATCATCATTATTGTTATTGCTGTGTATTTCTATAATGTTGCCTACAAATCTGTTTTTTTAGATACTTACGACATTTGTAGGATGTTTATCTTCCTTAGTAATTATTTTTATTTTGCCTTTCCTAATTTCAAGCCTCAAATTCAGAATAATAAAGCCATTAAGATGTCCTTCATACCTCAATGTCTTTGAGTTTCTTAAAATGGGTATTTGGTAACACTAAGATGTATTTCTTTATCCTACAAAAGAAAAAGCCATATGAATAATTAGGTTTGAATAATATTCCCTAAATTTTAACTAATTGCATTGGTCTGTTTTCATACTGCTACAAAGATGCTACCTGAGACAGGGTAATTTAAAAACAAGAGGTTGAATTGACTTACAGTTCTGCATGGCTGTAGAGGCCTCAGGAAACTTACACTCATGACAGAAGGTGAAGGGGAAACAGGCACCTTCTTCACAAGGCAGCAGGAGAGCGAGAGAGGAGAAAGAAACACCAGAGGTTTATCAATCAGATCTTGTGAGAACTCACTTGCCATCACAAAAAAAGCATGAGGGAAACTGCCCTCATAATCCAATCACCTCTTAGCAGGTCTCTCCCTCAACATGTGGAGATTACAATTTGGATTACAATTTGAGATGACATTTTGATGGAGACACAGTCAAAGCATATCAGTAATTCAAAACTGTTTTTGCAAGCTCTTTCTTTTCAGAACTTATGATAATTCAAAATAACTGGCAAATTAAAATGAGAATTATCTTCCTATGCTAACAAATATATTTTTATGATTATATATTTTTTAATTTAAAAAGCATCAAGCTTCTGTTAAAGCACAAAGACTGTTACAATAACTGTCTATGAAAAGATTTTTCTTAAAGAATTTTAGATTTACAAATTATTTTCTCTTTTTGTTCATGGAAAGTCTGAACGAGCGTTGGAGGTACTGACTCATTCACAAGGGATCATCAGAGGACTTTTTGCTTCTTTTTTTTGTTTCCGTTTTTGTTTTGAGATGGAGTCTCACTGTATCACTGAGGCTGGAATGCAGTGGTGTGATTTCAGCTCACTACAACTTCCACCTTCTGGGTTCAAGTGATTCTCCTGCCTCAGCCTCCAAAGTAGTTGGGATTACAGGTGCCCAACACCACACCCGGCTATTATTTGTATTTTTAGTAGAGATGGAGTTTCGCCATATTGGCCAGTCTGGTCTTGACCTCAAGTGATCTGCCTACCTTGGCCTCCCAAAGTGCTGGGATTACAGGCCTGAACCACAATGCCTGACCCTTTTATCTTCTTTAATTCTTTCATTAGTTTCAGCAACCAAGGCATCTCCTCCTTCTCTAAAAGCTGTAGCAACCATGAGGTCAAGAGATTGAGACCATCCTGGCCAACATAGTGAAACCTCGTCTCTACTAAAAATACAAAAAAAAATTAGTTGGGCATGGTGGTAGTCCCAGCTACTCGGGAGGCTGAGGCAGGAGAATTGCTTGAACCCAGGAGGTGGAGGTTGCAGTGAGCCGAGGTCGCACCACTGCACTCCAGCCTGGTGCCTGGTGATGGAGTGAGACTGTCTCAAAAAAAAAAAAAAGCTATAGCAACAACAACAAAGCGTATTTCTTTTTTCAAATCTAACTCAGTGGATTTAGGCCTAGGGGTTCCACAAAATGTAACTGTATTTGTTTGTTCTTGCATTCCTATACAGAAACACTGGTTTTTTATGAAGAAAAGAGGTTTAATTATATCATGAGGTTCTGCAGGCTGTACAGGAAGCAGCTTCTGCTTCTGGGGAGGCCTCAGGGAACTTACAATCATGTCAGAAGGAGAAGCAGGCAAGTCATAGAGTGAAAGCAGAAGCAACAGAGAAGGGGGCAAGTGCCACGCCACACTTTTTTTTTTTGAGACAGTTTTGCTCTTTTGCCAGGCACTAGGCTGGAATGCAATCTTGGCTCACTGCAATCTCCACTTCCTGGGTTCAAGCAATTCTCCTGCCTCAGCCTCCCGAATAGCTGGGACTACAGGCACATGCCACCACACCCAGCTAATTTTTGTATATTTTAGTAGAGACAGGGTTTTACCATGTTGGCCGGGATGGTCTCGATCTCTTGACCTCATGATCCGCCCACCTCGGCCTCCCAAAGGGCTGGGATTACAGGCGTGAACCACTGCGCCCGGCCCACGCCACACTTTTAAACAACCAGTCGTCATGAGAACTCTGTCACTATCATGAGGACAGCATCAAGGGTTAGTGCTAAACCTTTTATGAGAAATCCACTGCTATAATCCAGTCACCTCCCTCTAGGCCCCTTCTCCAACTTTGGGGATACATTTCAACATGAGATTTGGGTGGGTCACATATCCAAAATAAATCTGTAATATTTCTCAGTTCTGTACAGATTCTCCAATTCTCCTACTGAATGAAAACACTCAGCCATTTATATAGCTTGTTTCTTGACCTCCTATGAAATATTGTTCATTTCTCTTCATGCATCACTATCTGTTACTCCAATACTCTACACAGTCTTTCTCTTCCCTCACCCTAAGGAGTAGAAACTTACCTCTCCTGCACAGAGAGACTTCTTTGAATAATTCTCATTAAATTTTGTTTGAAGATGATGGTTTATACTTAAAAGAAAGTCTACAGAGTAGGCTACACTATCACAGATGTGTATTTACCCTTAACATATTAGCTTCTCCCAGAAAGTAACATAGTTTGAACAGTTCAATTAATTGCCTTTGCCTGGGCATGCTGACTGACAGAAGATAAAACAGCAAGTTTTTATGCTAATGATCAGTATGATTTGAAGTTACTAGACTTTGAAATTTCCTGAGGCTATCCTTGCTACAATGATCAGTTTGTTTTCTTCAGAAACATTCCAGCCTGCTTTGCAGAACTTGTATAATTCTATTTAATAAGCCTGCCCACCTTAAGAGGTCAATGCCTTATTTCTGTGATTCCTGATAGAATCTGTGACCCTCTGCCACTACTTCTTAAGAAAGCATGATTTCTGCTCTAAGCTAGCTTAAATTTAAATTCATAACTCAAGGGACAGTTTATGTTGTAGCAAACACTTCTTGCTGTGCCTTTATAAATTCTAGAGGTCAAGTTGAACGGTTCAGGACCAGGCTAAATAATAAAACCCTCTAGATCTCTAGAAAAGGCCCACTGAACTTTGGGACATGTTTTCATAAACTGCAATGATAACTGAGGTCTCTGCTTCAGGGTCTAATAAAACAATGGGTGGCCCTTTGGTTTCTCACACTCACCTGGGTTGTAATTGGCTGGTACATCTCTTCCAGATTCTTAAGTTCTACTGTACAGCCCTTGTTACACCAGAGGTTTGGATAACTCATCCTGTAACAAAAAAAACAGGAGACATTAACTTTCCCCCAACTACAGGCAACATTCACTGGACAACCTCCTGATCGGCAAAATTACAGCAATGGTAAAATGCTGTTCATCCTAGATTAATGCCTTGTGGTCTAATATTGCTTACCTTTGATCCAAAATGGGACTGAGAGAAGAAAAAGCAGCCACTGACAGTCAGGAGATAGCATGGTATTATCAGCTGGCCTTGGCATTGCCTGGAGTTGGCCCAGCACTCAAAACTGGAGCCATAGATGATGTAACAAGAACACTACAAGAAAGGAAAACAACAGGCAAACACCTTCATGAGCATATATAGGTAAATCACTCAGACATACCACAACCAAGGTGAGCTTGTTCTGGGCTTGCAAAAAATGGTTTAACCATTAAAAATCTATCAATGTAATTTTTCACATTAAGAAAATAAAGAAATGAAATGAATCACTTCAAAAACGGAGAAAGGGCTTTTGTCAAAACTGGAATACCTTTTCATCATTAAAAGACAAACAAAACTTTTAGCAAATTAAAAAAGGAAACTTCCTTAATTCGGTAAAGAATATCCACAAAACTTTGTAGAAAACATCACACTTAATGGTCCTCGAATCTGAGATTAGAAATGAGGTAAGAACACTTCCACCACCATTTTGGTTTTCTTTTGTTTTTGAGATAGTCTCACTCTGTTGCCCAGGCTGGAATGCAGTGGCACAATCTTGGCTCACTGCAACCTCTGCCTCCTGGGTTCAAGAGATTTACTTGCCACAGCCTCCAGAGTAACTGGGACTACAAGTGCATGCTACCATGCCTGGCTTGTTTTTCTTTTATTTTGTTTTGGTTTATTTTTGTATTTTTGCTGGAGACAATGTTTCACCATGATGGCTAGGTTGGTCTCAAACTGCTGATCTCAAGTGATCCTCTTGCCTCTGCCTCCCAAAGTGCTGAGATTATAGGCATGAGCCATTGTACCTAGCCTCATCAAAGTTTTATGCAATATTAAATTGGAGATTCTATCCAGTGAAATAAAGCAAGAAAAGGAAATAAAATATATAAAGATTAAAAAGAAAACATTACAAGTGTCATATACAGATAACATGACGATATGTGGAATGTCTGGAATGTCCATAAAAATCTATAGATAAATTATTTAAATTGAGAAGTAAATTTATCCCAGTTGCTGGGTGCATGGTTAATACAAATAAAAATTAATTCTACTTCTGTAAAAAAACAATAAACAAGTAGAAAATGACAATTTTTAGAAAGATACAATTTACAATAGCATTAATAAACAATAGCATAAATAAAATACTTGGAATAAATAAAACCAAAGAAATACAAGACCTCTCTACACAGAAAACTGTAAAACAGGAAGATATTTTTTGATGTTAACTGAGCCAAACTGCAGAAGTCCTAAAGAAAATGTAGAGATATACTTTGTTCATAGATTGGAGCATAATTCATAAAGTGGAAGATGTACTGTCAAAATGCCAGTTGTTTTTCATATTGATCTCTCTGGATTTTAAAAAATCACAATCAGCATAATCACATTTTAAAATATGACAAGGTATTTATTCAATTTATATGGAAATGAAAACATTCATAAATAGTCAAGACAAACTTGAACAAAAATGGACTAAGTTGGACATACCCAGATATCAAGACTTTACAGAAAGCTATAGTAATTAGCTTTGTAAATGGCCCAAAGATAGGTAACACTACAAGCTAAATAGAATATAAAGTTCAGATATCCACCTATATTCAGTCACAAGATTTATAAAATAAAAGTTTATATTGTAATTGGAAAAGACTTTTTTAAATTATAGTGTCAACAACTAAGAAAAAAATGAACCTTATGCTCTACTTCATACCCTACATGTATATTAATTCCAGGAGAATTGTAGATCTAAATATGAAAGTCAAATCAACAAAACTTCTAGAAGTTGACATAAAAGAATATCTTCACAATTTTTGTATGTGCAAACTTTCTTAAATAGGATACCAAAATCATACACCATCAAAGATAAGATTAACAAATGTTACTATATTAAAATTAGTAAGTTATGTTCATTAAATTATATCCAGAGAATAAGAATTAAGTCACAGAGTGGTATAACATACAGTTAAATACTGTATAGAAATTAGAATAAATTAGCTCCTCCTGCATACAACAGCACAGGTGAATCTCGCAAACATGCTAGAGAATGAAGTCAGACACAAAAGTTCACACATTAAATAATTCATTAATATAAAGTTCAAAAAGTGAAAAAACGAATTTGTGGTGTCAAAAGTCAAAAATATGGTTACTTTTTGGGTACACAGTGCCTGGGATGAGGCAAAGGGGAGTCTTCTCTTCCAGGGTGCTGGTACTGTTCTATTTCCTGATTTGGATAGTACTGACTTTGTAAAAACATTTCACATTTTACCTAGGCTTTTTGTACATTCTGTGTGCTTGTTATACTTCAATTTAAGTGTTTATTAAAAACAAAGACAATCTTTTCTTATTCCCACTTTCTCTACCAGTTACATTTCCATTTCTTTGTACCATATATAGCAAAACTTCTTTTTTTTTTTTTATTGAGTAGAGGTGAGGAACTGGGATGTTGAAAAGTTAAAAAAGGAGAGAAGGAGAGGAAGAAAGAGGAAGAAAAGAGGGGGAGAGAACAGGAATATTGCTTCATTCTAAAAATGGGCATTAGTAATGGCCGATCAATATTTTGTGTATTTAAAATGGAGAACTCTATAAATATTTATTGAGTTTACTTGTTCCAGATCTGAG
This sequence comes from Callithrix jacchus, assembly GCF_049354715.1. Classification (NCBI taxonomy): domain Eukaryota; kingdom Metazoa; phylum Chordata; class Mammalia; order Primates; family Cebidae; genus Callithrix; species Callithrix jacchus. Next base: position 98,154,057 of record NC_133514.1, read on the forward strand.
TTGAAGTCCTGGATATCCTTATTAATTTTCTGTCTCATTGAGTCTAAATCTCATTATGGGTCTTATGTATCTGGGTATTAAGATCTCTTATTGTTGCATTGATCCTTTTACCACTGTATCTTTGTTGCTTTGAAATCTATTTTATCAAATGTGAGAATTGCAACTTCTGCTTTTTGTTTATTTATTTATTTTTGCTCTCCATTTGGTTGGTAAATTTTTCTCCAACCCTTTGTTTTGAGTCTTTGTGTATCTTTGGATATACCGTTAGGTTTTGGCTGTATCTTTTGATTGGGGGATTTAGTCGATTTAAATTTAGGGTTACTGCCATTTGATGTTAACTGGCTATTTTATCCATTCGTTGATGTAAATTCTTCTTTATGTTTATGCTCTTTACTTTTTGGTATATTTTTAGAAAGGCTCATACTAGTTGTTCCTTTCTATGTATAATGCTTCTTTCAGAAGTTCTTGTAAAGCAAAACTTCTAAAAAGGGTTGTTATAACCTCCAATTTCTGTTTTCTAACTCTCTTTTACATTCATTCTAATCAAGCTTCTCCTCGCTCCCCACCCCCACATCATACCAACAATACTGTTGTTGTCGTGGATACCGATGACCCCCACATTGCTAAGTCCAGTGATCACTTTCAGTTGTCACTTCACTTCACCTGTCTGCAGTATTTGGTACAGTCGTCTCTCTGTCCCAATAGACATAGATGCTTCCCTTGGCTCTCAGGACATCACTCCCAATGATACTCTTCACTGACAGGTTCTCTCAGTATCCTTTGAAGAGTCCTCTTCATTTTCTCGAAGTCTTCATTTTGGAAAGTCCTAGCCACCACTCAGTACTTGGTCCGCCTTGCCCCTCCATCTCAGCTCACTTCCTTGATGAAATGCCATTTATGAGGCTGGGCACAGTGGCTCATACCTATAATCCTAGCACTTTGGAAGGCTGAGGCAAATGGATCACCTGAGGTCAGGAGTTCAAGATCAGCCTGGCCAACATGGTGACACCCCATCCCTACTAAAATACAAAAATTAGCTGGGCATGGGGGCATGTGCCTGTAATCCCAGCTACAAGGGGGGCTGATACAGGAGAATCACTTGAACCTGGGAGGCAAAGATTTCAGTGAGCCGAGAAGGCACCACTGCACTCCAGCCTGGGCAACAGAGCAAGACTCCATCTCGAAAAAAAAAATACCATTTATGTACCGATGACTCACAAACACAAATCTCCTAACTTGGGCCTCTCCTCTGAGTCCAGACTCGTGTTCCTGGTTGCCTGCTCACTGTCACCACTGAGATGTCCAAAAGACCCTTAAACACGGCATGTTCAAAATAGAACTCATGATCTCACCTCAAACCTGCTACACTGCAATCTTCTTCCCTCAGTAGATGACGAACTTTATAATTCCAGTCATTTAGGCTCCAAAACCTTTACATCATCCTTGAATTTCCTCTTTCTATTTCCCATATGTCTCCTATCCTACCAGTCTATCAGAAAATACTATAGGGTCTACCCTCAAAACACATCCATTTCTTCACCACAACCATGGAAAAAGTCATCATTGCTTCTAGCTCAAATAACAATAGCTTCCTAACTAATGCCCCTGCTTCCATTCTTGCCTCCTTACAATCTATTCTGGATCATTACTAAAGTAATCCTCAAGAACATGAATATAATCTGGTCACTGTGCAATGCATCCCAATTTCTCTCCAATAAAAGCCAAAATTCTTGCAAGGATTTGCAAAGACTTGGTCCCTACTCCATCTCTGCTCTCCCTTCTCCCTCACTCCCTCCACACTGACTCCTGGCTTTTCCTTGAGTATGTCAGGCAGGCTCTGGCTTTACACTCTTTACATCATTGGTTGTTTGATCTGCCTAGAATATTCTTTGGGTATCTGTACGCTGAATTCCCTTACCCGTTTCAAATCTTTGCTCAAATGCCACCTTGGTGACATCTTTCTGATCCTCTTATTTAATGCAGAAGACCTCTTTCCACTGTACCCTGATCTAATTTTCATTTTTATTTTTACGAAGAACTGATCACCCTTTAACACACTAGCTGTTTCCTTTGGTGTTTTATTTACTGCCCATTTCTGCCTTCCCGGCCTTTGTGTCCACTGGTGTTTCTTCAGCAATATCTGATGAATATAAGATGTACTCACTACTGCTTGCACAATTAATTAATTTGTGAGATTAAAATAGCAAAAGAAAGAGTAGATTTTAAAGGATAATTGAGTGATTTTTTAAACTTTGTGTCTAACATGCCTCTCAGATATCCAGTCGCAGACAGATAACAATTATGTATATCAATGTATTAGACTAAAGTTCAAAACTGGATACAACTACATATGAATTATTAAATGTATAGAGAAAAAATAGAATGGATGACATAATCTAGATGGGAAATACTTAGAAATGGATATACCAAAGACTGAGAAAAACAACCAATACTTTAATACATTTTGGAGAAAGACTAGATGTATGTAACTTTGAAATTTATTTCTTGGTAAATTTCATGATGCCAGGAAAGTGGAGGAAGTCAAGCAGAAATCCAACTAGCTCATCAATTAATGTGACAAGTCCCTAACCATCTAAAGCTCATATATACACACACGATGTTTTTATGACAGTAGTCCATAAAATAGTGTATGTTTTAATAAAGAAAGATATTATTTAGGACAGTTCAAAAAGGTAACCAGTTTCAAACCTGGAAAGAAATCTAACTCTCATCCTGTTCCTAAAAGCAGATAGTGAGCAAAGGTCACATCCTATCTTTACTAGTAAATAAGCGTCCCCTTTGTGTGCACATGATTTGTGTGGGGTGTACTAAGCTGTCACAGATGCCTGGGGTGTAGCTTTTCAGGTGGCTCTGGAAACAGAAGCAGGCATCAGGGTCTCAAGTGTCCACAGCGGACCCTGAATTTCTCCCTAGGTGCCTCCCCTGCCCCTTCCTGTCCTGTATCACTGTTTCTCCCTGGACTTTAAACTTGGTGATAACTCTATACCTGAGTCTTAAGGAAATGCTGCTTTCTTCTCCATAGTCTTAAAGAGACTAACAAAGATTTACTTAAAAACTTAGCTTAACCAAATAACTATGACTTTGGAAAGAATTGTTTGGAAAGCTAAAGCAAAATATAGTTTGTCACAGAGGTGCAATGAGAATGTGGTAAGTTTAAATGTAACAAGATGCTCACTTAATTCTGGAAGTTGCTTCCTAATCATTGTTTCCCAAGACCCTTTGTGGCCTGTCAGAGGGACGCAATTTCCATTGCTTTCTTCTCTCTTCCTTCTAGGGTCCAATTACCTCCTCTAGGCCCCATCTCCAACCTTGGGGATTACATTTCAACATGAGAGCTTTGCTGTAGCTCTTGGTTCAGCAGAAGGGAAAAGAGGACACAGTATCCCAGACTTCTGCCTGGACTTCTAGCATTGTAGCGAGTTCTTGCCCCATCTCTCCACAAAGGCCCTAGGATACCTGCTCTCATGAGGCCCACTTCCCACCTTGCTTCATCTCTCTGTGTATCTCTGTGCTGTGCAGCTGGTCTATGCCCCAGTCACTACTGTCTTCCTCAGGGAAGCAGGGCATCTCATTTGTTGTGCTGAGCTCAGGCCTCAGATGGCACAAGTGATCGCCATGTTGCTCAGTCTAAATCTTGAGCTCCTTGGCGGGTATCATGTCCCTTTCCCACCTGGAGGAAGAATCCCATCCCCTCCCATTTCCAGACTCTTGAGTTCTCTTTGAATCCTCCCAGGAAATTTGTTTTCTCTCATTCTTGGTTTATTTGCAAAATAGAGATTGTTGTTGAGTCATATGTCAAGAGCATAAACTCCTTTCTACAGAGTCCCTAAGACTTACTCTAATAATCAAAGAAATAATCACCTAGAGATTGACAATAGAAAAATGATTTAAGTGCACATGGAGTACAATGTTGAAATAATTCCTACCAAAAGCAGGGAGGTAGGGATTTTCCCACGGTTTCTACATACATCCTTGCCTTTAATGATGTCGTTTAACATCCTGACTCATACGATAATACAAATACGCTTTTGAAATTCAAACACCAATACAAGAATATATTCATTTACACTTCACATTCTTCCAAAAATAACTTGAGGCAGGATATCATAAATATTCCCAGTTACCTTAATAGTTGGAAGCACAGAACATTTACAAAGAACTGAGAATTTAAAGTGACCTAAATATCTGAGTAAATTAGCTCAGAGAAGAGGCTCCAAGTGTTCAAATATTGATTTTCACTGCAAAGAAATACTGTTCCTTGCTTCACAAAATTAATGAAGCTCTGTGTTAATTAATCACTACGCCTCTATAATGAGAGGCTGCCAATCACCCTGTCAGATTGTTTACTGCCGAAATCCTAGCCTAACATTAATCTAATGATCTAAGTTAAATTTAACCCATGTCTCAGGACCTCAAACATAATTTCAAATCACATCAGTGATGATAGCTTTAGAATCCCATATGTGCATCTTTACTTCTCCATTATAGTAGCCAAGACCCAGGATCATGCCGAGCCTCCTGGTCCAAGCCTGAAACTTAGCTGAACCTTCCTAGACTATGAACATCTCGCTAATATACAGAAAATCTGTGCATATTTCATTTCTGTCTCATAGAGTAATATGCTTGATAAAGAATTTTTTCTGCTATTAACTACAAAATTACTAAACATTTTTATACATTTATAACTAAAAACTTAAAAAATTTGGGGTGAATATACCATGAACCAACAATAAATAGAAATTAAGGTTTCACTTATAGTCCTGAGTTTTTTAATTCAAAAACTTAAGACGTTGGCCTATTACTCTTTTGTGACTTTTCTGCTTTTTTACTGTGTTACAGGCATACCTTGGAGATATCGTGGGTTCAAGTTCCAGACCACCACAATAAAGTGAATATTGCCATAATGCAAGTCACACAATTTTTTTTTTTTGGTTTTCCAGTGCATATACAAGTTATGTTTAAACTATACTGTAGTCTATTAAGTGTGTAATAACAATATACATATCTTCATTTAAAAATACTTCATGGCTAAAAATGCTATTGATAATCTTAGCCTTCAGAGTCATAATATTTTTGCTGGTGGAGGGTCTTGCCTCAATGTTGATGGCTGCTGACTGATCAGGGTAGTGGTTCCTGACACAATGAAATATGTCACATTTCTTGATTCTTCCTTTTACGAGAGATTTCTCTGTAGGATGTGATGCTATTTGATAGCATTTTACCCACAGTAGAACTTCTTTCAAAATTGAAATCTAACCTCTCAATCCCTGCTACTGTACTATCACCTAAATTTATGTAATCTTCTAAATCCTCTGTTGCCATTTCAACAATGCTCACTGCAACTTGACCAGCAGATTCCATCTCAAGAAACAACTTTCTTTGCTGATCCATAAGAAGCAACTCCTCATTCATTAAAGTTTTATCATGAGATTGCATCAATTCAGTCACATCTTCAGGCTCCATTTCTAATTCTAGTTCTCTTGGTATTTCTACCACATCTACAGTTACTTTCTCCACTGAAATCTTGAACCCTTCCAAGTCATCCTTATAAGAGTTAGAGTCAAGTCCTGTAAATGTTGATATTTTGACTTCCTCCCATGAATCACAAATGTTCTTAAATGGCATCTAGAATAGTTACTCCTTTCCAGAAGGTTTTCAATTGACTTTCCCCAGATCCATTAGAGGACCCACTATCTGTGGCAGCTATAGGCTTATGAAATGTATTTCTTAAATAATAAGATTTGAAAGTCAAAATTACTCCTCGATCCATGAGCTGCAGAACGGATGTTGCATTATTATGCATGAAAATAACATTGATCTTGCACGTCTTTGTCAGAGCTCTTGGGTGACTAGATACATCATTAATGAGCAGTAATATTTTGAAAGGAATTTTTCTTTCTGAGCAGCTTTCTTATCATTCATGTGTTCACTAGAGTAGCACCTTAAATTTCCTTCAAGAACTTTTCTTTTGCATTTCCAATTTGGCTAAACATTGGTGCAAGAGGCTTAGCTTTCAGCCTATCCTGGCTATTGACTTGTCTTGTTTACTAAGCTTTGGCTTAAAGAGAGAGACCTGCAATCTTCTTTTCACTTGCACACTTGAATGCCATGGTAAGGTTATTCATTGGCCAACAGTGGGTTTAAAATATTCAGTCAACCATGCTATGAATATGTGTGCTGTCATCCAGGCTTTGTTCTTCCATTTATAGAGCACAGGCAAAGTAGATTTAGCATAATTGTTAAGGGCCCTAGGATTTTCAGAATAGTAAATGACCATCAGCTTTAACTTAAAGTCACTAGTTGCATTAGTCCCTAAGAAGAGAGTGAGCCTGTCCTTTGAAGCTCTGAATCCAGGCATTGCCCTGTCCTCTCTAGCTATGAAAGTCCTAGAGAGCATCTTCTTCCTATATAAGGCTGTCTCGTCTATGATGAAAGTCTGTTGTTTTGTGCAGCTACCTTCATCAGTGATCTTAGCTAGATCTTCTGGGTAACTCAGGCAGCTTCTACATCAGCCCTTGCTGTTTCACTCTTCACTTCTATGTTATAGAGATGGCTTCTTTCCTTGAACCTTATACACCAAACTCTGCTAGCTTCAAACTTTTTTCGGGCACCTTCCTTGCCTCTCTCAGCCTTCATAGAATTAAAGAAAGTTAGGGGCTTGATCTATGTTAGAGTCTGGCTTAAGAGAATGTTGCAGCTGGTTGGAACTTCCATCCAGATCACTAAAACTTCAAGTCATCAGTAAGGCTGTTTCACTTTCTTATCATATATGTGTTCACTGGAGTAGTACCTTAAACTTCCTTCAAGAACTTTTCTTTTGCATTCCCAATTTGGCTAAACATTGGTGCAAGAGGCTTAGCTTTCAGCCTATCCTGGCTATTGACATGTCATGTTTACTAAGCTTTGGCTTAAAGAGAGAGACCCGCAATCTTCTTTTCACTTGCACACTTGAAAGCCATGGTAGGTTATTAATCGGCCTATTTTCAATATTGGTGTGTCTCAAAGAATAGGGAAGCTGGAACTGTCAAGCCACCCAATATTTGTCCCTTAAGGTCACCATTTCTATGGATGTGATTCATTGTACCCAAAACAATTATAATAGTAACATCAAAGATGACTGATCACACAGCTATAGTAATAAAAAAGTTTGCAATATGGTGAGGATTGTCAAAATGTGACTCAGAGACACAAAGTGAGCACAAACTGCTGGAAAAATAGTGCCTACAGACTTGCTCAACACAGGGTTGCCACAACCTTCAATTTGTACAAAACACAGTAAGTACAAAGTACAATAAAGCAAAGCACAAGAAAATGAGGCACACCTGCACTTACATTGAGCCAAATTCCTTGAAAATGAAAGCTGTAGGATTTAAGAAAGCAATCCTAAAGAAATGTTATTCTCTCTGGCACTTAATGATCTTAGAACTATATTAAACGGTGTCTCAAAGGGGCTTCTGGAACTGTGTATTTGGTAAAGCTTCTTTGTGTGGTGGAAAAACCTGTCCAAAGCAAAGATTCAATGGACTCATACATTTTAGCCATTTGCCTTACACTGGATGGCCAGTAGGCTCTTTGTAAATGCTGTGTTATTTTTGTTATTGGGGTTTCCATTCAGGTTGTTTCCTGGGAGCAATGACACAGGAGTGGGGAGGGTAAAGACAGGGCTAGGGATTCATGAAAAGGAAAAGTCGCAGAGGACAACTAGCCTGGGAACTAGTCTATCTGTGGTCAAAGGACAGCCAAGGGCTTCTACCAGGTGATGGGTCTATGGTCAGCCCATGTCTTCAAGTTTAGGGTCAGGTTATTGCTTCAAGCAGAACTGTTCAATAAAGCAGCCAGGATCCGCCCAGGACAGCTGAGCTGCTCTCACCCTCAGAAAGGCTGGCTTGGATTTTGTCAGATGGCAGCAGCCATTTACCAAGAGGGCAATCCCCAGTGCAAAGCATTTTTAGTTTGTTTTTATTTTTGTGTGGTGCTGTTGTTGTTGCTTTGTTTTATTTAGTTTTTAAATTGGCAAGTGAAACTTTTATGTATTTATTGTGTATAATATGTTTGGAAATACCATAGAGAGACATTGTGGAATGGCTAAACTGAGCTAATTGCCATATGCATTACCTCACATACTTATCATTTTGTTGTGGCAAGTGCACTTAAAATCTCTCTCATCAGTTTTCAAGGACACAATACCTTTCTACCCACTGTTGTTACCATGTTGTACTAGCGTTCTCTTGAACTTACTCCTCACATGTGACTGAGATTTTCTATCCCCTTCAAGCCTCTGCTTCTGTCACATTTACCAATGTCTCGTGGCCAAAGCCAACCACATGGCCAACCCCAGAGTCAATGCAGGGGGCCCTCACACAAAGTCATGGACACCAAGAGGCATAAAACTGGCAGATTTTACTGTCACGATTTACCACAGTTGGGCAATGTCAGCTAATTTATTGATGAGAGAGCAGGATATAAATAGGGAAATAGTAGGAAATACTACATGAAAAGTCAATCACTATTATATTTCTGGAGGCCTGAAACTCCATGGTGAGGAATGTACATTTAATTTGGCAGGTTCATAGGGAACCACTAAACGTTTGCAAAAGAAAAGTTTAATATGTGTAGACCAGGATAGGTGTTTTTTTTTTAAAGTTTTTGAGGCCGGCTCTCACTCTGTCACCCAGACTGGAGTGCAGTGGTGCAATCTCAGCTCACTGCAACCACCACCTCCCAGATTCTAGTGATTTTCCTGCCTCAGCCTCCTGAGTAGCTGGGACCACAGGCACGCACCACCACACCCGGCTATGTTTTGCATTTTTAGTACAGACAGGGTTTTACCACGTTGGCCAGGCTGGTCCCTGACCTCAAGTGATGTGCCCACCCGAGCCTCCCAAAGTGCCGGAGTTACAGACATGAGCCACTGTGTCCAGCCTAAGCATCTTGATTTTTAAATAAACACACCTAAAATGGCATAGTCTAAAGTATCCAGCTTCAGTTTTTTTCAAGAAAATTGAGGATATAAACACACTAGGGAGGAAATCTAAGTACGGGACCCTTCTAGATTTTCATCAGTTTTTTGACTCCATTGTTTTCTTACCATTTCCTATTTTGGGAGCAAAATCTTTCTTTGCAATTTACCTTTGAGTCCTTTCAAAGCATTCAACTTGTTTTTCATAAAAACATCTATTTTTTTTTGTCGTACTTCATTAGTTCACAAGATATTTAAATAAATTATAGAACTAAAATGTAGAGTAAAACTAGTATTCATCAGTTTGAGGAAATAATGTAATTGATGGTTAAACACACGGCTCAGTCATGTGAGAAGAGGATCTGGGGTTCCAGAGAGTTCGTGTACTATAGCTGTGGGAGTCACAGGCAGTGAATGTCACTCACAGATGTTATCAAAGCATGAACACCAGAGGTTAATTTCAGAGAGTCAGTTAAATGGGAATCAGATGAGGAGTTTCTTTTGTAGATTTTGTGCTGGTTTGAAGGATAGCAGGGTGGAACAAATTGGTAGTGCTGTGAAACATGTTTACTGATTATTTGAAAGATCATTAATTAGCAATATTAAACCATATGGGGTTTTGTTTCGGTTTTGTTGTTGATGTTTTACATGCACAAGTCATTTATTTAGTAAGCTTACATTCTAGTGTATACCCTAGATAAACTTTCTTCTTTTATTTCAAATTTCCTGTAGCCTTCGTTTCCATCATTACTACATGTATTACAATTTTTACTTATTGTCTGTTTTTCTATTAGAATCTAGGAGTGATTGTAGGGGCAGGGACTATGCCTTTTTGGATCACTACTGAGTTTCTAAGGCTCACATCAGAGAGTCAATAAATATTTGTTTAATGAACAATGATATACAGTATTTTGTCCTTGCGAGGGCTAAGTTTCCAATTCTCGGTAGCTATACTTTAATAGTTCTAAACCATCTGCTTATTGACAGTGGGCTTTTTTCAAAACGAACAGATAAAACCCCACTATATAACATTTACAGATATTTATGTCTTTCCACAAGGTGATTTTCAATGTAACTGGAAGTGTATGCTGCGACAATCCTCCTCAATAATATGTGTTATAATCAATATGCCTCCTTTCCTGCTATGCAGTCCCCCAACACCAAAAACAACAGATGTTTAAATGTTGCTTTAAAATATGAGTTTGGGGCTGGGTGCAGTGGCTCACACTTGTAATCCAAGCACTTTGGGAGGCCGAGGCAGGTGGATCACTTGAGATCAGGAGTTTGAGACCAGCCTGACCAACATGGAGAATGCATTCTCTACTAAAAATACAAAAATTAGCCGGGCATGGTGGTGCATGCCTGTAATTTCAACTACTTGGGAGGTAGAACCTGGGAGGCGGAGGTTGCAGTGAGCCAAGATAGCGCCATTGCACCCCAGCCTGGGCAACAAGAGCAAAACTCCATCTCAAAAAAATAAAATGAGTTTCAAAATGCTAATTTTATAATAAGCCCGAGGTTAATTTCCAGGTAGTAGCTGGATCATTAATGACAGTTTTAATTAAAAAGTAAAGACATAACATGTGTACTGATTGGGTATATATCACTATTTTATTACAGACAGTGGGAATTGAGAAGAAATGCCCATAGACAGTGCTTGTTCTGGAACTTTATTTGTTAACATCCACTATTTACCCTTTTATTTATGAGTTGTAGTAAATGTAAGTGAGCAATAACATGTATCATGGCATTCGCAAAGACCTCTCAATCATGTGCCAACATATATATTATATAAGGTAACATAACATTTCATCATAAAAATCTGTCTTGTCTCTTTATAGTGGTTTTATTATCTAATTGTGCTTCACATAATAATCCCCTCTTCAAGCTGGAGCTCTTCAATCTTAATGCACATCACTGGGAATTTTCTTTTTTTCTTTCTTTTTTTTCTTTTCCTCGATACAGAATTTCACTCTTGTTACTCAGGCTGGAGTGCAATGGCACAATCTCAGCTCACCGCAACCTCCACCTCCTGGGTTCAGGCAATTCTCCTGCCTCAGCCTCCCGAGTAGCTGGGATTACAGGCACGCACCACCATGCCCAGCTAATTTTTGTATTTTTAGTAGAGACGGGGTTTCACCATGTTGACCAGGATGGTCTCGATCTCTTGACCTCGTCATCCACCCACCTCGGCCTCCCAAAGTGCTGGGATTACAGGTGTGAGCCACCGCACCCGGCCCACTGGGAACATTTTCTTATAGCCTCTCTTCCTCATCCACAAATTCTTATTTGTTTACTCCTTGCTGTCATGTACCGGTTCATCCCAAAGCCTCCTTTTATGTCAGAGCCATCCATTTACTCTTCCTTCATTCCTTGTCTACATTTCTCAAAAGAAGCACACTTTAAAGGAATAGCAAGAAAAAGTAAAATATATGTTCGTTTTAGAGAGATTACTGTGATATTTATGAAAAATCCCACCCCCGTAGAACACAAGATTTGTGTCCCGTGTGCTGTGTCTGCCTTTTTCGGTTTTTTGGTCTGCATCAAGACTTTTATCTAAGAACATAAAATCCATAAGAAAAAAAAATCTCTTTATCCTTTCTCTCCCCAAGTTGTTAATATCATGCCAAATGAACAGGTCACGCAATGAGATTTTTAAAATCATGATGAACATCTAAATCCTTCATCCTTTGTCAGGTAACCAATGAGTTAAAACATTTAAGAATCAAATAGCCTAAAACTAGAAAATAGAGAAATCCTCACGTGTGATATTTAACATCACGTTGTTCCTATGATACAAGGATAACCAAGCAATGTGAACAACGAATATGTTACTTTTAAAACAAGAACCCCCTAACTGGAGCTTTTTTTAGTTGAAATAATGGCTGTCATAAATATGGTTTTGTTAAGAATAAAATCGTTAAATATCAGATAAGGTGAATGTGGTTTTTCAGGATCCGTGTTAGAAATTTACACAGCGAGGACAGTAAATATGACAACATGTTGCCACCTAGTGGACATTTTGTAAAATGTCTAGACATCCAGGTTCCTGAAGGAGTGTACGTATTTAAGATCCCAGAGTAGGGCTGAGAGGATCTTCTTAGACAACAGTCCTGTAGGGCTCTCTTGTTTCATACGATTAGCCTAGGCACTAGACTTATTCAAATTTGAACTGTAAACTCAAGGACTGAAATCAGAATATAAAATGCCTAACTTTTATTGAGCATCTATTTTGTACAAGGCTTTGTGTTAAAAGCTTTAGCTGGATTATCTCATATGATCCTTACAGCAACCCTGTTACTACATAACCACCTGCCCTTCCTGCAGATTAAGCAACCAAGGCAGGGCCAATTAAGTCACTCACTCAAAGTCACTTGGCCCCAAGCTGTGGAACTGAGGTATGAATAGACTACCGCCTTCAGAGCCCAGGTCCTCATCCAAGCAGGAGCCTTCCTCAGTTAATCACAGGCAAAACACTGGGACTGGACCTCATTAAATTAAATATGGCACGTTGGGAATTGGGGGTAATTTTATGTTCTTTATTGAATGCATATGATCCTCAGGAAGTGGATGCAGGCTTCTAAGAAAGAAATCAAGAGGGCTAGTGTGTCCTTTCTGCTATACTGAAGTCAGAAGACTCTCTCGTGATGGGGTCTGGGCAGCTCAATACTTCTTTACTCCTGCCTGACGACGAATTGCCCATTTCCAGCCTCAAACTTCAGCAGTCACTGTTTAAAGGATAAAACATTGTGATCTGGGATGGTAATACCCAGAAGCTGTGAATATTTGATGTAATTAACCTATTTCTGCCTGTCACTTCTGAGAAGGACCAGCACCTCTTGATGGAGTAATAGAGAGTAAGAGTTGAACTAAGAACTAGCAAATAAAAGAATTGTCCACAAAATTGGAGCTGGAATTCACACATGGAAGGAAGAAAAGAGAAACTGTGCTTTCCTCCAGCACTCCGCTATCCATTTGCTCAAGTCTGAACTCAGTTATGTTACAATGAATACTTCGGTCATTTAAAAGCTCCTTACCCTCTCCATAAGCCCACTACTGCCTCCATACATGCTCCTAAAGATGCCAAACGGGCATTTAAAAGAGTCTCTGGGCCCTTTGGTGCTAGCCCAATTCCAGGCTAATAGTATTTATTCAATAAATGATTGTTGATGACTAAAATACAATTCAGGGTATCTAAAATTAAAACCCTAAATATACAATTTGATGATCTGCTGGGCTCCACAAGTCTATTTTTTCTTATCACTTGAAATGATGTATGTGGTGATACTTTCCAAGATTTTGTGATATTGACTGGTAATTTATATCACCAAATAAAATTCACAATTTGAAAATAAATAACGGGGTCCACCCTGATGAGGAATACTTACACTATATATGCAAAATTATAGGTTAATAAAAGGGAAATGTAATTTAAAGGACAAATGAAAGTAAACAGTTGTTAAGAGTCACCACCCTTCTTGGAAATCAGAAATCTATGAATTTCTGGATACGCTTGTACTTTTGAAAAGGAGAATCTAGTTTTTCCACTGAATCCACAAAGCTAGATTCGAGTATTTCTTAATACAGGAAATCTCTACTTGAATATCTAGCAGATTGCTTAACCTAACATGTTTGAACTGGAACTTCTAGTCTTTCTTCCAAATTCTGTTCTTTCTGTTTTTTTCACCTCAGGGAAGGAAAACTCCATTCTTCTAGTTCTCAGGCCCAAAGCCTTGATATCATCCTTGACGTCTCCCTTTCTCTCATGCCCCACATCCCACCCAGCAAATTCTTTTGGCTCTTTCTTTAATGTATACCGAGAACCCACGGCTTCTCACAGCACTGTGACTGGGCCATCCCATGTCGCCTGGATTCCTGCAGTGGCCTCCACACCACCCCGCCCCCACCCTAGGAAGAGGCATGACCTTGTAGTTTGGGTGTAGATATTCTTGAGAATGTTAATCAGCTATCAGAGTGTGATGGCCTTCATGCTCAAAGCCCATCAAGGGCTCCCATTTTCTCTTCAAGGACAAAGCAAAGTACCCATAATGGCCTTCATGGCTTTAGACAGTTTTGTCCCCGCCACCTCTTGGTCTTTTTTCTTTCTTTTTTCTTTCTTTTTTTGAGATGGAGTCTTGCCTGGTCGCCCAGGCTGGAGTGTAATGGCTCAATCTTGGCTCACTGCAACCTCTGCCTCCCAGGTTCAAATGATTCTCTTGCCTCAGCCTCCCAAGTAGCTGGGATTACAGGTGCCCACCACCACACCCAGCTACTCTCTGTCTTTTCTTATTACTCTTCTGCCCTTGTCCCCAGCTTGGTCTTGATCCACAGTGGCCTCCGCAGTGCTTTAGACAGGTGGCAAGGTCCCATGTTGTCCTTTACTCAAGCTGCTTCCTCTTCTGCCTGTCTTTCTCGCACCTCCACAGAACTCACTGACTTTCTCATCTCGAAGTCTTTCTTTAAATGTCACCTTTAAATTGTAACTATCCCCTACCTTCCCCGAGGCCCTCCCTGTGCCCCTTACTCTACTTGTTTTTCACTCTCCAGTAGCATGTGTGACCTTTCAGCACATTATATGATTTACGTAGAATGCTTATTGACTATTATCTCTCTCCCTCTACTATAAGCTTCCACAGTAGAGGAAGCTTGTGTTTTGTTCACTGATGTAGTTCTAATACCCAAAAGAGTGTCAGGCACATAGTGTCACTAAATAAATACTTTTGCACAAATGAATAGATCAATCCATCCATTCAAGACATTTTAATATATCCAAATGTCACCATATCTCAAATACTAATTATACTACTTTTAATTGTGGATTTTTTTATTTCCCCCAAGTTAACTACAAATATGGCCCACTTTAATAAAACAGGCCATGTCTGTTTCATTTGACTTCTAACTAATCTCCTGAGTCTTAAAAAGAACTTCCTGCCTGGGTGCATTAGCTCATCCCTGTAATTCCAGCACTTTGGAAAGCCGAGGCAGATGGATCATGAGGTCAAGAAATCGAGACCATCCTGGCCAACATGGTGAAACCCCGTTGCTATTAAAAACACAAAAATTAGCCAGGCATGATGGCATGTGCCTGTAGTCCCAGCTACTCAGGAAGCTGTGGCAGGAGAATCACTTGAACCTGAGAGGCAGAGGTTGCAGTGAGTCAGGATCACGCTACTGCACTCCAGCCTGGGTGACAGAGTGAGACTCCATCTCAAAAAAAAAAAAAAGAAGAAGAGAAGAAGAAGAACTTCCTTTCCCCTTTTAGCAGGAAATGCAGTATCTGAAGATTTTTTTTTTTTAGCTCTGATTTTGCCCAAGAACCTCTTGAACTTTATCAGTCTAACAGAAGTCTGCTCTGTTTCCAAAGAACAGGTAGCAAGGAGTGTAAAGTCTCACAACTCCCCCAGCACTGGTGCATGAGAAGCTACTGCAAGAGCTGCAGCTGAACCCTCGTCCCCCTTTCCACGGCCACAGCAAAGCCCTCTGTATCAGTCATCTATCACCACAACAATGCTGTGTAACATACAACCTCACAACCTTAGTGGTATATGACAGTGAGCGTTTCCTTGGCTCATATGTTTGGAGAGTCCGGTGGCCCTGGGCTGGGCTCAGCCAATCACAGCTGGGTTTACTCACACATTTGGGTTTTATGTTTAATTTGGGATTGGCTGGGATGATGGGGCAACTCAGCTCTGTTCCTGTGTCTCGACTTCCAGCAGGCTCTCCCAGGCAAATGCTCATGGTCACAGCGGAGGAGCAAGCGCAGAGCAAATGGAAACATTCCAGGCCTCCTGAAGCAGAGACCTGGACCTAGCACATTCTTACTTCTACTGTATTCAATTGGCCAAAGCAAGTCACAGGGCCAGCCCAATTCAAGGGTGGGGTTTAGGGGTAGAAAATAGAGTTCACTTCTTTACTGAAACTGTAAAATCACATGGCAAAGAGTACACATTCAGGAAGAGATGAATGTATGTCACTGTTAATGCAATCTCCCACACACTTCCTGGCCATCCTCTGCCCAGGCCCTAATCATAAACCATACTCGAACTCCAAGCGCAAGTTCAAGTCCCTAAACCGTTATGTCCCAGATGTCGACATTGTTCAGGCATGTCTAGGTTCTGTGGAGCCTATAACCCCAGCCAATTGCTGCCTTGGAATTCACCATGCCACAAAATTCAATGCTACAGTCATATAAGGATATTTCAATTACCTAAAGAAAAATAAATTTCAGGGACAAATAAATAGATGAAGAAATTGACATGTTATAAAGCATCACTTTGTGCTCTGCTCTACACTGGAGGTGGAGGAGGGACACAGATGTGCTTATCACTAGACCACCGTTTTCTAAAGATCTGAGTACAAGGGACCCAAATTACAGAGTTGAGGAAGGATTTTAAAAGACAGCAAGCATGGTAGAAGGTGGTATCTGGGTGAACACAGACAAAATAAAATAACCAAAGAACTTGAGGCTCATATTGTCCTTGCAGCCAGCCCCTGACATATGTATACGTTACCCTTTTGTGGTATGTTTGTCCTTCACAGGCATCCAGCAGAGAGATCCTCTCCTCTCCTGTCTCATCAGATTTCTCTTCAAGTAACTTACTTTCCCTTGAAACTTGCCCGGATCACACAGTTTAAATTCATTTCAATTCAATAAAGAGTGTTTAGAAAAGCCTGTGTCAGAAAGAGTGTGATTTACTCTTGCGTTGAACCACAAAATTGATTCAAACTTGTAAACTCAAGACCTGGCTCTTAAAAACTTGCAATATAGTTGGACCAGCATGCATGAGTCCACAGTAAACAGGTCAAGATAGAGTGGATTTGGAGCTAAATCAATGGTGTAGACATGGAGCTCTGGGGAGGAAAAGTACAGCAATTAAGGAGACACAGTCTCTTCCCTGAAAATGAGCCACTGCCCCAATGGATTTTGGAATTGCAGAGCTAGTAAATCACGTTTACGACCAAGCAAAAAACACTACTCCATTGGCCTTGAGTTGTTTCTTTAGCCTCAAAAACAACTATGCCCTGAATTCTTAGAACACTCAGAATCTGTACCACATAATTGAACACATAATTGTATTTTTTCTAGTAATGCTTGCTGGATTTTTTTTTTTTTTTTTTTTAGGATGGCTGGTCTTCTACTTTAACCAGATTGCAAAGCCACTAAGGCCTGGGAACATATGTGTCTGCATAGAATTGAATGAGACCTTCCAGATCATTCTGTATAATTGTTTTATTTCTACAGCTGGGGAAATTAAAGCCCGACAAGTTGTGAGTTGTCCAAGCTCATACTACTAATTAGTGTTCAGAAAACTCCTTAAAATTCTGTTTTTGTCTTCTCTTGATTGGTGAAGAAAAGAGGGAGTGACACTTTTTTCAGGGACTTTGTTACACTGTAGTTTATTGTCTAGGATTTCCTTAACTTGAGGAGTAAGAGTAGAAAGAGACATGACCTTGTAGTTTTGGTGTAGATATTTTTGAGAATGTGAGTCAGCTATCACTCTGAGCTGCCCTGCAAGACTTGAATATGGAAATTTTGGGACTCTGAACACTGATTTAAATTCTCTCCAGCAATATAGGATGAGGTATTAGAATCAACAGTTTTTCTCCAGGTGGGAAAGCTGATGAGATAAGCCCTGGTCATAAGTAAGAAGAAGCAGTTCAGATCTGAGCTAGGTCGGCCAGACCAGAAAGAGAAATAGCAGCGTTATAAGAGGCTGGGCCTGGGTCTGGAGGTGAGAGTGTTGGGCTTTCTCTTTATATACCCAAATGAGAGATGTCTTCTTTCCATTTGGGATCCTTGAATGACCCAAGGTGGTTTGCCATCACTGGCCACATCCATTTTTGAGCTGGAGATATCTGAGCCTTAAGAGTCATCAGCCCTGATACCAAAAGCAGGAAAAAAGCCCAGCCAGATCATTGCACCTTTGCCATCTTCTCCACGAGTCCCAGAAAAACAGCTCATTTTAATTTCAATTGTTGTTTAACCTCCAATCTGTTTAGAAACCATTCTTGAGCAGCAATACTTTGCCCGAGACTAAACTGCCCATTCCATCGCTGTTTCCTCCAAAGAGTTGAAGAAGAATCTGTAATACTGAGTGCTTTTAATTGTTAGTATTTAACAGCTTTAGGGAGGTATAACTAACACAGTGAACCTGCAAGTATTTAAAGTATACAACTTGATTTGGTAAGTTTGGACATATGAATCCACCTGTGAAATACCAAAGTATCCTTGTATTAATAACTCTTTTTAATGTCTTCTTACCATTCCTGCCCCATGGTCTCTAGGCAACCACAGATTTGCTTTTCCTCACTCTAGATTAGAACTTTATATATTTCCCTCACATATTCTAGAACTTTATATGAATGGAATCATACAACATGAACTCTTTTTATGCTTGGCTTCTTTCACTCAGCATAATCATTTTAAAATTTGTGTTCATCATGTAATTCTTTTTTTGTTACAACATAGTATGTCATTGTATGGATAAATCACAGTTTGTTTATCTATTCACTTGTATTTTAGTCAGATTTTAGATCAATTTCTCTATCTTTGTGCCAATATTACCCTTCTTTATTACTGATGTTTTACAGTGCATTTCGAAAGAGGCTAGCATTAGTCCACCAAACTTGCTCTTCTTTTTCAAAATTATTTTGGGTATTTGGGTCATTTTCCTTTCTTTTTTTTTTTTTTCTTGAGATGGAGTTTCGCTCTTGTTACGCAGGCTGGAGTGCAATGGCTCGATCTCGGCTTACCGCAACCTCGGCCTCCTGGGTTCAGGCAATTCTCCTGCCTCAGCCTCCTGAGTAGCTGGGATTACAGGCACGCACCACCGTGCCCAGCTAATTTTTTGTATTTTTAGTAGAGACGGGGTTTCACCATGTTGACCGGGATGGTCTCGATCTGTTGACCTCGTGATCCACCCGCCTTGGCCTCCCAAAGTGCTGGGATTACAGGCGTGAGCCACCATGCCCAGCCGGGTCATTTTCCTTTCTATGTGGATTTCAAAATCAACTTATTAGTTTTTAATTTAAAAAAACCTATTGAGATTGAATTAAATCTATAGATGCATTTGGAAGAGATTGATGTCTTAATGTTATTGAGTCTTTCAAACAAGGGACACAATATATCTTTTCATTTATTTGTCTTACTTAATTTCTCATAGTAATGCTTGGATAATGTTATTTGAATTCCAATTTCTGATTGTTTTTTGCTAGCATATCCAAATATAATTAACTTTTACATTGATTTTTGTATGCTGCCACCTTACAGACCCCACTAGTTCTAATTTGTTTTGTAAATTCCTTAAGATTTTCTACAAAGATAACCATATTGTCTCCAAACAAGGACAATTTTGTTTCTAGCTTTCAAACTGAATGTCTTTTATTTCTTTTTCTTATTGTGCTGTGCTGGCTAGAACCTCTAGTACGATATTGAATTCAAGTGGTAAAAGTGGACATCCTTGTTGCTTTCTTGATCTTAGAGGGAAAGCATCTCACCTTCCATCATTGAATAAAACATGAGCATTTCTCTAGATGACTTTAATCAGTTTGAAGGAATTTGTTCCTATCCCATGTCCTGTGAATTATGAGGGTTTTTTTCCAGTCTAGCTAATGGGAACAGGCCTTATTCCTGACTCTGTGAGAGCTCTAGGTACTGATTTTTTAAAAACTTACAGTCCTTTATTGAGTTGAGGAAGTTCTCTTCTATTCCTGAGTTGTTGAGAGTTTTTTACATGAATGAATTTTAACTCATGCTTTTTCTACATCTTTTGATATTATCATGTGATTTTCCTATTTAATATGATAATATGGTAGATTGCATTGATTTTTGATGTATTCTTTTTATGAAATCTGTTCTTTTTATACAGATCTTCTTATAATAAGATAAAAAAAGAATGGGATGGGATACTGTTGTAGAAAAAGGTTCTGAAGCCTCATTCAAGCTCAGCAGGCAGCAATGGAGAATTGAGGAGTGATACTGACCTCGGGGCAGGAGGGCAAGTGACTGCCCATACACCTGCAGCTGCCATCTCTTCCCTCAGTGGCGATGCATTCAGTAAAGGAAGTGATGTTTTCACCCACTGCCTTGCAGACAGCTTGTGGTCACTTCTACTTAAGACATTTCCACAGGCTGGGTGTGATGGCACATGCCTGTAATCCCAGCACTTTGGGAGGCCAATGTGGGAGGAGCACCTGAGCCCGGGAGTTGGAGACAAGTCTGAATAACATAGGGAGACTGTGTCTCCATTAATTTTTTTTTTTTTTTTTTTTTTGAGATGGAGTCTTGCTCTGTCATCCAAGTTGGAGTGCAGTGGCATGATCTCAGCTCACTGCAACCTCCCCCTCCCGGGTTCAAGCGATCCTCCTGCCTCAGCCTCCTGAGTAGCTGGTATTATAGGCATCAGCCACCAAGCCCAGCTAATGTTTTGCATTTTTAGTAGAGACAGGGTTTCACCATGGCTGGTCTTAAACTTCTGACCTCAAGTGATTCTCCCTCCTTGGCCTCCCAAAGTGCTGGAGTTACAGGCATGAGCCACTGTGCCCGGCCAACAAATAATTTTTAAAAAATGATCTCAGCTCACTGCAACCTCCCCCTCCCGGGTTCAAGCGATCCTCAGCTGAGAGTGGTGGTGTATGCTGTGGTTCTAGCTACTCAGGAGGCTGAAGTGGGAAGATTGCTTGAGCCCAGGAAGTTGATGCTACAGTGAACCGTGATTGTACAAGCAGCCTGGGCAACAGAGCGGACAAAGGAAAAAAATTAAGAAAACAAAAAGATGAAGGAAGAAAGGAAGGAAGGAGGGAAGGAGGGAAAGAAAGAGAAAGAGAGAAAAAGAAAGAAGAAAGGAAGGAAGGAAGGAAGGAAGGAAGGAAGGAAGGAAGGAAGGAAGGAAGGAAGGAAGAAATTCCCACAAATGCAATCATGATCCCCAAGAGCAGCTTCTGAGCTCCTAATATTATGAAATTTATATTTTATTTCATTTTCATAAGGTAATAAAAATGTTTACCTTCTCTTCAGTGGAAAAAAATAACTGTCATATAAACACCAGGTCTGTGGATATATTTAAGACCAGAACTTCCCCTGACATTTCTTCTGGATAGACTTATCCTTTGATCCTTAATTGGGCATCTCTGGGGTGTGAATGATCTGGAGAAATGTCTTTCTTTTTGAAGTTGTAAATCATTAACAAGAAATTGGCAATAAGGATTATTTATGCCTATGCTGCCCCTTCCAACCTAATCCCATGTGCCCTTCTGTACGTCTCTGGCACAGAAGCCACTGAACGGGGAGAGATGTGTTCATGGTATCTGCTACTAGAATTCAGAATGAACTTCTCCATATCACTACGGGCTACATGCCACAAAAAATATTGCACAAAGTGCTTTGTACTGATGTATTAGGGTTCAAATTTTTTAATTTTGTTTTTTTTTAGAATGTACTCTTAAACATATAACTTGCTTCAAATGAGTAACTGAGAGAAGAATTCATAGAACTTGACCCATTAGTAAGTTGGAGATGGTGGGAATATTGTTCTGATACATAATGTTAATACGTATATGTTCTATGTCTATTTAATAATACGTGAAGATGTGAGATGACGATGAAAAAACCTTAGGTTTCTTGTGCAGAAAAGAAATGAAAATTGTGGAGGAAAAAAAATCCCAGACTGCTACTGAACTCTCTGAGACAGCGAAAGTTGAAATTGATTCTGGCAAGACCATTACGGGGGTAATTGTCCAAGAGAATGTTTTCTTACACAGGAAATTAGAGACAGGGAAAACATTATTAAAACTAAAAATTTGTAGATTTTTGAGACTGCCAGAATGTGTAGCAGCTATTGTATCCCCTTATGGGATTAACGATTAAATTGAATTTCAGTTAGACTCAGAATCTGAGCCGGATTCCAAGTTAAAGTATCTTCAAGAAGAGAGAAAAAAGGCAGAGAGATTCAATATGTTGTTTGATTTGGTGAAAACCGGCCCCCCCCACCCCCTGCTGGAAAATCACATGTTTTAAGAAGTTACAAAAAAAAGGTGAAGTGAGGGGTTTTATTGCTTATATTAAATGAACCATCAAAATGTTTTGATTGGTGCTTTTGAAAAATCTGGCCACAGTTCTGCACCAAATTGACCATATGTATGTGATTCCAGAAATTAAATATGACAAGATATGAAAAATAGCTGTCACTAAATCTTACAATTCAACTCTAGCAAAATGTAGAATTGATTAATTCAGGAGGGTGTGTGTGTGTTTGTGAATATGTATGTATATACATATTATGCGGTGTATGTATTTGGAAGGGGAATGGAATGGCAGGACTTAAAATATTAATTTGAAAAGAAAACTACTTGAATATATGAATTATGGTGATTACTCATTTTAATTATTTTATTAGGTAATCAAGTAACTTTTTATTTGGCTTATATACATATCGTCCTTTGCATTTTCATTTTAAAATTCAACTTTGTTAACGTCACAGCTTCTTCCTCTCTGGATTGCTATAAAACAATGATTATACTATATCATGCAAATAGACATTTTTAGATAAGACATGATCTACATTTATTAACAGCTCATTTATTTACCATTATACGTTTTGCATAAGTGAATTTTCCAGATAACCAGAATTAAATGCATGAAGTTTTTATTTTAACCATTTTAATGGAAAGGGCCCCACTTTTCTCATTTTGCAAAGAAAACACTCTTATGAGGTTTCCAAGTAAGGATTAAATAATTATGAGAAGGAAATCCTGATATCAAGTCAGCAGAAAGTAGAATATAATGTGCAATTTAAATGACGTACAATAAAATGATACTTTTGCATGATATTTAAAGATAGGAAAATGGTCACTCAATCACACTAAATGATAAAAAAGAAGTATGTAAAACTGTACTCTGTATTATCTCAATAATAATCTACATGTAGAGAATGCATACATATAAAGTATGCACAAGAAAATATAAAACATCAAATTAGTAACAGTAGTTCTCTTGGATAGGGAATTAGAAATGATTTAAAAATTTTTTTTCCTTAGGCCAGGTGCAGTGGTTCATGCCTGTAATCCTAGCACTTTGGGAGGCTGAGATGGGCAGATAGATTGAGGTCAGGAGCTCAAGACCAGCCTGGTCAACATGATGAAACTGTCTCTACTAATAATACAATAATTAGCCAGGTATGGTAGTGGACGCCTGTAATCCCAGCTATTTGGGAGGCTGAGGGAGATAAATTGCTTGAACCCAGGAGGCGAAGGTTGCAGTCAGCCAAGACTCCATCTCAAAACAAAACAAAATAAAACAAAACAAACACATTTCCTCAATCCTTCCTTTATTCTTGAGATTTCCTACAGTAAACATTTTTTAAATAATTAGAGTTTTCTTCCAAAGATTGTTGGTTTTTCAGTTATATGATAGACAGCCTGTTTATCCGTAATTTAATAGTGCCTGTGCATGTTAAGCAATTAATAAATGTTCTTATATGAATAAATAGGTGCTCAGAGAACATTCAGTGATTTCTATTTTGCAGAAAAATATTTCCTCAAAATTTCTGAGGGCATTTTTATAAACAAGCTGTCCTTGAACTATTTCACTTAAGAGAAAGCTTCTTTGTATAGGCTAAGATTGTTCTTATAGGTACACTCATTTACCACAGAGGCAAAGGGGTTCACTAGGAGATTAAATATGGAAACCTGATCCTTCATCTGTATCTACATTCTATAAAGCAAAATAAGGATATACTATTTATAGTTCTCAGTCAGAGTAAACCCTTGAGGATTGGCTACTCCAGCCCAAAATGTCTGCCAAAAGCTGGAAGTTGCCTGATTTGCTGCCTGCATTAATCATGTGAATGGAAAACTATACAGTTAGTCCAGTGCTGCATGGAATAAACTAAGTTCTCAACACACCACTCGGTCTTCCCTTCAGTTCTCTGTGGATCGTTGAAAGGCAGCAAGAAAAAGGAAAGAAGAGTTACCTTGGCTAAAACACTTTTACAGAGGTTTCCAAGGTAGTGATATTTAACCTTTTTAAATTTTTAATTTTATTTGTCCATAAGTTATTGGGGCTACCTATAAGATGATTAAGGCAGAAAAAACAGAACCTAGAGAAGTCAGCAAAGTCTAGTTTTCTGATTAGCTAAAAGTAGATGACGACCTCTTGGGAAGTATATGAAGATACAAAAGAACACCTGGTCTACCTAGCGATAATCATGGAATGATGTTTTCTACTGGGTTACAGGGTCCTTGGGAATGTCAAGACCATAGCACCTTCCCAAGCAAAAACACCCTTAACATCAAGGCAGAAAAACTTCAGTTAGGAAGAAATTGTGACTTTATGAGATAAAGATGCCAAAGCTACTAAACCTCTCATTTTTTCTTGCGTAGATTTGGTCACCAATGTATAAAGACACAAAATGCCAACATCTGAATAAGCAGGCATAGTTTCTTGGAGTCTATAAGGTTCAAGTCTGTAAACCACATCAGTTATAATTAATATAAAGTCTCCATTCTCAAATGCAGCATAACTCCTCTCATGCCTCACCTGCTAAAAACAGAAGGGCCAGGCAACTGAGTGAACTGAAGTTTCATCCAGAACATCTGAGATTTCCTGTGTCCCCTTTCAACCAACCAAGAAGACAAGCTTAAAATGAGGTAAAGCACAGAGGTGCACATTTAGATGCAAAGACTGCTCCTGTAGAACCTGACTTTCCCACAGAATGTCCAATATTTCCCTTCATTTGGGCTATGTAGACTACTTGCTCATCAATCTTTGGTAAAAGACTAAGTAGTGCAGGGAGCAGCTTTCACATTAAACTAAACTAATGGAATCAAAACAGACCTATTACTAGCTGCTATCTCCAGGAAAGAAAACTCTTACCATGTACTATGTTCCAATTTTGGAAAAAACAAATACCTGCTGAGACACTAAGTTCATTAGATTTATTCTGCACTGACATTCTGAATTGTGCGATTTCTTCACTGATGTTCCTTTCATGGTTCCATCATCATTACAATGCACTTGGGAGAAAGAGTTGGGAACAGTATACGGTGGCTCTGCTCTGTCGCACATATGGTTGGATACATCAAAAGCAGTGAAGGATGCAAGGTTGAAATTAGTTCCGTTTAGCTAAAACATCATTTCTGTTGGACTCAGAGCAAGATGCACAAACTAAGGATTCTGGGAGCATTTTGTTACTTTTCTTCAATGTGGAGGAAATAATGATGCACCTAGTAATTATTGAACTCTGGAGATTTTAATGGTTCCCCAAAATGTTGGTTTAAACATATAAGTAGTCATAAGGTGGGGGGGGAGGACAAGAAGGAAGACAATTTATTAAAATGTTGGGATTCGCTTTATTTGGGTAATGAGATTGCAGATATTTCTTCTCTATTTTCTGCGTTTCCAGGTTTTCAAATAAGTATTTGTATTCTTATATAGTGGAGAAAATATATAATAAATTTAATTACATTTGTTTATCTCCTATCTTCTAGCATATTTGGGGGGAAGAAAGAAAGAAAGAGAAAATTAGCTTATTTCCTGATATGACAGATGGATGTCTGGGAACTATATTTTTGAAATGATTTTAATAAATGAGAGTAGGCAAAATAATAACATTTTTCTGGCAGTTAAGCCTAAAATAAATGAGTAAAAAGGCACAGTCTACCTTAATGAAATATTTCTGCCAAAAAAATCATTTTTTTTTTTTTTTTTTGAGACAGAGTTTCGCTCTTGTTGCCCAGGCTGGAGTGCAATGGTGCAATCTTGGCTCACCGCAACCTCTGCCTCCTGGGTTCAGGCAATTCTCCTGCCTCAGCCTCCTGAGTAGCTGGGACTACAGGCACGCGCCACCATGCCCAGCTAATTTATTGTATGTTTAGTAGAGACGGGGTTTCACCATATTGACCAGGATGGTCTTGATCTCTTGACCTCATGATCCACCCGCCTTGGCCTCCCAAAGTGCTGGGATTACAGGTGTGAGCCACCGTGCCTGGCAAAATCATTCATTTTTATTTGTCTTGTGCATAACTCAATGTGATCTCCTCAACTCCCACCACTGGTTCTGCTTCTGTTTTCTTTCTGCTGCTTTACCTTTCTCTTTTTCATTCTCCCCATCTCCACTTTCACTGTACAGATCAAACAACAAGCACCACTATTCAAATACATATAATAAAAATGTTTGTCTTTTGAGGTAGCAGACTTAACATTTTCTATGTTTATTTTCCTTCTTGCTTCCTACTCATAAATTACGTTTGTGTGAATTGCTCTATATTGGTCATTAAAATGAGGTAGATATTATTCTAATTCGAGAAATAGGTAGTAAGTAGGATATATTTGCAATTAATGAAAATTTTTTGATATGTCTACACTACAAGTCAACATTTAAAAACACATTTCTCAGCACATATACACTAAAATGTGTATTTTAGGCCATTATAAGTACTATAAGTACAAAAATTGCTGTGTCTAAAACAATTTGTACTTTTGCATTTGCAATTTCCTTGGTCTATTATAAACAACTGCACATTTTATAGAGCACATTTAAATGCATTATTTCCGTGCTTAAAAATGTACTCTTTTTAAAAAGAGCATTAAAAGAAATGTTAATGTAGCCATTTTACTAATTTCACGCGGGCAAAGGGTGAATCAGTTGAAGCTTGGGAATTCAAATTAAATATTCTAACTCTGTTGACAAGATATGTAATCTTGTACTTTAGTATAGCAGTGAATCAATCAGATTGAGGCTGACACTACATATGATAAATCTGACCAGACAAAAAGACCATCGACAGTGTATAGTCCTGTAGGCTTCCAAGCCAGAGAGATCTGGCTGTCATGTCCAGCTCTACCACTCATTTGTGTGACCTTGGGGTGTTTCTTATTTAAACTGAGACTTACTTTCTTCATCTAGCACTATGTGTGAAAACAAAAAAAAACAGTACCCATCTCACAGGCCTTCCGTAAACGAAGCGACCCACATGAAACACTTCACATAATGAGAAGTCAGCAGTAAATGCTCAACCAGGGACGTCTGCCACAGTTTTCTTTCTGTTGTCATCCTCATCTGCCTGCGACCCAGTCATCTATCCCACAACGCAGAGTCAAGGCCTTCCTGGACCCTGTTCTAGTAGCTAATCCACAATGTCCGTTCACCTGATTTTCTCGTGACAGCTCCAGTCCAGCAACAGGAATTAATCCAGCCCTGACTGTGCGCAGTGTCATGACAGGCAGATTTTTTGGAGAAAAGAAATAGATTGGGGTGCAAAATAAACATAATATTGCTTTTAAAACCTAACAGTGTTAATGCTAAAATTCTTCCAGCACACATGGGGCTCCTGACTTCCACCCCTATACTTCTTACGTTGCCTACAAATTCCCAGTTTGGTCTCTCATAAATAGTAGAACTTGATCACATTATTATGACATGGATTAAACCTTAGCCCCAGCAGGGTTCCTGTTCTCTTGCAGACTTAGCACTTCCAGAGCCATATGACTAATCCTATACTTAGTAGAGTGAACAGAAGCTGCCAATACCCCAGACACGCAGAGCCTCATACAGACCCCTTTGTAGACATTCTCTGCCCTGTGCTCAGCTACAGGGATGCTGCCCTCTCTGGGAGCCATCTCTGATGGGAACAGGATGATTTTCATGTACTTGGGTCTGTTCTCCAATAACCTTGCCAGGACTCTTGTTTTTGAGACAGTCTCACTCTGTCATCCAGGCTGGAGTGCAGTGGTGTGATCTCGGTTCACTGCAACCTCTGCCTCCTGGGTTCAAGTGATTCGCCTGCCTCAGCCTCCCAAGTAGCAGGGATTAGAGGTGCCCACCACCAGGCCTGGCTAAATTTTGCATTCTAAGTACAGATGGAGTTTCACCATGTTGGCCAGGCTGGTCTCAAACTCCTGATCTCAAGTGATCCACCCCCCTCAGCCTCCCAAAGTGCTGGGATTACAAGCATGAGCCACGGCACCCATCCTAGAGCTCCTTCTAAGTGAGGGATGGTGGTTTATTCTAGCTAGTAATCCAGGGATGAAGTCCTCTTCTGAGTCCTTTGAGTACCACTTTCTGGAGGCACTTACTTTTTAAACTCCTTCATCCTTGCCAGGGGTCCACCTGCCCAGATTTCCCTGATAACTGGGATGGCTGAGACACTCTGGCTGGCTGTCTTGGATGTCACTCACTCCTGATCACTCTGTTCTTTGGAGACCAAATTGCTCTCCTGCCCTACTGCCCTCACTGGTCTCTCCAGTCACCAGGCCCCCCATCCACAAGTAGTGTGCCCACTTCTCACATGCCAGCATCACTTAGCCGGACTCTTCTCAGTATCCACGGACTTCTTGTCTCCTTCTGTGACATGGAACGGCTGAGAATGTGGCTGCAGTTTGAGCCCAGAAGTGTTGCAGTCAAGAAATAACTAGAAGTCTTATAGCTTTCATTGTAAAGGCTTCAAAGTATATGTATTTTTTTCTCTCCACTAATTTAGTTCTGAATCTGTAAATGCCATCTGGGATTCTTTAAAAGTTTTCTCAATCAGTGTTTGTTGTTTGAAAAATACTACAACTTGCCTCATTGTGGGCTGTTGAGAGAATTGATGCTCTGTTCTTTGTTCCACTGCTCGCCACCTGAGAGGCACTTGTCTGTTTACTAATGCAAGGAGAGCAGTATTTTTAACGGATGAGAGGACTGGGAAAGTAGCCTTGAAACAGACCCAAATAAAACAGAGAAAGGATAATAATATTAGGGCTGCTAGGATGGAGGATCCTGGGAAATATGTTTCTTCAATACAAATCATATATGTGTGTGTATGTAGACTATATATATATATATATATATATATATATATATATATATATGCCAGGATTTGTAAGTAAGCCATCTCTACCTTCCCATAAGAAAGGGAGCTGGAGCCTCAGCAGGGGTAAATGAGCTTCCTGCAGGTTTAAGAAGCTGTTCCCTGATCCAAACCGGAGTGCTTGAACAGTTCCGATAATGAAATGAAATGAATTTTCAACTGCTATAGAAATGCTGCTCAGCCGACCCAGACAGGCATCTCCATTGGTGCTCACATAGAAAATGAGTTTATCACAGATGTTCCATCTCTTAAAAGTCTTCCTCCCATTTTATTTTAAGCAACTCGCTCTCTGAATGGGCCCTTCACAAGGTTATCCACGTCTGAGCAGCAGAAAGAGCACCTGACCTGCCTCATACCTTTCCTGAGAGCAATGGCAGCAAATGCATTGTTCAATCTGGCCATCCTGGTGGAGGGATTTGTTGGAGTGAGTTTAGCCAAACACACGTGGATGAGCACCAGCCCAGCAGCCCACCTGTGTACACAAACACATACACTCTCAGGTCCAAATTATGTTAAGAATTTCCTCATGAGAAAAATTTATTTACTTTTGTATTCACATGTGTAGGTCTTACCAAATTACTGAGATTTGAACATGTAAGAAAATTACATTTTGACGAGTAAAAATGACCATAAGAAAGCTAAACATCAAACTGAAAAAAATATTTGCAATAAATGACAGACAAAGGTTTATTATTCTTTTTTTACAGAAAGGGATCTTACCCACCATAAGAAACAAGTCCAATCTTTCATTCCCCACCTCAACTCAAAACTGCACCAAGGGCACAACCAGCTAACTCATAAAAGAGAGTATATAATTGCTCAATAAGTGCATGAAAAAAATTCAAGTCTCTAGGAATCACAGGAAGATTTTTTACGATTTGAAGGGCACCAATTTTTATTTGTTTAAAGAGTTAATGCTTGTAAGTTTAGGAATGTTAAGTGGCAGGTACGGTGGCTCATGAATGTAATTCCAGCACTCTGGGAGGCCACTGCAGGAGAATATCTTGAGCTCAGGAGTTCAATACCAGCCTTAGCAACATAGCGAGATCACATCTCTACTAAAAATTTTAAAAATTAGGTGTAATGGTGCACACCTGTTATCCCAGTTACTCTGGAGGCTGAGGTGGGAGGATCACGTGAGCCCAGGAAATCAAGGCTGCAGTGAGCAGTGATTGTGCCACTGCACTCCAGCCTCAGTGACAAAATGAGACTCTGTCTCAGAAAGAGAGAGAGAGAGAGAGAGAGAAAGGAAAGAAGAAAGAGAAGAAAGAAAGAAAGAAAGAAAGAAAGAAAGAAAGAAAGAAAGAAAAAAGAAAGAAAGAAGGAAAGAAAGAAAGAAAGGTATTATTTAACACTTCAAGTGAAAGTATAAATTGTGTTTATTGTTTTAGAAGTCAATTTAGTTTATATGCTGATTGATTCAATTTGTGAAAATAATTTTAAAAATTTGTCTTACTATGTTAATAATTCTAGGCTGTAAAAACAACATATTTGTTCATAAAATATATAATATATAAATATATAATATTAAATGCATTTGTAAGAAAAATACTAGAAAATAATAGATTAAATATAAGTGGTTAATAAAAAGAATGATAAACTTTTAAGTGACTTTCACTTTTTCTTTATTGCTACTTTTTTTATTTTTTAAATTTTTTTGAGATGGGGTCTCACTCTGTCACCCAGGCTGGAGTGCAGTGGTGTGATCTCGGCTCACTGCAGCCTCCTCCACCTCCCAGGTTCAAGCAATTCTCCCACCTCAGCCTCCTGAGTAGCTGGGATTACAGGGGCATGCCACCACCCCCAGCTAATTTTTGCATTTTTAGTACAAATCATGCATTTTAGTTTCATCATGTTGGCCAGGCTGGTCTTGAACTCCTGATATCAGATGATCCACCCACCTTGACCTGCCAAAGTGCTGGAATGACAGGCATGGGTAACCATGCCCGGCCTATTTTCTATGTTTTAAAATGATTATTATTTTGCTTATATCAGAGAAAAAATGTAAAACATTGTATTATATTTTAAAAACATACATACATACCTTTGTTTTCTTACTGAGAAGTTTTAATATCTAGCTCTTTGAATAGTTTTCTCACCCCACGCGTATTTAAACAGTGATACACGTGAAAGACTTCCTGGCCGCCGAAAGC
Source organism: Callithrix jacchus (assembly GCF_049354715.1). Lineage (NCBI taxonomy): Eukaryota > Metazoa > Chordata > Mammalia > Primates > Cebidae > Callithrix > Callithrix jacchus. Next base: position 98,185,035 of record NC_133514.1, read on the forward strand.
TGTCTGCGCATATGAGGTGTGGAGAGGGAGAGTCACATCTGAGTTATTGGCCGCATGGCTCTGTAATTATATATAATGTTGCAAATCCTAGTTTTCCATTTTCTCCGACTGTATGCTTTTGTTTAAAAAGAAATCACCAGCACATCTCATTATACAAGATGCCATCAGTCTACTTTTTTAGGAAGTGGACTGAATTTGAAACACTGCTTTTATTTTAGTTTTGCAGCTCTGGGTTTGGTAATGTCCTGGGCACAGGCTGTATTTCACTGCAGAGTCCACGTGTAGTCCAAGTAGGGTTGCTGCCTATGCCTAATGTTACAGAACTCTGCAGTTTACAATGCATTGCCCAACTCCAAGATTGAAGAGTGCACCTGGCTCAGATGATGTGGCCTGGCACCATACATACTAACCGATGTGGAAAGCTTCCATGCATATGAGGATGGACTCAGAGAGAGCCTGCTGTGTTTCCAGAAGGTCTGATATGACCTGTACTCACCCAGACTTTATTACCCACACAGGCTGGATTTCCAGCTATCAAGTAGAATGAAGGTTTGAATTATTGTGATTTAGGTGCTCGAAAGAAATTTACCTTCATGGGTTATGAAATTCTGTAACATACTTTCCATATATATAAACGTTTTTGACATAATGTCTGGCTCAAATTAAAGACCCCCAAAAAATGGTAATGCCAAGAGTAGACTAGGGAGGTTATAGGAATGGATTCAAACATGAGTTTATCAAATTCCATGCTCTTAACCTTTGTGGTAGAGCGGGTTTATGGTTATAATAACTCTATTGATGGATATGTAATTCACTATTTTAGGTATTTAGGGCTCATACATTTTATGAAATGACTTCTTTGCAAGAATAAAGGAGGACAGAAAGCAAGCTGCAAAAATGATTTCCCACTGGCTCCCCAGTAGACAAGATAGTAGCAGGAGAAGTACAGAGACATATCCCAAAGGCAGGAAGACGCAGGCTCAAAACCAGCCATGGATTATTGTGAGAAGGACCAGGCCCATTATTATTTCTACAAATCAGACCCAACACTCAGGTACCGACCATCTTTGAAAATTCAAGTAATTCCCAGTAGCCTCATTTGTACCTTATCGTGAATTGCAACAATCATGGACTGCCTGCTAGTCCACAGATGGGGAATCTTCTGTTGAAGAGAAGCAAAGTTTGAAAAGATGAATTCTAGACCTGAGTAGGAGGGAGTTTGACCAGCCTGAGGCTGTGGAAACCAATGACAGGTAGTAGAGGGATCCAGAAACTGGAGAAAAAGGCCATAACCACAGCTAATGGAGCACCTCTGGTCATGTATTGGTTACAGGGATTTCCCAGGTTTATTAGTTTCACAGAAAATTATGGGCTAATGGGTCTACCCTTTCAAAACTCAGACACCCCAGCTTCACTCTCAGAGTCGTCCCTTGCGCTTTTGCAAATACAAATCAAGTTCACTCAAGACTGAATTAAAGTGACAGATACATTTAATAGAAAATATCACCAACATGTGTACTTTAAGTGTGTGCTTTTAATCCTAATGTAAATTATATCTCAATAAATAAAATTTAAGAAAAAGCCAGCTTTTGACATTCGAAGTCGAATTTTTCTAAGTCTTTGAAAGCTTGGCTTGGGTTAAGTAAATGATTTTTCCTTTAATTCCACCAGCTCACATTCACCTAACTGGAAGGAGTTCTGGTGATCTAGAGCATGTGAAATTTTACTGAAAGCAAAGGGGTAGAGAGGGTTCTGATGGGGGGATTTGGGGTACTGGATAAGGGAGAAATGCTACACGGGTTGATGGGAAGTCTGAAAGTAGGAAATCCTGAGAAGAGACTTTCAAAGCAGGTTTGAAGGATTTCACGTCAGTTGCCAAGGCAGGTAGTTAGTTAGATAAGCCTGAGTGTTCTTCTTAGAACACTCTTAGATAAGTTCCCTTAGATAAGTTCCTAAGGCACTAAAAATGGAAACTGCTTGTGAGAGACCCAGAAAGTTCCCTGTGCTTAGTGGAGGGAGGACTTGGGAAGACTTTTTAAAGATAGTGGGCCAGCAGAAGTTTGGGTCAGTAAAGGAGGCCTTTGTGTGCTGGGATTTGACAATTAGAAGCAAAAGGCAAGGATCGGAATCTAGAACAATGGGTGGCATTGTGGTGTTTCAAGAAACCAGATAAAAGCAGGGTACCCTATTAGCCAACGTCCAGAATGAAAGCCAAAGTGCAACCAGCAGAGGCCTGTGAATATCTACAGACACTGACCTAATATGGGAAGGGTGAAAAAGCCACATGGCCAACCATTTACTCAAAAGATGCCAGACCATCCAATAAAGATAGTCTGAGTGGGAGGCCGAGGTGGGTGGATCACCAGGTCAAGAGATCGAGACCATCCTGGTCAACATGGTGAAACCCCATCTCTACTAAAAATACAAAAAAATTAGCTGGGCATGGTGGCGCGTGCCTGTAATCCCAGCTGCTCAGGAGGCTGAGGCAGGAGAATTGCTTGAACCCAGGAGGCGGAGGTTGCGGTGAGCCGAGATCGTGCCATTGCACTCCAGCCTGGGTAATAGGAGCGAAACTCCGTCTCAAAAAATAAAGATGGTCTGAGCGTAAAGGTACTGAGATAAACAGTCAATTGCAAATATAAAGTCAGTTTTTTTCTTGCTACTCAGAAAGCTCAGGATTTTTTCAGGGCTATTTAGGGACTTACTTAGGATTATTAAATTAGTTATAGTAATTATAGAATATGCCTCTTCACACATTTGAATCGCAGCGAATGTAAGTTTTTAAGCAGCTTTGTTGAGATATCATTTACCTGCCATCTAGTTCACCCATTTAAAGTGCATCATTCAATGGTTTTGGTACATTTTCAGCGTTGTACAACTATTACTAAGATCTAATGTTAGACTTTTTTTGTTATCCCCAAAAGAAAAGTTGTGCATATTGAATGTAAAATTTAATCCCACTTCGTAATTTAAAAACTTTTGGATGAAATTTTAAAAGTAAGTTTAGAGAGGAAATTTCATTAAAATGATTCAAGGGTGCTGGATCTCAGGAGTGGACTAGACCCAGGAACAGGAGGTCCATCATTTTTCTCTGTGTCTCCACTTCTCACAAGTGTCTTCTCTATTCCATGCTCACTGCCAGAGACCATATTTCTAGTATTTTTCAGAGTCACCAATAACAGCTTGGGAGGTCTCATAAATACTACAGTTCCAGCAATCCTCAGAAATTCACGTGGCTCCTTCTGACTCTAGAATTCCAAAAGCTTGGGGCAGCTAGCCACTTCCATAACACCAAATGGTGGCTTGGGATGTAGACTCATATGTGGCTCAAACATGATATTTAAACATCCAATCCCGTGAACCATCAACAAATTACAGAGAAGCTGTGTTGCAGATACTATGGAATGGTTCAATCATCATACTTTCTCAATTCCCATGCTCACCTCTATCAAGCATGATGATTGATCATTCTACTATGCAGATAAGAATCCTACAAACTTACTTTCAGCCTCCCTTGCAGCTAATTGTAGCTTTCTGGTTCCAGACAAGAAAATACCTGCAATAATCCTTGGGGAAGAAGAAACTGGCAAAAAAATAAAGAGCAACGTCTTCCTAGGAGGAAACGTCCTTTGTATTTCCTCTCATTCTTTTACCTCCTTCTCCTTGTCTCTGATGGGAACATAGATGTGATATCTATAATTGCAACAGTCATCTGTGACCATGAGATGACAGCAATGAGGACAAAAGCTAGTACAAAGGAAGGCAAAGCAGAAACATGGAATAACTTGGGTCCCTGATGGTATTTGGTTTGCCCTGGTCTTTATAAGATAAAAAGTCTCTGTGTGTTTCCTCTACTGTTAGGCTTTCTGTTTCTGTAGCCATACCCATGCCAAATAATGAACAAGGAAATCATCATTTGAACATATACCCCAAGCGGTATTTACTATACTCTTGCTGCTCTTTTCCACCTTTATTCATTGATCCATTCATTCAACAAATATCTGTTAATGACCATGACGGAGACTCTTGCAGGTGCTGGAGATATGAGATATGGTGATGAACTAGATAAACTTCCTGAGCTCCTAGTGATGAGGTCTACCTTCTGGAACTTCAGGATCTGCAATAGCCTCTTCCAGATGAGCCTCCTCTTCATTCAAGATGCACCTCCAGGTAAAATCTACTGATTCACAACATAAGGGGAAACTTAACTGGGGTTTCTCTTTTGGGTGTTTGTCTCATTTTATCAACCAACTGGTAAGATTCTCAAGATAAGAGACTATGATATGTGCTGCTTTTATGCCTGAGTTTTTGGCACTTGAAAGTTTCATAATAAAGTCTTCTTGGTTGACTAATATCTTGGCCAAAGGGAAGAAATTGTAAATTTTGCCCAAAATACCTTTCCAGCAGCACCTGCCTTATTTTCACCTACCATGTATCCTACAAAGAGGTCAGAAACACAGATCAGGTCCCTTGTATTTTTAGTCATTCACTGCTGTCTCTCTGGTTTATATATCCTATAGAAGTTGGATTTATTTACATTGTTCTTGGTTGGAATTCAGTTTGTACAGCCTTTCCTTTTGGAAAATTCCTGCAAATTTCCTCATGCTTACTGCCATTCCTTTAAGCTATGTTTTATCACAGAGCTTTCTTTGTTCACAAGAATTCTGAGTGTCTTGCTGGACCAGCTGCACATAACCTTTACAGGAATGTGTCTACCGCTTTTTCATGAAAAGGGATACATGGGTTTTCTGAACTCCCATGCCTCAATATAAGAGAAGAAAAAAAAGCTTACATCAAGGAGAAGATTTTTGTTACCTTATGCCAAGACAGCAGCAAGTCTGAACCAGAAATAACATGTGTATGAAGAGGAATGCACTTGCTTTGAGCAGCCAAAGTGTGGCAGCTCAGCCTATGAAAGCAACCTACTATTCAACATTGATTGACTATTAGCATATTATAATTTAACCTCATATTGCAAAGATTCTTCATGTAAATAGTTGGGAAAAAAATCTGTAGGCAATTATTGTTAATAACAAGCAATTTACAGCATCCGGGGATCACAAAACCTGTTACAAATTAGTATGCAGTATCACTCAAAACACACCATCATGAAGGGGAAAAAACAGAGAGGTTAAGGGTTTTGAAAAGACTCCACAGCCAATCACAAGGAATGATGCAATGACAAGAGGCTGGGGCTCAATGGAACTCATACTGGGAGCACCCAAATTCCAACACCAGAGCAATCCCATGGACACTGCCGTCCTCCACTCTCTTACATTCCCACATCACCCATTCATCAGAATCTTCTCTGTGGTCCATTAACCTGCAAAGAGTTGAGCAAGTATAGTCAAAGGCATCACAATAGATGTATGGAAACAGTGGGACTTGAACACCTGCATAAAAGTAATTTAAAAAAAGCCGGCAAAGCCAATTATTCCCTAAGTAACAGATTATTTTAATCAGTATATAAGTAAGTAGATGTTGTTCACTGGGCCCAAATGATTCTTCATTCTTCTCTCTTACTCTCTCTGTCAATAGATCTCTTCTGTAATTAGTCCCAAGTTAGAGAGACATAATCAAAGTAAAAATCAAGAGTGCCATTAAATCCACAGAAACAAAGGAAAGACGTTCCATAGCCTTTCAGAAACAAACGAAAAACTCCTGCAAGACAGATACCTTTATGGAAGATGTATGACAGCTGTAGGGCTGTCATTCGGGGGACCCAGGGTGATAGTCCTAAGATCAGTAAGATTGACAACTATATAGAAGTGGATGTTGTGTATAATATTTGTTTGAGGAAGAGAGCAAAAATAGCTCTGAGTTCTTCCTTCATTTTGCACAAAGAGAAATTATTCAGTAGCTCTATTTGACATTAAGGGGCATCTTCAAGTTGTGGGAGGTGTAACACCCTTCTTGAAAGAGTGCTCCCATATCTCCCGCCAGTTGAACTTGTTGGTGGAATACATGGCTCTGCTAGATGTAGCTTTGAGACCCTCTTATAAAAGATATCTGATCTTCTTGCTTCTCCTCATACCAATTCCTTTTTCCATGAGCCTACTAGTATAACCTAAGTCAAAGAAAATCTTTTGAACACACGGATCCAGCAGATATGACTGTTCTCAAACGTACAGTCCTCTAGGGAGTTTTTTTTTTTTTTTTTGACTACTCAAGCCAATCAATATAACTCAGTGCAGTTCAGCAAAACTCTATGCCAGGATTTAAGGGTTAACAAAGAAAAGATAAATGATCTTGCCCTCCAGAAGTTTGCAACATTCTTTTCCTCCCAAAATCCTCTGTCCAAAATGTCTGTACTATGCATGTGTTATTTAGATACACATGGTCTTTAACTTTTCAAGGGAGGCTGTCTTGAGACTCTGTACTGACAATTCTTCAAGGTCAGTAAATCTGCTCCCTGCCTTTGTATTCTCCAAAGCACCCGGCATAATTCAAAGCCTATAGTAACAATAATTTAAGGCTACTCTACAAACATTTTTAGTCAGTCAATAAATAAGAGTACTCACTGCGTCTTTTAGGAAGTATTATATTAGGTTCCTGATCCTGCACTCATCTTAGGGGTTTCTATCTAAAGGATCAAATAGGACATCCACAAGAGATCACAGTTTTATAACCATATGCCAGATGTTGGAAATTACCACTGTATTACTGATTTGGGATTAGTTTGGGATTTTATAGCATTTCCCACCCGTTTTTCTTCTCACTAAAATTATCTGCAAAAAATCCCTGGATAAGGAGAAACTGGCATCTTAAGTTAAATTGCATGCCTAGAGTCAAACAATAAGCAGGAGCAAGATATTTAGCCATATAAAACATCACTATTGATACATAAAGAGCTTGATCAGGACCTTCTTTTTAAAAAATGTTGAAATTTACTACTATGAGAAACAAGGATGAATACAAGTTTCTGCATCACAAGATGTCTCAGAGCCTTTACCTCGCTATAATACACCATAACTTTCCATCAGAAACATAATGTCCAGAATATTTCCTAAATACACTTGAAAATGGGACTCATATTTTCAAAATACCTTGTATGGCTGGTGTTCCACAAAACATAAATTGAACTAATATATGAGGCTTATAAGACATGAGATCCATCCTTCAATGACTATACAGAATGCATCTCCACTTCTTTGTCGATCTGTACATCTTTAGGAAATGTGTGTAAGTAGAAATTTGTAACAATTTTCACCACTACATTGAAAACCAAAAAACTCTTCACTCTTTTTACAGGCTGATATGTGACTTTTCTCTAAACACCCTTCAAACCCATCTCTCTGATCTGATTCTATACAGTGGTATATGCACAGCAGGTTTTCTTGCATCTGTGTTTCCAGAGAAGCCATGGTAGCTTATATCTGCAGTTCTTTTAGATGATAATTAAGGATTAATTGGATTCATTAGAAAACTTTTGGGACCGGGCACAGTGGCTCACACCTGTAATCCCAGCACTTTCAGAGGCCAATGCAAGAGGGTTACTTGAGTCCAGGAGTTAGAGATTAGCCTGGGCAATGTGGTGAGACCATGTGATATGGTTAGACTCTTTTTGTCCCCACCTAAATCTCATCCTGAATTGTAATCCTCATAATCCCCGCCTGTCCAGGGAGAGACCAGGTGGAGATAATTGAATCATAGTGGCAGTTTCCTCCAAGATGTTCTTGTTTTGCGATATTGAGTTCTCACGAGATCTGGTGGTTTCCCACTTCGTTCAGCACTTCTCCTTCCTGCCGCCTTGTGAAGAAGGTGCCTTGCGTCTCCTTCACCTTCCACCATTGTATGTTTCCTGAGGCCTCTCCAGCCATGCTGAATTGTAAGTCAATTAAACCTCTTTTCTTTATAAATTACCCAGTATTGGAAACTTCTTTATAGAAGTATGAAAACAAACTAATATACCTTGTCTCTACAAAAATAAAAAAAACTTAGCCAGGTGTAGTGGCACATACCTGTAGTCCCAGATATTCTGGAGGCTGAGACAGAACAATCACTTGAGCCTGGAGGTCAAGACTACAGTGAGCCATGATTATTCCACTGCATTCCAGAATCAGAGGGAGACACTGTCTCAATTAAAAAAAGAAAGAAAGAAAGAAAAGAAAAGAAAACATTTTAAAACACTAAGACCTAGACCTTGTGTATCATGTTCAAACACAGTATATTGCAGGGTAAATAACAACAAATAGAAAATCCTGATGGCCTCCCTAATGAGAGTTCCTTGATTTCATGTTTTGTGTTACTTTTGTAACTACCTTCCTCTTTATGATGTCCAAGTCTGTTTTTGTTGAAGAATTAACATCAAAGCAAAATATGTGATAGGAGTCTTGCTTTAAACAAATTTCTTAATTAAACTCATTGAGTTCCTTCTTTTCCTCAAATTGAAAATGTATGTGTTTACCCGAAGGTACCATATGCCCCTGAGTTTTAAGATGCTCAAATCCTGCTGCTTATTGTTTTAAAAACTAAACACACTCACACCCAAAATAACTACAAAGCCTCAGTCTCTAAGCCACACTCCAATCAGACAATGCCTGTTCCAATCCACCACTAATTGATCACACGCACTAGACACATGGAAAAAAGTACATTGCTGCAGTGTTTCCTAATGACTTCCAGCACTGAACTCTTCAGAACGTTATGAATCACAGCAAGTATGTGTCTTAGGTTGCAACTGGGAGATTGTGGCTTTTCATTATTTACTTTTACTATAGCCTCTTTTCAAAGGAATGTTTTCTGAGATCTTTGTTACTTGAAGTGCTACCCTAAGACCAGCAGCATCAGTTTGCTGTAGGAGTGTGGTAGAAATGCCAAACTAAGCTCCACCCCACCCACACGGATCACAAGTGCCAGTTCAGCAAGAAGCTCAGGGGATTCTCATTCACATTAAAGTTAAAGAAGCCTTGAAATCTGCAAGACTTTGGTCTAATTTCCCTTTCTAGGCTTGAAGCCCACTCACATTCATTGTACGGTTAATGATTTTATTCCTTTCCTACAAACATAAAAATATATAAACCAATCATGGTATTGTATTAAGTAATACAAAAACTATGAGAGATTTTCCCATGACAAGTATTGGATGTTGCAACAAGCAGAGAATGTAATGATTGTGAAGTTCCCTTAGGAAATCTGTCCTACTCAACAGCATGCTTGTTTACCTCAATGTGGCCACTAAGTTGTAGAGGTGTCTGTTGGCCTCATGTCATGCAAAGTAATGAGTCAATGATTGGCTTTCATGAAAGTCAATCATTTCTGTTTCAGGGTAGTAATTTTTTAAAGGCTTAAACAAAACCCCACATTTTAAACAGCTTCCATTGTATCTTCCTCCCTCTAAAATAGCTTCAATTTGGGGGAAAAGATTATTTTAAGTCAGGGGCTGAACTGATGTGGGTAGTACCTAAATGATGTTTAACACTCTGGAGATTGAGAATGACAGCATTGTAGAAAAATGCACTGATCTCCGTCTTTTGTGTGATATTTCTGCTTTATTGTTTATGTTTGTAAGTCCTGGAATTTGGCCCAGACTAGAAGAGTCATCCACTGGTTGGATAACACAAAAAGCTGAAAGGAACAAGGCATAATGCTCAAGAAAAGCTTTCAATTGTTAACAATTTCAGATTTTGTTCATTCAGTTTTGTTTAATCCCCTTCAAATTAGTCACCTGAAGAGACCCACACATTTTTGTTCCTGCATCATTGCTATCATCAGAAACATTATTTTCTAACTTATCTTTTAAAACTTGGGCCAGGTGCAGTGGCTTATGCTTGTAATCCCAGTGCTTTGGGAGGCTAAGGCAGGAGGATCACCTGAGGCCGGGAGTTTAAGACATGCCTAGGTGACAGAGCAAGACTGTCTCTAAGAAAAGAAAGAAAGAAAACTGCCCTCATGAGTATCACAGGAAAATGACATGACAAGTTATTAAAATTTTAACTCTGTTATCACACCTTATCACCCAGTTAGTTCTTAGTGATCTTGAATGATTTCTCTACAATTCAGAAACCAGTCCTAAAATATAGCTTGCACCACTGGGTTGTTTAAAAGTTTGTGCCGGGCTGGGTGCGGTGGCTCACGCCTGTAATCCCAGCACTTTGGGAGGCCGAGGTGGGTGGATCACTAGGTCAAGAGATCAAGACCATCCTGGTCAACATGGTGAAACCCCATCTCTACTAAAAATACAAAAAACTAACTGGGCACAATGGTGCATGCCTGTAATCCCAGCTACTCAGGAGGCTGAAGCAGGAGAATTGCCTGAACCCAGGAGGCGGAGATTGCAGCGAGCCGAGATCATGCCATTGCACTCCAGCCTGGGTAACAAGAGTGAAACTCCGTCTCAAAAAAGTAAAGAAAAAAAGTTTGTGCCCAGCTTTGTTATTCCCATAAAGGAATTCCATAGCAGCTTTGGCCAGCAGCAAAATAAGAACAGTTTCAACATTCTCAGTTTCTCTTTGTGGAGATAGAAAATACTCAGATGAAGATAAATACCCAAGTGTGTGGTAATTCTGGTAAGTTTTGGCAAAATGCTTATCAATTCAGTCTACAGTCATGCCTTATCATGTATAGTACTCATCTCATTTTGTATACGATGAATTATGTAACTGGTGAATTGTCAAAAGTTTTCTTTGTGTCTCAAAAAGCCTTAATTCCCATTCCTCTGCCCTAACTTGCTATAAAGTCAAATCAGAAAAGGAGTCAGGGAGCTGTAGCAGAGAGGTCCACTGTATGAATAAAGGGGTGTGTGGTGTAGGTATGTTTCTAAGTGTGCACTCATAACCATGCCACACTACTTTGTCTAGTCTTCCTGGACTTCTGAGTCAATTGTGATATTCTCAATGTCTGTTTCAACGACTGCTCAGTGAAGAGTCTTCATCCATTTCTTACTTGTGAATCTTCTCAGGGTATGGACTAGACTGTCACAGAGTGTGTGGGCTGGTGCCTGTAAGAGGCTACCTATGAGGTTCTGTGTCAGAGTCTACCAACTCTCTTTCCCCACCTTTCTCAGTATCCATTTTCCCTATTTTCCTCAATATCAGAAATATGCTTATCTGATTATAAAACCATTACACAGCCACCCACACACACCAGAAAAATAGGGAAGGAGATGCTAGATTTCCCAGCCTCTCTGGCAGCTAATTGAGTCATGCAGCTTTTTTCTGGTCAGTACCTCAGTGGCAGAAGTTGTGTGAACAGCTTCTTAAAGCCTTAAAGGCTAGTGGTTTATCCTTCTTCCTAGACCTGTCTTTTCCTTTTTACTGACTGTAATATAAACTTAATAGCTAGAGGTCCAGCAGCTACTTTGAATCATAAGAATCATTTTAAATAAAAGTCACAAATGGGAGAATAAGACAGAAGGAACTTTAAGTCCATGGGCTGCCATACCAGCTCTGGACTACAGAACTTGATATGGCAAATAAAGAAACTTTGAACTTGTTTAAGTTACCACTATTATTTTAGGTTATTCTCAACCTGATAGAAGCTAAACCTAACAGAAGCTGACACAACTTCCTGTGTGTTGTAGTGGGCTTCTCAATCAGAGGAGGGGGTGTCTTTCTCCTACTTTCTCTAAATAGTGACTAGTTTAGTAATTATTAGCCAGACCACTTTAATTGGCAATTTATCAAGAATTTTCTTCGGTATTTTTTGTTGTCATTGTCATCTTACATTCGCATTTAAAGCACTAATTACAATTCAACTTCTGTGTACTTTCACATATTAAGCCTTGCTTTTTCAACTAAATGGGGAGCTTCTCTCATTGTTGACTCACATCCATGGATTCCAGATATTTAAGCCTCAGTGATAACTCAGGGGGCCATTTAGCATCTTGTGTTGAAATTTGAAATGCATTGGTTTTTTTTTTTAAGAGATAGGCTGTACATTTGTACACAGAATTACTAAAAAGCAAGTTAGCATGTAGTTTAATAGCTAGGTTTAAATCCACAATATTGAATTAGATGAATTACTGACCCTCACCATGTCTCGGTTTCGTCATTTGGAAGATGAAAATAATATACATGAAAGATAAAAATACAAAATCCTATCTTAGGAAGAAGGTATCATAATTAGTCTGATTTATAGATGAGGAGTGGATTGCTCAAGGTCATAGAGTTGGGGAGGAGTGACAGCAGTGTTCTCATTCCTTTCGAGTGAAGATCAGGACAGAATGGTCCTAGGAGTGTCTTACAGTTGTATAGCACTTCACAGTTTATAAATCACTTTGCTCTTCCTATCTCATTTAATTTTCCTGTGAACTCAGAGGAAGTAGATATGACCTAACCCCAATTTACAAAACAGGAAACCAAGGATGAGAGAGGTAAATTAGCTTTCCCAGGATTACACCAATAGTAAGTAGCTGACCCATTTATTCTGGTTCCAAATCCAATTGGTCTTCCTAATATGTCATGCTGTACAATCTCCAAAATCTTAGCATAAGTCAGTAGCAGAATTCAAGTCCCAACAATCTGGTTTTTTTTTTTTTTTTCCTAGACGGAGTTTCACTCTTGTTACCCAGGCTGGAGTGCAATGGCGCAATCTCGGCTCACTGCAACCTCCGCCTCCTGGGTTCAGGCAATTCTCCTGCCTCAGCCTCCCGAGTAGCTGGGATTACAGGCACGCGCCACCATGCCCAGCTAATTTTTTTTTGTATTTTTAGTAGAGACGGGGTTTCACCATGTGGACCAGGATGGTCTCGATCTCTTGACCTCGTGATCCACCCCCCTCGGCCTCCCAAAGTGCTGGGATTACAGGCTTGAGCCGCCGCGCCCGGCCAACAATCTGGTTTTTATCAAGCTTTCCAGGAAAGGTCAAATGAGGAGTACACCTAGAATTGCACATTCTCTGACTATGTTAAAACATTTGTCCACAGCCTACTAGAAAATTGAAAGAACACTTAGGAATATTACCCACCTGTTCTACTCTCACTACACATATACAATCTATGGGTCGGGGCCAAGTCTGCATTTACCTTAGGAGGCACAATAAGAAACAACTGAATTTATCTGGAAGAAAAAAAACAACCCTTGATTTTTTTTCCCCAATCAAAGTAACAGGCCAGAACTGTCCAAACCTTCCTTGCTCAAATGCTGAGATGAACATTTCCTTTCATCAAGTCTCCCAGCAGTTTCTTTCCTACAATTACATCTTGAGAGTGGATCCTGTGGACATCCAACGACCCAGTATACAGAGGATCTGGGCCCAGGTGCAGAATAATGCTCTTCCTAATGTGTTTCTCTTTTCAATAATAATAAAAAGTTATAATCACTTTTTAATCAATTTTTCCCCATTTGGATAAGCACAGTCCATGGTGCTCTCTGGTCCAAAGTGTGCTGTTCATGACTGTTAATGACCAGGCCCCCATCGTTTACTGAGTACATGCTCATCTCACTTTGGTGAATTAATCTTGGCACTCAGCTCACTTATAAAAGCTATTTATTATCAATTTTTCAAATTAGCAGTTGATTGGCATTCAGTATAACTTCTTTTGGGGGCAGGGTCTTTGTGTACAGCTAATTAAACTAAAGAATTCATCTGTTCAAAAGTTAGAAGAATTAGAATAGTGAAAAAAATAACATTTTTGCCTCAAAATTGCTATACTCATATGTACAAAGTTTCTATATAATGTGATGAAATAATTATTGTAATTAGCATCTTAATTTGAATTTAGATGCAATTTGTTTTTTTTTTTTTTCTTCTTCTTCTTTTTAGAAATCTAAATTAATTCCCTGGGAAACTGATGAGAATTTTTCAAAGTAGAAATAAATGCCTGTAATAAATCAAGAGATAAGGGAACAGGCAGAGATTATTCCGCAATTAAAGTTTACTAAATTAATTCCACTTAAACTCCTTGGAGTTTAATGTGAAAAAACTAGGAAGTGTGGATCTTCTTGGATTAAAAAATTCACACTGAAAATTTAAAGGCAAAGAAGAGAAAATAACCATATAATCAATATTTCCCTAAACACTAATCAGAAAATAAATGTTCATATCTATCTCACAGTTTGATATTAAAAATATAAATAAAAGGCACCAAACTTGAGTAAATTAAATGGAAGCATGGACAGGTGATTGGAAGTTGAGTGTGAGTGTTTGTTTTACCCAAATGAATCTAAATTTCATTAGTTGATAATTAAAAGGAAATTATACAGACATTACAATTACTGGCAATGGCATAAATTATGAAGCAGTATGGCAAAACAATTTAGGAACTCACATTGCTGTTACTATTGTCAAACTGGTTACCAGAGAAACCTAGGATAAATAGTATACTCTGTGACTATGGAAATGAGGCCTTGATGTGTTGCTAAGCTGTTAAAGCTAATGTCATTGTATAAAACAATAATGTTAAACATTATTAGTTTTTTAATTATGTCAGTTAATTAGGATTGTTCCTGTTAATTGCCTATGATTCATCTCCAGATGAAAAATGCTCAAGTAAGAGCTTTGCCTTTTTTTCTCCAACATAGCATCTAAAATAAGACCGGAATTTTGTACAGCTGAATTTTACAAGCACCATTAGCCTGGACAACATCCGGAACATGACCAAATTTATCCATAATAAAAGATACATTAATAAAAACATATTATTAAGGAAGGTATTCAGGAAAACAGAGCCATTATTTTACCACACTAGACTCAAAGATTGACCCTTGATTCCAAACGTTGCTTTTACATCAAAGATTTTTATATCAAATCTAAAGCAAATGTGATTTGGGTAAACTATTTGACATTTGCCTAGCTTATAAAGTACCAAAACGTTGAACTTCTGTTAACCTTCGGCTGCTTATTAATTTTTTTCTTTACCTCAAAAAAAGTTTGTTTTCTTAATTCTATATGTATCATTAAATATGTATTGAGTGCCATAATATATGATAACAAGACTATGTTAAACACTGGATATCCAGTTACAGGAAAATAGGAGCATGAGCCTTCCCTTGTAGAACTTAGAATTTAAAACCACAAAGGCGCCAGTCAATCACTTACTGCAGTTGAGACCATCAAAACTTTAAAACTATGTCATAGCATCATGGCCGGAACCCCAATAAACTAAGTCTAACTTTCTCAACTTCCCCCCTCTAGAATAAAAGCAGAAATGCTTGTTCATAAAGTTTTCGTCTACTACTATATTCCTCATGACTAGGCAGCGGTTTATTATAGCTGTTCACTTCATATTTGTTGAATTGATGAATTGACTGTTAATGGAAAAGCAGAAAAATATCAAATAAGTTTCTCAAGAGCAATTTCATTCCATTGGTATTAAACTTTAATAATGTAACATCAAGAGAGTTTATGATGAAGAAAAAACTGGGTTAATATTTCAGTGTTTGTACTTTAGGATTAGGTATGAGAAATAGTACAGAATTTATACTTATATTTTGATGGAAAGTCTTTGTTTTTAAAATACTTCAAGTTTTCAGTGGAAGAGGAGGTTTCAGAGTGTAATTGTATCAGAATAAAATGGCATCTATAATATGATTGCACCACTTCCTACAATATGTAGTAGCAAGGATGACTCATCTCTGTGGAATTTTAGAATTTCAAAGATCTTAGAGGTCATTTTGTTCAACTAGTCTTCCATTCTCCTTATATTATCCCCATTAAGAAGTCACTCAGTATCTTTGAATAGCTCCAAAGGTAAGAAATTCACCATCTGTCGAGGAATCCTATTCCATCACTGGACAGTTCTGGCTGATGGAAATATTTTTCTAATATTCACCTCAAATTCATTTAGCTACAAACTTTATGTGTTAGGCCCACATCTACCATTTGGAGCCTCACAGGACATGTGGCATTACTTTTCAAACCCTTAATAAATATATGAAATAAACATTTGGAAATGGCCCTTTTAACCTCCAAGCTCTTAGCTAAAGAAACCATTTATTTCAAATATTTCTTGATGATGTTAAGCCCCCTTTTCTTTTTGGTCTCTTTCCTTCAAAATGACTCCAATTTATCTATGAAATGCAAAGCCTAGAAATGAATACAAATTCCCTTTTTTTTTCCTGGTGAGCAGAGCAGAACAGGATTATCACCTCCCTCCTACTTGATACTATTCTTCTTACTCTGAGATCACATCTGCGTTTTTGGTGACAGCACCATACTTTTGATTCATATTGCAGTTTAAATCAGAAGAAAAACAGTCTTTTTCACATGTGCTATTCGTTCTCCATGTCCCCCACCCTCTCCCAGTCTATATTCTGCATGTGTGGGAGGTCACTGGGGCCCATATGTAGAATTTTATGTTTATTTTTATGAGGTTCCACCTTATTAGATGAAGGCATGGAGTTAGAGATTATTTCATCAAATCCTCTATTTAAAAGAGGCAAAACCCAACAACCCCACAAAAGTGAAAGGACTTTCTTGAGTTCCAAAGTCCACAAGTGGAAGAACTGGAATTCCAACTCAGGTTTCTGATTCAATATTTTCCCCCTAGGTCAGTGGTTCTCAATGTGTGGGACACAGGCTGGTAGCATCAGTGTCACTGGAGAACTTGTTAAAAATGAAAATTCTGGGTCTCCCACTTCAATCAACCAAATTAGAATCAGTTGGGACTGAGGAGGGGACAGAACTCAGCAATTTGTGGTTTTAGAAGCCCGCCGGGTGACTATGATGCACGTTAATGTTTGAGACCCACTGTTCTATACCACAGGCCTTCACACTGTTGCAAAGGCCTGCTCCATGTTTCTAACCCATCAACCTAGTTTGGAACCTTTATTCTGCCATCAAATGTATGAGATCTCTCTCTCAAGCTTTTATCATGTTCAGGGGAAAGCAAAGCTCAGGGAGACAAATCACTCCTTCCCTCCATGGGGAGAGAAAGAAGAGAGAAGAACTCCCAGAGGAGAATCAGCATTCTCTTTTCTTATGATCCACCATGATAACTTCTGGCAGAGAAAAACAGCACTCCTTGTTTTTAGTTTTAATAAGTTCTTGGAAACCATTTTAAAATTTGAGTTGTGAAAAATCAGATAATACATTTTTATAGAAATCATGTAACTGTTGAGAGTTATGTCCCAGACAAAAAGTTTTGCCTTAAATAAATCATGGTTGTAATCAACATTTAGGACACAACAACTAAAGTGCAACTGTAAAGCTTGATGTTACTCAGAAATCCTAAAGTACACTCCAAGCACCAAAAATAGAAAATTCTCTGTGTAATAGAAGGGAAACATTGTATTAAGGAGAGCATACATAACACATAGAAATTAGCTGGTTATAACTTCATTCTGAGCTGCCAAAGCTGATGTCAATTAAAACAAAAAAAATGTTTTTGCCTTCTCAACTTTATAGACTTTCTAGGACTCTATGAGTGACATAAATTAAAAAAAAAAATCTCAGGAGAGGCTGGGCACAGTGGCTCACACCTGTAATCCCACCATTTTGGCAGGCTGAGGTAGGCAGATCACCTGAGGTCAGGAGTTTGAGACCAGCCTGGCCAACATGGTGAAACCCTATCTCTACTAACAATACAAAAAAAAAAAGTAGCCGAGCATGGTGACAGGTTCCTGTAGTCCCAGCTACTCAGGAGGCTGAGGCAAGAGAATGACTTGAATCCGGAGGTAGAGGTTGTAGTGAACCGTGATCACACCACTGCATTCCACCCTGGGCAACAGAACAAGACTCTGTCTCAAAAAATTAAATTTAAATTAAAATAAATAAAAAAGTCCCAGGGGAATATTGAACCAATGCCTTGTTTCCTCTTGGCCTATTTCTTGGTTATAACAAGAGGCATTCAAAAACACTTCATGTCCTACTTCCCTCCCACTTCATATTTTCTGTTTGGTTATTATGCACCATTCACAGTTGCAAGGCACATTGTGACTCCTGATTTATTTATTCCTTACAATAACTCTATAAGAATGCTATGAATCTTGCTTCACTAAGGCACAGAAGAGTTCATGAAATTTGCCCAAAGACACAGAAGCAGGAAGTGGAAGAGCCAGGATCTGAGCCCAAGAAGTCTGGCTCTAGAATCAAGAGCCTATCAAGTCTGGTACCTAGAACCTGCCTGTCTAGTCAAATACCTAGAACCTGGGTTCTTTGCTATCATCTGTGCATGTTACAGCTTCTCAATTTTTCAAAGTATTTCCAGGACTTTGTTAAATCACACTAAGGGCCTTATTGGTGTCATCTTTATCTTGTCTTCACTCATAGACCATCCCCTGATAATGGAAAGAGCAGAAAATTATGGATAGGGAAAGGATTCTGTGGAAAACGTTGTACTGTTTCCAAAGGTGGTTTTCAGTAATTCCTTCTATTCCTCTACAATCATGTTGCTCTTGACATCAAGAGTTAGAGCGGGCCGGTGCGGTGGCTCACCCCTGTAATTCCAGCATTTTGGGAGGCAGAAGTGGGTAAATCACTTGAGACCAGGAATTCAAGACCAGCCTGGCCATCATGGTGAAATCCTGTCTCTACTAAAAATACAAGAATATTAGCTGGGTGTGTATGATGCACACCTGTAATTCTAGCTACTTGGGAGGCTGAGACATGAGAATTGCTTGAACCCAGGAGGCAGAGGTTGCAGTGAGCTGAGCTGAAACTGCACTCCAGCTTGGGTGGCAGAGATTCTGTCTCAAAAAAAAAAAAAAAGAGTTACGCCTACCCCTCACGCACATACACACGTGCACATGTGCACGTGTGCATGCACACACACACACACACACACACACACACACACAATGTGGACTGCCCTTGCCACATGGAGAAGTTCTGGAGAAAAAGATCTCATGAACAGAGGCCACATGGATAGAAACTATGGGAACTGAAGTACCCAGTTGGCAGTCAGTACTGTGGCCCCAAATATGAGACCATCTTGGGACTTCCAGCCCAGCCTCCAGATGGAGCAGCCACAAAAGCAACCCCAGTCAAAGCCACCTGGAGCAGAAGAAAAGCCCAGCTGACCCTCAGAATGGAAAAAAAAAAGGAATAAAATGGTTGTTTTAGGCCACTGCATTTTTGGAGTAGATTCTTATTCAGCAAGAGAAACGAGATACAGAAGGGTAGCAGGACAGCCTTCTCTGGCTCCTTAATCTCTAAATCCATGTTGATTCCAGCTTCCTTTTTTCTTTTTAGCTTCTACCTGGAATTCTTTCCTCTTTGCACAGTCCGTTTCTACATCTCTGTTCCCCAGCTTCAAGACCCAGACATGTCTCCCATCCCCTGTGAAGTCTTCCTCAACATCCCCAGGCCAGAGGAATTTTCTTTTCTGATTTTTTCCATACCTATTATCTCTCTGATATAGATGTATGATTTTCTTTGTTTTATTGCAAGTAAATGAATACCAGATAAATTATACTCATGTAAATTTTATTCTCCATCTGGTCTGGCTGGAGAGAAACGTAAACTAAGTCATTCCAGGTTTGCCCTCTGCCTGGGTTGTGCCACGTTCAGGGCCTTAGGCAGTGCTAAGTCATTAAGTGGGATGTCTCTGGTAACTGGGCCTTGGTCTTCATCTTACTCCTGAGAATTCTGCTGTTTCTGTTCCCTTATATCTTGAAGTTCTGATGATTCTCTGCTGTTTGGGAACCTGTAAAACTGGCTGAGTCCTATCTCACAGATGTGCATAAAGTCAGTCCTTTCTAGCACACTGCTACCTCCCAACTAGGGGACTGCCAGGAGGCAGAGCTCTTAGCAGCAAGCCTGCCAGGACTCCTAGACACTGCTATCTGCTTCTTACAATTTCTTGTATATGGAAAAGTTTCAATCCATGTCTCTTTGTCTATGTCTTACCACAATGGTAAGGAAGGGGCCAGTGCCCATGCATCTGGCATTGACTCTCTGCTTTCACCCTCAGTGCTTTCTCCTAAAGTGAGGGGAGCTTCCTTAACACAAGTACTGAAGTGGCAAGGCAGGAGGAAGGTTTGAATGCAGATGGCTATGGATGAAGGGCCCAAACTCCCAAACATCGAAGGGCCATTTCTGAGGTGCAGTCTCTATGACTCTTCAAAGTGACCCAAGCAGGACCGAGCCCTGGATGCCTTCAGCAGTCTCCATTTCACTAATGTGTCCTTCCCACTTCCTCCCTGTCTCAATCTCTGTTCTCTTACATTCCTGTTTCCTGGGATCACATCCTAAGTTGCCTGCAACTTGGTCCTTGTCTCAGGCAAGGAACAAGGGAAATGAAAGTAAGACTGTTTCCCATCCCTGTTGCGTCTTTCAAACTCTCCCTTCTGTTCCATTGCCTGCTGAAAGCCATCCGTTTATCTGCATATCTAGACCAGTGATGCTCCATCATAGGCAATTTTGCCACCCCCAGGTGACATGTGGCAATATCTGGAGATATTTTGGCAGCCACAACTGGGGGGTGGATGCTACTGGCATCGACTGGGAAGAGACCAAGGATGCTGCTAAATCTCCCACCTTGCATAGGACAGCTCCCCACAGCCAAGAAGACATCAAAACCAGCCCCACATGCCAATACTGCTGCAATTAGGAAACCTTGGTGTAAATATTTAGAGATGAGAAACAGGAATTTTTGGAGGCTACTGCTTCTTTTCATCAGTCACAGCAGCCTTTTTACAAGTTCATATTCTCAGGTTTCAGCTTAAACTTCCTTCCTGAATCAGAACCTCTGAAGGAGACTTGAGAATCTGTGTTTTTTTTTTAAAAAAAAGAAAAAAACAAAACTCAGGTGATTTTAATGGATCCAGTTTGGTGCAGAGGCACACACAAGCATTTGGGGTCTACTCCCCTTGATGTGTCCTGGGAAGATCAGCTTCCTCCTTATAGAATGTTCTAGAAATATACTAACTCTCAAAGAAACAAAAGTTTACCATGTGGGCCCACTAGATGCTGGTGTGAGACACCCTGTGAAAAACAGAGACACGAGGAAGGAAGACTTGTGTTTTACATGTGAGCAGGGAGCTACAGAGTTATAGGCAGGGGCTCCATACAACATGGAAATCCCCTGCTCAAACCCTTGTCCCGAGACTCGGAGAAAAAGTGACTGTTTTGCACTCAAAAACTGGTAGGACCAAGGAGCACTGGGTGTGAAGCATCCCTGCAGATTTTCACAAATATTTTAGAGATGAATCACAAATATTAGTACCTTCAGGAAGTCTGTGACAAGAGCTGGCAGAGTTCGGAGCATTAAGATTTGGTGAATTATGTTAACCATGACTAATATTGTCCTCACTCACTAGTGAAGACTGAGAAGTATGGATGGTGCATTTTCCCTATTCATTTTTGTTTAGCTATACATTTTCCCCAGCTAACCTGGAAATGTTCTGTGTCTGAGCTACATCTCCTTCATTTTCAATTCCCTGAAAGCTCCTATCACAATGTTGGGTTCATGGGTTTCTGTTGAATTGATTTAATGGTTTGGGAAAAAGCCCAGATAACTCTTTGGTGACATATCCAAGAATTCTAAATTAATATCAATAGTACTTTCTATTAAAAATGCATTCAGGCTACCTGCTGTCTAAAATAACCTACATTCCCTTTTTGGAACTGACTAGCCTTTAAAGACTTGATGCAAGTAAGCTTTAGAAGGGTTTATCAATAAACACTTATATATGGATTAATCGATTGATGTACAGTCTCCGCAGTGTATCTTTAATATCGACCTATTGTGTTGCTTAAAGCCAACTCATCAAAAAATTGTTTTGTTTCATTTTGAGATTTGATCCTTGCCTGATCAATGGCTGAGATTTCATCTTGGAATTTTAGGCTCCTGGACATCAATGAATAATCTAACAATATTGGGAACGTGAGGAACGTGGCCCAAAAGTTGAGCGTAAGACTCACAGTCAACCTGCCTATCTCCAAGTCTAAATGTGCAATTCACCATCAGATTATGAGAACACAGAGGTAAGTTACTTACCTGTTCTGTGTCTACTTTCCTCCGTCAGAAGGCAGGAATTTCAGGTTGTGATTATTGAACAGGTAAATATGTGTAGCAGCTTTAGGACAAACCTAGGCACAAGGTGAGTGTTCAGTCCACAGTAGCTTCTACTATTAGGATTATTTTAATGCCTAGGTCTGATAATGAATTTATCTACATGCTAGTGTAAAATTTCTTACAGCCTTCCCATCATTGTTGGTAATCTTTCATTTCTAATAATTTTGGTAGAAGATTTTAAGCATTCGTGTATGTAATTTTTCCTTACCAGTAAAACCCTTCTCCTTCATCTTCTTCACCCAGTTATCTCTAATTCATTCATTGATTCATTCATACATTCAATCTTTCCTTAAATATCTGCTAATTATGTCAGGCTAGGTTTGGTTTAAGGACTACAATTGGGAAAAAAAAGTAGCCCAAATATGACCTCTCTTCTCATGTAGCTTACCAAGTAAATGGGCAGGGGGGAAAACTCAAACAATTATAGAAATAAATGTGCCGGGAAAAGTGCTGTGTATTATAATGAGTGTGTGTAATGACACTTGACTAATCCAGTGAGTTCAGAGAAGACTTCCATTGAGAAGCAAACTATAGATAAGATTCAAAGGATAAGTAAAAGGTTGCTAGGCAAATCAGAGAAGGAAGAGCATGCTAAGTAGAAGAACCAGCATGTGCAAGGGTCTTGCAGCTAATTCTTTGACTCTCAACTCAAAAGTCACTTGCCTTGTGAGACCTCCTTTTCCCACCATCACCCCTCCAGAAGGGGTCAGGGATCCTCTCTGTATTTCCTTTCATAGCACCTTGTACTTTTTCCTTATAGTTCTTCTCAACAGTTTGTAATCCCATATTTATTTATGTTTATCCCCACCAGATCATAGCTTTATGGAAGCATAGGCCATGTACATGTTTGCGTTATATCCTAACATCAAGCCCATGCTTGGCCTATAGCTGGTTCCCCATGAATATCTGTTACATTCACTGTGCCTTCCTTCAGGGGATAGTTCATGACTTACTGGTTGGTTTTCTTTAAAACTGTCGTGCCTGTCCTGGTAATAAATCAAGGTTATTCAATTATCCAGAATCATGTAAAATCTCTTTTGTAATACCCTCCAACTCATTTAGGGTATAGAGATTCTCCAAGTGCCAGTTATTACAGAGTACAAAAGAGCCATAAGTCATATCAGTGAATGGATTATAACCTAATGGATGAGTTAAGACAACTAAAAAAGCCATAGAATTGTACATTTTTCAGAAGTAGAAAAAGCCTTGAATTTTATTTAGCACTCATTTTATAAATTATCAAAAGATCAGGACAGGACAGGCATTTCCCCTCCACTAGCCATCTCCAAGATACACCCTTCAAAGAAGCTTCCAAAGGCATTTACCAAAGACACATAGGGCAGCTTGATTAACGGAAGACCTAGTTCTCCAACCCTTGCCTTTGTTATGAACAATGTCTTTATCCTAGCTTTTACATTTCCATTTGGGTCTTAATGGGAAGGAGCATTTTCTGTTCCTAAACTGTTTCCTTGAATTGGTTACAGTTATTCCAACTCAGTAGCAGCGGGGACTAGGGCAATGAATAGATGCCTTCACACCTGCAAGGTTCTGGAAGCCTTCATGTGTCACATCCTTTATCCAGAATCTGAACTGATAGGTTGGGATGGATGTGCTGTAGAGGCCCAATGTCCCTGCATTACAAATAAAGCATTAAGACTGCCTATTCAAGGATAAAGAAAGCACTAGACAATATTAACACAGAGAATAATGGCCTTGGAACACATTTGCACCTTTCTAACAATTTCCCAGCTTGCTCCACATGCTATTCAGCAGTCAAGCTGCCAAACAGACTTTTTGTCCTTCTAAAGACGGTCTCATTCCTTGAAGTTTCAGTTTTTGTAATTTGGCTGATTGGAGAACTTGGCTGAGCAAAGCATCATCAGAGATGATTTCTCTTGTTGTGAATTCAAAAGGCTTCAGCACACAGCACAAATGATCCATTAGCATCCATTGTCTAGAGTTCAGGAAAACACCTTCTGCAGCATTGTGCAGTAATGTGTATGGTTTTTTCTTTCTCTTTCTTCTTCTTCTATGGGGAAAGCACGCCTCCTAACATATAGGACGACTTTTTTTTCAGTATGTGAGCAGTTTATGTATGATTAAAGTTGGGGAAAACTGTCACTCTTCAAAAACTTTCAAAGAATTTTGACAAAATGGTAGGAACAAGTTTCAAACACACTGAGAAAAACTGAAGTGCTTCTGAGTTTATCAGAAAAATGTACATGTTACATAGAGGAAAGAAACAACTAAGTATTTACTGTGCATGGTAAAATGTTTTCAGATGAGCTAAGTAGAATGAAACATTGCCTTTGTCTTCTTCCAGCTTGCATTTCTATTGTAAAAACAGAACTTAAAATAATACATTACCAAAAAAAAAAAAAAAACCAGTAAGCCAAAAGAACTTTCAAAAAGAACAAAATTGGTGGACAAATACTATCTGACTCCAAGACTTAAAAACTTATAGTAATCAAAACAATATGACCATTGGTATAAAGCTAAATAAATAGATGGATGAAATAGAATAGAGTCCAGAAATAGATCCACGCATATATGGTGTGTGGACAACTGACTTTTGACAAAGGTGCAAAAGCGATCAGTAGAGAAAGAATTGTCTTTTCAACGTCTGATGCCAGAACAAATGAATTTCTAGCAATAAAATCAAACAACAAAACAAACAACTTTGATCCATGTGTAGCACCAAAAAAAGTAATTCTGTGTGGTTATTGCAGGCTGGTAAGGGTCCAAGAAAGGGTGGGGAGGCTAGGGAGAGGAAGTTAACAGCTATAAAATTACAGCTGAATAGGAGGAATAAATTCTAGTGCTCTATAGCAATGTAGGGTGAATATAGTTTACAGTCATTTATTGTATATTTTCAGAACACTGGAAGAGAGAATTTTGAATGCTCACAGAACACAGAAATGAAAAATATTGGAGATGATAGATATGCTTATTTCTTTGATTTGATCATTATATATTATACACATATAAATATCATATCACTCTGTGTCCCATAATTGTGTACACTTATTACTTGTCAACTAAATATAAAAGAAAAAAAATTAACTCAAAAGGTAACATACCCCTAAATGTTAAGACCTAATACTATAAAACTTCTGAAAGAAAAAGTAGGATGAATCTTTGTGACCTTAGGTTAGGCAATATAACTTATATTCGATGCTAAAAGCATCAAATTGATAAATGAGATTTCATCAAAATGTAAGACTTCTTTTCTTCAAAAATCATTGTTAAATATATGAAAAGACAAATCACAAAGTAGGAGAAAATATTGAAAATTATTTTCAAATTATATCTGCAAAAGAATTTGTATCCAAAATAGAATTTTCAAAATTCAATAAGACAACAATCCACCTATTTTTTTAATGAGCAAAACATTTGTGCTGACTTTTCCAAAGATATACAGATGGCACATAAGCACATCAAAAGGTACTTGACATCATTTGTTACTAAGAGATGCAAGTTAAAACCCCAATGAGATACAACGACATCTGCTTTTCTGACTGAAATTTTAAAAACTGACCACTCTACGTGTTGATGAGAATGTGGAAAAACTGGAATTGTCAAACACTGCTGGTGACATAAAATTGGATAACCGTTTTGCAAAACAGTTTGGCCATTTCTTAAAATGTTAAACTTATACTTACCATATGATTCAGCTGTCCCATTCGTAGGCATTTATGTAAGAGAGATAAACGCTTATGTCCATATGAAGACCTATACATTCTGTTCGGAGCAGCTTTCTTTGTAATACCACCAAATATGGAAACAACCTAATGTCCATCAACAGGAGAATTAATAAACAAATTATGGTACGGTACATCCAGACAACAAAATACTACCCAGCAATAAAGAGAAATAAACCCAACAATATGGATAGAAGTCAAATAATTATGGCAGTAAACGAAGGGATACAAAAAAGAACACATATTTTTAATTCCATTTATAAAGTCCTAGTATATGTAAACTAATATGTAGCAATAAAAAGCAAATCAGTGATTGCTTGAGAAGGAGGTGCAAGGAAAGGCAAAAGGGACACAAGACAAGGCTTTATTCTGGAAGCAAAAGAGAGCCATGAAGAATAGAATGCTCACTCAGAGGCGGGTGATGAACAGTGAGAACACATGGACACAGGGAGGGGAGCACTACACACTGGGGTCTATTGGGGAGAATAGGGGAGGGACAGCAAGGAGGGGGACCTGGGGAGGGATAGCAGGGGGAGAAATGCCAGATGTAGGTGAAGGGGAGGAAGACAGCAAATCACACTACCATGTGTGTACCTATGCAACTATCTTGCATGTCCTGCACATGTACCCCAAAACTTAAAATGCAATAAAAGGAAAAAAGAAAAAAAAAGAATGGTCGATTTTAAGATCATGTAGATTTGAAGGGGTGCATGTGTCTGATAGGGGTGAGTAGAGAAAAGGAAACCTGCTAGCCCACTGTAACAAGAACCAAAATTGGAAACAGGAGAGTAAAACATTAGAGGGCAAAGGCAATGATGAGTTCAGCTAGAGACACGCTGGCTTTCATGAAGCCAGGATCAGTTGGCTCTGTTAGTCTGGGTCTCACCAGAAAGGTAAGGCCTCAAGATAGGAACATGCACTGAGAATCTAAACCAAGGGAAGGACTGAAGGCCAAAGAGACATATCACGCCCTTTCCTATCTGCTAGTCACTGGAGGCTTGCATAATTGTGGCCTAAGGAACCTCTTGTCCTGGTTATTAGCCATTCTTATCGGCTAGTCTTACGTGGTCACACCCAGCACGATGTACCACTTCCGGGAGGTGCCAAAGTGAGGCAGCAGACCCAAGATTACCAAATTCAGCACATTGGATTCAGAAGGAGTTTTAGAAACAATTTTACCCATTCTCCTCAATTTACAACATTGTTTCGAAAACATTTTGGTAATCTATCTACTAATATATGAACCATCCAAAATCATGTGTCTTCCAGAAATTAAAGGTAAAAAAATCCCACTGTAGATTCCATAACGTGTCTTAACAGCCCTGAATTATTTAGAAAAACAAAAGCAATAGACAATTATTAATAACAAGAATGAAGCATTATTTGTGTGTGAATCTCTCTGGATATGAGAGAAGATAGTGTCTTTCATTGTGCTAAATTGTAACCCAAAAAATTTAGACTAATGATGGTATCACATGTCTCAATGCTCTTTAAAATGCCCAGAGATATAAACAATCAGCTATAGCCTCTCATAAACCTCAGACTTGAACTGTACATTGGGCATGGCTTCCCCCTGCTGGAGCATTTGTACGTGGGAAATGAAAGACTGATGCGGAACCACAGGCTTTGATACCTCCTTAAGAGTGGGCAAATATCCTGGTTGTCAAAGTAGACAGAGAGACTTCTGGCTGGGCTTTTCCATAATTACATGTCTTACTTTTTGACAACAGGCATTTCAGAGCTCCCCTGTGGTAAATGTGCCTCTGATTTCTGTCCTTCACTCAATGAAACCTAAAAACATAGCCTCCAGTGAAAGAAACTTAGGATGTAATCCATAAATACAGCAGTCTACATTAATTCTGACTATTGAGATGGGACAGAGGGCTTCTCTGTTTGTGAGACTATGTAGAAATGAACAGGAGCCCAAGATAAGACAGTCACACCCACACCTTCTATTTTCTGTCAAGGAAATAGACACAAAAAAGGCTGTTTCCATGACAGGAAGACAAAGCAAAACAAGACAAAAATGGTCTGAGTTGCAGTTGTTGCTTTGATGGTCATGATGGTAGTGGCGGGCTCTTCTTTCCTTCCTTCTCCTCCTCCTCCCCCTGCTTCTGCTCCCCCCACTCCTCCTCCTGCTCCTCCTCCTCCTCCACCGCTGCCACTGCCACTGCTGTCCTCACCACTTTCTCCTATGCCTCTCTCATGTCAGTGAAAACACAAAGTTGTTATCTGACCAATCTGGTTCCAAAGACCCTGAGCAAATTATGTAACTCTCAATGTCATAAACGACTCAAATACAATGCAAATATCAACAAGTTTCCCTCTCACACATCCAACTATCTTTTCCCAAACCTCTGTTAATCTGTTCGGTGACACTTTTGGTTCTGCATGCCCTTCCGATGACAAGGAGTGCTGGAGTACTGTGTTGGAATGCCCAACACAGCAGCTTATGTGCTGTGTGATAACATATCATAGCTGACTGATAACATGAAGACTCTGGGTCAAAATGTCGCTGCCTAAAATCGTTGTTTTTGCTCATATCTATGGAGCTCCTGTCATCCTGTACTCTAGCAATGATGTAAGAACAAGAGTTATGTTTTCCTTTTTATTCTTATAAGTGGCTCATATTTAGCTATAATATTTTCTAACATCTTACATTGACTATTTTACAAACATAATTTGTGTCAAATTTAGAGCTAAAGCATGTTCACTTTTTACATTTGTTAGAAGTCTTTGACAAAATATCCACAATTCATTTCTTAGCTTTCTCTAGTAGAGAATGTTTCTGGGTGCTAAAATACTGATTTGGAACTGCTTTGACTATGGAATTGGGGGATTGTTATGGTAATTGAATCTAGGAATCATACCCACCTGCTCCTCTCCAAGCGTATATTGCTTCCAAATGAAGTGATCCTAAGAAAAACTTTGTTCTAACCTTCAACAGAAGTTCGATGGCTGTTTGAGAAAGAGGATTCAAAAAACTTCACTAGTCAGAGTGTGAATGGCTTCCTTTGAATTACAAAGGGTCAAAAGGCATTACCTCCAGTACATATCTATGCTAGTTTCATTCAGCACAGTGAGAAGACACACACAGCACTTCTCAAGTCAGCTTATTCAATTACGGAAGCACGGGATCTGCATCCTACCGCCTTTGTAAGCAAAGATACTATAAATTTCTAACATTGCCTACAATCAGACATGAAAGGACACGGCCTTTCATTGTTTCTCACTTATAGTTCACAAATACAACCCAGGCAATTTAGGAAGAAAATGAAAGCCTAAGGAAATGCCAAATTACAATTTGCAGATTTCGATCTTGATGTGCCACTGCTGGATTGGGCTCTTTAATATTCTACAACGCCTGTGACGACTACTTCTCCAAGTGTTGGATATGCAATTTCGATCTCTTTTTCTCTGAATCTTTGTACCTTTTAGTCTAACAACAAAGAGGAACAAAGATCCTAATTATACCCATAATCATTATTATCTAAAGAAGTTCCCAGTAATTAAATTTTAAAGAAAATTTATTTAATGAGCTTTCTACAGTCACATCCAAGCAATACACATTCAAGTAGATAGTGATTAGTATGAAATAGCACTAATTTGAATGACTTGATAAAAGCTCCTACTTCACTACTATGTTTTTAATAATTGTGTAATTGCATAGAGAATTCTTCCTGTAAATATCACTTGTTTTATATGAAATGGAGAACATGAAGATGTGTTCTATCTGAAGCAAATTTCCAATATTTTGAAGCTGTATCTTCTTGTGTCAGCTAAAAAGTTAATATGTACGTCTTAATTACACAAACACACACACTTTCTTGCATGGAATATACACCTTCCATTTGCATGAGTTAAGAAAAAGTGCTTAGCTTAGTAGAAGCAGAGGTGGGGGAAAATAAATCTTCTCTAAAGGAGTGCATGGTCATTACCAGTGAATGAAAATGAAAAGCACATTTCAGAGAACAACTCCTGATTATCCCGTAAGAGAGGCAAGATAATTGACACAGACTCTATCGATGTTGTCGCATCTATATCATTTCTCGTGATTCATGGAGCTTTAGAAATGTTATCAAGTAATATTGTGCATTTGTTCTTTTTATTTCAGGGCAAAATAAAATGCTGATCTTAAATACAATTGTAGAAAGATGAACTACAGCTCAGAGCAGGCCACTTTCATTTGAATATTTTACTTGCACCATCATGTGACTGAGACACTAAAGGAGACCATGTATACTCAAATAACTATTGTAAGACACAACGAGACAAAAGGGTCAGGGACGTTTACTGATCAAGGACTCTATCACTAATTAGATGGTGTCAACTTGGGCCAATCATTTGCCTTCTCTGGGCCTCAGTTTCTTCATCTGTAAAATGAGAAAATTAGAGATCTGGTTTCTAAGGACGCTTCCAACTTTTAGCTGCATTTTTTTCTTAATATCACTAGCTCTATCATATGTCTTAATTAGTTTAAAAAATGGAAACATCTCACTGGGTATTTCCACTTTCTAAAATGATAAATAAAAGGGAATTTTTATTGCTTTCAAAAGGAAAGAATTGAATGCAAGCCATTTAATTCAGCTGTAGGTACCAAATGTTTACTTAACATTTTATTCAGTGATACAATTTCAATTAACTTTTAAAATAGGCAATACAAAGAGACAATATTTCTAAAGGAGAAACCAAATATGATGCATATGACATAAGATTTGATGTCATGAAAATAAAATTAAAATGGTCCTGCATCCCAAAGTCCTACCAAACTCTTCTTTTCGCTCATGTAGAATTGTATCCCTGGGGAAATGGGGCTGGGGTAGATGTAAAAAGATAAAAGCTTCTGATGTAATTGGAACCCTGATTCTCATCTGCTGACACTTATTATAAGAAGTAATTGGCCATTATTGACGCAGTCTTTAACCTACAAGGAGATATTAGTGGTTTCAGTGCTACCGGAGTGGATAAAGAGAAACTGAGTAACTCACGACAGCACCGTAGGACTCAATCCCAGAAGTAAAGTTAGTGTAGGTCTAACCCATCTGATTTGCCACAGGATCCTTAGAACTGACAGGAAAAGCATTGCTGATCTTGATCTGACACCTGTGATATGAATTACTAGAATTCCTCTTCTGGTCAACATAGACATTGTCCTCATTACTGATACCAACATGAAACAGTGGAGATATTTATGTCTCCTAGAAAGTCCATAGTTTTCCTAAGCTGAAATGCAGGTTGAGAAGAGAGTTTTTATCATCATTTATCTTCATATCTTAGTAAATGTGAGGGCAAAGCATCCTGTCTGAGGTCAGATCATTCACTTGATTCACTTAGAGTTTTAGCAATCTAGGACTTGGTCCTTCACTCAGGAAACAACCCCAGGTTAAGCTACTAACTTGGAGTTTTTAAGTACAAATCTAAAACTTGTTGGGTATCTATCTAAGCTTGAAAGAATTAAGGAACACATCTTAGGCATTATCAGCTTGCCCTCTCTGTATGAGTCTGACTGAACTGTGATTTTTGAAACCAATTTAGCCTCCATCTTAAGACTCCAGAGACACCTGTCATTCAAGCCAGCATCCGTAATCAAAGTTAGGCAAAGTACCAAATGATAAGGAAACCATTAAATTATTCTCTCTTAGGCAGAATTCATGTGAAAAAAAGGCCCAGTTATATCAGCTCTCCAGTTTGGTGTGATCCTTTTGTGGAAGCCTTTTCAGGCTTCATAAAGAACAGCACCCTCAAAGCAGAGCCAGATAAGAAGACAAAAATTAATCTATAAAAATTATAGATATTAAGAATTTTGTGGAGGGTCTGCCACTTAGGGTTTTCTGCTTCTTTAAGTTAACTTTCAAATTTGTAGTTGAGAAAGATATTAACTACTCTCAGTCCAAAATAGTATTTACATTTGCTTTAATACTACCACATTTCACATAAGTGTGTATTAGGGCACTAAGCTTCATTTTTAATGTGTTTTGTGAGTTCTTAAGATGTGAAAAAATTACCACATCACAAAAAGGGCAATTCACTTGAAGATAAAATTTGGATAGGGGAATTTTCTTTAGTAAATACATTATTTGAGCAGCCTCGATTCAATACCAATCATCTTCAGATTTTCCTGTTTAATCTCAAAAATAAAGCAGGCAAATTTAAAAAGAAGAAGAAGAAGAAGGATCCTGAAAATAAGATAAGTTTGAGAGCAATTTGTTGGTAATGTCGAGGAGCCGCCACTTTCCTGGCTGATTTTATTTTCTATGCCCATGATGTGTGAGAAAAATGCCAGCACAGAAAAAATAAAAGCGGAAGAAAATGGATTTTGATTAGTAAGGAAATGGTACTGATTGTGAATTTCCAGTTCATCTCATTCTTCTGGCTTTCCTTTCAAATGTCTTTTCTTGCATGTTTTATGCTCCCTGAGCTGTTAATGTACCCTAATTGGTTGGTTCTGCTTTCAACTCAGGCATTCACTACCTATACCTGTACATCCTCATCTCTCTTATTACTTCACAATCTTTTGATGGAGTGAGTTATTTAGATGTGCTCTCTATCAAGTCTCAAACATTCCCTGAAAAGACGTCTTCCAGCTCATCAGGATACCTAATAGCACATTCAACTTCATGCAATTCAATTCCACAAATGTTCCCTGAGCAGCCTACTATGCACTAAGCAGCTGGTCAGTAATAGCAAAGAAGCAGGGTCTCAATCTGTGTACAGGGCTGCCTCAGTGGAACTTCCTGCAGTATATTCTTACCTTTGACACCTCATCCTTCTTAATCTCATCATAAACCTCACATTTTCAATAAAAAGAAGTTTAGACCATTTAGCAATAAACTATGTTTCACAGTTGTGTAGAAGCTGGACATCATACTGTTAAGTATACCCACACAAGGACCAGAACAATGCACTATCACCATTCAGTGTCTGAATTTAGTGACTCAGTTAGTTGGCATTTAATTAGTTAATAAACAGACCTTTTCATTGAGAGCATGCATTAGCATCTAACACCGGCAGGCAGACGAGCCTTCTTGATTGATTAAAATATACATTTAAATATATTCCCTTAATTTATATCAGTCGCAAAGTGAAGCAGTTATCTTTATAACTGAGAGCATTAGCGTAAATTATTTAGTATCTTCATTCTAATTTGCACCATATTATAATATCTATCTTGATCTGAGAACTAAATAAATCATCCATCCCAAATTATAAGCACACCGTGAGTCCTGAGATTTTTATAGCACTTTCCTATCTTTGCCTCACAATTTTTCCAAGGGGGCTGAAACTCCAAGGAATTGCAGTAGATGACTTTAGTGGAGAAAATAAACTTTAAAAAATGCTGTGGTCATTTTCATAAGAATGTGAAGGTCAGAATCTGATCTATGTTCATTTAAATACATTGTCATGAATTGGAAATAGAAAATCGTCTGAGATCCCTCAAGATGTTTTTTTTTTTAGAAAATCATTGTTGATATTTTTTGTTTCTTTCTAATCACTATAGAAAAAAATCCTTCTGTCACTAATCACTTATGAGAGCCGATTATATGGCTGATTTTCTAATGAGCTTCATAGACAGAATGGTCTAAAACAAAGATTTAATTGTAGTCATGTTAGAAAGATGAGATATATAAATCAGTGGAGAAAAAAATACAATATTCTGTAGTGTTACTTCTGCAAATATAGGTAAATGAAACACTTTCAAAATAGCTTTTGCTGATAACAAAATACATAGTGATTATAGAAAACTTTAAAAACACAGTAAAGTACCAAGAAAAAATTAAATTACCTACAATGTCATTCAAAAATAATCATTATTAGTATTTTGGTGTTTAACTTCCCAGATTTATCTGAACATATTTTTTTACAATTGAAATTGTACTAGGCATACTTTTTATAACCTTCTTTTCCCCTTTAATGTTTTATTATGAACATATTTCCATGTTGTTAAATTCTATTCTAGAACTTTTTTTGGCTGAATATTAATCCATGATGTGTATACAACATAATGTATTTAGCCAATTCTCCCCATTGAATATTTTAGCATTCATTCATTGTGAGTATTTAAAGTAATATATTAATACTTTAACTGCATCTTTGTGCTCATTCATACTTAGGGATGTATATTGTGATAGATATTACTCATGCTCATCAATATCCCATTCTTCTATATTGCATAAGCAGTTGAAGGAGAGCACTACCAAATTCCAGATTCCAACTTAGAAAGGGTCATATGGGCCAGGTACAGCGGCTCACACCTGTAATCCCAGTTCCTTGGGATGCCGAGGTGGGCAGATAGCTTGAGCCCAGGAGTTGAAGATGAGCCTGGCAATATGGTAAAATAAAACCCCATCTATAAAAAAAAAAAATACAAAAATTAGCTGCATGTGGTGGTGCATGCCTGTAGTCTCAGCTACTTGAGAGGCTGAGGCAGGAGGACCCTTTGGGCCTGGGTGGTCAGGGCTGCAGTAAGCAATAGTCCTCACTGCACTCCAGCCTGGGTGACAGAGTGAAACCCTGTCTCAAAAACAAAAGAAAGGGAAGGGGGTTATGTGACTCATTTTGAGTCAATGGGCAGAAACATTTAATAGCCAGGGCATGCTTTATCTCTCTTCTTTTGTAGCAACTGTTGAAACCCTGTATTCCATATGGTGCAGTAGCATTGAGGAGCCTCATCTTGCTGGGTCCCAAATACAGTAAGAGTGCAATAGAAGCAGAGCCCCCTAACAATTTAGTGAGAGAAAAACTCTCTGTCAAATCACTGAGACTTTGGGGTTATTTTTGCAACATAACTTAGCTAGACTGGCCAATACATGGATTAATATTTCGATCCATATTGGAATCATGTAATACATTGAGATTGGATTTCCTTTTGATGTTTCATAGTGATAATATTAGCCATAGGATTTCGGTTTTCCCTTATAACTCCATATTATCCTCAGAGACTTTATTGAGCATTTATGATGTGGCAGACATTTTCTAAGCACAATACATATAATAACAACTCATAAGTTATACCAAGAAAAAATTCATTCCTTCTTTCAACAAATTATTCATCAACTAAGGGTGAAGCACTGTGTTGGGTGCCCTATAGCTTATGAATTTAGAAAACACTTAAGTTCTAAAGTACCTCCTAGCTCAATAGAAGAAAAGAGATACACACCAATGGCCACAAAGGTAAAGAGAGTGCTAGGTGTCACATGAGGACTCCACACCAAATGTGATAGGAACTTGGAAGACAGGTACCAGACGTACTTTGTAGTTGGAAGGTAAGATTTTAATAGATGAAGTAACTAGGAGGTCAGGTCAGAGAATGGGAATCCCAGTACTAGTAAATATAAAGAAGAACAATGAAATGTCAGAATGTTTGAGTAGTTTAGATTAACTAGATTATAGGGTTTATTTTTAGGAAGATTATCAGAAAGACTAGAAATCAGCTTGTAGTGGCCCAAAATTCACAATCATGAATGCAAGCCTAAGGAAATCTTATTTGATACATTACTTATTGAGGAATTTTAGGAAAAAGTTTGAGTAAGCGAGTTGCAAAATCAGATACATTCTTTAGGATGTATAAACAAACTGACATGTGAAATAGAGTGCAAAGGGAGAGAGTGTAGACAGGTGTACCTAACCATGGATGCACATTGGAAATCTTCTGGGGAGCATTAAAAAAGACCTATGCACTGACCCACCTCCAAGAGATTATGACGTAATTGGCTTGGGTATAGCCTGGGCATCAGGTGTTTTTAAAGCACCCCAGTTGATACATACATCTAGCGCTGGCTGTTAACCATTGTGAAGGTGATTGAAATATTTCAGCTGTTATGACAGAGGGTCCTGAACTAGGGAAGTGGAGGTACAGATGGAGTGCTGTAATGGAAATAAGAGCTGAAGGAGAAAATATAGGAAATGATGTCTTCAACATTGTGAGACCAAGTGCCCAGGAAAAAGAGAAAATTATAACAAATAGAGGACAGTTCGAAACAAGAGCTTTCTTGGGAAGGAAGACCACAAGTTGAGTTTTGGCTACCT
This sequence comes from Callithrix jacchus, assembly GCF_049354715.1. Taxonomy (NCBI): domain Eukaryota; kingdom Metazoa; phylum Chordata; class Mammalia; order Primates; family Cebidae; genus Callithrix; species Callithrix jacchus. Next base: position 98,220,660 of record NC_133514.1, read on the forward strand.
TGACTTTTTAGTGCTGGTAGATAATTCCATTAGAAACCAAGATTTCAGGGCTCAGATGTAGGTGAGGAAATCAATCATTTGGAGTTAGGTTATAGTTGAAGTGAAAGAGTTGAGCAAAAGACAGAACACTGAGATGGATGTCAGAAGACGGAGAGAAGACAGTTCAAGGCTTATAGGCCAACCAGTATAATGGAATACAGTGAACACTAAGAAAAAGGAGACTCTCATAAAAGGGAAGACTGTTGAATGTAACAGAAGAGGTAAAGAGGACACTGGCCAAGAGAAGATTGCAAGGTTCAGGGAACAGGAGACACTGGGGACCTTTGGAATCCTGTGAAGTTTGGAGTCAGATTCCAGATTAATCATGGTGATGATGGGAACTGCAGATATTTGTTACTGGCTGGAAACCAAAAACTGAAATCACAGGCCAAGGAAGTAATAGAGTAAATATATAGTTTTCACAGAAGCATGAAAGAAACAAAGAAGGAGGAGGTTGAAGATGCTAGCCATGGAGGAGATAATTTGATGGAAAAAAGGTCTCAGAAAAGAAGAGGAAGAAGGAATATGGAGTATATGTACAAGATTTGTATTTTTAATGGAAGGATTCTTTTTCCTAAAAGAAAAGAGCGTTGATATTGGGGTACAGAAAATGATTTTCCAAAATATGGCACTTTGGCACACTGAGTGCTTTGAAAGAAATAAACTTCAGAACCAAGGACTCTCTCCAACCTTCCTCCACCTCCTGTCTCTCAGATCCTCTTTCCCAAAGCACTTGAGGGACCCTCTGGAATTTATCTGATTGAGAAAGCTTTTTTTCCAAAACAAATTCAGTTATTATAAGACCCCCTTCTTAGGAAACTCATCAAATAACCAGGAAAAATTAACAATCACAGAAGAGAAGAGACTGGGTGTCATCATCATGCCCAGACAGACTTTTCGTCTATTCTCCTGAGGGCAGTTCCAAGAGATTACTTGGAGGACTTTATCCAAATAACAAGACAACTTGTCTTCCTGGATGGTTCTGCCCTTCACGTTCCATAACTTGTCTATCTCATCCAGCTTCCAAAGAGAATCATTTAGAAAATAATTTCTTGGTCTACACATCCCTTCCCTATGAAGAGAGTATTTAAGCCTCAAACATCTGGTCCCTCTTCGAGTCTCATACTTCATATCTGGCTTCCATGTATATGCAAATGAATCAATCTTATATGCCTTTTTCTCCTGTAATCTGCCTTTTGTCAGTCCATTTTCAGCAATCCTTTGGGGGGAGAAGAGGGAAGCTTTCCCTCTTTGCCACAATAGTGAAAAAGAGGAAAGAGAGAGAATAGAAATAGAAATTAAGAGATGATAAGAAATATGTGATGATGGGTAATAAAATAGGGCATTTTAGGACCAACAGATTATGATTTTAGTAATATGATAAAGTAAGACTTTTCCAGACCACAGAATTCAAAAATTTTGCTTATATACTTGCTAGATTTTAAAAATTATGTATTCTCTTAAACATTTTAGGTTTACATATACAAATTTGATTGAATATTTATAGTTTCAAAAAGATATTCCAGTATATAAAATATATTGTTCCAATGGACTATATATTTTTAAGAATTTGAATATATTTTATTGATATATTTTGAACTGCTAATATATATTGAATTGCAGGTTTAGCTCACTTCATTTGTGGAAAATGTCTGCCATATAATCAAATAGGCTGAGGCAGTTCTCATTGTTAAATAAATTGATTAATCCAATTGAAAAGGAGGGGTTCCTCCCTAACTCATTTTAAGAGGCCAGCATCATCTTGATACCAAAACCTGGCAGAGAGACACAACAAAAAAAGAAAAACTTCAGGCCAATATCCCTGATGAACACCGATGCAAAAATTCTCAGTAAAATACTAGCAAATCGAATTCAGCAGCACATCAAAATGCTTATCCACCATGATCAGTTTCATTCCTGGGATGCAAGGCTGGTTCAACATATTCAAATCAATCAATGTAATCCATCACATAAACAGAGCCAATGACAAAAACCACATGATTATCTCAATAGATACAGAGAAGCCCTTTGATAAAATTCAACATCCCTTCATGTAAACAACTCTCAACAAACTAGGTATTGATGGACTATATCTCAAAATAGTAAGACCCATTTATGAGATACCCACAGCTAATATCATACTGAATGGGCAAAACCTGGAAGCATTCCCTTTGAAAACCAGCACAAGACAAGGATGCCATCTCTCACCACTCCTACTCAACATAGCATTGGAAGTTCTGGCCAGGGCAATCAGGCAAAAAATAAAAATATAAAGTATTCAAATAGGAGGAGATGAAGTCAAATTTTCTCTGTTTGAAGATAGCATGATCCTTTATCTAGTAAGCCCCATCGTCACAGCCCAAAAGTTCCTTAAGCTGATAGGCAGCTTCAGCAAAGTCTCAGGACACAAAATCAATGGGCAAAAATCACAAGCATTCCTATACACCAAGAGACAAACAGAGAGCCAAATCACGAATGAACTCCTATTCACATTTGCTACAAAGACAATAAAATACCTAGAAATACAGCTACAAAGAAATGTGAAGGACCTCTTTAAGGAGAATTACAAAGCACTGCTCAAGGAAATAAGAGAAGACACAAACAAATGGAAAAACATTCCATGCTTGTGGATAGGAAGAATCAATATCGTGAAAATGGCCATACTGCCTAAAGTAATTTATGGATTCAATTCTATTCCCATCAAACTCCAATTGACATTTTTCACAGCATTAGAAAAAAGCTACTTTAAAATTTACATGAAACAAAAAAAAGGGCCCATGTAACAAAGACAATCCTAAGCAAAAAGAACGAAGCTGGATGCATCATGGTACCTGACTCCAAATTATACTACAAAGACAAAGTAACAAAAACAGCATGGTATTGGTACCAAAACAGATATCTAGACCAATGGAAAGAATAGATCTCAGAAATAAGACCACACATCTACAACCATCTGATCTTTGACGAATCTGACAAAAACAAGCAATGGGGAAAAGATTCCCTATTTAATAAATGGTGCTGGGAAACTGGCTAGCCATATGCAGAAAACTGAAACTGGATCCCCTCCTTATATTTTATATAAAACTTAACTCAAATGGATTTATGACTTAAGTGTAAAACCCAAAACCATAAAAATCCTAGAAGTAAACCTAGGCAATATCATTCAGGACATAGCTATGGGCAAAGATTTTATGATGAAATCACAAAAGCAATTGCAACAAAAGCAAAAATTGACAAATGGGATCTAATTAAACTAAAGAGTTTCTGTACAGAAAAAAAACCCCTATCATCAGAGTGAACAGGCAACCTACAGAATGGAGAAAAAAATTTTGCAATCTACCCACCTGACAAAAGTCTAACATCCAGAAGCTACAGGGAACTTCAGCAAATTTACAAGAATAAAAACAATCCCATCAAAAAGTGGGCAAAGGACATGAACAGACACTTCTCAAAAGAAGACTTTTATGTAGCCAACAAACATATAAAACAAAGCTCAACATCACTGATTATTAGAGAAACGCAAATCAAAACCACAATGAGATAGCATCTTATGCCAGTCAGAATGGCAATTATTTAAAAAGTCAAGAAACAACAGTTGCTGGCAATGCTGTGGAGAAATAGGAACACTTTTACACTATAAGTAGTAATGTAAATTAGTTCAATCATTGTGCAAGACAGTTTGGCAATTCTACAAGGATCTAGAACCAGAAATACCATTTGACCCAGAAATCCCATTACCGGGTATATATCCAAAGGACTATAAATCACTCTATTATAAAGATGCATGCACACATGTTGCAGCACTGTTCACAATAGCAAAGACATGGAATCAACCCAAATTCCCATCAATTATAGACTGGATAAAGAAAATGTGATACATATACAACAGGGAATACTATGCAGCCATAAAAAGGAATGAGATCATGTCTTTACAGAAACACAGATGAATCTGGAAGCCATCATCCTCAGCAAACTAAGGCAGGAACAGAAAACTGAACATTGCATGTTCTCACTCATAAGTGGGAGCTGAACAACAAGAACACATGGTCACAGAAAGGGGAACAACACACACTGGGGCCTGTCAGTGGAGTAGGGGAGGGATAAAGATAAATAGCATAAAGATAAGTAGCTAGTGCATATGGGGCTTAATACTTAAGCATTAGATTGAAAGGTACAACAAATCACCATAGCACATTTACTTATGTAATAAACCTGCATGTCCTACACTTATATCCTGGAACTTAAAATAAAATTTTAAAAAATAAAATAATTGGTTAATCAAACTTATGCTAGAAAAATAAAATCTAAGTTTATTTTAAAAATTCAAATAAACATGCTAATGTCACATTGTGACAGTCTTTACATTTCTCAATTCTGTTTTTAATTCAATCTGTAATAGGGAGATAGACAGCACAATGCTTTGCCATGAGTTTTTCACCTTGAAATAGAATACATCCTTCCAGATTTCATACAGCAGTGATTTTTTGCTTGGATCACAAAGGACTGTCCCTTGGAAGTGAAGCATTCTATAAGGAGCCCTTTGGTTTTATTTCCCAAGGAGTTTTACAACTTTTACCATGACTTTTTGTGCACTGGAGGCCTTTACACAGTAGAACAAGATCAAGATAGATGAAAATTGTACATGTATTTGGTACAGTGAAGCAATGTCTAAAGAGGAGGTAGGAATCAAGAATGGGTCCACCACAGGCCTCAGGCAGATTAAGTGCAGGAAAGAATGTGGTCGAAGGTTGTGATCAGAAGAGTGATTCCCTTAAAGCTCTCCATTCCCATCACTCTCCAGAAAGCCTTTGTTTATCCCTAAAATTGAAGACTCTTGTTTAGATAAAGCATTGGCAAATGGAAACCTATAAGCAAAATCTGATCTGCTTCCTGTTCTATAAATAAAGTTTTATAGAATAAACCATGTTCCTTTACTTATACATAGCTGCATTTGCATTATAACAGCAGGACTGACTAGTTATAACAGTGACTGTATTGCACTAAAAACATAAAAAAGCTGGCCCTTTACAGAAAAGTTTGCTTCCCCTTACTCTAGATGTTATAAAAGTGCTGTACCTTCAGGTTGGAGAAAGAGAAAGAGAGAGAAAGTGTGCATCTTAGATTGGGTTGGTCAGCCTAAAATGTGCTAGTTAACTGAAACAAAATGCAGAAAGGTAAAGAGAATAACAATTGGCAACAAACCATACTGGCACTGTATCTAACATAAAAATGAGGAGTCCCTATGATAAACAAACAGGCCTGTGCTCAATCTTACAGCCAAGAGGATTATATATAGGGGGAATAGGCCTACATATAATGCTTTAGTCAGGAAGAATGAGTCATTAAAAACACATGCTATCATCCAAATCAACATAAGGGTAAATTGCTCCCAATCATGTGGGCATTTCCCCTGGAAGTCTGAAAGTAGCAGTTGGCAGCGAATGAGATCCTTAAGCAGGTTTTAATAATGGTAGATGTCTTCACTAATGCAACTAATTGATTCAGATATGAAATACAAGCTCAGTAATGTAATCTAAGTGGTATTTAGTTTTCTAATGCAGTTCTGATTTCTCAGAAGAGACTATAGTATGTAGGTGACCTCAACCAATTTTTTCAGTAAAATTTATTTTGACTCTTTTAATGCATTCTTTAAATTGCCATGTACATGCTCTTTAAGAAATGGCATCAGCAACAACAGTAGCAACAAACACTAACACTCCACATACTCAAGCAGATCAACTAAGGTTGAGATTCTTTTTAGAGATATTAGAAATCTGACTTTCCTGTGGGTGTGGTAAATCCAGCCAGTCCAATTCCTAAAATAGTGTTCTAGAAAAAAAATATTTAATGAACCGAAGATTTGATTGAGTTCACCCCATCAATTATAACACCCTCAACATTTATTAAGGACCTATCATCTATAAAATATTGGGTATATCTGAGTGCAGTGTGATATTTTTAAAATCCTATCTTTGCAGATGTGATGATGCTGTTCATTTGTACTGATTAGAAGAAATTTTGGTAAAGAGATCCTTGATTCAACCCCCAACTGAATTATGAAGAAATCAAAATTGAGAGTTTCTAAACTCATAATCTTTCTCTCCAGCATTCAAGTCCAGTGTTCAAGTGTGAGCAGAGACTACTTCCAATTCAATATTCAAAATTGAGTACAATTAACATTAAATGTCAGATGTAAAGACAGAGAGCTCCATAGACTTCAATATACCCTAATATTATTTTCAAATTCACTAAGAAATTTTCTTTTACCTTTATTTACTTTGCATTTGACACATCAGACAAGGCCCAGTTGGGAGACAAAAACCATACAGTAATTGGAACAGGGACAGCATAACATAAAAAACCATTAACAGCAGGTTGGAGTAACAGGGACTTCATTAGTAAGAGTTAAAGAAGACAGTAAAGAATACAGAAGTAACAGTTATCAGGAGCAGCCGCTGTACATAGGATTGAGATAGAGCACCCATGGAAGACCGCTGTTCAAACAGGGCTAAGATACCGACCTCACTAAAGAGGGTATTACTGCAGCTCACTGGACAGCAGGAAGTAGCTGAGGTGTCACATAGGCAGAACTTGCTGGATCTCTGTCCTCTGTCCTCTGAAATCCTGCAGGAGCCACAACAGACAGGTACTGGGCTTGAGAATTCACTACAAAGTCACCCAAGAAAGTGGTGTGGGAGGCCCTTCACAGGCCTGTGCCAGCATTCCACTTTAATGCCTCAGAGGAGGTTTTAGGAAGCTGCTGGCTGCAATGGCTCCTGTTAGGCTGCAGGAGCTGGGATCTGAACAGCCTTCCTGTAGAGGAGCAGGCACTGAAGAAATTGCAGTCTTCACAGGAATTTAGCAAGGAAGGCACACCAGAACACAGAAGAAAAACTTTTATCCTCCAGTGTCCCATGACTACCCCCACCCGCATATGACAACACTGAACATTGAACCCGCTGACAGAGAAATATTGACAGAGCCCACCTCCATGATTACAGAGCAGGCAAAGGAGGCCATGCTTTGAGCTAATAGGGAATACATCCATAACTGGCATGCTTGGCTTTCACAAACATGCTTAGATATTCATCACTACTGAAATGAGAATTTCATAGTTGTCCATTTCTCTGCATAACACCACAAACAGAGTGGGAAGGCCTTTGCTAACCATTTATTCAGTGAGCATCGATTGAGTGCCCTTGCTGAGCTTCATATGTTCTCAGAAGTCAGGAGTAAAAGATAAACATTTATAATCCAGCCACAAAAGATTATACAATTGAGCAGGAGAGGCAAATGGATAAGTATCCAGATACAGTGAGCTGAGCACAGAATCAGAGATGTGTATACACAGTGCCCGTGAACCACAGAGGAGAAGCTAAGTCTGCCCTGGAGGAGAAAAGGATAAGGATGGACAAGGTCTTGTGCAGAAAGAATGGACACTTACTACATCTTGAAAGATGACTGGGAGTTTTCCAGGAAGACAAGTGAAAAGTCTTCCTCTCCCAGAGTGCAGTACATGCAAAAGTTCAAGGTCATAAAGATAATGCGTTATTAGTTAAAGAACCAATAGTTCCCTGAGGCTGGAGACTGCCATGACTGCCAGCAGCTGGACCGGAAAGACATTCTTTTGATAGAAAAACTAAGACTTGACTTTAAAGATGATCCTTTCTCCATTTTCTGAAATATTTTTTAGAAAAATATACTACTTTCATTTGTCATCCTGGAGAGTGAAAATGATAAAATCCATGCTTGGATCTGTACTTTCTGGAGGAATCAGATTGAATGCAAATGAGAACAAACACCATTAAAAAAAGAAGTGACTTGCTCTCTCTCTCTTATTTTTTTTTTAATTCAAATGCGACTCTGGAGTGCAACCATCATAATATATTGGAGAATCAGAACATCTGAGCCACATCACTGATTAGCTTGCTTTTCACCCAAAGCAAAGGGAAAAAAGTATTGATGAATTAAATAAATGAGTCACTGAAAATGACTGAGCATCCAACATTTTGGTAAATATGTCATGGCAACTGTACTAAGTCATATTTCAATTCTAAACTACAGTGGAAGGCAATACAATTTCCTCATTTTCAGCTCTGAATTTTAGAAGAACTAATAAAGGTTTAACATTGTATCATGGAGACCTGAGGATCTGCCCAGAGCAGAAGAGGAGGAAAGTCTCCAAAGACTGGTTCTGAATGTTGGGAAGATTCTGTTTTCTTCTTTCCGTGGCTTCAGGGGAAAATGTGTCTTCTGAACATAGGGCGGGAGGTTCCTGCATCCAGAAGTCTTGTTATGACTTAAAAGTCAGGCCCTGTAGCAGATCCTTTTCTAACTCAGTCAGGTGTTGACTCTAACATTTCTGTGGCATCTAGAGAGGCTCATCAAACTGGCTGTCAAAGCTGGGAGGGTTCAAGGCTGGTTTAGCCTATGGACAGAGCAAGCAATCATCGCTATGGTACAATTTGAAAAATAACCCTCTCCTCACAAACTCTTCCCCAAAATAACTTGAATGCATTCCTCCATTTCCTGGCACTTTACCATTTGATATGCTTCTGTATTATAAATATTGATGATTGAGTGATTGGGTTAACTTACTGTCATCTCCAGAAACCCCTGCAAACAAACAGAAAAATCACAAAAACAAACTGACACAAGAAAAGAAACTGAAGCTCCGCATGTTCTCACTCATAGGCGGGTGTAGAACAATGAGAACACATGGACGCAGGGAGGGGAGCACTACACACTGGGGTCTGTTGGGGGGAATAGGGGAGGGACAGCGGGGGCGGGGAGTTGGGGAGAGATAGAATGGGGCGAAATGCCAGATACAGGTGAAGGGGAGGAAGGCAACAAATCACACTACCACCTGTGTACATATGCAACTCTCTTGCATGTTCTTCACATGTACCCCAAAACCTAAAATGCAATAAAAAAAAAAGACAAGTTCCCTGAAGGCAGGGATTATGCATTGAACTCTTACATGTCTCCTACAGTATGCTTATTTTAAAAATTGAGATATAACATGCATATAGTAAGGTGCCCAAACCGAAAAAAAAAAAAAAAACCACACATACTTCTAAGGCGGATAGTAATGGCTAACATTTATTGGGCACTTACTAATTCAGTCCATGTCTGAATTATTAAAAATAATAAATTCATTTAATCCTCACTGTGAAAAAGTTCCTTTTAGTAACCCCACTTTCCACATGAGAAAACCGAAGCACAGAGAGATTAAATGATTTTCCCAAGGTCACACAGCTAGTACATGTTAAAGCTGACACATGATGGCAGCCGGGCTTCACTCTTCTAAGATCTTGTACTGACTCATCACTTGCCATTAGAACCTTAGTTAGGATTATATTGTGAAGAAGTTCTTTTCGGTCCTCTATGAGCCAAGTGCTGTTCCTTAGCATTTTATACATATTACTACATGTTCTCATCAAATTTAATTCTCTTCTAAGATGGGTAACAGTTCCCTGTATTTTATGTAAGAGGAAACTGAGGTGCAAAAAGATGAAGAAATGATTCCAAGAAAACTCAGCCATTAAGGACTAAGGCAAGATCTGGGTCCTAAGTCTGCCTGGTCCCCCACCCTACCACTTAGGAGATTGCTCATTCCTTCCAATCAGTACCACCTGACCCCAAAGTATCATACATGATTTGCCATATATATTCTTATTTCTGTAAATTTTAGTGGAATTGCCAGATTATCAGGTGGCAATATAGTTGGAAGAGGAATGCTAAGTAATTTTCCTAAAGTTATACTTGGATAAGAAGCCACTGTATTTAGTTGGGCTTACAGTAATTATGGGAGGGGGATTACAGTCCCACTGAAGCAATCTCTTAGGACTACCATGTTTTCAGAGCGCCCATTCTCATCTCTCTGCTTTCTCCTTTCTTTCCAGCTGACAGAAATTTCCCATGCCTTCCATAAAGCGACTTTGACCTCTCTACTTCAAGATATTTGCTTTCCCTCTGAACTCATAAGCTTTATCAGTAGACTCATCAATTTGATAGCTATTATATATGTAAAACGAGAAAAGAAAAGAACAATAAATTTTAAACATCTACTAAGTTTTGGATGTAATGCTGTACTGTATAGATCGACATCTCATAGGTTATGAAAACATATTTTTTCGCATTAATGTCTCTGAAACTGGGATGCTTTGCACAATCAACTGTGTCTGACAATTGCTATTGACCAGCCAGTAGTCATGACATAACTATGTCATTATTCACTTACTATTTTGGTGGACTATCAGGAAAACTCCAATCCCTTGACATTTAATACAGTCAACACTTAAGGACCATTTGAAGAAAGAATGGAAGTTCTGAGTGCTGGAAAACTTTTGTTTTTTTTTTTTTGAGACAGAGTCTTGCTCTGTCACCCAGGCTGGAGTGTAATGGTGCGTCCTCGGCTCACTGCAACCTCCACTTTTCAGGTTCAAGAAATTCCCTGCCTCAGCCTCCCAAGTAGCTAGGATTATAGGCATACACCAACACGTCTAGCTAATTTTTGTATTTTTATTAGAGATGGGGTTTCAGCATCTTGGCCAGGCTGGTCTTGAACTCCTGATTTCCTGATCCATCCGCCTCAGCCTCCCAAAGTGCTGGGGTTACAGAAAACTTTCTATTGACACCCCAGTATTAAAACTTGCACTTTGGGTAAAAAGTATGATGGAAGAAATCTCATACATAAGAATGGAACGTTCTTTCTTTCATACATGAGAGTGGAATGTTCTTTCTGCCTCACCATTGCTTTTGCTGGCCCAGGGGATGATGTTGTAGGGAAAACACAGACATCATGAACTCTGAATCAAAAAGAGACAAAGAAAGGTCAGATGAGAAGTCTAGGAATACTTGGCCAACTTATTTTTCTTATACTTTCCTTTATTTATGGGCCCAAGAGTCATATCTTAAAAAAAGAATGCCTGTAATCTCAGCGTGTTAGGAGGCCAAGGTGGGTGGATCACAAGGTCAAGAGATCGAGACCATTCTGGTCAACATGGTGAAACCCCACCTCTACTAAAAATACAAAAATTAGCTGGGCATGGTGGCGCACACCTGTAGTCCCAGCTACTTGGGAGGCTGAGACAGGAGAATTGCTTGAACCTGGAAAGCAGAGGTTGCAGTGAGCCAAGATCGCGCCACTGCACTCCAGCCTGGCACCTGGCAATGGAGCAAGACGCTGTCTCAAGAAAAAGAAAAAGAAAACCTATGTCTCAATAAATTTTAAAAAGCTCTTTGAATAAGTAGAAATTCTAAAAAAACAAAGATTGTATTTGTGGGATTCTTTGGCAGCATATTTTCTTTCTTAGTGAAATATGAAATATTTCACTTTCATAGTGAAATATAAAATAATAATGCTACTTACAATCAGTAATATCATAGATTTGAGAAATGCCCTAGTCCGTTTAGGCTGCTATTGCATTTGTGTCTTAGACAACAAATGGTTGTCTAATTATTAAGCGGTGTAGTGACTTGTTCTCGCATTGCTATAAAGAAATAGCTATAAAGACTGGGTAATTTATTTTTAAAAAGACGTTTACTTCTCACAGTTCTGGAGGCTGAGAAGTACAAGATCAGGGTCCCACCGGTCTGTTGTCTGTGAGGGCCTTCTTCCTGGTTTGCAGATAACCATCTTCTTGCTATGTCCTCATATGGCACAGAGAAAAGTGAGAACAATCTCTATGTCTCTTTTTACAAGGACACTAATCCCATTATGATATGCCACCCTCATGACCTAATTACCTCCTGATATGGTTTGGATTTGTGTCTGCACCCAAATCTCATGTTGCATTGTAATCCCCAGTGTTGGAGGAGGGGCCTGGTACGAGGTGATTGGATCGTACAAGTGGATTTCCCCCTTGCTGTTCTCATGATAGTGAGTGAGTTCTCAAGAGATCTTGTTGTTTGAAAGTGTGTACCATCTCCCTATTTTTTCTCTCTTCTGCTCCAGCCATGTGAAGCTGTGCCTGCTTCCCCTTCACCTTCCACCATGATTGCAAATTTCCTGAGGCCTCTCTAGCCATGCTACCTATACAGCCTGTGGAACCATGAGCCAGTTCAATCTCTTTTTTAAAGATAAATTACCCAGTCTCAGGTATTTCTTTATAGCAATTCGAGAAGAGGTTACTCTACCTCTTAATATCATCACAGTGGAAGTTTGATTTCAACATATGAATGCGGAGTCAGGGGGACCCATTTAGCCATAACAGGAAAATATAATATACCTCATTTAATTTTCTCACAGCAGCCCCAGTAGAAGCAGATACCATTGTTCTTAGTTTATAGAAGCAACAGAAACTGCCAAGCTAGAAAGAATTAGAGTTGAGATCGAGCCCAGGTCATGCCAGACCCACACTCATGCCTTTTGTTATCCCATGTGGCCATTACTGGGTTTGAGGTCTACCACTTACCAGTTTCAAGGTCACTTAACAGTTTCCACTTCTATAAAATGTTATAAAAACACCTATGCCACAAAGGTGCCTGGAGGATTAAATGTGGCTAGATTTCACATCCCTTCCAACCTCAAACTACAAAAGATACCGTCTTTGTTGTGAATTGGCATCTGCCATGTGAGGGCTCTTGAAATGCCTGCCTTTTGTTAGAGCATCATTAGACAAGTCTTCATGTGACTATCTAATCACAACTCGATAATCAGTGTTTTGAGGACAGGGGCTTGTTGTTAGAATCAGTTTGTATTTTTATAGCATCCTATGCACATAATTGGTATTGAATGGATATTTGTCTAAATGAATGAAATCACATTTGAAAAATTGTGAAGCATTCAATACTACTGATGTTATTCCCTGTGAACCTGCTGGAACAGAAGACAGGCTGGGAACAGCATATGTTGGTGATGATTTGGCTGCAAAAAGTGTGAGACTTTTTAATAAAACTGTACTAGACCACATTCTCTCCCATGATGATATTTATGACATTTTAGGTAGCAAGAGAAGAAGACTCTTGAAAGTAGAAATAATGGAACTAGGGATAGAACAAAGAATTAGAAACAGATTTTTTTTTTAAAGAATGCATAGCTATGAAGGAGTCCCACTTGCTGTGTGATACATGCTTTTTTGTTGTGTACTAAGTCATCTGAGACCCTATAGAAGGAGCTTTTGTCCTTGGGAAGCAATTTTCAGTCAAGTTCCAAAATAATGTCAAATAATTGTCTTTTTAAATACATGTTTATATATTGCAATTAACTTCATTATTGGTGTTTCTAATCCCCAATGCCTAAGAAATTCCCTGGAAGTAAGTTAGTTATTCAGGGAACAGCATTCATTCTGGGCCTGTAAATTTTATTTAAAATTGAGCCATCTTCCTGCTGTTTGTTTAACAGTCCCTGTGTTGTTTGCAGGAAAGTAATGTATCTCCCTGAATGCACCTAACTCACTACCAGCAAATGAGTTGGACACAGGGGCCTCAATATGTAATACCAAGAAGAAATTTGTATACATGAAAACATGCCGACAGTGCAGAATTTTTTTTATAGCAAGGATTTTGCCTTCTGGAGCTTCTCAGCCCAGCTTGACACCCATTCCATAGAGAGGGTGCCTTGAAGCCTGCATGGAGGGATGCTCAGCAGAGAGACTCCACAATTGCTCCCATTGTGGAGTACTTAAAAAGTAATTAATAGGGAGGTGGAGACTAAGGTTTGGTTTCATAATTCTGATTTATTGCAGACAGGGGATATACATAGAAGAGAAGAAAACTGAGTACAAAACGGGATTTGAGGGATGCTCCAAAGTCCTGGAATCCCAAATTCCTTTTCTATTCCTTTGTCTTAACTTCCAGATTTTCTACCGTGAATATCATTCCTTTGAACAAGGTTCTCTTTCCTAAGAAAAAGTGATACAGAGGTCAGAGTATAAAGTTTTTTATCATGAAGTCCTAAATTAACCCAAACCTGTTTCCTCTATAGTAGACATAGGGCTTTTTCAGACTGGTTCGCCTATCACATACATTTTTTACTTAAAAGTTTAGAATTAAAAATGGTGTGGGATAAAGAGAACTGATCCAGTTGGGGAAGGATTCCACCCTGGGAAGCACAAGAGGCTCCCATGTACCCAGAAGTGCAGGGGGCACAACAATGGGAGAAAGTCAAGCAGCAAAGAAAAATTCGATTTCTTTAACAATTTTGGCTGGCTTAGAGATTTCACATTCTTTTAAAATAACAATATATCCTTCCAAGGACTGACTGTTGCATCTTAATTTGAGAGTGTTGCAAACACGATGTAAGACAGTGGGAATACATATCATCTTCTAAGAGGAGGGTCAGTCGTGGCAGCAAATAACAGCCACACATAACCCCAGCCTACCTTCCCGGATTGCAGAATGTTTGCAAAACCAATTACAGCGGGCTGTGCCACATTACACAATTCAAATGCTATAACCATTGTTACAAAAAGAAAATTGAGCCACATGCTACAGGTTTTTTTTTTTTTTCCTTTCCATTAAATCATAACAGAGTATCTTTGGCCTAATGTCCCCTGTGATATGGGTTGGGTTGATTTGTGTAGAAATTCTCACTTGACAAGCAGCTGTGAAGGCAAGCTTGCCGGGTTGACAGGCAGAGCAGCACACCATCCACCCAATAACTCAGGGACAAAAAGCAAATCAATAGACATAATATTGCAAAACACTGCAGCAGGATAAACACAGCTCTCACATCTATTTGATTTTTCTCCCTCATCTGTCAACACAATTGAGAAGTCGCACTTGCTAATTGTCTTCAATTGGCAGACTCTGCCGACTTTGGCGCTACGACACTGGTTGCCACAGTCTTTGCCACTCGTGGTCGCCAGCCTGGCATTCTTGGAAGCAGCCTCCATTTTGGGCGGGCTGCATTCATCCGCACGACTTCTCTCTGTCTGGATGAGGCACACTCTCCATTATGCAGTTCTCTCATCATTAGCACCGACTGAAGAATCTGTGCCATGTTCTCTGTATCCAAAATATTTGAGGGAGGCAAAGAATCCCAGGAAGTCAATGAAAATGCGCTTCTATTGCCAGCTAGCATTTGCAACTGCCAGACTTCCTTGCATTCAAATTAGATTACCCAGCAGAGAAAGGACAGAGAGGGACTGGTTTCAAATGAAGCTTTCTTTTGTGACTAAATGGCTGTGTTTAAAAAGAGGACATTTAATTTACTTCCTAAGAGGTCATGCACCATCAGCACCCTTGTTTGTCCCCTGCAAGATTGTAATGTCATCCACAAAACTTTAAATTCCCCAAAGTCACAACAGTGAGCCCCTCGTTCTCCATGCACCTAGCATAGCACTCGGCAAAGAGTTGGTTCCTGACAAATACTGCCATATTGACCTAGGGGTGCTGGGACTACAGAGAAGAAAGGAATATTGGCCCCGGACCTCAGGGGCCTCAATTTTCTAGGAGGAAGGTAGGACAACTGTATCCTGCTCTTGCTAATACCCTGGTTTGGTGTTCTGGCATGGTGCAATTTGTCCAGTCTGTTTGGCAGTGGTTGCCCAAGCTGTCTTTGAAAGGTCAGAGGAGGTAGATCTCTAAGAATTTAGCAAATAATCCAGGTATAATAGGCTTTATAGGTGAACCAGAAGTAGGTAGTTCTGGCCTCCTTGGTTAGGAGGCTGGCTGAACTGCCCCCCAGTCCCAGCCATACAACCTTTCAAAGGCCTTCTCACTAACTGCCGGGGATAGTACTGGGAACTTTCCCTGCTCATGCATGTGTCTCCTTCACATTCCTGGAGTCATGGAGCAAGAACTGAATCTCCTTCACTTTGAAAATTAGTACCTTGAAACGTGCAGTTCTCTCTGTGATGCTCTACTTCTCTAAGACACTTTTGCCTCATAAACTCATTCTCTCTTACTCCTTCTATCTATACACACACATACATACATACACACATGGGGATGCCTGCATTTACACATACAAATTGCATCTTTATTATGGACGATTTCAAATATATCAAGTAGACAAACGTGTAAATGACCTCCATGTATTCAAACTGAGCTTCAGCCATATCAACTCACAGCTAACTTATCGCACTGAATTTTCCACTTCCCCTCTCCTACAGTGATATCATTGGGAAACAAATCTCAGATATCATATTATATCATTTGCAAATATTTTAGTAAACTATATATCTTTAGCAAGTAATTGACATCTCCAAGAAACCTCTGAGCCCTTAGGGTTTGGGGCTTCCTGCTTTGGGCTTTCTTGATAATTCAGCATGCTCCTAACTAAAAGGAAATTGTTAGTCTGGCTGTTTCCAGATTGTCTCTTGCACTTGGTGGTAAAATCATGGAAGCCTGAGACCACCTAACAGATAGAAGCCCAGTGAATTGCATTGTACTAAACAGATAAGCACCTCTTGTGTCCACCACAGACTGCATGTCAAGCCCCTAACAAGTAAAGTCACAAAGTGAAGTGAGTCAGCCCCTTTCCCAATCCCTTTTGAAGCAAACCACGCAGATAGTGTGAGAAGACAAATTACAGTGTGCTTTATACACTCTTGGTTCTCGAGGGTTTTTTTTTTTTTTTGGATTTTAAACTAGCCACTCTTTTAGTGCATGGCCTTAAAGGCTGTGGGAATCACCAGCTCCATTTCCTAGCATCCTACAGAGGACTTCATGTTTTCACACTTCTGATCCAAGCACTGACTTTTCCTGCCAGACAACACAGCTTTAGGTTATAAAATCCCAGCCACTGAAACAAACTGCTACCCATTTCCGTGTAGGTTTCTCAGCTGCAGAAATCATTGTCTTTTCAGACAGCATTTATACATGTTGTCAGTAAGTAGCCACCCTCAGCTTTCATTTTTTATGGTAAAATAATAGAGAAGAGGAAAAAATGGGTTTTATGAGTGTTCAAAGTTTTACATGGCAATTCTGATTCCTAATTGTAATTTTCCTGGTCGTAATTCTCCTTAAGTTTTAATACATATAAAATGACTTGGCTATAAAATCACAGAGTGAAGAACAGTTTTGATTTCCATGTTAAAATAACCATTTTACAGAATAATCAGGGAAAACAAATGGTGGCTTTTATCTTAAGATTTTTCATAGTGTCATTTTATGAATAAAAAAGGTTGTCTTCAGACTGGAGACATCTGAAAAATAAAAATATATTTTTTATGCTTAAAAATCATTGATTTGAGAAGGTTGTCCATGGGACAATGATGTAGAGAACTTATCATAGAAAGGAAATAATATGATTTTTTGAACCTAGGTTCCAGCAAGGAATGTGCCACCAAATAGCTCTGACCTTTGACCTTAAATCACCTTAGTTCCTTGGGTCGAGAGTTGACAGATAAAGTAGAAGATGCCAAGTTAAGTTTAAGTTTCAGATAAACAATGACTACTTTCTTAGGATAAAGATGTCCCAAACATCACCAGGATAAATCTATCCTAAAAAACTGTTTGCATCATTGCATAATTTTATTTGCTACATCTTGCAGCTCTACCTGGGTCTCATCATCTTCAAAGCACTGCAGTCCCATTCTTATCTATCCGTTTGGTTTTCCTTTATCAATTTACAATAGGTATTTTTGCTAATCTGAATTTAACTGCTCTTTAAGTTGTTAAAGAAATGCTATTTATATTTTCCCATTAATTTTGAAAAAGTATTTTGAATATCATATTCTCCTTGAATAAAACGTCTGGATAAAATCTCAGAATATTAAAATGTATGTATTTCAAAACAAAAGCTCCCTGGTTGTTTCAAGGCTATAGAGTTGAAAACAAAGAAAGAACTAAGCTCTGAATGCCTTTCCTTTTATGATCATTTTCTGTTAAGTGAACACAGCATTACTAGCATGACTGGGCTTGATATCCCTCCTCCTACAATCCCAAGAACAGAAAGGTGATTTGAGCCCAATAATTTTTAGTAAACTTCATGGTTAATAAGAGAACATAGATTCATGCCAGAGACTAGGGGAAGAAAAAACAGCTTAGTATGTTAACTGTTCTATTACTATTTAAACCATGAAGCTAGTTGTTCTTTGTTTACTAAGCAAGTTATACCTAAAAAAAAAAAAAAAAAAGTTGGCCAATTAAAAAAAAATACAAAACACTGTGTTAACTTTTACAACAAGTAAGTTTGAATTTTATGGGTCTTATATCCAATCCTAGGCAGCCTATATTAGTGATACTTGCGATCAAGTATGAATTGTGCTCATATATAATGTCTTGAAAATTAAAGAATAAATAGCAAGATATTTTCTTAAGACCTGATTCGTAGTTTTCCTTCCCCTTATGCATATTCTTTGTGAGTCTGTTTTAGTCAAAATTTATATCTGGAGTGTTTGAGCTCCTAATGAGCTATAGAACATATTTTTTTCTTTGAAATCTATATTTTTCACAAAGCTTATGGAAACCACATGTGGTTGCACTAATTCTAGTCAAAAATTAAATATGTTTTTTGTCTGTTTAGTCTTATTGGAGAGAACATTATTGAGGCATCCTTGTATTCTAAAGATTCAAAATGGAAATCTAAGCCTCATCAGGACAGGTGGCAACTAACAGAGTCTTTCTTGAATTCTTAGTTTTAATGATATTTTAAATTCTGTTGGTACCCCAGGCAGGGAAGGATAAAAAAACAAGCACAGTACTGACGGTGTATGAGTTAATGGGAGGAGAACTGACAAAATTAAACCTTTGCAACCTGCTGAGATAACCCAAACTTGCTAAGCTACTAGAACATTAATGAGTAAGAGATCTTAATTAAATTGTTTGTAATTAACTCTCCCAGGAGTAAAAAGTGTAAAAGTAGTGAAACTAAAATACCTGTGGCACTTACATGCAGTAGGAAGAGTAATTTCAACACAAATGACATGCATAGATGCATATAAAATATATCTGCATTCATGTATTTCAATGCCATACAAACTATAGTGATTTATTTTCTCTTGAAATTCTTCCAGGCTACATTTTTAGAAGGTTGATATTAATAATTGTTATTTAGTGCAAATAATACAGTCTGCCTTGTTAGTGACAATGCTGTGTCCTAAAATAAACTAGGAATTTCAATTAAAGGCATAACATTTTCTATGTAAATTTAATGAGATTTAGATCATCTGTGATCTAATTTGTTATAAGACAAATTTACACACTGAAAAGACCTAGTTAGGAAGGAGCAGCAGTGTTTACCTGTGTATCAAAATGATCTCTGGCTTTTTCAGGGGATCAATGCAGCCATTCTAAGATCAGTTGTGCAGTTCAACTCGGCGGGCAGCCTGGCGTGACCACGAGACAGGTGGACCATAACCCCTTGAGCCAACCAAACTTACAATATAATCTGATTCATGAATGGCTTATTTATGAGCTCAGGCATTGCGAGAGGAGCTGAGATCCAAAGGGGCATAAGACATAGCCCTGGCTTATGCATTTGTAATCTAGTGGAACTGTGGAATAGAGGGGTAAAAGTTCCAACCAACTGAGTTCAACTTCTTACAGCTTATTTTCATTTCTGTGTTTCTTTCACATTCCCATTGAAATTGCATGTGCTTATTACATGCAAACTTTAAAAGTATGATAAATTAAAATGATAATGTACATGAACATATTTTATTAGCTGTAAGAGTCTAATGCAAATCTTACCATTACAAAGGTATGACCTGACCATACTATCTTTAATCTTGACACTGGGGTAAGCAAGTAGCCCTCAGACTTGTGTAAGCCTGATTATGGTTTAAGAAACAGAATATGGAATTGGTCAACTGGCCTGATGTGGGTCCTCTTCCCACTTCCTATCACCTTTGCCAGAGTGAAATTCACATGGCCACCATCCTCACTGTCCAGGGAATCCCTTAATATCTCTCTTCTATTGAGGTCACTGGACTTGTCCTTAAAGATGCTTGAGAGCCAAGTGTGACCCTGGGAAGCCATGTCTGCTCCATTCATGTCATCGTTACTTTTGATCGTAGAGTTGACTTTTGCATTCATTACCTGCTGGCTAAAGTGATGTTAAATCAGAGAGCAAAAAAAGGATCCTTTGCTGATTTCAAGGCACCATTTCACTAATAATAGGAGCAGCTGACTCTCAGACAGCAAAAGAAGCGGCCTCATCATCCTTCTATTCCTTCCATTTCAACAGGTGAACAATTCCCCTATGCATTAGATCAGCCACTAACAAAATTGAGTTATTATTTTCTCATAGCAAAGGAGACTCATAGAAAAGGAGACTCCAAAGGAACTCCATGCTGCAAAGCCACATTCCATTTTGTTTACTTACATTCACTCTCAAGTTTCAAGAGGGTGTGCTTCTCCGGAAAACCAATATCTTGGCTCTTAGGAGTTTACAAGGCTTTTCAGAATTCCAAGTTCATACATTCCAAAATCTAGTCAAAAGCCTGTGTTCCTCCATGATTTCATATTCCTAGATCATCTTATTCCCAAGTTTGTGGTTTCCACACTGGGGATAAGTTTTAAGCTATTTTTTTCTCAATTTATTTTTCTCTGGAAGATCTTTGGCCCCTGTTGAGTATTTAAACTTTGGCCCCGGTTAGTTAATATACCCAACTCTGAATTCCTCCTCTATGAAATTGAGAAAAATATTGCTGACTGCATTGAGTTGCTGTAAGGTTGATGGATTCATTCATGTACAGTATTTGCAATGGTGTCTGCCCCTATCAATCATTAATACCCTGCATTCATATCTTTTGCATATTTCTATTTAGACCTAAAGGCATACCTTGGAGATACTGTAGGCTCAGTTCCAGACCACCCCAATAGACCTAATATAATAAAGCAAGGCACACAAATCCTCTGGTTTTGTAGTATATATAAAACTTATGTTTAAATTATACTAGAAGCTACTAAATATGCAATAACATTCTGTCTAAAAGAACCATATACACACCTTAACTTAAAAGTACTTTATTGCTAAAAAATGATAATCATTATCTGAGTCTTCAGCTAATCGCAATCTTTTGCCAGTGGAGGCTCTTGCCATGATATTGGTAGTAGCTGATTGATAGGGCGATGATTGCTGAAGTTTGGGGTGACTGTAGAAATTTCTTAAAATAAGACAGCAGTTAAGTTTGCCACATTGATTCACTCTTCCTTTCATGAAAGATTTCTCTGTAGCATGAAATGCTGTTTAATAGCATTTGCCAACAGTAGAATTTTTTTTCAAAATTAAAATCAATCCTCTCAAAACTGGTTGTTGCTGTATCAACTAAATTTATGTAATATTCCAACTCCTTTGTTGCGATTTCAACAATGTTTGCAGCATCTTCCCCAGTAGACTCCATCTCAAGGAATCACTTTCTTTGCTCATCCATAAGAAGCAACTCTTTATCAGCAAAGTTTTATCATGAGATTGCAGCAATTCTGTCACATCTTCAGCCTGTACTTCTAATTCTAGCTTTCTTGCTATTTTTACCACATCTGCAATTTCTTCCTCCACTGAAGTCTTGAACCCTTCAAGGTTATTCTCGAGGTCTGGAATGTATTTCTTTCAAACTCCTGTTAATATTGATATTTTGACTTCTTCTCATGAATCACAAGTGTTCTTAATGGCATCTAGAATAATATTTCTTTTCCAGAAGGTTTTCAACTTATTTTGCCAAGATCTATTAAAGGACTGAGAATCTATGGCAATAACCTTAAGAAATGTATTTATTAAGTAGTAAGACTTAAAAGTCAAAATTGCTCCTTGATTCATGGGCTGTAGAATGGATGTTGTGTTAGCAGGCATGAAAATGATATTAATCTTCTTGTACATCTTGACATCTAGTCAGCTCTTAGGTGACTAAATGCATTGTCAATGAGCAGTGTACTTTTAAAGGAATTTTTTTCTGAGCAGTAGATCTCAACAGTAGGCTTAAAATATTCTGTAAGCTATGCTGTGAACAGATGTGATATTATCTAGCCTCTGTTGTTCCATTTCTAGAGCACAGGCAAAGTAGGTTTAGCATAACTCCTAAGGGCCTTAGGATTTCTAGAATAGTAAATGAGTATTGGCTTCAACATAAAGTCTCCAGCTGCATTAGACCCTAATGAGAGGGTCAGTGTGTCCTTTGAAGCTTTGAAACTTGGCATTGACTTCTCCTTTCTGGCCATAAAAGTCATAGATGGAATCTTCTTCCAATAGAAGTTTGTTCCATTTACATTGAAAATCTATCGTTTACCTGTATCAAAACATCTCATGTACTCCATAAATGCATACACTTACTATATCCAAAAATTTAAAATAAAATAATTTACAAAAAAGAAAATCTATTGTTTACTGTAGCCACTTTCATCCATGATCTTGGCTAGATATTCTGAATAACTTGCTGCAGCTTCTACAGCAGTACTTGCTTCTTCACCTTGCACTTTTATGTTATGGAGGTGGCTTTTTTTCCTTAAACCTCATGAATCAACCTCAGCTTCCAGCTTTTCTCCTGCAGCTTCTTTACCTTTATCAGCTGTCATTGAATTGAAAAGAGTTATAGCCTTCTCTGGATTAGGCATTGGCTTAAGAGAATTTTGAGACAGGTTTGGTCTTCTTTTCAGACCACTAAAATTTTCTCCATACTAACAATAGACCTGTTTTGCTTTCTTGTCATTTGTGTTCCCTGGGGTAGCCCTTTTCATTTTCTCCAAGAATGTTTTCTTTACTGTTTGGTGCAAGAAACTTAGCTTTAGGCCTATCTAGGCTGTCCACATGCCTTCCTCGTGAAGCTTAATCATTTCTTTTGATTGAAAGTGAGAGATGTGTCACTCTTCCTTTAGAAGCCATTGTAGAGTTATTAATAGGCCTAATTTCAATTTTATTGTGTCTCAGAGAATATAGAGGTCCAAGAAGAGGAAGATAGATTGGGAAACAGACAGTCAGTGGGGCAGTCAGAACACCACACACTGATGGATTAAGTTTACCATCTTACACAGGCCTGGTTCATCGCACCCAAAAACAATTACAACAGTAACATCAAAGATCACTGATCACAGACCATTTACAGATATAATAATGAAAAAGTTTGAAATATTGTGAGAATTATTAAAGTGTGGACACAGAGACACTCAGTGAACACATGCCATTGGAAAAATGGTACTGATAAACTTGCTCAACAATTGATGCCACAAACCATCAATTTGTTCAAAAATACAATATCTGCAAAATGCAATAATGTGAAGCACAATAAAATGAGATGTTCTTGGGGTTGTGTAGTTAATATTTTATGTGTCAATTTGACTGAGCCATAGAGTGCCCAGATATTTGGTTAAACATTATTTCTGGGTGTGGCTCTGAGGGTGTTTCTAGATCAGATTGAATCAGTAGACTGATTAAAGCTCTCCCCAATGTGGGTAGACATCATCCAATCTGTTGAAGGCCTGCATAAAATATAAGACTGAGTAAGAAAGACTCTCCCTGCCTAACTGTCTTCAAGTGGAGGCATGGGTCTCCTCCTGCCTTCAGATTAGAAATCAGACTAGAACTTATACTTTCGGCCCTTTTGGTTCTCATGTTTTCAAGCTCATACATAAACTATACTATCAGCTCTCCTGAGTCTGGATTTCTCAGCTTCCATAATCATGTGAGCCAACTCTTTGTAATACAGATGCTAATATACATACATTATATATATTAATGTATGTCATCCTATTGGTTATGTTTCTTTGGAGAACGCTGGGAATATAGTAGTGGATTTCCTCAGACTTTTGCATGAGCTCTTTATTATTATTTTCCAGACAGTTGTCTGATTTTTTGTCTTATTAATTTTGGGGTTTGACTTTGTAAGTTAAATATTTTTATGTAGTTGCCTACATTTCTGAAGACTTCCTCTTAGTATCTGTGGAACTGAACAAAGCAATTATGGTTCTTTTCTGATAACTTCTCTAGTTTATCATCCTGTATTTAACTTGTAAAAGAGAGTTTTTCAAAGATCTGCCCTCTGATTATTTTTATCACATATAACATATGAGTCATAGTGTTCATTTTAAAAAGAAATTTAAAGCATACCTGAATCACAAACATCCAGATAAAGAAATTAAGAAGGAAAAATAAAAACAGAATCCCAAAACTCCCTGTGAGCCTGCCCTCAGGATTACCAGTTTCCTGATTTCTAACAGCCTAGATAACGTTTCATCTTTTGAATTTCATATAAACATAATCATACAGCATGTAGTCTTTTGAGTTTGACCTCTGCGGCTCAACATTATGCACATGGGATCCATGCTGCTTGTAACTTTGGCCTAGTAATTGTCATTGCTGTAGAGTATTCCCTTGAATTAATTAACCACAATTTATGTATCTGTTTACTCTTGATGCACTCTTGGTTTTGATTCCATTTTTGATGGTTGTAAATGTGCTGACATGAATATTTATATAAATGTCCTTTGTGAATGTATGTGCCCATTGTTGCTGGGCAACTCTCTGGGAGTGGAATTACTGGGGTGCAGGACACTTCTGTTTTTTATCTCTTCTTTTAGCATATTTTTCTTTATAGGTTTCATCCATTATGGGATTATCCTATAAACATGAGCAACTTTGATTTTATATTCCCACCTCTCTGCTCTTTTAAGCACCAGCAAAATTATACATTGTTATAAAGAAAAACATTGCTCAGGACTCCAAGTCTTGGCCATCATCCCTCCCTGGCCTGCCACCCTACTACATCCTCCAGGCAAGGGAACATGACTTCCAGCTACCAGTTTGAACTCAGACACCTGTCTGGTCTCTTTCTTACCTGTGTTGCCTGGCCATATATGAAATATAAAGAGTAATTTTCTCTATGTCGTTAAAGGCCTGGGTGGTGGGAGGAAGGAGGGGCACGGTGAGTGACCACTCTTTCTGGAAGGTTCCATCCTAGTTCTCTCTGGGTTTCTAAGGTATAGGAAGGGTTTAAAGATAGAATGGAGTGCCACCATAGCAAGAAAAGTCCTAACGCCTGCCTGCCTTACCACACCAGCTGCAGGAGAAAACAATTCTAACAGGGAGACAATTTAAAGAGGAAATGGTCCCTACATGCAGAAGAGAGAGCACTAACCACTCCACTCCTCCCTTGCTCTCTCACCCCAAATGTCCTGATGTGCCTGTGATTTTGACCATTGGGGCTCCTCCTTGGGGAGAGGGAGGGAAGTGTGCACCACTAGCCTATGGTTCCCGGTATGTCAGGGCTAATCTGAACCTCAAACTTAACATGCCTAAAACCAAACTCTTATCTTTTCCCCAAACCAAATCCCCTTTCAGACTTCTCAGTTTCTGTCAGCTGTAACATCACAATAACATTCATCGAAACCTTACCACCCATTTCAGATTATTTTCCTTTATCTAGTCAGTCAATACATATTTTTGATTCTTCTTTGGAACGATTCATCTTTAAAGTGACTTTTTGTCCACTTGGGATCATCTTTTGATACCTCCCAACTGGATTGTTGCCAAAGCTTTCTGGGACTCTCTCACCATCTCTGCCCACCACCCCATCTGGCTTTGCTGCCATCGTAACATTAAGCTTTCTAAAGGGTGACTTCCTGATATTACTCATCTTACTAAAAACCTCTAAGGCCTCCATTGGAAGAACAAGAACTACTGTGAAGTAATGGACATTGAATTGACAATGAGCAACCAGAACTTATATATTGAAATAACTTTTTTTCAAAAAAGTATAGGCAGGTTACTGTTGAATAATGACATCTAGAAGAAGCAAGACTAAGAAAATAGAAATTTAACTCACTCTATTTATTTATTTTATTTTATATTTATGCATTTATTTATTGAGATGAAATCTCATTCTGTCACCCAGGCTGGAGTGCAGTGGTACCATCTCTGCTCACTGCAACCTCTGCCTCCCAGGTTCAAGTTATTATCATGCTTCAGCCTCTAGAGTAGCTGGGACTACCAGTATATACTACCACATCCAGCTATTTCTTTGTACTTTTTAATAGAGATGAGGTTTTGCCATGTTAACCAGGCTGGTCTTGAACTCCTGGCCAAGTGATCCCCTCACTTTGGCCTCCCAAAGTGCTGGGATTACAGGTGTAAGCCCTCATGCCCAGCCCCAAGATAGTTCTTCAAACTAAAGAATCAGTCAATGCTTTTGGGTAGCCATTGCACCCAGCCTGATTTAACCCACTTTAGAACTCATTTATGAAACACTTTAGAAAACAGTTTTGGCCAGGCATGGTGGCTCATGCCTATAATCCCAGCACTTTGGGAAGCCAAGGTGGGCAGATCACCTGAGATCAGGAGTTTGAGACCAGCCCAGCCAACATGGCAAAACCCTGTAATTACTAATAATACAGAAATTATTAGCTGGGTCTGGTGGCATGCACCTGTAATCCCAGCTACATGGGAGGTAGAGGCATGAGAATTGCTTGAACCCAGGTGGTGGAGGTTGCAGTGAGCAGAGATGGCATTACTGCACCCCAGCCTGGGCAATGAAGTGAGACTCCATCTCAGAAAGAAAAGAAAACAGTTTCAATTGGAACAGAAATCCCAATGGCAGATTGCTCTTAAGTGAGTGAAGAAGAGCTATCCTTTGTGCAACTAGAATACAGGCCTGAGGAGGACACAAGACAGTGAGTTTTAAATAATGCACAGAAATAAGCATTTTCCTTCATGGAAGCCAAAAATGCACAGTCTATTACTGCCCCTCTTCAACTAGCACATGAACCTGAGCAGCTGAGAAAATTTCTCCATGCTTCAGATAGGCAATCCCCTTTCTGTCCCTATAAGGCATGTCCAAAGCAAACCCAGGTAATCAACCCACTCACTCCCAGTCAGTTTCTGTGTGGTCAAGGTCTCCCACTTGGTATACCACTCATTCTGCATTCCTGTTCCACATTCCACCATAGACACAAGCATATACATGAGATGCCACTACGAATTCTGAAAGGAATGAGAAAGGTGTACCTGGCCTGACTAACCCCTTCTTTTTCCCATCCATCTTCTTACAAACATTTGGTATCTACTATGTGCTGAACACATTATGATGAATTTTTTTCAAAGGTGAAAGTAAATATTACATAGTTTTTATCTTCACAGAACTTACTCTGTATATTATGGTTAAACTCTTTCTCCCTCGCTCCCCTTTCTCTCCCTTTCTCTTTCTCTAGTGCACTCATGCATGCATGCACACAAGACTATAATATTGGGATTAAATACAAATCGCATAGTGTCTGTTTCTATTGTGCCTTGTATTATAGGGTCAAGTAAGTATTGGAATGACTTGAATCTACTGGGCCTCATTAGCCTTAGGCTTCTGCAAGTAGAGCCTTTCTCCCAGGGAATTCAGGCAGCCTGGGAACCCCAAGCAAGGTGAAGAAAGATGGAAGTAGAAAGAGACTAGAGCAATAAATAGAAGTACCAGAGGAGGCAAACAGAAAATTAGGTCCTCTTTTGGAGACATTTTGTATATAGACCCAATGTTTTAAGAGCAGTATTCTCCAAAGGGCATAGATTGGTGGTATGGCCTCCACTTCTCCTGAAGACTTTGCTCCTCCAGGTGACTCAGTCTACTGTTAAGCCTCCTGCAGAGAGCAACCAGTCCAGGTAAGGGCTTCATTTGTGGCTGCTTTTAAGAGATACTGAATGAGAGAGTGCTCGGGAGGTCATCAATTAAATCTAGACACATGAAGTCTATTGACAGACTAGGACAATAAATATTTGGGAGCTTGCTAACTTGTGTAAGTGTTCTGCTCAACTTCATTTGGGCTTCCTGAGAGACATCTAGACCACAGCTGGATGCCGCATGGGCCCAGAGTTTGATTTCCTTGAACAAAATTTCAACCGTAATATAGGTAAACCAGCACCCATGTAAGAAATTCAGATAACCTGCAGCCACTATGCTGCAGATGCTAAGTGAGAGGGCTTTGTCAACAGTCCCGACTGAGCCCCACTTTCCTGCCATCCCCACCAACACACCAGACATGTGAGTCAGGTTGTCCTGGCTCCTCCCGACCAGCCCTTCTGCTGGCTGAGAACCACTTATTCACCTTGGTAAATGCCAGATGTGTAAAAAGAAACACCCAAATGAACCCGGTCTGGATTCCTGAACTATAAAATCCATCAGATATAATAAAATGGAGGTTGTATTAAGCTTCTAAGTTTAGGGATAGTTTGCTATGCAGCCGTGCTGCCCAGAACAGAAGGGCACACAGCCTAAGAATAAGTGTCAAAGCCCCTGCTGAGGGTGATCTGATGGTTGCTCACAAGTTGATGCTGCTGAGTGAGTCTGAATTGGAGGGCAGGGAAGATAAGGATGCTCCACCACTGGGGGAGATGAGGTCTCACTCTGTCACCCAGGCTGGAGTGCGGTGGCAAGAACATGGCTCACTGCATCCTTGACCTCCTGGGCACAAGGGATCCTCCTGCCTCAACCTCCCATGTAGCTGGGACCACAGACACACACCATCATGCCTAGCTCTTTTTTTTTTTTTTTTTTTTTGGAGAGTTTAGGGTCTCACTTTGTTGCCCAGGCAGGTCTTGAACTCCTGGGCTCAAGTGATCCTCCCACCTCAGCCTCCCAAAGTTCCGGGATTACAGATGTGAGCCACTCTGCCCAGTCCCCATTGGCTTTTGAAATATAATTACTTCCAGAACCCTCACACTTTTAACTCCCTATTGATATAACAAGCCTCTACTGAAGTTACAGTAGGCAAGGTTCCAAACAACCTATTTTGTGGCCCCACTATGTTACTTTAGGATTCTATTAGTTTACAGGGATGCCATGACAAAATACCACAAACTGGGCAACTTAAGCAACAGAAAGCTACCATCTTACAATTCTGGAGGCTAGAAGTATGAAATCAAGGTGTCCATAGGGTTGGTTCCCTCCTAGGCCTGTGAAGCAGAATCTGTTCCATGCTTCTCCACCAGCTTCTGGTTGTTTTCTGGCAATCTTGGACATTCCTGGGCTTATGGAAGCTCACCCCAGTCTCTGCTTTCATCTTCACATGGTGTTTTTATGTGAATGTCTATGTTCAAATGTGTCCTTTTTATAAGGACACCAGCCTTATTGAATTAGAGCCCACCCAATGACTTCATCATAAGTTAGCAAATTATATCTACAATAACCTTATTTCCAAATCAGGTCACATTGTGAGGTACTAGGGATTAAGCTTTCAACATACGAATGTGGGGGGCAATTCAACCCATCTCATGAGCTGTGTATCCTTGTGGTATTATGGAAAATAATAATAAATCTCCACTGTTAGCTCAAAGAGATGCTGGAGCAGTTAAATAATCTAGGTAAACTGGAAAAGGCTGTGCATTGGTTTCAATGCTGAAATCTCCCTTCTCCTACCCTGAGCAACACAGCATGTGAGGTGTGAGGTGTGATGTCCCACAAGCCAGGTGCTCAGATGCTGTGCCTACGTGAGGGTGTGGGCTGAATGGGAGTCTCAGTGGCATTTTGCAAGGGGATTTTTTTTGTCTGGTGTTTCTGTGCTGCGTGGGCTGGAGCGCATTTATGTTATTTTCACTTCCTACATTAGCAATAGCAGGTGCACAGTTAGGGAGAACTTCATCCCTCCCTGTCAGCTTCGGGGGGTTGTATGTGGTCAAGTGGGACTGAAGAAAAGCAGCATACTCAACACAAGGGGTACAAGGCAGCAAAGAATTCCATCCAGGCTACTTCTCTCACCCTGTCCAGCTGGGGCAGGTCACGAGGAGAAGGGGGTAGTTATTTCAGAGGTCCTAAGGCAGGGGTCTCAGAGTCCAGGAGACAAAGATGACTGCTTAAATTTATTACCTGCAGCTACTTCTCTCCTTCCTCAGCTCACTCTCAATGGACCCTTGACCCTTTGCCCCCAGAGCTCTAGAAGCAGATGAACACAGCAACAATGTGACCGTGACTGCTAGGGGCAAGATATCTTGGGAAGCCCTCTTAGAGGGGCCTGAGGACACCGGAAAAGTCTAGTTTCCCAGGAAAGGGAGACAGACATTTTTTACTCATTTTACCAAGGCCAATTTGATTCTGAACCAGTGCCCACTGATTGCCTGAATGGAGGTCAGGACTATCGAAAATCTGGGCACATTTCCCTTTAAGCATTTGCACTTTCCATGTTTGAAAGCCAAATCTGAGTCCAGGGACAAAATCTGCTTTAGTGAGGGCATCTGGGTGTCCTGGGATGAGATTGTACAAAACAGCCCATCAGAATTCCAGGCCCTGGAAACCTCCAGAAATCCTTTCTCCGATTTTACTGGGATAAAATGAAGATGAGATACCTGAAACCAAAGCTCCTAGGAGAGGAGAAATCTCAAGGCATAGTCTGTCAGCTGACATTCTCTGGGGCTGCTATCTCAAAGCCTAAGCAGAAAAATGGAAAAAGTCTGCTCTCTGCTAAGAAGAAAATCACCAGTTTGGATTGCATAATATGCACTGGATTCACCCTCTATCCATCTGGTCTAGATGGGCATCTTCCTGCAGCTTTGTCCTATCTCTTTCACATTCTTCCCCTCCTCATGCCTGTTCTCTTCTCCTCTCCAATTATGTTGTTGACTCTATGTGTGTCATAGAAAAAAATAAAATTTCAGGTTTAGGAGCTGGGGTTCTCAAACTGTGCTTTGAGGTCAACCTATATCAGAATTGCTCTTAGGATAGGGAAAGATATCAAAAGTCATTGTTCCCAGCTCTGTCAAAAGCCCATAGAAAAAGAAATTTTTGGAGGTGGCATCTGTTTAGGTTCTTGGCATCAAAGTGCACTCCGAGAATCAGCAACACCAACAGTACCTGGAAGCTTGTTAGAAACGCAGGCATCCTAGACCCACTGAGTCGCTGACTGCATTTTAGCAAGATCTCCCCTTCCCACCCCTGGTGAATCACAGAGACATTTATGCATGTTAATGCTCAAGGGTCTATTAATTGATCTGACCCTCAAGACCCAGAGCTGAGTTTCCTACCCAGCCCTTTGGTCTTAAATAGCAAGACAATGATTCAAGAGACCCTTTGACCAGCTGCCCTTGATTTCCATTCTATTTCATCTGGATTAAAATAGCAAAGAAACTACAAAAAAATCTTGTTGGGATCCTGAATTGTCAGTATCATATCTTCCCTGCCCCCACCCTAAAACTGTCTTTAGACTTCACAAACACCATTTCTTAAGAGTACCCATGGAATGTTTGCGTAGAATAAGAGACCCAGCTTTATCCATTCACATTTGGTCTAGCACTTCTTTTCCAACATGGCCAATATTATTTCTTGATGCCTCACATTGACCTTCCAGTGAAGCGCTTGTATGTGTATAAAATATCTATGATGTGATAAAAAGAAATTAATGGTTACTTCCAAGGAGAGAAAGAAGGTGCTTTGAAAAATGGGTGGGTGAGATGTGTCTTCCTGTATTTCTATTTGTAACCATTAAGGTATGAACCTTTACCAAGAAAGATAAATTTAAAGTAGAAGTCGAACTAAAAATGATCCCATCTCTTAATTATCCTACTCAGAGACATTTGCCAGCTCTCATTCCTGCTGCATGGCTGTGAACGTTTTTGTTGGTAAATCAACCGTGTTGTCCATCCCCCGGTTCCGATGCAGAGCCAAACATTTGTGTATCGATTAACAGATGCATCATTGGAGGTGAAAATAGAAGAGATTTGAGGATGGAGAAAAAGGAAAGAAAAAAATAGCATCTATGGTAACACAACGATTTAACCTAGAAAAAAATAGAAGCTTACGGGAAATTGGAAATGGTATGATAGGTTTCTCCACTTGCCCCCTTCTAGCATTGTTTATTTTCTTCCAAAAATCATGACATGCTACTAACAGAAGCTGATGTGTCTAGGGTCACCTGAAACTCATCTTCCTTGAATGCCTTCCCAAATGTTGCCCTAAATCACTGTTAGACATTCTGGGATCTACGGAAATGACAGTAAGACCTCCAGTTACCATTTTGCACGAATGTTGAATGATGTGGGATATAGGACAGGAAAAGGGTAAAAATAAAGTTACTTTCTGGACCTTCTTGGAAGAGGTCCCAAGCTCATGACTTCATTTTGAAATGGCAGGAAAAACAAAACACATTGAAATAGGGTTTCAGTAGCAGCCCCAACTTAGACGAATGCACAGAGAACTGCTGAAGTGTTCAAAATACTGCCAACTGGCACTTACATATGCAAATGAGCTACAAATGTGAGGGTCCAAATTTTGGGTTATGTGTGCCAGGACAGAGGGGACAGAGAGAGCATGCGTCTATTTTCAGACTGCACCTTTTTTAGAAGCTTATTTCCACATTGTCAGCTTCTCTGAAACCTTTATCTCACATTTTGAATAATAAACATATTTTTAATTCTCTAACCTGATAGACATTTCGAAGAGACTATTCTGTGTATCTGGAGGTGGTATCTTGGTTTAAAGAACCACAATGTTGAACAACATGTCTCTCATCAATAGCATCACTCTTTTTTTTTTTTTTTTTAAGATCATCAAGGTCTGATCTGCTGGCAAAATGCTTTTGCTGAAAAATAAAAATGTCAGTAGGACCCAGGGTTTAATGAAGATGCACTAAAAAAGATGCACTACATTTTTATTCTCCTCCAAGAAAATCTATTATAGTGTTTCAAAAGTGAGATGTCATCCTCAAAATGTCTTTTTCCTCTTGGCTTCATGTACAGGAGTTAAGCCAGAGCTAACTCACAAAGCGCTTCCTTGATTTCTTCACTCCCAACTTGCTGCTGCTTGTATTCCTGATCTAGTCACACACTGGGCCTGACTCTTCCCTGGGAAGGAGAGAGCATCGACCCCCCTACTGGGAGGGCATTCACCCCAGTGACCAAGGTCCTTCTCAACTGATGGGTCTCTTTGTGGTTCTCTGCTCAGCTTGCTCTGTACCTGTCTTGCCTGTCCAGATCTCCTGGCTCTTGCTTATTTACAAAGCACTAAGTTTTGCATCCATTCTTATTGCCTGACATTTGTGTCCTGGTTCTTATATGTACACCTGGCCTCTGACCTGCCTCTTGCTTTAAGTATCACGCTTCACTGGTGCCTCGTCTGGCCTGCTGACTCCTTGGTGACTCAATGCCCTCTCAAAGCTCTATTATGCCAAGTTCTTGCATCAGAAAAATCGTTTGTTTCCCCCGGCTGCATCCAATTGGTGGGCATGCATAACCTCTGATTCAGTTTAATCCAATCCAGGGTTATTAAAAAAGCAGATTTAACCAAAGCAGTCCCTTTTGCTAGTTGCTATACTGAAACCAAAAACACGACAGAGACAAAAAAAGAGCAACAAAATCCTCAAATAAGCAGACCTCTAATAAAAAAAATTACATGTAACTAATATGTGCCATCATACTTGAGCTGTGAATAAAAAAGCCCTTCATTTGGGGAAAGGGAAGACAGAAGCTGCAATGTTCATCTTCTTCAAGTCTCCAAAACAGAGTGCTCACGAGAGGGAAATGAATTTTAGGCTCTTGTTCTTGCCAGAAATGCAACCTGTCTTCCCAACTTGAAGTCCCAGCCTTCTCTTACCAAGAACAGTGCAGGGGCTGGGATTTTACCCTACTTATAATATGCTAGACTGTTACCATTTCATGGGTATCAGCAGAGAAAACAAGACTCCAGGGTCAGAGACAAAGGACTTTATTACTCACCACAAAAGCTATAACTAAGTCACCTAGTCCCATGCAGGCAGTGTGAGTGCCCATCAAGTTGCCAGCATATGCAGTAGTTGCAGCATAAGAGAAGAATACTGAGCTTAAGGGACTCACCATTTGTATAGCATGCAGAAGTGAATCTGCTTTGGGGGGAAAGACATTACCTCATCCTTCAAGGTTGCTCATTGCCAACACTCGGAGAAACAGAGGGGTATCTTGATCAGAAGTGATTGGGGCTTTGTTTTCCTGGCATACTCAGCAAGAATGTGCGGGACTTTCAGGGCCCATGGTAGACTGCCTCTCCCACCACTCCCAGCTCTACTCTTCAGAGGCCCTATATGCACCTGTGCCTGGCCATGGCTCATGGTCATACTGTTTCTTCTCTGTGCAATGCTCTATGCCAAATCTCCACCCAAGGAGTGTGATTGTTCTTCAAGGATCTCTGCAGAGATCTCTTTCCGCTATGAACCTTTTCCTGAGTCCCCTTCTTCCTTTGAGAGGATGCTTCTCCTACACCTGAGAATGTGCATCGCATTTGCCATGTTCTTTCTTTTCTGAATACTAACTGCATACATGTCTGACTCTCTTCCAGACAGGAAGGGTCCCATCCAGCCCTATGCCATGTACAAGATCATGCACATATTAGACAAACAGAACTTGCCATGAAAGAGACACATGGGAGGAAAAAATATTGAAACCTAAAGAAAAAATTATAAATATATATTAAAATTAACCATTTATCTTTCCAATTTTGCTTTTTGAATACCATTCCCTAATAAAAAGAATGAGGACTGTAAACATTTAATTTTTTTTTAAAAAAAAGAAGAACCAAGGCTCCTTGGAGAAGAGGTTGATTCAAAGGTCAAAGCATGGAAAATACAAGATAAGCCTACAACATCTTGCGGTGCCAAAACAGAGGGGCTCAGAAAGAATGGGGGCACATGGAAAGGAATCAGGAGGTGGCATGCAGGAGTTTGCAATGGCCAATGCTGGAACAATTTCAGCAACAAAATAAATAACAATAATATTGTTTTACTAGCATGAGGATGCCCAGTGAATAAAAGAAATATTCATGAGTCTATACTGATATAAATAAATGATAGAATAAATAAATAAAAGGAAAAAAGGGATAACTCTTTCTTACAAGATAATTCAACTTAACAGACATAGAAAATATGATGAAAATAGAAAACCCCTATCAGAATACCACAGTAATTATCATTGCAGGCAAGATTCACCCATGAACATTTATACCAGCAGGCAAAAGTTTAAAGAGAAACAATGTTTGGCATAGTCTCAAAGTATCTTCCCCCACAAAAAAAGGATAGTGATTATTTACAGTGGCAAGACCTAGCAGACATCACCTAACCCAAGTGATCAATGATAACGTCACTGACACTGTGAAAGGCACGTCCTCCCTGTGGCTTTTGTTCCCAAAATATGTGACCTAAATCTATTCATGAGAAAAAGTCAGACAAACAAACCGAGGGACATTCTACCAAAAAAACCTCACCAGTTCTCCTGAGAAATGTCGAGGTTGTGAATAACAAAAAAGACTGAGGAACTGTCACAGACCAAAGAAAACGAAAAAGACACAACGGTTAAACACAATGGGATTTTGTGCACCTCTTCCATTCCAGGGGTGCTGCATTTACTGAGCTCTAGCCCAAAGTGGTCAAGCAGGAATGTGAGCCTAGTGTAGCCAGACCTTCCATTTTTTTCAGAGAAGTTAGAAAACCATTTTTTAGATGTTTTATTGAATACTGGGGGGGGAAAGACATGGGTGAAAAAAACTGGTGAAATTCTAATGAAGTCTATAGTGAGTGTTGTACCAATATAAATGTCTCAGTCTCAGTAATTGTGCCGTGATTTTGTAAGATGTTAGCATTAAGGGTGGCTGGGGTAAGGGCATATAGGGAGTCTCTGCAACATATTTGCAGCTGCTCTGTAAGTCTAAAATTATTTCAAAATGTTAAAAAAAAAGTTTTAGAAAAAACAATATGGTGAAAATTTAAGGATAATATTGTTAAACACTTTGTATATATTGACTCCCTAATTTACATAATAACTTTATGATGAAGGTTATTGGGTACCTTCATTGTACCCATTTTATAACTGATCAAACTAAGGTACAGAGAGGTTAAGTAACTTGTACAAATTACCCAATTAATAAGGAGGGAGGCCCAGATTGAATCCAGGTGTTCTGACTCCAGAACCTGTGTTCTGAGCCATGTTGCCTTATTGGACAAGGGCATTCTGGTTCTTAGGAATAGTATTTTGGTTCTTCCTTAGTGCTCCAAGCTCCAGAGTAGAAGTTACTGATAACCGGGAAGCTAATATGTCCCAAGCACACGTATAATCTCCACAATCATTTCAGGAGGTCTGTCGTCTTATTCTAATTCTACAGGTGAAGAAACTAAGGCCCAGGGAAGTGTGCCAGATGCTGTTTTTATTTTAATTTATTTTTGAGGCAGGGTCTCACCCTGTCACCCAGGCTAGAGTGCAGTAGCATGATCACAGTTCACTTCAACTTTGAGCTCCTGGGCTCAAATTCTCATGCCTCAGCCTCCCAAGCAGCTAGGACTACAGGCGCATGCCACCATGCCCAGCTAATCTTTTGTAGAGATGGAGTCTCACCATGTTGCCCAGGCTGGTCTCAAACTCCTGACCTCAAGAGATCCTTCAGCCTTAGCTTCCATAGTACTGGGATTACAGGAGTCACTCACTCTGTCTGGCCCAGATACTGTTTTTGATAGTACAGTCTTTGTTTTTCTACTTTCCTCCCAAACCCCAAGTTTACAAAGTCTGAAAACTTAATTTTCCAGAGTCCCGGCTCAGTGGGTCCCTGGTTGGATTACACCCAGGAGATCCCTCATGTGGGATTAGAGGACAGAAGTTGTTGCCCTGTGGCTGCAGCTGAGCCGAAGCACAGACTGCGGGCTGCAGATGGAAAGTTCTGCCTGTGGCTTCCAAAGAACGATCCCTTGGCTGAGACCAATGGAGTCAGCTTCCCTACAATTCCTGTATTTCCAGACATCTTGATATTTACTTTCCCAGACTCTATTTCTGCTTCAAACCTGATAGGTATTTCCCAACTAAGGATGTTAAATTCCCTTGGCCTAAGAGTGTCACCATGACCAAAATTCACCTGTCAGGTTGGACACCTTCAGTTATTCCAGCCTGAACGGAGCTGAATTTTGTTAACCACCTCCCTGACCCTTTTAGACATTGTGATTCTCCTGCTTCCCAGCAGGGACAGAATTAGAAGCATATCATTCCATGGCTTCTCCCAATTCCCTTTTTCTACTGCTGCTGTTCTAATGCACATCATCCTCAAAGCCAAGTTGATGAAGACAGGCGGACGACTTTAAGTTCAATGCTCACACGAAGGAACTTTGTAAACTTTACACACTGCGAAGTGCTAGCAGAAATTAATTCTTTTCTTTGATTGCATGAACCACTGTCTAATTTTGTCCCTAGAGAGAGCTGGCTCATAACATGAAATTTAAAAGGAAATATTTATTTAGTAATTTATGTTAGAAAAGTATCCGACACAAGCTCAATGCGTTAATAGGTGTGGACCTCCAGTGATTCTATTTAAGCAATATTAATGTTGCAGATTTCGGTTTACTCTGCCACATTTGATGTAAGCAGCCATTTCTGGCAAACACTACTGATATTCAGTTAATATAAGCACTAGCCAGGTTTTCTCTTCAACAGGAAGAGTTTTAGATCGAGTTAGTTGACTGAGGGAACTGGATACAATGCAATGTGAAAAACAATAAGAGGAGGAGGAAGCAGAGTTGAAAAAAAGAGCAACTTCACAAATAGGAAGTCATACCTACTGTCCCAGGCCATTGCAGAGCCATAATGCCCAGAGGGAAAGAGACAGATGGGACACAGAAAGATGGAAGGGTGTACATCTTCCATCTTGCGGGGGAGGGGCTGCATTCATTGAACTCTTGCCAGAAGTGGCCAAACTGCAATGTGGGCCTAATGAAGCCAGACCGTCCAATTTTCTCAGACAATTTTGTTGAAAATCCATTCATGAATTTCTTACGATATGAGACACATTTATTTAAAGAAGATAGAATACAAGGACCATTAGGAGACAGGAAACTGTGGATGAAAAGAATTATTCTTTCTTAAATATTTGCTAAGCATTGTATTAGACTCAAGGCATGCATTATTTCATTTAAAGGAAGAATGCTAGTGAGAGTTGGGGTGGAAAGCAAATAAAAGAAGGAGGAAAGAAAAAAAGTGAAATGTCCTGACGGAGAGTTCTAGAATGTTACATTCATCACTCCAAGGGTCAGCCTACAAGAGAAGCAGAGGCCTCACTGAGGAAGCAAGATTTCTAGGGCAGGAAAAGCAGCAGTCTTCTAATGAAAACTTGGCTAGTGTGTTTATTAATTTCTTTCCTTCACATGTTTACTTTTATTTTTAGAATAACTGATATACTTGGAACCCGAATATATCATCCATCAGGGAATTAAAAGTCTGCAGCTTCCTGTCTTCAAGGCTCTGATTAAATTTAAATGGGCTTCGTTGTCATGTCTTGTCTGTATGTCTGAGACCTGGAGTCCTGGCCCCTTAGTCTCTCTCTCCATTGCTGCTGCCCTGCAGGGTTCCTTCAGAATGCAACAGGGAAGGGGGGCTTGGTAAAAACAGCCCAGGGCCACTGGTGGGGTCAGGTCCATGGAGGGAGTAGGACATATGCTGGCCATCCTAGCTTCTCCATGGCAACCCCGCTGTGGAGAAGTGGATGGGTCCCCCAGCCCACTCTCCAAGCCTAGCGCTTCCCATCTGATTTCATCCTCAATGCCAGGGAGTGCCTCCATTTCCTAGGATGGCTATAACAAAGTACCAAATACTAGTGGCTTCAACAATAAAATGTTTTATTTTATCAGCGTTCTGGAGGCTGGAGCCTGAGATGAAGGGTTGGTTCCTCCCGAGGGCTGACAAGGAATTGGTTCCATGTCTCTTCCCCTAGTTACTGGTGCTTTGCTGCCAGTCACTGGCCTTCCTGGGCTTGCAGAATAATCATTCCAGCCTCTGCCTTCTTCCTCACATAGCCTTCTCCCTCTGCGCATGTCTCTGTGTCCAGATTTTCCTTTTTATAGACACCACTCATAATGGGATTGGGAACGACCCTCCCTAATGACCTTAACTAATTACACCTACAGTGATCTTATTTCCATATTGGGCCTCATTCTAAGGTACTGGGACTTCAATCTATGAATTTCGGGGGACTCATTCAATCTATAACAGGGAAGAAGTCACTTCTAGATACTAGAGACGAAATAGAAGTTGCGACCCTGAGTAGAGTGAATAGGGTTGAGTCCACCGCAGTTCTGAATTGTTCCAGGAGAAAAATGCCAATAGGTGGGAGTGAGAAACACTCAGAAGCGCCCCAGAGCTCCTCCACAGTCCAGGGGCATCTGGAGAGCATTCCCGGACTGAGCGCTGTCTCACTGCGCAGCCTCAGGGCTGTCTCTGGTGCTGAAATGCTCTGGCCTCCCTTGCCCATCCCTCCTTCACCTAAAAAGGCACCATAGCGACCGTTCCTGCACCCAGAACAAACTCGTGAAGGGGCCGAGTGCTGCTTTTCTCAGAGCTGATATGGCAATTCCTCCACCCCACGTGGTTGTCAGCTGGGAGGAGGCATCGCCAACAACCTGCTTCATGTTTATTTTGGCCAGCTCTGTAACACATCTCTTACATCTATCTGTTTGTCTTAAAGGAATGGATAGGCTCTTCCACATCAAGCCACAAAAAAAAAAAAGTCATCTCTAGTCATTACATATTTATTTTTAGCTCTTTTGAAGTGAACTCTCTTCTCCATCAGATGCCCCTAACTAGTCAGAAACTGGGTCCCTGCCTGCACTCTGTGAACTCTTTCCCGAGCGCTCCGTTGGTTGCTTCCAAGCAGAGCTGAGGGAGGCGCCTGGGCAGTAAGACAAACAGACCTGGGTGGGCTCCAAGCCCTCTGGCAGCGCTCTCCCAGCCTCTTCTACTTTCTGAGCTATCACAAACTCTTCCAAAATCATCCCAGCCTGCTGTCATAACACAGACCCAGCTTGCTACTCACTCAAAAGTACAGCATCTAGACATGCTTCGTGCAGCCCAGAGGATTTGTGGCAGCCAGGAGAACCACATGGGATATTCCTACATTTCACTTCTGACTTTGGGCCAGAAAGTGCCTATGTTAATATTTCAATTACTACATGCAGTTACGCTACTACATACACATCTAGAGCTATGCCCAGGGCAGAGAGCGTTTGACCTACAAATCTAGTTCATGGGTTCCCATTGCTGTTTCTAAACCAGACTCTCATAATTTTGAATTTGAGAGCATTCAATAGGGAACAGGGCCAAAGTTTATCTTTCAGATCATACCTAAAACTTTAGTAATACAAATTGATAATGCCAATAAGATGTAAACTCTTTGTATTCATTTTTTAAGATTGTTGAAACAAAGTACCATATACTGGGTGATTTAAAACAACAGAAATCTAGTCTCTCACAGATCTAGAGACTGAAAGTCCAGAATCAAGGTGATGGCAGGGCCATGCTTATTCTAATGCCTATGGTAGGGAAGTCTTCCTTGACTCCCCTCACTTCTGGTGGTGGCTGTAGGCCCTCAGTGTTCCTTGGCTAGAAGATGCACTGCCCAATCTCTGCCTTTGCTGTCACATGGCATTCCCTTCTCTCTGGGTCCAAATTTCCCTCTTATAAGGACACCAGTTATATTGAACTAGGTCACACCGTAATGGCCTATCTTAACTCAATTACATTTACAAAGACCCTATTTCCAAATAAGATTATATTTATAGGTACTAGCAGTTAAGATTTAATACATCCACTGTGGGGGGGACACAATTCAACCCATAACACTGTTTGGCAGTAAGATGATGATCAAGTACTTCCAAAAACACGTTTAACTACTGACAATAGGCATGAAAACTAAAAACAACTGGGCTCAGATGACCACAGTGGCTTCCTGTTGTCTACATAATGTAGACATATCAGGGTCTATGCATTCTCATCTAGATGTAGCAGGTGTGAAATCTTATCATTTTTATGAGCAACTATTAGGCTTTTCTACCTCTGAGACTCATTCCTTGGAAGGATTTTTTTCACACAACAACATCTTTTGAGATCTCATTCAAATAGTATTTCTCAGCTCATGGTTGTAACCCTAGTACTTTGGGAGGCTGAGGTGGGTGAATTGCCTGAGCTCAGTGGATTGCCTGAGCTCAGGAGTTTGAGATCAGCCTGGTGAACCAACATGGTGAAACCCTGTCTCTACTAAATGTACAAAAAAAAAAAAAAAAAGCCAGGTATGGTAGTGCATGTCTGTAATCCTAACTACTCAGGAGACTGAGGCACAAAAATCCCTTAGACCCAGGAGGGGGAGGTTGCAGTGAGCCAAGAGCATGCCACTGTAGTCCAGCATGGATGACAGAGCCAGACTCTGTCTCAAAAAATAAAATAAAAAGAAAGAAAGACTATTTCAGCTTAAGCAGTTTGATTGTCTTTACGTATGCTGAACCTCAGTTGTCCAGATATTACTCTTAACTGCCTAGAGCACAACCCAAATTAAGAGTGGGGAATGATCATTAAGTAAAAACCACTCTAGGTATAAAAAGCCTCTGTTTTTATCAGCTGTTCTAATAAGTTGGGCAATTGGTTTACTGTATCTCAACAAAAATGTAAGAATCGCATTTAAAAAGGTCATGGTGATGTTGGAACGAATGGATATCCACATGCAAAAAAAGTGAACCTCAAACTCCAACCTTTATGTCTTATACAAAAAATAACTCAAGATAGATAATAGATCTGAATGCAAAACACAAAATTATAAACATTTTAGGAGAAAATATAAAAGAAAATTTTTGTGGCATTGGGTTCAGCAAAATGTTCTTAGACACAACACTGAAATCACAATCTATGAAAGAGGAAATTGAGAAATTGGACTTCCACAAAATAAAAACCATTTGCTCTGCAAAGGATAGTGTATAGAGAACCAGGAGACAGGTTTTAGACTGAGAGAAAATATTTGCAAATCATATGTCCAACAAAGGACTTATATCCAGAATATATAAAGAACACTTAAAACAAAGATAAATAACCAAGCCACCCTATTTTTAAATGGGCAAATAATTTTAAGAGACACTTCACCAAAGAAGATACATTGTTGATAAATAAGCACTTAAAAACGTATTCAACATCATTAGTCCTTGGGGAAATGCTAATTCAAACCACAATGAAATATGCCATCACATTATCAGAATGGCTAAAATTTTAAGTACCACCAACACCAAGTGATGCTGAAGATGAGCTGTCATATATTGCTGGTGAAAATATAAATGGGGGCCGGGCGCAGTGGATCATGCTTGTAATCCCAGCACTTTGGGAGGTGGAGGTGGATGGATCACTTGAGGTCAGGAGTTCAAGACCAGCCTGGCCAACATGGTAAAACCCTGTCTCTACTAAAAATACGAACATTAGCTGGGCATGCTGGTACATGCCTGTAATCCCAGCTACTCGGGAGGTTGAGGTGGGTGAATTGCTTGATCTTGGAAGGCAGAAGTTGCAGTGAGCTGAGATCATGCCACTGCACTCCAGCCTGGGCAACGGAGAGAGAATCTGTCTCAAAAAAAAAGGAAGAAAGAAAGAAAATGTAAAATGGCATAGAGACTCTGGAAAACAACAGTTCCTTAAAAAGATAAACATACATATGTTTACCATGTGACCCAGCAAGCATACTCCTGGGTGTTTTTCTATAGAAATGCAAAACTTCATATAAAAACCTACACAAATAGCAACTCTATTTATAATTACCCAAACTAGAAATAACCCAGATGTCCTTCAGTGAAGAATGATAAAGTGTTGTATTTCCCTGTAATGGAATACTACTCAGTAATGAAAAGAAATGACTTCTTGATATACACTATTTGTGTGAATCTCAAAGGCATCTTGCTAAATGACAGGACTCAGTCTCCAAAAGTTGCATACTGTGTGATTCCACTGATATGACATCCTCTAAAACACAAAACTGTAGTGACAGAGAACAGATCTGAGAGTGCCAGGGTTTAAGGGGAGGGGGAGGGGTGACTTCAAAGGGATGGCACAAAGGCTGTATTTTGCAGTGATGGAACTATTCAGAGTCCTGACAGTGGCAATGGTTACTCAACTCTACACACATCTTAAAATTTATAGAATTATATAACCCCAAAAAGTCAATTTCGTGTATGCTATTTTAACAAATAAAATTTTAGGGACCTGCACTGAGCAGCTAGAGGTTTGACCTTCCTGGTGGTCGTTGACAGCTGATAGGCTAAAAGAGAACAGGGATACTACAGCCATTCTGGGCTGCAAAGTAAAAAAATAAGCAGCCCAACACATCTCCACAACCCCGTGATCATCCCTGGATTCCAGTGCAGCAAAGACATGCTGTATGCTAATTCAGTAGTAATGGTAGCTACATTGTTTCAGCATGGAATTTTTATTTTCTAAAAAATAAATTGTGTGTGTGTGTGTGTGTGTGTGTGTGTGTGTGTGTGTTTCAGGATTTCATTGATTCACTTATGTGCCTTTAAAGCTAGAATTTCCATAGGACAATTTGTGACAATAGATCCTTAGGCCAAGATATCAAGGTACCGACTCAGTGTGATTAATACCACGAATCTGGGAAAAAGGAAGCCATACACCAAAGAAAGCTCTAGGTCAGAGGCAAGAGACTCTGGTCACCCGAGTTAGTTGCCTGGACTCAGGGGTGAAGCACACAAAAGGCCACAAGAAAAAGTGTCCAAATGGGAATACGTGAACCCAGAGGATGTGCAGCCATGCTGCACCCTCTGTGCTCCAGGGTCAGTCCTGGAGGATCTCTTTCCTCCTCCCCTGAGTCACTTGGTTTGCTCTCGCCAGACTGAGAATGGAATATATTTTTTTCCTTTTGAGACAGAGTTTTACTCTTGTTGCCCAGGTTGTAGTGCAATGGTGGGATCTTGGCTCACTACAACCCCCCGCCTTCCAGGTTCATACAGTTCTCCTGCCTTAGTCTCTCAAGTAGCTGGGATTACAGGCATGCACCACCCAGCTAATTTTGTGTTTTTAGTAGAGACAGGGTTTCTCCATGTTAGTCAGGCTATTCTCAAACTCCCAACCTCAGGTGATGCACCCACCTCAGCCTTCCAAAGTGCTGGGATTACAGGCATGAGCCACTGCGCATGGCCGGATTTTTTTTTTTTTTAATAATTGGTAGTCTCCTCCAGACTGGACTGGAGGGACAC
This sequence comes from Callithrix jacchus, assembly GCF_049354715.1. Lineage (NCBI taxonomy): Eukaryota > Metazoa > Chordata > Mammalia > Primates > Cebidae > Callithrix > Callithrix jacchus. The sequence goes on from NC_133514.1 coordinate 98,264,499, forward strand.
AGTGAAGTTTTTTTAGCCAATTTCTATGCCAAATGATTAATATGAATATTTTTAACTCAGAATAGGAGACACTTCATTTCTTGACAAAATTGCTTATAAGGAATAGCTCAGTTACTAAGAAAGCCAGATAATTAATATGTCTCTGTCTCTGCCTTGTCATTTCTATAATGGCAGGATAACGAAGTATTACTTAGCTTAACACAGTCACTTGAGCTTTTCTGTGGTCTTGGAAGGAACAGACACAGCTAGGAACTTTTTAAAGTAAAAGGAAATCCGTTTCTTACACAAGATTATATAAATAAAAAGTGGAATTAATTTAAATGACAAGTGACCCATTATATATCTTCATTATGTGCTAGGACTGGTGGTTCCATGGAAATAAGTCAACCAAGAACATTTCGTTATTATAGAGACTGAGAGAATTTAGAGTAGATCTGTATAAAATAACCTTTTAAATACAATTAGGGTTGAAGTGCATTATGAAGTTTTTTATATTTCATAAGACAGTAAAACTCAGTTAAGTAGGATTAAAAAATAAAAGTAAATAACATTTAATGGGACAAGAATAGTAAGTCAGAGCGGACTTTTCATTGACTCAAATGAGGTCTCTGTTTCAACTCCACCATCTGGCATTTTACATTTGTCTCTCTGAAACATAATTTCTAAAGAAGTGGACTGATTTTTAACCAAATTCAATACCCTCCCTAAGGAAGAGTAATGAGATATGACTTCAATCCCTTTTGCAGCTAGTTCTTTTTTTGCAACAGCTGATAAAATCCTGTAAAACAATCTTATAAAGAAATTAAACCAATTTGTTTTGCAAATAACTGCTTAATATTAACATTAACAACAGTATTAATATGTGTGTGAAATATGTGTATGACTATGGCTTATTTGCAGATTATGTTTACTACTGTATCTGTGAACTGGGAATCTCACTTGGAGTAAGTACATTCTGTATTTCAGCAGCCCTTTCCACATGATTAGGGACAAATCTGTTGAAACAAACAAAAAAATAACAGCTTTAAAACTTGCCAGAGAATTGACAGAATATAGATTGCAGCTATGGGACGGGAGTCTCAAAGGGTTAGTGATTTCTCCATAACTAGATGATTCTTTATAACTAATGGTTGGGAGAACCAGTGAAAATTAAAGCAGAAAAGGTGAGTTGTACCTGTTGGAAAATCAGAGTTTCAAGGAGATAAATAAATGAATGAGACTACTAGTGATTAATTTATATCAACAACAGTGAAGCAATTGAGGCTCTTTAACCAAGTTATCAAATAAAATCATTACCCAAGAGGTCCATTAGTTAGGGTGGAGCCTTCATGTAATCCAGTGGGATTGTTGAGTGGAAGTGTAACTTGTGTCCTCTGTAGAGATAGAAAATAGTTACTCTTTTCAGGTCCAGGGTCATAGCAAAGGAAAGAAAGAGTCATCAAACATGCCCTCAAAATAAATATAAATTCCAGCAAGTATAAGCTACAAATTGTGAGGCATGGAATTGCAAAGGAAAAGTTACCGCAAGGGAAGAAAGGTGTTGATTGTTCGAGACTATAAACTGTGGTGCTGTCATGTTAATTAGGGGTTTCCACTAAACTTTCTGGGCTATTTTGAAAATGTACGAATGCGGCACGATATACCAGTTTGATCTTTTAAACTGAATCCTAGAATTAGAATAGTAAACCCAGTGAACATAATGCATCTGAATTTAATAAAACACCCAACAGTAAAGTGTTTTCCTAAAATGTAATTTGAAGAATTGGATTGAATTGGGTGGGATGGAGGCCAGCCACAGAAGTGGAACTTTGGCCAGCGGTCCACACGCAGTGGGGAATGTGACCACCAACTGTGAGGAAGTGGGAACAGCAGAATAGGGTGAAGGCCTGTTTACACCCAAATATTCATGAGTGGTTTCAAAAGGTTCTGAAAGTATACATATGTAAAATAATTACCCCTAGAATGCAAAATGGGAACAGAAAAGCTGTTAGTTCCTTAGGGATGGCAACAAATTTATACATTCCTTCTGGACAGGGCTATGGAGAAGATGCAAATTCTATATTTTAGCTTAATCTATCTTTAGCCACATCACCCCAGTTCTGCATTCTCTGAGTGCTTCCAATAGCCTATCTTATTATTTACACTTTGAACCATGCCAGTTTACATTTAATACTATTACCTCAAATGCATTAAGTGCTTTCACATACAGGGCATTTGAAACTTATTTCATACTTACTATAGCACTATGAACCGGGAATTATTATACCTAATGTTAAGTTGAGGAACAGGCTTCAAGACATGAACCGTCCATGATCCCAAAACGGGTACTATTCAAACCCCAGCTGTGGGCCGCCAGAGCCAAGACCCTTACCCAAAACTTTCCCTCATTTTATTATCTCATTATGCTATGTATCTACTTTTTTTTTTAACATTTGGATAGTAGTACAATTTTATCTATCTTGTTCCTGTCCTCTTTCACATAGGACAAGCCATAGATATTTCTAAAGAACCCAGCATTGACAAGGAGCCCTCAGGCAGAATGAGGAATATATTCTCTTATTAAATGAATGTGAGGGATCTGCCTGCTCTTGAAACCACAGTTCTGGGGTAAGGGGAGGAAGCAGACTCCAAGAAGCATCTGACGCTTTCTTAAGCACTGTTGGACTCATTTGTGAAAGGCAAATACTTTCCAGGGATATTGGAAATCCTCTGGGCCTGAAGGGCTGGAAGAGCCAAAGAGGGGATATGGTCTTAAAAGAGCCTTTGGAACAAAGCTCCTCTCTTCCATAAAACCAACATGACATAAATTGGTTCTTTGGATCAAACTTCAAAATGGAGTATTCAGCAATGCCTCTGATCTTTGTAACATGTTTGAGTTTTCGGCTGTCACTCCCTGTTCAACTGCTGAGGTCTCCAAATGTGATTGGGTTTTTGCCAGAAAATAATTGTGCAGGTCCATTCATAGCTTCTTTCTGAGTGAGCTCTGTGTTCACAGGAGAGGCATGTTGTTTCTAAATAAAGGCTCCATCTTGTTAGCCTATGGTTGTTGGTTTTGGGGGGTTCTTTTTCCTAAGCAAAAAAAGAACTTCAAGAGTTCTACTTCCTAGAAAAAAAGATCCGCGCTCCCGACTATCCAGGATTCTGTGCCCATGTTGACTAGTTGAGATCGTGAGGGGAGTTGAAGACTCCCTCACGAGAGGCTGTTATCTGTAATAACATTGAGCATCTTACTGGCTTTGAATTCCTTTTGGAGCCAGCCCTGATAAACTTTCTAAGGATAGGCTTGCTTATATTCTTGGAGTTAAAGAACATGTTATTTTACCTAATTTAAGCAAGAATCCCATACAAGCCAAAATGGCAATATGCTCTCCAAATGGTTTACTGACCTTAGCAACTTTGAGATTAGCCACATGTTCCAAGAACCAATTAAATACTGAGTAGAGAATATTAAACTAAACTGATTAGAGGGATAGTGAGAATTTCCTCCATGTCCCAAATTATTTCTTTTACAAGTCAGCTCCAGAATGTATGAATAAAGGCTTATTTCTTCAAAGAAGAAGATTTTTCTAAGTGCAGTTACCCCCACGAGGGATTAAAAGGTTTTCAATTGTTATTAATAACGTCATGTGAATGAATTACGGGCAATGGAGAAAGGTGGGCATAGGAAAGAAAAAGAGAAAAGATCCTAATGGATTTCCCAAGCAGTATGGCAGGGTACATTATTAGTCTCTTGGAAGGTGCGTTTAAATGGTGTTTAAGATGGGAGATTGTAAAAGGTACCACTAAAGGAAAAGCACCAGTAAAATAGGCAGTTTGCCTGTTGCACAATTTTAGGTCAGTCTTCAAACAAGTCCATTGGTGTCATTCACTTAACTATCAGGAAACCTGTATAAGTCTACAATTTCAGCGATGACAACTACAGAATTTGAAAGTGACCAAAGAAGTCAAGCTATATTTGCTGATTAATTTGTAAATATTTGGGTGCCCTACAATACCACAAATTCTAAATGTGAGTCACAGAGTCTCCAAAGTCAAATCTTGACTAGCCTTGCAATTGCCCATGCAGTGCCAAGCCGGAGTTTCTCCACTAAGCAAGGGAGTTGAATGGGAATGGAGCACACCAACATTTGGCCAAGTTAGAATCATGTATACTTTATGCATCCACCTCATGGAAAACCTTCCTGAATTTCTAAGAGACAGATAGAAGAATTACTGGTAATATCTTCCCTTCCTCACAAATCCATTGTTAATCTCCAATTCTATTTTCTTTGAGATAGAGTTCCTAGGTCAAGGATAACGAATGCAATTAAGGAAATAGCCCAAGTTCTGAATATCCCGAAGAAAAAACAGAGCCGAAGAGTCATTTGTTGATTATATATTTTCTATTTCAATCTTTCTCACATTTCCTCCTCTTAGCTCTCTCCCTGCCACTTTAGTGTGGTTATCAAAAGCAGAGTTTGCAGAATTCAAGCCCAGCCAAAGCAAACAGACCAAAAATTTGGGAAATGATTTATCTTAATCCAAGGGTGGTAATCCAATTTATTTGACTCAAATGCTCTAAATTTCATCAGCTAAACCAACAGAATTAGAGTCTGTCAAAATGATATTTAGTGAAAGCAGTCCCTGCAGTGTTGGCCACTTGTGAACAGAATGATTTTCATCTTCAAAATACACATGTTGTTCTACGTTTTCATGCTTGTGGCTAGGAAGCAAGGCTGGTAATAAAGAGGTTGAAGCCAATGGGGAGAGTTGTTTTTCACTGTAACGTTCTGTGTCCCCAGCCCCAACCAGTTGCCTCATAAATGTAGTCACTGATGACAAGGGAGTGAGGGATGGTGGGTGAATTGATGCACGTCTATCTTCAGTAGTGGAAAACTTCTGGGCCAGGATGCAATGCACTTTCCACAAAGATAGTATAATATTTAAATGGAAGGGGAGATTGCTTGGTCCATGTCCCTGTTATTAAGTAATACTGAATCTATTAAATAGCTCACTTCTCATCCACAATACATTTGAGATTGTGTCCTGGATCTTAGGGATTGTCCATTGGTTTGTACTTCTGTAAAACTACTTTCATGGCTTTGAAAAATAACAACATAAATAAAGTAGATAGGGCAAAATAGCTCTAATTTAGGAATCCATTGGCCTGAGTTCTAATACAGCTCTGCTCCTAATTATAGATAGCTTCCATGATTAAGCCCTCTTACCTCTCAGAGTCCATGTATCGAATAAAGAGATTCCTGAAGTCCTCATAATGACACCTCTGGGTTAATTTAAGCAACTTATTTATGTTCAATACATACCACTAGATTTACTATCATGTTTAAGAAGTCATTCCCAATTTTATTCAAATTAATTTCTATGGTAGTCAAAAATACAGAGTTAAGCATTCTCTAGCCCACAATGTAATGGCCAATGGTGCCAGAGCAGTGGTGAATTAATTTGGCTTGCTTATTTGCCCCGTATTCTTCTACACCTTGGCCCATTGACCAAACCCATCTACTTCCTGTTTTACTCAATAAAGTTTTATTGGAACACAGCCATGCTCATTCTTTATGGATTGTCTGTGGCTGCATTCCCATAACAACAGCAGAGTTAAGTAGTTGCGACAGAGACTGTATGGCCGCAAAGCCAAAAATATTTACCATCTGGTTCTTTGCAGAAAAAGTTGGCTGGCCCTGTTCTACACTTTTAAATCTATGTTCACTGTCTTTCCATTGCAATATATGCTGCTCCCCTTAATTATTCCTTAGACTTTTGGCATCTCATCTAACCAAAATCTTTGACCTCACCAATGTTCTCAACTCTTTCTAGCATTTTTATCCTAGTTCTCCTTGTCTTCATGTTCATTATAGTGTCATGCTTTATTTGTTCATACAATTCTTTTATCAGCTCAAACTCATTAGTCAATTCAATATCAAGTAATGTTTCTCCCTTTTAAACCTTTGAAACCATCTTGGAAAGTTGGCCCTGATGAAGGATTTTAATGACAATGACTGCTAGTTAATGCACCCTTATTCTGTGCTGCATTGTTTTGAGTTCTTAGCGTATTTGTGATGATAGATTGAAAATTGTTCAGGGTAAGAGACTAGGTCCTTTGTTTGTTACATTACAATACAGAACAGCCTAGGATCCACAGTATTCACAATGCTCTATTACTTTTGCTTTCTGTTGTGAACAATTCTCCATGAGTTCTCTTACTGGTCCCCAAACTTGGCCTATCCAAAAATAATTCCCGTTCTAAGCAAACACAGTCTTAACACATGTTTAAATGTGTTGCCTCAAAAATTTGGTAGACTTCTTTTACAGTTTGCAGAATAATCATTGTACACAAGTCTATGAAAGAGTCTTGTTCTCAGTCGACAAAAAAGGAAATTTTAAAACTTGTGGTCTTTACTAGGAAATTTGGTAACCTCTATTTTATCAGATGTCATTTGGTCATAAAGCATGACTTATAGCAGCTTTCAATTTGATAAAAGAAGGCAACCAAAATTGGCTTTAAACATTGCATAAGAATACAAATGTAGTTGGAAACATACTCTACCATTGCATCATTTGTTAGTCTGACTGTCTTGATGCCAAAGATATACATAGTAGTCCCCCCTTATCTGCAGGAGATAGGTTCCAAGACCCCCCAGTAAATGCCTGAAACTAAAGATAGTACCAAATCTTATATATACTACTTTTTTACTATCTGATAATTGAGACAGCTACTAAGTGGTTAATGGGCAGAGAGCATATGCAGCATGGATCTGCTAGACAAAGGGATGATTCACATCCCAGGCAGAATGGAGTGAGACAGCTCAGGATTTCATCACACACAATTTAAAACCTATGAACTGTTTATTTCTGGAATTTTCTATTTGATATATTCAGATCGTGTTTGACTGTGGGTAATTGAAACCATGGAAAGCAAAACCACAGATAAGAAAGGAATATGTGAAAAGAAACAACTTGCTTTTTCTCCAGCATGGTTGAATTTAGTCCTTATGAAATTAGCTTTGGAGCTGTAGATACACTTGAAGTTTTACAAATATTCATGAAAATACATAGACACATACAAATACCACTGACTCTACCGCTGGAGTTGTATTTCAATCATGGAGGTGTTCTTCAAAGGCTCCTACTTTTTTTCAGCTAGTGACAGAAAGGCATGCTGTTGTCGATGGCAGAAGAAATTATCTTTTGGAACAACACCGATGTATATGAGAATTGATTCTGTAACTTTGGCCACTGTGACCCAAGGAGCTAAACGGATGATATGACCAGATTGACTCCCAAGATTAATAATCAAAGAAGAGTTATATTTGATGCCTGATATTTTGGGCATTCTCTCACAAAAGTTCTTTGTTTGTTTGTTTTTTCTTTTTTAGGAAGAGTCGAGCCCTGTCACCTAGGCTGAAATACAGTGGCATGATCTCGGCTCACTGTAACCTCTCCACCTCCTGGGCTCATGCAATTTTCTTGCCTCTGCCCCCAAGCAGCTAGGACTACAAGCGTGTGCCACCATGCCCAGCTAATTTTTGTATTTTTAGTAGAGATGGGGTTTTATCGTGTTGGCCAGTCTGGTCTTGAACTCCTGAGCTCAAGTGATCTGGTCTTGGCCTCCCAAAGTGCTGAGATTACAGGAGTGAGCCCCCATACCTGACCACAAAAGTTCTTAAAAGTAGAAGTGTAACAGTCACTCCACAGTAGGCATAATAAAATTCATTACAAACATCTAAGTGGGGAAAAAAGGTAAGTAGAGATTTAAAAAAGGAAAGAATAGGGGCTGCTGATGCTGTAGAAATATCACAGATTCTATTATTTGTGAGATATTTTTGCTGTATTTTATCCAACAAAGGAGTTACTGTGGAAGTTTGAGATATAAGAAATTGGAGAAGATATTCAATCCCAATACCAATCTCTCCTCTACAGGGACAAGGTGAAGAGTGAGGTAACTCATCTTTATGGGAGCATCCAGAGGCAGCATAGGAAATTTATTAGAAAGTTGTTAGATTTTTTTTTCTCCTTTGTCCAAGTTCTACCATTTATAACTCCACAAAAAAAAAAAAAAAAAAAAAAAAAAAAACAATGTTTATGAGTTGGAGGTTTTAGTGAACCTCTGACTTTATGCAGAGAATAGTCATTCGTGACACATTGTTTCTGCTTCTACTCTGAGCCAGGAACTGTGCCAGGTGCTGAGGATATGAAGAAGAATATAGCATAATGCTGATTTCCAGGAGTTCATCACTAATTACAGAGAAAGCGAACACCTAATTGCAATCAATGGAAGTGCATGCCAAGTGCTGTGGGGTATAGAAAGTAGAAACAATTTTCTGGAAGATGTCTCAGAGAAGCTGCTCCTTGAAAGATAATTAGGAATTTACTCTTTGGAGAATGCAGTGAAAAGCATTTCTGGACATAAGGAACAGCATGTGCAAGGGCGTGGAGACCTAGAAGAGTACAACACAATCAAGGAAAGGTCAGCAGATGGCTTGAGCTGAGGTATGTGGTTAGGAAGACTAAAAGCTGGGACCAACCTCAAATAAACTGGAATGAATCAGAAAAATAAAACTCTTTGTGCTTCTCCAAAGACATTTTAATTTTGTTCACCAGACAACAGAAGTCCTTAAGCAGGGATGTGCCTTGAACAACCTTACATTTTAGAAAACATTTTTAGGATAAGTATAGAATATAACTAGAAAGTAGAGAATCTAGAGAATGAGTCCAATGAGAAGATAGACTAGTACAGATGCAGATTGATAGACTAGTTTGGTGGTGGGCACCAAGCAAGTAAGAAAAGGAGGGAAAAGATTCAAGAGATATAGATAACAGGATCAACTATAGTTTAGGTACTGGGTGCTGGGTGGTAAGGCAGACGGTGAAGCTGAGGATGACCCTAGTTTCTAGCTGGGATTGGTCCCTAAGCCAGAGTGTAATAAAAATGGGCAATAGAAGAAAGGAAGAATTAAAAAAAAAAAACATTAATTGATTTGAGGTGTTTTCAGTGAGTAGTCACTTAAGAATGTCCAGTTAGAGCTGTCTAGAATGAATTGGAAATATGGGTCTATAATCAGCAGAGAAGAGGGTGAATATAGTTCTTTGAGAGTTGATACTGTTTAGTGATAGTTGAAGTCATCAGAGTGAGTAAGATCCTCAAGGATCATGGGTAGTGAAAGAATGAGAATAAGGACTAAAAATTACAAATAAATCCCTGAGGATTATGAGATATTGAGGAAGTGGGGGGAAGAAACAGAAAAAGAGAAGAGAAACATGGGAAACTTTGAAGTAGCATATACTGAAGTTAGAGAGGAGAGTTTTAGGATAATGTTATCATTGTCAAGCTGTACATTATAATATAGTTTAAATGGGACACATACTGTAAGAAGAAAATTAAGAAGCCATTGATTTCCACCCACAAAAATTCAGAGCAGATGATAGTGGTGGTGGAGTGGGATGGGGATTTGGCAGGTGTGGGGCAAGAGCCAGATTGCAAAGAATTGAAGAGGGCAGGAAATGTGGGGAAATAGAGATGGAGTCTGAATGCTCTTACATGATTTTCAGTAAGCATGTGTTTTGAGCCATGAATTCAAACACCAAACACACAACCACAATTGAATAAAACAGCAGGAATCAAATGAAAAGAAAAAGGTCACATAGCAATTGAGGGCTAGAGGGCAAGCTCTGTGCATCCAGAGGTCATGATTTATGTGGCCTTTGTAGGGCAAGCCTCGTGGGTGTGCAACCTGTGCAGTCACACAGGGCCATCTGTTTAGAAGGGCTCCATTCTTGGTTTAATGTTCTGATGTCGGTCTTGAAATTCTTAATGATTTTCAAACAAGGCATTTCCATTTTTATTGTGCATGGGGCCCTGCAAATTATGTAGCCAGTCCTGAGCCTTTCAATCTCCTGCTTGGTCCAGAGTAAAACTGATTGGTATATAACTTAGGTGATCTACTGATCCCTGGATATAAATATGTTCAAAAATTGAACTCATTGTCTCTTTTTTTGTTTTGCTAAGAGTACCCAGATCCAATTTTTCCATTAATTTTTAACAATGACATACTAATTCATAACATGTCTTGACCAATTACCACGTGCAAAACATTGTTCTATATTCTTTACACCTATTAATTTGTGTAATCATTGCACCAGTTCCATAAGTAGGTATTATTATCGCTATAATAGTAGTTGTGATTTTTATTGTCATAAAAACACTTACTCATTTAAAGAGGAGCAAATGGATGCAAAGCATAGTTTAAAAACTTACACAACTCAGAAAGGGTAAATCTGGAGTTCAAACCCATACATGTAACTTCCTAGTCTGTGTACTTCAGCAAACTCTTTCAGTCTTCTGTATTCCTGAGTCTTCATTCATTGTCTTGGATATGTTTTTTTCACCCTTGTCCCTATTTACTTAACTTAACCCACCACCTGAAAGCTGCCATGTGGAGAGATACTGCAATGCTACGGGAAGAAGACATCCTTCTCCACGTGAAGCGTCAAAGACATCCTGTGTGTGGGTTTAGGGATCCATAACCTATTTAAACGTCATGGGTGAGTGCATACATCTCTCCCACATGGGAAATAATAAGAGCATTGTGGCAGGGGCATGGAACAAACATGGGGTCCCATTCTATGGTCTTTTTCCCTTCCTCTTTCCCCTCCCACTACTCACATAGTTGAGTGTCACCAGAACCTTTACTCTTCTTCCAGAAGGGTTGAGTTGAGGTTTGCATTTAGCCCATTCCTCATACATCCAATTGAACATTTGATCTCTGTCCATAGAAAGTTGTACAGTGACTTCTCTCTTAACCCTCCTGTTTTCTCAGATAGTTTAAGTAAGGGAGAGCACCGGTAAGGTTGAGGTCTGCTAAGAGGGTCTATCATCGTGTCTTTGACACAAATCACTGCAGGTATAAAAGAATAGAGATGGGAGAGTGATATTTCAACTTTTCTTATCAGTGGAAGCTTTTGAGGAAATGAATCTTAGGCAAAACCCAAATATGTAAAACAATAGTGCAGTATTTATTTACAATAAATAAAATTTTAAAATTATGTATAATAAATCAAATAAATTTATTCCTTCAAAGCTTTGTTACTGCAACAGTTACTCCCTGTGAAGTCAGCTAAAGTGGTTTGATTCCATCCAGCCGTGCCTCGATCTGCCCATTTGCTCCATATCTCTGCCGCCAGCGTCCTCTTTCTCCATGGGCAGGAACAAGGGGGCAAAAGAGAAAGAAGAGAATCGATATTCATTGGGAAATTGGATGACAGATACAGAAGTACTGAATGTCTAGAAACATAAATATTTTTAGTGTTTTAGTGAAGTTTCTAGATGGTAATGTAAGATTATTTCAGCCTTGGCATCCATGTGATGCTAATGTATTTTTTTAAATTCTGGAGCAACAATTCAAATTTTTAAATGTGTACTTAGACTATAACAAAAGATCTCAAGTCCATATGGAGGAGAAAAATGACAACAGTTCCATGCTTACAGTTGTCTTTCCAGGAAAGGTAAAAGAACCAAAATGTATTGGACTTGACAAAGTGCTAGGTAAACAAAGCCATGAGGATTAAAATTTAGGCTCCAGTGATTAGTAGGGAAGTACAGGATAATAAGCATAGCAGGGTGTCCCTCAAGGTGCTTTAGACTCCAGCTGTGTTTATTATCCCATATCAGTATGGAAATCTATGCCTGACTACATTTATGGTGTCATTTAGAACTTTAAAATAGGCTCTTATTCTCAGAAAAAGGTTACTAAATTATTCACCCTGTAAGGTTTTCCTGATTAGCATAATTCCACCCATTATCTGTCTTATCAAGAATACTTTTCCACTGTAGGGTATGTGCTCTGGAGTGACATTGCGGGGTACATTTTCACGGTGTCATGTCAGTCCCCAGATACTCACCTTTTGCTGACTTGAAAATAAAATCCCCTTGTATAATTTGCAAAGTAAACTTCTCCAGGTTGACACTTTTCCCGTTGAGGAACACAGTGAGTGATCCTCTGTATATTCTTCCCCTGGTTTTCTGCCAAATCGTTTACTTTTTTTATGACCTTTGATGTTGACTTCGTACTTTTTAACGGGAGAATGCAGAATATCAACAGGTAGAGCCTTCATGTAGAATTTGGGATTTTTTTTTCATAAATGCTAAGAAGGTTACGTAGAGAGGCAAGCATGTGCTTAACTAGAAGTGGGGTGATCAGAGGGAGAAAGGAGGCCACGGTGGTCTCCTCACATAACACTAACGGTGCCTCTTCCTGGGGGTTTTTAGGTACTCATGCCTTCACTGCTTTATGCTCATCCCCGTCTCTAAGCACGCCAAGAAGTTTCTGAGCCTACACTAGATGGCAGCATGGTATACTGGTCATGTGGGCAGAACCAAGGCCCCAGCAGCCGGAGCCCACATGATGTTTGTGCTTGCTTGCTTTCTCTCTCTCTCTTTTCTCTCTCTTTCTCTCAGTCACACACACACATACACACACACACACACATACACACACACACACACACACACACACACAACTTCTAAAGGGTCCCAGCTTTTCCAATGTCATCTGCAACTCTATCTGGCAACGTGGGTAAGCGTTGAAAAATCCCCCCGCGAGTTGAAGCCATCCCCTCCACTGCACTACGGGTTTCTCCAGACACAGTGGAACAACTTTAACTTTGTGCAGCCCTATTTCTAATCGCATCATCTGGATATCTGTGGTTTCACAAGGTGAATGAGGTTGCCGGTGCTTTATGTTTACTTTGTGAACACCAAAAAGGTCCTTTAGGTTCAGTCCATGCAATCTGCACACTGTGTGTGTTCGAATCCAAGCGTTCCTCTTGCAGAATTGAATATTCCATTTAAAATGTCTTCCAATTGCACCCAGATTCAGTGTTTCTGTCTCAAAAGGAACGTGGAACAGGACTTCTCCTCAGAAAGGGAGTGCACTTTGCAGTTTCAGAGGCTGAAGAAAGGGAATCTGACCATACATAGCACTTGAGAGATGAATGGGAGTTTAGAGTACATCAAAGTCAGCCAGTCTCATTTGACAGATAAGGAAACTGAGACCCAGAAATTTTGACTTGCCTAAGGCCACACAGCTTGTTAGAAACCAAGCCAGGACTAGAAAACTGGTTTCCTTATACTCTGTCCAGGACATTTCCCATTGCTCCATGTGTGATTTATAGAAAGTCATAAATACAGAGCAGATGAAACCCCAGAGCTCTCGGAGCTGAGCTGGTTCACCTCCTGCCTACCCCATCCCCAACCAGCTCTGTGCACCTCCGTCCAGTGTGCTTGGATCCACCCACGTGCTCCATATCTCTGCCACCAAAGTCCTTGTTCTCTGTGGGCAGGAATGAGGAGGGACAAAGAGAAGGAAGAGAATCGATATTCATTGGGAAATTGGATGACAGATACAGAAGTACTGAAATATTGCAGTCCTTTCCTTGGCATTTCCTCTTGACCAGAGAAGGAAATACCAGAAATCTCATAAGTGAACCCATTTGGGCAATTTTTTTTACACTCAGTATTCATACATTTCACATTTTTTCCTCCAAACCTTTGAGTACTAATTCAAACCGTCCAGCCTCCAGGCCCCCTGGAGATTCACCTATCACTAAATATTGTTGATTTGCAAAACACATGGATTCTTTCTCTAGAACAGGCTCTGCTTTCATAGCTTTCTTCAGACGCTGAGCCTTTTCCCAATTAAGCGATGGCCCAGCTTCTCTCTGGTTAGGATTACAAACAAACACCACCACCCTTCTGCCTGGGCTCCAGCCACCACTCCCTTCACTTTGACACATGGTTCTTTTGATCTCAACCCCAGACCGTAGCAGCAGGCTCCTAATTACTCACCAGCCATAAATCATGGCAATAATGTGCTCCTTGCTAAGGAAAAGTAGTATTGTTGAGCCATCGGAGCCTGGAAAACTGGGTGTGTTTAGTGTTTCCAAAAGCAAGGCAGTCGGGGAAGGAAGGCAGGAAGAGAAAAGATGCTTTAAATGTTTGTAGAAATAGTTGCTTTGATGTTGAACCGTCTCCCAGAGGAAGTCGAGAGTCTGCGAACTAAGTCTATATTTTTTCATATTTGGAGAGGTAATAAAATCCACAAGCCCTGCTAGAGGCAGGTGTAAGTCTGGCCTCCTAGACCGAATAAAAAGGAGATTTCCAAGTCCTCAGAGCAAGCAGCACAAACATGCCTCTTGCTGTCTGTCCCTTAATTTTGTTCATTTAATTTTAATCCCTCACTTGCATGGGAAATCTTAATTCCTTCTTGTCGTTATGGAATGGTGGTTAATCTGGTATGGTTTGGCATTTTTCACTGAGAAAGTCTCTTGGAGTCCCAAATTATTATTTATTTCAAGAGACAAGGGTCTCCCTAGGTTGTTGAGGCTGGTCTTGAACTCTTAGACTCAAGGGGTCCTCCCACTTCAGCCTCCCTAGTAGCTGGGACTGCAAGTATGAGCCACTGCACCCCCAAAGTATTTTTTAAATTTGGCCTGAACCAGGATGTGCTACTGAGTCTATGTAAAAACAAATAATTCTATAAAACTGGTCAGTGTTGGTCTGACCTGGGGACAGGCCCCATGAATTCAATATCATCTAGCTAATGAGTTTTCTGGGTTTGACTGAACTGGAAATCATTCTTTTTTTAATTTCAAAATGAGAAAACTATATAAAGGCTAAGAATAACACATTAACATCCTTCCATTGGTAAATTCTTCCTCAGAAACAAATACAAAATATTATGGATTTTTAAAAATTTTAATTTTGTTACATTAGTCATTTTATTGGCTCTAACATATAGACAACACTGTACTGAATACAATTGTGAGATTTGTCTTTATTCAACAAATATTTATTGAAGATCTACTTTGGGCTAAGTTTTAGGTTATGACAGCTATGAAATCAGTAGCAGACAAGATTAATGCTATTCTTGCTTATATGGTACTTAACGGTTTAAAACAGCGTTAGCAAACATTTTCTGTAAAGGGCAAGAGAGTAAATATTTTAGGCTTTGCAGGTCAAACAGTCTTTATCACAACTTCTCAACTCTACCTTCATAATACAAAAGCAGCCATGGATAATACATAAAGAATTGGGCATAGCTGTGATCCAATAATACTTTATTTAAACACTTAAGGGCTAGATTTGGTCCATGGGTTGTTCTCTGCCAAGCCTTGCTCTATAGGGGGACACCTTTAAATTTGGAGAAGATGAATCACAGAAGGCTATGAAGGGCAACATGCCTTAATTTGTAAGTTCCTGGATGGCTTTTTCGGTCTAGTGGTCACTAAGTTAAGACCTGTTTCACTAGTAAAAGTCAATCCGGAGAAGCAGACTGGGGAGAATATTTTAAGGATTAGAAATGGCATGTGAAGATAAGTCACAGTAAGGAATTGAAAGAAGTTCTGGATCACTGGCTTGGGGGTGGCAGAGGTGGCAAAGTTGAGGTGAGGCTCCAGTCTGAAGCCAATAAAAAGGTTTGAGCAAAATAATGAGAGATCAGGCACATACTTCAAAGAGATCACTTTGGCACTTATGTAGCATATCTTTTCAGGATCTTTCTAGGATCCTTATCGCCTCCATATCCACATGGCAGCAAAAAATACTTTACTTCTCCTTTCTTTTACTCCTCCCGCCCTGGGAGTAAGGGTCCTCCAAGAGGCAGCTGAACACAGTTCATGAGAATCCCTTCCCTCAAACATTTATATTTTCAGAGGAATTGAAGCCTTGCTTAAGTGGCTGAAGGTCTGATGGCAGTATTTTAGGCAGCGGTCCTTGCAAGATAGAGAATTTTGTTGAGGGAGGAGATGAGAGAATTAGAGCATCAGCCCCCATGAAATCATACCACACAGTTATTTTCTCACCAAAATATAAGAATCTCCATATGAGTTTCTCTTGGGTTAAGTTTTCTTACCATATTGTTCAGTTGGACAATTAGCAATAAAGAGATTTTACTTCGCTGGCGTGGCCAAGGTTAATGTCACCAGTCATAAGGCAGATTGATACCGTGAGTTCCACGATAGGATGCACTGAGAAGCATACAATGTTATTCCTATGATATTCTTACCAGAGATGCATGGCTTCATTCTAATCATGAGAAAATATCAGACAAACCCAGATTGAGGAGCACTGTACAAAATTAAACAGTATGTCTCCAAAGTGTCAAGGTCATGAAAGACAGAGAAAGGCTGAGGCACTGTGACTGATTAGAGAAGATCAAGGAGAACTAACAGTTAAAAGCAATGTGGTATCCTGGATTGGATCCTGGGACAGAAAAAAACATGAGTGTAAAAATTGGTTAAATCTAAGTAAGTGTGGTAATTGTCCCTGTAGTCACAGCTACTCTAAAGGCTGAGGTAGGAGGATAGCTTGAGGCCAGGAGTTTGAGACCAGCCTGGGCAATACAGTGAGAACTTCTCTATAAATAAACAAACAAATAAATAAAACTAATGAAATCTAAATGAAGTCTATAGGTTAATTAATAGTATTGAGCCAAAGCAATTATCTTGGTTTTGTAATTATGCTATGATTATGTAACATGTTAACATCAAGAGAAGCTGTGTGAGAGGTATACAGGAATTCTGTACAACTTTCTGTCGTCTCAGATTAAAATAAAGTTTTTTCATAAACAGAAGTAAGTAAACTTCTTATTAAAGTAAACTTGTTACATTCTGCCATTCTAGACAAGAAAGGCCGTTCATAAGTGTTTCATTGTCAAGTTGTTAATTTATCTACTAAAAATGAATGATTATTGCCAAGTAGCTTTTAGCTTGTTTCAGGTCTCAAAGTACTGTCAAAGTCATCATACAAAAAAAAAAACACACAGAGAATCATATTACTTACTCAGTCACTCACATGGAATCTGCCCTTCCTTCTGACAGCACTCTGGAGAAGCTTCCTCATCTAACACTACTTCCTCCTTTCTCTTCCTCTGGCATTGGGCCAGTGCTTAGTTGGTGCTATTAAAAAAAAAGGTGGGGCGGAGGTTCTTTGCTATCTTGTGGGGTTTGTGGAGTATTAGAGAGGGTCAGGCACATTTTTTGGCAGTTCTGTAAAGTAGAGAGCCCTGGATGGGGAGTCAGGAAATTGGAATTCTTGTCTTAGTTCTTGAGCGTTGTAGTCTTGGGTAAATCACTGACTCTCAATAAAATCAGATCTTTTCAGGCAAGATCCAGATCAGGGAGTGTCATTCTTGGCTGGGTATTAGAATCATCCAGGAAGCATTTTTTTTTAATGCTGGTAACTGGGACCCGGTTAGACCCTGATTTAACTCTTTTTAGGTGCAGCTGAGGCATCCAGTTGTTGTTGTGGTTGTTTTTCTTTTAAGTTTCCAAGATTAGTATTAACAGGTGCCAGGGTTGAGAACCACTTACCGAGATGATCTCTAAATTCTAACCTTCTAGAGTTTACCAGTACTTATTGTTCAAACAAGATGAGTCAACAGAACTAGTTCTTGAAAAGTATTATCTTACATCTAAAGGAATTCTGGCTGTGGGAAGATAAAACTACAGTTAAGAAGCACTTTCCATCGTTTTTCAAGACTATTGTTTGTGCATGTCTGATGTGCTATCATCTTGACTAATGGTTTACACAATGAGCTGTCGTTTTCAGCTTGTAGCATATGCTGTAAAGAAGATTAAAACAGCAGTAGGGCGTGGTGGCTCACACCTGTTATCCCAACACTTTGGGAGGCCAAGGCAGGTGGATCACGAGGTCAGGAGATCAAGACCATACTGGCCAACATGGTGAAACCCCATCTCTACTAAAATATGAAAAATTAGCTGGGCCTGGTGGTGTGCACCTGTGTCCCAGCTACTTGGGAGGCTGAGGCAAAGGAACCACTTGAACCCAGAAAGCAGAGGTTGCAATGAGCCAAGATCACATCACTGCACTCCAGCCTGGCAACAGAGCAAGAGTCCAACTCAAAAAAAAATTTTTTTTAAAGATTTAAACAGCAACACCACAAATGCCTCAGAACAGGGGTATGACTGTCCTCTCCTCAACCCATCAGTTACCTTGTCCTCTTTCTGTTGTCTTCCAGGCTTCCTCCAGCTCCATGGTCCACCACAGTATCTACACCTACACAGAGATCTACATTTACAATAAAGCAAAACAGCAGACACTGGGGATGTGTGTCTATTTTGGCGGGCTGAGGGAGAAAGAGAAATAATATTACACTGTTTGAAGTAGAAATCCCCAACATTTTTGGTACCAAGGACTGGTTTTCTTTAAGCCAATGTTTCCGTGGACTGGGAAGTAGGGCTGGGAGGGATGGTTTTAGGATGAAACTGTTTTACCACAGGTCATTAGGTGTTAGATTTTCATAAGGAGCACACAACCTAGATCCCTGGCACACACAGTTTACAATAGGGTTCATGATCCTATTAGAATCCAGTACTACCGCTGATCTGACAGGAGGTAGAGCTCAGGTGGTAATGCTTGCTTGCCTGCCACTCATCTTCTGCTGGGTGGCCCAGTTCCTAACAGACCACGGAACAATATTGGTTAGGGCTGGGAACCCCTGGTTGAAAGGATAGCAAGTACTGAAAGCCAGGGTAGCAAACCCAAATGCCTCTGGGAGGACAGACAATGGGGAGCTGGAGGGCTGTGGAACTAGAGAGTTCATGACCCTTCTAAGGACCACTTCTTCTCTGCTCCAGCCAGTTGTGGCCAGGGAGTATGTTGGCCCAGCAGTGCCAGAGCTTTAGATCTTTAAGAAAATTGAGAAATCTATTATTTATTTATAAATGCTGAAAGATTTTATTATTATTATTTTAGAGATAGGGTCTTGCTCTGTCACCTAGGCTGGAGTGCTGTGGAGTGATCATAGCTCCCTGTAACCTTCAACCCCTAGGCTCAAGTGATCCTCCTGCCTCAGCCTCATGAGTAGCTGGGACTACAAACTTGTGCCACCACACACAGCTAGGTTTTAAATTTTTTGTAGAGATGGGGGTCTCACTACATATCCCAGGCTTGTCTTGAATTTCTGGCCTCAAATGATCCTCCCACTTCAGCCTCCCAAAGTGCTGAGATTATAGGCATGAGTCACAGAGTCCAGCCAAAACCCAATATTTTTTGATAAATATAAAAACTGTGTAGGCCAAATGAGACAATTATGCAGGCCAGATCCTTCCAGTTTGCAATCTATTTTTTAAAGGTTAAAACCTGTGATGGTGGAGTTGCTGACAAAATTCTTACTGGTGAAGGAGGCATTTTGTTTTGTTTGGGAGGTAGTAATAATGCAGGAGACTCTCGGTTGTCCTAAGACACACTGGACTCTCTCAGTACAGTCTTAGGGGAAGGGAGGATATTAGTGCCGGGTGGGATGGAGACTGTGTAAGCTACTGAAGTTACAGAGGCTGATGTGGTGAGAGCAATTGGGAAAAACACAGCGACGTGTCCAGGCTCAGGGGTGGCTTGGGCAATTATCAAAGGCCAGGGCAGCCCATTTGGCAAGTAGGACCTTGCGAGTCAAAGAGTCCAGAGAACGGGGGACAGAGAGCCTTGAGTTAGGTGATTCTGAGATGTTGCCAGTGCTCTTAGAACAGGATGGCTTCCAGTGGATGGTGATATGGTGGGAAATTCTAGCAACTCAGGAAAGGAGGGAGGAAGAGAAGAGGAAGGGTGTTCTGACCCCAGCCAAATGAACTAGGATTCAAGGAAGGGCACAAGTCCCAGAAGAGGGGATCAGATTGGGTAATGCATGTATGGGAGCCGTGTGCCAACAGTGACACAGAAGGAAGCACAACGCAGGCTTTGAGTTTCCTTGACAGCAGCAAAGGCAATTGGGCTGCCCTGGCTCACTGGGAATCGAATCTATCAGGAAAGTTTCTTAACGGCAATCCCTACCCGTTGGGAGACTAGGACAGTAAGTTAATTTTGGCCCAACATGAGGGTAGAGCTAGGTGTACAGGTGCAACTCATTTATCCATTTGGCTGTGGGGAACTGAGAATGAACAAGGCAGACAAAATGGAGCAAGTCCTAGTTCCCCTGAAATCACCTCAGATGGACAGGTGCCTACTCTGCTTGTGTTTGAAAAAACTGAGGCAAACAAGTCAGAGCCTTCCTGTCATCCACTGTACCAGCTCTATCCTACGCCACTGTGCACCTTCAGCTCTAAAAATGTACCATCCTGGCATGGTGGCTCATGTCTATAATCCCAGCACTTTGGGAGGCTGAGGCGGGAGGATTAATTGAGACCAGGATTTGAGACCAGACTGGGCAATATAGTGAGGCCTGTCTCTACAAAAAAATTGAAAATTAGCCAGGTGTGGCATATGTGGTCCCAGTTACGTGGAAAACTGAAGCAGGAGATTCACTTGAGTCCAGAAGGTTGAGACTGCAGTGAGCCATGATTGTGTCACTGCAACTCCAGCCTAGGAAACAGAGTGAGATTCTGTCTTAAAATAAGCAGTGAAAATTTACATATAGATCTGGTCTTGGGATAACACAGAGATACACCCCATATAGAATATTTCAGAAGCATATCAGGGAAGTTCTTAGTCATTTTATTAGTCCATTCTCAGACTGCTATAAAAACTACCTGAGCCTGGTTAATTTTTTAAAGAAAAAAGATTTAATTGGCTCAAGGTTCCACTAGTCATACAAGAAGCATGGCTGGCGAGGCCTCAGAAAACTTGCAATCAAAGGGGAAGCAGGAACATTTACATGGCAGGAGCAGCAGAAGAGAGAGAAGGAAAGGTGCTACTCACTTTTAAACAACCAGATCTCATAAGAACTCACAGGATCATGAGAATAGCAAGGGAGAAATTTGCCCCCATGATCCAGTCACCTTCCACCAGGCCCCTCTTCCAACACTGGGGATTACAATTCAACATGAGATTTGGGTGGGGACACATATTGATTTGGATTTATGTCCCTGCCCAAATTTCATGTTGTGGATTTTTTATACTTTCCAAGAGTGAGAGGAAGCAAATATGGACTATTGTCCTTCAAAAGAGACTAACATGCTAGCATCATAAGAATTTACCCAGCTCTCTTAGTGACTCTTCTATGAATTCCCATCCACTAAATAAATGCCAATTTCACTTTTATTCTTGCTTTGGTTGACCATGCAGTATGCCATAGTAGTAAGAACATAATAGAAGAACTTGCCTATGAGTAACTTCTGGCTTCACTGCTTATTTATTGGAATATTTGGGGAAAATAACTAACTTGTGAGCCTCGGTTTCCTTGTGTTTCAATGAATTTAACAACATCTGCTCCACTTACCAACTTCGCAGCATAGTTGAGATAATTAACGTGATAACTTGGTTAAAGAAATTCACATGCCAGCAATTGTCAAGGCAGAGGGGGTAATTCTCCTGGAAAAATACACCTAAATTTCTGGGCAGTTAAAAGAAGGATTGAAACAACATTCATATTTGGAAAAGGATTGAAACAACATTTTTATTTGGAAAGCAAAGCTCAAACTAAAACTTTAATGTTGATTCTCACCTGGTGATGGTTACTCAAAAGCAGATTCCTCATGGGAAAAATATGTAAGTTTTTCCAAAGGAGATAGGAGTTTGCACAATGCTAGCATATGTAAATGTAAGATCTTAGTCCTTTGATTTCTATTACACTTAGCATTCTTGGTGCTTGTTATAAACAGGAGGGACTTCTGATGCTGCTTTAAGTCTGGAGTGTTTTTTGGTTGGTGGATTGGTTAGTTGGGTGGTTGGTTGGTGGGTTGGTTGGTCAAAGTGACTTTCACACTTAAAACCTTGAGCCTGATTCTCTCTTAGTGACTCCATTCCTTTGAGAGACTTCAAAGGAAACCTAATAGAATCATGGCATTTGAGCAGGTAATCCAAAGGAATGGCAATCAAACAAGAGGCTTATATTATTTTTTGAGAGAGAATTTTACAAATTTCATCTTCAGTGGTAGGAACGGTTTTGTTGGCTTGACTGCAGCTGTGACAAACAGAGCGCTCCTTGCTGTTTTGCATGTGGATGTTTATGCATGGCCAGGGAAGTGCTGAAGCATTCCTCGTTAACTCACACACCTACAGCTTTCACAAAATCTAAATGAAAACCATCAGAGCCAAAGGTTTGAATTCTGAGTCATTTATCAGCATTCTCAACCCAAGCTCCACATCATTTGGTGAAAATGCTGTTATTTCCTTGTTAAACATTATTGTTTTTCTACTTGCCTCTATTTTTCTGCAAGCATTATTTCTCCCTGCATTTAAGGAAGAATTTGGTATGATGGAAAGCATTTTCTTATTTAGTTAAATAAAACTGCGTTGTCTCCACTGTTTAAAATTTGTTTGACTGGGGCAAGGTGTCTTACTTGTTTTCTACTGCAAAGTGGATACAACCTCATAGCCTTTCTCTGAAGGAATAAGAAGTCAATATGTGTAAAGCACATGGGATATCATAGTGAATGCTCTATAAATAACTTAATTTCTCTCTGGCTTTTTTTTCTACTAACTTATCTATTCAAGCTTTTATTTCATTTTATTCTCAGTTCTGTTTCTCAAATTTCAGATCAAGGATGGTTTAGAAGTAGAACTAGCTTATTACAATATTCATCTTATGGGCTCTGGGAAAATACCGGGTGCGGCCACAAAGCTGAAATGATTTCCTCAGGATGGCACAGAAAGTCTCAGAGCCAGAACAACTCATGGTTCCTGATTCTAAGACTAGTGCTCTTGCCATTAAACAATATTCAATTGTTTCTCTAACTAATTAGCAGAACTTATTTCAAGATTACTTTGCCTAAAATTATCTGTAAGACAGTTACATAAGTCTTTAACTTTAATTTTTAAACTCCAATGCAGGATCTTTTCAGTTCCTGTAGCTTCACTGTATTGCTATCTTTAGGGTACATGCCCATAAAAATATTTGTCAGAG
Organism: Callithrix jacchus; assembly: GCF_049354715.1. Classification (NCBI taxonomy): domain Eukaryota; kingdom Metazoa; phylum Chordata; class Mammalia; order Primates; family Cebidae; genus Callithrix; species Callithrix jacchus. The sequence goes on from NC_133514.1 coordinate 98,287,349, forward strand.
GTTATCTAAAAGAAGTTCTTTGGCCCCTTTGGTAATAAATTATTCTTAGATCCTTAGATCGTACACAGTATGGGCCAATTCTTAGAACACGTATCACAAACACAACCCCTTCTAAAAACTGACCATAGCACCTGCTGAGCAAGACTGCTTTAGGAAATTCCTTTTTCATTCTTTGGCTTCCATTCTCTACTACATTTTGGCCTCAGCTAATTAGACCAGAGGGTAGGCACCTGACCAAAGGCAAACAATCCATTGGCTGGTCAGCAGCCTATGAGGAGGCCTGACATGAAAGCTTTAAGCAATAAAAAATTAAGATTATAGAACCAATTAGATTCTATCTCAGAGTAAAAAAGAGTCAAAGTCCACCAGTTTCTAACAAGTGCTATGATCCACACTTCTGATCAGAGGCTGTGAAATATGCACCAACTTCAAGACAATTCCATGGTAAAACTGGAAATAATAAGTCATGAAGACATTAGCCAGGATGATAGTGGTACAAGAGGATATAAACATGCAGCCTTAAAATTAAAATACATAGCCTTTAGGCTTTGACCTAGATATCTCAACAAAGTGGAAAAAGAATAACATTAAAAGTAAATAAAAGGTTGAGGCAGGAGGATAACTTGAGGCCAGGAGTTTGAGATCAGCCTGTGTGATACAGCGAGACCACATCTCTACAAAAAAAATGTTAAAATTAGATACAAATATAAGCCAGTAAATATTTTTTGATCTCAATTTTCTAATTTGGAGAAGTGTCACTTGTATGGTGTTCCGTATTATTAATGGTTTCAAACTTTAATTAAAGATATCTTTCCTTTTCACACAAAGCACACACCATGACAGATACTGCTAAAAGTCTTTAATATTGCCGGTAATATTATCAAGGTAATTAAAGGACTTGTAATAATATTTTGTAATAACGTCTGAATATCTTGGTAATTAAATTTGGAAAAACCAAACTAGATAGAGAATGATACTGAGAAAGGTAGACAGCACAGGATCCAAGGTCACTTGTGGTTCAACAGTTGTCCATAGAAAGTCTTCATCAGGATATACGAGTTGGAAAATTTCATGACTGTGGATGAAGTTTCCTTTGTACTTTAATAAAAAACTACCATTTAAAATTTGGCAGATGTTTTAAAATGATGTTTTTTTAAAAACTATCATACGAGACAATGACATTTATAAATCAATTTGTAATTAAAACATTTTGAAAACATGACCACACCAGATATCCAGATTTTCTCCATATTTGAGTTACTGAGAACTTGTTTTTTTGCATAGTCTGTTGGTCATTTTGACTGAAACGGCACCACACCAAAAGGAAATGCTGGTTGTTTCAGTCCAAAGAAGATGTGCCTTCACAGAAAAATTACTTTGAAAAAAGTCTTAATAGATTTTAGGAAAATATTATAAGATCAAGTGTCGGAGAATTTATTTTCAAATTAACTGTTTATTCCTTGATTGTTTTTCCCTTCTTATGCTTTACGGGGTTTTGTGCAGAAGGGATCTGGTTGTAAAATATGAAGAGATGGCAATAAACTCACTTGGCATTGTCTGGATGGACTTAAATCAGTTATATCACTTCTCTCTACCTCCATGCCAAGCATTGGTCCAGGCCACCATCTCTCTCACCTGGGTTACCGCAGCAGCTCCCAGCTGGTGTCTCTGTTTCTCTTCTCACTTCTCCAATCTATTCTCAATGAAGAAGCACAAATGAAAATATATTAATTGTATCATGTCACTCGCCTTCATTCATTTAATAAGCTCTAAGCACAACTCTTTAGCTTCCTGCCACATTCAGAGTAAAACAATTTCCCATTCTGGCTTTTAGGACCACCCTTGATCTTGCCCCTGACTTTCTTTCCAATCTTGACTCCTCTTTCCCTGAGTCACAATCCTCCAGACCCACTGGGCTCCTCTCATTCAGTCACTGGAGCACATAAGCTGTTCCCCACCTCCAGGCTGTGCACATGTTCTTTGCTCTCCCTATTGATAGTCTCTCCCTCTCCTCTTCTTCTTTTTTTTTTTTTTCTCAAAAAGAAACTCCGTATCTTTTTTTTAAGATAATGTCAGCTCTTCGAGTAAGCCTTTAAGACCCTGCTAAAAGATCCATCCATCTCAGTCCCTTGATGGTTATCTTCCCAGTGCATGTCACAATTTAAAATGGCTCTGTTGCTCTATTGTGTGTTATCCATGGGAGCTGACAAATGTCTGTCTTCCCAGCATCTAGCGGAGAGCCTTGCCCATAGTAGATATCTAATTGGTATTTTTTTAATTAATAAGTGAATGAACAAATGATATTTTCCTTTCTCAAATCTTTGTCATCAATCTAATCTGAAGGTTGGGGATATTCTAAACACAATCTAAGTAGCTTTATATTTATTATTCTCAGAAAATGGCCAAGATATACTTCTGGGGGTGAGTGACTAGATCTGCTTTCCTGTGGGAGGGTTTGGGAGTTCTAGTCATTTGAGATCGCCCATATTTTCCATGTTGTGTCATGCTAGCACTCAGCAGTTTGTTGTCCCAGTCTTAGTATAGTCCTGAAATCATGGGAGAATATGAATACAGTGAAGTTCAGATGGAGGGGGCTCAGAGCAGGTTCCCTAGACTAAAGTCCAGCTACTAAAATCCAAACAGTCAGGCCAATGGCAGATGGGTACCTCTTGGGCACCATGCAGGTTGCTACAAAGAACTCAGACTGAGTTTAGGAGATACTCAGAGAAACTTGGAACACCGCTCGGCATCAGCCTGGGAGAACACTTTCAAATGCTGAGAGCTTTCCTCATGCCAAGGGCATGTTTGTGAGCTACACTATCCAGCCCCCTACTCACTCACACTTGGGAAGATGTAACTCTGAACGATACTATATAAGCTCTTCTCTCTGGTGGATGTAGACTGAGAACTTCTGTGGGCAATTGATTTTCTGAAAAGATAATGTCATTTCATAGTTTCTTCCTAGATTTGAGGGGGGTGATGCTATCAATTGTCTCTTAGCCTTGAGAAAAGAGTAGCCTAAGTTAAAGAGTTACTTTTGTCATGCTAAGGCATGGAATTGTCTGGTTGAGGGGAACTTCAGGCAGCCCAGGAGGTGCAGGAGTTTATATTCTTTCTCTGTGGTCTTCTGAAAGGACTTTCCTATACATACTCCCCCTGGGGAGTGGGTAGAGTTTATCACATAAACTCCTTTGGGGAAGATGACATAGGTAAGACTGGAAACTCAGAGAATCTGAGTAGGGCCAAAAGCCAAAAACTGGTGCTCTGAATGATAACCCAGATGTCCAGTGGGAAATGCCGCTTGGGAGAGACCTGCACAAAAGCCCTCCAGTGTTTTGGTAGTTTTTTGGATCATTTACTAACAAGCTCTTCCCCCACTGCACTCCCACCTCTACCTTTGTTTGTTCAACCTTTCCTATATTGACTTTAAATTAAAAATAAATTTTATGAAACATAACACAATAGAGATTCGATGACTAAGTGATCACGCAGCACTTACCCTAAAGAATGAAACAATTAAAATCCCATCAGTCTTGATAACGTTTTGTACCGTGATGCTAGACTTCCTGTTGCTTTGACCTCTCTCCTTCCGGCATCCTGTCCGTGGACAGAAATGACACCACAAAGGTTTCCTGTGCCTGTCCTCTCCACTTCTGACCCCTCACTACATCCTCTTTCCATCTATTTGGAGAGCAATGATTTGGTTCCTGTGGAATTCCTCCCAGTTCATATAGTTGATGACACTTGTTGCTAATTTGGGATGCCAACAATGCAGGCCAAAGCCAGGGCTGAGCTCACACCAGCCCTTAGCCTCCTACGCCACTAGCATACTGGCAAATTGGAAATGCAATATTCCTAGCTATTCTTGGTCATAATTTGTTGTGCAATCTCTTCTCACTTCAGCCTTCCTGAGTATCCTGGATATCTGAAATAAATTCATATCTTAAACTCTTTCAGATACTTTCTTTGTGCCCATTCATTTTGAAAACACCTTCTTGAAGTATCATAAATCAGTGTCCTTCTGTGCAACTGTATGAAGGATTCTCTGGACAAAGCCTGAGGTCAAAGGACTCCAAGTCTGGGACCAAGGAGTTACCATCTTGCTCTTTTCCCTGTGCCATTAGAGCCTTCCTTTTCTTCCCTGAGCATCTCATGTCTGTAGAATTGAGATTTCAGCCCATTGCATAACAGCCAACAGCCATGCTTAATGCTGTGGTCTGCAGAGCATTCAATACGTTGTTGCAAGTCAGAAGATATTAAATAGGAGTCGTGATCATAGAATAATAATTAGAAGAAGATGAGTCCTGTTGCCTTCATGGTACTCTCTTCTCCATGATTTAGCAGCTGATGGGCTTGGGAAGCCAGGCCAGGTACAGAAATGGGGCTCCAGGCTGTGGCATCAAGGTGCTGTTGCTGTCTGCATGCCTTCCCTGTGCCTCCTGGTTCCAAGCCCTGTGCTGTCTGCCTACTGGGCAGTGTGGATACCCACAGATGCCCCCCTGATGCTCCAGACACACAACTGGAATTTCCTCCCAAATTTCACATGTTGGGTTCACATTTTCATCCTCTTCCTCCTTAAGGTGAAATCTCCCATTTTTTTCCCCTCTACTAAGAGACCCTACTAACTTACTTTATCTGAATCCACACCTGAACATGATCACTTGCCTATAAGAAGCCAAAAATTAATTACTGGCCTTGCCCAAATCTGCATATCCAGAACCTAGAAATGCTAGAAATGTTTTGCAAAGTGCCTGGCACAGAGAAGGCATGGACAGTGTTGGCTTGCTGAAGGAAGGGAAGAAGAAACAGACAGGAGATGGAGCAGGAAAGAGGAAGAGAGAAACATTCTAAAAACCAGAGACATCCTAATGTTAAGTCTTCCTTGGGTCATTCCAAGCCTTTCAAAGTGACCTAAATCTGAGAAAAAACTATCATTTTACCACCTTGTTATGTGCTTTTATGAGCACTATCAGAGATGGAGATGCCAGGAAGAACAGATTGACAAGAGCAGCAACAATAGCAGCAGCTAAGAGCTGTGAGAACTTTGTGGAAGTCACTTTGTAAACCTTTGGCATGTATGAACTCACTGAATTTCCAAAACAATGCCATGGATGTAGTGCGTAATACTGTTATTCCTATTTGATAGGTGAGCAGACAGAATTTAGAGAGATTGAGTAACATAACAGGTAGGAAGCTGGAGGGGGTGGTGTTGAATTAGATGTCGCATTTATTTAGGGATTTCTTCAGGTCTTCTCTGAAGGTTCTATGACCTTTCTCCATGATTCCAGGTTTTCAGAATGTGAGGAAGGAAGGCTCAGTGTCCTCTTTCCCTGCTGTTTCAACTTGAATGCTTTATGCTTTGATACCCTAAATTCTCTTTGTAACTCCACTTCTGTCAGGATACCTGTCTCCCTAATCCCACAGTCTCCTGAAACAACCAGGTTCCTTCCCTGTATCATCTCCTCATCTTTCAGTTGGGGGGGTGGTGACAACAGTTCAGTCTCTTTCAGTTGGGTGCCATCAAGGCTTTTCTGAGTCGCTGCTATGGAGACAAAGCACAGGTACCATTTCCATTTGCCACCAATTGCTATTAAAAGACAGGCACGGGATGGGAGCCCAAGATGTTCAGTGAATCAACCTGGAACTTACCCCTTTTTGAAAATTCTAATAGAGGGTAATTCATGCATGTTTGCTGGTGAGCCATCTGCCTCAGGGACCGAGCACAGGTTAGATAATTAAACTCAACCTGTTCTTGCATGGCTGTCTGACTTACCATTTACCTCATTTCAGACTACTTGCCTCCAAAAACCCACTCTCCAAACTGGTTACCTCATTGTTCCCCCAAAACACCTGTCTTGCCTTCTTATTTTTCCTCATGCCATCCCATCCACCTGGAATGCCCTTACTTTACTCTCCCTCTCCAGATCCTTATCATTTGCTTCACAATATGTTCCCCAATCACCCTGCTCACAATGATCAGTCTCTCCCTTGAATTCCAATGGTAGCAAATTCTATATAATTTGTCTGGTAATTAATCATGTGCTGCCTTACAAGATTCTATTGTTACCTTAAACTGTTATTTAAATCTTTAATTTTAACATAACTGTTTCCATATGTTTGTCTTGTTTCCTTAATTGGAATATAAGATCTTCAAAGGCAGGAGATATATTATATAATTGTATCCCCCTTAGGACCTGGTATGGGGCTGATTTGTTCATTTTTCTTTTTTCTTTTTCCTTTTCTTTGGCAACTGGACAGCTAAAATTATAAAATTTCAGCCAATGACTTTGGTAATTATAGATCAATAATAGTTAAACATGCATGGGTGATTCGAGAATGTGAGACACGTTTTAACCCAGAGAATTAAGGAATGAGCAGGGACAAGAGGACTTTTAGGAGTCCACTGGCCGGAACTCTTTCAGAGAGCTTTCATTCTGCTCCCATTTCTTCCAAATGAAGACATATTATTCTAGAAAAATGCCTCCATGATTCTTCCCTTGTCTCTCTTTTTCTCTTCCCCATCCCTTCCACCTTGCAACATGCATACTTTATTTCTTCTCTTTTCCTGTTATCTTGACTCCTCATAAAGACATGCCCTAGTGCTTTTACTGTAGCTGTGACATTTTCCTCTGCTACTCAAGGCCAAGGACTTTGAACCCTCATTGCACAGAGAAATAATTTAAAAGACCTTAATGAAATTAGTATATGTGATACACAGCCTCTATGATGACCACTAAGAACCCTAGACCTCTAATATACACACCCCTGTAGAGCCACCTCCCTTGAGTGTGGGCTGGAACCAGTGACATGTTATTAACAATTGGAACACTGAAAACGTGATAGTATGGTACTTTCCAGGTAAGGTTACAAAGAAACTTTGGTTTCTGTCTTTCTTGCCTTCTCCGTCCTTTTTCTCTGAGTCTTCCCTCTAGGGGAAGTTCCTCTCAGGGACAACAACTGATATGTTGTGAACAGCCCCAGGAAGAGACTCATGAGGCAAGGAACTGCCAGTCCAAGGACCCTGAGGTCAGATGTAGGAATAAGCTGGGAAGCAGATTCTCCCCAGCTAGGTCCTCACAGCCCTGGCCAACACTTCATGGTAGACCCTGAGCCAGAGAACTGAACTAAGCCACTGAGATTCCTAACCCATTCTAGCTGTGAGATTGAAAACATTTGCTGTTTTAAGCCACCAAGTTTTCAGGTAATTTGGTATGCAGAAATAGATAACCAATACAGTATTTAATTATGGCTAACCATTCAGAAAATAGCCAGGATCAACCAAATGCCTCTAATGATGTTTATAGCATTTTCTTTTTGTAAGCCTGAAAAACATAGACGGTTCATTTCAGATACAATAATTGAGCTGATACTCAGGGGTTGCTCCAGTTGCTCCATCTCCTATTGTCCATCTTTGCTCACCGTGAGACTAGCTGATGATTAGCAATAGATCCAGAGCCAGGCCAAGATTTAACAGCTGGATAAATGTCTGATGAAATAAGCAGTGTGGAACAAGTCACTTAGCCTGCTCCAATTCTCAAGATGATCAGGGGAAACTGGTATCCGCAGTAGCTTAGTCTCCAAATTTCAGCAAAATTCTAGTAATTACCCAGGAAAGAACTAAGCTTTTATTTCCCTATTTGAGATTGTACCTTCCCTAGTCAGGATAAATCTCACTTGTTTAATGGGCAAACTGGGATCAGCAAACCATAACTCATAGGCCAAATCTATACCACTGCCTGTAAATAAGGTTTTATTGGGACATGGCCACCCCCATCTTTAGATATATCTGTGGCTGCCTTTGTATAGGAAGGACAAAATTGAGGAGCTGCAACAGAGCCAGTGAAATCCACAAAGGATAAATTTTGTAACATCTGACCCTTTGCAGAGAAAAAAAAAAATGTGTTATCCCCTGCTCTAAGACAGTGAATTGCGGACTGTACTTCAAGGAGCACTGCTTCTACCAAATGTCAATAAATATTACACTGGAAAAAAACAGCTTCTGTGACCAAATGTTTGGGAAATTCTGGGTCAAACAAAGTTAAACAAGTTGTTTGCTGCAGAACTTCTCTGAGATCTTATTAAATCTCCAAAAGGAGGATGTGGAATGCTGCAGATTTTATAAATTTTTTGACCATGAAACTCTTCATTTCAGAGAGCATCCCAAGAGACTAGCGTCCAGTTCCCTGGGAAATGCTATTCTAGTTCTATGAAAGCAGCAGTTTTCAAAGCATTAACTATGCAAAATATGGAGTAGACATAAGTATCACCAATTTTTGACTTTTAAAAACATCCACAACAATTTGAATATACGCAAGGAAATGGCTTTACTGATCATGAGCCCCATACACAACTGACATTTGCAAAGTCAGATAAATACAAAGTTACTTGCTAGTAGCAGTATATCTAGAGCCAGCCATACTCCAAAAAAAATCTTAAATTGGAAAGAGAACAACCTGATATTTTACTTCAGTAGATCTCAAATTTCTACCACAGAGTTGCTGCCATATTTCATGCCATAAGGTCTCTACCTGGGAAGAAAGAGGATCTATGTTTTAACGACCAATTTGGAAAAAATATGGGTTTTGCTGCTAAAATTTACCAGTCCAATCTTTGTTCTGGAAATCAGGAACAAATTTCTAGAAGGCCAAAAAGATCATGGTCACAGGTAGTCAGCCATGGACCCACGGCCAAGGTTCAGACACATGTTGTGACTTTTTCCTCACACCGCACTCTCTTGCTTCTTCTGACCTATGGGACACATTTCCTGGATGACTGTCCAGGCTAGGGGTCTAGCCCATAAGCCTGGGAAACTGCTAGCTTTCTCACAACCTCAGTCTGAATCAGCACAGGGTAGGGGAAACAACACCAGAAAGCGTTTGGTGAGATCAAATGAAGACAATAAATTACAAACCAGGACACTAATATAACAGGATGGAGAGCGAGGTGCTTCCTATTGTCCCAGAACCATGGTCAAAGTCCAAAGGTGAGCTCGAGTTGTTGGTGATAAGCATGTCTCCATAAGGTTTACTAGCGGCTCTACCTCTGAACTGTCTCCAATGAAATCCAGAAAATAATTGAGTTGAGGATGGGAGAGTGCTTGCTAATAGCAGGCTCCATTTTTGCACAAGCAGCCACATTCAAAAAAACCTTAAAGTTGAAAGGAAACCAAGCTGATATTTTACTTCATTCGGTCTTTGGTGAAGTGCATGCTAGTGAAGAAAGTCTCTTCTTTCATGTGTTTGTAGTTGTGGGTGGTGGTGGTGCCTCTCTCTCCTCCAAACCAAGGAAGTCAGTCTCCAAGGCAATCGTGAGTAGATGCTGAAGGTGACTCTAAGAGAGGTAGACTGGCTGGTTACATGCTAAACTGCAGCTTTTGAGGTCTTCTCTGATGTACAGGAATGGGGCATTGAGAGAGCATACTAGGAAATGAGGGGAATGGCACACTATCCTTTTTATTTCCTGATGCCTGCTAAGGTGAGAGGAGAGAAGGGTGTGTATTTGATATACATCACCTTCAGTTTTGGGAAGGTGCATGTTTGAGTAGAGACCACAGATTCCTGAAGGTAGTTTGCTCTAAGTCAGTAGCCCAAGTCATCCGTGGCTCATCACGCAACATACTTGGAAATGAGATTTGGTCAGCCCCATCCCATCTCATGTTCTGTGGACCTGGAAAATACAAAAGAGGATTCTGGTGGTTCCCATAGCTCCATGGGAAGCAACATGGCAACTGATAGGATGATAAGAGCCATAGAACCATTCAGGATAGCCACTGGACCAAGCAATGGGAAACCCAACACCGACAAGGAGTTAGAGATGTTTCTCATTGCTCAAGGCCAAGATACAACTGCCCACTCCAGTGAAGGTGGGAGTTCCCAGTGATAGAGGGGGCTGAGATGAAGTAAATGCTGTCCCTCAAACAGACCACTTGTATGGAAATTGCCAATGAACTGAGAACACCAACCTCAGAGAGGACTGGCCTGGAGAAAAGCTTGACCAGGACAACTTCTTCCCACCACACACAAGTCCATCTGTTTCTCATCTGCTGACCATGCCATGATGGGCCAGAATAGGATCCAGAAGCCTTCTGAAGTCTGAAGAGAGGAGTACAAAGAGAGAAGGAAACATGTAAGTACGTGGAGAACAAACCACGAGCCTTCAAGCCACTGTAGTCATAGACGGGGGGAGTCAATACTTGGGGGAGAGGACCCAAGCTCTGAATCTGATTTGAGACTGAAGTATCAAAATACATGGGACTGAGTCCTAAATAAGAAAGAGAACTGTCCTAATAACCAAAAGTGACAAGAATATTAGAGGAGCAAGCCGAATTGCCTTTAAGGAAGTTACTTCCCAGCAGGAAAGGTGGGTCAACATTTCCTCGTTGGAGGGGCTGTCATTGGATAAGTGTAAAACTGTTTCATTTTTATACCCCTAACATGTTGAGACTCCCTAATAAATTTGTTACATAAGGTAAACACTTTGGACAGAACTTTAATGCTTTCATATTCTTAACGCTTTTCTTCCAAGGGATTCTGAAGGCAACATGCCAATATTTTCCCCATTCTGCAAATTAGCACACAGAGAGGGTGGTGTTGGTTATCAAAGGGACTCAATCTATCTACAGCCTTCTGTCTCATACTCATATCATGAGGCAGCTCACTCCCCCTCAGACCCAAATGTGATCTGTTTTTAATTGGGAACAGAACTTTTCAATTCTTGAGCCCAAAACAAATTAAAAAGTAGAATAAGGAGGAGAGGAAGGAAAAGAAAAAGGTTTGTTTTTCCCCTAATTTGAGAATCTGTGATTTCTCACTGGTTTTATCAGTACCAAGATTTTTTTTTGTTTTGTTTTGTTTTGTGAGTTTTTTTTTTTAATGGTTTTCTCTCTCTCTCTCTCTCTTTTTTTTTTTTTCGCAGTTCTCTATTCAAGACTAAATTTATCTGCTTTAAAAAATCCATCTGGCTTTTGTGTTATGGAAGCCCACACAAGCCTGCACCAACCGTTCTAGAAGCAACAAAGAGTTATCAAATGGAGTGAGTTTCAAATGAAGGGACAGCAAGTTAATTAAGGCCTGAGTTTCTTAATAAGGAATGAAGCACAGTAGAGACTCGAGTGATGCCAAAACACATGAAAGTTTCAAAGACTAAAACAGTTTGTGAGGAAGAAAAAAAGAAGTGGCTTGGCCAATGTTTTAGGTCCTACCCCCAAAATAAACACATCTATTCCCATTTGTATCAACAGACAAATGTAAACATCACTCAAAGAATCTCAAACTAACATTAACATGAGAATGAAATATAAATAATTCTGAACATAAAGCCCAAGTATAAAATATACCAAAATGTAAATATAATAAAACTAGGAATAGCAACATTACATTACATTTATTGTTGAGAGATTGTCACTGGTTTTCTTCAGAAACTTCAGGCAGATTTTCCTCTTCTATACTATTCTTGGCAAAGTTTAATTTTCTTTTAACCAATGAACAATGTACAATAAAGTGAAAGCTTTCTGCAAAAAAAAAAAAACAAACAAACCATTTTGTTCAAGTGATCCTAGTGCTCATGAAATGCATTGTTATTAGGCTTTATTTTTAATATTTTATACAGTGTTAATGGGCAAGAAAAATGGGGGAAAGCTCTTAGGAAAGATCAATATATTTCTAAGTTATTAGAAAGCTTGTAGATTTAAAATGTCCCTAATATATTCCTGCTATACTGGCATGATCTAGGGAGAGGCCCTACTAAACTAAGACTTAAGGGATCTGAAAGCTCATTTCAATCCTGCCTCAGATGTTTTTGGGGAGATGCTTTAGCACATGGTACCTCAGTTCACTCCCCAGAACAAGAAAGCTGTTGATAGCCACAGCAAATCCTGCATGCCTCTAGGAAATGAATTAACAATCCATGTGTGAAATGTTTCTTTGAATTTTGTAATGAAATGGCATCTTATAATTGTATGATATGGCAAAGTGAAATCAGGGTGTGGTTGTGTTGAAACATTTCTGTTTCTTTGGCTAAACGAGAGATAAACAAGCAACTTTTTCTGAAAGCAGACTTCCTTGGGGGAAAATCAAATTGTTGCAAATTATAGAAAGGGAGAGAAGACAGAGAGATGGATGGAGAATTTTGAGGAGGGCATAGACCAGACAGGCTCAAAAAGCTCAGTTACCATCCTGTTAAAATATAACCCACAAAATGTTACACCATAGCATTCTTCACAGCCATCTGCTTCTGCCATCAACTTTGAGTCCCACAAACAGATTTCAAAAGTTGAATCTGGCCCTCAGTGAGTTTAGGAACATTCAGCAAGACTATCTGTATGTGATCAGAAAATTCACCAACTCTCTATTCCTGTCTCCAGAAACAATCTATCTCTCCTCCTTTCCAATTCAGGCATAACACGGTCTTGTAATTCCTTGTATCTTTTCACATCCTTCACAGGGCCTAGCAGAATATTTAAATATGGTTTGCACTCCCATCCTTTTCTCTCCATCTCCACTTCCACCCCTGCCCCCAGGCCTACTGCTTCAGTCATCTTTCCTCCACTGGATGACTGCAAAAGCCTCCTACTGGTTTCCTGTCCTCCACTCTAATCTCTTTCCCACAGCCACAGTGAACTTTGTCCAAAGGAAATCAGATTGCATACTCCCATGCTTAAAACCTTCCAAAGGTTTTACATTGCAATCTGAAAAAAAAAAAAAAAAAATCTAACTCCATGTAATAGCTGCCAAGACTCTATATGTCAGTTAATGTCAGTTAGTCATCGCTGCATAACAAACCACCCCAAACTCCGTGGCATAAAGCCACAACAATCATTTATTTCTTATGTATCTGTTTACCTGGTATAGGCTGGACGTGGGCTTATGCACATATCTGTGGGTTGGCTGGGGTCTGTTTCACATATTTCTCCTTCTCCTACCTGCAGACCATATGCTAATAAAAAACCAGTCTGTTAATGAGGATCTTTTTTTTTTTAACCATATTGACAGGCAAGCATGATCTGGGAGTGGATTTACCCACTAGACATAGCAAGCACAGTGACTAGGTCCTGCAACACTTTTGGGAGTCCAGATAATTGCTTTAATTTTTTTAAAACCAGGAGGAAACTTGAATACAATAATAATGAATATCTACAAATAAATACACTGAAATATTTGACTTTATACCAATGCAGTTATAAAATAATATTTCCGAATTTTTTTATGGAGGAAGTAGCCTGGAAAGGTAAAAATGCTAAGGACCACAAAGCTCATCATGCAGCCTTGCACAATCATAGTTAATCAAACTTGAGGCTAGAAAACTAATTGTTGGTTCTCTGTTCTCTTACTTAAGTAACCCATGGAACATGAAATGTCAGTTTCCTCCCTGTAATAACAGGGAGCTAACTGGCAAGAGATTCACCTATCCTCTTTAAAAATATGGCACCCCAAACACCAGTTGATTCCTCCTTATAGTCATTAATTTGCTCTACCCTAGAACTCTTGTCTGATTTTGCTTTTTATGAGAGACACAATTTTAAAACAGTATTGTTCTAGGTCTGTCATTGCCACCCTGGGTCATAATATAAAGGAACAATACAAAGAGTTGCTTTAGTCCTTTGCAAAGAACACAGGAAGACTCTGTTCTCCAGTTTATACCATTTTCCAGGAGTCCTTTTACATTTTAATTATACAGAAGTCCCATTCATATTATCAATTCTATTGAGTTTATAGGAATCTAATGCTGGCCAAATATCATGAAACTCAGAGGGAACATAAAACATGGAAGTTACTGTTTGAAGAAGAGAAGCAAAATAATTCTTCCCCTGTAAAGATAATTTGTTTCAGGACAAAAGTAAGAACTTTCTTTATCTTGAATAGTCTTGTCATTCCCACAAGAATAAATGTGCTTAGTGACCATCTATATATATATAGTTATTCCATCCATTTTAAAAGAAGCCGTGTAATTTTTTTTAGATCACGGTACATCATATATTCTATTGTTAACTGTGTCCTCGTGAAACTCTAAATTAACTTTATAATCTTTAAAGTATTTTGATATAATTCTTTGCTTTTTTAATAGGTAGTTAATTTCCTGTTTCCATGTAACCCTTGATGACTCTGTGAAAGTTTGGATTACTTTTCCTCTCTGGTTCTCAAACCACAAATGGGAAAAACTGCAATCCTTCAGTGGCCACATCAGCTACCTAAATATTTTCACAGATTCTAAGATATGTTTCCTTGCTGAACTGGGAGAGAAACCTTCATGGCATTTTACCCTCCCGAATGTAAAATTAATTTAATCTTATCTTTGTTTACATATACTTCTTGGTAACCAGCAGTCCTAATATACCTCCATGGACTCCATAACAACGTGACTCTTCATGCGCTCCACTTTTGGGGGGTCCATATGTCTTATGCCCCATGAATTGGAGAAAACATTTCTTCTTCCCTGACTCTGAATCTCATGCCCACAATTTCTTAAGCTTGGGCCAGTCATCTATTCATCCCTTCATCATACTTCTGAGCATGACACTGAGACACATCTTCAAGTAATACACAGGGAGATTTTGGAATGCTGAAGCATCTCCTCTGTGTCATCGAGTCCTGGCAGGAAGCATGGGTGGCCCACTTAGGGTCACCTGTCAGGGCGACTGGTCTAAAAGAAAAAAGGAAGAACAGGCTTGACTCTCGGCAAGACAGCCTCTTTCTCCCAGCTGTCTCCTTCACTCTAAGGAAGGGATCTCTAATTTACCTGGTGGAACTAAGATAGTGGTTGTCAAAGGACAGGCCCTGAGCCAACAGCAGTAGCATCACCCGGAAACTCATTAGAAATGCAAATTACTGGGTTCCACTCCAGACTCCCCAAACTGGAAACTCTGAGGTGGCACCCACCAAACTGTGTTTTAACAACCCTTTCAAGCAATTCAAGTTTGAGAATCACTTGACTAGGGTATTTTTTATTAAAACTGAAAGTCGAACCCACAGATTTTTCATTTGGCTCCACCAAGGCCTTATTCAAATCTATGCTTCATGGTCCCTATTAGATAGTGCTGTTGCAGGTGCTCACTGCTACCTCTGCATCCCCGGGGCACAGGTAGTGCCAAAAAAAGATCCTTGTAAGAAGCATCCAAAGGCGGCTTCAGTAGCCTTCTGTGTTTCCACTCAGCACTTCTATCCTTCAGATCCCCCTCATGTGTTTATGCTGTGCTCACAAACAACCCCCAAATCTCAGTAGTTTAAAAACACAGGGATTATTATCAGTCATACCACAGTGTGAATCAGTAGGACGAGGAAAGCTCTGTCAATCATGGTGATCCCCTCTGTGGGACCCAAGCTGGTACCAACTCAGATCTTGCCTGTAAATGTGGCAAAGGAAAACAGTATGGCAAGGTACAGACTGGCTCGTCAAGCTTCTGTTCAGAAGTGACACACAACACTTCCTCTCTCATGCCATTGGCCAAAGCAGGTAACATAACTATGTCTGGTCTCAATGGGGCCCTAAAGCTGAATCTTTCCCCAAGGAGAAGAAGTGGCTATTGCCAAACAATACTGCAATCTCGCTCTATCCTCCAAAGGGCTATAGCACCAATGTAGAATTTCAGACTCCATGCTGGACAATGGAAAACCATGTGTTTGTTTGTTTGTGTGTGTGTGTGTGTGTGCATGTATGCACATGTGTGTGATGTTGAATGGATCCAGGATGAAGAGGGAGTCTCTGGGAAACCTAATTCCTGTTAGCTCTCAAGCATAGTCATCGGGCCGATTTCACAGAGGACAAAAAACAGTCACATTGACAGAATGCCAACTAAGTGCTGGGTACTATGCCAGACCTTTTCCACTCATATTCTCTCTCAAGCTTCACGGAAACATTATGTAGGAGAGAAAGGAACTAACCTTGTTCAAAGAAGCCAAGGCCCAAAGCCATTTAGTAACTTTTCTGTAGTGACAGAGGATGGGATAGTATTAGGATACTAAGTTCATGGGAACCCTCAAAGCTGGATCTGCTCCCAGGACAATACAGGGCTGAAGAGGAGACATCTCTCTACCAGGTAACAAAGAGAATCACTGATTCTTCCGCTGACCTCCGTGTTTCTGGTGATCCCTACTGGTGCAAAATTGGCCTCTAGTCATGGTGTACAGATCAGTCTGAGCCCAGTGTGATGATTACAGGTTTAAAATCCCAAATTCAAATCCAAAATCTGAAGTTACCCAAAATCGGAAGTTATCCAAAATTTGAAACCTTTCTTTTTCTTTAGAGACAAGTCCTCACTCTGTTGCCCAGGCTGGAGTACAGTATGGTGTGATCAAAGCTCATTGCAGCCTTATACTCCTTGGTCCAAGTAATCCTCCTGCCCCAGCCTCCCAAGTAGCTAGGATTACAGGTGCATGTCACCACATCCAACTAACTTTTAAATTTTTTGTAGAGATGAAGTCTGCTGTGTTGCCTCGGCTGATCTTGAACCCTGATATCAGGCAATCCTTCTGCCTTGGCCTCTCAAAGTGCTGGGATTATGGGTGTGAGTCACAGCACCTGGATAATATTCAAAACTTTTTGAGCGTCAATATAATGCACTGAAATGCTCACTGGAGCATTTCAGATTTCAGATCTTCACATTTGGGATGCTCAAGAAGTATAATGCTAATATTGCAAAGTTTGAAAAAATTCAAAATTTAAAATATTTCCTGTCCCAAACATTTCAGATAAAAGATGCTTAACCTGAACTATCAAAGTGAAACTGTTTCTCACCTATGAATATAAATTTTCAGGATTTTAATTGAGAATGCAGTTCTTCAAATAAAAGTAGAGAAAACAATGTTATTCTTATTAATGAATATCAAGAAGTCTACTCAAATCTAGAGTGTCCCTAGATAAATGAAACCAACAAACTAGTTTGATGAAACCATGAACTCTGCCATTTTAGTAAAAAAACAACAAAAAAAACCCCAAACATTTCATAGCTTTATTTGAGGGAACCCCTTTGATGTATATTATTAGTGGTACATCAAAAGAAAACCTCTTTGGCTATGTTTCATTTTCAAAAGCATTGTACAACAAGCAGCAATAACGCACATTAGAGTGTATCACTGGTGGAGAAATTAAGAGGCAAGATTGTCCAAGAAACAGAACCCTGCAAATCAGGTAACAAGCACTAACTTTGTCAACACTCAATCCAAAAGTGCTTACCTCACTCAGAAACAGCATCAAAGCCCTTCGTGCAAACGCATCATGAAATTATGTCGATGTGATGCTGAACTCAGCAGCTCCATCAGCAGGACACCAGCTGACTTCAAATGTCTCCCAAGAACACCACAAGCTAATCACCGGGAGTGCTATCCGGGGTCAACCCCAAAGCATCCCAGGACACAAACACCAAAAGCCCAAGAAGGATGTGATCTTTCAAAGAGTGAGTCACACTCACTAAAGTGGCTGTATGGCATAGAGACAACTAAATATTGATTGTTCTGTCATACCTAAACTGTCACCATTAGAAAACAATTTCGAAGACATTTGTTGGTTTTTATTACCAAGCCCATTCAAAGTATGCTTGGAAGAGAAAAGGTCTTACTGAGGAGACATTCCACAATAATACAACGTTGTAGTATAATCAAGCATTTTTTTCATTCAAGCCCTAGGAGTGACTTGTGTCAAAATATGAGCTTGGAAGATCTTATATACAAGTTATAGAACTAGCATAATCTCCAAGTCAGCTGCTTATAATATAGTCACTTCTTTACAAATTCTATAAGAATGATAAATCCAGCCTGACTTTAATTTCTATGGTATCTTTCTATACTTTCAATAACATACATATATAAATCCTAAAATCCAACAAATAATAAAACAAAAATCACTGGATGCACATACAGTTTTAGGGAATGGTCTGCACTGCCTGATGGTCATATCATTAGCTTGTTAACATCTACAACCTCGGCTGATAATTTTTCCTTTACTGCATTTTAAACTCCCTCTCCATCATCTCAACAATGATGCTGAACATGTTTGTGTATCATGTACAGTATATCCCTTCATGTTTTCCAGATGGTATTGGATAAAACGGAAACAATAAAAAGATGTCACAAAGAAAAATAGATGTTTTTCTACTTTCATTCTTAACACAGCTTCTCATCTGGTAGAGAAAAGTAGAAACCCATACAGAACTGATGGGGAACCTCAAGAGATATAGTTCATTTTGAGGAAATACACATGGGACCTATAGGTTCAGGGTTTTCTTTTGTCCTCAGCCAATCTCAGCAAACCAAGGATATGGATTTTCTTAACTCAGATAGATGTAAGATATCATTGGCTTGTGCTTTCAGCAGCAATTTAGTGGAGTGGTTTGGATATAATTAGACTCATTCTGGTATTTGTCCTTACAATGATTCCCATCCTCAAGGGGAAAAATTCACAGTTAAAGCGGGTCAGTTTTTGGTTTCTTTTTTTAGGTTAACATTTATAGACCCCAAGACATTTAAGACATAAAATTATCAATTTTGAACAAATCAGAAAAACATTTGAATAGATTATTTGAGAAATAAAAATACTGAGTTAGAATACAGCTTTTCAAGAATTACCTAGAGATTTGACTTTTCGCCAAACAGGTGACCCTGAGATCATATTTTTTTCCAAAAATTTGGATATAAACACTTATGACTTACAGGTCATTTGTGGGGCAAACACACAAAATATAACAGTCTTTGAATGAAATAAATTGCAAGTATGGTAAGGAACATTAAATTATTTAAAGAGGTGTTAAATAATATGTACAATCAGACCCTCTCATTTCCAAGTAGTGTTTGCTATTTTGTTAACTCATATCCCTGGAAATAAGTTGAGACTGTTTATCAGCCATGATCGATTACAAATATGTGCACACACCCACTCTGCATTTCCTGTTAGGGCTTGTATTGATGGTCAGGGTGGTGACTCTCATGATCCATCAGCAGCACTCACTCAGAGCCATCTGGCCATGCCCTCCAACAAGACAACCTGTCCTTATTGATTTCAATCCTTTTGGCCAATGTCTCCCCATGTTCACTTATAATCTGTCTTGGTCAGTTCTTGCTGCTATAACTAAGTACCATAGACTGGTTAGCTTATAAACAGTCAAAATTTATTTCTCAGAGTCCTGGAGTCTGAAAGTTCAAGATCACGGTACCAGCATGGAAGTCCTCTTCCAGGTTACAGATTTCTGTATACTCACTGTGTCCTCACATGGTAAAAAGAAGGCAATAGTGCTTTCTCAGGTCTCTTTTATAAGGGCACTAATCCCATTCATGAGAGCACCACTCTCATGAACTTATCACGTCCCAAAAGCCCCACTTCCAACTATCATCATATTGGAGGTTAGAATTTCAACATATTGATACAGGGGAAACATAAGCACTTATTCTATAACATCTCAAACAAATGCCCAAAGTGGGGTACACATGATCCTTTTCTGAAGGCTCTCTGAAGCCATCTGCTAATGCACTCAGGTGAAGAAAGGAATGACTGGGACTCTCAAGGTTTCCCTGAGTCCATTTATAAAACCCTCCAGTGTGAGCCCCAAACGCAAGTTGCTTGGTCCACCCATTGCAAGGCCTAGCTTTCATAGACAGACATCATGGAAAGTGAAACTTGGATTCACATTTCTCTCCATCACAAGCTGTTATCGTAGCTTGTTATAAGCTACTATAACAAGTTGAGCTTCATTTTATTATCTGAAAAATGGGATAATAACTCCTACATTATAGAGTTCTTCTGAAGACTAAGTGGAATAATGTTTATGAAAGCAAAAATAGGAAGTATCTGGCAAATAATAGATGTGTAAGAAGCATAGCATTCTTTCTTTTACCCAATGATACATAGTCTTCCAACAATCCCCAACTTTCTTTCAGTGCCTTAATTTTTTTCAGGCTCCTCTCACAATCAATGCTACTAAAATCATACAGTATTAGAGCTGAAAAGCCATCAGACACAGTATAATCTTGCCCCACCCTATGCATTTGCTCCTATCCACACGTCTTGTTCAGGGAGTGGAGCCTACTAATCTGAATGCTGATACAGCATTTGCCCTTGTTTATGATTTGTTTAACAATTTGAACAAACTCAAGCATTAATCAAGGTAGAGGGGCATAGCTCATCAGTATAAGCTTCATGTATGGTTTCTTATAGGGGAACTAGTATTTCTTGAATACCTACTGACATGGTTTGGCTGTTTACCCATCCAAATCTCATCTTAAATTGTATAATAGCTCCCATAATCACCATGTGTCATGGGAGGGACCCTGTGGGAGGTAACCAAATCATGGGGGCAAGTTTTTCCCATGCTCTTCTTATAATAGTGAATAAGTCTCACAATTTATTTGGTTTTATAAAGGGCAGTTTCCATGCTCACTCTCTTGTCTGCCACCATGTAAGATCGGCTTTTGCTCCTCCTTTGCTTTCTGCCGTGATTGTGAGGCCTCCCCAGCCATGTGGAACTGTAAGAGTCCATTAAACTTCTTTTTCTCTATAAATTATCCAGTCTTGAGTATTTCTTCATAGCGGTAGGAAAATGAACTAATACACCTACTATGCACCAAGTACTAAATCTTTGTCCTCCTATGTAAGCATCAGGACATCTTTTTTACAAATCCTACATATCTTCTGTTGTTTTGTTTTGTGTCTATGGGAACACAGTGATCATGTGGTCAGAGCCAGGTTCAAACCCGCATATGTATGACCCAAAGCCTGTATTCTTTTCATACCCTTCATGGCAGAGCAATGGCAGAGCAATAACTCCCAGGGATAGATACATGAGCATAGAAACCAAAATGGAAATAGAAGGTTCTAAAGTAATAAAGGCAATGAATACCAATGATAGGCAGGTGGGTAATAGCTTTGGGGTATGTTGTTTCAGGAAATATGAGGATAATTTGGAGAAGATAGAGTTCTTTTTGGAAACCAAATCATCCATGAGTGGAAAACAAATCCTGAACTTTGCTAACCCTGAACAGAATACAAAGGTACAGAGGAATAAACATAAACACATAAGAAAGGAGAGAGAGCATTTGCAGAATTAAAACCAGATTGGTTTGCAAGGATATATGCCGTATGCTGAGCTACTCTTAATGGAGGCAAATCAATTCTCTTATTATAACATTGTTGGAAGCAAAGATGAAATGCTCTCTGAGAGCCCTTTGAAAGGGGAAATGTTCTATAAAACGTACTGATTCATTAGTTTATTGAAGAGAGCTCTGGATTGAGAATCAGGGAGATGGAGACCTAAGTCCTCTGGTCAGCTTGGCCTCAAACTAGATGTATGACCTTGGGTCATACAGTTAAATTTTGTAGTCCTCAACTTCATCAGTAGCAAAATTCAGAGTTTGAGAAAGTCATCCCATACAGCTGTAAAATTTTGTCCTAGTTACTTATATTATTGTCCCAGTTACTGCTGCCTGAAAGACACATGCATCTAAGGAATCCGTGTGCCCCTGGATTCCAGGGTGATTGAGAGCCAGTGCCGAGGTTTGTTCCCTCAGCATTGTTCCAAGCAGGTTCTAAATTTGCACATTGAACAGAATAATGAGCGAGCACACACACACACACACAGAGAAAGACAGATGGCAACAGACAAACTTGCTAACCTTTAAAAAGACTCCAGTCTGGCTACCCCAGCAGTCTAGTGGCAGGGATCTGTGCCCAGAGGAGCAGAGACAGGTGAAGAACTCCCTGGCTACAGGGCTCAGGCACTGAAGACTCAGCAAGCTTTGCCCCCTGCCTGGAAAAGAGCAGCCTCGTTCCTCCGTAGCAACTGCCCCAGTTCACTGGGGTCTGTGATCAACAAGAGCCTAGAGGAAGACCTCCTTTTCTCTTGTTTCAGGATTATTAAGGGCGAAAGAGCTTCTGTGAAAATTTGGAAGAGAAAGGAATTCCAAATAATCATTCAAAACAGACTTATTTTCTTTTTTGTGGAGCCCCAGTCTCTTGATGGGTTTTCGCGGGTCTATAAAGTCAGGTGATGGTTAAATAAAGAAGTCAGAAATCATGTCCCTAAATAAAGCATCATCCTCTGCAGAGTGGATTACTTGAGGATCTGTTCATTTCCATTGAGCAAAATATTCTAGGAATTTGCCTCAAGGAAAGAATTCATTAAAAATTGGATTCTGGCTGGTACTGTGGCTCATGCCTATAATCCCAATGTTTTGGAAGGCCAAGGCAGGAGGATCACTGGAGTCCAGGAGTCTGAGACAAGTTTAGGCAGCATAGTGAGGCCCTGTTGCAGCAAAAAATAAAAATTAGCTGAGGGTGCAATGGTTCACACTCGTAGTCCCAACTGCTCAGCCAGCTGAGACAGGAGGACTCTTTGAACCTAGGAGTTTGAGGCTGCAGTGAGCTATGATCATGTCACTGCACTCCAGCCTGGGTGACAAAGTGAGACCCTGTCTCTAAAACAAACAAAAAATAAGAATTCTACAACAAGATGGACTGGATATGCGTTATGGGTTTAATTATGTCCCCAGAAAAGGAAAATGTTGCTGTCCTACACCCTAGCACCTGTGAATGTGATGTTGTCTTATTTGAAAAAAGAGTTGTTGCAGATTTAATCAAGTTAAGATAAAGTTATGATGGGGTTTGGTGGCTCACACCTGTAATCCTAGCACTTTTGGAGGCCAAGGCAGGTAGATCACCTGAGGTCAAGAGATCGAGACCAGCTTGGCCAACATGGTGAATCCCCATCTCTACTAAAAATACAAAAATTAGCCAGGCATGGTGGCAGCCATCTGTAATCCCAGCTACTCTGGAGGCTGAGGCAGGAGAATCCCTTGAATCTGGGAGGTGGAGGTTGCAGTGAGCCAAGATGGTGCCATTGCATTCCAGCCTAGAAAAGAAGAGCAAAACTCCATTCTAAAACAATAAAGAAAATAAGGTTATTATGACTGAGATGACTGGCAGTCTTATAAGAAGAAGGAAGTTTGGATACAGACCCAGGAAAAACACTATGTGAGGACAAAGACACATAGACACACAGTGAAGGCAGCCCTGTGAAGATGGAGATCAGAGGGCTGTGACCACCAACCGAGGTATGCCGGGGGCTGCCAAAAACTGGAAAAGACAAGGAAGCCTCCTTCCCTAGAGATTTCAGAAGGAGCATGGCCCTGTAACACCTCGGTTTCAGACTTTTAGCCTCCAGAGAGATGAAGAAATGTGGTTTTAAGCCACCCAGTTTTTGACACTTTGTTATGGCTGCCGCAGAAAATAAACACGATTTATTTTTCAGTTTACTAAATTCTAGCTGTGTGACCTCTGGACAAGTCCCCTTACCTTTCTAAGGGGTCAGAGTCCCATCTATAAAATGGAAATAATGATAGTACCTGCCTTATAAATATGTCATGGAAATGAAGTAATAAATTTAGTTAACTGATTCAATAATTAAGTCCAATAAACGTGGTATTGCCACATCGTAACAGCTTACACACATGTGTGTAATGACGACAGTGGTAATGATGAGTTTACATTGATTCCTCTCAAAAATCATCAGTAATGCTAAATCTTCACTTTTTAAACCAAGAAGGCATTTGAAGTGTATTGAATTCAGGCTGAATTACATTGTTTTAAAACAAACCATGATCTGACTTTTATATAGAAAGAGTGGGTGTGTAAGTGTGAAGGCATTGGAAAAGCCCACAGTGGCGAGAAATACAGATCAAAATGGCCTATAACCAAATATATAATTTTTAAAAGAGGTAGTTATACTAGGGAAATTTGTTCTCATGAGTGGTTTTCCCATGTGATACCCCTGCTTCTGAATTTACAAAAAGTCAGGGCTGCATCTTCTAGGCCAACAGTTGAAGACAGCAAAGCCTGACCTCAGGGTTTTTGCCCACTGTCCATGCCCCCACCTTCCATATGGATGTTGCTCACCCTCTATACCCCGTGTCCCTGAAGTACTTAGAGAAACGCAGAAGCCCAGCAGGTTTAGCTATGGGTGTTAGCAAGAGTAGAAACTGTTTTACTTTAAGTGCCAATGTTCCTTTCTGGTGAAACAGTATCATTTTAGTTTTTGGCAAGTTCCTTTCTGATTGTTTCAGTGACTGAAAAACCTGGTTATGTGTACATTCTTTACCTGGTTTGCCCAGATGCTTTGAAAGGGTAAAAGGTTTTATCTTCCTTAAGAAGAAATCACTACTCTAACACTGCAAGAAATACATCCCCTAAGGCCACTCAGCAGGGAAAATTATCTTCAATAAGTTGCCTCTAGAAAACCACCTTTTCTAAACTTCTCTGTTGAGTATGAGAGGGACTCAATGGGGATGAGAAGAGTGCCACCCTATTTACAGTTCCTGGGCTGACACTGGACAGAAGGCAAAACCCTAATCAAATTTTGACTAAGGACACAAAGTGAGAAATTTGAAGTGCTTCCCAAGCTCAACAATTGAACTATGACTAAACAATCACTATTTATTGGGCACTTACGCCATGCTTAGCCCTAATCTGTGGGCAATGTGATTTACGTCTTCTGTGCTTTGAAGAGAAAGATAAATAAGTATTGAGCACATATTGTGTTGTGATTTAATGTCAACCTTTCCACATACATTGTCGTGTATAATTCTCTCAACAAGACATGAAGTATATATTAATTCCCGTTTTATAGGCACAAATAGAATGCAATAGAATGTGTAATTGTTAATTTGCCTAAGGTATACCGAGTAGCAGATTCAGGATTTGTCTACGAGTCTTCACTGTTCCAAGCCCTAGATCTTTCCATGACCTTATACTGACCAGTCTTGTAAGGTACCCAAGTCTTACACTTTAAGAGAGAAAACATAAAGTAAATGCAATGAAGGGTCAAGCTGTGAAATTCCATGTATTAAATGCAACAGGTTTGGAGAAAGGAAAGAGCTAGGTCGGGTAGAGGAGGTGGAAACATGCATAAGGTCGACAGAATAGTGTTTTTCTGTCTAATATCAGGATCAATCACTTGCTTCCCAAGTCAGCAGGAGGAAAAATAAAGCATTCTTTTGAAATGCTTGGGATTTTAAGATAAATCATGGAATAATTCGGAGATCAGGGCATCCTTGTTTACATAAGTGTTTATCATCTGTATTTTTTAAAGTGTCTAGGCCAAAGTGCTTTGATCTGGTTATACGGAGAGATAAAGGACAATCTCTATGCTAAAAGTTATAACAGAGGTAAGAACACAAGACACATGGGATTCACAGATGAATCCATGGATGTATGTGTTTAATCAATCACTCATTCATTCATGTATTGAGAAATATATTTCAGAAACCTCTATTATAATTTTTTGTCATTGTTTCCTTCATTAGGGAGTATTTTGAAATCTATATTTCAGATTCAGAGTATTTTGAAATTTTAATTCCTATTTCATATTGTTTATTTTTGTTTTTTGTCATGTTGTTTAAAATGTTAGTTTGATGTAAACCATCAGCAAGATGTCTACATGACTCTGATCTGTTCTGCCAGATATGGAACCGAGGTTCACAGAGGTATTTTCTTAGTAAGGTTTATTTTGAAGAGAAGCCTCAGTCCTCTCTCTTCTTTTTTCTGTCAATCCTTCAGGCCCTGTGAACCTCAGAAAAAAGCTTCATTTAAATTCCCTAGAATGGTACCATTAAAATCTATAAAAATTTCACAGTTGAAAGAGTTAATAAAGAAATACTCCACACATAAGAATTAAGGAATTCAAAGGTTTTGAAGGTTACTTTTTAAGGCCTGTTTGTTATTGTTATTGTTATTGTTGTTATTGTTATTGTTATTAGGTTAATGACAAAGATCATGGGAAAATTTTAATTCTCTGGAACCAAGCCTAGCAACCACAATGAGCAATGAGACAGATATAGCTCAGAACTGCACCGAGGTTTAAGAGCAGAGGAGAGGCAGCTGTTGTTAAGCTATACCTGCTTATCCCCCGTTAATAGATTCCCATACATCACAGGCAGGGCTCCCTCCTATTTTTAGATCAGCTTATTAAAATAGAGTTTGTTGAGGCTTCACTTCAATGTAGAAAATAAAAGCAACCGCATACTTCTTAGATCTGGCAAGACAAAGATCTGCCATGACTTTATCCACTCTGCTGGTTCATTCATTCATTCTTTCAGCCAACAGATATGTATTTAGCACATCTGCTGAGCTACAGACCTATCAGGTGTGGGAGACATATTAGGGGATTAAACTCCCCTAGAGGTAGCCAAAGAGTAGATGGAAATAGACACCATCAACAAGATATATTAATATAAGCAATATAAGCCCTTCAGATAGCATTTAGTGCTGCAGAGAAAAATAAAATGAGGGAGATGAGCAAGGCACATGATTGGTGGGGAGAAGGTTCTCAAGGAAAACTTCATAGGCAAGATGACATTTCCTCAAGGACCTAGTTGAAGGCAGTGCCCAAGGGGTGTGAAGAGAGTGCCAAGCAGGAGCCTCAGATAGAAGTGTGCTCGAAAGGGTTCAAGGAACAGAAAGACCAGTGTAGCTAGAATGGAATGAGCAAGGGATCATATCATCATATCACAGGGCCCTCTAGCTAAGTGGGAAGAGTAGGCTTTTTCTCTGAGTGAAATGTAAACCATGGGCTAGGGTTACCAGGCTTAGCAAACAAAATCCCAGGACACCAGTGAAATTTGAAATTCAGATAAACAATGTGGTGGGCAGAATGGCCCCCCAAAAGTATGCATGTCCTAATCTCCAGAACCTATTCCTTTACATGGCATGTGTTCCCGTATATGGCAAGTGGGACTTTGCAGATGGGATTATATTAAGGGGCTAGAAATGGGAATATTATCCTGGATCATCTGGGTGGCTCCAAGGGTATGATAACGGTCCTTGGAAGATGGGAGAGAGAGGCAGAAGAGTTGAAGGAAGACATGTGTTGGTCCAAGCAGAGCTCAGAGTGACTGGAGCACTGCCCTTGAAGATGGAGGAAGGTGTCACCAGCTAAGGAATCCATGCTGCCTTTATAAACTAAAAAAGGCAAAAAAACACAATTTTGTCAACACCTTGATTTTAGTGCAATGAGACCCATTTTGGACTTCTGATCTCCAGAGATATAAGATAATACACTTGTGATGCTTAAAGACACTAAGATAATAGATTTATGGGGTTTAAAGACACTAAGTTAATGGAAATCTGTTATAGCAGCAATATATATAGAAAAACAATATTAAACAACAAATAAATTTTAGTGTAAATATATCCCATGCAACTTTTGAGATACATTCATGCTAAAAAAAATTGCTGATTATTTATTTGAAATTCAGATAAGTCAGCATCTCCTATTTTACCTGACAACCCTATCACAGAGGTTCAGAAGCTTGACACACTCCAAGTTTCATGGCAAAAGGATCACTTTGGCTGCTGTGTTGAAAACAAGGAAGGAGGGCACAGAATGAAGCACAGAGATCTATCAGGGGGATACGGCAATCATCCAGATGAAAGACAATGATGGCTCGGATTAGAGTGGCAGTAACAGAGGTGGTAAGAAGCTGTGGATCCCTCTACACATCGTCTGATGGGCTCTCTGTGGAAAATTGCACTGAGGGAAGTGTTTGGCGTTGTTATTTCTGTTTGCCCTGCAGCCTTCTATTTGCTAGTAAGTGGAATTCAGTCTTGCACCTAAAATATATGTCTCCAGTTACTGAAGCTCCAAAAAGACGAGGAGACAATCCTGGACACAGAAAACAGAGCTAACCCATGGTGCCTTCATGTGTGCAAGCGACGGACCATCATTTTCATTCTTTTTCTCTTGTCTCCCAACCCCAACCCCAAGCTTTTGAACCATTAGGGAATGAACACATGGAGCCCTTATTAATCCGTGAATGTCATTAATCTGTCTAACAAGCAAAACTAATTTTAAATTCCAAAGGCCAGTATTTCTGTTTATAAGGGATTTCCTTGGTACCACTACTTCCCAAATACATATTAGTCTGATGTACAGCAAAAATTGCTGTCTTCGTCAGATTGTCTGAAGAGCATCGTTTGCTCCTCTATTCTCTCCTTGAGAGTCTTTTTTTCCTGAGTTTTCTGAAGTCTTAGGAGCCTGAGTGGCCAAAGAGCTAGAATAAGAATTCTTTGATTTTGGCTGCAATTGTACTTCTTGGCCATTTCACTGGGAGAGTACACTGCATTTTTATTTGCCTCTACTTTTCATGTAAGTAGATCATTGGTGACCTCTATCACTAAGATCCTACTGCTATCTAGGGAAGAGGTAAAGAATCCCATAAATGAAATCACTGGGTGGGCCAGGTGAGCGCACCTAGATTTCCAGACATCAACTTTATCAAGGTCTATAGATTTTCCCATTTGAAGAGGAGAACAGGCTCAGACACAGGTTTTGAAATAGACAAGTGAAGGTTCAGTCTGATCTTGGTCTATTTCACAGACAGAGAAAATGAATGAGACAATGGCTATAATAGGCAATGAAGTGATTCACATATTTTCCCAATTCTATTCTACAAATATTTACAAACTGTCCACTTTGTATAAATAAAGCATTATACCAGTTGTTTAAGAGGTAACTGAGTCATGATCCCATCAGTTTTATACAGAAAAATTGCAAATAACTAGAATAATCCCTCTATACATAGTTGTCTTCAACCTGATCCCTGTTCTCAGCTTTAATACTTTTCTTTTATTTACTTTTCTGGAAGATCTGTCAACAGATCTGCAACTCATGAGCCCATTCAGGGGATTCATACAAGAGTGTTGCTGTGATACATTCTGAAAGATGTGCCTAAATCAAGCAGAGTCTCCAATCCAACAAGATTTTCCTGTCAGTCAAGTCAGCACTATAAGACATTTTGTAAGGTACCAGATGCTTGGGTACAAATAAAAGGTGGATAGGGCCTTGTATTATAAGAGAGAGAACAGAACGATCAATAGAATGCAATCATTGAAAATGCACACAAACATGTTAATTCCATTCATTGGAAATGGAAAATGAATTGAAGAGCGGTCAGGGCTATGTGGGGAAACAGGAGAGAGGTTGGAAATGGAAATAAGATGCCTTGTTTTCTGGGACCAAGCATTGCCCTTCAGATGCTCAGCCAAAGACCTTATTTGGGCATCTCCCTGACCGTCAGTTGCTGAGTTGGTTGAAACTTCATTTGCATTGTTGCCTAGGAGAGGTTATGCCTGAAATAAGCTAGTGGTCTCTGGGAATTCTCATTGCGCATGCTGATCTTCCCTGGGAGTGCTCTTGACAGTATCAGTTCACAAGTAACACCCACAGGTTATGTAACAAACCCAGTCACAAGTCATGAATTTGGGATTCTCATACCACACTGGTGGTAACAATTTCATTTCTAGCCGTTTACTTAAAACCGTGAAAAGCGTTCAAATCATCACAGCACTTAACCAAGTATGTTTTTGAAAAAGTGTCCCTCCGCAGGTCTGTGCAATGTCACACATTGGTGCTTTTTGCTTTCTTTATTGCTTTTTTTTTTCTCAAAATATGGGTAAAGAATGTGCCAAAGGCTACAACAGTGGGGAGTTTCACATCCTTTGTAAAATGGTCAAGAGTACGCCAGCGGAGACCTTGAATTGGGGCTTCCCAAGCTATCCAGGCAGGCCTGCTTCTTGTGCTCCCTTCTCACCCCTTCTGTAGGGCGCCTCACTCCCTCTATCATCCTCTGAAGCCATCAAATGTGGACCAGATGCAGAAAAGCATCCTTACTGACCTCCTAGCTTTACCTGAAGAATTACACCCACATATGATTCTCCTTCACTCCAGCCCCTGCTTCAGTCATCTCGCAAGCCATGAAGTCATGGTTTAGGCAAGAGCCTGATGTCTTCCATCGCTTCATTTCCTGACTCCTTCAAAGCCTTGCACCTGTGTTCTATCCGCAAAGGAGGTTTAAATTAATAGCAGCCTCGCAGAGGATGGGTTGGCCTCCTGGGTTTTTTTAATGAATTTTTAAATTGTAAGACTTTAAATCGTAACGTACTTTCCTCGAAATGGTCTGCTCCCCAGCACATCTGAAAATGCTAAATGGAAAACAAGTTTTATTTGTGTTCCGTTTTTAAAGAAAACAGAGGATGTGACTTAAAGGCTTGAATATTTGAAGTTGGACATTTGAGAAAATGTAAGAGGTTTCTTTCCTAGGAATTCTTAAAGAGATTGACTCATTTCTAAATGACTCAGACCTAAAGACATAGAAAGATTTCATGGATGTGTCAGAGAAACAAAATGCTTAAGTATGTAATGAACATTTATAATAATACAGATCTGTAACAACAGATTTACTTAGATAAAATCACCGTTACATGTAAAAGCCTAGAAACAAAAAATGTTGTGCTTTGTGGACCCCCTAGTTTAATATGCTACATTCTTACAGGGATTTTTTTTTCCTTCTTCAATAGACATTTGTTGGGCATCTTTATGTGCTAGGTGTGGGGATTCAAAGATCAATAAGAAGCAGCCTCTGATTTTATGGTATGTGCAGTAAGGATTAAAGTTGTCTCTCCTACCTGGAAGCAAAAGCCTCAGGAATCTCCTCTGAACTCTGCATGCTATAGGTGGGGAGATCGACTGAGAAAATGTAAGACACATATAAGCACACACAGGTCCAAATTTTTAGCCTCCTACATTCTGATTTTGGATATTTCTAGAAAGCTCAATTGTGCTCACCAAAGACATGGATGGGAAAAGTGGAAAAAGCACAGACAGGAGTGGGGGTCCCAGTGTTCACCCACTTCAGCCACAAAGCTGGTGCATGCAAGGCACCCGGTCAGTGTTTCATCCCCAGTGATACAGATTCCATACAGGGTTTTTGAAGATGCTCAGTCAGGCCTTTCCCCTGGAAATGCTGACTTCGTAGATCTGCATTGAAGCCTAGACCTCCAGTGGGGCTTATCTTTAAGGACCTTGCAGAAACACTGAACTAGATGAGCTCTAACCTTCTGGCTATAAGAATATTTCAAAATAAAGAAAAATCAAAGAAGATGTGGCAAGACAAATATTTACTTCTAAAGCATGAAAGCTCTTACCAAGCTCTGTTTCTATGATCAATATTTTTGCAGGTCAAGGCAGGTGGATCACGAGGTCAAGAGATCGAGACCATCCTGGTCAACATGGTGAAACCCCGTCTCTACTAAAAATACAAAAAATTAGCTGGGCATGGTGGTGCGTGCCTGTAATCCCAGCTACTCAGGAGGCTGGGGCAGGAGAATTGCCTGAACCCAGGAGGTGGAGGTTGTGGTGAGCCAAGATCGTGCCATTGTGCTCCAGCCTGGGTAACAAGAGCGAAACTCCGTCTCAAAAAAAAAAAAAAAATTTTTTTTGCTTGCTGATCTGCTCAGCTTCCTCTGGTCTTCTGTGGAAAACCATTCACAATTACCTACATGAAAGACTCCAAAAATGCAGAGAAACTTCCAGCTACTGGCAGACCACAGCCTATTACAGAATGATGTTATTCCATGTAAACATGTGTCTTTATGGGCATGTGGAAAGAACATATTTATATCCTTACATCTCAGTAAAGAGACAAAAATACCCCACCAAATTGTGGAAATTTCACCTGGCATACTAAATAGGCTTTTGGGAATTTTGTTGTCATTGTCATTGAATCTAAAAATGTAGAAATCATACTCATGTCTTCTATTTACTTTCTAAAGTGAATGGTTGGTGTTTGTATATGTTATTTTAATACGTCTAATGGGCCTCACAAAAATGGGTAGAAGCCATCAGTTAAAAGACATTGGATTGAAATGAGAAATGTCAACATAGGGACAAATACATGAACACATCTCGTTCGCAAGCTTTGGACTGATTATTTTGCATTTTGCCAACATAGAAATCACAGATTGAGGGTTTTGCTATGTGCTCCGGTCCCAGCATTGCCTCCATGAGAAAGTCAGAGACATGTATACACCCAGATGGGGCACATTTGATCATCATGCTGGAACAATTTGTAAGCCATTAAAAGAATTTTGTTCTGTTTTGTATTCCCTTCCATTTCTTTGAGTTGCAGAATTAAAGACATTGATTTCAGATATGAAAGAAAAACTGACTGATGATGGTATTCTGGAAATGGTTTGGGCCTGAAATATCTGACAAAGCCAAGTAATGGGCTAGATAGGACAACAAGAGAGAGAGACAAGAGACTCGAATCATTTAAGCAAAATCAAATTCCTACTGCCTAAGAATGTGCGTGCAGGTGTGTGTGTGAGTGTGTGTGTGTGTGTGTGTGTGTGTGTACTTAGCTCTTCTGAATTCTTCATCTAATTTACATGGATCTGATTGTTTACTCTCCTCCAGAGAATCATTGATTTTGTCCTCTGTGTGAACACACAATGCCAGGCGGTGTTGGGATCCTAAGAAGATGGAATAAAGAGGTAGTCTCTGCTCATAAAGAGCTTGCATTCTATTCATTACTTACGTTTTCTCATCTGTAAATTGGGCATAAGGTTGAAAGGGAGGTGGAGTGAGCAAGAATCAGGAAACAGCTCTATTCCCAGTGCAGCCTCTCTCTAATTGTGTAAACCAGCTCAGTTTTGTCATCTTTAAAATAGAAAAAGTCTCCCTTTCAACATCAAGAGTAATGATCCCATGTAATACAGAGGATTTTGTGAAGAATAGTTTAAGGATCTCAAAGATACAGGAAAATATAGTCAATGTCATTAATTTCTTGGGACAACCTTACACTGCCATTTTGCCTGGGCAGAATGGGATATTCTGGGTTGTTAGAGATGGGCTTTTATTTTTTTTGCTTTGCTTTGCTTCTTTGTCCTTCCTTCCTTCCTTCCCTCCCTCCTTCCTCCCTTCTCCTTCTCCTTCTTTCTCTTTCTTCTTCCCTTCCCGTTTTCTTTCACTCTTTTTTTCTTTTGAAAGGAAAAGGAAAAAATTTTATCCTTGTGCTCTCTCTTGGTTGTTTCTGAAGTTCTCTGGCCCCTTGTTCTGGTGATTACAGTTGTTTCACCGCAAGTCCCCTGTTAATCCCTGACAGGTAACAGTGCTGAGAGAAGACCAGCCTCCAGAAGCCAATTTTAGAATTTAAACCCCAAGCAGAAGTGGTAGATTTAAAATTCTGAGCCCAGCACAAACCTCTTCATTTTCAAGTTCATTTACCCTTGGCAACATGCAACCTCCTGTTACTAAGAGGGGGAAAAAAAGCTTTAAAAGGCTCATTTAAAAGGCTGAGGAGCCTTTTGGGATCTCCACAAGCTCTTTAAAAACATATTTTGATGATACAAGTGTAAACAAATCAAAAGCATATGGATTGAATTTCCCTTAAATTACACAGGATTTTAAAAATGATGGGAGGGTGGAAATGTGTTTGGAAAAATATGTTTTTGGTTTTACTGACTCAGAAACATGCGAATGAGCTGAAGCTTTGACAGACCCGAAATGACGGCAGGTTTGTCCATCATCTGTCTTTGGGGTTCTTTAGTCTTTTACGAGGCTTCTCTGGTTTTGTACCCAGTGAATAGAGATTTCTTAGTCCAGACACACGCGCGCGCGCGCGCACACACACACACACACACACACACACACACGAGAGAAAGAAAGAAGAGAGACCAAAACCACGAATTCTACTTTCCCCTTGAGAATGGAGCCCTATCTCATGGGATTTGGCAATGTGAGCTCTTTGCATCAGTGACAAGGATTAGTGTTCATCTTACAAAATGTAAGTCTCTACAGGGCACGACGTGGACCCAGGTGCTAATGTCGGCATCCAGGCTGACTTTCTGCAGCCCACAGGCTGATGTCACCCCAAGACCTTTGGCTGAGGTTCCTCAAAGTCCTCTGGAGAGTCAACGTTGTCATCATTACACTTCCTTTATCTTTCAGCCGCAACCCATGACCAGCCAGAACGATGAGAGTCAAGAACCCAGGCCACTGGCTCTCAAGAGTTGCTAATGCCAGGATTTCAGAATGAGCAGACAAGGGCCAAGAGTAAGCGGACAGAGAGAAGGGTGGTAGTGTCATGATGAACACCAAAGCTTCATCCACAAAGCGGAACGTTGGGACCTGTGATTTAGATGCATCTGTCCAGCCCTAAAGGAAAGTATGTTAAAATTCTAGACACTTGATGTTTTCTTTGCTTGCATATATATATATATATATATATATATATATAATCCAAGAGTTACAACAATCCCAGAGAATTCCCAGAAGATTCCTGAAGATGTGAGGTGGACTTGGAGGACAGGATCCTCTGAAGACCCTTTCAGCCATCCAGTTCAAGGTCAAGAGAGTCAACAGAATTACTTAGAGGCAAAAACAGCTCTTTGTTTCCATCTTTGTAGAACCAGCTAGGAAAAAATAGATCAGGCTGCACTGAAGAAACTTCAGTTTGGAAAGTTTAGTTGAAAATATGCGATCCCATAGGAGCTCAGCTTACCTAAGGTATAAAGAAACTTTGCATCATTTTTCTTTTTGAGAAAAAAATCTACAAATGTGCCTCTCTTTTGTTACACACTCAGCTAGAGGAGCTCACATTAACCACCCTCTCCTCCTTTTCATTTTACTTCTGAAGAGTAAGGTGAGAATTTACTTTGGAAAAATAAAAGGCTCTTCAGTAAAAATAGCTGCTACTCCATTTGTGCCTCTCGTCCCACAGACTCTGTCCCCTTGCTACAATGGTGAATGTCTAACCGGAGCATAATTTTAACAGCACAATTTGCATCGCCTCGGCAGCTGTCTGCCACACCAACTCTATGAAATCCACCCACAGCATTTGACTCAATTACCTCCTGCAGCTGCGAATTCCACAGGTCGACCACACTCTGCATGGGAAAGTATTTCTTTGTATTCGTTCCAAATTTATTAGCCATTTGAACCGTTCCTTTGAGTGACTTGTATATTTTTAAGTGTTCATATATCACCATTTTAGGCCCCAGTCCCATTGGCCTGTATTTCATATGCAGCTCAGAATATTGAAGAATGCTCTTCAAAGGATCCATATAAAAGCAGACCTGGTGTGTTGACCCCTGCTTTGTTCAAAGGTCTCAAGCCATAGACTTCCTCTCAGCCTCTCAGCCCCACAAATGCATGATCACAGGCATACAACAGAAGGGTATTTGAAGGACCTAGAATGGAGCAGTTCAAAACTTCTTCCATGT
This sequence comes from Callithrix jacchus, assembly GCF_049354715.1. Taxonomy (NCBI): domain Eukaryota; kingdom Metazoa; phylum Chordata; class Mammalia; order Primates; family Cebidae; genus Callithrix; species Callithrix jacchus. Next base: position 98,322,377 of record NC_133514.1, read on the forward strand.
TAGAAACATGAGTTGGGGATCATACCTGATACAAAGGGACATCTCTACAGGAGGGGAGAATATTCTTTTTTTTTTTTTTGAGGCAGAGTCTTGCTCTGTCGCCCAGGCTGGAGTGCAGTGGGGTGATCTCGACTCACTACAACCTCCGCCTCCTGGGTTCAAACAATTCTCCTGCCTCAGCCTCCCAAGTAGCTGGGATTACAGGCGAGCACCACCACGCCTGGCTAATTTTTGTATTTTTAGTAGAGACGGGGTTTCCCCATGCTGGTCAGGTTGGTCTCAAACTTGTGACCTCATGATCTGCCCGCCTTGGCCTCCCAAAGTGCTGGGATTACAGGTGTGAGCCACTGTGCCTGGCCTACAGATAAAAAAACTGAGTAGAAGAGAAGTGAGGTGGCATTCTGTAAGTCACAGGGGTAGTATACAACAAGCGCCCAATCTCCAAACTAGGTATCCTGAGGTCAAGTCTAAGGTTCTTGCTTCTATAATTATGGAAGGTTCTATGTAAGAAGGTAAGAGCAAGATTCATGGATAAAGAAATAGATGTTCCCATGGGCCAGTTAGAATGGGGACTCAGGTCTCCCTGCAGGTAGGCCCTGGTCACTGTGTGCCTTGTTTCTCTCCCTGACAGGTGCCTGAGAATGTGCAATGGAGAATCTTAGGAGTTCCCCTCTACTAGGCTAGGAACAGCTTTCAAAACATATCCACAAACACGGAGTTCCAGCATTTTCACTTAGTTTGAAAAGTGACATTTCTCAGCTACTTTAACGTTTTTTGCCTCCCCATCATCAGCCTGCAGGTGAGACCCTGTAGATGTCTCACCCTCATCCCTGACCTTAGGAAATCTCGTGTTGGGCAGTCCCTTAACTTCCATCACTACAATTTCTCCCATAAACTGAGTGGGTGCCTAGGACAGGCTGCAAGCTTTCACACGTAGTGGAGAGTGCTCCAGCTTTGTAGTCAGAACTTTGCAGTTCCAGCTTTGCTACTTCCCAACTGTGACTACAGGCAAGTTCCTGAACCTCTCAGAGCTGCACTTCCTCCATTCCAGCACAGTGGGGAAGATGCCTAACTTGCATTGCTCTTCCATCAGTGATAGCAGCCAGCATGCTTAGCCTTGTGGTCTGCCCATGACAGATAGACAAACAGATGATTGGTAGATACTCACCTTTTGCAACTTCATACCATAGTTTAATAAATAGTGCTAAAGGATGCTAAAGGTACAACAGATTCTCACATCCTACTGCTTCAAAGGAGTGGTCCAGCTTATTTAACAGCCTCATCTTAAAAACACATGTAGTAGAGATAACACCCTGAACTTAGGTCTGTAGCTTAAACCTTTATTCACAATTAATGCACGACCCAAGTTTAACTGTTCATAGCATATACAAAAACAGGGTTGTTTGGTTAACAGAAATGAGAACTTTGTGCCAAGACCCCTCCCTCCCACAAAAGGAGAAGAAAATGCCACTTGGAAACAAATTTAATAACGATATGTTAAGTTGGGCACATCTGCTTCCATTCCATGTCAAGAAATTACAGTCTGCACTTGCATTCAGCAATTTATTCTCTTTCTAAAAGTTTCTTTGCTGTCCTGTACAGATTATGTTTCGGGTTTAGTGTTTCAAGATGGTTTTACTGTATAGGAAATGAAAACAACTATGGGATATAGAGAATCAATTAATCTTTCTCATCTCTTGGACTAGAATTTCCTTTACTTTTTTGAATAATACAATTGTTTTAACCACTTTTTTAAAATTCTGAATCAGAGTACTGTTTTCTGATGCTAAGTTAAAAACCTGTTGTCAGCAATTCAGAAAATCTTTGAAACATCCCCCAGTAACATGGCATCAAAGCACTGTACCCTAAAAAGTTCTTTGGACTTTGTTTCCAACACCAGCTCAGTGGCACAATTGGCTTTGGGCAAGACCCTGAACCACATTCGCCTTAGCTTGATTATCTACCATAAGAGAAACTTGGGGCTCCATTCATGCCATCTAGCCTAGTGTTGGTATTCTACTCTCCACAGTATGTGATTTATTAGGCAACCAAAGTTTTGCAACTTCTTTTTTTCTGATCATTAAAAATATAATCGTTTGATAGAGTTTGGCTCTGTGTTCCCACCCAAATCTCACCTTGAATTTTAGTTCCCATAATCCCCACATGTCATGGGAGGGAACTGGTGGGAGGTAATTTAATTATAGGTATGGTTACCCTCATGCTGGTCTTGTGATAATGAGTTCTCAAGAGATCTCATGATTTTATAAGGGGCTTTCCCCCCTTTTGTTCCCCTCCTTCCTGCCACCATGTAAAGAAGGACATGTCTGGTCCTTCTTAGGCCATGAATGTAAGTTTCCTGAGCCTTCCCTAGCCCTATGAGTCAAGTAAATCTCTTTCCTTCATAAATTACCCAGTCTCAGGCAGTTCTTTATAGCAGTGTGAGAATGAACCAATACATCATTCAATATATTTTATCAGAGCATTCTTAACCTAGTTTTATATCTGTTTACCTCTATGGACTTGAGTTTATGACATTCTACTAGAAACAATAGAAACAAGTCTATGTAGTTGTAGATTTGGATTTAAATTTGGATACCAACTTTGGCCAATTATGCATTGAAAGTAGGCCAAAGGAAAATGCCTACCCAATCTGTCTCAAAAATGATGCAATTTGAGGCAGACCTGGAATTTTTTTTTTTTTTTTGAGCCTCTATGTACTCAGCTTTGGACAATCCTAGACCCCTTCACTAGTTGCATCAGCTTGAACAAGCTGCTTAGGCTCTCTGCAAATCCATTCTTTTCTAAAAAAAAAAAAAAAAAAAGAAAGAAAAAGAAAGAGAGAAAAGAAAAGAAATAAATTATTAAGATATAATTAGTATAACACACAATTATCCATTTAAGTATAAAGTCAACAAATTTAATATATTCACAGGATTCTGCAAACATCACCACAATCAATGTTAAAGCATTTTTATCCCCTCTGAAAGAAATCCTGTACATATGAGCTACTTGCATTTCCACAAATCCTCCTCAATAGCCCCTGGAAACCACTAATCTACTTTCTGTCTCTATAGAGTTCTCTATCCTGGATATTTCACATAAGTGGAATCATATGATATATGGCATTTTATGATTGGCTTATTTCAGTTAGTGTAATGTTTTTAAGGTGCATCTATATCCTAGCATGCATCCGTATTTCATTCTGTTTATTGGCTGAATTGATAAACATTTGAGTTGTTTCCACTTTTTGGCTTTTATGAATAGTGCTGCTATGAACATTTGTGCACACGTCGGCACATCCATTTTTGCATCTACAAAATTCTTTTTCTCACATGGCTATTTTGAGTATTGGTTGATGTATGTAAAAACACTGGATGAATTATTTGAGAGAGAAACTCATCGTCTCCCACATCATCCTTTGCTTTGCTGTGCTTCCTTGATGATTCCAACTTTGGTCCAGGAACTCAGGAATTTTCAATCTTGGATTGTCCCTTCACTTTGCACTCTACACTCAATCAGTTTCTGAATTCTTTTAATATCGGGGACATATTTTGAATCCATGCTTTCTTTTCATTCTTCTTGGTTGTCTCTTAAATTCAAAGCCTCATTTCTGGCCAAGTGTGGTGGCACACAACTATAATCCCAGTACTTTGGGAGCATGAGGCAGGAGGATCACTTGAGACTAGGAGTTCAAGACCAGCCTGGGCAACATAGCAAGACCCTGTCTCTACAAAATAAAAATTTTAAAATTAGCCAGGCATGGTGGCATATGCCTACAGTCCTAGCTATTCAGGAGGCTGAGGCAAGAGGTTCACTTGAGCCTAGGTGTTTGAGGCTACAGTGAGCTATCATTACACTACTACACTCCAACCTGGGAGACAGAATGAGATCCTTATCTAAATAAATAAAAGAAACAAAGCATCATTTATTTCTCACTGAATATTGAGTCACTCCACTCCCCAAGCTCCCTTTCTTTCTCTTTCTTTCTTTTTTTAACCACAAATCTTTAGTCCTGATTGTCAATTACGTTAAATCTTAATGACTCCTTTGCCCAAACTGAAAGGTTCACTGTACTAAATCTTTTACCAAGGGCAAAATTTGCAAGCCACAAACTTAGGTATATAAAAGCTATACATTTGATGATTTTTCTATTGACGAGCTTAAATTATCTTTTAAGCCACCATTTAGCCTACTGAAAAATCTAGCTATACCCAGGTAAATTCAGATACCTTGCTGACATCTCAGTCCTTTTGGCTTTGAAATCAATGTCTTTAGGTTTGGCCTCTCCTCACCTTTCCCCTTGGCTGGCAGAGATTTACGTGACATTCAGTGAGGAGGGGGCCACATCCAGTCCACAGGCAACCTCTATGTCCACAGGCCTACTAAGATGTCTCCTGTACCATTTGCTCTCACACCCCTCTTTTAGCCTTTCCTGCTTAGAACTGGCTGTTATCAGAGTAATCTAAGCCCACTACCTACACTGTCATGAAAGGCTTCTCTACAAGGCCTGAAGCCCTTTCAAATTCCCAGGCAGTGAGTCACCTGACCACTTGTCTGAGATTCCTATTGTCCAGCCCCTACTTCCTCCCCAGGTTAGTCGGAAGGAGCAGCACCCCTTCGCAGGGAAAAGGCCACATTTTAGCTGCCTTTGCTCTCTCTCCTTAGCTCCTCCCCTCCCAGCTCTGCCAAATTTTATTGGGTCTATGCAGACAAGCCTTTGGACCTTTACAGGTTTTCTTTTCTGTAAGTTTATATATATATATATATAATCAATTGAAGGCTCCTATTCCTTCAGGTGTTTTGTTTTTCAAAACACTCAGCTCTTGGGAATTTGGAGCTGTGGGTCTCAAAGACTTTTTATGAGTCTCAAAAGTCCTCTTTGGACTCCCATCCAAGTACTAACCAGGGCCCAACCCGTTTACCTTCCAAGATTGGGTGTATTCAAGCTGGTTGGTTGGTAGACACCAGGAGCCCTTTTGGAATGGCTAGTTCTCAGGCCCGCTTCATTCCAAAGCCTGTGCTCCTAACCATTATGGTAAGCTGTCTCCTGCATTCTGGAGTGTGTCAAGACCTGAAACCAACAGCCAACACTGGAGGACCCTCCGGAGTCTGTTGGGGCCCTGGAAAAGCAGGAGGGAACTCCTGGTCAAAGTAGCTCCTCCAGTTACGTAGAAGTCCCTATCCTTTTATGTTTAGGGCCACTGGCACTCTGACCCTGTCTTGCCAGGCTGTCTGATTTGAAGAGCCTCTACTGGTGTCTGATTTGGCTTTTTCTTTGCAGCACACCCTTTGGAATGTCAGCAAGGGCCCCAAAGAGGACTGTCATATCTTAGAACACTCCAGCACTAGGTCTACCTCTGCTGGTGCTTTAAGAGCTGGGCAAGGGTCTTGGGGACCAGATCCCTGATGGTTAACCCAGGAAAGTGAAAGCAGAGGGTGTATGGAGTTCATTCTCAGGAAAGACACGTAGCAAAAACTCATTGTAAATACTAACATCTGAAGTTAAAAAGAAGTCATCACAAGAAGACCCCATTGTTTTCACTGAGCCAATAGTAGACAAAAGTAGAATTCCAGCTCACTATCTGTCTCTGAAAAGAGAACTAAATAAGTAGAAAGCAAAAAGACATGGTAGTCAATTCCATAAAAAGGAAATAAGAAAGCCATGTAAGATTTTTAGCTTTTTTTTTAAACTGGCCAGTTTATGCTATTAATGGAAAAAGATAAAGGCTATAATTGCCTATAATCATCGTTGTGAATTCAGAAACTCAAGCTTCTGGTGAAGTTGGGTTTCTGAATATTCAAGTTCTTGCTGCTATCTTAAAATGGGAAGGATCTGAACTGATTGAAGCAAGCAAAGAAAAAATTTGAAATTTTTCCCCCCTCTGTGTGTCCTTCTAACTTCTAACATAATTAAAAGGATGAGTTTATTTGGCAAGAAGTGCTGCTCAAATTTAGATTTGGTTCTCTCGAAGAAGGAGACCAAAATTGATTTTTTTCTTCAGAGTTAGAGAAAAATGAAGCACAAAGATGATATATTTTGCATATTTATTTGCAAAAGATACAATATTCTTATGCATATATATATATATTTTTTTGTCTTGAATATGGGTCGTTGTAAAAGGAAAGTCATCTTGCAGGATTACTTTATTTGGTTGTATCCCTTTAAAGACTTAAGAGCAACTTTTATCCATATTATCTTGTGATAAATCCCCTGAAATTCCCTGCTAAAACAAGTCCCACTGATAGCAGATCAACAGGCTCAGCCTTCTTAAGTTTTATTTCGATTAATCTCTAATTCATTTTAATGACCGACTCCTTTATTCCTTCTGATGCTGGAATTTCTTATCCTCTTAATATGCTTACAGCATCCCTAATCCATCCATTTCTTCCTTGGTTAACCATAGTCTGCACGGTTTCTGGATGCTTCTTTTCTTCTCCATCAGCTCACTGCTACCTGTTCAACATACCCTTGGAGAGTTTGCTTTGGCCCAACATTTTGGATACTAAGCTTCAATCTCTGTAGCTTTCTAGTTTGAGGAAATCACTTCAATTGGGCTTTTTTAAAATTTAGTTTCTTTAAACATTTAATATGCTCATTCCTGCATTGGTGTTTAATTGCCCTTTTCCTAAGGGACCATATTTCTTCCCAGTTAATGTATAATGACCCATTTTTAGGGGCATCTGCACCACAGAGGTAGCAGCTGATTTCGATTATACCAGAATTTTCTCAGCAGGAACTTCCATTGACCTAAGCATCCCTTTCACAATGCTCTCCCAAACACAGCTACAGGCCAGTGGCCATCCGGGCCCTCAGCCTCCTTGCTTTAATGAGCTGCTACTTATAATTATTTTAAACATTATTTTCATTGCTTGAAGCCATTAAAAACATACACTCAGCATTTGTGCATTTTGAAAGAATTGCCAGAGTGTCCTCAGACCAACATTTCCACTGACACAATATGACTTAGAGGGAACATCAAAGGCTTACAAACAAGACCACTGAAAAAGCATTCTTGCTTCTCCACCCATCAGGGCTCGACATTGTCTAAAAACAATGTGATGTCCAGAAGAAGCTGGCTAACTGCAGATATTGCAAACTCCAGCAAAGTGGGCTGGTGTAAAGTCTGAGGAATTGGGGACTGGCTACTTTTAGGGAAGAAAACCATGGGGCCCCTTTGCTAAGATGTTGGCCTCACATTGCATTAGCAAAAGAGGCAACAGAGTTGTGATCCACATCTATACTTAAAGCATTGGGTTCAGTCTCTAGGCTTTGAAGAAATTTAAATGTTTCTCTAGGAGAAATGCATGAAATTCTAGTATGACTAGCTTGGAGCCAATTTCAAATTTGGAAAATTGAATACAACATGCAAGTACACCTTCTGGAAGGTTCCAAATCTTCACAGAAATTCAGCTTGACATAGCTAATTGTGGGAAGAAGGGTTATCACAGAACCATTTTGTATGCCCAGCATGTAACTCAATGCTTGGCAGTAAGGAGTTAAATGGGTAAATGAATAAATGATTGAATGAGCTAACGTGTGCAATTATCTTAGTGCAAACTGAAAATCAGACTGATTGTAAATTTATCAACATGCCAATTTTTCCTTGCTTTCCTTCCTCATTTGAAGTAGTAGTAGACCTCTCCCTATACATGATTCAGCCTTCTACCAATAACCTGGACCCTATCCACTCCTACTAGAGCAAAACCTTATTCTAAGAATGGATCTTTTCTTCCTGCATCTTCAATGCCTCCCTCTCTCATGTTCACATTCTATGAAGTCTACTCCTTTAATTTCTCTCACTGCTACTGCCTTCTTCGGGGCTTCCTCATCTGTCCATTGCAGCTATTTCAATGTCTCCTACATAAGCAGCAACTCTGAGACTACAACCAGGATCTGGTTTCTTGCTCTGTCCTTCTCAGCTCTGCCTCTTTGGTGTTGGTTTCATTCTTCACAGGCTCTTCCCTTAGAGTCACCAAGTGGCTGCTATCAGGTATCCAGGCACTTCTATATTTGTCCCATCTAGTAGGAAAAAGAAAATATTCTCCCCAGTAACTCCAGGAAAATACGGACAAGTTTTTCTTTCACAGGTGTTCCATCAAATACTTCTTCCTGCATCTGTCTCTATTCTGCTCATTCTTTAACTAATCCCTGTGGCCAAGGAGGGGTAGGATACACTTATTGGTTTGAGCCAATCAGGCCTCACCCCTAAAAGGAGAGCTACAGTGGCCCGATTACAGCTTACAGTGAGCAGACTCGCAGCAGAGAAGAGAAATTCCCCAACGGGAAGAAAGGTTATGTGGGTGGAAGAAGAAGCAGGAATGATTGGGAAGCAAACAGAAGTACCTAGTGCAGGCATCGACAGGATAGGATTGACAGTTGGGTCTAAGACCAGAAATTTGTTCAAATAGAAATGGCAAGAAAGAAGCCACAGCCAGAAAAGTTAGTAAAGGTAGAAACAGCAGTCAGAGTCTATTAGCCAGAACATGAAATAAGTCAAGTTGCTGTGTGGAGAATGGGTTAGCCTGAAGCAGTGAGCCATGCAGGGATCCTTGGCTGTAACAGCTGGCCAAGTAGGAGAAGTGTTGGTCCAGTTGGCTGTACCTCCTGCCCTCTGATGGGAATGTGAGAGGCAGGCAAGGACTTGATTTCCTCTCCAATGGGAATACAACAGCAGCAAGTTCTCAAGCAACTTTCAAATGATCATGCACAGTGGGCTGTCACCTAAGGCAAGTCCAGCATGACTGCTTATCTCCCAGGTAAATGGGCTGACCCTCTTTGTCTGTAAGGGATGAATTCAGAGTTTTTCAAAAAAACATGCAATGTGATCCATAACTTATCAAATATATTCATGTTTTAGATCTCATATATATCTAAATGATGTTATATAATTATTATTTAATAATTGATCTGTATGTAAACTCACTAAGGAACTAAAACATTTAGTAAGATAATTTGTCTCTTATTTCCTCTTCTTCTAGATAGGGCCCTGTATTATATTAAAGAATGAAAATGCTGAAAAAACTCAGAGGTGGAAGAAAGATCCAGATTGGTACTCCATCAGCACCAGTCACTGTAATCCGTCCAATATGTATTCACTTCCTATCAACTCTAATGATCCTTCTAGCCCTGATAAATGGCAAAGGAAAGATTTAGGAACATGAAGGCTTGAAGGAGTCAACTGTTTCAAATGCGCAAAAGGAATGAAAATCCTGAAAAACAGACTACAACGACCGAATTCTTTCCTACCCACTCCAACCTACAGCATTAGTCTAGGTGGGGTGAGGTGGGAGCCTGCAAAATAACACAGCTCCTACTTCGGGTCTCAGCATGTGCTCCCAGCCCAGTCCTCCAAAAAGAATCTAATTCCATGCTGGCGGGTGAAAGATGGGAAACACAGTAGCTTTCCAGCTGGATTTTCTCATGTGTCTGTTCCCAAGCCAATTGTTTGAAGATTTTTCTTTTTCCTTTAATGTTGAGTACACCTTCTTTGGGCTTCTTGCCTTCCATGGAGGGGAATACACCCAGAGACAGTCCCAGTGCCTGGGCACTTAACGTGTCATTCTACGGAGTCCTTTATTTCATTTTAGCCAAAGATCAGCATTGATCTAGGTTGTTCTCAGCTGTGCAACAGCTGTGCAATTCAAGAAAACCACACTGGGCTCAGAAGGCTGAGCAACTTTATTAAATTAGGGGAAAAAAGGGGGCAGATTGGGGTTTCCTCTCTCCCTTTCAATATTTTCTAAGCAATTCTGCCCAATATTAATGACATCATGTATGGTAGAACTCAGGTTTCACACCTCTGCAGGATTTAATGAAAGAGTTTCATTTCTGTTAAGATAAAGAAGCCATAAAGATGAAAACTTGCTCATGCTGTTTTAGAAATGAGGTGGGGATGGGAAAAAGTTTTCATCTGTTCCAGCATGCAGGCAAACTCTCAACAGACAATGTTTTTTCCCAACTGTTAGAGACTAGATGGACCTCTTCAAAAAATTGAATTTAGGGACTAAAAGAGTGCTTTTCAAATTGCCAAGGCTTAGTGGTAGGCAGACTACCTTAGCGCCCTAGTAAAATGCTCCTTTCTGGGTCCAAAATACATGGAAAAGTCTTAGGAAGGGTCTTTCTAATGCACTCAATTAATAAATCCACTAGGGGCCAGGAGTGGTAGCTCACACCTGTAATACCAGCACTTTGGGAGGCCAAGTCAGGCAGATCACTTGGGGCCAGGAGTTCAAGACCAGCCTAGGCAACATGGAGAAACCCCACCTCTACAAAAAATACAAATATTAGTTGGGTGTGGTGGTGCATGCTTTTAGTCCCACCTACTTGGAAGGTTAAGATAGGAGGATCACCTGCATCCAGAGAGGTCAAGGCCGCAGTGAGCTGTGATCGCGCCACTGCACTCCAGTCTGGCCACAGAGTGAGACTCTGCCTGAAAATAAAAAGAATAAAAATAAACCCACCAGGATATGTCTTAAGTGGATTTATGCTTTATTTGCAATCGGTTCTACACGAGGTTGACAAATGAAGGATATATTTGTCAATTACTATTAACCTAAAACATAATAAAACATCTAACTTGTAAATTCATAAAAAATGTAGTCATTCCCCAAAAGGTAGATACTCAGCTGAATTTTTTGACTTTGATAATGCTATTACAGGCAGTATGGTAAACAGTATTTTTCACACTTGAACTTGACCTGAAGTGAGAAGTACAGAGCAGACATGGTTCCCAGCCTTCAAGCTATGTTGTCATCTCTGAGACCTTGGCCTACGTTTTCACATTAGCATTGGCACGTTAAAATTGTTTCCTACTTGGCAATGTCAAACACGAGCACTTGAAAATCACATGGAATATGAAATGCAATATTTTCTCGGCAAAATCTCCCTTCCTATAAACTTTTGAATGAGATCATTGGAAGCTTAGAGGGGGGTAAGTAGAATGACTATTTTCTAGGAAACAAAAATGTCATCTTTTCCATGCGAAGTCACCATCATGAGTAGGATGCAAGCTATGAGATATTTAACTAGAAGAAAGGATGGATTTGCTTCTCAGTCCATCTGAAGTTGTACTGGTACTGTATACGTTCCAAGGTGGACAATTGGATTAGGGGTTCAGCCTGTGGCTGTGGAGGAAAGGCTTTCCCTAGCCCTTGTAGGAAATAAGCTTGTCACTTGGGACTAATTAATACTCATTTGTTAATCAGTGTACACATTTATTTTTTTAAAAGGAAACAGCCATCTTGCTTTCAGAATCCAGGACTATTTTCTAAGTGAGATGGGTGTAGGCTGGGTCATGGCTCCCAGTTCATTTTACATTTACCACAATGATAAACTCATATCTTTTCCTAGTTTTGACAAGTGAAATTTCTGGGGGACGGAGGGAAAACAGTAGTGAATATCTATGTTTTCAGCCTGACTTGCAGGCTGGAGGCCATTTCAAACTTACTCTAATGTATGCATCTCGCTTTCCAAGAGTTTTCTAAAAGAGAATGCTTAAGCAATTCTTAAGATTAAAAAAGCTTTCCTCAAGTTCCTCAGTCAGCACTTATCTTTTTATTGAATGTTACTTTATTTAATTGCCAAAAATGTATGACTTAATATAATGATATACAGTCAACAGAGACTGAGTTCAACTGTATGATGATCCCAGCTTTTGCCATAAATGACCGATCACACACCCTTTAATCATGGTTCCAGAGTGATTATTGCTTGGTTCTTTGGGTGGTCTGTGGATAAGTAATGAATGCGCAGGTCAATCTGAGAATCAGATGGGTGTTGCCTCTGAACTCTCACCCACATCTTATACACCACTTCTGAACTACTCCTACCTACCCTACAATTTTTGACAGCTGTGTTTTCCAGGGCCACAGATGTTCAGCAGTCCTGATTCATTCAAGTAAAATAAAATGAGTCGAGATCTCACCCAGTGTACTTGACCCTGCTCTTTATTTCTCGTAGCAAGTGTTTTTCATCTGTGGATTTAAGGTGCCCTGATCTCTCTTGGGAGTAAACTAAGGGCCAGACTGAATGACCTGACAATCCAGGGGAAAGCTACAGGGTGGTATTCCAGGCAGATCAGAAGAGAAAGGCTACACTCAGTGATTTTGTAGTCACTAGGCAGATAGGAAAAAAAAAATTACCCCATGCTTAGGTAAGGAAAAAAATCCAGAAGGAAGGGCTCTGGGAAAGATCTCACTGTGCTGCTTAATAGGGATTTCTGGTGTGAGGTCTGGTTGAGCCAAGCCACCAGGAAACTGACCAGAGCTTATGAAAAAAAAATATGATTCAGTAATAACTGTCCCATGAAGAAGGATGTAGGAGTGGCTCAGAGGCAAAAAAGAAAAAATCCCATGAACAGAGCAGTCCACTGCATCTTATTTAAGAGACCACGAGTCACCTTCTGTGGCTCTTGGCTTTAGAGTTTCCTGGCCCAGGGCTCCAGAACCCCTGAATAAAGGTGGATATAAGCACCCCAGCATCAGTGAGACCAGAAACAACATTGTCAATGCATCTGAATTAAACAACCTTTGTGACCAGAGCTAGAATTCCGCCTTACAGAAAGACTGGCTGATGGTCCTATTCTGCTACACCGCAACCAGGTGTGTTTCCTAGGTTTATGGAAGGAGATTCAGGATGAGGATAGGAGATGTCCTGGGCTTCCTAAGGCAGGAACTGCTTATTACCTCCTCTAGCAGAAGGTTTACCTGCTTTTTCAAGAGATGAGCGATAGAAGGAAGTTGGCTTTTATTTGTTTGTAGTTGGTGAAATACTTTCGTAGCTGATCTAGTTATCACCTGAACATTTCCTTCTTCCCACCACAATACGAGCAAGGCAAGCAATAATTACTGCTCAGTGCTTTTGGTGGTCTTTGTGTAGGTAATGAGCATGAGGGTCAATGGAAAAGCCCTGATGGACATTGCCTCTGAACTCCCATGAGGGGTGAGCCACTCAAAGATGCCATAGCCAAAACCAGAGGCGAGACCAAGAGGATGGGAGGCAGTGCATGAGAGGCTTGGAAGAGACAGCCTGCCCTCCATCTCACCCCTCTGCCCTCCTTCCACCTTGTGCCTTTCACCTCCCACCATGATTCGGAGGCCTCCCCAGCCACGTGGAACTGTAAGTCCAATTAAACCTCTTTTGTCCCCAGTGTCAGATGTGTCTTTATCAGCCAGCATGAAAACAAACTAATACAGTAAATTGGTACCAGTAGAGTAGGGCATTGCTGAAAAGATACCCCAAAAATGTGGCAGCAGCTTTGGAACTGGGTAACAGCAAAGGTTGGAACAGTTTGGAGGGCTCAGAGGAAGACAGGGGCGGAGCTGCCCAAGACCAGGGAAACCCACCTCTTGCATCAGCGCGACCTGGACGTGAAACCTGGAGTCAAAGGAGATCATTTTGGAGCTTTAAAATTTGACTGCCCTGCTGGATTTTGGACTTGCTTGGGCCCTCTAACCCCTTAGTTGTGGCCAATTTCTCCCATTTGGAATGGCTGCATTTACCCAAAACCTGTACCTCCATTGTATCGAGGAAGTAACTAGCTTGCTTTTGATTTTACAAGCTCATAGGCAGAAAAACTTGCCTTGTCTCAAATGAGACTTTGGACTGTGAACTTTTTGGTTAATGCTGAAATAAGTTAAGACATTGGGGGACACTGTTGGGAAGGCATGATTGGTTTTGACATGTGAGGGTATAAGATTTGGAGGTTCCAGGGGCAGAATGATATGGTTTGACTGTGTCCTTACCCAAATCTCAATTTGTATCTCTCAGAATCCCCATGTGTTGTGGGAGATACCCAGGGGGAGGTAATTGAATCATAGGGGCTGGTCTTTTCCGTGCTATTCTCGTGATGCTGGCTAAGTCTCACAGGATCTGATGAGTTTATCAGGGGTTTCTGCTTTTGCTCCTTCCTTATTTTTATCTTGCCACTGCTGTATAAGAAGTGCCTTTTACCTCCTGTCATGAGTCTGAGGCCTCCCCAGCCACTTGGAACTGTAAGTCCAATTAAACTTCATTTTGTTGAAAACAAACTGATATACCCTGTCTCCAAAAAAAAAAAAAAAAAAGAGAAGTGTTCAGGTTTCTTGAATAGAAAAGTATAGTAATCCAAGAAAATATAGTAATCCAATTTAATATTAAATTAAACTAATTTGAAAGCCCCACTAAAATATTGGCATGACAGTCAATTCAGGACCCTGAAGTCATGTTTTAATAAGCAGGTTTTGGTAGCTGGGAAGTAACTGAGGCTGGAGAAGAACTCCTTATCACCATGCTATATGGAGTCTTGGTACATTACAAATGAAAGATCTGGCTTGACAAGGATTTAGGAAGCCTGCCCTCTCATCCTAACACTGTCCCTGACAAATTGTGCCTTTCAGAAAGGTACTTAGTGTTTCTGGCCTCATCTACCCATCTAGAAGATAAGGAGTTTGGGCTACATTATCTCTAAGTCTCTTTGACCTCCCATATCCCACAATCTCCAGCCCTCCCTGTTCACACAACATAGGGACATGACAGGGATATTAATCAATTATAGTTACTGACCAAACAAGAAACCTCAAAACAGGTTTGAAGAAAGACAATGTTAACCTGTTTCGAGTGTGTTCATGATAAAGAAATACACTCAGATTATCAGCTACCCTGACATGTTGGCTTAAGAGATGTGTTACATCTGGGATTTGCTAACTTAAGTCGGCAAAGACTTTCTATTTCCTTGAAAAGACTTCCTGAAGTCATTTTTCACGAGGTTCCAACTTTCTGAGATGTTCTGCTATAACTGCTGTAGCTGTCAGCAGGCATGGAGCCTGCCAAGGTTGGCCTCCCTGGGACTTTCCACTGGTTCTCTCCTGCTCCCAGGAAGTTGGGCACCATGTAGGCTCCCACCCTTTGGGAAATTAGTTCGTTTGCAGGGCTAGGCATACTCTCCACATACTTTTATCTACAGACACTAGAAGTTACTAAGCCAATAACTCTACTGATTATTGAAAAATTAATATGCACCAAATAGAAAACAGAGCTGCTATGATGATACAACAGAAGAAGAAGAGGGGTGCAGAATAATGACAGATGTCATTATTGGAGATGTTGCAATCACACAGGATACAAAAACCAAGTCTTCATCCGGTGCACCCACAACATTTTTGGTTTGACCGTTCACTCGTTCATATACACCCTTTCATGTGCTGTGTTTTTCACAGCATCAATACATTTTAAAGCCCCTGTTTTGAAGACAATTTTTTTTTTTTGAGACGGAGTTTTGCTCTTGTTACCCAGGCTGGAGTGTGATGGCGCGATCTCGGCTCACCGCAACCTCCGCCTCCTGGGTTCGGGCAATTCTCCTGCCTCAGCCTCCTGAGTAGCTGGGATTACAGTCACGCGCTACTGTGCCCAGCTAATTTTTGTATTTTTAGTAGAGACGGGGTTTCACCATGTTGACCAGGATGGTCTCGATCTCTTGACCTCGTGATCCACCCCCCTCGGCCTCCCAAAGTGCTGGGATTACAGGCGTGAGCCACCGTGCCCGGCCTGAAGACAAAATTTTTAAACCAGTCAGAGAAACAATCAGCTGGCCCAAAAGATGAGAAAAGCCCAAACACATATTATTGATGGAATGTGCGAAAGGATGGGTGAAAATTGAACTTTACGTGGCTGTAGAAGAAATTCAACAAAAGACCCAGTTGGCTTCTAGATTGGGGAGATTATCATACATATTTTTTAAGAATTGATCACCAAGGCTAGCTTTGTTTCGATGCTGATGACCTTGGTAAACAAAAACAAACATGCTGAATTTACTCTGCTTCCCTCTGGGTCCTAGGTAGAAGATATTTTCTTATCTTTTATTTTGTAATAGTAGATAGAGAAATGGGAGACTGTGGCTATTTCTGTCTGTGTCCCCAGTGCTAAGTGCAGTATCTGGTCATGACCATAGAGTGAATGAATGAATAAATGAATGAATGCAGTTCAAAAATTAGACATCTATCAGGTGCAGTGATTCACGCCTGGAATTCCAACACTTTGGGAGGCCAAGGTGGGAGGATTTGTTGAGCTCAGGAGTTCAAAAGCTGGATCAACATGGCAAGACCCTGTCTCTACTAAAAAATAAAAAACATAGCCAGATGTGGTGGTGAACACCTGTAGTCCTAGCTTCTTGGGAGGCTGAGGTGGGAAGATTACTTGAGTCTGAGAGATCAAGGCTGCGGTCAGCTTGATTATGCCACTGCACTCCAGCCTGGGTGACAAGGGAGATCCTATCTCAAAATAAAATAAAAAATAAGATTTCTAGCCCCATTGTTCTTTACACTCCAGTTTGTCATTTCCCTTCATGTTTTGATTTCTGACCTGCTGTTAGAAACAGACAATCACGTTGTATGAAATAATACTAATGCTGAGCTTCCTATGTGCAGAGTACTCATGGCTCCATCACTCTTACCATGCATTTGTTAGGCATCCTCCATGCATCTTTGGGAGTTCTATTATCCTTCGAAACCAATGACTTGCATGTGGAATATGGCTGCTGCCGGTAAACCACAGTCTCAGTATCACTGTGCTCACCCTAATGGAGCTAAGCCCTCAACATGTAATCACTCACAACATCTTGTGATTTACCCAAGCAGATGTCTCTGCTATGCAACACCTTGGTGTTTCCTCTAGTGCCACTGTTATCAGAAACCACCAGAGAAGACTATACACTCTTATCCCTTAGACAGCCAGCCCTAGCTGCAGCTCTATCTGGCACTTACATTTGCATGATGGTTAGTGGTCAACATGCCCATTTTACACACAAAAGAGTAAGTTTTCCACAGGAAGGAATAATTCTTCTTTCACATCTTTCAATTCTCCCTTGGCCCCAGCAGCAAACAACAGCTCAGCCTATTTGTCAAATAGACACTCGATAAACACCTGCTGAGGTGAAGAACAAGACAATGTTGCTAAACCCAGACATTGCCCCTTTAAAATGGAATTTTAGCACTGCTTTTGCTTTGCCTTAAGTCTGTTCCTTGGTGCTCTACAGGTCTGCATAGCTATGTTTCAGAGAAGGTGCCATATGCTACTGTGAATTTACAGTCTCCTTCAGCAAATAGGGAAAGTAAATAGGAAAAGCAGGAACAAAATTTCTCCAACTGAAAAACTGACACAGCACAAATGTTCTCTGAAGAAATATTTTCCATTGATGTGCCCAGTCTCAGGTGGAATAATTCCAGGTACATCTTGTTTCACACTGATGTCTTCCTTCTGAAAGAAATTCATGTGAAAATATAGCTTTTCAACTGATCTCTGGTTTCCTCGAGTCATTCTACATTACTTGATCATTTAGCTGAGTGAAATGGATGAAATTTAGCTTGAGTCTTAGCCATTCATTCCATGGGTCCATGGAGACACTGCTAAGGTTCCCATGCATACATTTATTACATTATCAGCTAGTCTATAGACTCCTTAGGGAATCTCAAGGATGCTTGTAAACACATAAAGTATCTATAACGTACATTTTGAAAATAATATCACGTTCTGAAAATGAATCTCTCTCAATTAACTTGCCCCAACCACAGGTTCCTGGTGGCTTCAAGTCAGTTTTAGGTTAATGTAAAATACTGAATCTAAGATATAAAAATTGACTAAGACTACCCTTCTCTCCGTGAATATATATTTGTGAATTCTCTAGAGTGTCTAAGGGCACATTCTCTGGAGTCACGTTCCCTGAATTCAAGCACATTTTCAGCAACTTAATCCTATTTGAGTCCTTGGTAAAGGTACTTAAGTTCAAGCTTCTGTGTCATGATCTATAAAATATTGGTAATAATAGTCTCAACTGGCCAGGTACGGTAGCTCACGCCTATCATCCCAGCGCTTTGGGAGGCCAAGGCAGGCAGATCACAAGGTCAGGATATCGAGACCATCTTGGCTAACATGGCAAAATTCCATCTCTACTAAAAACACAAAAAGTTAGCCGGGCATATGCACATGCACCTGTAATCCCAGCTACTCGGGAGGCTGAGGCAGGAAAATCCCTTGAACCCGGGAGGCAGAGGTTGCAGTGAGCTGAGATCATGCCACCACACTCCAGCCTGGGTGACTGGGCAAGACTCTGTCTCAAAAAAAAAAAAAAGTCCAAACCTCACTGAAGCTTTGAGAAATTTGCACTGAATAATTGCATATGAAGGACTCAGCATGTATTCAGTAAAGTCTGTACTTTTTAATGCTTATTCTTATTAATACAAATGCACATAATTTTAAGTACCTACATATGATTATTATGATTTTTAGTAAAGCCTCCTGTCCTAAATAATGATTGTCTTAATCTAGTATCCTGTGACATACAGACATACCACTGTTTCTTAGATTTACAAAGTACTCAGAGGCCACAGAAAAGTACTTTCTATGTTTATCATTTATCTTTGCATTTTGGAGCTACTATTGGGTCCCCCACATCTGCACAACACTCAACTATGTGTGAAGAAACCCAGATAGAAAAAGTATTCCCTGACCTATTGAAAGGTATGGTTCATTTGAATTTGGCCAGCAAATGATAGAGCTATTTGACCTATGACATCTGCGGAATTTCCGTCTCGTCTCATGTGATTCCTCTCATCCAGAAATAACGGGCAACTTCAAGCACAGGTGCAGAAAATCATGTCAGTCTCAAAAACCTAAACTGACATATTTGCATCTGCTTTCTTCCAGAGGAATCTTCTAGAAAGTGGGGGCAAATATCACTTGGGAACCTTTTGAAGATTATCTCAGACTCATTCTCATTTTGAATACCTTGTTATCACCACAGAGAATCTTGCAGTGTAAATGATTTCCAACAGCCTTTGTAGAAAATGACACAGTCTGTCCTGAGAGCTGTTCATGGAATTGCTGTACCTGTGAGTGGGGGCTGAGTTCGGTTGATACTTGAAAGTAACAGAGGCTAAGAGTTCTCCAATTTGTACGTTTGGTTCCTTGGAAAGTAGTAAGAGATTTTTCTCACTTTTCCTTTTGCTTCTTTGGCTTCTCTTTTTTTTGCCCTTTTTCCCAATTTCTTTTTTAAACAATCAAGAACACAAGTAATTGTCACCTTGGTATTTAAATTCAGAGATCTAGAAGGCTCTTTATTCTGGGAAACACGTAGGCTGAGCATTCCTGAAATGGTATCAACAAAACCTGTGCACTCCCAGGTGTGACGAGGTAATTGCAGGTGCAAATCGGCAATGGCCTGCACAACAGGCAACTGAATGTAATAAGCAAGCTGCATCCAGACGCCTTGGTGCCACTTTTTGGAACTCGTCTTTTTACTTGAATTCATTTGCATTACTTCAGTATAAGATGCACATAAAGAAACACTCTTTATATATTCCACCAGGCTCATCAGGCTATGACAGGAATTTTGCCTTCAGCTAGTCCAAGTAACTCATAGGGGTGTATGTGTGTGTGCGTGCGTGTGTGTGTACTCGTGTCTTGAACGGCAAAGACGAGAGGTGGAACATATGGTATCAATGCTCTGGCATGGATCTTTTAACATAAGAACTACTTGTTTGAAAACTCTGTCAAAATGCAAAAGTCTGAATGATTTCCAGAACTCTCGGGCCACACATGAATTTTAAAAGTGAAAGTCAAGAGGGTGTAGGGGAGTTGGAGCGAGCCTGACCCTGGTGCCTCGCCTGGGCTGATGAGCATGGTGCCTCGCCACAGCATTTCTTCTGTCTTGCCTTTCTCCCACATGCCAGGCCTCCTTCTCCTGCTTTGCTCACTTTCCCTTTTCTCCAAGAAAATTAGAAAGGATTAGCCCAGTTGACAAAGAGGACAAAATGAAGTTGAGAAAGAAATTCTTTAATGTCCATTTTGTCTCCAGCACAAAGTCTGAGCAAAGTGAAATATGTCCTATGAAGGATAAAAACAATGGGGCTCTGTCCTATAATCCCAGTACTTTGGGAGCTTGAGGTGGGAGGATTTTTTAAAGCCAGGAGTTCGAGACCAGGCTGGGCAACACAGCAAAACCCTGTCTCTACCAAAAAAAAAAAAAAAAAAAAATTAACTGGGCATGGTTATGCATACCTGTAGTACCAACTACTTGGGAAGCTGAGGCAGGAGGATCACTTGAGCCCAGGAGGTCAAGGCTACAGTAAGCTGTGATCACACCACAGCACTCCAGCCTGGGTGACAGAGCAAGACTCTGTTTCTTCAAACGAACAAACAAATAAATGAAAATAACAGGATGAAGCCCTTTTAAATTCATCTCAGAAGAGTCTATCATAACCCCATGGACATGAGGAGTCTTTTCTCCCCTGGGCCGTAGCTTGCTAGGGGTTGGGGATACCAGAACCCAAGCCTGGCAGCTTTTTCTCACCAGAATTGGAAAATACATCTCATGTCCAATAGATAATATAAAAGAATTGCATTGGAACCCCATGCAAAGATAGTCTAAAAGGATGTTAGTTTCCTATTGCTGCTGTAACAAATTGCCCTCAATTAAATGACAAAACACACAAATGTATTATTTAGATCTAGAAGTCAGAAGCCCAGCATGGGATTCACTGGATGAAAATCAAGCCCTTGGCAAAGCTATGTTCCTTCTGTAGGCTCTGGGGAAGATCCTGTTTTCTTGCCTTTTCTATCTTCTGGAGGTCACCTGCTTCGTTGTGTGCACAGCCACTTCCTTCATCTTCAAATATTTCTGACTCCTGATTCTCTTCTGCCTCCCTCCTTTAAAGTAGAAGAGCCAGAAATATTTGAAGATGAAGGAAGCGGCTATACCCTGTGACTATATTGTGCCCACCCAGATAGTCGGCAATAACCCTGCAATTTAAGGTCAGCTGACAAGCAAATAATTCTGCATGCAAACTTAATTCCTCCTGTCTTTTTATTTTCTTTTTTTCTAATTACTCTTTTCCATCTATCCACGGCTTCTGAGAATTAGGACATGAACACATTTCCAGCATTAAGAATTAAGACATGAACATCTTTTGGAGGGACTCTTTATTCTGACTACCACAAAAGAAGATAGAATAAATCAGAAATGCAAACTTACAGAAAATTGAGACATGCCAAAAAATATGTCCATGAAGCAGAGATAAATCACACCTACTATTTCAACACAAGCCAAATGACATTAAGAAAATAATAGAAGCAATGAATGAGAAACATAAATTAGAATTAGAAAAATATTAGAAATGATATGGCTAAGTGACAGTGAGACTTTTTTTAAAAATGCTAACAGAGCTCAAAAGCAAATGAGAAAGAAAATGAAAAGCAAATAAATGAAAAGGAGGTTTCAGAAATTAAAAGGTCTCCCTAGCCATTGTTGCTAGAAGGAGGAGTTTGGCTTTGCCCACAGATGCTAAGACACAGGAGGCTGAAATCAGCCCATCATACACCCCTTGCCTAATTAGCGCACCTCTTCACTTGTTCCTTCATTACATTTCTTCATCAAGATCTCATCACAACCTGTTTGTGAGTGATATGGTTTGGCTGTGTTCTCACCTGAATCTCATCTTGAATTGTAGTTCCCATAATCCTTACCTATTGTGGGAGGGAACTGGTGGGAGGTAATTGATTCATGGGGTCAGTTACCTTCATGCTGTTCTTGTGATATGAGTGAGTTCTTATGAGATCTGATGGCTTTATAAGAGGCTTTCCCCCTCCTTCACTCTGCACTTCTTCCTGCCATCATGTGAAGAAGCACATGTTTTCTTCTCCTTCTGCGGTGACTGTACATTTCCTGAGGCCTCCCCACCCATGCTGAACTGTGAGTCAATTAAACCTCTTTCCTTTATAAATTGCCCAGTCTTGGTTATGTTTTTATTAGCAGCATGAGAACAGACTAATACAGTAAACTGGTACTTCAGAGAGTGGAGTGCTGCTGTAAAAATACCTGAAAATGTGGAAATGACTTTGAGACTGCATAATAGGCAGAGACTGGAACAGTTTGGAGGACTCAGAAAAAGATAGGAAAATGTGAAAAAGTTTGGAACTTCATAGAGACTTGTTGACTGGCTTTGACCAAAATGCTGATAATGATATGAACAATAAGGTCCAGGCTGAGGTGGACCCAGATGGAGATGAGAAACTTTTGGAAACTGGAGTAACTGTCACTCTTGCTATGCAAAGAGACTGGCAGCATTTTGTCCCTGTCCTAAAGATCTGTGAAACTTTGAACTTGAGATAAATGATTTAGGGTATGTGGCATAAGAAATTTATTAGTGTAAAAGCGTTTCAAGAGCAAGCAGAGCATAAAAGTTTGGAAAATTTGCAGCTAGACAATGTAATAGAAAAGAAAAAAATTTCTGGGGAGAAATTCAAGCTGTAGAAATTTGCATTTGTGGCAAGGAGCTGAGTGTTAATCATGAAGACAATGGGGAAAATGTCTCCGGGGCATGTCAGAGACTTTTACATATCCCCTCTCATCACAGGCCCTGCGATCTAGGAGGGAAAAATGGTTCCCTGTAGCCTAAAAGGAAAAAATGGTTTCCTGGGTCAGGTCCAGGGGCCCCTTGCTATGTGCAACCTTGGGATTTTGTGCCCTGCATCCCAGCCTCCAGCTGTGGCAAAAAGGGACCAATGTACCGCTCAGGCCATTTCTTCAGGGTGCAATCCCCAAGCCTTGGTAGCTTCCACATGGTGTTGGGCCTGTGAGTGCACAGAAGTCAATAATTCAGATTCAGGGACCTCCACCTAGATTTTAGAGGATGAATGGAAACACCTGTGTCCAGGCAGAAGTTTGCTGATGGTGCAAACCCTCCTGGAGGACCTCTGCTAGGGCAATGCAGAAGGGAAATGTGGGGCCAGAGCCCCCACACAGAGGCCCATTGGGGTACTGCCTAGTGGAGCTTTGAGAAGAAGGCCACCATTCTCTGGACCCCAGAATGGTAGATCCACTGACAATTTGAACCATGTGCCTGGAAAAGCTGCAGACATTCAATGCCAACCCATGAAAGCAGCCAGAAAGGGTGCTGTACCCTGCAAAGCCACAGAGATGAAGCTGCCCAAGGCCGTGGGTGCCCACCTCTTGCATCAGTGTGACCTGGATGTTAGACATAGAGTCAAAAAAGATTATTTAAGTACTTCAATGTTTAATGGCTTTCCTATAGGGTTTGGGACTTGCGTGGCTCCTGTAGCCCCCCCCCCCTTTTTTTTGGTGAATTTATCCAATTTGGAATGAATGTATTTACCCAATGCTTGTTCCTCCATTGTATCTAGGAAGTAACTAACTTGCTTTTGACTTTACAGGCTCATTGATGGAGGGGACTTGCCTTGTCTCAGATGAGACTTTGGACTTGAACTTTTGCGTTAATGCTGGAATGAGTTAAGACTTTATAAGACTGTTGGAAGGGAATGATTGTGTTTTAAAATGTGAAGACACAAGATTTGGATGAGGTCAGGGGTGGAATTATGTGGTTTGGTTCTGTGTCCTCACCCAAATCTCATTGAATTGTATTTCCCACAATCCCCTCATTACCAGTGGAAGGTAATGGAATCATGGGGGCAGTTACCTCCATGCTGCTCTCATGTTAGTGAGTGAATACTCATGATATCTGATGGTTTTATAGGGGGCTTTCTGCCCCTCTTTGCTCTGCATTTTTCCTTCCTGCCATCATGTGAAGAAGGGCATGTTTGCTTCCCCTTCTGCCAATGGTTGTGAAACTTTAATCGACAGTGAGTCAATTAAACCTCTTTCCTTTATCAATTACCCAATCTCAGATATAGCTTTATTAGCAGCATAAGAACAGACTAATACAGTGAGTATGTAAGAAACTTGATGAGGAAGGAGAAAGGGGTAAGAGTATTGTGTTCATTGCTCTCCTGGGGTAGCCCTGCTCTGTGCTGCCAGGGATGTCTGGTTAGTGGTTTCTCCCCCATGCACCTGTATCACTTTTAGCTTTGCTTTTCACAGTCTATCATAGTGTTATACTCTTCTTCTGTACGTTTAAGAAAAGAGGTATTTTCAGCCAAATGAGAAGAGAGACTTTGCCTTGCTATCAGTGTGACTTCAGGAGATAGCAGAATGCTCTGTACACATATGTTGCATGCACTGCACACACACTACAATGCAGTTTCATTAAACAAGTATCCAACAAAGGGGCACTATCAGCATGTAAACTAGACTGAAAATCTGGCAGCTCAACTGTAAACTGTCTTTGAGGTAGCCTGAGATCTGGCCTCTGAGAACAGCAGTGACCACCCTGGTGCTGGCCCTTCCTGGGATACATTTCTGCATTCCACATCAAAAATATATTCTCAGGGAGTAAAGGAATCAGAGCTCAATAAAAAATAACTCTATCACGGCCAAGCCAAGAGATGGGTCGAATCTATATTCATACAGCTAGTCTAAGGATGAATCTCGGTTTCTCATACACAACCAGCAACCAGTAGGACCATGCTCCACTCCAAAGGGGCCCCAGGCTCTCAGCTTCCTGGCTCACTTTTCCACTCACCCTGGACAGTATATGCTTGTATAAAAGATTCTAAAAGAGGTTAATAATGAAGCAGAGTACAGAGGTCACCTCTCAGGCTGCCCAGATTTTACCTCATAGGTATTTGCCTTCAACTATCTACTCAGATTTAGACTAAGGCATTATATTTTAATCTAAGAGGGAAAGCTCATTAGTCAAGAAAGCATTCACTGAGCACCTGCTGTGTGCAAATCCCTGTTCTAGACCAGAAGAAGCTGAAAGAAATCCTTAAATAGCAAGGTAAGAATGAAGTGAGGAAGGCAAGGTAGGACAGACATTTTTACTTAGTATGGTTTGGGTCAGGTCAACATTTTCTGGACAAAGAAATTCTCAAGTGCATTAGGAGATTTTCAAATTCTAAATTTTGAATGTAATGATTCCAATTGTAGGACCGTGTCCTACTGAAATAAATAAACAGACAAAGGTTTGTAAACAAAGATGCTTATTGCAGCATCATTTAGAATATTGAAAAATAGAAATTACCTAATCAAGTAGCACATTAAGAATAGGCAAAATTCTGGGAAATTCATATATGAACTCTCTGTAGCCTTTAAACCATATTTTTTTAAAAAAGAAAAATGGTATAGTAAAATAAATCAAATGAAGCAAGCAAAAAACTTTTAAACACATTATAATCTAAGTTTTGGTTTTAAATATATTTTGCAGAAAAAGCTATAATATGTTGAAATTATAATACTCATTATCTCAAAATTATGCAATTATAGGTAACATTTTCTTTCTTTCCCTCTTTCTTTCTCACCTTTTTATCTGTTTTCTAAATTTTCCATAATGGCCATAAGTTGATTTTATAACCAGGAGGGAAAAGGAAGGGATAATTTCCATGTTAAGATGATGACTAGAACTGCTTCACATTCTTTCACTCCTTTAATAGCCAAAGACATAGACAAAATTATTGTTAAACACAGCAACAAAAATCTATCAACTACAACCAAGCAAGGAGTAACATAATATCTTGAACTTCAAAACTGATGGCCTAAGAAAGAAACAGTGTATTTGAGAGCAGGAATCTGCAGGTTTGTCCTAATGTCATCCCCACTTCCCCCCTCCCACAGTCATATGATTTGAGGTTGAAAACTTTGAAAAATCTTGCTAATCATCCTCTTAATTGAAAAAAAAAATCATAGAGAAAGCTATTGAATCATATCCTAATCTTTCTCCACTTCTAACTGGTGAAAGGTGGAGGAGGGAACTAAAGAACTAAAGAAAAGAAAAGGGTGGGGCTTGTCCCTGCCTGTGAGAAGTGAAATTCCTAGGACTCACGTTGAACTGGGAAAGAACTTAAAACCTGAGAATACTCCCTGTGTAAGTGGGAAGAACAACAAATTTAGGTAGAATACACTTTTGCATGATACTTTAAGACTATCTCAGAGAAGAAAGAAAATCCAGGTTTTTTTTTTAATGCCATCTCTACACTGCCATTTGCCCGAGCTACACAAATGTGAAAGGTAAGACATGCCCAGCTCTCAGCTAGTGCCTTAGAAGGAAGAAGGAGAGAGAAGAGAAGGGAAACAGCATTAAGAAGTCAGTCACACAATGGCAGAATTAATAGAAGCTCAGGAGAGAGCTGCCCAAGCATGAGCAATACAGAGAAAAACAGCAAGTCAGTAACCTCCATTATATCTCCAGCATAAAAACTACAAAAAGGATACATGATGCAAAGTATGCATAAAGATCACAACCTAGAAGAGACAAGTCAGAAATAAGTAAATACCTTTATAATTTTTTAGTAACAACTAAGATAATTAAACAGCAACACAAAATTGACAAGATGTTAAAGAGAAGAATGAGAAGACAGGCTGTAGAACTAAGGAAATAAATTGAAGATAATGAATATAGGAAATAAGAAACAGCAAAAAACCAAATATTACAGAAAAATCTATCAAAAACATTTAAGAAGCTGAGATTAGCGATATTGGATTATAAAATTACAGATAAATATACATAAGAATAATTAATATCTCTAAAGCATAAAAGCCAAAAACTATAAGACATACATTCATAGACACAACATAAGAAAATTACCTTAACAAAAAGCACATATCATGTTATCATAAAATCTGATAAGTAACAGCCAGCACTACAATCTATGCTAGTTAAGCTATTGAAAATCAAGAAAAAATAATGATTTATTCAGGCGTTCAGCTAGAAAAAGCTAATAACTTACAAGAGAAAAGTACCAGACTTACTTGGAGTTTCTGCAACAAATGCCAGGAGACAATGGCATAAAGTTCTCAGGCCAAGACTGATCCAAGAATATTGAAACGAGGTTATAGGTTATCCAATTTAACTAGAAGCCAGAAAAGCTTTCAAAAATCTTTCAAAAATAAAACAAACCACAAGCCTTTCTCAAAAATAAATTTTTTCTTCAGGACATTTACATTTTATAAAATTCAATTAAAATTAATTTTAATATTTTAAATAAACCATGATGTCTCTATTATTCCTTCATTTTTACAGTATTTTATCTTTATATCTATAAATATTTATCAAAAAAGACTGAAGTTGGGTTTATTGATAAATATATAACTAGAAAGATGAAAAAGAGGGAAAGAGAAGATACAAACTACCAATATCAGAAATGAAAAAGGGAGTCATCACCATAGACCCTACAGATATTACAGAAATAATAAGAGAATACTATAAACACCTATGTGCCAATAAGTTAAACAACTTAGACGAAATAAGCAAATTCCTTAAGAAACAAAGACTACCAAATCTGATATAAAAAGAAATTTAAAAATCAAATAGCCCTATATATATAAAGTAAATTCAATTAATTATCTCAAAAATTCCTACTAAGACAATTCCAGGACCAGATGGCTTCTCTGGTGAAATAAATCTAATAATTAAAGAAGTAATAATACCAATCCTACCTAATATTTTTCAGAAAATAGAGAAAGAACCCTTCCATCTCATTTTATAAATCAACACTACCCTGATGTAAAAACCAGATAAGATATTACAAGTGAACTTCAGAACAATATCCCTCACAAACACACATATAGAAATCATTAATAAGGTATTAGCAATTTTAAATCCAGTAATGTATAAAAAGGATAATACATTATGATATTATTACATTATTATATTATAAAAAGGATAGTACATTATTCTTGGGATCACCCAAGAATACAAAGTTGTTTTAACATTCAAAACTCAATGTAGTTCAATACATTAACATATTAGAGAAAAAATATTATCACTTCAATAGATTCAGGGAAAACACATGACAAATTTAATACTCATTCATAATAAAATGCTCAGCAAACTAGGAAAAAGAGAATATATCCTAAATGTCATAAAGAATATCTATAAGAAACATAGAGCTAATAGCATACTTAATAATAAAAGGCTCAATGTTTCTTGCCTAAGATTGAGAGAGGCAAAAAAAAAAAATGTATTGACCACTTCTATTATTATTGCTTTGGAAGTCCTAGCTGGTTCAATAAGGCAAGGAAATGAAATAAAAGGCATACAGATTGGCAAAGAGAAAGTAAAATTGTTTTTATGTGCTGATGATAATGAGGCATATATAGAAAATTCCTTCAAATCTGTTTTTTTCAGTAATTAGCACTAATAAATGAATTTTGCAAATTTGCATGACACAAAAATCAATACACATTAATTATTTTTTATATTTCTACTTAATACTAAAAATAATTGGGAAATAAAATTTTTAAAGCTATATAATGTATAACAATATAAAGCTATAACAATATATCTTGAAAACACAAAATATTCAAAGTTACATTTAACAAAAAAATGTAAAACTATACTAAAAACTATAAAATATGGCAGTGGAAAAGAAATTCTAAGACATAAATAAACAGAGAGATATACCATGTGTATCAGTCCATTTTCACACTGCTATATAAAAACTACCTCAGACTGGATAATTTATGAAGAAAAGAGGTTTAATTGACTCACACTTCCATAGACTTAACAAAAAGCATGACTGGGAGGTCTCAGGAAACTTACCATCATGGCAGAAAGTGTAGGGGAAGCAAGGACCTTCTTCACATGGTGTCAGAAGAGAGAGAGCACTAAAGGGAAAGTGCCACAGACTTTTAAATCATCAGATCTCATGGGAACTCACTCACTATCACTAGAACAGCAAGGGGGAAATCCACCTGCATGATTTAATCACCTCTCACCAGGCCACTCCTCCAATTCAACATGAGAGTTGGATGGGGACACAGGTTAATGGATCAGAAGACATCATTTTTAAAAACTTTAGTTTTGAAATAACTTCAGATTTGCATAAAAGTGGCAAAATTTGTAGAGAGAATTTTCATATGTGTTTCACCTAGCTGTTCCTAATGTAAACATCTTATATAACCATAATACATTTATCAAAACTAAATGAATCAACATAGATACAATTACTATTCAGTTACATTTATCAAAAACCATGTAAAACTATACTAAAAACTATAAAATATGGCCAGAATTTCTTTTTAGAAATTCTTTTTAACTACTAGAAATTCTTGTTAACTACTATTCTAGTTAATAGTGTTAACTAAAATAGTACTGCAATACTATTAACTAAACACTATTAACTACAATAGTACTACAATACTATTAACTAAAGTGTAGGCTTCATTTGGATTTCACCAATATTTCCACTAATGTCCTTTTTCTGTTCCAGAACCCAATCAAGGATACCACATTGCATTTAACAGTCATGTCTCCTTTGTCATCTCCAATCCATGAAAGTTTCTATTTTCTTGTTTTTCATGATCTTTTAAAGAATAAATTTCAGGTATTTGATAATATCCCTTAATTTTGGTTGTCTGATGTTTTCTCTTGATTAAACAGAGCTATAAATTGGAAAGAAGAATGTCACAAAGATGATAGGCCAGCTAAAAATGCAATGCCATCAATGCAATAATTAAGTCCGCCAGGGATCATTGGTGGATGCTAAAGGCATCAGGTGAAAAGATGTGGGGGGAATGGGTTATACAAACCATTTCAAAATATCATCCCAGAGTTGAATTATTATTTCTAATGAGGAATGGAGAAATTAGATAAATACCAACATAATCAAATATTCAAATTTAGCATACTGCTCATGGGACAAACTGGGATGAGATGCTTCCTTAAGGGAGACAGTGGGAGTGACACAACAACCCTCATGTAGTTCTCCTGTCCAAGTTGCTTGACCTGTGTCTAATCATAAATGCTGGGAGATATCCTACCAAGAAAGGAAGGGAACTGGAATCCTCAAATGTCTTGATTTCATGACGATTAAAAGAGTTTAAAGAACCATGATGACTAAATGTAATGTGTTATTTTAGATTGGCTCAAAAATAAAAACATATTTTTAAAAATTATTACAAAAAATGGACATTTGACTATGAACTATATTAAATGATGTTATTACATCAATATTCCAATTCTTGGTTTGATAATGACATTTTTACTTTATAAGAAAATACTGAAGCATTTACAGGATTTCAG
The DNA here is from genome assembly GCF_049354715.1 of Callithrix jacchus. NCBI lineage: Eukaryota > Metazoa > Chordata > Mammalia > Primates > Cebidae > Callithrix > Callithrix jacchus. The sequence goes on from NC_133514.1 coordinate 98,352,281, forward strand.
GGAATGTTCCTTGGTGTAGGTATGACTCTTGGATTAGTGAATCAGATGGAAGAAGCTATCCCATATGAATGTATAAAATGTGTGTCATGAATACTATACCACAGAGTATCTAATTCTCTGGACAGATACCAATTAAATAAAGAAGGCTTCTGCTCTTGGTAAACTAACCAAAAAGGAAATGACCAGCCAACTAATGTGTAAGAGCATAAAGCGAAACACAAACATCATCAATGAGCAGTTATTACACCCTTCTTTCACCCATTGCTGTGCTAAATTCTTAAAAGCATAAAGCGTGGAGAGTGACTGTTAAGAGTTTAAAAGTCCAGTTGGCAAGACATAACTTGTATGTACACATGAAACAATTTAAAAGCAACACAAGACACCATGTTCTTGAATGCCAAATTCTGTGGTTTGAACTAAAAATGTAATAGGAATTCTTGGAAGGAAGAGATCAATGTCAGATGAAGTCGCTGGCAATTGGGGCTTGTGACACATTAAAGCAAGTACAGAACTTGATTTTAGTGCAATAGCTACCCACATATGTGCTGAGGAAATTCACTAATGGCGAGTGTGTGATTAAAGCCAGATTTTATCCATCAGAAGATCTTTTATGAGAGGAGAATTTTAAGCCAAATTTGAAGGAGAGACAGAAATTATAGAAATCACTAAATGTATGTTAGAGAAGAAGTAACCTCAGGGATCACCTTTTCAGTTTTATATTTTTGCGACAAAAAAAACCTCAGGCTCAGAGGAAGTCTCTAGTTTGTAATATTGAAAGGGGAGATTGGGTCAATGACAGGAAATCAGATGGGGAATACAGAGACCTGTTAAACTTTGGCAAAACATTCCGCATTTCTAAACCTTTTGGTATGTGACATTTTGGCAACACAACAACACAACTTGGGGAAAACATTCAGAAACTCTCTATCTCTGGGCTGTCTTCCATAAGGATAATATGTCTAATCCCCTTCCTTTTAATCTGGGTTTCCTTAGTGACTTGCTTGATAGAAATGACACTGTGGAACTTCTGAAGCTGGGTCATTGAAAGACTCATCCTTAGAACCCTGAGCTTTCATGTAAAAAGTCCAGCTGCTCAAAGGCCACCATACTGTGGAAAGCTTAAGCTTCAATGGGAGGTCTTAGAGAATAAGAAATATTACAAGAAGAAAGAGAAAAGCGAAGGAGCCCCGAGGCACCACACACATAAGTGAGGAAGCCGTTTTGGAGGTGGCTTCTCCAGCCACTGCCACAACTAATATTATGTGGATTGGAGTTGAACTACCAATCCAAATCCAACCTGAATCCCTGGCCTACATCTCTGAATAAAATAACATGGTTCCTTTAAATGACCAAGGTTTGGGAAAGTTGACTATGAAGCAACAGATAATCAAGAAGCTTGTTTCTAGTGTTTCTTACAACTCTACATTTCTTTGCTTTTATGTATTTCCACAAGAAAAGAAAATGTTTGCAAATGCTTGGTTAAATATATAAGCAAATAGAGGGTAAGAAGTTGGTTTGAGGAGGGTAGTAGTTTGTAGCAGAAATAATGGGAAGTATGTGAGAAATAAGGAGATGCGAAAAATTCTATAGCACTTTCAAAGGATATGGGACCTTATTTCTCATCAGCAAAACCATTCTTACTTCCTTTCTGGCTCTAATTTTTCTTTTTCAGAATAACTGAACAATAAAATTTGTTCTCCCCACCTCAAAGAGTAGTTGTGATAGCATAATATACCTATCATCAATGCTCAATAATGTCTATCTTTCCACTTTCCAGGCATATGGTGAGATTGCACTCCCTGTCCCTTTATGATGAGTAGGATCACATGATTAGTTATAACCAAGGAGTTGTGAGCAGAACTAAAGGGGCCACATCCAAGCCAGAGCATTGAATTGTCAGTTCTAGACCTTTCAGAGCTCTCTTTTCCCTCTGGCACAGTATTCAACAATCAAGATAGTGCTGGTTCCATCATCTTGGATTTCTGAGTAAATGTGATGATCATAGAGCCCTGCCAAGTTATAGTGGACATGTAACAGAAATGAGAAATAAACATTTGTCCATTCAGTCATAGAGATTTTTGAGATTGCCTGTTACTGCAACATAATATAGGCTCTTCTGACTGATGCCTCAAAGGAGATTGAAAATGCTCAGGGAAATAGCAAGCAATACAAAGTGTGAGATACTGTTGTTACAAAGAATAGGTTTTAGCAGGGAAGGAACCCAAGTGATCCATGCAGCTGTCGGTTACAAGTTTTTGTAACTCCACTATATTTAACAAGTCATCCATTTCTTCTGAATCAAATTACTCTGTGTAGATGATGATGAAGATGACAATTGCAGAAGTACTCACTATTTGTTGAACACTTATTGTGTGACTAGAAATCATTGTCTCTATGATTTCTGGTAAAGTATATCTGCAGAATGGGTATAACCATCCCTGACTTTATAGATGTTGAAACTGAGACTAAAGAGGGTCAATATGATGTTCTTTTTATTTCCTTCCAGGTTTTAAAAAATCTAGCTAGGAAAGGAAGTCTAGTGCTGTGGCAAAGAAAAGTGACGGTCTTCTCTATTAAATTCATATAGAATGTGGCAAACGTTCTGAACACATTATATGCTTGCTTTCATTGGGGCTTTAAAGGGAGGCTAAAACCAGCCAAGACAGCTCTGTGTCCAAGTCATCTGGTACACATGTGTGTTGATGTGCGTGCTTCCCTGTTTAGGATGGCACAGATATTAGCTGCTTAATATGAAAGAGGCAGGAGCTGGGAATAATAACCCTCAGTTCCAAGCTGGCTTGACTTCACCTTCACGGACCCAGCACAATGCCACCCAGGGCCTCTTGGATCTTTAAAATCACCAGTGGAGGCTTTGGCCTCACTCAGAAAACATGGAGGATGGCATCAAAGCCACAACACCAACCTGATTAAGTACATATGAAAATTTGAACAATGAAGACATTCAAAATATCCCCCTGGCTCCACCTCAAATTTGGGTGGCCCCAAACACCAAACCCAGACTGGAACTTGTGTTTGTATGCACAGGTCTTCAGTTAGGTATGTCAAATTCATTTCAGAGTGTTTCAGACTGGTCTAGGACATTAAGACATTTGAAAATGTTTGGGGAGAGGACAAAAGGGGCTCATATTGATGGTTCCTGATGGAATGGCCTGGATCTGAGCAAAACTTTGCTGACTTATTCTCTCACCCTCCTCCTGAGACCCCAGCACAAGCATTTCTTCTTCCTTGATAAGCAACTTCCTGCCCATCTTCTGTCAAATCTCACCCTAAGTTTCAAATGTCTTCCTCCCCTCCATCCTTTCTTCTCTGCCTCTGAAATCCCTCTTTCTGATCTAAGACATCTCAAGGCAATGAAGTCTCCCTCTCCATATGTCTTGTCTGAGTTCAGACTTCTGAAAGTATTTCCACTTTAGGTCTTTCTTCCCATAGTCAGTCTCCAGAGGTATGTGTACTATGTCCCATAACTTACTTTGGCTTTCTGAACCTGAACAGACATGTTGTTCATTTAGTCACTTAATTAGCATTAATTTATTGGCCACCTAATGTGCAAGGCACTGAGCTTGGCATTGGGCATAGCCATGAATCATGGAGACACCATCCTTGTCTTGTCTTTGTGGACCTTACATTCTAGCAATGCTGTATTCTCCTCATCTCTCCAAACCCTCCTACTCTCCATTCCCTAGGTAATCCTCCCTTTAGTTAGATGTTAGCCTTTCCTTGGAGAAATCCTATAAACCTCCATCAGTTTCTCTTAGTTCATATCTGCTCTTTAAAAAAGGAACTACATACATTGAATGCATTATATACATAATATAAAATACACAGGCAATATGTTCATAGGCAATGCAGAGGGTAAAGAGAGAATTTGACTCCAAACAAGGAGCCCAAGGTTCTAATTCTAATCCGTCAGAAACTCTCTGTCTCTCTGTCTCTCTCTCTCTCTCTCTCTCTCTTTCGCTCTTTCTCTCTCTCTCTCTCTCTCTCTGTCTGTCTCTCTCCCTCTCTCTCTACCAGGCACAGACAAGAAGATAAGGCACTTGCTCTCAAAGAGCTTAAGTCCTCATAAGGAGTATGTTAGATTGGTTGTGGCTTCACTTTTTTACATTACTTGCACCTGTGCCCTTTGGCAGTGCTCTTCCACACTGACTCTGAGTTTGGCTTTGGGATATGTCTTAGCTATTAGACTGTGACAAAGGTAATAGTGACAGTATGACATTTCTGAATCTAACCTTCAAAAGACCTTGTACCCTTCTATGCCATCTCTCAGAATCTGCCACTGCCATTTTTAAAAGCCTATACTAGCTTACTGGAGGATGAGAGAAGACATAGAGGAGAGGCAAGGTACCCCAAATGAGAGCCAGAAAATCTTCTGAAGCTGAAAGATGAGTGAGCCCAGCCACAGTCAGAAGAAATGCTCTGATAAACCATAGTCTTATGAATAAAAAGCAATATATAATAAGAAATGTATACTGTTGTAAGCCATTGAGCACTGGGGTAATTTGTTATAGAGCAATAGCTAACTGATACAAGGGGAAACACAAAAAGCATGTAAACAAGTTAATAAATTATATATATTTCAGTATAGGATAAAAATGAAGGCAATGTTTTAAAAAAATGTAAAAATGGCCAGGCAAGGTGGCTCATTCCTGTAATCCCAGCCAGCGTTTTGGAAGATGATTATGGGAGGATTGCTTGTGGCCAGGAGTTCAAGACCACCCTTTGAAACACAGTGATACCCCATCTCCACAAATAAACATTTTAAAAATTATCTGGGCATGGTGGCACACACCTATAGTCCCAGCTACTTGGGAGGCTGAGGTGAGAGGATCACTTGAGCCCAGGAGTTGAAGGCTACAGTAAGCTATGATTGTGCCATTGTGCACAAGCCTGGGTAAGAGACTGAGACTATATCTCAAATATATACATATACACACACACACACACATATATATATATACACACATATATATAGTAAAACATATATGTAGTATAATAGTAATACATATATATATATATATTATATTATTATACATAAAAAAGATGAAGTGATAGAGAATAATTGCCAGGGGCTATGAAGGAGTAGTAACTTACTTAGGATGGCCAGGGAAAGTCTTATTGAGGAAATGGCATCTATGTTGAGATTTAACAGATACGAAAGAGACAATCATGTCTCTATTTGAAGGGAATTCATTCCAAACCGAAGTGACAATGTGACGGGTAGGTATCCTAGTTGAGATGTTGATGAGGCATCAGAAGCTCGGGATAGAGAACCAGACTGGAGATATAAATGTGGAGTCATAGGACAAGTTTCTACCACCAGGAAATAAATTGTCGATAGTGAAGAAAAAGGTCTGAAGACATTGCCCTGGGGGCATTCCAGATTTGGGGGAAGAAGAGGAGCTGGCAAAGTGATTGAGAATAATAAGCCCATGAAATGAGAAGAAAACTCTAAGTGCAAGTTGCAAATAAATAAATCAATAAAGCTTCAGGAAGGAAACTGTGGCCATTCATGTCAATTGCCACTAAGAATTCAGATAGTATGAGGATGGAGAGTTAACTATTGGCTTTGCAAGATGTAAGTGACCTAAATTGCTGGGAATTGATAGAGACAAGAAGCCCTATTCAAATTAGTTGGTGAAAGAAAGAGAGGTAAGGAAGTAGGGCAGAAGTTCTGGGAGGATCATAGAAGAATTTGGGGGATAGTCAGATATATGGGGCTATTTAATAAGGGGATCATCAGATACTTAATTGTGTGGTGATAAATAATGAAGCTGATTAAGTAGTCTGAAGATATGAAGTATATTGAGACTGTTCCTGGGCGAGTGAAAACTGAAAGAACAGGAAAGTGAAGCTTTAGGACATTTGGTTTTGCCTGCACCTGGAGATGTGACATGGTTTGGCTGTGTCTCCACCCAAGTCTCATCTTGAGTTGTAGCTCCCATAATCCCCACGTCATGGGAGGAACCTGGTGGCAGGTGATTGAATCAGGGGGGTGGGTTTTTCCCAGGCTGTCCTTGTGATAGTGAATAAGTCTCATAAGATCTGATTGTTTTATGAAGGGCAGTTCTCCTGCACACATTCTCCTGTCTGCAGCTAAGTTAGACGTGCCTTTGCTCCTCCTTTGCCTTCCACCATAATTGTGAGGCCTCCCCAGCCATGTGGAACTGTGAGTTCATTAAACCTCTTTTTCTTTAGAAATTGCCTAGTCTCAGGTGCTTCTTCATAGCAGTATGAAGATAGATTAATACAAGATGCTATGGTAGCAGGCAGCTTGCTGAGATTAAAGGCCCTAGTATAGCCTGACACACCCCTGACGGAAAGGGCTGATTCACAGGTCAGTGCTGCAGATCAAGATTTTGAAGTAGTTGGTGACATCACTGCTGAACTATCTTATTACCCAGCCATGTGGCTTTGAATAAATCTATAAATCATCTCCCTCTATAAAATAGGATGTTAATAGTTTTCTCCAATGGCCAGTATTCTTTAAGCTGCAAGGGAAGAAAGCATCTCTCAATGGTTTAGGCAGGGAGAAAATTTATTCGCTCAAGTAAATATCAGGGGTTGCTCTGATTTATAAGGGGATCTCAAAAGATACACAAGTCTCTCTCTCTTTTTTTCTCTCTGTCTCAACCTCTCTCTTTTTCTGATACAGAAGAATTATATACAGAAGACTTATATATTAATTATATGTGTGTGTATATATATATATATATATATATATATATATATATATATATAACTTATGCATTTAATACCTTTATTCTTGAAATAATTCTCTCTGTTGGAGTCCAAAGCAGCTCAACTTAAGTTATCCTTAAAGTTACTATTGTCAGAAGAAAAAGAGATTTTCTTTCCCAATGAGGCCAGTTCCACTTCTGAGTTTGGATATTATTGGTCAGTTTGGATCATGTCTAACCTTGATTTTTACACAATGTTTAGGAGGAGGGAATATACTGATTGGCTAGACCTAAGTTTTGTGTTCATGCTTTACTGTTTTTTTTTTTTTTTAATTATTGTAGGATTGCTTATAAGTATGTTCGGAATGACCCCAGGGTCTGGATTTTGAAATCAGTTGGCCTTGGAGTGTTCTTTTTCTGTCCAGACTGAATGCTGATTGGAGACCTGTGTTTCACACATTCAATTAATTAGAGCAGAAAAAAATCTGTGTTATTTGCCAAATGTTTTCATGAGATAGTTTTATCTAATTAACTCAATATATAAAACTGTTAAGTAATTTATGTGTGTTTTAATTTTACAGCCTGAGTAACATATCTGTGGAAAGGGAGAGCATAACAGATCAATGGCTTGCAGACTCGTGCAAAGAAGGTTTGAGGAAAAAATATTTGCTTAATAGACTATGGATTAGCCCCTCTCTTAAGCCTTCCCTTCTATTTATCCTTCCCTAGATAGAAACATTCTCAGTCCTATCCATTGGAAAATTCATAGATCATCTTTTAGAAGCTAGGAAGGGGACCAGTCACTAAAGCTATTTGGAATATGCCTAACACAGCGCCCCAACCCCAAAAGGTCAACCCAGCTTACTGGCGATGACTGAATGGTTGATGGAAAATAACAAGAGCACAGTCATTTTGACCTATTTCATCTGACTAAATCCTCTGGCCTTCTCTGAACTTCAGGCTTGGGCTAATTTACAGTGTGATGAGAGCAATCAGAAGACACACCTGGGAATGGGTGACAGTGGGTTCAAACAGGACAGAAGGGACCAGAGCTGGAAATCCCAATGCCCTGTCTATGTGGGAGTGCTTCAGGCAGAGGGTAGCAGAAAAGGAAGTAAGGGATGCAGTCATTGGAACAATCACTGTATGCCAGGTTCTGTGCTGGGTGCTAAGAATTGCCTAATTCCTGCCTTCAAGAAGCTGAGAAGGGATGGATAAGAATGATGTGGCAAGGAGATCAAAGGTAAATCAGAAAGTATGCTTAGATGTCCAAGGGAGCACTCAGAAGGGCACCTAATCAGATCAGAAAGTATACGGAGGAAGAAATATGCTTTAAGGCTGTGCTGAGATCAAAAGCGGTGGGGAGAGATGCCAGGCAGATGGCACAGCCTGAAGGAAAGCATGGTGTCATGAAACAGCTAAATGCACTCAGGCAACAGTCATTAATTAGAACGGTTTGAGGGCTTTATTTCTTCATCCTCAGTGTTCCCAAACATACTAAGAATCCCCTAAAACAGGGTCAATGCTTGTATGGTTTTAAAAGTGTGGAAAACTCTCATGCAAACTCCTCGCTAAGAACTTTTGCTTAAGTAAGCTGCAGTGTTGGCTGGAGCAAGAGAGTGGCTGCAGAAGTGGTCTGAGACAAGAGTCGAGAAATATGGGCTTTGTGTGATTCCCTAAATAATTTGCACTTTATCCTAAAAGCAATGAAAAGGATTTTTATTAAAACATCCTGTGATCAGATACACATTTCAACAGGATTGCTCTGGCAGTCTGGGGAAGAATGGGTGTGATTGTGAGAATTGAAAGGGAACAAAGAAAAGGAGTCACAGAGTTCAGAAGGTTATTTCAGTGAGCCAGGCAGGAGGCTGTGAGGAGAGCCAGAAAGAAGTGGCACCAATGGGGCTTAGCCCTTCCTTGGATGTAAACAGAGAAAGAGAATCTAGAAAGAGAATCTAGGTGCAATGGAGAAGAAACAGTTTAAGTGGATATATGACTTCCCCTTGCTGCTGGTAATAAGTTACCATATACTTACTGGCTACTACCATAAACACCACAAATGTTACTTATGTTCTCAAGGTCATGAGTCCCAAATGGGTCATTTTAGTGGCAAAAAGAAGAGACATCTGTGAAGGGCACTGACAAGAAATAGGCAAACTTAGGAAGAAACCCAAAAACTGAGGGAAGGAAGAGAGGCAACCATCAGGAGGGAAAGGAATGACATCAGTGTCCAGTATCAGATAGGTCAAGTGAGGCAACAGCAGAAATGCACCCATGGGCTAAGGGCAGCTCAGAAGCCACAAGCGACTTAAAGAGAATTAGGAGAGGACACCAGATTGCATGAGGGTAGCAGATAAAAGAAAGAGCCGTGAGCCATGAACCTAGAGGCAGAAATAAACACAGCAGATTCCTCCAGAAAATTTTCCATGAAATATTTCAAACATAAGTATAGAAAATAATTTAAGAAGCACCTACTTACTGGCTTTTTCAAAGCTTAACATTTTTCTATATTTATTTCAGATGCTTTAAAAACAATCAGAACACCACAGATGCAGTTAAAACCTCCTATATTCCTTTCTTTTATCCCATTCTCCTTTCTCCTTACTCTCGTGCAGCCACTATCTTGAGAGTTTGATATTGATCATTTGTGTACGATTATAAAACTACATATGTGCATAGGATATATATAATATTGTTTTGGATATTTTCAAATTTTTGAATACCTTCAAATTTTATATGAATGGTATCCTAATGCGTATATCACTGGGAAATTTGTTCATTCAGTAGCACATTTTTGAAATGTAATTATTGAGATATATGTTGCTAGTGCTCTCATTTTAATTAGTATATAGTATTCTACTATCACTATAATATAATTAATTTATTATTCTTTCTCAATGGTAAACAGCTAATTTATTTCCATTTTGTTATCACAGACATTGCTGCAATGGACATTCTTTTTTTTTTTTGAGGTGGAGTTTTGCTGTTGTTACCCAGACTGGAGTGCAATGGCACGATCTCGGCTCACCGCAACCTCCACCTCCTGGTTCAAGCAATTCTCCTGCCTCAGCCACCCGAGTAGCTGGGACTACAGGCGTGCGCCAACAAGCCCAGCTAATTTTTGTATTTTTAGTAGAGATGGGGTTTCACCATGTTGACCAGGATGGTCTCGATCACTTGACCTCGTGATCCACCCGCCTCAACCTCCCAAAGTGCTGGGATTATAGGCGTGAGCCACCGCGCCCGGCCTGCAATGGACATTCTTGAGCATGCATCTATGAGCTCGTGCACAAGAATTTGTTCAGGTCATCTTCAGCTCTATTAATATTGACAAATTGCCCACCAAAGTAACATCAATTTCCATTGCCATTTGGTATAACAGTTTCAATTATTCTGCATCCTAATCAACCCATTTTTATTTTATGGGTGTGCCTTGGAATTTTGCTGGGTTTTAATGTGGATTTCCCTAATTTCTAGTGAAGTTGGGCATTATTTCATACGTTTGTTGACTTTTTGGTTTCTGTTGTGAATGATCGGTTTTTATCCTTTTCCAGTGTATAGTGAGTTTTTTGTCAAATTTTTATTGAAACTTAGACATTTTAAAATATTTTTTATTTTCTTCTACAGCTTTATAAAGTGTTTCTTTATACTTTCAGGCCTTTAAAAAAAACCTGGTATTTATTTTGCGTATGGTGTGAAGTACAGAATGATTTTCTGTCAAGTTGTTGCAGAACTATTTGTGGAGTTGGTTATTTTATTCCTTTGATTAGAAAATGCAAATCTGTGATGTGTAATTTTTATATATGCTCGTATCTAATTCTATTTTTCATATTTTATTTCATTTAAAAACCTATCTGAGCATTCTTATCATACTGTCTAAAATACTCTTAATATCTTAATTTCAATACTCTTAATACTCTTAATTTCAATATCTAAGAGAGCAACCTTCTACAAGTTTTTCTTCAAAATTATCTTAGCTTGATTCTTGTCTATTTCTTCTTCCACAGAAATTTCAGAACTTGTTTTTCAAGTTCCATTTGTTAAAAACCCTTTGGAATTTTTTTATGATATTACATTGAAATTCATAGGTACTTGAAGTAAAACAACGATCTTTATAACAGTGAACTTTCTCACTGAAAGGCATGATAAATTTCTCTATTTTTACCTTCATCTATATTCTTCAATAACTTTTATTTTAAAATTTTCTTGATAAAGGTCCTGCTAATTCTTGATTAAATTTGCTAATAACTTAGTCCTTATTACCTAACAGGTTTTAATGACATTTTTATGTGGGTTTGTTTCATTGATCAGTGTTGTGGTCTGAATGATTATATTCCCCCAAAATTTGTATGCTGAAATATTAAGCTGAAAGGTGATGGTATTAGGAGGCAGGGATTTTGGGGAAGTGATTGGATAGTGAGGGTGGAGTGCCTATGAATGGGATTACTGACCTTGTAAAATAGGCCCATGGGAGCAGTTTATTCCTTCTTACTGTGAGGAGGCACCATCTGTGGACCAGGAACAGGCCCTCACTAGATACTGAATGTGCAGGTGCCTTGATCTTGGACTTCCCAGCCTCTAAAACTGTGAGAAATATATTTCTATTGTTTGTAAGCTAGCCAGTTTATGCAATTTCATTGTGGTAGCCCAAATGGACTAAGATAATTATTAAAATACATTTTTAAATTTTTTTAAATTGAAAATCTGAATCATGGCCAGGAATGGTGGCTCACATCTGTAATCCCAGTACTTTGGGAGGCCAAGGCAGGAGGAACACTTGAGTCCAGGAGTTCAAGACCAGCCTGGGCAACATAGGTAGATCCTGTTTCTACAAAAAAATTTTTTAAATTAGTCAGTCATAGTGGCATATGCCTGTAGTCCCAGCTACTCAGGAAACTGAGGCAGGAGACTTGTTTGAGTCTTGGAGTTCGAAGCAGAAGTGAGCTGTGTTCATGCCACTGCACTCTAGACTGGTGACAGAGGGAGATTCTGTCTCAAGAAAGTATATATTTTTTTAATCCAAATAATTTCTGTAGGTTGCTCTTGTAATGCACAAACTTGCAGAACTCTCTAAGAGATTTTATATGTAGAAAATTGTATCACCTGGAAAAAACAAAAAATCGTTGTTCTATTCAAATCTTCACTACCAAAGCTATGCTTATTTAGTTTGTTTGTTTTGTTTCTTTCATTGCATTGGCTAAGACCTTTGTCACAGTATTAAGCTGAAGAAGTGACAATGCTTATGTCTGCCCCATCCCTGACATTTAAGGGGGTGCCTCTGAAGTTTCGCCATTAAGGACCACTTATCCAGCTATTGTTTTGATAGATACAACTTATTCTTGAGAATTTTTCTTAAATCAAGCAATACATGGTAAATACATCTTAACTTTTTTCTGCATCTGAGATTATAATTGTCCCTTTAATCTCCAAATTATGTGCATTACATTAATACGTTTTTTTAAATGTCCAAACATCCTTGCATTTCAGAGATAAACTCTACTTGGTTATGATGTATTTTAAAAAATACTTCATTTGTATCACTCTATTTAAGATATTGTTTTCACCCACCCCCCTCCAAAAAAAAAACCAGGGCTCATTTGTCTGGCAAGTAACAAACAACTCTCCATGAGAATGCCAGTTTTGATCAAGAGGCATTTTATTACAATATTCTCTAAAGTAAGTGTCCCCTCCATGGAGAGTGACAGGAGGGTTTTATGGAATGATGGAGAGGGGAGAGGGTATGTCTTCACATGTAGAGGAGGGATCCCAGTGGTGCAGACACAGCGAGTCCTCATGGCAGCCCAAAGGTAGAATGTTATGGTAATGAGGATATAGCTCCACCCAGGGTGAAGAATTCAGCATGGGAATTAGGAAAGTTCACTGGGGTTTATCTGTAAGTTGCTGGCGTCTATCAGGAGCTGGTTCCAGCAGACTAAGTGGCTGCATTCCACGCAAGGTTTAGGAAAACCCAGGCTGCACAGCCAGAGGCTGTAAAACAAGCTGATTGGTTGAGTTCATTAAATTCCTATAGTCCCTGGAAACCCTCCCTGTCTGCTTACAATCGTTTCTTCTAATTTTTTAATGACTGTCTCGTAACATTCTTTTCCATTTTGGTGATAAGGTCAGATTAGCCTCATAAAATGAATAGGTTGTTGTGTCCTCCTTTTTTCTAAGTGAGTAATTGCCTCTTAAACTATGTAGGGTCTGGAGTTTAATTTCTTTGGTTGAGGTGTTTTTTAAAATTTTCATTTTGTATGTTTTTCATTTCCAATATCTCATGTTCTTTTTATGTCCACCTATTTTTGTTTCATTTTCACTTGTTTCCATTTTATATTTTCTATTTTTTTAATAGATGTTATGTTTTTGTATCTTGTGTATGAGAGAGAAAGAGAGAGAGAGAGAGAGAGGAGTCTTTCTCCAGTTGCCCTGGCTGGAGTGCAGTGGCAAGCTCATGGTTCACTGCAGGCTTGACTTCCCAGGCTTAGGTTATTCACCTTCCATGTAGCTGGGACCACAGGTGCATCCCCCACGCCCAACTAGTTTTTGCAATTTTTGAAGAGATGGGGTTTCTCCAGGTTGCCCAGACTAGTCTCAAACTCCTCAGCTCAAACAATCTGCCCATCTGGGCCTCCAAAGTGCTTGGATTGCAAGCATAAGCCACCATGTCTGGCCTGTATTTCTTTATTTTAATTTCATCTGAAGTGAATTTTGGATCAACTTTATTTTAGTTGTTTATTGTTTTATAGTTTTGGTATGCAGAATCATTCTGAGTGAGAGGTGTGTTTATGATTCTCTCTTATATTGCCTCTTTATCTTTGTATGTTGCTATCACCTAGACCCCAGGTTCAGAGTCAGACTTAGACACTGTAATGACATTTCATGAAATGTCTTCTATCTTGCTTCAAGCAGCGAGACTGACTGTGCCCCCTGTTGATCCCATTGCATCCCCACTATCCCTCTCAGAAGTAGAACTCCCTGCTGCTGCTACCTGCTTCTAGAACCCAGAACAGAACAGAACTGTGGCTTCAGCCCTGCTCTCACCACTTAATGTTTCTATTCTTTCTGCTCCATGGAGAATTTTATTCTCTTCTGAGCCCTGGTAATAGTTTTAGTTTTACATTTAATATTTTATTTATTATTATTATATGTTTTGAGCTGAGAGGCTACATCAACTTATGAACTTCCTGCGTTCCTCTGAGTAGAAGTCAACAATCACTTTTCAAGAACCACAAAGGGAAGAGCCTTGAGATGCCAGTAAATAAAGAGGGTTGAGAGGGTGGGCTTTTGTATGTTTGTTTGCTTGTTTAGTGGGGACAACTTTGGTAGCACATATACTAAAATGGTGGAGAACTGAACATGCTGGAAACTGAGCAGCTTCTTAGACGTTAATGTGAATATAAATCATCTGACAGTTCTTGTTAAAATGTAGATTCTGATTTAGAAGGTCAGGGATAGGGCTTGAGATTAGATTTATTTTTCTTTTTTGTTTTTCTAAGAGTTGGAGCCTAGTTCCGTTGCCCAGACTGGAGTGCAATGACGCAATCACAGCTCACCGGCCACAAGCAACCCTCCCACCTCAGCCTCCCAAGTCACTGGGATTGCAGGTAAAAGTCAACCATCACACCTGGCATATTAGACATTTCTCTTTTTTTCTTTTCTTTCCTTTTTGTTTTTCTTTTTTTTGAGGCAGAGTATCGCTTGCCACCCAGATTGCAATGGTGCAATCTCAGCTCACCGCAACCTGCCTCCTGGGTTCAAGTGATACTCTGCCTCAGCCTCTCAACTAGCTAGGACTACAGGGACCCACCGCCAGGCCCAGTTAATTTTTTTGTTTTTAGTAGAGACAGGGTTTTACCATGTTGGCCGGGCTGGTCTCAAACTCCTGACCTCAAATTATTCACCTACCTGAGCCTCCCAAAGTGCTGGGATGACAAGTGTGAGCCACTCTGCCCAGCTAGATTAGACATTTTCAACAAGCTCTCAAATCACACTGACGCCGCTGCTCCCTGCAGCTCACTTTGGATAACAAGGGCCTAGAGCAAAGATCAAGTTGAGAGAGAAAGGCTGGAGATACAGGAAATGGTTAATAAAGCAGAATCACTGGTGAGACAAAGAGGTGAAGCTGGATATGAAGCATCTGCAGCCAGCCAGAGGATGAGAGTGCCGCTTTAGAGGGCTGAACACAGAACCTGGGCGCCACTCTTGCTCTGTGCTGCCTCTGGGCTGTTGACTCCCAGGATCACAATGTTAACTAAAGCCAGAAGGAAGGAAAGTGACTGAGGGAGATTTTTGCAGAGATGGTGCAACTGCATCTCCTCCACAAATGCATCTGAATCCTGGTGATTCAAGCTGGCTGTTTGATTCAGGCAACCTTCCTGATCTTGACCTGGTGAGAACTGTGGAATAAGGAGCAGTGCTTGCTAAGGCAGTAAAATTTCCCCTTCCAAGTGGTCAGTAGCTCAGCAGGAAAAAGGTCAACATGAGTCACACTATTTGGAGGAGTTCAGATGTGGCCTTTGAAAACATGAAAGTGATTTTTTTCTTTTTTACAGCAACTGGGAGAAGTCAGAATTTATAATTAAAGGTCAAGATATCTTAGGCAATTTGTATTCATGATTGTAAATGTTTTGAGATTCAATAAATTATACTATTTTCTTCCCAGCCCAAGTTTGAAACCAACAGAGAGAGAAGTAGGAATTAGAGATAAAACTTTACTTTGTATCAATATTAAAAGCTAGGATGGAGAAATGAAAATTTATGTTCATGCAAAAACCACATGAACATTCATAGCAACTTTACTGAAAATAGTAAAAACTTAGAAATAACTCATATATCCCTCAATAGGTAAATGGTTAAACAAACTGTATCCCAAACACACCATAGCATACTACTCAGCAAGGAAAAGGAGCAAACTATTGATACAAGCAGAACCTTGGATAGATCTTGAAGGAATTATGCTAAGAAAAAAAAAAAAGGTTGCATACTGTATGATTCCATTAAATAACATTCTTGAGATGACAAAATTGTAAAGGTAGAGAACAAATTAGTAGTTACCAGGGGGTGATGGGCATTGCTAAAGGGGGTAGAAAGAGGGACCCTTGTGGTGATGATGTAGTTCTGGATATGGATTTTGGTGATGCTTACACATTCTCTGTGATCAAATTGCATGGAATTATACATACACACACAGGAGTGCATGTCATAGTGGTAAAATCCAAGCTCTGTGGATATTGTATCAATGGCAGTTTCTTGGTTTTGCTATGGAACAATAGCTGTCACCACTGGGGAGGCTGGAAAAGGGCACACAGGGCTTCCCTGCACACACACACACACACACACACACACACGTTTGTGGGTGTGTGTGTATATATATATATTTTTTTAATCTCTCATGAGTCTACAAGTTTTTTCAAAATAAATGAAGCTTAAACTTTACATTGAAAATTGCACACATAATCAAAAGGAAAACAACAAATTAGGAAAATACTTGCAATATATACAGTCAAAAATCTTTAATATAAAAAGAGCTCTTACTAATCATTTAGAATACCCTAATCCCTCCACCCACCTACCGTGGAAATGTGAGTTAAATATGTAGCTAGGGAACTCTCAGAACAAAATAATAACAATAAATGACCTAGAGACATTTAAAAATATTCAATTTCACAAGAAATTTAAAGAACTATCAAGGAAAAGACGTATCACTTGCAACTTACAAAATAAGAAACAATTTTTTATTGTTTATTAAAAAATAAATTCTGCTGGGTGGGGTGGCTCACACCTGTAATCCCCACACTTTGGGAAGCAGAGGTGGGTGGATCACCTGAGATCAGGAGTTTAAGACCAGCCTGACCAACATGGTGAAGGCCTATCTCTACCAAAGATACGAAAAATTAGCCAGGCATGGTGGTGCATGCCTGTAATCCCAGCTACTCAGGAGGCTAAGGCAGGATAATCACTTGAACCCAGGAGGCACAGGTTGCAGTGAGCCCAAATCATGCCATTGCACTCCAGCCTGGCTGACAGGGCGAGACTCCATCTCAAAACAACAAAAACAACAACATAAAAGTTCTTTCTTTCCACTTTTATTAATATTCAGTTATAGCGTTAGTATCAAAATATGGGTATGCTCATAATAGCGATGTAAACTGGTACAAATTTTCAAGAAAGCATCTTGCAAAATACTCAAAATATGCTTCAAATTTTTTTGTAAAAAGAAGAATAGGTAGCTAGGATGAATGGCATTGCTTAGAGCAATGGTTCTCAAAGTGTGGGGTCCCTGTATCAGCAACATCAGCATCATCTGAATACTTGTTAAAATCCAGACTTTGGGTCCATATCCCATACCTACTGAATCAGGCTATCTAGGATTGGGCTTATTAATCTATTGTTTAACAAATCCTCCAGGTGATTCCCATATGTGCTCAAACTGGTGAGCCACTGGCATAATAATAAGTACAACAATAGGACTGAATCCTCTTGAGTTAATCCTTCAGTGTAGGTAAAGGAGGATGAGATATAAGTGTTGTCTCCAACAGTGACCTCAGAGAAGTTTCTTAATGCAGAACAAATTCCAAATTATGGATCCATTTTTGTGCCAGTGCAACAGAAATGTAGTATTACGGGGAAACCAAGGTCACTCTTTTTTTTTTTTTTTTTTGAGATGGAATCTGCCTCTGTCACCCAGGCTGGAGGGTAGCAGCATGATCTTGGTTCACTGAAGCCTCTGCCTCCCGGGTTCCAGCAATTCTCCTGCCTAGCCTCCCAGGTAGCTGCGATTATAGGTATGCACCACCATGCCCAGCTAATTATTTTGTATTTTTAGTAGAGATAGGGTTTCACCATTTTGGCCAGGCTGGTCTTGAACTCTTGACCTCAGGTGATCAGCCCTCCTTGGCCTCCCAAAGTGCTGGGATTATAGGTGTGAGCCACCATGCCTGGCCCCAGCTCACTCTTTAATCTCTCCTTGAACTTCTGGGGAAGCCTATTCCATTTCCCCCAGGGTACAGTTTATGTTCTCTCTTTAAGCCAAAAATTCTTTGTTCCCACTTCTATTATCAATTGCCTTGTATTTGTTGATTTACATACTGTTTCCTAATTAGACAATAAATACCTACCTTTATTTTTGATTCCTATTTAGGGCTGCACTTGGAAAAATAGCAGATATTTGTTGAATTAATGAATACATGTGAAAAGTAGCAATTACTTCTGACTGCAAAAAATAAGGGGAGGCTTCTGAGAGCATTAGACTTTGAGATGATCTTATTACTTTTTTGTTACTACAAAAATTACAAATCCCTGCATTTTGGGAGTCACAAGTAGAAGCATCACATTAGCCCAGGGGTTTGAGACCAACCTGGGCAAAATAATGAGACCCTATCTCTACAAAAGAATAAAAATTATCTGGGCATATGTGCACACCTGTAGTACTAGCTACTCAGGAGGCTAAGGTAGGATGATCGCTTGGGTCTAGGAGTTCAAGACCACAGGATTATGACACTGCACCCCAGCCTGGACAACAAGTGAGACCCTGTCTCACAAATAAACAAAAAGTTACAGGCTTTTGGAGAAAATAATAATTATACATGTGAAACAATAAACAAAAACTGATATATGTGTTTAGGGGAGCTTAATTTGAAATGCATTAAAACTGAAATAGATGAGAGATATGTAGACAAATGGATGAATATATGATAAAAAAATATGGTAAAATTAGTAACATTAATGGTACAGTCTAGGTTGCAGGTCAGAACATGCTTGTTTTATAAATAAAGCTTTATTAGAACACAGCTTACTCATTTACATATGGTTGATGGTGCATTTCAACTACACTGCTGCGTAGCTGCAACAGAGACCATATGTCCAGCAAAGGCTAAAACATTTACTATTCAACCCTTTACAGAAAAAGTTGTTCCTATCTGTCCTAAGCAATGGGTATAAGCTGTATAATTCTTTCCAGCTTTCTGTATGTTTGAAAAAGTGTATAATAAAATGTTAGGGGTAACATTTTAAGAACAGTTTAAGGCAGAACATGATTGAAAAGCAAATTATCCAGAAATGCCAAAGGGTATTTGGACAAGATCAACAGGTACTGAAGTTGATATTGATCATCTTATGAAAGAGGCAAGATGGAAAGGATTGAGTGTTGGTAGAATTAGAAGTGGGAGGTTTTTCAAGAGCAGTGAATAGCATAAGTATCACAGGATACATTGGGTGAGTATTTGCTAGTGTTGACTCACCCAACTTCCTCCCATTCATCCCACCCTTGCTCTTATCTTGAGAGCACCACGTGACACAAACACACCCCATCAGTGTGTCAGTAGATCTCCAGTCATCTACATAGGAGATTTGGTTTTGCTTTTCTTGGGAGAGGTGAGAAAAGTTTTGGAGAGGAGAAGAACTGGGAAGGAGAGAAAAGTAGTTTGGGCCATGGTAATGTCTGTACCATTAGTTCCTTGGGCTGGCTTTGAGCCCCTCAGGAAGACAGAGTTTGAGAAGCAGAAGCTGCTTTACTGCGTCTGGTGACAGAGTGTGGTACAATTTAGGGAGGTAGCCTGCCTCTATCATCCACTCTGGGAAAATGAGCATTTGAAGCTTTTTGGAGCATCTTAATCCAGCAGGCAGAATGGATATTAAGGTTCTCAGGAAGAAACTGACTGTAGTGAGGGTTTTCCAAGTGTGTGGTGGGCAGAGTGATAGACAAATCAGTGCTCATGAGAACCAAAACTATCTATACCAGGGACAGCCTAGACACAAAACAGAAACCATCCTTACTGTTTACAATAACATGATTTTCTCTCTGTGTGTCTTCATTAGTGTGACTCTATTTTTCCACGAGTCTCCTGCCTGGGCAAATAATTTGATTGTTCATTAGGAATTTTCTAAAGGGGTCTTGAAAGACCCTTCTACTCCTCAATGAAAAGTATCAATAGACCATTTACATCCTAAGATTTTTTGAATTCTATGCCTTAAAATTCTCAGCTTGCTATTCCCCACAAAGCCTAGCCTGCTGTATCTTGACCCTTCCCCATTGTTAATTAAGGGAAATTTGAAAGACCCACCTGAAACCAAACTTCTAATTCTCAAGAAAATTCCACCTTTCCCTCCTCACCTTCAGAGATGCTACCAAGCTTCACAAGGTGGAGTTCTCCCTTTCCATGGCAAGCAATCAATTCAGCTTTGTCTTATCAGCAGGTTATGTTAGTGATATTTGGGAAGCCAGCTTTCAACACTGGAGAGAGATTATGAGAAATACAGAGTAGATACCATTGCTGCAGCTAATGAGTTTATGGGTACCCACAACTTGGTAATTCCCAGGAATTATGGGAGTGACTTTGGGGATGGGGGTAAGATTCCTACTCACTGTTTATGCAGCTATGAAGTTTAGAACTCTGAGTGTAATTTGTGGTCCTCTTACATGAAGATCTTCATTGCAGCTGGTATAAATTCCCAAATCGTTAGCACATTTTATTAGCCCTACAAAACGTGGCCTTGCTCCCTTTCAGCTATAATGCTTACATGGCCTTCTCTCAGTTTTAACACCTAAAGTCTCATGTCCCAGAGAATCTCTAGATCCAAAGAAACAAGGACAGTTGGTCACCTTATTTCTTGTAATCTTCCCGTGATTATACACCAAAAGGGCGCTCTTGGTTCTGACAGCCCATGTTCGGGATCCTCCACCTACTAACAGGGTGATGTCACTGAACCCATCCATCCAGTGCCTTAGTTTACTCATTTGTAAAATGACACTAAGAATAGCCACTGTTTTGTGTGGTTGCTGTAAACATGAAATGAGATACTACTGGTGAAGAACTTTGAATGCTTGGCATAATGCAAATACTTGATGAATATTAATTCAAAGAATAATTGGTTAATAATACTTAGAACAATTCTGTCTTGTTCATGACTTTGTTTTCTGGCTTAGCACCAGGCCAGGCACAGAATAAACTTTAAAATATACCTTTAAATAAATAAATAGGCTGGGTGCAGTGGCTCATGCCTGTAATCCCAGCACTTTGGGAGGCTGAGGCAGGCAGATCATTTAAGGTTAGGAGTTTGAGACCAGCCTGGCCAGCCTGATGAAACCCCATCTCTACTAAAAATATAAAAATTAGCCAGGTGTGGTGACACCTGCCCAAAATCCACCTGTAATCCCAGCTATTCAGGAGGCTGAGGGATGAGAATTATTTAAATCCAGGAGGCAGAGGTTGCAGTGCACCGAGATTGTGCCACTGCACCCTAGTATAGGCAACAGAGCAAGACTCCTTCTCCCAAAAATAAATAAATAAATAATAAAGTGAATGAATAATTATTATTGTCTTTTTTATTTTAGTTCCTCAAACATGTATTCTGCCACCCGGGAGCCTGCATATTCTTCAGTGTAGTCTCCTCAGTCTGGACCACCCTCTACTATTAAATGCCCAGTCTTCTTTCCCTGCACTTGACCTTTGGCCTATCTGCCTGGCAAACACTTGCTGAAGTCACAGGTTTCAAATTAAGCATCACTTCTTCTAGGAAGCTTTCCTTGAGAGCCACGTACGCCCAGACTGAGGGAGGTGATGCCACGGCCACCTCTCTTTTCATTTCTCATGGCAGCATAAACCACCCTTTATGGAGTGTTTAATATCAGGTCACCCCATAGATATTAAACTGCTAGAGGGCAGCAACCAAATGGGTCCTTTCACAATTTCTTTCCCAGAGCCTTGCACATTCTGGCACTCAAATACATATACTTCAAAAGAAGGAAAGGAGGAAATGCATTCAATGAATTATATTTAATTACATTCTCCCAGCTTTGTTGGACATTTTAACAAGTTACTATACTACCTGCATCTCACTACTCTCATCTCAGGGATTCATTTTCCAGTTCTTGGACAAAACATGGGAAGCAGGAGTGCAGAGACTTGGAATGATTTCTCTGTTTTATTCAAAGTAAGTTTATTTTAAAAGGCATCTAATTTGTAGAATGATTTTCATCTTTGGAATTTGGTTCTAAACCTTTCTAGTCTAGCATTATACATATCTATTTTTCCTGGCGACATCACACTGAAATCTGATTAGCACCAGATTACAGTATGGCCCAGCTTTTTTAAGTGCCTTGCAAACCAAATCTTAGGCAATGGTTCAACTGATCTAAGTGGGCCTCTTCAAGGAAGCCAGTGAGCTGGGACGCTGGAGTGGCAAGCAGAGGAGTTAACTTGTGATAATACTTGCCCAGGCCTTGAAAGTCGAGCATCTGCTTCTTGGCCTCAAAAGTGAAACAATCCAATAATTACAGTCCTTGGTGCTTTTTTTTCTACCTCAGGAAACATTTTGCAACTAACTAGCAATTTCCAAAAATATGGCTCAAGCAACACATCTCCTTATCTCCTCGTGTAGGAGAGGGTGTGAGCTGCGACGAGACAGGGGCTCGTTATCTTAGGGGACTCTGGCAAGGTACTCTGGAGGACAGCTTTTAATTGGGTAAGCGTGTGATATCTAGGTCTGGGGCTTTGAAACTGTCTTGCAGGATAGATAGCCAAGGCCCCACTTCTAAGTCTTCTAGTTAGTATGAATTGCAATGGCAACCCGGGTGGGCAGGGAGTGGGATGGATGGGGAAAGAAGGCTAGTAAATAGCTTGGCATTTTCATATCCCTCTCTGGGGGCTGAGAGTTTGCTTTCAGTTCTTCAGAGATCCCAGGTTTTTGGAACCTGTTCAGGAAGAAAGACAAGAATCCCAGGTGATCAGCCCACTCATCACTATAAGTAGCAGGTGGCCAGGTGTGAGGACTATAAATGCTGCCATCAGTCATGGCACCCAGTGATTGCACGATGGTGGGATACTACCAACAAGGCAGACATCCTCTCTGCTTAAACCAAAGGGAAAGAAACATTACGATGGAATTGGACTAACTTCTGCCTTGGTGCTAGCCCTGAAATAACTAACAGGTACCCAAGTTCACGGTCACATGAAATATGGATCCTTCTATAGTGACAGCCTACCTGCTTTCTGTCTCGATTTCAAAACCTTGTATTGATAGCAGTAATTCTCACATTTCAGTGAGCATAAAAATCACCCACGAGCATCCAAAAACTTACATTTCCAGATTCAGCTTTGCAGTTGCCTTTCAGGCATTCTTCCCTGATTTCTGAGGCCTCTCTTTTGTGCTTTCATAATACCCCAGGAAAATCAAAAAAAGGAAACTTGTCTATCTTCTCACATTTGTCTTTAGAGCACTGCCTCAGGCTGATATCAGCCAGCAGACACATTTGTCCCAAGATTTGATGGACTTACTCCACAAATTTACTAAGGTGCATAAAAACTCTCCAGGGGGCATGCATGCAGGGGGTGATTTCCAAATCCTTAACTTTCCTGGGTGCCCTAAACTGGCTCTCATTTTCCAAGTCCATTTCCCTCAATTCGCAAAGGAAAATGGAATGAGCCACTTGCCCATGCCAAATCTCACTGTGGTGCATAACCCTAGAGGGTAAAAACTTGCAGGGCATGAAACAAAGAGGGGACAAGTAGAGAACACAGGCTCACAAGACGGAGTGTTTTACGAAAGCAAGAGATGGGAGTGTCAGAAATAAATATGGAAGGCTCATAGCAAGACTCTATGCCTTGTCTTTCTTTTGAGAATTAAAATTCACAAGAAAGATGGTTGTTTGGGGAATACTTAGGTGAACTGATAAATAAGATCAGATTTTTTTCTGAAAGTGGATTTGATTTGGCTGATAGGATTTCACAATAAATGTGGGCTTTATTAGCTTACATTGTCGATATTTTCTGTCATTTTCTGAGCTATATCTGAAGGCTTGGTGAAAAGATACTTAAAGCACTTTAAAAAATAAGAGCATTTTTTAATCAACAAGATTGTATTGGTGTAGGTGTATTGAAATCAACAATATTTCCATTTTCTCAACTTGTTCTGAGAATAAGCAAGATGCCTAAGTGTCAGAATATCAGGTGTAATTACTAAGAGTTGTTCGATTAGACTTGGTAAAGCCTTTTTGGTATATTTCCCAGAAACTAGAAAAATAAATGACTCTAATGACTGGGTAAGGGACTCTTTTACAAGTCAGGTGGTTTCCAATTCTGTGCTTTCATCCCCACTGAAGAAGACTTAATTGAATTGTCAGCTGAGAGATCATTAGACCTAATTTTTGATGATAGATCCCTACACAACTTCAAAGGAATTCAGAGAATTGAGGGATGCCACTGCAACAAAACTCTTCCCATTCCCACCTACCTATTTATGTGAGCAAGTTTTGTCAGTGCATATGATATAAAAAGAAGAGTAGGAATCATTGATTAATACTGTAAAGCAATAAGCAATATTCATTCACGTATATGAGAAAATTGGGAAAAAAAAGAAACTTCTGCATATTTTTAGGTATGTTTTCCCTGTGGATTTGGTTTTTATTATTTATGAATTAAAATAATTATTATTTATACTGTGTATATAATATTTTGCTTAATTGTATAGTAGTAATAATTCTAATAACAGCTCAATCCAGTATAAGTTCATTAAACTCTTAGGGCATACTGGTGACATGAAATAAAAATAAACTTCAATTTTTAACACATTTTTGATGTGCATGTGTTTGATGAGTAATGGCTTTAAATATGAAAATATGTTCATTAGGAGAAATATCTATCAGAATTTGAGTGGAAATAAAAATTTAAGGAGAAAAGGTGTGATGTAGAACTACCTTTGGTTCAATAAGAGTTTGTTGACTATGTTTTAAAAGGATGACCATAGATATTAAATTGCTATCATGTTTAAATTCCATTTGATATGTTTAAAAGAGGGTTTATTTCTATTTCAAAATAGCTATATTTCTAAAACATCAGAAATGTCAATGTCTTGAACTCTTTTAAATTTATAATGCAAAATTATAGATGTCACCTTAAAAATGTTCAAGAAAACTGTCTCAGTTATTATTTCCTTAACAAACCTGCCCAAATCTTTGTGGCTTAAAACAACAATTATTTTATTTGTTCCTTACTCTGTGGATCAGGAATCTAGGCTGGGTTCAGCTGGGAGGTTGTTCTGCTGGTCTTATCAGTGATCACACACAGAGTGTAATTACCTAGCAGAGATATAGTTTGAGATAACCTCACTTCTATGTCTGAAAGTTGATGATGGCTTTTCGCCACTCTAAATGGCCTGTCATTGTCCAGCATTTCAGACTGTGATTCTCTATCTGGGTAAAGAGAGCCACAGACCTCCTGAAGTCTAGGCTCAGTCTTCCACATTTTTACTTCTCTTCATTCTAATTGTTAAATAGAGTTTTAAAAAAGCCAGATGAGAGGCAACAGATGAAAAAATAAACCCTATTTCTAGGCAACATCCTGTCTACTCAAGACTCCATAATCTAGGGAATTAATGTTTTCTTTGTGATTTATATTTTAATTTCTGGATTAATAGAAGGCTTGAGTAAATGATATCCCTGACCCCAGGATAGAATAATAGAATATTTGAAATCAGGGTAGTTCAAACAAAGCTGGGCTGGACCCAGTAAAGACATTTATTTCTCACCTATTTAACAGTTTAATATTGGAGTTCAGTGAAAGCTTTTCTCCACATGTGGATTTGAGGCCTTGAGCTCCTCCCATCTGTGGGCCTGCCATTCCAGCCTGCAGAAGGGGAAGGAGAGAGTGAGGTAACCTCAGTGCTTTGGCTCAGGATTGATGCTAACTACATTTGCTCACATCACATAGATGAAACTAGTCAAACAGCCACAACTGGATGCAAGGGGCATTTGGAAAATGTAGTCTCTGAATAGGGGCTCATATGAAACAGTAAGTGTATATTATGAAAGAGAAGGATGAATTTCATTAACAAGCTAGGATCTCTGTCCCAAATGTACTGTCCCACACTCTTAGCCATTTACAATAAATTACTGTCTTGAAATGTAAAGTGTCATATCTATGAAAAACAGTGTCAGGCACAGACCCATAGCCACGTGACCTTGGCTCCAAGTTGTCAGTTTCAGAGATAGGGATGTTCGTGGGTCATTCTATCGCCTCACAAATCCAAGCAAACTTGGATTTGTGCATTCAGTCTGCCATAACAAAATACCACAGACCAGGTGCATGGCTTAAACAACAGATATTCATTTCTCACCGTTCTGGACCTTGGAAGACCAAGATCAGGGTGCTGGCAATGTCACTTTCTGGTAAGGACCCTCTTCTTGGTTTGCAGATGGCCACTTCCACTATGTGCTCATATAATCTTTTCTTTATGCAAGCAGAGGGGCGGGGGGAGAAGTAAAAAAGAAAGAGAAAGAAAGGAAAGAAAGAAAGAAGAAAGCAAGAAAGAGAGAGAAAGAAAGAAAGAAGAGAATTCTATGGTGTCTCTTTTTATAAGGACACCAATCCTATTGGATCAGTTTCCTAACCTTAGATCTCACTTAACCTTAATTACTTCCTTAGAGATCCCATCTTCAAATACAGCCATACTTGGGGGTTAGGTCTTCAGCATACAAATTTTGGGGGGACTCAGATTTTCAGTCTGTAACACTCCTAATATCACTTGTGACAGAGATCACCATATGGGGCAAGAGTTGCTTGGAGCCACAAGACTTCAAGGGACCCATCTAACTAACAAGCCATGTGACCTTGGGCAAAGTCTCAGCCTACTTTTTTATGAAATGCACCAGACTAGCAGTTAGCTAACCTTTCTGCCTTTCTGTAGAGAGGCAGATAGCAAATATCTCTGGCTTTGGGGGCCATGCAGTCTCTGTCACAACTACTGTTGCGGTGCTCTGTCATTGTAGCTTGAAAGCAGCTATAGACAATACAGTCAGTTCTCCATATCTGCAGGTTTTTGGGAACTGTAATGGTCTGTTTTCATACTGCTATAAAGATATACCTGAGACTGGGTAATTTATAAAGAAAAGTGGTTTAATTGACTCACAGTTCCACATGGCTGGAGAGGCTTCAGGAAACTTACAATCATGACATAAGGCAAGAAAAAAACAAGAACCTTCTTCACAAGGCAGCAGAAAAGAGAACCTGTGAAGGAGGAACTGTCAAACACTTATAAAACCATCAGATGCCATGAGAACTCACTCACTATCATGAGAACGGCAAGGGGGAAACTGCCCCCATGAGCCAATTACATTTTCCCCCGTAACACGTGATTATAGGTGCCTCCCTTGATACATAAGGATTACAACTGGAGATGAGATTTGGGTGAAGAGGTAGAGCCAAACATATCAGGAACGAGTTACTTTTGAAATGAAGACTAATTTTTCTAGCCTTGAAGAAATGTATGGCCATTTAACTAAGTTCTGGCCAGTGCTATATAAACAGAAGGGTTATGTGGATGCTTCTAGGATCCTTTAAGAGAGCCAATGCCAGCCCTTAGCTTCTTGCTCTACTCCCTACTCTTTTCTGCTGGCTGGAAGTTAGATTTGCTGGGCTGAGCTCTGGAGTTATGTGATGACCTGGAAGTAGATAGCAGGCACAACAGAACATGAAAGTAGAAGAGTTGGGATCCCTACATGGAGGCTCAATCCTACCAACCCAGCATTTCCCAACTCTGGATTCCATGAATGTAAGAGAGAAAGACATTTTCATTTTTTCCAAGCTATTGTTACTTTGTGACTCATGCAGCTGCCTCATAACTCCCTGCACTCTTTGAAGGGAACAGTTCTCTATTGATGAGTCCTTGGAAGCTACTTAGTTAAATGTTGCCCTTCATCTTTCCCCATCATCAGGTTGTGAATGTGGTTATTAGCTACACAGAGACCCAGATTTCCTTCTGTTCATTCACCTGACTTCCTGTTTAGTCTGGCATCAGTACTTCCCCTGTTTCCCTTCATCTGGTTGGAGTGCTGGTCAGCACAAAGAAGGCCTGCAGGTCCTGCATGACTTAGAATAGCAGCCATGAACCCTGACTGCAGATTAGAATCAACCCAGGGACTCCTTTTTTTTTGAGACAGGGTCTCATTTTGTGACCCTGGCTGGAGTGCAACGGCATGATGTTGGCTCACTGCAACCTCAGTTTCAAGTCAAGTGATTCGCATGCCTCAGCCTCCTGAATGGCTGGGACTACAGGCATGCACCATGACACTTGGCTAATTTTTTTCTGTATTCTTAGTAGAGAGAGAGTGTTGCCATATTGGCCAGGCTGGTCTCAAACTTCTGGCCTCAAGTGATCTGCCTGCCTTGACCTCCCAAAGTTCTGGAATTACAGGTGTGAGTCACCACACCTGGCCCAACCCAGGGAATCTTAACACATATCACCTCCCAACTCCATCCCAGACAAATTAAATCAGAAGGTAGTGGGAAAAAAGAATGAGAACACTATATATATATATATATATATATAATTATATGTAATATAGAGGCATAATATATGTAGTATATATTGAATCTCTATATTATATACATTATATCAATAATATATATATATATATATAGTCTTTCCAAGTAGTTGGAAAGCTTGTCTTCTACTTGTAGTTTAAACATGTAGTTTAAAGGCCGTATCATGGGACCTTAATCAGACAGGTCTGGTGTCCTTATGAGAAGAGGAAGAAGCACCAGAGTCACTCTCTCTGTTCAGGCACGCGGGGGAGAGACCATGTGAGCACACAGTGAGAGAGCAGCCATCTGCAAGCCAGGAAGAGAGCCCTCACCAGAAACCAACACTCATGGCACCTTGGTCTTGGGCTTTCAGCCTTCAGAACTGAGAGAAAATAAATTTCTGTTGTTTAAACTACCAGTCTGTGGTATTTTGTTATGGCAGCCTGAGAAGACTAATGGAAAAACATGCTTAGATTCTGAAAGAAACAGCAATGATATTTGGGTGTAATTCGTTCCTGGTGAGTTTGACTCTACCTCTTCACCCAATCTCATCTCCAGTTCACCTTTACAGTGAAGCAATAGCTGCAGCCCACTCTCAGTCTTCTTTGCTTATTTTATATACTTACCAAGTGCAGCTGATCTGGTCCTCATATTTTTTGCAGGATTCCTTTACCCTCTTAAATGTATTGAGGACCCCAAAGAGCTTTCATTTATGTGAATTATAACCTTTAATGTTTACCATATTAGAAATTAAAACAAAAAAAATTGTAAATCTTTATATATTAATTTAAAAACTAATGAACCCATTATATTTTTTTAATGAGCCCATTTTAAAATGAAAAATTGCACTTTCAAAACAAAACTTAGGAAGAATGGTATGATTTTACAGTTTTATAAATCTCTTTAATATCTTAATAGAAGACAACTGCATTCTCTTGTCTGCTTTTGATTTCAATCTGTTGCAGAATGTGGCTTTGGTTAAAAATGTGAAGGAAATCCAGTCTCATACAGATACATAGTTGGAAAGAGAAATATTTCATAGCATTTTCAGATCATTGTGGGTATTCTTTTTTGATACTACACCAAAACTTGACAAGTGGTGGTTTCTTAAAAGTTAGTTGCTATGTAGATTCTGAAACTGTATCCATGAACATTATACTCTGTTACATTTAAATCCATTGGCCTATCTTGAATATCCAATAAATCTTTTAACCATGAACAAATATGTAGTATCTTGCATTAGTCCATTTGAGAAACTGGGTTGCTCAGCTATGCTGAACTTTCAAATATTGACACATATTATACCATGCACAAAAATCACAGTTGTTAATATCAACACTGAATTTATTAGCAGAGCTTTTAAGTATTGGGACGTTGTCAAGCTCACTGCAATAGATACAAGTTTTCCAAAATTTCAGAGTGCTATTTCACAATATTATTTTGAGTTTCCAGGAATTAGTACCAGTTCAGAGCCAGTGTCCAGTAATCCCAGAAAAGCCTTATTATTTCTCCTTCCTGAATGCCCGGTCACCCTGGTAAATGGCCACGAATCCTTCTGGGGATGTCTGAGAGGAAGATTAATAGTAGAAATTAAATTTTGGCAGTGTGGCAAGGTCTTTCCTCTGGGCTTCTCTTCATTCAGAGGGCTCCAGGTCCATATACGGCATCAAATCTAGAAATCAAGTGGCTGTGACTGTTTTCATGATCC
This sequence comes from Callithrix jacchus, assembly GCF_049354715.1. Taxonomy (NCBI): domain Eukaryota; kingdom Metazoa; phylum Chordata; class Mammalia; order Primates; family Cebidae; genus Callithrix; species Callithrix jacchus. The sequence continues at coordinate 98,381,983 of NC_133514.1, forward strand.
AAGTAAGGCTTCAGTTCTCTGGACCTGGGTCTCTTCCATTTACACAGATTAGGTAAGAATCTAGCAGATTTCCTATTGATTTCTCCTCTAGGGACACCATCAGCCATGGTGTCCAGTTAAATAGACAACACCATGGGTCTCTGCAAATCAGACTCTTCTGATGACGGCTTTGATTCCCCTATTCCTTACAGTAACCTCACCCACCTCACTTTTGGCAAGTAAGTGCTGCCATCTGCCCCTTGTCACCCCTGGATTCTGTCCTCCCCATGTTGGGGATGCTGGGACTTCTCTCAGGAATTACTTCTAAACACAATGGTGAATGTTATCATGCCCTCTGGACTCTCCACAGGTGGGTGAACAGATTTTACATGACAAAGCCACTCTAGCATTTTAATTTTCCTAAGCCTATGGGTACTTTCCTCTGTAGGATCCCAGGGAAGTTCTGGCATTTCCACCTTATTTAGTGCGGACCAACATTAAATCCATATTTTGGTCAAACAACCAAGCAAATAATTAGAACCATTCCTCCCACTGGAGCTACAAAACATTCTATTTGTATTGTCTGCTTAGTGAGTCCATATCCATTTAGTTGGCCTGATCCAATTCTGTATCCAATTCTTTAAGGGTAGATTCCACACCCTTAAAATTGCTCCCATACATATTCCCCAGATTTCCATCAATATAATTTGGCAAAATCATATAATTTTTTTGGTGTACATTGCACCTCCTCACCCTTTGGAATCTGCTGGGGCCTGAGCTTGGTTATAATAACTCTAAGAGCAAAAAGGATGGTGGGGGCAGGTTCTGAAGATCAGCAGTGTCTTGCAAGGCAACTTTCTTAAGTAGGCCATTTTAAGTTCTTCAAGCAAGAAAACACTAACTTCCCCAGGCAGGAGTGGAAGCACTGCTTCTACTGCCAAGGAAGCTTGGTGGGGACATTTAGGGAAAGTTGGGAGTTCCATACATCTAGCTCCATCAGAATGTCCCCAACCCAATTTTCAAAATCCCATTTCTTCCCAATCATGCCTTGACTTTAACAAAAGAGAACTCTGCCTAGAGGTTGGAAATTTGATTTGATTTGCAATTCAGTTCCCTTGTAGGATTAGGCTTTCTTCTGATTTTCAAATGAAGTGCTGCGGAAGAAAAGGTTTCTTTCAGGGAGGCAGAGGAGTTTTCAGACCCCCTTATACAGACACTGAACTGTGAATGTAAAGCCCTGAGTTCATCCTTTTCTCCACGTTCTCTAGCACAGTTAGAAATAGTCAACCAACCCCATTATATTTTTTATTTTGATTAAAATGATTTATGTCATGAATTATTAATACTCCACCAAAATCTTGACTTTCATCAGCACTTAGTTACCAGGTATCTACAGGGAATAATTTGAGTAACTGTCTTGTCATTCCATGCCATCGGATATGATCCACTGGAAACAGGATCATTAATGCCTTTGCATCTAATCAGGTCAGAGAATTGATTCCAGAAAACTCAGAACCAATTGAGAAAATTCCTCATTAATATTCAGCAGCTCCTGAGCACTCTCAGGACAGGTGGTTAAGCTATTCTCTGTAAGGCTACTGTCTTTGAAACTGAAGCCTCTAGTCCACAGGTCAGAGCAAGGACAGCTGGAATCCACAATCATGAGCTGCAGAGCAGGATAGACTGAACCAGGTCAGTTCTTGTCTCTGACCTTGATGGTGTGGGTGCCCTGCCATCAGCCTCCCCACAGAGCACAGCTCACCTGGGGGAGAGGGAACTTCTAAAATGCAAATCGCATCAGATCACTTCTCTGCTTAAACTCTTCTGCAGCTCCCAGTGCCCACAGGACAGTCCAGACTCCTTACTGGTATCAGGACCCCTGCCTCCTCCTACTTCTCCTTCCATTGACGCCAGACTCCCTATTGTTAAGCCATTTGGAATTCCTTGGTGCTCTGAGAATGTGGGAGTCAGTGTCATACTTCATTTTCCATTTTCTTCTTGACTTTTTCTTGCATGGAAATTTGATTCTTTTCTCTCAAGATTAATTTCAATTTCAATTGCTGTTTTCAGAGTGAAGTCTCCTCTAACAATTCTGTGTCTTCCCCACTCCCTAACTCTACTGGTGCGGCCCTTCAGTACTCTCCAAGTACATGGGGCTCATCTCCGCTAAAGCACATTCCACTTTTTTCCCATCCCAGCCCTCTCCCTGCAAGACTGTTTTCCTTCCACCCCGAGACTCTGTCCCCTCCCAAGACTGTCAGCTTCTTAAGGGAGGGTTAGATCCTGATCACCTTTGTCCACCCAGCCCTTCCTCAGCAGGTGCTAAGCAGAGGTTTGTAAAATGAAGGCACATGTGATGTGTCTGTTTACAAGCTGCAGTGACCTTGCTGAAGAGGATGCCAATGGAGACATCAAATGAAATATTTCTCTTGGAATGTTCCCTGGGCAAGTTGTGAAAAGATCTGCTTTTCCTCCTGGCTGTGCCATGTGCTATGTGGCCTCTGGCAGTTCAGAAGAAGAAACTTCCAAATTGTGTTAGGTGCTGGCAGAGGGTATAAATGAACACATCTTCATTAAATGGCTTCTGTGTGCTGGGTGCTTCAGGGGATTAACTCCTCAACTCCTCATGAGCTCTTCAGGAAGCTGATGCCCTCCATGGGCCAGAGCCTGTGATATCTGAGCTCTTGTATTTACCTTTGCTTTATTATTTCCTTTAGAAAGATTTCGATATTAAATGGCTCTGCATTGAAATCTCTCTCTTTTTTTTTTGAGACAGAGGTTCACTCTTGTCACCCAGACTGGAGTGCAGTGGTGCAATCTCGGCTCACTGCAGCCTCCACCTCCCAGGTTCAAGCAATTCTCCTGACTCAGCCTCCCAATTAGCTGGGACTACAGGCATACATCACCATGTGCAGCTAATTTTTGTATTTTTGGTAGAGATGGGGTTTCACTATGTTGGCCAGGCTGGTGTCAAACTCCTGACCTAAGTGATCCACCCGCCTCAGGCTCCCAAAGTGCTGGGATTACAGGCGTGAGCCACTGCACCCAGCCTGAAATCTCATCTTGATCACTTGTTGGAAGCATGATCTTGGTACTCGATCTAATGTTTCTGAGTCTTGTGTTTCTCTGGGAACCTCATGGAATTGTTGCGAAAAATAAGTTGCTTATTAATTCTAGCATTCATCTCATATAGCAAAATTTTGGGCCGATTTACTGATTTCAGGATCAGGAATCAGATGGCTTAGACTCCACTCTTATCCCTCCCTGCCATTTACCTAACAATCTCTCTAAGCCTTAACTTTTTCACAGGTGGAATGGGAATAAAAAGAATATCCAGGCCGGGCGCGGTGGCTCACGCCTGTAATCCCAGCACTTTGGGAGGCCGAGGCGGGTGGATCACGAGGTCGAGAGATCAAGACCAACCTGGTCAACATGGTGAAACCCCGTCTCTACTAAAATACAAAAAAACTTAGCTGGGCATGGTGGCGCATGCCTGTAATCCCAGCTACTCGGGAGGCTGAGGCAGGAGAATTGTCTGAACCCAGGAGGCGGAGGTTGCCGTGAGCCGAGATCGCGCCATTGCACTCCAGCCTGGGTAACAAGAGCAAAACTCCGTCTCAAAAAAAAAAAAAAAAAAAAAAAAAAAGAATATCCAGCCAATAAAAGTATGTGGTTTAAATAAAATAATATACCAAACAGGAAAAATGGTATATTTTATTATTGTTGTTTTTTAGAGGTGGGGTCTCACTATGTTGCTCAGGCTGTATTTGAATGTCTGGGCTTGAGTGATTCTTCCACCTCAGCAGGTGTGCCCACGTACCTGGGACTACAAGCATGCACCACCACACCTGGCTTGGTTTTTATGATTTAGTTCATTGAGATGGATATTTTAAGTGCATGTTACAGTCTAAAATAATCTTTCAGAGATTCTAATCGTTTTTCTTTTCATTAAGCTATTTGCATGTTTTATAGCTGCAAGAGATTTTAAGTTTCTTTCGGTAACAAGTTTGCTTTTTTCCCAGTACCCACCACAGTGGTTTTGATCCATGATCTAAGATCCCCAGATGTTATTGCACTGGTTTCTTGTTTTTGTTTCTCTGAGTTGATGGAATGATCATAGGCAGAATCCAGATTATGGAAAATGTGTGTTTGAATTAAAGAGAAAGAGTACGGTATGAGTGAAGGCTCCGAGAGAACAGGCTACTGCGGTGTGGATAATCTGATTGGAGAGACGCCTACAGAAGCTGCATTGCAGAGGAAGAACATCATCAGGGAGGGAGGTGGCAGGCCTATAGTCCCACAGGTGGAGCCATATTCTGAATGAGAGAGGGCATTAGACATGTTTTAATTCAAGCCAGTGAATCCATCCTCTAAACTGCAGACAACTCCAGCCATTACCTTCAGCTGTGAAATGGGGGATAATAGCACCTACATTTTGGAGTAAACATTATGAACTATCTACTGGCTTTAACATCAACAGACTTGAATTTGCCTCTGCGTTACTTTACCCTGGTCACCTGCACCGACCACAGCCCTCAGAGGCTCACTTGTTCTCTTTCTAAGGTGTGGAGGATTATACTGATTGCTTAGATTTGCAGGGAGGCTTGATGAAATGATGCTTGTGGAAGTCCACCATTTGTGGAGGTAGAGCTTTCATGAGGCTGAGACTCTGCTTGAACATGTTCCTTATAAGCTAGCTCATTCTATTTTCAGATTTTTTAACACTGGGTAGGTGGGAGTTTCATTAAACGCAGGAGAAAACGGGAAATCACAGTAGATTCTGAGAAAATGCACAGCTTGATCCAGATGACTTCTTGCCTTTGAGGACAAAATTGGGGGTGGGGCCAGGGAAGATGCTGCAAATAGAGGTCGTTGCTGCAGTCCTATGGTTAGGGCATGCATGTATAAATACTCACACACGATAGAATCTCTATGTGATGCCCTGACTTTATGTGTCAACATGGAAGGAGCACAAGACACGCCTTATAATGTTTACTCCAAGATGTAGGTGCTATTATCCCCCATTTCACAGCTGAAGATAATGGGTGAGTGGAGTAGCTTGTTCAACAGCGTATATCTTGTATGATATTAGATGGTCAAGGCCCTGTTTGAGTGTAAGCTTATACTTGTTCGTGAAAAATATAGGAAAGCATATATCCCTTTACTGCCTCTCAGAATTATCAGTTGTGATCGTAAGGCCTTTTGGAACAAAGCTTGGTAAAAATTAAGGAAATGGCATTGCCTCCTCCCACCAGATGTTTTCATCCAGGCATCCTTTTCTTCCCACACTCTGTAGATCTACTCTAAACACCTGCCTAACTCAGAGGCTTATGCCCATTTCCTCTAAGTGCTCTCCACATACCTCTTTTTTTTCTTTTTGAGATGGAGTCTCACTCTGTCACCCAGGCTGGAGTGCAGTGGCACAATCTCAGCCCACCGTAACCTCTGCCACCTGAGTTCAAGTGATTCTCTTGCCTCAGTCTCCTGAGTAGCCGAGATTATGGGCACAGCCACCAAGCCCAATTAAGTTTTGTATTTTTTGCAGAAATCGGGTTTCACCATGTTAACCAGGCTGGTCTCAAACTCCTGACCTCAGGTGATCCACCCACCTCACTCTCCGAAAGTGCTGGGATTACAGGGGTGAGCCACCAAGCCTGGCCTCCCACCACCTCTTATCCATACCTGCCAGTTTCTCCCTTCCTTCATGGAAATTTCCATATTTAAACCTATCCTACAGAACATGGCTATCATGCTCTGAAGGATACCCCAGCAATCTTCCGAGTATCAATTACTCCCTGCCCAGTTCTTCTTTGTTCCTCTAGAGCCCCCATCACTTGCACTTGCTGCTCTAGTTGCTCACACATATCCTTGGGTTGTGGACTTCTGGAGGGCTAAAGTGTCATTTTATTGACAGGACGATATGTTGCAAAGCGTTCCTCGATAGGGAGTCAGGCAACCAGAGTTCCTTTTAGAGCTCAGACATTAGCATGAGGGAACTGTGCAGATTCAGTTAAGTTCTCAGGGCTTACTGGCCTTCACTTTAAAATGTGTGGTTTGGCCTAGATTTTCCTACACATCCTCAGAATAATCAATAATATGATGTGGATATTTCTTTTCTTTCCTTTTAAAAAAATTTTGAAACAGGGTCTCACTCTGTAGCCCAGGCTGCAGTGCAGTGACATGATCATGGCTCATTGCAGCCTCAACCTCCTGGGCTCAAGCTATTTTCTTAGCCTCCTGAGTAGCTGGGACCACAGGCACAGTCCAACACACCTGGCTAATTAATTTTATTATTATTATTATTTTGAGACAGGGGTTTCACTTTGTTGCTCAGGCTGGTCTTGAACTCCTGGGCCTCAAGTGATCTCTCACCTTGGCTTCTCAAAGTGCCGGGATTACAGGTGTGAGCCACTGTGCTCAGGTAGGATGTGAATAGTTCCATTCTGTACATGCAAGCCTTAAATAATTTTGTAACCCCAAAAGGTCAGCCAAGGGTTTCCAGATATTGTTGCTTGGGTGATGGGAAGGTGATGAAAATAAGAAAAAATGCATCATCATCGTTTAAACTATCATGATTGTCTTCCTACAAGTCTGCTTCTTCACAGTGCAATAAGACTTGCCATTGTTTTAGCTCCATTATCTTCTCTACCTGACAAAATACTCCTCACACCTGAAGGTCACTTTTACAAACATCCCATCTTTTCTGGAAGCAACCCCAGTGCCTCTCTTTACCACTCCCCAGCATGGTTTGTTCCTGCCTTCCGGTAATTATTGTTGGTCATATAGATGCATCTATTGCCTTCTAACTAGACATACAGGTAGGAATTAGGGATTGTTGCCTTGTAACTCCCACAGTGATTTTGACTTAATCAGCAGTCAATAAAAAATCAATTGATGAATGGATGATGCTATTATTTAAATTTTTCAGGTCATGGGTGTTGTTGGGTCTCCTCTTGCTCCTTTTCCATTCCCGCCTTCTCCCTACTGCTGCAATACCTTTTATCAAACAAGGATGATTTTCAAGAATAATGGAAGGAGTTGTAAAAAGAAAATCAGTTGATTTTCTACTGATGGTTTATTTGGGAAGTGTGTGGATGTGCTTTGATAAGGGCCTCAGATCATGGAATACTGTGCGGACTTGAATTGGTATGCCTCTGTTAGCACTTAAAATCTAAGTGTGTCAGACTAATGGCAGTGTGGGTTCCTGGACTGGATTTAGGAACAGAAAAAAAGTATATTAGTGGCGAAACCGGTGAAATTTAAATAAAGAACCACTGCTAATGTCTTAGTTTTGACAAATGTACCACGGTTATGCAACCTTTTCCCTTTAGGGGAAACTGGGTGAAGGGTCCATGGGAATGTTATGTTATTATCTTTGCAACTATTCTATACATTTAAAATTATTCCAAAGGACAAAGTTTATTTTTAAACAAGTGGGCGGGCCAGAGTGAAAACTTGAGTTTGGCTAGCAGACTCTTGCTGCGTGAATGTTCTCACATCTCATTATAACCTAACAATTTGTAGAATAGGTTGGAAAAGAGAACAGGAGGGAAGTTTGACAATGCTCCTGTAAAAGATTCATAAAAAGGCAGCAAAAAGAATAAAAGGGAAACAAACAAAAAATGAGACTGTGGGCAGTTGTTGGTGGGGGAGGCATATTGTTAAAGGTGGGAAGTCAAGTGGCTGTTCAAGAGGTGGGTCAGTGCAGTGACCCTGGGCTCAAAATCAGGACACCGGCTACTTGTTTTAGCCCCAAGGACTTGAGCACATCCCTGTGCCTGCATTTTCTCATCCTTGAAATGATCTCAGACTCACAAATAAACATATGTAAAATAAAATAATTCCTCACAACAATCAAGTTCTCCTATTCTCCAAAATTTTGTCATTTTTGCTCAAGAACAAAAAAGTTCCTCACTCCTGGGCTGGTTATGGTCAAAAACCTCACAACAGCAAGTCTGATTCTGCATGAGCATTTTCACTTTGCACTTGGCAACTTTCAGCTTCCTCTTAGAAGAATGTTCATGCCAATGCTAAAGCCATTTGACTTCTAAATATAGTGTAACAGATGTTAATAGGAACCGTATTATTTTCTGTTACACAAAGAGTCTTTCTCTAAAACCCAGACACCAGTCCAGTTCTGGTTAGGCTCAACCATCTCAATCAACGTAAATAGGACAAGTTTTATTCCTTTGTCAAGTATTGAAGATTTTGGCATCTTACACCAGATTTTCTTAACTTGACCCATGAACAAGCATCCATGGCTAGATGCTAGAGAGATTTGTCCGGGCCAGGCATAGTGGCTCATACCTATAATCCTAGCACTTTGAGAAGCCAAGTTGGGAGGGTCCCTTGAGTTCAGGTGTTCAAGACTAGTTCAGGTAAAATAGCAAGACTCTGTCTGTATGATAAATTTTTAATAATTTGCCAGGCATTGTGGCACACACTTGTAGTCCCAGCTACTCAGGAGGCTGAGGCAGGAGGATTGCTTGAGTCCAGGAGTTGGAGGATGCATTGATATGTTAGCCTGGTTGACAGATGAAGCCCCTCTCTCTTAAAAAAAAAAAAAAGTTGAATGTGACATTTCATACATATATCCTTTTTCCCCTCTATGGAGTGGTTTCATTCTTCAAAGGGTCCAAAACCCCAAAGTGGCAAGAAACACTTTCATACACACCATTCCATAGCAAAAAGCCTAAACTATACTTGTTATATTTAGGTGTGGATTCAGTAATCTTAGTGTCTAACACTAAAAACAAATACCCAGATACTCACTGCCTGGTTGATTTTACTTTCTGACCCCACAGCACCTAGCAACTCAGTAGGGGGCACCTCAATGCACCTGTAACTACTGCTCTCTCATAGCTGTGGCACTGTCTTCCTATCCTGAAAAGGTGGTCTCACTTGAGGTGCCTTTGTTCATCAAACCTTATCAATTTAAATGATCTCTCAAGAATACCAAAGTGACTCTGGCTCTTCACGCCCTTCTAGTCCTTTAAAGACTTGCCATGTTTATTTTTAACACAGGCTGTGACTGGTGAGAATGTGGACTTGTAACCCATTTGAATGAGAATTCCTTATGGAACAAGAGATCTTCTGGCTGGCAGAGCATGAGGTATCCCAAGTGCAAATTAAATGTGCAATCCTGGTGTGATTTGAATATAAGCAGCACACAAGTTCCTTCTGTTGATTTCAATGTCTCCCTTAAAGAGGCTTACACATGAAATTTCTTGGGCCGTTCCTCAAGAGAAAGGTGCTCTACAAATGAAGCTGAGAATATAAATTTCATTTGGTTTTGGATGAATGGTTTTGGACCCAATTATCAGGCTAAAAATGATTCCCTATTTCAGCCCCTTTGGATACTCCTCCCTTCATCATTTCTAAAATTATTGTGATCTTAAGTTTTGGATAATACTTTAGGTTCTCCAGCAATTTAACTTCCTTTTGAAAATGAACCAAAATCTAAGATTAATGTACCTTATAATGTGGTCCTCTCAAAGAGCAACAGAAGAATGTTAATAGACACTACACAAGAGATATTGTAGGGGTGCCCACTTTCCCCCCATTTTCCAGTAGGTATATGATCAAATATAATACTAAAAGACTAAATTCTTGTGGCTCTTATATATATATTTAAAACACACAGTAAGAACATAAGAACATCTCAAATCATTTAGAAGGTAAAAGGGGGTTATCAACCAAAATCTTTGGAAATTTCATAAAATTTAAATATCTGCAAACAGTTCAACCAAAAAAAGAAGAAAAAATCCCAACATTTGGCTATGGAGGGCACTTCACATGTGAACCAAATGGCGTTATAACATTGTCCTTCAACTAGTCACTAAACCCAATCAGAAAGAATACAAGAGCAATATCGGAGACATCCTCAAATACCACGTACTCGATTAGAACATTCTGTTAGGAAGTGCTCAGCTGCCGCGGGCTTTCCTTTACATTGCATACATTACTTCACATTTCTACAGTGCAATGTTTAAATAGCCTCCAAATTTTGCAAAGTAGATTGATGTCCATTCTACAAAAATATTAACTTACAGTACATAACACTGAATAATTTTAATCTGTACATTTTTTTCCTTCCATAATAGTTGACACGCGTCAGTTTGTACAAGTTAGAAAAAAACATCTGGTTGTTTACATCTGGATTAATAGTCAACAGAGGCAACCAGAAGTGGTGGGGCGGGTGTAGTTTGAGAAAGTATAAATACAGTGTTAATATTAACTGTGGTTAACAATATTCAGCTTTTAACAAAGTGATACGAAATAAATCATCTTAGTTTTTTGACTGAAAAGATCTAGCTGAGAATGTTCTGCCAAACAGCCGACCAACTGATGCAAAAGGTTAAGGCTGACTTGACTTAGCAACCTGCAGCACAACCGAAAACACTGGTGCAGTTCAGAGCTCTTCAAATGCATAGCTTCAGTGTTACATGCACATTAATTATATTCCTTCAATTAGTTAATCCTCTAGACAGTTTTCTTTTTGTTTTGCATGCATCTCGTTCCATTTTCATTAAGGGCATCTCTTCCTTGATCAACCATGTGCTTTGCGTTACAATTTGTTTTTTGTGATTTTTTTTTTTAATGTTTTGTTTGTTAAGCTGTCAATACCTCCAACACTTGGAAAATGAAATATAGATGCATTTGACTTACAGAAGAGAATCATAGCTATATGGACAATGCAAAATGAAATGAAACAAGTGTCAGAAACAGTTTATAAAAATGGCACATTTATTGCTACAGAACGGTCATGTACATGACTTCATCGAATAACTACAGATGGGAAACAGGTAATGGCCTTGACCAAGCTGGGTTTGTTTTTGTCTTGAAGGAACTCCAGCACACAACCTGTTTGGACACTTCTACAAATCAGAAATACACCAAAAACATGAAAAAATCGAGGCACTCAGCCACACATTGAAAACAAGGTGTAACTGTTTATCTTTTTTTTTAATGTTTTCCCTTTTTTTCTTTTTTTTAACAATTTTTTAAAGTTTTTAATGCTGCAGCTATGTGTACAGTCGCAAAAAATTTCCCCGCTGCGACCTACAACTAAAAAAACAAAAACAAACAAAACAAAAAACAAACAAAAAAGCTACCCATACAGTTTCGTGTCGGTAACACATGGTAAAATAACATCTTTTAAATAGTAAAATAAAGTAACAAACTTTTACTCATAATGATTCCAAAAATCTACAAAGAAGAAATATTCAGAATCTGACAATTTTTTTTGTAATATTCATGGTATAAAAGGATTGCTCCTGCGAAAAATAAGCCAAATATATTTTTTATTTTTAAATTTAGTTTTTTTTTTCCTACTAGGGTGTACTACAGTCTATTTTATAGCAAAAGAGCACTAGACAAACAAAGCTTTATAACAAAAAGCCAGGCACTGATACATGGTAAATCTCTGCTTTTTTTTTTTTCTTATCTTCACTTAATTGCATCACAAGTAACAAGAATGAAAAAGGCCACAGTTCATATATTTTCACCATTACATATGTCTATAATACTTGAAATGAGTATGGCAAAACCAGCACTGCACAAAGATGAGTCCACTTCAAGTCCCATGAGAAAGAGCATGTCTCTAAAGAAAAACAAACTAAACCAAAGCAAAATAAAAAGAGAGGCCTAAAGGCCTTGGTGCCCCATTGTGTTGGAATTCATCATATTCCATCTTGACTTTTTTTGCTTCCAGTCAGCCAGCAGACTAAATTTTTGTGCTTGTTTATGCTGAAATTGTTTCATTCCTGACTCAAGTTCACTTTTGGACACAGATCATATTCTGCCTGTTGGATGCAAAAGATGAAAATCCTCTTAACTCCAAGTCTTGGTTCGACTCCCTCCCCACTCCCCAACCCCTCATCAAAATCAAGATCACGAATAAAAAAAAAATTCAGAAATAGGAAAAAGTGAAAAACAAAAAAGGAATCGGAAGACTGAATCAGAACCAGTTGCACCACTGGGTGGACTGACAGTTGTATAAACATTAGTGTTCCTTGCAGCTACACAGAAGACAAATGGTAAAAATTTCTAGATGAACAGATCCCTATTCTGCATATTCATAAATTACTTGAATGTGGAGGTGGATCAACTGTTCCAGGTTGCTTTTAAGTCTGAGTTTCTGAAAGAGATCCCCAGCCTAAGTGTCATCATACAGATAGTGTAGCATGGACCCTTAGGAAATTTTTGTATAGTACTTGAATCTTAACTGTCTTCCGCTGAATTTCATTTGAAAATCCAGTGCAGGATACCAATATCTTACCTGGGTTTGATGATTACAAAACAACAATAAAAAACACATTAAAAAGGCCACATTCCCTTTCTTCTTTTGTAATGGGGATACAACCCAATTAATTTAATAGGTGCAGACTACGTTTCTCCACCAAGCAAAACCTAGCGAGCAGCTTTCGGTGGCCGTTAGAATTTTTACTTATGTCTAAAGGGAATTCAACAATAGAGGTATTGCATTACTAAGTAATGAATACATCAAAGCTGGTGAACAATAAATTGCAGCTTTTACTCTGAGTGAGAACAAAATATAAAGCACCAATTTAAAAAATAACCAAATGACTACAATTAACTTTTTTGCTTTGTTTACAGATTTGAAAAACTTTAATTCAGCTCTATTAAGCACTTTTATGATAACATGTATCAAAAGTGCCATTCTTAAAATGTACATCAATGCAGGGAGTGTTTCCAGTTCCCTAAAGAGTAAACACCGTATTTTCTTCTGTACACTTATCCTGAATGTGATCAGAGTATACCTGCTTCCTATATAATATTGTTCCTAGGGATACCCGCCTTGGTAGACTATACAAAATGAGTGCAGAATGTACCACTAAAAGGAAATCTTTAACATACGGAGGGAACAAGTACACATGGTTTTCATTATTCAGGGAGGAGGGGAGAGTATACATTATTGTCTTCCATGCCCTTCTCTGAGCCTCTTTGTTCATACATGTCACAGGAAAGCCCCAAAATAACTTTTCATGAAGTTTGATTTCTGCTATTCTCCTAAGGTTTTAATCCACCTCCACATTTTAGGAACTTATCAACAAATCAAAGTTATTTTAGTTTTATCGCTACTGAACATATTTACAGTTTTTCAACACACACACAGCTAATCAAAATGTTTATGGGTTTGTAAAAGATGACCACGTGGTAACTATCTTATTTGTTCTTACATTTTCAGAAATGAACATAAAATTCTGATTCTTGTAGCTCACTATTTCATTTAAATGAGACTTCTTTTTAAACCACACAGCTTAAAAAAAAAACAAAAATTGATACAATGTATTAAAACACATAATAACAAGAGTCTACATGTAAAAATATAACTTTTACATACACAATTTCAAAATAATGATACGTTTGCCATTTGTTGCATAAAATTTACAAATGTATTTCATTACTATATAACTGGCAAAACAGGAGAACAGATGGAACATTTAGACCATTTCAATGGATTTATGGCATTTACTCAGTGCTGATAGGTGGAAAAACTACTTGAACAGGGATTTTTTTTTTTTTCTTAATACACATGCCAAGATTGTGTGGCTGTAAAAATAGAAACGAGTTAGAGACAAAAGGATGCTGACAAATACTTAACTAGGAGCACTATTTGTTTACTGCACTATACACCAAAGTCAATCATTATAAAGATTCACGATGGAAGTTGGTTCAATTGTGCCCAGACGTCAAAGCTAGCTATCTGATGAGTCGCTGTGCCATAGCTTGATCTATGTTTCTATCAAATATGGTAAGTATAAACTTCATTCATACTGGCCAGAGAAATACTGCACTACCCCTCCTCAAAAAAGTGCAACTTAATGCTTTAGGACTCATAAGGCTTGTTATAATGCTGCATGATGATTGAATATTGGCATTTTTCAGATGAAGGAGGAGGCAGTTAAGTCATCTACATTTTAGTAAACCCATTTTGAAAAAAAAAATCAAGAAAGCAACAAAATCAATCAGCTCTGTCACACTACTTGCAATTTTCTCATTTGACGGATTTTGAACTTTGTTTTTTTTTGTTTTTGTTTTTTTCCAAAAATCTGACCATGTATTCAGAAACGCCTCACTGCACACTACTTCGGCTACACAGGTAGGTAACACTTTAATCATTTTGTTAAATCACAGCCACTTTGATTATGTTATGTTTCCGATGATATAAACATTGGAAGGCACAGTGGTAACATTGTAGCATTCTAACCTTGTACCTCTGAAAATCCCAGAATAGGGTCACAAACGCAACATTACAATTCAGACAAACTCTTTTTGCCATATCTTGGTAATGCTGCTTGTAATATCTACACATGATGTGACTTTTAAGTCTTGTGTTCCCAAAAGACTGGAGAAACAACTTTCTACTTATTTATGAATGAGAAGCAACATCAGGGTCAGCCTTTCATCCTGCACTACCCCTCTGGAAGCAGAGTTGGCACTACAGGTTATGGTAACAAACCAGGGAAAGGGACAGAAATAAGACCAAAAAAAAAAAAAAATCCATATTTACAGTAAAATCTTTCTTTTAAAAAAGTTAATCAGTACTATTTTTTTACAGGAGAAAAAAGTCTGAAACAAATGAACAAAAGCTTACCATAGTCACTAAATTTTTAATATATATTTATATATATATTTATATATATATTTGTCATAGGTCTATAAGATCCATCTGTTCCTCCTACCCTAAGGAATGGCTAATGTCATCACTTCGTTGTCATCAGGACGTTTGCTGGTTTTGTTACTAGGGCAGCCGAGCTTCCCCTAATTCAATATCCAGTAATTATAAACACTAGCTGACTTGAATACCAACAAAAACGTTCATGTAGTTTTCTTCAGAAGTACACTTTTTCATTATTGCAAGTTTACAATTTTTTTTAAATTAAATATTTTTTTTCAGACTTACAAATTAATTATATTTTTTTTTTCCAAAAGAAGTTTAGGCACAAATGCATTGTTCCACAGTGTGGAAAGATTGCCGTTCAGTCTCTGGGCTGTGTCTCAGCCTGTACGTACTGCTTTGCACATTCTGAATGATATGTTAAAGAAAGTCGTCCCTCAAGTTGCACTTTTTTCTTTCTTTTTTTTGTTTTTCTGTTTTTTGATAATTGGGAATGCTGAAACCTCTTGCGTCTGCGATTCATAACTACTCAGACTTGTCTTATATTACAAAAAAGGGGGTTAAGGAGAAGTGTTTATGTGGGTTTAAGATAATACAGCTGTTAAGGAAGTGGTCTCTTGTTTTAATGAAGCAATGTGGCAACTTGGACCTGAGAAAGGAAAAAAGAGAGAAAAAATTCATTAATATAGTTGTCACAGAGGAAGGGTTTTTTTTTTGTTGTTGTTGTTGTTATTTTATTTTTTTGAATTCTTTTTCCATGAAAGAAAGTATCTGTCAATTTGGGTAAAATTCACTTTGATGGCTGATACGTTGCTGAGAGTTACGAATGATCGATTTCGGAAATGGCTGAAAACAAACTTGCCCTTTTACATCTGTCCCATGTGATTCGATGCGTCTCCCATTCCAGGGTGTGGGCCAGCCAAGGAGAGTGGGGGAGGCTCCGAGGACACCTTCTCTTCCTCCCTTCTTTTCAGACAGGCGGCTTTCGGATTCAGATTCCTTTCTGTGGAGGATTAAAGCACAGGACCTGTGTTTAATGCCGAGGCTTCTGGCAGAGGGCAGCAACGCGTTCTTCTTGCACGTCTGACCTTTTTCTCAGTGTTTATATTACAGAACAAAAGGAACAGTTACTAAGTACTGTGGCGGTCCATTTGGTCAGTCACTAGTAAAAGGTGAACTGTATGGTGAGTGTATACAGCCTCTTTACAGTGTAAGCAAAGGTTGGGAAAGCAAATAAACTAAGCTCCAATTACTGACAGGACATATGGAAAGTTGCAATACAATCTTAGTTATAAGAGAATCCTATGACTAGCAGGGTGCAGTGGCTCATGCCTCTAATCCCAGCACTTTGGGAGGCCGAGGTGGGTGGATCACAAGGTCAGGAGTTCAAGATCAGCCTGGCCAAGATGGTGAAACCCCATCTCTATTAAAAATACAAAACTTAGCCAGGCATGGTGGTGGGCACCTGTAATCCCAGGTACTTGGGAGGCTGAGGCAGAGAACTGCTTGAACACAAGAGGCAGAGGTTGCAGTGAGATGAGATTGTGCCTCTGCATTCCAGCCTGGGAGACAGAGCAAGACTGTCTCAAAAAAAAAGAGAGAATCCTACAACTTAATTACAGGAGAAAGGGAGGCTGCCTCATGGATTTAGACAAAGTCTGTAATTGAAACAATTCTTTGGAATGATGCTTAAAAGTCTACTGTCTGGGCTGGGCTTAATCCCAGCACTTTCAGAGGCTGAGGTGGGCAGATCATGAGGTCAAGAGATTGAGACCATCCTGGCCAACATGGTGAAACTGTGTCTCTACTAAAGATACAAAAATTAGCCGGGTGTGGTGGCACATGTCTGCAGTCCTAGCTATTTGGAAGGTGGAGGCAGGAGAAGCACTTGAACTCAGGGGTCATAAGTTGCAGTGAGCTGAGATCATACCACTGCACTCCAGCCTGGTGACAGAGCGAGACTCCATCTCAAAAAAAAAAAAAGTCTACTCTCTGCCACTGCTCAAGGCTGGCGTGCCCATCTCAGCTTGTGCCTGCTATGAGCTCCCCAGGAGCTCTATAAGGAGGCTGGCCTGCACTCACCTCGGACTTGCTGCTCCAGACTGAGGATAACGGCCACTGCCTGGTGGAGGATCAGGAGCTTGGTCTGGGGCTTGTCACTCTTGAGGTGGAGCTGCACCATGCGGCCAAGCTCTTTGAAAGCCTCGTTGATATCGCGGACCCGCAGGCGCTCTCGGGCGTTGTTGGCCATCCTCCGCTCCTTCTCACGCTCCGCCTTCTGCTCCGGCGTCAGGTCCTCATCGTCATTATTGCTGTGGGACAAAAGGGACGTGACATTTTCTAATGGTGTGGGGGAAAAAAAGTGTCTATATTACTTTGTTTGCTTCCAGAGTTTTCAGGGAACTTTTCCATCTTACGTCATATCTTTGGCAGAATTTTTATATCCACTTGACTTTGGGACTGGTTTAGATGGCTGTGATAGTCCACAATACACAAGATATTTGGTTTTCTCGCAGACATTAAACCCGAACCAAACAGGTGAGGATGACATAGATTAAAGTTTGAGTGCAGTGTGCCTATACTGATGGGGGGGAGGGAAAACAGTTTTTCTTATCAGTGGAGTTACACTCTGCAAAGTGTAAGTTCACCAACTTATGCTTAGCCTACGCTGTCTAACCATGCTTCCAAAAGACTTGAAGTTCATACTTCATCTTTTTTGACATGTATAAAACCTTTCATACCGTGACATCTGAAACCTAGAGGAAACAAGTAATTGAAAAATGATTTTGACAGGTCAAAAAAATACAAGGCAGCTTAACAGGAGTAATAAGAAAAACCTATATTTAAGACATCAGAGCAATGGAAGTGAAGACAGTGAGGCTTTTATCCAGGTGTCACCATTACCTTGCTTTGAAGGCCTGGTCAACCCACTTACCCTATGTGAGTCTCATTTTCTCTATGTATTAAATAAAAGGTTAGAAAAACATGACTTCTGTGGTCTTTAATGTTATAGATGTTTATGATCCCCAGAACAGGTTTGGGAAACCTGAATTGATATCAGCCATGCAAAACGATTCAAAAAACCAAACACCTACAGCTTATGAATGACCAGGACCTCACTGTGAGTCAAAAAAGAAGGCAGAAAGCGGGGCACAGTGACTCATGCCCCTAATCCCAGCCTAGGCAATACAGTGAGACCTTGTCTCTACAAAAAAATTATCCGGGCACAGCGACACACACCTGTAGTCTCAGCTACCTGGGAGGCTGAGGTGGGAGGATCACTTAACTCTAGGAGGGGGAGGCTGCAGTGAGCTGTGACCAGGTCACTGTATCCCAGCTTGGGCAACACAACCAGACTTTGCCTCTTACCAAAACAAAAGCCAAAAGCTAATTTCTGATTGTGAAAACCAAAATACTCCATGATTCATAATAAAGGCATGGTTGGGCCCAGAAGAGTCTGAAAAGATAAGATCAGTTCTGTCCATTTTCTGGGTGCAACAGTGACAAATTAAAAACTTTTGAATGGAACGCAAAGAGGACGATGAGCCACCTGGAAAGCATGTCATATCAGGAAGTCTTCATGGAAGCAGGGTTCAAATATTCCAAGGGCTATCATGTTAAAAAGAGAGGTGTGCATAATGTCTTGTCTCGAGAAGGCAGAGCAGCACACAGAGCTCTGAATGACTATTGTGAATAAACATGAGGATTTGAGGGGCTTATGAAAGACATAAGAAAATGAAACGAACTTCACTGAACATCAGTAGATTCCGCATTACAAGAAACTACATGGAAGTGACTAACAATTAACCTAGAGGGTAAAGTATAGATCTATAGGATCATGAAGGTTAACCGCTACTTTAAAATTTCCCACATCAGAAATCTTCACAGGATAAAAATCATTAATCACAACACTTCGGAGTTAGTAGACGTGGGAAATTAGTCAGTTCAATGTATACTTAATGAATACTGGCTTAAAATGTATGACTCTCATCTTCCATTTTGGAGAATCTCTGGGTAACTTCCAAGTGGCAGTAAAGACCACCTACACTTGAGAAGCTCCAATCAATCAAAAGTGGGAGTGGTGTTCTTGGGTTGCAAGTACACGTTACACATAAAGACGATGCACATAAGTAAAGAACATGTGGGTGAAGGAGAAAAATTAGGGGCAAGGAGGATGACACCACAGAGGGATGCTGTACGATCAGGCTCTCCTCCCTCCACAGCTTAAGCGCCTTTCCAGATGGTACTGTCCGCCACAGGTGTGTATGGTAAACATGCAATTCAACTGAGTCCATTGGAAAGGACTCTTTCTCTGCCTTCTGCTGATCCCTCCTCTGCCCTTATCCTCGACTGCTGCCAATGCCAAGGAAATTGTTATAATTAATTCACTTCTATATTCCACTATGCAAATAGGCTATAAAAAGCAAAAGGGCTCTGTTGGGCCTGTCCTGAAGCTAAGCATTTGAGTGATATTTTTATATACCCAGCATGTGCCACACCTTACACAAAGGGGACTGGAAAATGGGAACTTTTCTTCCAAAGGTTTTCAGGCTAATAACCAATTACAATTGGTTATTCACTTACAAATAAATTGGTTTTGCACATAAAACTGCCTAGATTTGAAAAGCACTGCCTTATGATACAGTTTTGGACACACACATAAGAAAATGTCGTAAGAGTGACCTTTTTAACAGGAAGTTTCTCCACAGCACGTGAAAATGTTCTGAAACTTCAAAGAATCCATTAACACGCGTAAGTGTGGCCACAATAAGTTAAATTACCAAGAACTGACTGGACTAACACAGAAGCTGTTAAAGGTATGAAATCCCCTCCTTGGGATTTCTTGCCAACTTGGCCAAGAATCAGAAAACTACAATGAGGAAGGAAAATGTTTATCCAGAAGCACTCAGCATTTTTAAACTTGTGGTAGGATATGGAATTGATCTCAATAATTACAAAGGCAACATAAAGAGGCAGCATGTTCCTAACTCACAAGAGCTTAGGTAGAACCTTGAGAACCACAGGCTTTAGAAGGAAGCTGTAGTCTTAGGACAATTGGTTAAATTTTAAGTAAAAATAACCCAACGGAATTGAGGCAAAGTACATGGGTGTTGGTATTCAAAAGCCATCTGATTACCAGATTATATTTCTGGGGGAAAGAGATTGGAATGTAAAGGTAGCAGATATTTAAGAAAACCAGCCAGAAGCTAGTTTCCTGCAGTTGTGTTTTCCATAGAAAAGAGTATCCAAGAGGAAAAACCATTAGCAATTTAGGTATTACTCTTATATACATCAATATTGTGTAGGATAAATCTAGGAAATCAGTATTTCTCACTTTGGAGGTAAGAAAACAGTTATCATTGGCACATACATCAATTGAGCTTTTAACACGGCTACAATCTTTCTTTGGAAATATTATAGAAACAACATTTCTCACCAAATTTGTTGAATAAGTAGAGTTTTAAAAATAAACTGTTTGTACTTGAATTAGATACAAATTGTTTTCACTGTGTCATTCATTGGGTCCAAATTCATCAATGCCGAAACATTTCAGGCCTCCCTAGAGTACAGGTATCTTAAATGATACTTTTAGTACTTCTAGAGTAGGCCTTTAATTTTCTTTTCAGCTGTAAATTTACCTGCCAGGAAAAAACTGAATAGTTTCTTCCCATTCTGTTCACTTCATCAAAGTCCAATAAAGGAATTAAATGAAGCGACAGTATTATATACTGTTACCTAGATCTTGACCTAGTAATTGATTTGATATCCTTCTTGTCGTCATCTAATTTCTTGTCCTCCGAAGATTTCGTGTCTTGTAGGTTCTCATCGCCCTCGTCGTCGGATTTGATCTCAGAGCTGCCAGAGGAGACACTCTGCCCCTGTAGTCCTGGTGGCATGCCTACAGAAAAAGAGAAATCAGGTGACATGTATGCCGAAAACTCACTGCCTGCACACCAGGTTGCAAGGCTGCCAGCAGACAGTTCATACTGCTGAACTGTGATCCTTCTGTCACTTTTTTTTTTCCTGCTATCTGTTGAAGTTTCAAAAATGTACCTGCAGAAACAAGTTTTCCCTGCATCGGCTCTAAGGTTAAATTCTATTTTGCAATCTTTTGGAGTAGATGGTAATTTCACTGTCTACAAAACATCAACTTAATTGCAATGAAAATCATAATCATGAAAATCACACACCCAATGTTCTGATTAAGAACCCAAGTAAATATCAGCTATTATATTGAGTTTCTTCCATTTGCAATGATTTAATAGAAAAATGTCCTTAAAATATAATTCCCAGGGAGTATGCTAAATATGCGTAGTCAAGACTTCAATAGGTACCCTAATGATATTCTGAAATTAGGCTTCTCTTATTCTCAAGGAGTAATCAGCATTTTAAAATGGTACATATGGAAGGCAGTTTGCTACTCCTTTTAAAAATTTCTAGCTTTATCACTGCTCAACTTTCCAAGTCACACTGCATTTTAAAACACGACCCTACGTAATAACTTTCTTTTAAGGTAGAAGCATGTCTGTCAAGTATTTCCCATTATTTGTAATCTGTGTATTCTAGAACCTTGCCACTCAAACTTTGGTCCAAGTGGCCTTATCACCTGTGAGCTCATTAGCAATGGACAATTCCAGACCTACTGAATCAGAACCTGCATTTTATCAAGATCCTCAGGTCGTGCTTATGTGCAGTTTGAGAAGCAAGGATTTAGGACAAAGAGGGCAAAAACCAAAGATTCTTGAAAAGAAAGCTCCTTGCCAGGTGGCGCAGCTCACGCCTGTAATCCCAGCACTTTAGGAGGCTGAGCCGGGTGAATCACTTGAGGTCAGGAGTTCAAGACCAGCCTGGCCAACATGATGAAACTCTGTCTTTACTAAAAATACAAAAAATAGCCTGGCATGGTGATGCATGTCTATAATTCCAGCTACCTGGGAGGCTGAGGCAGGAGAATCCCTTGAATCTGGGAGGTGGAGGTTGCAGTGAGCCGAGATTGCACCACTGCACTCTGTCAGGGCAACAGAGTGAGACTTTGTCTCAAAGAAGCAAAAGAAAACGAAAAAAAAGGTTCATAAAACGATTACTATTCATATAAAAATGAGCAGACGTACCCATACATATAATTGGCACTCAGTTCTATACAATGTTAAATAGTTGGAAAGATGCCCATGTATTCTTGTGGCAATGTTATCATTTATATATTAAATGTGAAGGGATTGAGAAGATGTTATCTAAGTGACTGCCAGTCATCTGGCCAGCCATAGCCCAACTTCCTGGGGTCATGAAAAGATGCTCGTAGTCACTGGTACGAGGCAATCATTACAGGGCTAGCCGACACAGAAGCGAAAATCATGCAAGCAAGCCCCATTTTGCAAATGCACCTATATTTCCTTCCATCTTAACAAAAACAATTTCCTTCCTTCCTATTCATTTGGAAATATCATTTTCAGGCCACAACTAACCACATTAGAGGGCCTGAATGAGAAAAATGTGGAAATAGCTAAAATAAAATTTCCTCTCATGAGTCTGTGGCCTCATTCCCTGCTGATATAGGACCGAGATTTCAGAGGATGTTTGAGGAAAACAGTCCCTGGAGAAACAAGATTAGTGGGCGAAGTTCTAAATACTTTCCCATTTACTTACGATTTTTGTACCCAATTTGATTCTTGGGTTTCCGCCAGTGCTTCTTGAGGGATGAACACCAGAGGCTGGGTATCAACACTGGGCTTATTGTGGAAATGAGGTCAGAAGTGCCCTGGTGAGGCTGACCTACCTCTGTAAGGGTCCTGGGGTGGGTTCAGGTCAGGGGAAGTCGCAGACTGGACAGGAAGCTGTGGGACCGGAACCTGGTTTGGCAGAAGAGAATGGCTGCCTCTCAGGGCCACGCCATCTTCACGATGGGTCCCCACCTGAAAGGGTGAGAGAAACCAGAGAGGTGAGCAGGAACCGAATGCCACACTAGGACCTGAGGAAGGCAGGCTGGCTTTTCAAAAACAATACTCCCAAACGCGTTTCACTAGAGGGCGCCGGAGGACCGCACATGCACCTATAGTTTCCTTTGAAAACACTTAACACTCAGTAAGATGCTGTGCTGTACATTCAGTGACAAATATGGCAGAGTAGCTCAGGCAGGTAAAACGTCAAATTGTCTCCCAGGGTGCTGCAGTGGAGCGCACTGATTCGTACCCATCTGTCTTCTATCATGTCCGCCAACAGATCTGACAATTATCTTAATGCCCATATGCTTAATTGTGGGCTTCTCAATTCCCCCATTGCTATCGGAAATCCTACAGGAATTTCAATTTGGCATTCAACTTTCATTTCAGGGGATAAGATTCTCAGGCCTGCCATTTTTTTTTTTCCATAATGCCAGCTAAGCCTCTGACAGCGGAAGCTACAGCAGTATGGGACACAGCCTCTGCTTGGTACAAATATAATAAAATGTCACCTGGCTTTCCAAAACTGGCAGCCCATTCCAAATTAATGTTTACTGTATTTCATCAGCTGCTGAGTTTCAAATCCAAAGGGGGATGGTTTCTGCCAATGCCACCACACCGGAAAATGTACCAATAAAGGTTTTATTAAACACACCAGTAATGCCATCATTGCCATGCAAGGATGTTTGGACATTTTTCCATTTTTTTTTCCCCTCACTATTCTGATCCTAGAAAGACACTATATTGTCAATACTCTTCATGCTTCCAAGAATAAAATTACAGAGTACAGCATGATTACTTGGTTTAAAAAGTACTGCTGAGCTTTTTATTAACTACTACTATCTACCATGGGGTCCAGGGACATTGAACTTGTAGCACTCAACTGAGACAGCAACTGCTTACTTCATAGCATCTGCCTTCAAGCAAAAACATGAAGCATTTGTAAATTAAGAGGACAATCAGTAATTCACATTTTCTTTTCTGTTTCCAAGTATTTTCTTAGCCTATGGTTAAGTGAGCATTTACACAGGACGGTGGGTCTAAAACACAAAAAATTAACCATACATTTATACTTCCATGATTCAGGTTTATTTTTTTTTCCAGTCAAAAATATAAAACCAAAAAGGAGAATCTTCACTCTGCTGTTACCAAAATGTTTTAAAAGGGTATTTCCAAAGAATGCATTAACAGTAAGAATCTGAACCAACAACAATCAACTTCACAGGACCTAATAAGCACATGCTATTTAAAGGCAACTAAGTATTAAGTATGGCCTTTAATATTTTGATTTTTACTTAAAATATATTTAGGTAACTGATCCTGAAATAAACCGTTTTTATATTTGTGTGTGTGTGTGTGTGTGTGTGTATGTGCACTCAATTTTTTTTTTAATTTTGGGTGGGGAGTATCACATAAATCATGTAATTGTTTGGATTCAAAATACAGCATGAATAAGAAAATACTGGAGGCTTATGAGCATCAGGAAGGATAAACGAATGTTTCAGCAGAGAGATGTGGGAAGTCCAGTGCTGCTCCCAGGTGCCTGTGTTGCAACACAGAACTTTCTGAATGGTGGTGATCTGGCCTCTCTGCGGTGCTTCATATGTAATGAGACTGGTATCTCCCAGACAGCCCATTCCCTTTTTACCACAAATTGGCCTCTTTGTAAATTTTACTCACTGATCCTAGTTTCAGCTACTAGAGCTCTATGGCATTAAGTACAGACCTTTTCTATTTTTATTTTTTAAAAATATATTCAACTCCATTGCCTGCCACACCACTCCTTGCCTCTGTGACTGAAGTCTGCTCTCTCACAGGCAGACCGTGCCCACCTGCTCCTTCAGCCATTTCTTTTATTCAGAAGAGGGAGAGCTATTTTCCATTGAGGTTTTGATTTGCTGTTTTTATATTCATGCGTTAGAAAACTGATTGAATCAATGATTATCCTTTCAATCTAAGATGTCAACTTGTAAGCATGAATTTTCACAGGCCTTGATCAAACAGTGGCTCTTTATGTCTGTCAATCAATATAAACCCAAATAATTCTTCGTGCTGACTCATATTTATTTGTATTCCCAATGGATGAATTTCTTGAATTTCCAAAAGGATGACTTTAAGTCAAAATCAGTGAAAGTAACCACAGATTTGAGCATAGAGAAGTATACTCCTATTTCAGAATCATTAGCACTCTCGAGACTTCTTTGCAAGCATCTGAGACATAACTTAGGGTTAATATTTTGCTTTTTACTTAAAATATATTCAGTTATTCATCTTGAAAATTTTTCCCTCTAGATAACACCGAGATAAGGTCTCAAAAGAGGGAAAGAGAACTCATGCAACTGTACATGACAACTGGTACATAACAGGTGCATAATAATTGCAGATAGAATGTGCGTTTTGACTGAAATACTTGCATGTTATATAAAAATAATGGCCTATGTGGTTCAAGAACCCTCGAAACTCAAGCTTTCTTCCCTTACGGTGATCTTTGTCTCTATTTTGTTAAAATCCATTCAATTTTAAATCTTTCTCCTTTACAACGACAGTAAACTCTTAAATATTATAAATATATTTGAGGATACTGTTGTTCCAACTACTTTTTTTTGGATTTTAATGTTACCTAACTGCATCTATTTTCTATAGATTATCTTAGACCATCTCAAATAATATCAATTTTCCATAAAGAATGTTAGAGACAAAGTTGTTCTGATATTGTTGTTTGAGACAGAGTCTCACTCTGTTGCCCAGGCTGGAGTACAGTGGCGTGATCCCTACTCACTGCAACCTCTGCCTCCCAGGTTCAAGCGGTTCTCTTGCCTCAGCTTCCCAAGTAGCTGGGATCACAGGTGTACACCCCCACACCCAGCTAACTCGTCCTGATGTTTTAAGGTTTCCCTTGTAACTGTGTCTATTCCAGGTTACGTGAATGACCTCTGACAGGTCCAGATCCATGTAGTAATGAGTTTGATGCTCCAGGATCAGGATCAAGTCCACTGCCTGTGGCTGTGGAATAGTATTCCAATTTGAAGAACTGGCTTTGCTTTGCTTGTTTCCTTGGCCACAGATGGCATGTTTCTAACCCTGTTTACTTCTCTTTCAGAAACATTATTTCTGGTCACATAAGAGACAAGGGAAGAAACACGGTAGACGGTCAGCACAAATTCATTACTAGAGTAACACAGAAATAGATGGAGAGACCCACACTGTCCCCGTACACATAAGGGTCAGGGATTTGTCCCCTGGCATTAAGGCAGCCCATTGATAAGATGACCCATGTCCGCTTCATCAAAATGAGCTGGGTCATCCAATGATCTTGGCATTCTGAACTTAAATACGCCATAATGTGACTAGGAAAAAGCAGATTCCCACAAATCAATTCTAAGAATGACACGTGGTGCCTATTTTTAGAAAATCTATACTTCGTTAAAGCTCTATTTTGATAACCTTTTCAAAGAGATAACAATATTCTAAAGTTAAAGCCAACTTATGAAAAGTTAATTTTATTAATACTCATTGAAAATGTGAGTCCTCCCACAGTCACATATAATGCAGTTTTAGTTATAATCTATGCTAAAAGTAAACGATAGAAGTGAAGTTTAAAATTTATTCAAGATTATTCATTGATTGATCAGAGAATACATTTACTAATTCAACAAATGTTTTCTAATCTAGCTCATGTCTGTCACTTTGCAAGGTACTGGGGAAAGAACGAGAAAGAACTCAGATGTGGCCCCAGTTTTTGTGGAGCTCATAATGATTCTTGGGGGGATATTTGTACACTGATCAATTTAGTAGGGTAGTTTTAATAGCAAGGAGGAAAAACCTATTTGAGTTTGTTCAAGTAAGAGATTTATCATAAAGATTTCTGTAGCTTAGATTTTGGAATCAGCTCTGGGGAACCTAATGCCACTCACTCCTTGACTCTCTTGGACTATTCAGTCTCTCTCCTCTCTCTGGGGGCACCTCTGCTTGAGGCTTCTGCTCCCTCATGACGATAGACCGGACTCTTTCTTCATGATAACTCTTGGTACATTCTTTCTGGTTCTGCATCTGCTGCTAACTTCCTCTCTGTCTTAGTATTTCTGAGTTCAGAATGCCAAGATCATTGGATGGCCCAGCTCATTTTGAAGCAGACATACGTCATCCTATGAATGGGCCAGCTTAATGCCAGGCATTTTCCTGGTCCAGAGAGCTACAAAGGAGGAAGAGAAGACAAGGTCATGTAGTCCAAACACGGCCTGCTTGGCCTGCCCCTTCCACATTTTCGCTGGTACATCTAGGTGTAAATATCTGAGTTACATCGTATCTTAGGTCAAATTATATTCAAATTACAACACAGCTATTTAAATTCTCCTGTGTGATTTTGTCATTGGAAATAATTAAATGTCATTAGATATGCAATAATTCTTTCAAATCACATAAGCACCATATAATTTTAAATAACCTCAGTTTACAAGAAAGGGCTTGATAAATTGTTAGAAGCACTTTGAAATCACAGAACTTAGACTTCAAGGGCTCAGAGGACCATGGTTATATACCAGGTAGGTCAAACTCTTCATTTACAGAGAAGAAAGCTAAGGCCAAGAATGGTGAAGTGACTTCAGATCTAACTTTAGATAGTTAGTTAGAGAACGAAAACAGATTTTTAACTCAGAAAACACCGAATAATTATATAGAAGAGGGGAGCAGAGTTAAGGGGCAAGAGGTGTTTACTTCCCAGAGCTTTTGTTTTAAAACAGCAGGGGAGAGAGAGAGAGAGAGAGAGAGAGAGAGAGAGAGAGAGAGAGAGAGAGAGAGAGAGTGTGTGTGTGTGTGTGTATACATGTATATGTACACCTAGAGACAAACATATAACATACATACACATACATATATATATAGAGAGAGAGAGAAAAATCATTTCCATTTTCTTTATTGTAGAGGAGAAATCAAAGTTCATTAACTCAGGCCAAGGCCAAAATGTCTAACTAAATTATAAAATTTAATATTTGCCACGATCCTTCCAACATAAACAGATTTAAAAGACATGCAGATTCAAATTAGGTTGCTGTTGGCAAGGCTGTTTTTATATGGAGATGCATACAGCATCTTGGTAAATATCCTTGTCCTTATCCTCTAGCTAACAACAAACACCACAAACAAAAAAGGCATTCAATATTTTTGCTCTCTTTGTTTCCAGGGAGTATTGTGAAAGTAATTATTCTGTTGTATTTAAGAGGCCTATTTCATGGATGGGAAAATGTATTAAATTTCATTTGGCAGTTATTCAATCCTAGTTAATGTTATCTCCAGAGATAACTGCTTCAAAACAGGCTTTCAGACCTCAGTCACTTCTATTCTACCATAATCCTTCTAAATGAGTACAGAATGGGAACTTTAGGAAACTTGTCATCAATTTCTAGACCAAGTAATGACACAAAACTGGATATACTATTACAAACATTTTGGTACATCAAAACTGAAGTTTGTTATGAATGGCATCTGGTTTCAAATTTTAGACATAGCATTTGTTGTTGTTTGTTTTTAGAAAGAAGAAGAAGAAGAAAATGGGACAAAGACAGAAGTCCTGGTAGCTGTGACTTACTGTTACTTTTCTCTCTTGTTTTTCCATTAACACAAAAGAAAAGCTGATGGGCTTTCACTGTAATTAGAAACCCATTGATACAGAAAACAGTTTTGGTGTCTGAACTGTAATCTCCCCATGAACTATCAATTATACATGACAGTAGTAGAGTACTAGATTTCAGTTTCAATTATCTTGCCAGACCTCTGTCATATTAGAGGAAAGCAAACTTATTTTTTCAAATGGACAAAACACCATTTAGTACAAAAGTGCGTCTTTTAAAGAGGTGGGAAACGGTCATGCAAACTTTTTTAATGCCTCACAGATGGGAACGTAGAAGTTCATGAAATGGCAGCAGTAGACAGATACTGATGGAACAACACCAGAGGCACAGAGACTGCAGAAAACAAGACCTACCTCTAATAACCACCTGTGTGGGAAAAAGAGCTAACATCTGGGACATTCCAACCACACACATAATTTCCTTATTTCTCAGTTTAAAAAATATCAAACTATTTTTCTTTAATACATGTGACTAAACCTTTAAGAGACTTTTCATTAACATCAGATCTGGATTCAATTCTTTTGCTTGGATTTTTACTTGATTCTTAAAATGTTCGTTGGGAGAAGATTTCGTAACTGTCTTGAGAACACCTACATTGTTTTCCAGAAATATCACAGCTTCACTTACGCTGTGTATGAAATGTAAGGTAATTCCTTATTGTGCAATTCTTGGAGATTTATTTAATATTTATTCTCCTGATAATAAAGTAATTTTCAAGAGGATTTAAACATGATCTAAATGATCCCGACTTTGGCAGTGCTTGCCTATCATATGATCAGCTGGTCTTAAACTCCCTGGATGTTCACCAAAATGGTTAAATGAATGATTCTGTGCTATAGTTCAAGAAATGCAAATGGATTATGAGCTGACCTCAGTTCATCTTTCTTGTACTAACTTATATGTTCCATCTATTAAAACTGTTTCACTTCTCTTTTCTGTATCTCCACCCTACACTCTCAATTCTCGACATCATTTTCCTATGGTGGAAACCATAACTGGATGCAGCTCACCTAGGGGGACAGTGGCAGGAGATGGACAGAGCCCATTCCTGTATCTCTTCCTTACTCCGAATAGTAGGCCAGTGAGTAGGTGGTATGGAACTAAAGTTAATCCATCCTATGAACCAAACATATCTAGCACAGAGAGCAGGGTGAAGTCTAGCAATGATGTGTAAACAGCTTCTGTTTAGAGGGAAGGAAAAGACAACCGAACACTCGACTTACACTTGGAATTCTGAATGCCTCTGTTGCAAGCACACCTGTGTGAGTGCACAGTCATGCTGCTGACCTCCACACACTTTAGCAAGTCCAGGCAGCCCATCCCTAAGGATCCCTAGGGATTTACCATTACCAATTGGCCTTTATTTTTTAAATGCTTTTCTTGTTATCCAAGTAACACACGTTTATTGTAACATATTTGGAAACAGGAGAAGTGTAAAAAAGCTTCACCTAAACGAATGAACCATGTCTTCACCATCTCTTTCTAAATACTCATCATTTAAATGCAATATTCTCTCCATGAAGTGGTCCCCTGCAATACTAACGCTTCAGCCCAGCTCTTGCTTGCTGTAGGGATCCAGTCTAAGATCTCCACCTTGTGCTGATGCATCCTTCACCTAGACACCTAGACCACTGCAGTTCCCTCCCATGTTTAAATTCCTCACTACAATGTTTAATTACCTGTGCATGGCCCCTCATCTGCTGGGTTCATGCCCACATCACTAAGGCTTGAACAAAGCCCTCCCTGCTCTGTCTGCTGGGCTGGTTTTTCCTCCCAGCTCACCAACTGCTTCTCTTTTATTAGCTCCACAGATCTCCTTACTCCAACCCTTCAGGGCCAAGTGGATCTCCAGAAATCTCCACTTTCCTGTCACCAAACTGAGCTGACTATGCATCACAGGCACCACCCTTAAAACACACTCAAGGTCATCGTTGAATAGCAGGGCGTGAACTTCAATGAGTTTGTTTTGCTGCCTTTCGTAAAGCCTTTACTGTTTCCATTTGCGAGCATCCCATCCCACAGTTGCACATTGTGTAATAGTACAATGTACAATTAGATGCTTAGTAAATCACGAAACAAATGGTATGGATCTGTGAGACTGTGTGAAATCTAAGGCCTCTGATATTGCCAAATATACATTTAGCATGTTTCTATCAAGTAATAAACATTTCACTTAATTCAACAAATGCCTTATGAAAGTCTACTATATGCAAGACACTATACTGGCATCTGCAGGGAAAAATTATAAAAGACAGACACGTCTATGACTTTACAGGCACTGATATTGTAATGGTGGGATAAGATCATTACTATACAAGGCAAAAGACGCTGAATGTCCTAAAAGAGTACAAAGTCATCTAGGGTTTTAAAAAACGATGAAGTCATATCCATTTGGGAAACCAGGGGACAACTTTAAGAAGAACATGGCATTTTAGGCAGGTTTTGAATGATGGAGAGAATTTTGATATAGATTATCCAAATATATTTTTTAAGAGCTGATGCTTAACACCATTAAATAACATCCCCACTTGAAGTGAAAGTTTCGTTTGACATCAGTAAGTGGCATGATTTAGGCAGTGTATGTGCGAAGAAGCTAGCAGCGAAGGACTGTGTGTTAACATGTGTTTTCATATTGTCAGACCACATACTTCTGACAAAAAGCAGATTTTTGTAAAGCCCTTTGTAAAGTTCAATGGCTTTGCTACAAAGTGAACAACAGAGGGCATTTTGGACACAAATGGTACCTCACTGTACGTGTGTATTATTGGCCCAAATGATTCGCTCTTATTTAATTGCCATGAAGTCTTTCATCTCGCAGCTATACAATAATAGTTTCCATATGACCAGTGGCTCTGCTATAAATAAGATCAAAAGCAGAAGAAAGGATTTAATAAAAGAAAATGACATTAAGAGTAGCATTAAATCAGGGGAAAAATACCAATATCCAACTCATTTTTTTTTTTTTTTTGAGAATAAGGCACCCAGAGTACTAAGCAGCTTCCCCAATATCTCATGAAAGGTCATTTTACAAGCAGTAGGGAGATGCAGAACCTATTGTGTGCACCTTAGAGCGGCAATGATTAAACTGTGTGGGTGTGTGTGAGGGGTAGCGGGCGGAATGTCCCACTCAGAGTCAGCCTGGAGAACAGGTAACAGACCAAACAGTGAATTTCACATTGTAAACCGTGCAACTGCAATGTGACAGTGGCAAACATCCATTCATCTCTCTGTCCTTTTCTGTTCTATTTAATGGAGAAAGACTTTTTGGTAATCCAGAGTTTCTCAGAGAATCATAACATTGCTCAATGCTAGTACATGAGTTCTGAGAAAGGAAGTTTTTTTTGGCAAGGCACAGTGACTTGATATGAAAAGCCAACTTCCCAAACAAATTTTTTTTTCTAGTTCTTAAAAAAAAAAAAAAAATTACAATGTTAATCTCTATTCCCGACTGGATAAACAGCTGCTAATAACCTCCAGCTCCCAGGGGAGGAGGCTTATTTCCTTTCATCTTCAGACTGGTGGATACCTGACGTGCACTGGCCTTTAGTGGTTCCACATGTTTTTTGCTTTGCTTTTTTCCCCTAACTGCTTTGGTATGGGTCTTGCCAAGTCGGGTCTCTTTTCCCCCTTTCCCTTAGATCGCATCCAAAACCTCAGAAGATATAGTCAGTTATGTTACTGCTTATTTGAAATAGTAGTTCTTTTACTGTTGGTGTGTTTAAAGAGGAAATTCAAGCACTTATAATCTCCAAAGGAGACTAGAGCCTTGGGCTCTTGTATCTTGAAGCCCTGTGAGAAAAATGACCATTTTAGTTTCTTTCATACTGAGCTAATTATTCACTTGAGGGCTGGTTATGTTCAAAAATACTCAATTTCTAGTAGTATTGCTAATGCACTTACTTATGAATACTTTTATCTGTCTGTGTTCTAAATAAAGGAGCAAACTTCAGTGCTTTTTCTTCTAATAGAAAGTGCCCTGCAGAAGGCTCCAGAGCCAGCCAGCCCCCGGAGTCTTTCTCACTTGCTCCCAAGCACCTGCTTTAATGGTGACCTCAGTTCTATATCTCAAGATTCAGACATTTTGCAAAACAGCTTTTTAAACAAAAACCAGCTGTTTCCCATCTAGACTACAGGGGGAAAATTTGGGGCAGCATACAGAAACATTACCCAGAGACTACCATTCTCCAATAACTTTCACACACTTTCAGCTCCAAAAGAGACCCGTCCCTGTGCAGAAGCCAGGGAGAAGGCAAATGTGAAATTAAAATGTGGAAACTCAATACTGTGGTTTTTGACAATGTGTCCAATTAAGTGCTTTAAAATGAATGTGGCTATTGTATCAGGACAATGCTTCCCCAAAGATGTCATTTAACTAATACTGGACAGATCTTTTGGTTAAACTCAACTTTATAGTTCTAAGAAGATTTATGGATATAGAGGAAGCTATAATTATGCACAACTGTGAATGTCAACCAATTAGGTAGAACCCTCACATTACAGAAAATGCAATGCTACAGTTTTTTTTTTCAGTTCTCAATCCTAAAGCTGCTTTGCCTAAACCCCCTCCTTACTATGAACCCATTTTAAACTTCTGTTTTCTAAGCAATTAAGATACTTTTGATTTGAAAAATTTACAGCCACAATAAAAGTTAAAATAACACAACGGCCACGGAATTTGAAAAAATATAAAATGGCCAAGGCCTAATCTTGGCTTTTAAACGGTGCCAAGTTGCTCCAGTATTTTCTGTTTTGGTATGAATGACATAACCGAATTACTTCATGAGTTGCTACTTTAATTCCTAAGGGTGGAAAATTCCATGAGTTAACTTAATTTGGATGTAAAAAATATACATGAAAGCTCGCTCTTCCCGTGGACATTCATGTGAAATAGTCGAGCCAACTGCTGGAGCTGCCATGCTGTGGAGGGGCTTCTCACCCAATGCAGCCCTGGCTGGCAAGCTACAAAGGCTGGTATCATCAGGCAATTTTCCTGCTTCCATTTGGGTGCACGAGCCTTTATTTTCTGTTTTTGTCTTTAAATCAAGTTTATTAAATGGCTCTGCAATGCCTTTTCTAGCCTGTCTCTAACTGCTGAAATTCTATGTGGATTCAAATACGAGCTCAATGCCATCTTTTCTGGGAAGCTTTTCTTAGCTGTCTGAATCGCTTCTCAGGTCATTTCATAATTCTGCCTTGCATTATAGTTAGACTCGTGTGTGTATTATCCTGCCACCAGGATAAAAGGCCTGTTCGATCAGATACATTTATGCATCCCCAATAGCATCTGAAACACAGCAGATGCAGAATGAGTGAATGAACGTGTGTATTTTCTAATATATACAATATACACTTTTCCCTCCAGAAAATCTGCTTTCTTGGGAAAGTAAGGGTAATATTACATTTTTTTTAAATGC
Source organism: Callithrix jacchus (assembly GCF_049354715.1). NCBI lineage: Eukaryota > Metazoa > Chordata > Mammalia > Primates > Cebidae > Callithrix > Callithrix jacchus. The sequence continues at coordinate 98,415,584 of NC_133514.1, forward strand.
ACAGTTGTGCCGATTCCAAATTATGGATAGTTTAAGTGTAAGATTATGTCCTTGTAACAGTTCATTTTAAAAATGATGATTACTGTGCTATTAAAAGTGTCTGCCTTTTTTTTCCTCCATAATTTAAGAAGAAAACCATGTTAAGAATATGATGAGGTTATAGGGTCTGTTTTAAATATGTGTGTGTGTATATATCTTTTATATTTTAAAACTGGGGAAGAAAACAAGGTTTTTGTTTGTGGTTTATTTAAAATTCATGACTCCAAGATGCTAAACACTAGAGAACTAGGATTTGTTTGTCCTAGGTGCAGAGAGAGCAGGGTTTTGAGGTAAACATCCAACACTAGAGTGTCTATTTCAACATCATAGGGTCTGAATTTGAGTAAAACATGTATTAATGTGAAAAGAAGGGGAAATACATAATGTGACCAACCGCGTCCACATCTAGGCATGCACAGTGTCCTAATCACTTTTCTTAGGGGTTGCTGAATAGAGCTTAAAGGATCTCACTGCTATTGCGATATTCAAAATCTTTTGACTTAAATATTTAAGTTAATAGAGAAATACTAAGTGGTAAATTCAAGAATTCTGCAGTTGTTATAACTAATCCATGGCTTAAAGAATTTCTTCAAGTTCTTTTTCCTCCCTCTTTTTTCTTTTCAGTTTTACAAAATAATGTACATTATTGATAAAGATCAAAACTTTCAGTTGAGGTTGCTAATCTGCTCTCTGAAATACTGGATAGTTGTGCAGATCAGGAGAGATGATGGAACACTAGAGAAGGCAAATATCCTAATTTAAAGAAAAACTAGATAGTAGCTATTGAACGATGATGTTGACCACCAATAGCTTGGGTGAAATTCTATAACAGGCTATTTAGAAAATAGTTTTGAAAGTGCTCTGAAACAGAGGCATGGCCCCTCAAACTCAGTCTGGTTCCACCAGAGAAAGGCATTCTGGACAAACCTCATTTCCTGCTTCACAGGGAGTGCTGCACGCCTGGCCTCTTGGGACAATGCTACAGCCGAAATGAGAAAAGGTGGGCAGCACAGTGTGTAAGGAGGGAGACAGAACCAGCTGAGAGATTAAACTCTAAGGACAGAAGACAGCAGATGTGCAGAAAGAATGTCTAACTCTGAGCCTCAAGGCCTTCTGGTCAATTCCCTCCCCTGGAAATAGTTTTATTGGTGGCTTTGATGTAGGCATTAGTAATACCCATCGCATTTGCCAACAACAGAGATGGCAGAGTATGTGACTGAAGGAGGGCTTCAGGGAAGCCATTAAACAGGAATCAGGCTGAAGCTACAATATGACTTTCAATGGGGTTTCATGAAGTTTTGTACAGAGACAGGAAAAAGTACACAATGAGAATGGGAGGTATGCGGCTTACAGATTTCAGCTGATTACAAATTGAATATACATCAGCAGGACAATGAAAGCATCAAACACAACAAGTTTTGTTAGGTGGCCTTAATGAAGATATAAGGTACTGAATGGGGGAGGAGACAGATCTACCCCAGTCTACTTGGTACTTGCTTGAGCACTGTGCTCAGTTTGCGATTCTACACACCAAAAGGTTCTTGCAGAGAAAAAGGCATCCTTGTTAAACTAGGGAGAATGCACTGGGAAGTGATGGTGTTCATGACAGGGAGTCCAAACTTTTCTTCAGGTGAAATATTTGAAGATACTGAATGTTTCATCTAGAGGGAAAAAAACTCTGAGTAGACAATCTTCAAATAACTGAGTTTCTCAACTGCTTGTTGGACTTGACTTGGGGACAATTCCATTGGGCAGAAACATAAGGACTGTAGATAAAAAAGCAAATTTGGGCTGGACATAGGAAGAACTTTCAAATATTTGATGAAAATGAACTTTATGGGCATTTGGAGCTAGTCACCCTTGAAGGAAGAAGGCTGATCAAGTCTTGTTGACTGCTTGGTGGGGAATCTGCAGAAAGATTTCAGTAGAGATCATCTTTAATGCCCCTGAGAGTCCATGGGAATAACTGCTTCCAAATGAAGGATGCACTCAAATAGACACAGAACTTTATAGAATCAAAACCTGTGAAAGCCCAAGAGAAGCAGGACTAAAGATGCTGATGCCTCTGTTGATCTATCTTTGTTGAAGAGGTCCATATAGAAACAGAATTTTCTGACTCCTGCGGCTCTCATGACTCTATACCAGTAAATGCCACAACACGTCAATGCCCCCTACCCTCTCTTTTTGCCAAATATTATTGGCAGAGCTAAATAGCAATTCGTTGCAGGCAGTCTAGGAGCAAGTAAAAAGTTTTCTTGGATTTCATTAGCTAAATCAGAGTAACAGAATGGTTTTCAATATCTATCACTCACAGTTCTGAAATGGTTATGGTATTAGGGGAGAGAGGAAGTCAGCTGAGCAGTGTAGGATATAGTACAAAGAGTGCTAGTCTAGTTGCTGTTTCGTCTGGTTTCCTTGTGTGTGTGTGTTGGGGGGGCATGGTCTCACTCCGTTACCCAAGCTGGAGTGCAGTGGCACTATCTTGGCTGGTCTCAAATTCCTGACCTCGAGTGATCCACCCAGCTCAGCCTCCCAAAGTGCTGGGATTACAGGAGTGAGCTGCCATATCCAGCCTCTTTTGTCTGGTTTCTAATCCGACTAGTGAGTACCCATGGTTTGGTCACTTCCCCTTCCTACAACTCAGTCTTCAAAAGAAGGGCAATGGGCGAAGTGATTTCCAGGTTACTTTTAGAATCTAAAATTCAGTGGTTTGAGCTCTTAACTATATAAGGAAAACTGACTGAAGTTGTCCTATGAAGCCCTAAGAAGTAAAAGCTCTTGTGTATTTAATGTCAGTTAAATAAAAAGAGCCTTCTTTGCCTAATGAATACTTTTGATAGACTGCATTTAATCCAAAGTAAAACTAAAATTGTTACTGAAAAAGAGGAAAACTGGGCTAAGATCCACTTTTATTGGTGGTTTCTGAAATGGCTTCCACACCCCCCCCACCTGCAAGACTCTGGAGGGATGCTGTGGAGGACAGGTATGGGGAGTCAGTTTCACAGGACTCCCCCATCCCTAAGTCACCTAGAACAGTTTCTCATAGGAGATGACCACTCCTCCACCAAGCAACCATGTGACAGTTCACTACTGGTTAAGAGCTGGGCCCCTGGTCTTTTGGAGGGCATAGCAGACTGGCAGGCAGCAATCTGCTTAAATACACATCTTTTCCTACTAGTCTGTGAATTCCTTGAGAGCACAGAGCCTACACTTGGTAACCATGGATAAATGTTACTGAAATGAATAAACAGGCTTTAAACAAAAAGGATCTGAGAGCTACCCTAATGCAATATATGAATAGTAGAGAGGATTTTTAGCTCCATGATCCCATCATCACTGACTCTACCAACAAATCACCAGGAGCACACAGAGTCACATAAAGGCATGTTTGATGTGGGTTTTGTTCTTACTCAGTTAAAAAAGAGGTTAGGAAGGTCATCTGAAAGGCTTCTTTCCAGGTCTCATCTGTGGATCTGAATACTGAATGAATAATGGAGAGAATTGTATTTGGAAAATTGCCCTTTCAATAATTTATAAGATATCTAAAATTTAATATCAGGATTTACCATGGAAGTCTCTGAAGCAGAGAGGGAACCCCAGTTGGTAAGAATTTCTACCTAGGGTAGTGAAGACCTGGCTGTTTCCTTATTCTCCCACATGCAGAGATTTCTGCTTTAATTCTAGAGGACAAATGGGTGGTTATAGTAAGAAAAATAACTAAATAACTTAAAATTTGCTACCTCAAGGACCCTGGTAGGGAGAGTTCACACCTCTTAGGCACTCAGCACAAACATATCGGTTTAAGAATAAGTGGGTAGATAATGCGGGTTTTAATCTAAGCATGCCACCAAATTGGAGGGAAAGTTCTCTGTACATTTGGGTAGAGAGCTGCTCTGGGAACCCAGCCATGGAATACCTGGAAACTTCTTTTGCCAACCAACACTTAGCAAGGTTTGAAAATCACAGGCTCCGAGCATTTAAATAAATTATCAAAAGGTGTTCTCATAGATAATCTGTGACGAGTGTGCCTGGTAGTAAAAAAGAGCATTGAATTTGGACTTGATGTGCTTGAGTTTAAATCCAGCTGCGTGACTTGCGACTAACTGCTCAAACTTCCTAGCACTTTACCGACACCTGAAATGGCCACTATCGTCATCCTCACTGGGCGGCTGTGAAGACTGCCTAAGACAATGCACGTGGAGCGCCTAGCAGAGGGGTTGCCAACTCATGTGGCACTCAGAATCTCTATGTTAGTTTCTTCGTTTCTTTTCTCCTGTTTCTATGGATGATCTATTTACGGGGGTCGGGGGGAGAGAGACAAAATGTAGTATGTGGGACTCGAGGAATTTACAACAGTTGGTAAGGCAGAGTCATACCCATAAAAGATGCAAAGCTATGCAGAGCTGGGTAAGACAAGTATCTAGAAATGGTATGATTCACAGGGCTGTAAGAGTAGAGAAAAAAATGGCTAGCATGGGTGGGGTAGCAAGGGAAGGCTTCCTGGAAGAGGAATGATTTGAGTCAGTACTTTGAGAACGGGTGAGAATTAGGTGTACAGAGATAAGCAGATAGGACTGGACAAGACAGAGGGATACAAAAGTACTGAAGGAGAACATACAGGGTGAATTCTGGGAATACGCACAGCCTGGTCTTGCTGGAAGACTTGTTGCAGATTGGAAGGGCTCAAAATAAGGCTTTCGGTAAATGGTAACAGGCTTCAAATGCTGAGCTAAGGAATTGATCTTTATTCTGTAGATAATGGAAAGCCAGGGAAGGTTTTTGAGCAGGAAAGAAGCATAGCTGAATAATATCATCCAGAAAGCTTGTAAGTATACAAACATCCACTCTCGTGTTATGAGCCATGCCGCTGTGAAAAAAAAATCCCTTTCATTATACTAATACTTAGTCAATCACTGAAGACCTACTTCAGAACTCCAAGGAAAACATTTTATGAATCAAAAGCTAAGGACAATATGTTAGCAATTAAATGAGATAACAGCCAAGGCAGAACCACAGTTTTCCCCACCACGATTTCAAGCTGCTGCAGAAAGAAATGCTTATATCACCTTCCAAGTTATCAAGCCATTTTGTTTTGATTTTTGGAAGGCGGAGAGAGGAAACAAGAAGAGGACGGAGGTCGAGAGGATTCAAAGCTGTCAATTCTTTAATCAGAAGGAATTACTAAGGAGAGTTAGAAAGGTGATGTGCTCAAAACAAAAGCGGGACTGGGATGAGGATCAAGTTACCGCAACTCGCTTCCGCTCCAGAACAACAAACGAAGGTGTGTAGCTGGGAATGAGACTCTCACCAGTGCTTTCTGCTCAAGTTTCCGGTGCATGCCTCCCACGGCTACTTTATTTACTGCAGCTGGCCAAAGTTTTACAGCCTGCTTCATGTATTAAAATTCAAATGTGGAAAACATTACCAGTATCCTCCTTGAATTTTTTTGTTGTTGGGGGGAAGGGGGGGGTGAGTGTTTTATTCTCCTTCCCCTTAAACTTCCTTTTTATTGTGGAATGTATCAAATAGTCAAAGGCTAACTTCAGACTGATTAAATTCAAAAACTATTTCCTTTGTTCTTATGTTTTTGTTTTAAAATTCATACCAGTTTGCACGGGAAAGATACGCCAAACCAATCTCTTTCACACACATTAGTGTTTCAGGCTGAGGACCTCAGATTCTGGGGACTCACTGAATGGTTTTCAAGAAGAAAGAAGAGAGACTGCAAAACCCTATTTGGTTTAAAGGGCAGCAGGTTGATGACATGCCACATCTTTGGAGTTACGCTATCATCTGGTTGGCTCTGTGGCTGTCCTTGACTGAATATTAAATGTCTTCAGAGAAGAAAACAGGAACTTTTCCTTATCAGCAAAACTGGTGGCGTTATTGCTTGCTTGCGTGTGTGTGTGTGTGTGTGTGTGTGTGTGTGTAAGATCCAATCAAGGAGGATTCTGTGTAATATTGGCTAATTATTTCCTTTTTTCTACCGTTCTATAATCTCACTTTCCCTTCTACTGAGGTCAGTCCAACTTCCCATCTCCCAAAATAAGTCTAGTCTTTTCCTTCCATCCCACCTCTGAATCAGACTCAAAAAGAAGGCAATTCAAAGGTCAAATAGTTCCAAAAAGCATTTATGTACGATTTAATATTTAAAAGAACCACTTAACCTACATCTGGTATTTAAGAAAAACTTTACATATTTATGGAAAAGACTGTCTCTGAAGCAATGCCCTGGGTGCATGTTACATCCGTTTAACATATGCAAAATGAACACAGCTACAGAAATTAAACTATTTTTCTCTTGATTGAGAGCAGATATACAGAAATGGTTATAAGTCACAGATCTGGCTTTTAATAAAGCCAGATTTCTTAATTAAAAGCAGTATTGTTTAAACATTGTAGTTAAAAAAAAAAAAGAGTTGTACAAATGAAAATCTCATATTATATGCATCCCAAGTGTATTTAACACATTACCTGAGGCCAAGCTAAATTAAAATCTAGACTTTCCTTTTGTAAACTCTCAACAACTGCCATGAACATACAAACAATTTTTATTCGGTGATGAATTTTTAGGGCAGAGGTCAAGGCAAAGAAAAAAGATTTCACTTTGGCATTCAAAAATATCTTTCCACATTTTAGATGTGAGTTCATTGCTTCTATTTATAAACCAGTATTTTTGGTTTCAAATTGGTTGCAGATTTCAATACTACACCGTTCAGAATGGTACTCTTAAACATTCACTAAGAGAAACTGAAAGATGGACAGGAGAATACTATTAAGCAAGAACTTAAAAGAATCTCATCACAATTCATCCGTATTTTGCATTTCCTTTTGAAACCATGCTTAAGCAGGAAATGCTACAGTGATAATGGAAAATAGACCTTCATCCAAGCAACTTTTAACGAGCCTGTAAGGGACAAAACAGGACACTAAGGTGCTAGGAGTCCAGGTAGGAGCTTGTGATGAGCAGAACTACAGAGAATCACTCATCAAGTTACATTCTCCACCACTCTAGTCACCTCATTAATTGTCATCACTTAATATTCTATTAAGAAGAGCCTCTGAATCATCATAATCATCCTCAAAAAGAATTATCTCCAAAATCTTTTCAAAAGTAATGAGGAAAAATAAAATCCAATTGTAATATGGACAAATCTGCTTAAATATTATTCAAATAAAGACTTATTCTAAATAGGCAGAGGTAAAGCTACTCTATTAAATTACACAGTCCCACACAGTGTATGTATACAAATAAATATACCATGTGTTTCTATCTCCCAGACTCAGAACTGACAGACACTATTTTGGCTTCTTTAATTAAAAAAAAAAAACTAGAATTTGAATTACTAGCAATGTCCTATCATAATATGAGCTTCAATTGTACACTTTGGCCAGGGTCACCAAAGTGAGTAATTTCAAACACCAGCAATGACCCAGCAATTCACTTCTAAAGGGAAACATCTATCTGCACAAAACCTCAAACACGAATATTTACAGAAGTACTATTCATCATAGCCAAGGAGTGGGAACAACCCAAATGTCCATCATCTGATCAATGGATAAATTTAAGGCGGTATGTCCATACAGTGAAATATTATTTGACAGTAAAAATGAATGAGGCTCTATTATGTGGCAGACTATGGAAAAATTGCAACAGTCATACTAAGCCAAAGAAGCCAGTCAAAAAAGGTCACTACATGTTGCATGATTCCACATACTCAAAATATCCATAATAGGTAAATCTATAGAGGCAGAAAGTAGATGAGTGGTTGGCAAGGGCTGAAGTAGAGGGGATGGGGAATGACTGCTTATTGGGCACCAAGGGGTTCTTTTCTTTTTGCAGGGGGGCAAAAATATTCAAAAACTAGACTGTGGTGATGGTTGTACAACCCTGTGAATACATTAAAACACTTAAATTGTACACTTGAAATGGGCTCATTGTATGTTAAAGTATATCTCAATAAAGTTGATTTTTTAAAAAAAAAAACAGCAGCAACAGTATTTATACCTGAAATTCTAATTCTATATGATAACTACAGAGTCTACAAATTTTATCACTTACCATGAGTGAATGTCTGTTGGCTGAAAGAAGGCCAGTTCCATACCCTGAGCCCAGACCACCCATGGCTCCATTATGAGAAGGTCCGATGATTCCATGCATGTCCCCGTGACCACCAGGCATAGCTGTGGATGGGCCCACTGCATGGTTCCGAAGAACATGAATAGCATCATCCAGTCTTTCTAAACGATCTTCAATTCGGCTTTGCTGTTGGTTAACAAATGATGCAAAATTTCATTTAGCTCAAAATGTGTTTCCAAATTATATAAGTAAAACTTCAGTTGACAAAAACCACACTGCGGGTTTCTAAATACACGTTTCCAGTAAAGTGTATTTCCTTAAAACAATAATGCAAATAGTGTTGTTTTCAGAAAACCGATAGAACATGTTAATGTTAAAATTACAGTGTTATTTTTCATGAACAAACTAAATTCAATGATTATTCCAGGACACTATAACATACATGTGCTATACAGTACTGCCTTAGCTTGAAAGATAATTTAGATTTATTTCAGAAGAGAAAACATTCATTGAATTTAAGGAACTTACTGGCAGGCATTAAGTTAAAGAGTTTTAAACAATTACCACTGGAAAGATGACCTATTTATAGTTTCTTAACTAAATTACTTTCCTGAAGGTATATTTCTTTGGCCTTCCCTGTGGTATATGACACAGTGCTAAGTACCAAATCAAAGACAGGGAAGAGCATACGGATGATCATTTCTTGTTGAGTTTTTAACCAGTGTTTCTTGCTTTCTGTCATCAAAACCAGCGGGTGGGATGTAAGGGCCACAGGATGGTTACAGAAGAAAGTTAGAGAAATTCTGTCAACTAAAGTGATACAAAATTTTAAGACTGAAGAATCACAAACACTTGAATCAACCGTTCACTGCGGCATCTAATTGATTTCAAAGCCCCAACTACATTATAGAATTCATGACTTTAAACCATGAAATACCAACCACCTTTGTTCATCCTTGCCATTAGGACCCTAGTTTTTCACAACTCGACAATGCCTATAGTTTTCAGTGAAGAAAAAGGACATGTAGGTATGTATTCATTTAAAAACTGTGATCAATAATGGTATCAAAATTCCACGCTCCAGCGTATACTTTAAAATATACCATCTCATTGATCCTCGTTTCACATGTGTATGGGCAGGCAGGGAAGACAGTGATCCATTCCATATGGACATGAAAATGAGGCTCAAAGACACTAAATGAATTAATTATGTAGTGTCACACTGCCAGGAAATGGTAAAGTCAGAGTTGGAATCTAGGTCTTTTGATTTTAAATCTAGTGACTCTTTGCACTAGATTATGCTACAGCCAACTTTGAATTGGAATGGGCTGGGCAAACAGGTATACCAGCTCAATTGCAAGGGAAAAACAATTTCTAATTATACTGACAGGAAGAATGTGTGTCTAATATAGTAGTGTATTGTACAGAGCATTTTGATTTGGTGGGTTTGGGAGTTAAACTACCTCCCCTAGACTGCTAGCTTTGCTACATACTTATCTTGGAAAAGTTACCAAACCTCTTGGAGTATATGCTTTTTAATTTATAAATATGGGAATGATAATACATACTTACTTCTGAGTATAAATATATACAGGAAAAGAAATTATATATGTGCCTATCACAATTTCTGGCTCACAGCTTCCTGGTGGAGACAGCAGTTTCTGCTTGTGAATCTTTCTTCAATGTTCAGAATTCAAACAGAATGAAGCTGTGGTCTTTAACTATACAACTTGTCTTTACGATTCTATAGTTGGATAAAGCCTGGTTTTGACAAATAGGCTCCACAGAATAACTGATGAGGGTAAACGCTAAGACAACTAATTACTTGGATGTGGTCTGCAGATTAACTGGGCTGGGTAGTGCATACATGTTTCACCGTATGGTTCCTTTATTGGTCAAAATGCTTAGCTGAATGATTCACACACTATAGCAAGAAAGAACACAACAAAGGAGGGAAATCCACCTTTGTTTTTTCTTTTCAGATTTTCCTTAAAGGTTAAGCTGAAAGGGTGGAAGATAAGACAGCACTAAGGCAGACAGATAAATCTACGCCTTCTTCCACGTGTCATCTCAAGATAGGAGGGAGGAAAGAAAAATTCAACCCTGAGGAACTAAAAGGCTCCTCTTGCTCACTCTATTCCTTCCCACTAGATTCATGTACAGCCTACGTGCTGCAAAACCAGCGTTGTTCCATGCATATTTCTGGCCCCCACCATCATGAGTAGAGAAAAACTAAAGTGTCAGACACTGAATCATCATGAGAGTATTTATAATAATTAATTATGTCCATGGAAATTTTCAGCTATTCCCTCCTGGAAGAGTAGGCACTTCTCTACCACAAAGGATATCACTGGGTTTCTATGAGAAGGGAATCTCTTGTAAACCTGTTATTCTAGAAAGCAAAGAAGAGGTAGACAGAATCAAAATGTTCCAGGTAGGGGACTTGGCTGAAGTTCCAGCACTCTGATAGCAGGGAAGTGATTTAATCATTGACAGAGATATTTCCTAGAGATGGGGAAGAGGCCATTGCCTTTTCAGGATTTTATCTGGTACTAGATATTTACAGCCCTGGGCTTCCATTACAGTAGTATCTGGGTTCCCATCTCCAAATGGGAGCAAACATAGCTTAATGACTCTGGCTCCAGCGAGCTTGCGCGCTTAACGCTGATCTAAAGTTACTAACAGGGAAAATCAGAATCTTGGGGAGTTAAGGCGACTGAACAGGAAAGAACATGACTTGGAAATGGGTGGAACAGAGATTAGCAAACGGAACATACCAAAGAGTGTAAGGGTCCTTCATAATTAGGAGACGATGAGGCCTGTCCTCCATTTCTAGACCAAACAGCTGTGCCTGCTGATATTAAAATGGGAATTACAATCAGATCTAGACACATGTAAAAAGAAGCCTGCCAATATTTTAAACAGTCCTTGTGGAAATGGAAATGCTGATTTTCATTTAAACAATAAGGTGAATACATGTAGACTTCCCATATAAGAAATTGGGGACAAGGAAAACATTTTAAATGTTAAAATATGTAGACTTTACATAGACTCACAATTCCCCATGCTGGCTGTCTCCTAAAAGAGAACATTTAATTGATTCTGAATTTTGGCTAGAAGGGTTCCTGTGGAAGAAAAATTATCACTATGGAATCGAGGTGCTTTTAAGGGTACAAAAATGGGATTTTGTTAGAACTTCAGGCAAGGACAATTTATATTAAACCAAAATTCTCTCACCAATGGAAAACAGCATTGCTACTTGTTTTTAAAACGATAAATCTTGAAAAACTTTTTAAGGGAATAGGATTAGTTAGCAGTGATCCACTAAGCCAGAAATTTAAGGTCAATATATAGTAACAACTGAAAGTTTCTTCTGAAGAAAATAATTTTTTTTATGATTCACTAAACTTGAATGTAAAAAAAGACTGCTGTTAGAATACATATTATATGTCTAACCTACAAAATAAAAAATACTTTTAATTTAAAATAATACACATTCAGTGTAGAAAACTTGGAGAATACATAATTCAAAAAAGGAAAAAATAATAGCTATGATCTCACTGAAATCTCATGCCCCGACACTGTTAGCACTTTTTAAATCCACTCTTCCTGTCTTTTCTGGGTGTGCATGTATATTTTTATGCTAAATAAAAATAGAATATTTTGTTCAATTACTTTTCTTGACAGAATTTGGACAGAGCCGTCGGTGTGAAAATAGCAATCTGTCCCCATATTTGCATCTTCATAAAAGTTCTTTCTTCCTAACATGTGGTCTTCCATGATGCATTACCAAGACCCAAAAAGTGGCATCTCTAGCCTTGTTTCTGTGCCTTTCACTGAGAGCATGCTACTCAGGTCGAGGGAATTTGTGATGTTTTCTGGAATGGCTATTCATCCTAATTTTTCTTTCCCACCATTAATCTAGAAGTGGACTGGCAGAACTGTGGGCACCAGATTTTTGTCTAAGCTCTGCTGTTAGTACTGGTATAAACTCAACAACTCAACTCTCTTTTGGAGACTCAGTCTTCTCATCTGTAAAATCAGCATATCAGACTACCTCTACTGTTCTCAAACATTATGACAACATAGAACATTCTTTATCTTTCTAAATTAGAAAATGAATAAAATTGAAAGCTGCTTTGTTTGCAATGTGGAACTTCGAGTTCCACCTGCTCAGATTTCTCTATCTCTTGTTGTCTTGAAGGGGGATACTGACACTTGAAATCATTTTTCAGACTGTAAGAATCTGGTACAGAACCCAGAGGACTACAACAATACTGAACTCTACTTTCTATTGCCACCAAGGGAAATGTATTCTGTGATCTTCCCATACCATGGAAGCTTGGAAGAGGCTGATATTAAATCCCAGCTAAGCCATGACAGTCACTTCTGAAAGTTTGGGGCAATGTGAACCTCCTGTTCTCAACCAAGGAGCCCAGTTTACACCGGGCCACGAGAGCAACATGCAGGGAATGACGTAGGTAAGTGACTCCACTATAAATTACAGTAAGGTAAGGTTTCCATCAGGTACAGATGTGATTTAGGCTTTATTGTTGTTGTTTTGTTTTTTTAATAAGCCACCTGTCCCCTTTCCTAAGAGCAGAGACATGAACCAGGGAAGGCTTTTTGGAAGCATTTATATTGGAAAGACAATGAGTCTCTTAAATGGATCCCTGAAAAATGAAATCATTTACTGACATAATTCTATAAATTAGAGTTATTCAAATTGAAGCCACAGGTCACATGAATGCGTTATATTTTAAAGTCAAGCATCCCTTCTACTCCACACAATTATTTCACAATTTATTTACAAAAGTATAGTTTTCTCCAAACATCCCAATGGCATGTACTTTAAAGAGGGAATTTGGAAAGCCTAAAATTTCTGCCGGAAATGATCCATTTAAATAGTCTATATTTGATGACTATATAGTCTATATTCATATTCATGACTATATTAACTGAGTTTTTTCATCTGAGACGTTTTATTGGAATACATTATTCTGCTGTTGGGTGTCTTCTGCAGAGCTAAGAAAAGTGTAAGAAATGCATTTTCCATATGCCTGTATATTCTAAAAAGATAATCTAATTTTTAAGAAAAGGAATGGATGTAAACGACTACACTGTTATTTGGTAATTTGTCTCTCTCATCCCTTTGTATTTGTCTGTTACAGGAATATTAAGTTTGGGAATTTGGGGGGAAGTGAGTTTCCACCTACTAACGCAAGAAGTATATATAAGGGGGGAATCATTCTCATAAACTGTTATATGATGAAATGGAATTTGAAATACACTACCTGAGAGAGAAGGAGGAGAGCCAACAGGAGTTGAAGGATTGGATGAAAAGCTGTTGTTAGTGTGATCTGGAGAATAGATCTTAAAACAATAAGGAGAAAGAAAAAAACACCCTCATTCATTAAATAATTCACATTTTTCTATATGACAGTTATCGATACAATTCATTTAAAACTTACAAGTTACAAAATAGATGTAACAATCAACTACAGTACCAATATTGTCAAATAAAAAACTTAACAATTATTTTAATTTTTCAAAACATGAATTAACTGATGTGGTATGGGATGGAGGAAACAGAGTCTCCAGGCTGGGGTCAGGAGACTTCAATCAGACTTTTCTTCTTACTGGCTGTGTGGCTATGGGCCAGCCAAGTAGATACTCTGAACTTTCCTCATCTACAAAATGAGAAGTTGGATAGGATCGCTTCTAAGATATTTCGCCACTCCTTTGCCAGATTAAGGCATTTGATTCCATAGCATCAGAAGGCCCAGATGAAACAAAAACTTTTACTTAGGGCACAATGCTAATATAGTGTGAACTTTTTTAATGCTCCCAATGGTAAAAGCCAACTGAAGAGACAAAATCTTAGAGAAGCAAATCTCCACTTACATTCATTCATTCATTCATTCATTCATTCGTTTGACAGAGTCTTGCTCTATCACCCAGGCTGGAGTGCAGTAGCAGGATCTTAGCTCACTGCAACCTCTGCCTCTCGGGTTCGAGCAATTCTCCTGCCTCAGCCTCCCCAAGGAGCTGAGATTACAGGCACGTGCCACCCAGCCCAGCTAATTTTTGTGTTTTTAGTAAAGACGGGGTTTCCCCATGTTGGCCAGGCTGGTCTTAAAACTCTTGCCCTCAAGTGACCCACACACCTTGGCCTCCCAAAGTGCTGGAATTACAGATGTGAACCACAGCACCTGGCCTTCCACTTATATTTATAAATGACCATGTTTAGTTTTTGACTAAAATACCACATATATACTCTCTGAGACAATGAAGGTATGCCATTTTGTCATCAGGGAACATATAAGAAATGTCCAATTTTAGCTTCCTGGCCGTGGGTGGGCAAAGCAGAGAAGCTGAGTCCCCCAGTGCCAATTATGTGACATTTCTTCGTGGACCTCAGTTATTGTCTTTTTTTTCCAAATGCCTCTTCCAAAGTGCTTTAGAACTATTCCCTGCTGACAGTCTTAGCTGGTCATTGAGCACCCATATTACTTTAGAGAAAAATAAACATCAGTATAAAAAAACCTATAAACTTAAAAGTCAGGAGAATATTCCCACATCCATAATTGAGTGGGGGTTAGTACCACTGTGAAGATTAGATGGAAGAGACAATGTAGATATGGGAAGGTTCAGACCTTCTCAAATTTCCCAATGACTGTTATGCAAGAAAGCTAGCATTTTCCAAAAATCAAAGCTATATGTCATTCATTTTTGAAAATTCCAAATGTCCACTTCTGATTAAAGTTCACCCTTTACCACGGTACATATGGAGTCCAAAGTCAATATTTCCTCACCGAAGCAAGTGCTTTCCCCAGAGCATCTCCAGTCTGGGAGCTGCCGGCTGCCCCGCTTCCTCTATTTGCTGCAAAAACAAAAGGCAGAATATGAAAACCAGGCAGTGAGACATCTAACAATTTTCTATTCCTGGTCCATTTACTCACAATTTAATTGCATTTTTAATGCTAATTACAACACATTAATCTTTAATTAGCATTAATTTGTTTGCTGAGGTAGATGTCAAATATATTCATGTTACATTTTTTTACAGATAAAATATAAACCTGACATCTTGGTTTAAAGATAAAGTGGTTTCCTTGCTATGATTTCCCCTTGCTGTTGATGAGCTGGTGAATGGCAGCAATCTATGTGACGGTCATTGCTGACAAGTATATGGCACTTTCAGGCCTCTGGAGTCCTCAGAGTCTGTCTTTTCTTTATATTATTTTATAGTAAATGGAATTATCTTCACAAATAACTTCTACCTGTTTTCAAATAAATAGAAATTTTATACATAGCAAAACGAGGTATTCTTCTCATAGTTCCACAGTATATCAAACAAACAAATATTTCTACAACAGGTCTGGCTAACAAGGAGAGAAAATATTTTTAATGTTTTCAACAACAAATATTCTCCACATATTTTAAAGTCTGTGTTTACACTAAGAAAAAGTGAACTGTTACGCTACTAAAAGTCAATATGGTCTCAGATTCCAGAGATAAAATAAGTCTACATATTCATGAAGCGTATCTCGACTGCCTTAAACACTGGTATTTTTATCGACAAAAGAGAAGAACAAAGAGTATTGTGAATAATAAAAGACATATATTCCAGTATATAATTCAGAGCCAGCTTCCTTTAACACGTATAGTTTGAAGGTATCTTGCCTTTGTAACTAAGTGACAGACTGGGATTTCCAGCGTTCTTGTGAGGTCTTCGGTATTAACAGAATGCTTAGAACTTCGGATATGTTGCATTTATTAAGGCCTTAAATATCAGCAAATTGACACAGTATCTAAATAAAACCTATTAGATTTCTGGGGTAAGGTCTGTTTTCACTATTTTGTGAAAGAAGAAAAGGAAAGCTTAACTCACCCAATGAATCCAAGCAAAACTTCATTAAACAGGTATATAATTTTTAAGACTTTCCAGCCCTATTCTTGAACTAAGAGAGCCTTCTTTCCTACAAATGTGTTGTCATCACCTTCTAAACTTGTAAAATGCAGTCGTGTGGGGGGGGGGGCGGTGTCAGATCTTCAGTGGTCCAATTCTATGGCTTTTCCAGGTCATCAGTTAATTCTCCTGACCTCGGCTTAGCATAGCTAAACTATGCTTGTTATTTTCATATATTTATATGTTGGGCATGTCAGATAATCTTTCGATATATGCTTTATGTGGTTGACAAAACCCACACCCATATATACTTGTTCATTGCTGAAATACTGAAAGAAAACTAGCACATGATAAAAAGAACACAATTACCTTGTGACAAAGAGACCTCTATTCCATTATCACAAAGTTATGATATTAAAAATACATGGTTTATTAGCACTCATGATAGGAACTGTATAAGTGAGTTCTTTGAAATGAGGGTCTGACATCATACAAATGGATCAGTGGGAGCAACTCAGATATCAAGCGTATTAAAAATATTTAACAAAGATAAAATATAACAAATTACATCTAGTGTGAAAATGAGAAGAATTTTTGCATTAAGGAGTTCTTTAAAGACTAAAAACAGGGATTACAGGCATGCGCCACTATGCCCAGCTAAGACAGGACTATTGCTTGAACCCACCAGGCAGAGGCTGCAGTGAGCCGAGATCGGGATCGCACCACTGCACTCCAGCCTGGGCAACAAGAGCAAAACTCTGTCTCAAAGGAAAAAACAAAAACAAAAACAAAAAAACCCTAAAAACAATTCTAAAGGGAAAATAATAACGATGTGAAATATAAATGACACGAATGTTTTTTCAGTATGCATTACCGTGGTATTTGGGGGGCGCTTATCTTTCTTTTCCCCTAGAAACAGTATTTCTTTTCATTATTATAGACCTAAAAATTAGAGCTACCAGTCAAAATAATTTGTGTTATCTGCTTGATTTGAATATAGATTTTCACAAAAAGTTCAGAGCTACACTGGAAAAATCACATTATCTAACAAAGAACCTAAGCCAAAAACGAACAAGATATTGCTTCATTACAGATAATATCTGCTACAGTAGTGGCTTTCAAAAGATTAACTCTTCCTTTAAACAATTTAAAATGAAGATTATAAATAATACATATATTTTTATGAAACTAAACAAAGTATTGAAAACCAATAAAAATATTTTAGGAGCATTTAAAAACTAAACCTATATACCCTAAAATCACGCATTAGAAGAGACAAGATATGATCATTCTGATTTCTTTAGTACTACAACCCTCTATCTAAACTTTCTACCGTGCCTGTTTTATACAGGGAGATATTATGACTCAGGAAATAGAATTAAAAATAGAATCAACTTCTTACCTCATCTTGTCATGAAAATATTTCAGAAAACTACAAAGGCTACTCATGGAAACCACTGATAAGAACAGACTATTTTCTAACATGAAGCCATTTTACCTTGCAACAGCTGGAGTGCCAAACCCAAGGGCTTAAATTTCAAAGCAGTTTACTGGGGCCAGTTTGCCCTTTCACTTGGAATGCCTTTTGTTCTGGTCCAGGAAACACTGGAGAAGCTACATTTTCTAGATTCCCTGAACATGTTAAGCTACATGGGTTCTTCTCTAACAGATTTCTCTTTTTATTTGTGTGACTGATATAACAAAGGGCATAACTGGAAAGTGAATATATTTTAATTCTCAAGTGGCATAATTTTTTTTGGGGGGGCCGATTGAGAATTAGGCCATGTTTAACAAGAAACACCATATCCTCCTTTTCAGCTTTAATATAACAGGACTTGATTACTCCTTAAGGCCCAAGATTTTTGTCAACTCATATTAGAAACAATCAAAATGCCCATGTAACAGGAATAAACATGAAAACTAATGCATTTGCTTGGTAAAGACTCTATCGATTTCTAATTTTGTCTCTAATCAATTTATCTTGCCTGAGAGAAAAACAGTCAAGTCTCTAAGGAGAGCTGTAACATACAAACATGAATGGAAGATGAGCAGTTATTAAGGGGAACTGTAATTCTGTAGGAGGCTTCAACACTGCCTGCCACCCAAGTATTGTTCAGATGGCTTGAGCACAAGGGGTGTTGCTGGCTGGAAGATGAAGCAGAAAGAAGGGTTTTGTATCTTGGGCTATGTGTTAGACCACCCTCTGTCTCGGTCTCAGCTTTGGGGGAATGTTCATTCCCATTAGAACACACCCTCAACAAAACACTGGGATGAGTGGTGCCTTGGGATCAACTACTAAAAATCAGAATTCGGAAAATGTCTTGCCCCTTTAACACACACCCACCATCTAAGGCTGGAAACATCATGAAGGCATCAAAGAAATGAGTAGCACAATTCACACTGTGTTTGCTTGAGAGAAGATGACTGCTTTCGAAGTAGGTTTTTCTAAACTGTGTCCGAGTGACCCTCAAGTTATTAAACCATTAGAAGCGGCATAACAATGCCATGGGCTTGTCTATAAAGTTGATAAAAAGAGGGAGCATCTCCAGCACTCCTACTACAACCATTGTAAAATAAAAACTCAAGTATATAGACTACAATGCACTAATTTTTAACAGGACAGACTCCTATGAACATACGAATTAAGGGGAAGTTGGGCTTCCTGACCATGCACAGGAAATGGAGGAGAAGACTTAAATCAAACTAGTTTATTGTTCTCTGTTGGTGGTCTTGGTAACGAACATGCCTTGACACTGATGAATAAAATTCATATTATGCTTATGCACTGTGCTTGTTCATCACATGACTATTTGAAGGCTTGAGATCTCGTAAAATATAAAGTGTATCTTATATGACTACTCTAGTAATAAAATTACTGTGAAATCAAGTCCTCAACGGGAAAAGGACATAAGTTCTCAAGTAGTGTCAGTAGTCTGTGCTATGGTAGGGAGTCCTCTTACTTCTTTCCATCAGGAAGGGCTACTGGATATTATTGCAAATAGTAAGGAAATACGTGGCTAACCAAATGTGTCTTGTTTCGACTAGACAAGACACATACTAACGTGTCATACAAACATGTCATTAGAAGTGTAAGTTCTAAGCCAGATTAATTCATGAACCAGATAAATATTCCAGGGTAATCTTTAGCATATGGTGTATTCAATCAATCTTGGTAGCCTGTTTCTTCAACACTGTTTCGTTTGAGTTTTAAAAACATGGGAAAGACCATGTATTAGAAAGTAGGCCAGTTAAAGACTAATAAAACAGTAACAGTCATTATAACTGTTACGTTAGTTATGGTATATATATTCTCTCTGAGGGTAAGGGAGTGTGTGTAGCCCCAAACCACAAAGAATCATACCCTGTGAATGTATACAGATGGTATCTCCCAATGGGGAGACAAAGCATTCTCATCCTCGAGTAGTGTCAGTAGTCTGTGCTATGGTAGGGAGTCCTCTTACTTCTTTCCATCAGGAAGGGCTACTGGATATTATTGCAAATAGGAAGGAAATCCGTGGCTAACCAAATGTGTATGGTTACTATCCTGTAGACGTTCCTATTCTCTACAGCTGGTATCTAATAACTTACTTCCTCCTCCGTATGTATGCTCAAATACAGAAGCACTGAACTGCACTGCTTCTGAGAATACCCAGTGTCATAACACTGAAAAGAGTTTGAAGAACTGAGTAGAGGATGCTGATGCTGATAACTCCCGAAGACCCCTGAGAGCTACTCTCCTTAACTGGGTGCTCCACCAGCTAAACTACTATGAATCCATGTTGTGTCTCATACATTATGTTCCCCTAATTCTAGGGCTAATTAGATGACGCTTTCAATTCAGAAAAGTCTAAAATGATCTCCAGAATTTGAAAGCAAGGCTTAAGAAAAGCAGTTAGGGGGTCCAAAGTGGCTCCCTCCGGAGGTCATGGCGCTCGCGAAGGCGAGGTCATCAGTTCAAGGCTAACCTCATAAGCTCAAACTGATTGGCAAAAAAAAAAAAAAAAAAAAGAAAAGCAGTTAGACTATATGTAATGAATAAAGCACCTTATTCTACAATTCTCTTGAAAATCCATGGATGAATGTGTCATTAAAAAAAAACCCTCATTAAGGTAATCTTAATAAGCTTTATCCTTCTTAAGGACTTCTCAGAAAATGATATTGGATATTATAGGGCAAAAGAAAATAAAGCAGGAAATACCCAGTTACTCCCCCAAGCCAAACAAACAGCAAACTTCAGTGGGCATCTTCCGTCTTTGACATGCAGAGGACAGAAGAAGAAGAAACGAAGTGTCGTAACAGAGAGGTTACCTTCTGAGAGTTCTAGAGCTTGTATCTCACCCCATAGGCACTGCGTTGTTCTAGTGTCAGTTCAGGATAACTGCTGACCACCAGAAAGAGATATGATAACATGACACTGAGAGGAAGGGCAGCAGCCCTCTTCTGAACTGAAAAAGCAGCTTCCTAAGACATCAACACCACATATGAAATGACTGCACTGTCTTGCAACTTTTCACCAAGAAAACGTGAAAAATGTGATGTCCATGTGTTAGTGCTTGAACCCCATTCTTCAGGCATTAGTATTGCTTACAGTCATTTTCTACAGAATCATGTGTAATCTCAAACATGTGTCAGGCTATGTGTTCCCTATTTACCAATTATTTAATTAGCTCTGTTTGTTCTTTGAGATACAGGCAACGTAATATTTCTTTATTTCCTGCATTTTAGAATGAGTGACTATATGCCAAATATTTTCAAAAGTCTGCAGATGTATCCTATTAGTCCATACTGTTTGTTAGGGAAGTATCACTAACATCAGAAGAGAAAGCTTCTCTTGTTATACAGACACGCTGCCATCACTGACTTATACCACACTTGAAAAATTCAAACCAAAACTAAGAGAACTTACGTGTGAAGAAACACGGACCACTCAAACATCATTCAATACTAAGGCTTATTATGCTTAAATTTTCCTCTGCATTTTCACGTATGCAACTGGTGAACATGCCATTTTAAAGAAAAACATTCTAGAATGTTCTCTCTTAAAGTAACTTAAAGTAATATCTGTATTTATGCAAAATAATAAAGGTTTCCTCCTCTAAAATGCTGAATTACCATATCTACCTAGTTCCTGAAAAATTATGCATCTTTTTCTCATTGTGCTAATGGATTTTGACAAGTGTATCCATTATTGTAAAATAATGTATGTGATAAATTTCTAAAAAGCCCTTTTCTGAGTTCTAAAAATCTCATACTTTTGTTTTTAAATTATAGCACCTTTATTATTGTCAAGACCCTTAAATAAGGACCTGCGGTTTTTACCAAGTTAAATCTATTCTTATCTAGCATATTGAAGTCACTATTGCTCCACTCTGCCTAGACCAACAAGTAGATTCTCCTGTTCATCCACAAACTAACGATGAAGACAATCAGCTAAAACCAAGAAAACCTCATTCCCACTGAGAACTGTGGCTGAGCTGTCTACAAGTCATGGAGGTAACCACCCCACTTCCTGATATATCCTTTCCAAGTCATAGTGCCACTCTCTCAAGAGGACTGTTTTGCAAATCAATCAGTAAAACTTTTTTTCAAACAGTGCCTAAATATGTTTTCCTCAACTCAAGGTTCTGCTCCACCTTCATACCTTCCTAAAAAAAGAAAATTACTCAGACCACAAGTAGACAGGAAATCTGTCATGTAAAAGGATGAATGACCGGTCATCCTTCTTTATAACCAGACCTCATGACTGCAGAAAGGGGCTTTCCATTTGTCAAACCACACTGAAGTGAAATATGCTTTTCTCACTTTTTCAGTTCTGCACTGCTTTCTTTCTTCTTGTTTTTCAAATCTGCCAAAACTGCATTGATAGCTAACAAACTTCCCCATGTGACCTCTGTCTGTAGCTCTCCAAGGTCAAACTGGTGCAATGCATTTGTAGAAGCTTGGTTAGAGTTACAGAAATGGAAACTCCTCTATTTGCCTCTTAGGACAGTGGAGTGGAGAGGCTGCGAGATGGCTCATCTCAAGTGTGAAATATATTACTGAATAAGCAGGGAGGGCATTATTGAGGCAGAAATTATATTTCCAACATTTCAAAACACATCTCTCCTTCATCAAAAATGTTCCTAAATAAGTGATTCACACCACTTCCCAAAATTCTACAGACTCTCTCAAGAAAACAAGTGCAAAGAGCTAAGAGGATTAAACAGCAGCATTTTTCTGTTGCATAATCTTCTCTCAAAGACATATACTGAGGATTCTCCCCATAAATGCTCTGAGAGTGACATTCAGGCCAAGCAAGGAGTTAGTTTGAACTAGAACCCCAGAAAGTGACCACCTTAGAAGTCTGAAAGTTCTAAGAAGACCCTGGTGCACTAAGCTGTGCTGGTCATCTGAACAACAAGGTTGTCAAAGCTGGTTCAGAAGAAGGTAGTAGCTATCTATCTCCCCATCAACTCCAACTCTTCCCTCCAGGGGTAGCTGGACATCCAGCCCAGTTCCTGTCTCAAGGTAGGAGTACTGATCAGGCAACCACCTGCCCCAGGGAAAAGACTACAATGAACATCAGGAGAAAGGAGGGGATGATGGCTCAGTTTATGGGAGCAGCATTCTTCTTGGACCTTAACTCATTAGTAAATGTCCTTGGTGTTTAAAAAAAAAAAAGCAGCAAATAACTCCTGGCCAACTGATGCCCAGGCGTCTCCTCTCTCATAACTGAGCAGATGATTCCACCCCTCTGAGGGACTCCACAGTGTCATTCTCCAGAAGATTAACCTCAGGTAGTTATTAACAGTCACCTGAGAATTTCATATAAACCAGTCCTTGGAAGACAGTGGCACACCATGGATAAGAGCCGAGTACAGTAACTGGAATTTGGCAAGTGATCAGTAAGTATCATTAAGAGCTATTCTGCTTTGTAACTCACTAGTCTCCGATGGCTCATCTTATGACTTTGTTCACTATTTCTGAGTGTGAGGAACAAGAAAGTTTTGGTCTGTTTGAACCCTGGTTCAAACTAATTATTTGCAACAGACAATGTAGCCAAATTTCAGTATCTTGTGACCAAAAATGTGGTTATGCTCAAGCCAGTGGTTTTATTTCTGTTTGGTTCATTTGTGTGTTATGTGACTAATATTTATTGCTTAATTGCTATTCAGTTATGAAGGGGAAAAAGGAGGTGCTTGATGATTAAACCCGGACACCGACTATCGGTATCAGAATTGGCATTTCTGTGACTCACCCATGATACTGTCTGTCCCGTTGGCAGGAGGCGTACAGGAAGAGGTGCTGTAATGGTTTGTGCCACTACGATGGAAAGTGGACATCGGAGGAAGACTGGAATTGATGTCTGCTGAGGAGTGTGATGGATAGCTCTACAGGAAGAAGCAGAAAAAGGTGGCCATATTTAATCACAAGGTATCAAGTGAGTTAGTTTTCAAATACTTTTCTCACAACTCTCTATTTTACAATGGAGACAGCTTTTAGAATTTCAAAACAGCCAAGAATATATCTTGCTTATATCTGACGGCTTTCATTTTTCAAATAGTAAGTTATACAGATACATAGTTAGCTTCGGTTTGCATCAACTGTGGAGGAATATAATGGCAATGAGGGACACTGAGAAAGGATCACAATCTCGAAATCTACCAAATTACTGCTTAAAATCATCTCCAAGGTTTCAGCAACATAGAAGACTACTCTACTATTAATTGTTTGTATGGCCTATTGATCAAGTGAAAAACATTCCACCATATAATGAATAAAACAACATTATGACCCACAGGGCTTATATTACATTTCATCCTGACCTTCTTGAAACTAGATGGCAAAGAGTAAACAGTCTCAAATCTTCTTCCTCCCAAATTAAATTATCTTTTTGAACCACAGCAACAATAAAATTTAGTAAATAAAAAATTTAAAAAGCACTAATGAAATATTTCTCTTACTCATCAATATCTAACCATTGACTATATGGAATTAAATTAGAACCATATGATTCATTTTGGTCTGAGTCCTTTCTTTCCAGGACCTACCTACAAGCACTCCTCATATAGCTGGCAATGAAAGAATATCTTCACACAATCATTTGGTTTAAGACTTTGCTTTGAGTTTAATTATTATATTAGTTTTCCAAGTAAACTACATTTCTTGGGTATGTCACAGTGCCCGTAAGGTGGCAAATTAGTTGCAATTCATCCATCTGCTTCGGAATGAACAGATCACTAAAATGTACATAGTAATTTACAAAAACGTGCTGAGCTATTTTCAAGATAAAAAGCAGCTTCAAAAGTTATTCTCATAGGCATTTGAATGTGTTATGTAAAGGCAAAGTATTGAAGCTAAAATACACTTTTTCTTCATATGTAATATACGAATGGACTATGAGTCTTTATTATGTCACTATTAGAAATGCTGTTAAAATTGTTTATTTCAAAATTAGAGATGGGATATAATGCTGATAGTCACAGGTATTCAAAACCCAAGCATTTGTTCACGAGGAATGAAACCACAGTCTGTCGAGTGCTGCCCTATTTACTCTGTGAGCTCCATCCTGAATTCCACCTCTTTCTTGAAAGTTCCCTGACTACTTAACTCTTACACAATCTCTTCTCTCCAGGCGCCTAATGCACTTACATTCTGCACGATGCCCTTTAACACTTAGATTTTGCCTTTCATTTCTTGCTCATTCTAGTGTATTTTCACCTGTACTGTAAACTCTTTAAAGGAATAGAGCTTATAGTTCTGTATCCCACAACTTGTGGCTAACTACTGAACACATAATTACACTATATGCTCAATGAACAGCTGGTTATCTGTTAGAATTTAACAAACAGTGGACTGAAGTATAACTTATTTGAGCGCCAACTAAATAGTCTGAGAAAATGAACCCATGTATCAGAGGTAAGATTTGTCAATGTCGCATGCATGTTTTTGAAAAAATTACCTGTGGATGCCCAAAACAGCCCAACTTAAAAGACTTCAGTAAAAAAGTTGAGATGATGCCTTTAAATCTTTCCAAGTTCC
The DNA here is from genome assembly GCF_049354715.1 of Callithrix jacchus. NCBI lineage: Eukaryota > Metazoa > Chordata > Mammalia > Primates > Cebidae > Callithrix > Callithrix jacchus. Next base: position 98,440,636 of record NC_133514.1, read on the forward strand.
TGAGAATGCCTTTCACATTTTTTAATTCCATGGACCCCTTTCTTTCCTTGACCCCAAAATTCCTTAGACCACCTGTTAAACTCATTTCTACGTGCCGCCTAAAGAACACCCAAGGTAGTCCACGGAATTTCCTCCAATGAATAATATAGTAGACCCATTCCATAGCATAGCTAATCTGAAAGCTTAACACGGATAGAGCTATTTCTGCTCTAGAGGTAAACGCTATAACAAAATGGAGGAAAAGAAACAGAATGTGGGAAAAAATACAGATTACTAAGTTTAACTTGACTTCTCCACAGCCCTATTCCATGTGGAATTTCTGACGAACAGATGAACTACAAACCAGTCCATGATGTGCAAAAATCAAAAAAAGAGAAAAATAATTATAAAAAAATATTTAACTAACTATAATAATCAGAAGAACCAAACAGGTAACACATCCGTGAGAATTTTTGGAACTTTTTATGTAAAACGGGCAGTAATTTGATACTTGACAAAGGGTTAATGGTGAATTCAAAGAATAAAAGGAAAAATTAATCCTCGTACATTTTAAAGGTGGAAATCAATGCAATCCATGTAAACCAGTTATTTTTAGAGACTCAGAAAATTAGATGTTGAAGTAAACTAATGAGATTTATAACTAGATTATTTTACATTAAAAACTATCTTGAAAACTACTGTCATTCAGAGATGTAATAAATGCATCTCTGTAATAAGGACACGGAGAATAATGTCTCTTTTAGAGGATTTAGGGATCAACTGTAAGAGGTCCTCTTAGTCTCTTACTCTATTACTGTCTGTCCTCTTTGTTACAAAGGATAAGAGGAGTGTGACAAAGTGTGAGGCTTTACATGCCCACTGTTCGTTCATTTTAACTTAGGATCCCCAAGAGTAGTGTATTTAGTGTCTATTAACAGAGTAACTGTTGGAAATGTTTCCATTAGTGGTATTTTTTATTGATCTACTGGTTGATTATTTAAAGATTAGAAAATATAGTAACTGGTACATATAAATAAGAATAAAATCATGCTTTGGGTTTGGGCAGGATTTTACAACCTTGGCACTACTGATCTTTTGTGCCAGATAATTTTTTGCTGTGGAGGCTCTCCTGTACATGACGTCATGTTTACCAGCACCCCTAGCCTCTATACACTGGATTCCAGTAGCATCCAGCCCCTAGTTGTAACAATGAAAATGTCCCCAGACATTGCCAAATGTTCCCCAAAGGGCAAAACTGCCTCCAGTCGAGAATTACTAAAGTAACGACTTATGTTACAAAAAAATAAAAGACAACAGAACTTCCTTTAAAGGAAAATCCCAGACTCCTAGGACTGTTTCGCCCAAAGACCATGCCTAAATCATGCCAGACAGTGAAGACTCTATCCTATTCTTACAAAGAACTCTGCCAAGTCATTCCAAACATAAATCATCCACAACCACCCATTGCAAAGCTTAACCACAAACTCCATTCATCTGAATGATTTTGTGTGTGTATCTGTAACACAGCAATGCTTAGCTGTGGGATTCTGTTGGACAGGCGAAAACTGTAAATGGGATTTACAGACTAAACATCAGCAACTCGACAGCCGCTACTGAAATATGTGATCTTAAGCTTTTTAATTACACATTCTATTATAACACGGCATAAAGTGATGAAGGCAATGATGTTTTTAAAATGTTTTATCTTTAGAGATAATATCAACTTGGCTTATCAAATTATACCCCAAATAATCCAGGAGCAGCACTTTGCTTTTTCTAAACTATCCCTTTGTTCAGTATGGGACTAGCCAGATGCTAAGAATAAAATTGTAAGGAACAACCTTTATTTTCAAGTGAAAGGACACCAACTGCTACTATATATTCAAAGTATTCTCAGTGTCAGATTCTTCTAAGACACTTCAGTAAAAGATTTTCAGATGGTTAAATATTCAAAGTACAATGGTAACTAGATATAATAATTCAATAGCTTTACTATCAGTGAGAAAATTCATTAGTATACATTACCAGATAGCTTATTCATGTCCCCTTTAAACAAAAGCAAAAACAACAAACTCTACTCTCTGAAATCTGTTAACTGATCAGATGAAAAACGAAAATCCTGTGTTTTGTGGCAGATAAATGCCATTACAAATATGGCTTCTGATATAGACTATTGGGTTACTCCTTCAAAACGATCTTTTCTCCCTAGTTGATAATACTGTTTTGGTTCTGCAAAACTTTTTCTAAAAGAAATGTAGTTGGTTTCCATTTTGAAATTACACGTTTTGTGCATGGAAGCACATTTCAAAGATACTTCCCATGCATGAAGTGGACTAGGATAAAATCAAATTGCCTAACTCAAAACTCTCGAGCATGATAGGAAAAGAAAGAAACACAGAAGGGAAGAAAAATCAACATCAAATGGGCAACTCTTAAAACAAGTGAAATTCCAATATGCTGGTATGGTGCCCCAGACTTTTATTTGTAATCAAAACTTTCCTTGTTCACAGGACACATGTAGTTTTAACCATAAGGTTTTAAAGAAGTGGAAAATGATGGTGGAGAAATAAAAATTTTAGCCAAAGTTCTAGCATAATAATAGTGGATACAGTTGATATTTTTCTAAGCTTTCAGTCTAATATCTCCAAACAGGAGATAGGTGAAGAGAAAATCATCTGCTATTTACTCGAAATGTGCTGAAATGTGAGATAGTTTGTGATTTTCATGTTCCATCTTGGGAGATGATACAAAGAGGCCAATTCCATTTCTACTGTTTGCTTCTCTGGAATATATAGGCTAACTGACAACTTAGCATCTCCACCACTAGGACCAACTAAATATGGATATTCAAGGATATCAGAAATCTTAACTTCTGGAATTTTTTTGATTATAGGAATAGGATATCAGATACCTGTTTTTTATCAGTTCTGGTTGAGCAAAAGAGAGCAAAGACCACATAAATCCAGAATGACTTCCTTTATCAGAACAGAGAAAGACACCTAAATGTGGATTTGAGAAGAAAAAGGGGCAAATGCAAGACGAAGCGTAGTGGTGCAGATATCACCTAGGATCACTCGATTTCTCACATGCTTTTGCATTTGTAGGATTTGAGGTTCACACATTTTTAAAACTACGTTATTGCACGAGGGACTCAAATTTCATCTTATCCGCATCCCAAACCTAACTCAAAATCTAGGCTCTTTCCTTCGGTTAATGACAATCTTAAGTTCAACAGTGGACTCTGGGCTATGGTGGTATTTAAGGACAGAAAAAGTCAGCTGAATTGTTTCCTCCAGGATAAAGAGACATACTAGAATAGATTAATGTAGGGGATGGACAGAGTGGAAATGTTTAGTAATGAAAGACATAACACTCTACAGCCCAGCAGCTTTTACCTGGAGTGAGGAAAACTGAGTATGAGTGGCAGGCTGGGATGGGAATTAAAGTTAAAATACTAAAAGATGGGAATCTGATCCATGTAGAAACCTCATGGTTTCTCTTACTGATGGAAGTCTATAGAAAATATAAAAACTCCTTCTTTTGGGAACTTCACAACAGGCCAGAGCTGACATGAGCTAGTCAAGGGGAAACAAAATGCCCCTCAGTGATGTATGCAACCTACTGACCATCACTCTGCCCTCTGCAGCACATCCTTTGAAACTACAGCCAGCAAAAAATGACCAGGAACTGCCATGCTAAGATTCTGCAACTTAAATAAGTATGTATTTATGTGCCCAAGGAAGCTGACATTGTGATAAAGAAGGCACAGAACAAAACACAATAAGCAAAAGAACAATGCCAGAGAGACTCTGGAAGGGTTTCCAAAGGTGATCTGATCCTGTTATGTCTTTGATCACAGAAACAATACAACTGTAAGAATAATGGATGTGTGCCATTTTTGCACTTATGTGCAGAGTCCGCGTGTACATGCATGGAAAGACAGAGGGTGAGATTTAATAAAGTAGCTGTGATATTCCCATTACTGTGTACATCTGCCTTACCAAACGTTCGTGTGGATGCAGGCTACAGTAGCTGTTGGACTGTGGAATATGAGAAGAGTTGCCCAACATTCCTGCATAGCCAGGCTGATTCATCCCACTGGAGGAGCTCCAAGGGTCACTGCTGTGATGGCCATCTGTAAAGGACAAACAGAACCATGACTTTCTGAGGCATTCAGCCTTGCCTTATGGAATAGGGTTTTTAATATACTTGTAGATTTCTCTCTTTAAGAACCATGCAAGCAAAATCATGTCTGTGATTTTGACAACTTCAGAGTTTTAACTAGAAGATGGAAATTAAAGTTAAAAATAAGAGGCCACAGTAGTGAGTTTAAAATATGCCCCAGGCAGTTTCGGAATATCTTTCACCTCAATTGCATATTCCTGCAAGTCTTGAGTTCTCAGGGCACCAAGTACCCCTCTACTGAAGGGAAGCTGATCTGAGACACAACCATGACGTAACCGTTTCTGTGGTCATAATGTGAAAACACAGGATTTTTTTCAAAAGTTATCATTCATGTACTTGACTTTGAGTCCTTAGATTACAGAGGTTTAAATGTCACCTTATATTCAAATATGAAGTTCAAGATCACTAACATTTTAAATAGATAGCACATATGACAAATAAATTGAAAACATATATCACTGAACAAGAGTCTCCTGACAATGTGATACACTCAGTCGCAATGCATTTAGGATTGTTAACACAGAATACTCTGCTCCATGCAGACTTATAAAAATACATACTTTACATAAATTATGCTTTTCACAGTAAATTAATATTTATCACATCCCATGATCTTGGCATAATGTTGTTTTGAAAGAATAGAATTAGACGTGTGCAAATTAATTGTGCTCATCATAAATGTCAAGTCAATTTTTTTTTTTTTTTTTTTGCTTTTTGGGTATGCATATGCAGACGAACAAATTTTTTCTCCATGTTTTGTGTGGTCTGCTAGGGAAAGGAGCCTATTGATTTCATCTACCTGGCCTCCCCTGCAACGTACACCCTTCAAAAAAGCAATTTTCCTGGGCAGATAGAAGAAATGTATCCTTCCATCAATTTTCTCAATTGCAATCTGTTTTGAGTGATGGATCCTTGAGTTGCCAACCTCTGTAAGCACCTGCAGGACATCTCTCCCACTGCTCACAAAACAAGGGAGTGATGCTGAGGTAGCTACTGTTTATAGCTGAAGGTGATAAGCTTTTTGTCATGGCACAAAACACACCCAGGTGACACAGCCTGCTGTGCCCCTTTGAGAGTTACACCTAGCATGGGTCACACAGATAAAGGACTCCTGACACACGAGCTCTATTATGCGTGGAACGAATTCTCTCTATTCCTAAGAGAGCCATTCCATCTAATTTTATAGATTTCCATGGAATTTCACATGTGAACTAACAAACTAAAAGAGCAAACACACTGAAGAGAAGGAAGATTAATATCTTTTAATGAGAATGATTTTGAGTGTGTCTAACTATGATCTGAGTGAGACACCAGGTACCTTCCCTGGTACTCATTGCTCCCCTTCTTGTGACATGGCCCTTCCTAGAAGTACGGAAAGAAAGAAATCTCATGGCCTGTAGACAGGGCTTATGCAAATAAGGTTTTCACACTTGGGCAAAAAGAGTTAAAGTTTTCCATAAAGGGGTTCTTGGTAAATTCCACATCTAAATTCAGGGTGTTGTTAACTTGGTAACAAGATAATTACATTAGAAAATAAGTGCGACAGGCATACCAGGATGGAGCCCTTAGAGGCATCCTCCAAGTGGTCCATTCTTAAAGTAGCTGACGTCATTTCAAATGTCTTGGTCTTTTTTTGAGCAGCAGAAATGTGTATGCTACCAGTGGGCAAGACTACAAGCTCAGGGTGGGGGAGACACACATCCATGTATTTAAACATACTAGACGATTAAAAGAACAAATATACTTTATCTACCACAGAGCTGTGATTTTCTGTATTTGTCTTCTCCCCCACAACTTGGGTGTTTTATCCGAAGCAAGTTATTATTGGGACAGAGCTTTCGCCATGTCATATTCCAGTCTGTGGTAGATTACTTCATATTGGACCCTTGTTCTTACCTACAAATAGGTAAGTGGATGAAAATTTTATATAAAGTTATACATTACGGCAACTTGTTCCCTGTTGGCTAAATCCAGGATGTTCAAAACATACACGGGGTTGAACCACTTTGAAACAAAAAGCTACATTGTCTCGGGGATGGTGAAGATGCTGAAACTGTTGGTAGTGAGGTGTGTGGAAGACAATCAGGAGCATCAGCTTTAAGTGAAGCAGATCAATCTAATCTTAACCCATTATTGCTCAATGGGGTTCAATTGAAAAGAAAGGCTTAGTACACTTTTAATCAATACATTAATTTTTAAGGAATTCAGTACCTAAGAAGAGCATGACTTCAAAAATTCTACGCTTGCCTACTATTCTATTTCTTTTGCCCCATCTGTGACATGAAGTGACCCAGGGAAATGCTATCCAGTGGCCTTTCACTCAAAAGTAGCAGCATCTTACCTTGCATGAAGAAGGAGCTAGGGAAAGTGCTGGTTGTTGGTTTGGAGGAAGGATAGCCTGGCGAGTCCCTATTGTAGTCGGCAGTGCTTGCTGATGGAGCATAGACCTGAGGAGAAAGAACCAACTGAGTTTTGCTTTTTGCATTGACCAAAGCATCTCAAAGCTCCATTCTTTTACAAGACGTAGGCATAAAGTGCTACATCTCTAGCCTTCCCAGTTTAAATCTGAACAAACCCTAGAAACAGTGCCCTTTCCAAACACACTAAAACAAAACAAAACAAAAGCTCGGTGTATTGTATGAACAGAAAACAACCAGGTGTGTTATATTCCAGTCGATGAAAACCATGTCTAGTTGTAAATACACTATATAATACCCATAGGGTAATCCTGTGAGTCTAAGCACTTCTTTCTTTTTCTTCTAAACACAGATGGCCCATGAGCACGTGAAAAGTAAAAACATAAAGACATGCATCAAACCTCTTTCAAATGGTAGAGTAAAAACTCTACCTTTCAATTAAAATTTTCAGTTTTACAGAGAGGAGGTGGAGAGAGAGAGAGAGACAGAGGGAGAGAGAAGAGAACACAAATGAACTATCCAAACCACAGAAAGTGATAAATATATCTTAGAATATTAAATTCCCAGTGTCAGCTTTTTGCAGAGATGCATGAAAAAGGCCATTAAAAGCCTGGATCTACATAAGACCACCAACAATCAGCGTGTGCATAGGAAGCAGGAGGAGGGAGCCCTCCTTTTTCGTGCTTATTATATTTGTGTGTACAATAAACTTAAAAAGTGTGCCAAAAAGCTAATTTACTTACATTCATTTACTAATACTCATGAGACATGGGAAATCAATTCTTTATAAAAATAGCCTGTGTATTTTCTTGTTTACGTTTTCTTTAAACAGGACAGCATAGTAGAAAAACACAAATTCATAAGGTATAGTTTAACTTTAATTAGTTTTCCCTCTTGCCTTTTCTGCTAAATACAAATTTTTTTAATCCCTATTTTCTTTTGCTCTCAAAGTTCCTCTCTCCAGATGGTCAGAAAGACTGAAACACTGTCATCCTCTTGATGAAAATGGATACCTTCCTGCCTCCATTTTGAAGCAGGCAGCGGCTCACAAAATTGGCAGTGAGCCTGCAGTGATATTCACAGGTCACAGTAAAGGAAAAGAAATTCACCAATAAAAAGGTAAGTACAGGGTTACCAAAAAATAACTCTCATTTTTTTTTTACAGTGCACATCGAATAAACACCCCAAGAAAAATTATATAATTGCTCTCAGAACACCATGAATCATAAACTAAGCATTAATACAAGGTTTAGGATTTCACAAAGGATAGGTCCACAGAGACAGATGTGGGAAAATAGGCATCTCTGTCCATACATCAAATAAACGCTACACATGCCCCAAAGTGCCCCTGAAAATCGGGAGGTCCTGGAGCTTTAACAAAACAAAAACAAAGCAGAAAAGCCCACGCGCACTTTAGAAAACAGGGATTTTTCTTAAGGCATAATGGATATAAGCCCTATATTTCACTGGACTTTATTTTGTAATTTTTATCATATTTTAAATGTATAAACAGAGATTTGCTTATATTTCCACAGAGCTTATAATAATAATAAGAAAAAAAAACAGTTTTTGAGTGTTTTTAAGAAACAAAGAATAAAAGAATAAAACTTGGGCTAGGAATTCAAAAACAAACCAATAATCCAATTTCTGTCAACCAAATCTCGGAATTTTCTTGAGAACTATTAACTAATAGTTTGGCAGTTACTACTAAAGATATTTACAGAAGGTCTTGAGTGTAACAAGACGAAAGAAACATCACCTAGAAAAGGGGAAACTGCAAACTGACGAGATGATTGTAGTATGACGATAACACATCTACATGCTATTAGTCTGACTGCAAGCTCGCCTCAGTATTAAGCTAAGTGTACTATGGAATATCCCCAAATTTCAGAAATCAATATATATTTACTACAAAACGGAAAAGAATCTCTGATCAATATTATGAAATCACCTTATGTTTTAAAATAAGTGAAATCAATTATTTTTATATATACTTTAATTTTAATTACATATTCTATTATCCTTAAACCTATTTATCATTATGTCAATACCATTTGATGACACCAATAAGGTTTATCTTTTTTTGTTTCCCCCAATTAGGGTAGAATCACTTGGCATTGCTTTTGAAAGAAAAAGAAAAATCTTTGGTTAATTTTGGTTTTAACAACGAGGCTACTTTGACTATGAATTACAATCAAGCTCAAATATATTAGAGTACATATGAGTAAGAGTAAGTCACTTACTCCAAATTCATAAATATTGGCTGCATGGAGAAGAGTATCTATGGGATTGTGAGTTTTTAGGATATTTATGCTATTTCTGTTTTTCTCCTGTTGTAGCCAGCTGAAGACTTTTTAGGTAAGATGAAACTTTTTGTTAATAAGAAATAGACCTGTTTTAGTTATTTTTATATAAACAATTTCTACATATTTTATACATTTTCTTTATATCATAATTTACAAATGAGGAACAATGTTATTCATTTTCCATTTAGATACTTTATCATTCCTACCTTAAAAGTTATTTTCAAGGTAAGAGCTCTGTATTTTTGTTTATATAAATAAATAAGTATCACATATAACGATTCTTTTTTAAAATAGGGAACCAACAAATTTTAGTTCAACCTCCCACATTTCGAATATAAAAAAAACTCAATGATGAAATGGTCAAAGCAACCTACTTTTATTTTTCACTGTTTGATAGGTTAATTTTTTTTTTAGAAGGAGTCTCACTCTGTTGCTCAGCTGGAGTGGAGAGTAGTGGCGTGATTTTGGCTCACTACAGCCTCACCTCCTGGGTTCAAACGATTCTTCTGCCTCAGCCTCCTGAGTAGCGGGGACTAAAGTCATATGCCACCACGCCCAGCTAATTTTTTTATTTTCATTAGAAATGGAGTTTCACCATGTTAGCCAGGATGGTCTCGATCTCTTGACCTCGTGATCCGCCCACCTCAGGCTCCCAAAGTGCTGGGATTACAGAGATGAGCCACCGCGCATGGCCAGGGTACTTTTTTTTAGAATGGTGGTGGAGACATAAAATGGTATTTATGAAAACACCGTGATCATAATAATGTTCACAGCTCACTTTCTCTCTAATGTTTTAATCTTTCATAACCCGAACAACCAGTGAACTGCTTCATTATTTTTATTCAGTCAACTCTTTTGTCAGTTTCTCAATCGAGCCTTCAAAGTATGGGTTTCAATAAGGTATTTAATATTGACACTAAATTCAGTAAGAAAAGCTCATATCCATTCAGGTTTCAGTATTATTATTCTAAGTATATGGAAAGTTTAACAATATAATTGTTAAATAAAATAGCTTCATTTAATTAATAGGATAACAACCATCCCAGATCTCTTCAGAGTTGGAATTGTTTTTAATGACCAACACTGGAAAATCAGTCCAATCTAAAATGAAATAAAAATCCCAAATTCTAGTACCATGTATTGGAGTGACCCCAGCGATGAAATATGAGGAAAATCCAAAATCTATCCTTGAATTTTTCTCCAATAAGGGGCTTAGATCAAGGTGACTATTGGCATTCTGATTTCTCCCACAAGAGTAACTAAAGAAGTGTGAAACTTTTGCTGCCAAATTGGAAATGGGAAGACTTGCTCAAACTCCGAGGTCACGGCTCTTCTAGTAAATTATTTGTTGAGTAAAAGCTTCATGGAAAACTAGTAGCACAGTATATTTAATATGCAAACTTAGTGCCATTATCTCTTTTTTATAATTCTGCATTTATGACAAAATCATACCTATAGAAATCCTGAGTTTACCACAAAGCTCTCTAGATAACACTGAACCTTGAACTGACAAAAGTTAAAAAAAAATGTTTCATTTTACAGACTTAATTTTTGGGTGCGGGGGGGAATCTGAGAAGCATTACTATAGTACATCAGCTATTCCATTCAGTGTTTCCAACTATTCTTTCTGCACTCAAAGAAAAAAACAATTTAATTTCTTCTAAATAAAACCTGTGCTCAGCAGAAAAGAATACCAAGCATGCACAGAAATCAACAAGCAAAATAAAACAAAGGTATACCTCCTACTTTTTTCCTTACGAAGCTCTCATTTTTTACTGGCCTTGGCGTATCGGTTTCAATTGCAGACATTTTAAATTAATAATGATTACCATTTGTTTAAAGCCTCTTGTGGAACAACTTTGGTGGTGGGAGTTCCACATACGTTATATCTAACTTTCATAATGATCACACAAGGTGGATGTTATTAATACTATCATTCTTACTTCACAAGGCTGATGTATCATAAGAAAGTCAACTGTATTAGCCCAGTCCAGCTTGTGTCTGACTGCGAGTTCCACCATTGATTAACTAGGCAATCTCGGACTAGTTATTTTTAATTCCGGTCTTCAGATTCCCGCCTGTAAAGTGGAAATGACCGTGTCTGCTATGCAATGTTCTTGCCAGAACTCGATGGTCTAATATGTGTAAAGAAACTAGAATGGAACCTGGCACAGATTAATCATACAAAAACATCAGGCATTAGTGATGAAGTCTTGCTGCCACTGTTTTTATTATTTGGACAAATGTGACTCAGGAATGTTAAGCTATCTTTCCATGTTACACATTTTTTTCAAGGCATAAAGCAAGGATGTGAACTGTTCATCAAAGTCTATGTTCTTTCCATTAAAAATAATTATTTTCTTTTAAAGGGAAAAGGGTAAAGAAAAGCTATTTTAAGCTATTAACATGAGGCTATACTTTGGTCATAGTTTAGAAAAACAGTCTTGCAGGATCTGATTATAAACTTTTAAGAAATTAAATGTCATAATACACGTTATGGTGAAATCAAGTATATGTTAAGTAACCTGCTTCCTGAAGGAGAAACCTTAGCTGTGAGGGAATAAAGACAAGTGGCTTCATATCACATCACCATGTGTGGATGGGCGGTAGCCACCCAACCGTCCAGTAGGCGTTTACTACTCCTTCACTTTACTACCCCTTGGTGACTCTGCAAGTACCATCTGAATATATCATTTCCAAAGAGAAATCAGTTCAGTCATTAAGTGAGGCTTTCAGACCCTTAAAGAGAGAGTTACCATGTGATTTACGAAAGCAGAAAACAGCAAAGCAGAATTGTGCCCCAGATGTCCAAGTACTAAAGGCTCATTCAGTAATTCAGACCTTGGGAGAGTTCACAAACGTCCTCAACTGTGACAGTTAAACACTCAAATGCCCAGAGTTAACTGTGTGTCACTGATGTCCACAGAACTGCCCACGTGCTTTGATGCTTCTCAGCATCTACTGGGGAAATATACTTGTAGGTGATTAGCTTACTACTCAGGAAGCTGGGTTGGACCCTCAACTCTTACAATATTTTTTGAAGGACATAGTTCTCAGTAAGAAAAATGAATGGTTCCAGGGCAGTGATATGTCCACATTCAGAAGAGTTCAGATGGACCCTGTAATTGTCCTATGTGACCAAGATAAAGACATTGCTAGCTAATCCATAAAGCAAAGAGAAGATGTACTTAGAAGAGACAGCCTCCAGATACTACATATACAGATTTGGTAGGATACCAGAAATCACCCAGCTCTGGAGTCAGACCAATTAGGTTCAAATTCCAGCTCTCACAATTTCTTTTGAGTACATAACAATGCACCTTATCTCTGAGAACCTCAGTTTCCTCATTTGTCAAATGGGGCCATTCTTGTGATGATCAGGGATAATGTATGTCAAACATAATTCTTAATCTGTCATGGGCACTCAATAAATGGGATTATTAATTCTATCTCATAAGAGGTACTCATTGCTTATAATTATTTTTAACAGTGGGTCTAGAAAGCTGCTGTCCAATTGGAAGCCATTAGTAATACATGGTTATTTGAATTAAACTTAATAAAAGTTAAATCAAATTGAATGTTCTGTCCCTCAGTCACCGTACCCATATTTCAAGTTCTCAACAGCCACATGCAGTCACTGGTTACCATGTTGAACATCACCAACACAGGACTTTCCCACCATCACAAGGAAGTGTACTGGGGAATCCCAGTGTAGAGTCAAGTTCATCCATGAGGAAAGCACTGGACCATGTTTGCCCCTCACTATCAGGACAGCTCTCACAGTAAGCCTACTGCATGTAAGATTTGCTATTCCCTGAGGCTGGGGCAGCAGGAACTCTTCTGGAGTGCAGGTGGGAGAGGCAAGTTCTACGTATCCCAGCTACCTGGCATATAATCGCTGTTCAATAAATGTTGATTGTATTGATTGGAAAACACTGAGGTCTTAGCTTTATTTCTTATTTTTAGAGTCCTATGTACTCTTGCGTATTTCTTGAAGTCTTTTCTTCTGACCATCTGCCAAAATGCTTGCAAGTTGTGCCAAACACACCATGGAAGAGTATCTATGACCCCAGGTTTCTGGATATGTAGGAAGTGAAAGGAAGAAACTCTAAAGCTGCAATTTGGTCCTTGGCCTCTGGTGTTTTTGACAAAGGAATTGCAGTTAGACATGGTGTGATCACTTTTTATGGACAATAAAAGTTGAATAGATTTTTAGCCTTTTTTTGGCTGTAGTTTTTATATTACTGATAATTGGGTCCCTCTATTCTACATTCTTTCTAGTTTTTAGTATTTGTCGACATGCTTTTCTAGCACTTTCATTATTATTATTTTTACAGACACTCCTTTTCCTTTCATGCTACCTCCACATCGGCTGCCCTCTGTCTCGCCTCTTGGCATCATCTTTTCAAACCTCGAATGAGTTCAACTTCATTTTTTAAGGGAGTCAAAGGAAGAGGTGAAAGGACTTACCCCAGGGCCTGGACAGAGTCCGGGCTCCTGACTCCTCTGCCAGTTCTCTTGGCATTCTCCTTCCTAAAGTCTTTTCTAAGTCGCTAACTTAAAGATTCCAATGGGCAGTCAAATGGCATAAAAGATCAGTCTTGAGATTCCAGTAGTAGAGTTGCATACTAGACTGTGAGGGATCAAGGCAGTTAATCATACTCAAAGGCACAGGACAGAGCAGGTGAACAGTCCCAGAGTGCAAACAACCAAAACCCAACCCAAACCATAGGATTCAAGCTCATTCACCTGACACATTGTTAGTATCATCAAGTCAAGGAATATTTACTAACGGAGGAAGAATACTCCTTCACGTCCAAGTGATGGTTAAAGGGCGACCTCCGTTATCACATAAACAGGAAATGTGTTTAGAAATAACACATAGATGCCTTCAGTATGCTGACAAATAGGAGGGTATTTGTTATAACTGGAAACATTTCACAAGTGTAAGCTTTCAAAATTGAGATGTTTTTACTCCATCTAAATCAGCTGAAGTATTGAAAAGAACTAACCAAGTAGTTTTAAGTAACCAAAACAATACATGGTAAGAAGAGGTTTACTCCTCAGATTCTCTTTATTGGTAGCATGAAAAAAAAGAGTATTTCACAACTATCAAAAAGTGTAAAATTCGGTGGCTCATGCCTGTAATCCCAGCACTTTGGGAGGCCGAGGTGGGTGGATCACGAGGTCAAGAGATCGAGACCATCCTGGTCAACATGGTGAAACCCTGTCTCTACTAAATAGACAAAAAATTAGCTGGGCATGGTGGCGTGTGCCTGTAATCCCAGCTACTCAGGAGGCTGAGGTGGGAGAATTGCCTGAACCCAGGAGGCGGAGGTTGCTGTGAGCCAAGATCATGCCATTGTACTCCAGCCTGGGTAACAAGAGCGAAACTCCATCTCAAAAATAAATAAATAAATAAAAAGTGTAAAATTGTCATTCATGTGTATATTCATATTTTATTTTTACTCATTGAGTGATGACCCATCTTCCCTCTACCCGGATGCACCACAAACATCTATGAAAAAAAATATACATATTTCCCCAAAAAGAAATTCCCCAAGCATGTTAATACATTTAGAACACAAATCACTTCAAACATACATAAATATCTATACATCCCATCATAAAAATCGGATAATTTTCTCAGCTTCTAAGTATCAGCTGAGTCACTATTAAACTAAGGGATCTGAGGCACAGAGAGGTTAAGCAACTTGCTTAAAGTCACACAGCTAATAAACTGGCAAAACTGAGATTCAAAACCATGTAGTCTTGTTTCAGAGTTTGAGTTTTTAACTACTATAACAGTATCTCCTGATAACTGAGAATTCTCTCCAGGCTGCTCATGGACTCCTGTCAAAACCCAGCTTTGTAAGATCATGGGTCCCCTATACTGCCTGGCCATTTAGCAGCTTAGTGCTGTTTTGCCCATAGAGAAGAACACAAGACCATCTCAAGGCAGCACAAAGGAGGTTCTTGTGTGTTACTGCAAGAAGCAGGACCATTCATCTGTCTTCCAGACAGGAAGTTGAGCTAAGATGCAGCAGGTATTAATACTACTAGAGATGGAGAGAGGTTAAGTAATCGGCTGAGAGTTACACTAGGGTTTAGTGGTGAAACCAGACCCAAGACTAAATAAATACCAGCACACTAAACTGATGAAAAACCACCATATTATCATCTCAAGTGTGAAAGTGAAGTGTGAATACAGTCTTGTCTATGTGTACTAGCCTCTGGCTCCAAATGCTTCTTTTTATTTTTACACCTGCATTTCTCTTGCTCTTGGCAATAACTGAACAGACACTCTATGTTTCCTATTACTTTCAATGTGAGATATCAGAGGAATGCCCACTGCCAACATTATGAGTACCTTGGCCCTAGCTGAGAGTGCCTTAGACTGATTAAGTTATATCTGGCCAAAGATCGCTCGAAACACTTAATTGCTGAGAATTTGGTCCAGGTGAAACCCTGACTTCTTCCTGGTTTCATTCCCTATGTTACTTATTCATGTGGGAGTTGGCTTCATTACCAGGCTCAGGATTGGCACAGATAAAAGACCGCGGATGCTAAGCATATCACAACTCTAATATGTTCTAAACACCTAACTAAGTTGTTTCCAAACTTGTGTTTACCAAATGCACATCAGAAGAAATTCAAGGTAATGTTAAGGAGAACCTGATGTATTATTTCAATTAACCATTATTGCTTCTGGTTATCTTAAATCTTAAACAGATGTGACTAAATCATTTATATCTCTGTTTACATCTATCATATCAAATTCATGATTGTCAATTATGCCTAACAGATCATCTCCCCTCTCAACACGTTCTCCTCCTTTAGCAACCAACTAATTTTTGTTTTAGATGACGACCACTGCTTCATTAGGAAGTGCGGGAACATCAAAATAGGTTTCATTATCTGCCTATATCGCAAATAGCTTTGCGACCTCTGAAAGCACTGTTTTATCAGTCAAATGAGGGCAGCAACTCTTCCAGATGAAAACAAATTCTATGACTCTACGATAAAGACAGAAATTAATTTTAGGTTTACTCCAATGTTCACTGTTGTTTCCTCTATACCCTACTGTACACTAAGGAGTCCTGCTAAGGATAGCCGGTTGCAGAAACAATAACATTAAAAGGAGCATTACAAAAAAATTGTGCAGGTGTGCTTGGGCAAATGTGTGTGTGCATGTAATGCCTGGCACAGAATAGGCTCACATTTTTACTAAGTGCATGCATGCATGAATGAATAAACACACCACACACAAGATACACACCAAACTAAGAATAACATCATAGCACAGAGAAAGATAAACATTCATTGGTTCTGCCAGAATCGATTTTAGTGCATTCCACTTCTCTAACATGTTTAGGGCTGAGCTTTCTTTAGGACATGGAATTACCTATAACGGTCCCGAGGATTTTAAAAGCACCATTTCCCACCCTTTCCCCTTTGAAACTTCAGTCCACAGGTTGATGCCTGAAGCCTAGTGCTAACATCCTTAAGAAAGGACTTAAGCTCAAATACGTTTAGATACAATTGGAGTGAACAAGTTATTTCATTGTTGCAGACTTTTGTCAAGGTACATTATCATGAGGGGTAAAAGCCTGCATCCCTGGAAGAGTTTCCACAGTTACAAACCCACTTTTCATCGCATCTCCAATCACTCCCTGTCTTTGGAAAATGCTGTCACAGTTTGTTAGCAGTTATTACACTTCAATGCAATGAGGTTTCAGATCTTTTCCCAATAATCAATTTTTAGAAAGCGTTTTTGGAAAGCAGAGAAGGTGTGAGGGTACTAAGAGGGTGTAACAAGAAGGGAAAGCAGCACAAAGAAAAATGCTAACTACGTTATAGTTTAACCTTTTGCATACAACCCTAAAGGCACTCTTTTGATTTCTCCAGTCCCAAATGTCTTTAATGCTGTGTTTGTACCTAATAAGCACAGACAACTAGAAAGCCATCATTCCTAAGTACTTATTCCTTCCCAGAAAGCAAGAGTGATCAAGAAGAAAGTTGCGTCAGACACAAGCAGAAAGTCACACTTTGAAGAATCGATACCCAAGCAAGAATGAAAAGACAGTAAGACCAAGATCCTAACAGACATTAAAAAAGAAGAAAAAGAATACTCAAAGAAACAATTCACAAAAGAAAATACATAGGTACTTCTCTAAATATATTCTTTGATCTTGAAGTTAATTACATAAAGGAAATGACAAAATTCTATCACTAACCATTGTTAAAAGTTCCTATCTTCATAGTATTTTCAATCAAAAAGACTTTTTTTAATCCATTATCATATTTAATCATCATTTTGAGATGAACTATCTAGCCAAGTGGTCAACCACGCCACCTATCTTATACATTTCGTAACGGAAGCTTGAAGTGGGTTAAGTGCCTTCCTTTTCTGTGAGTCACATGACTGAATAAGGTCAGGAATGGGAATATAAACTAGGTCTTTTCACTCTAAATCCTGGGTCAGAAGTTAGCATTTGACCAGAATATCCTTCCAAATCACCTACAGTCTAAGGAATCTGGTGGACAACTTTTCCTATATCTAAAAGATATCTACTAATGTTAAGTAGAGTCATAAATGAACTCTGCTGTGCTTTAAAGCATCAAACTTAACTCTGGGTGCTTTAAACAGATGCCTTCATCTTCTGCTTACCAAGAGAATTGTTATGAACAGTGAGTTTCCAATCTGGTAAGGTTTTGAACAGGAATCACTGGCATGGGACACTGTAAAATTGTTACCCCATCTTCCCTTTCACAAAGCTGAGAAAAAGTACGAATTATCTTTTTTCTGTCAAAACATACGGCCCTAACTACTTTCAACTGCAAACAAAAGCATGAAATAATTACCAAATGTATGACTCTGTGGCACAGATTGAAATGAAAAAAATAAGTATGCAAGTTGTCAACATCCATGTCCAATCAGCTGCTTCTCTATCTGTTATCCATTCAAATGCCCACCCCCTTCCCTCATGCCCACAGCAAACTTTTAGGTGAAATCAACCAGCAATATTTCACTAATTTAACTCAGAGCAGAGCTTCTAGCTAGCAACAGGGTTAGGTGCTTTGGTAAATTACATACAAAAAGAAAAATTGGAAGGGCAGAATTTTCCCTAGGAGCTAGTTGGGAGATTTATGATGTACAACAAGCAACTAGAAAACTTGTTAAAGTGAGTAGTCTTTTGTACAAGCCATATGTGCTAAAGAAACGTAAGGAAAGTTATCCTATAGGGTTATTCAAAAACACTTCTTAAAGGAGGTGAAATATTAATTAAGAAAGGCAATAATATTCCTGAAACAGGACCAGAAGAATAAGTGATCAACAATAATTAGTTTATGACTTCAGGCATACTCAAAATATAATTAGCTTTCTCTAAATATTTAAATTTTAGGTAATTTTATTTGATCTAATTTTTTCGTAATTTAAAAAATGTGCTACTGGCTACCTCAAATATTCTTTGGGAATGAGGAGGGCATAAATAAATGTGAACAACAGCAATTTCTTTAACAATAAAAATTATAGTAAGAATGATCCTTTGATATTTCTTTCCAAGAATTGTAAACGTTGTTAACTACTTTGTTCAATAATTTTGGATTTTCAGAAATAGAAATGTAAATCCAGATGAGAGCTTAAAATTAAAAGAAGTAGTTTAAAATTCTCAGTGTTGATGAAATTAAAAAGAAAATGTCTTTACAAGAAAAGTAGCAGTTTTTTACACAACAAAAGGCTCAGAATTGATTTCTGTCTTTTTTGCCTTCATTGATAAATTAGTATCTAGTGAGAATTTAAGAGAAACATACAGAAAGGTTAAAAGAAGCAAGGAATGGTTCCTATTTTTCTTTGTTACTGGTGGAGAAACATCCATTAAAATAGATAGTTCTTTGTTTACATAATTAGGAAATATTAGGTCCTGTGTCTGGAACTTCCTAATCTATAAATAAACATAAATGAATGTGTGTGTATAGGAGGTATGTGTGTGTATATGATAACATGAAAATTAAAGGTTTATAAAGCATAGAAGTAGGGGGATAGGAAGGAACTGCTTAATGGGTTAAGCATTTCCTTCTGGGCTGAGGAAAATGTTCTGGAACTAGACAGATGTAGTGATTGCTCAACATTTTAAATGTACTAAATATTACTGAATGGTTTACTTCAAAATGGTTAATTGTATGTTCTGTGACTTTGACCTCCATTAAAAAAACAAAATAACACATAGTAGCAGGTTGTTAACTTACATGTCGTCCTTCTGTAAAAAAAATATTAGCAAGGGCCCATTAGTAGGGAGCTGGAATTCTAGTAGAGAGGACAAGATAATGGCCAAATTTCTTAAGCAGTAAGTCTTGTTATCAGTTGCTACATGGAACATTTAGTTAAATAATATAGCTATTATTAGGAGAGGAGGCTGCCTTTCCACTGAAATAAAAACTGCCCTCTTACCAAAGTCACTCATGTTCTTTGTTAGCAAACTCAACGTTCCTCATTCTACCAAGAAAGCAAACCTATGATTTTCCCATCATTGCCAAAACATCTTAGGAGGACCAACTAGCTATAAATATTGGTCCTTAATGTGCTCTACAGAGCAGGAGACAGCTTTCTGATTTGGTTCTATCAGTAATGAACTGACCACAGATAGGCAGGTCTCTTAACCTCTTTCTGATTCTTACAATATTCATTTGAAAACGTAGTTCATAACATTTACCACTGCAACAAGATAAGACACTGAGGAAACACTGAAAAAGTAGGGGCTCTAAGGTATTCAATTTGTAGAGCATGGCCAGCACCTGAATGATGCTGGAAATATTTTTTGATGTTGATGAACCTCGGTGTCCTTAAACTGAAAGCTTCTTGACGTGGATAATCTATTCAGCTCTTCTTTCCAAAAAGTCTAAATAGGACTGGGTACTAATAGTATAATATGGACAGGAATATGGACCAAATATAGGAGAAGAATGAGCTCAATTAATTTTCATTAAATATAGTTCATCTTCTAAATTTTTCAAGGACTTTTCTTGTAGAAAGTCATATTTTGGCTGGGAGCAGTGACTTACATCTGTAATCCCAGCACTTTGGGAAGTTGAGGCGGGCAGATCACTTGAGGTCAGGAGTTCCAGACCAGCCTGGCCAACATGGTGAAATCCCGTCTCTACTAAAAATACAAAAATTAGCCGGGCATGGTGGTAGGTGCCTGTCATCCCAGCTACTTGGGGGACTGAGGCTTGAGAAACGCTTGAACCCGGGAGGTGGAGGCTGCAGTGAGACAAGATCATGCCACTGCACTCCAGCTTGGGTGACAGAGTGAGACTCTGTCTCAAAAAAAAAAAAAAAGAAAAGAAAAGAAAAGAAAGAAAGAAATTCATATCTTACATGAATTATCTAACACTTATCCCTGATAAATACTATGGGCTCCATAGGAGCAAAAATTATGGTTTAGAGCACATCCGGCACAATGTGTTGCCCAAGCAGGTACCCAATAAATAGTAAACAAATAAGGGAGTCAGCTAAAGTAGAGGAGAACTAATCCTTTCCTTCATGTACAAAGTTTATGCGGCAGAATTTTAGTGCGGAAGGGAGGCATACTTCATATATCCTTTTTCAGAAACTGTTCTCTGAATCATGAGTGGCTTCCACAGGTGTCGTGCATGGGGTGAATTTCTAGCCTTGTACCAGGAAGGAGGTATCATACGGAGATGACACAGATATGAAAGGTATCATGCTGCAGTTCCACAGGTGTCCCGCACTGGATGTGCAGAATTGCTCAAGAAGCTCATCCATGCAGAATTTTTGATCACCTCTGACTTGCTGTATTTGTGATATCTGTATCTCAGTTTCTGTGTCCAAATTTAATTCTCATTTTGTTGTTGTAGGGACAGGGTCTCACTATGTTGCCCAGGCTGGTCTCAAATTCCTGGCCTCAGAGAATCCTCCTACCTTGGCCTCTGTGCACGGAGTTTAAAATAACCATTGCCAAGAAATTAGAAAAAACCAAGAGTCAGTTTATGACTTTAATCTTCTTCCCAAAATTCAGAAACGTAATCAGAAGTCACAGTCAAGGTAAGACCATGCATCATCTTTGACGGCGTTTCCTATTTCCATTGGATAGAGCCTCAAAAACATTTTGAACTGACTTTATAAGGAGGCACCACACAGAATGCAAACCTCAAGCTGCACTGCCTGCTTGAAAAACTCTCCCATTTTACCTGCCCCCTAATTCTTTCTGTTCTTCATCCCATTAGCCTACACTGCTCATTTTGCCCTTTCCATGTATCGTACTGCATGTTGCTGTCTTGTTTTATATTTATGATCTGTTTTCTCAAATCTCCCAGACCGCATGTCATTCTTTTCCCAGCCACTCTCTAGGTCTGGTAGATAAGATACTTGATGCTCATTTTCCAGTGATGAGGATGACAATGAAGACAATGAGGATGGAAAATTACCCTGCAATGCCTGTTCTCCACTTCTTTACCTTCCTTCCATACCCACTACAATGAAACTGCTCAAGAGCTCCTGGATGCTGCAGCCAAATGTGGCTTTTATCTCTCAGCAACATCTGACACTGTTGACAATTTCCTCCTTCTGGTCAGATCTGCTTCCCTAGGCTTCTCTGACTCTTAAGTTTTCCAGGTCCTCCTATCCCTCTGGACTTTTAAATTCAATTACATCTCACGCAAACCCATTTGAAAGGCTCCTTGTCACATTCACGATAAAATCTCAACTCCTTAATAGGACTCACAAGTGGCTTTTTGATCAGGCCACTGTTTATCTTTTCAGCCTCATCTTTTACTGTTACCCTTTTTACCATAAGCTCCAGGCGTTCTGAACTACTTCTGAGTCACCGGACATGCCATGCTCACCTGCTTCCAGTTACAACCCTTGAGTTTTGCCAGCTTAACTCCCATGTATCCTTGCACTTCACTTCCTCTAAGGCCAAATGTGGACTAGTTGTCCTTTGTGTATCTACCTTCAGGAGCCTGTACTCCCCAATCATTGCATGATCAGACTAGGTTATAATAGTCTATTTTCCTGTTTCATGTTTGTCTTGTTCAGAGTTATATTCTAACATCTCACTCATAGTAGGCATTTGATAAGTATTAGCTGAATTACTTTATTCTGTCAAGCTTCTTTTCAGCATCTGAGTGAAGGAGTTAGGAAAAGTACATTAAAGTGGTTTTTTTTTTCTTAAACAACCAAAATAACTCCTACCAAAATAGGAAAGATGAAATCTACTGCCTCTCTGTAACTCTTTGAAACTGATAATCTCAGGCGATAGTGCTAGTCCAAAGAACAGATACAGGATTTCCTCCAAGTGCATGTCAATGACTTACCATCAGTGGAAGAAGCCTGAAGCTCTGGCTATTTTTGTTCTTTAAATTCCCTGTGATCTGCTCCTATACTTAAAGCCAGATGCAGAGGAATCCCAGGATTCAGAATCCCTCATGTTAGCTGCCTTGAGTGCAATGTGGGAAAGAGAATGAAAACTTCCACTGCTTAGAGGGCCACAGAGCTCAGGGGTAAAAATGAGCAAGGACTCAAGTCACGGTTTAAGCATGGGAGCGTATGATCTGGCTTCCACTATATGGCTAAGAGAAGGCATCCTTCCTCTTCACGATGTTTTACCTGCAGTGGTTTTTTACTTCAATTTGATAGCAATATTGTCTTTGGAGACCGTTTCTTATCAATGATACTTTTCTTCTGTTATATGCCAGCCACACCAAAGATGGCCATTTCAGTGTAGACTGCTCCTAAGATGAAATGATCTGTGGTGTTTTAAAAATAGTCTGAGGTGAACAAACCAGGTGAGAAAATGTTCAGATTTGCATTTCCTTGAAATGCAATATTATTTTTGAGTTCCTAATTGAAAAAATTTAAAGTGCAAGTAATTAAGTGTGGGGAGCACACCAAGGTGGCTCACATTTAGGCACATGGTAAACTGATTTGCCATTGAACAAGAAGGCTAATAGGAATGGGTGAGCTAAGCCATGCTTTGTATTTGTTCAATGGGCTCGGCAAAACCCAAAACACATTTTCTCAGCACTTCTCTCTATTTTCCAACCCATATGTACTTCGAGAGAAGTTTCATTCATATGTTTCTGATTTATTTACATGCAAGTCATCAGAATGTTGTTTTGTAGAAACTATTTGATGTCCAGAAAGCCTAGAGTCTTTTCTTTGAGGTTTCTTTTTTCCCCCTTAGGATCAGGAAGCCATGATTTCCAAATATAAAAAAAAAAAAAAAAAAAAGAAAAAGAAAAAAGAAAAGAAAGGAAGAAAGAGAGAGAGAGAAAAAGAAAGAAACAAAGAAAGAGAAAGAAACAAACACACACACACATACACACACACACACACACACTTGGGAGAATCCCCAGTATTTTTTCCTCAAAGGTTCAAATTTTGTTCAACTGTCAGATCACATAAAGTCTGAGTATAATTCTTTCATTGGCAAGCTTGTATCATACTCTGTTGTCCTGCTCCTCACTGACACTACCCTTCTTGAAGTTAGTAATGTCTTCCTTGTGGATATAAAAGTACATATTTGCAATGTATGAATAACAAGAATGGATCTTAAAGGGAGGTGATGAGCTCTGCAAATGCTCAGTGAATGCATTCTGTATTTCGGTGTCTGGGCTGAGGGAGGGGTCTGGGCATTAAGAGAGAGGAAAGTAGCCCCTCTCCAAGAGTGTCCTATGAAAATAAGCACAATTTTTCATTCCATTAGGCATTGTGCTGGCATCTTCCTTCCTCAATTTATAAATGGAACTGATTCAAGTGTGGTCTAATGGTTGTTTGTATGTATTACAAATCATAATATAATTTTATAAATATTTCTCCATTTGTGAATAACTACAAACTTAAAAAAAGAAAACAAAGAAGAGAACATTAATAATTTTTAGGACTTCCAAGGACAGCTAGTTTGCATATCCCTATATTCAGACTTTTGGCATAAGCGGTATCCTCTTTTTAAAAAATAATGTTTAAGACACTATATATTACATGTAAGAAGGCGTTTATCTTTTAACATCATTGATATCTACCTAAATTTGATTCTTTTAAATGTTGTATTGAATATAATATTATTTTAGAAGACTGAATCAGATTTTAATAGTAGTGGACACTTTTTTTTATTAAAGGCGCTGTATATAAAAAAAGATTGGCTCCTCTGTAAGCTTTTCTAAATTTCAATCTGAAAACCAAATTAATGTTGGGCACAAAGCACCCAGCCAGTATCTAACACTATCTCATGCCTCTGTAGTGTGTCACTACAAATATAAACCCACATTTCCAGCCGTCTCTTTGTCCTCTGTGAGGGGAGGCAGATTAGAAATGCTGGTTAATCTGAGTGAGAACTGAAAGATTTCTACCTATGCTACGTTTCAAGGCTGAGATATCTCTATTCCCTAAAAATCTTTTCCATTTTCCCATTTCAAAACCAGAATGGTGTTAGGGCTGAGAAGATTCAAAAAAGTCTTCTCAAATCAAATATCTCTCCAGCACAGCTGCTGTTAAGTGACCCACCATGTTCCAAGACAGGCTCACAACCCATATACTAGTGTTTCACTATGAGCTCCAATACTACATATTTCAGGAAAGCAATGTTTTTAGGGAAAAAAATCAGCAAATTAAACTTCTCAATACATCACTCTTCAAATCCAGCTATTAGTGGCGTGAGCAGCAAACAAAAATGTTGTCTTTAGCTATCACACTGAATGATTTAAGGCTATATATGTGGACACTAAATATCAGTCAAATAAACAAATAGCTACCATTAAAACATGTGACTAGAGCAAATCAATTAGTTGCCAGTTACTCTGACTTCAAACGTATCTCTGAAAACACTTATCCCATTGTATGAAGATTCTGAAATAGCAAAATTTAATTGTCATCAAGATTCTTTAAAAAAAAGGACACAATTATTTAATACACTGATTTCTACATTATAAGGAGAAAGTTTGAGCAAAGAAAAAAAATGAAGCCTTATGAAGACACACATTAGTAACCATTGTAAAGATATGGCTGGTTTTCTTTCTAAAGTCTATCATGCAGACATTTCCCTACAATTTAGGTCAATAATTTAATTTTTTAGTTTTTACTACCTTTTAATAAAGAAGGTAGTAAAAACTAAATATATATATATTTATATATAGATATTTTATATCAGCTCTAATATAAAAATAAACATGAAGAAGTATATCAAGAAGTGTGATTAGGGCCAGTATGATTAAGTTTCAATAACTGGCCATCACAACTAATTCATCTCACATTTAAAAGACTTTCTTGGCCTGATGCAGTGGCTCACTCCTGTAATCCTAGCACTTTGGGAGGCTGACGGGGGGGGAATCATGTGAGGTCCAGAGTTCAAAACCAGCCTGGCCAACATGGTGAAACCTCATCTCTACAAAAACTACCAAAAAATAGCTGGGTCTGGTGGTGGACGCCAGCTACTTAGGAGGCTGAGACAGAAGAACTGCTTGAACCAGGGAGGTGGAAGATACAGTAAGCCCAGATCGAGTCACTGCACTCCAGCCTGGGTGACAGAGTGAGACTCAGTCTTAAAAAAAAAAACAACTTTCTTGGGGGGCATGTTTTTTTTTTTCTTTTGGTTCTGGTTTGCTGGTTTTCAGTCTAAAAGAAGGAAGATGTTGATGGCAGCATTTACTCATGAGATACCACATTATTGTTTCCAACTGTATAAATTCCTAATTGTGAGCAATATTTTGAAATGCAATAGCCAAAGTGAAACAAGTCAAAACCTCATGGGCTACCCATTTTAGAACAGATTACGAGACAGGTAAATTTGAAAGCATTATAGAAAGATGTCACTTTGAAACAAAAAAATGTTGCTGGATAACATTCAAAGTGTCTATAATGTTCTTTTCTCCTCTTTGCCTCTCTGTTCCCCAATAGTAGACCCTCCCTTGGCATATTCACAGATGCAATCCCTGCTGAGCCGCAGTAATGAGGAACACCCCCTACCATCAAAAATTCAGTAAGAGAGAAGTCACTGTGTGTGGAAGATGAGGCTCCAACATCTCCTTCTGAAGGGAAACACTCATAGACACACACATGCCTCACTTGCTTTTCTATCATCTTATGGCCTGGGATGTATGGGAAGATGGAACCTCAAGGAACTCCTTAGCATCATCATCATCTTCCTGTCCCTATGCAGCAGATGCTCAAATTCCAAGAAGTATCTTAAATGAAAAATACACACACACACACACACACACACACACACACACACCATCACCACACATTAATCTCTATCGCTGCTATTTTTCGGCATCATTTCGATGTTTAACAACCTGAACTAATAGTCATTTTAAAACATGTCCCAAGCTTCTGGAGGGAATCTGCCCCCTGTGCCATGCATTTGTTTTTTAACTGTGGTATACTTCTGACCATTTTGATGGACTGACCTGCTCTGGGATTGAACAGAAGAGTGGACAATTTTTTTTGTTTGTTTTAATTGAAGGTCCTTAATGTGGGCCACATGTTCCTGGCGGTCATTTGGAAGGCAGGGGCAGGGAATGCAAAGTGGCAGAGAGTTGGGGGGTGGAAGAGGGGGAAAGTGGGGAGGGGATGGATGATGAAAAGACCAGTTCCACAAGCAAAGCACATTAGCAACCAAGAGTGGAAAGGGCCGGAAGGAAAACCCACCCACCTCACCCCTGCGTTCATTCTATCAACCTGCAATTGCTGCAATCAAAACCATATGTCGGTTCTTCCAGATCTTTCTCACAGGACAAACATGCGAAGGGCCTCAGGCCTGGCGTTGCCATCAAATGGTAATTGATACCATATGAGCCATAAAATAGAAAAGCACATGCACACAGCAGCCTCTCTCGCGGTACCCTCCTCCCTCCCACCTTCCAATCCCCTGCTTGGCCCCTTGAGAGGGATGAAATTGCAGGTCTTGCCGGGCCGCTAAGTGCACAGTGCACCATGAAAAACAAGTGTATGTGGCTCCAGTAACCACCTGTAAATCAGAGAGAAAGGAGGGTCCACTAGCCAAGAGCTCGTCCCAGAGAACAGGCGAAGGGAAAAAGGTCACTCTGGGTTAATACAAGGTCATCGATCATGGGGGAAAATGAGCACAGGTGTGAAGCAGATCACAGGCCTGGAGCAGGGAATGACCCCCCGGTCCCTCAGCACATCCGGCCTAGAGAAGGCTCGTTACTGCTAAGCCACATCTGTCTTCCTCCCCTCCCACCAGTGAGATAGTGGGAAAGTGGAAACCACTCCCCAATTACAAGGCAATTAGAAGAAAAGTGACCCCAATTCCGTATCTGCTGCTCTCCTTTTCTGAAGCTCTTTTTGCATCCCATTGTTATCACAGCAGAAAAAAAAAGTCAAGAAAACCCACTGAGCTGGGGGTTCTGCCAATTGCTGGTTGAAAGTAATACAGTAGGTAAATCCGTCTCTTATTTCCACCAACACTGACAGAACTGCAAGTAGCATACGGCTCTCGCCTCTGCATGTATATATTTTCTTATTAACTCGATCGGGCAGAAATTTGCAGAGATTTGTTTGGATTTAGAAGTCACAACAGAATGTCAGTTTCACAAACCAAGGCTCATTCTGTGGTGAAATGTACAGCTCTGGACCCAACCGTTCACCGCACACAGCTATTTGTTCCAATTCCTCCAGCAGCCGCTTCTGAACAAACAACTAACTTATTCTAAACACACCCAATGGCTGTAATTTTTCTTCCTTCTCCCTATCCCATTATATGTGATATTTTAGTCTTATAGATCTTAGGAAGTTTAAATATTTTCCAGATGGGCCTAGTAAGCACAGAATCACGTAAACACTCTAAATTATAAAAGGACCAACTAAATACTTAAAACAGAAGAGGATGATGATGACATTCCTCTTCTGCAAACAGTAATCTAGTGAGGTAACACCAAAACTTGTAAAAAAAAAAAAAAGGGGGGGGGAGAGGTGAGGGACAGATATTAATTCCTTTTTTCTTCCCTAAAACTCTTAAAGACAAGCTGATTCATCCTCATTTAGGTTGTATCTATTTATATCTTTTCTAAGTAAACCGTTTCTGAGAAAAGAAAAAAAGATGATTTAAGCTCAATTTACAATTCAATACATCACAATGGTAAGAAACAAAACCGTGGTTGTAACCGAATGATACATTCCACTGTCCTGCAGAGGGAAAATTAATAAGGCCTATTAACTCCGTCCATTTGCCCTGATCCTCAGCAGTCCTGTTTCCTAAAAGTCTGGCTGCAAAAGACCTGAACGAGGTGGCACTTCCCAAGGACCCTCAGCCTCAAGGCAATCCAGCAATGTTCCTAATGACAGTCACCAATCCAAGAGAAAAAAAACGTGAACAAATGAAGGTAGTAAAGGAACTCGGGCAGAGCGAACTGAAATGAAAGTTCTGGTGAATGCCAGGGAAGACAGAAGTAGTGCAAAGCAAATGGGTAACATACAAGTCAAAGCGGCACAGTGCAGACCAAGAGGTGTCAAGTCAGGCAGGCTCGGGAGAGACCACTTTGGGGAGACTCTGACCTTACCTCTGCTTTCCCTTCGTGGTCCAGGCAACATAGCCCTGTATCTGAGCATCTGCACTGTTTAAATTTCATCCTGTGGTGTTGTTTGCTGATTGGTCAGACATGGCTGACAGCATCAGAACTTCAATCTGACACACAAGGAGCAAGCAGGACCACAGCCCAGAATTCATAACAGGAGGGAGAGAGGGAACTTCATGCTGGATATATGAAACTCAGACCCGCAGATGTCTTCTGTGAGGCCTGTGGCTGGCCTATGGGTGGGAGGGCCTAGGATGAGACTGGGAGGAGGGCATGAAGACGGGGAGGTGGGACAAGCCCAGCCACCCAAATGACCAGGCATGAGGCGTCCCCTGGTTAGAGCTGCATCTGGACCCTGTTTAGAAGCTTCCTTCTTGCCACTCCCAGTTCCTGTGACCTCCTGGGAATAGAGGAGGCCTCCTTCCCTGAATGCCTTTTTTACAGAATAAAAGTGGTAGTGTTTTCAGTTTGGGGCAATGCATTTATTTCTCAAAATATCTGACATTTTTCCAAGTAGAGAAAAGCTACGAAAGAGAGCCAGTTGTCAAAAGCATCCTATCCAGAATTCTGTTATGGCGAGGAATGCCCTCCAATTTAATGGAATTCTTTAACTCTTTGGTAGCATTAAAGCAAAAAAGTAAAGGAAGAGACAAAAAGCTTGAGGGTGTTTAAGAAAAGGCAAGTTAACTTGCCATAGAAATAATGAAAACAGAAAAGAAAGAAAATAGCTTGAAAGTGGAAAAGGAAAGAAGAACCAATACTACTGAGTCACAGGCTAGGTCTTTATTCTGATTCAAGTGCCCATTCCTCTCCGGGCCATAAGGAGTCACCTGAGACTCACTGAAAGCAACGGTGCCTGGCTGCAGATCACCCTCTTCTCTTCCCACTTCCAACTGGACTCCCAGTACACACACACACACACACACACACATACACACACACATCTGACCCAGCTACTGGCAATGAGTGCAACTGAGTTTACCTGCTATAAAATGCAGGATAGCTTTCCCTCCTGAAAGTTTATATGTAGGATTATCACCTCCAATTAAGGATCAGTGTTAGTCTATTTGAACTCTTGCCTTCGTGGCCCTACTACATAGAATCATGACTGTACAACTCTGGGGGAAAAGTAGTAGAATATAAAAATCCAAGCAGAGATTTCCCCAGGGCTCAGCAAAGACCATTACTTGCAAATTTTCTCTTTCCCAACTTCTCCTTTTCCAGCATTCTTTGTTAGAATTTTGGGGAAGGTATTATGGATTCTGCAGTAATTACAGAAGAAGAAAATATATAAGGTGAAGTAAAAACAACAGAGCAATAAAAAAAAGGGGGCAGATAAAAGTGGCAAGATTTGAGGATAAAATAATGGCTCAAGAGACCAGCTTATTAAAATCAACAAGTGAAATGGACAGAAAAAAGGAACAAGACCCTTTGGCCGAGGGGAAGGAAAAGGTTAACACAACATGAAAACCAAGATTTAATAAAAATTAATGCTTGAAAACACCATTACTGATTTAAAATCAATTTGAAATAGTGAAATAGCAGAGCAGGACAAAATAAATCCATCTGGTTTAAAATAAAAGAAAAACTTTACCATAACCTTCTCATCTCACCACCTCCAAAAAAGAAAGAAACAGTCTCATTTTCCTTTTTATTGTGTTAACATGTTATATGGCCTAATTTTCTAAATAAAGCTGGAAAGGCACACCACTGAAATCTAGAGGCTAGAGAAGGATATTAGCATAAGGAAATATTTATGAAAATTAGAGCAACAAAGCAGCAGGAGAAACAAATGTAAGTAAAGCTAGAGGGTCAGTATGAATAGTGGCAGTTGTGAGTAGGAAAGCAGCCCAGAAGGAAAGAGGTGCCTGGAGTGGTCTGCATTTCATTCCGAGAAGAAGACGGTGTGAAAGAAACATACTAGGCAAGCATACAGAAACGACGGAACATCAGAAAACATAAATGAGAATACAGGAATTTGGTGTGAGGGTAAGAAGAATAAACCTAATGTAATGGAGGTCAAATAGAAACTGAAAAACAGAATGCAGTTTGTCAGAAGCATTTAAAAAGTGCCTTAGGATGTACAGAATTATAAATACAATTTTGCTAAAGGTATGCTACACAGCATACCTTTACAACCATTATAGGCTGAAGAGATTACAGGAAAACAATGCCATGCATTTCTTGACTCTGCTTCCTAACTTTAAAAAAGAAATTCCCCTAACTTCCAAGACCCATTTACAATTGCATGGGACAACAATGAACATATCACACAAGGGCACAATTTCTTGTCAGGAATGAACCTAAGTAATGCAAATGATAGTTTTTTTGGTGGTACACATCATTATCCGAGATATTCAAAGTATTAAAGAAATATTCGGCCGGGCGCGGTGGCTCAAGCCTGTAATCCCAGCACTTTGGGAGGCCAAGGCGGGTGGATCACGAGGTCAAGAGATCAAACTATCCTGGTCAACATGGTGAAACCCCGTCTCTACTAAAAATACAAAAAATTAGCTGGGCACGGTGGCACGTGCCTGTAATCCCAGCTACTCAGGAGGCTGAGGCAGGAGAATTGCCTGAACCCAGGAGGTGGAGGTTACAGTGAGCCGAGATCGCGCCATTGCACTCCAGCCTGGGCAACAAGAGCGAAACTCCGTCTCAAAAAAAAAAAAAAAAAAAAAGAAAAAGAAATATTAATGCAAGCACCTCACCCAAGCCCAAAGGAAATTGTTAGTCCTTATTCAAGAGGCTCAATCTACCCATGAACTAGATGTGGGAAGGATCAGTCAAGGAAATGTGATTTAAGAAGAGAGAATTTGTAGTGTTGGTTCTGAAAGCCTCAACAGCCTTTCGAGCTCCTGGCCTTGTTTTTAACTCAGAAGAGGATCAACGTTGTTTCAATGATAAACCAATAATTGTATATTTGGTGGAAAAGTCTACAGCTCTGTCAAGCAGCAAAGGAAGCAGGGTGAAAGCAGTTTCAGGTGCCGGGACACAATAAAAACAATGAGGAAAGAAAATGTTTGCTTTTTCTGTCAACTGAGATGTCAGTACCCATTAATAAATCTATCTGCTAAATCTACTCTTATTCATGTGGGACATCACCAATTTAAAGTAAAATAAATTATCTTTAATTAAATGGAATTGTCGTCTTCCTCCCGCTATCATCCCCAATTATTACATCCTAATCAGCCCTTTAGGGAGAAGGCAAGAGAGAATGCTGAAAGGCACATTGACTATAAACAATTTCTCTTTCTGTCAACTGGTAAAATTTTTAATTTTAATTATTGGTTATAACTATAATTTTTGGATCTAAGTAATGAAAACCAACAAAATTCTGTCATTTACGGGGTAACACTGTACATGTTTACTTCCAAATTTCCTTTAGCTCTTTCTGTGAAAATTTCCAAAATCAGAAGAAACCACTATGAACTAAGCGAATTATCTATTTAAACCTAATCTGTTACTTTTATTTCCAGTACAAAAGTACCAGTTTCAATTAATACTCCAGAATGCATAGCACTAACAGAATGCCAGCTATGATATATGTTGTTGGTTGTTAAGCTTTCAAAACTAGGATTATAGAATGGTATGAATTTATGTTTAGACAAGAAGGGCATATACACTTTAAACATTAAGACATGTAACTGGATAAACGGTGGAGGGTGATCTTACTGCAGATGCCTATGACTTCCTCTGCCCCAGTTTTCAGCTCCCCCAATTCCCTTTTTTTGTAACTTCACCCAAATTCTAACAAAAGCAGTGTGTAATTTTAATCAAGTGATTTGTGTGAAATATATGCCAGTATCAGTTTCCATACTGATGGGATAATACCCTTCAAAATAAATGACGAAATCAACAAGTAAATGAAGTAGCATGTCACTCCCACTCCAAACACATGGAGGTGAAACATTTTCCCAAGAGTAACAAACAATGAATTTAGGAGCAAGTGGGCACATCTCCATCAACGGTGCCCTTCCAACTCTACTCCCAATAAGTAGCTTGGATTTTGTTTGTTTCACTTTTTGTTATAACTATAGACTTTGCAAGGGAGGGTGGGGAGTTTTCTTTTCACCTTCCATATAACAATAAAATCAACCACTGATTGGGAAATGAATTATTAATTAATTATTTGTTCTAGAAAGAGGATAAATGTATCTAGAATAAACAGGTAACAGTGTTGACTGTTTTCTAACTGCTTAGTGTTACTTTTAAAAATGTAATTTTTTCAGGGTGTAGTACTGTTTTCATTTAGCATGCCTTTGAATTGCCGCCTACAGAAGTAAAAAAAGAAACCACAGCTATACAAGCCTGCTGACTTTCTTATAAAAGAACCAGTTTTAAACTTGTTTATACTACTGATTCCAAATGAATTCAAGATGGTGGCTAGTTAAAGAAAGCGAACCCATGCCAGGGAGTTTGATCAAAGAACTTCAATTCAGCAATGTTCAGTTTTAATTGACCACTAATTAAGCTACATTAGTCCAAGAAAGGTCTGTATCACTTTGAGTAATAGAGAAAAGAATTAATTTAACCCTGTGTCAGTCAGCTTTAGTAAATTCATCTGAAAGCAACTTCTCAAACGACAGGCATGAAAGAGGTGTCTAGTGTTAAATGCCAAATGTGGTCTACAGAATTCAGAGAAGACCAGGAACTCCGTTTTCAAGGGTATTTGTTAACTTTGCTAGTGATGTCACCTTGCAGGTATAATTATCTTCATTACAGATACAAAGATGTCAGCTTTACTCCCTGGGTTGCAAAGGGTTGCTTTAAAATTGGATTCAAAACATGGCATCATACCAGCCACAGTTTTAACTTTCCTGTATTCTAGACAAAAATAGAGTGGATTTGCAAAATCATGAGAATTTTCAAAGGCTTGGAACTCTCCTTCTGGGAAAAGTGAGTTGAAGACTTGGAGGGGCGGGGGGAGGTAAAACAACTGCAATAACACCACCAAAAAAGCTCATTATAATTAGGAACCACAAGCTATGACAAGCATGACAGCAGCATTAAGAGTCCATGTGTTAAAATCGTTCATTTCTGAAAATCCAGTTGCAAAATTTTTATTTTCCCACACATTGTACATCAAAAATTTTTTTTACCCGCAATTCTGATTAAAAAAGCTTTTAGGAAGAGGGAAAAAAATTATAAAGCAGCAACAAACTCCATTTCAGAATTTAAGATTAAAATGTAAGACATAAGAAAACACGGCTTTACAACTTGGGTGTTTAAGACTGGTAAAGTCCTTCACATTAACTCAGAGGTAAATGACCTATGGTCTTATGACAAATGTCAAATAGAAAAAATATGTTTACATTTTAAAAGTAAACCCAAATATCAATGGCACGATGGCTTCTATTTTATATTAATTACCTCTGCCCTCCAAGCCTGCATGAAGAGCACTGGCTGTTACATCACTGAAAGCCACAGGGTCAAATACTCTTGAAGATGTGTCCTCTCTGGCCTCAACACACATTCTATTTCATCTTAATAGTTTTCGGCCACAAACAACTGCACTGTCTATAATAGTATTTAATAAATAACATTTTAAAATCATTCTGCCAGTACTCATTAAAATGCACTTGTTTGTGAAATGCAATAGTTAGCTATATGAAACCAAAATATTAATGCAAATTGGCATTTCTAAGTTTGAAGCATATTTGCATAGCAGGAACTAAACGTGGCACAAGCTGAAAGAGTGCACAGCACACAAATGCCTATCAACACCACAGTTATTACCCACAAAATGATGGCTTACATATACCATTAGAAGCTCGAGGCAGTCTGTGCCACCATGGCTTCCAGGGTTCCCAACGTCTAGACTGTAGCAATGAGAGGATGGTGGGGAAAGCTCTGGAATTGTCTCACCTGTTAGAGTAGCACAGGTACCAGGCACCAACAATCACATTTCCAGTGCTGATTAACAGCCTAGGGCTAGCCCATTCATCTTCTGCCCTCTATGGTTATCAATGAAGAGTAATTAATACAATTTTGAGTGCATGTATGATGTGGTCTTCAGCACTACGAACATTCACTGGGCACATCTGTCCCACTCAGTGATGTGGGGAATGGAAAAAGATACTTGTATGTAGGTATGCACCTACTTAAGCAAATTACAAATAATGTCCACAAAACTATTTTAGACAGGAGTAACCTTGAGAAACGTTAACATTAAAAAAACATTCAATACTTATTGGTTCATTCCACAAATATTACCTAAGCAGTTCTATATACATATCATATTGTTGTGTTCACCTTTGAGGGGAGGATAAAGAGAGCCCGTTGGGAAAATGTGACACAATTTTATAACAACACAAAGTCAGGTTAGGGACTCAATGACTGCTAAGGACAAGATGGACAGGTGTTTTCATTTACTATGAAGAAATATTTGGATCACGTGAGTAAATACATATTTTTTAAAAAAAATTAGATTCAATGGGTACACGCACTTACTGTTATATGGTATATTGCACGCTGGTGGGGACTGGACTTCTAGTGTACCCATTACCCAAATAGTGAATACTGAATCCAATTTAACTTTTGATAAGATACTACTTTTTACTATAACAGCCAGAGCAGAGGCATGAGCTAGGTAAAATTCGACAGAGGCCAGCTCTGTTGAGAGCATTCTACCCAAAGGTCTTGTCTACCTGTATGTATGGACATACGCCCGTATGGTGGATGTGACTCATTCATTTGGCTGCACCAACATTTCTTGGTTGTCTACCATATGCCAAAAGGTCTACAAAGATGCATTAAGACATGGTTCCTGCTGGAGTGTCTCACTGGCTGACTGAGAGGAAGATTTAAGGTCCCCGCTGTGCACAGACAGGCAAAGGGCTGTATCATTTGAAAAGTTTGCGTAACTTGAGCTGTAAATTTAAATTCAGTTGAGATAAGCATTCAGTAAAATGCTACAAGGTAGCATTAAAATGTCAATTCTTACCTCAGATATTTGAAAATAAAGCTAAGAAAAATATAAGACTATCCTACTGGAATTTATAGCAACACTGACTCTAGTTATATCATGACCCACATGATCTTCAGAGAGTTATTTAAATCCTCAATGCTTCCATTTCCAGGCCAGCACCTCCCCATGGAACTTCTGCAATGAGACAAGTATATATCTGTGCTAATACAGTAGCCACCGATCACATATGACAATTGAGTTAACTGGTGCAACTAAGGAAATAATGTTTAAAAAATTTACTTAATTCTCATTGACTGACATTATTTATTTATTTTTTTTTTATTTTAGAGACAGGGTCTTGCTCTGCTGCCCAGGCAGAGCCACAGGGGCATGATCATGGCTTGCTGCAGCCTTAGCCTCCTGGGCTCAATGATCCTCCTGCCTCAGTCTCCTGAGTTGCTGGGACTACAGGTGTGTGCCACCATGCCTGGCTTTTTTTTTTTTTTTTTTTTTTTTTAACTTTTTGTAGAGACGGGGTCTCCCAATGTTGTTCATGCTAATTTTGAACTCCTTGGCTCAGGTAATCCTCTCGCTTCAGCTTCTCAAAGCGCTGGGATTACAGGTATAAGCCACTGTGCCTGGCCTACATTTAAATGTTAATAGCCACATAGGGCCAGTGGCTACCTCAATGGACAGGCCAGGCTTCGCCTGGGAGATGGGATGGTAACTTCTGTATCACCTATCTTTCTGTGGTACGGTAATGATCAAATTAGAAACTGGGTTGAGAAAATGTCTGAAAGAACCAAGGCTTGCAACTATATTTTACTGGATATTAATTATTGCTACAATATTTTCTGTAAGCTTTATTTTAACTATAAGTCACTTTCCTAATAATTAAAGAAAAGTCACAGTAAGATTGGTTTTATCCTCCATGAATGTCTGAGTTAAATACCACACAGGCAAGTTTCCTGAAGCATAGTCTAAAAACACTCTGTAAGCAAGTTATTGTTCTAAAATTATTCGAGGGACATATGGAATATAAGAGAAATATTGAGAGTGCAACACAGATAATCAGTGATTGATCCAAAAAAGGTCAATACTCCCTCAAAGAGTTTCGCTTACAGTAAATTCATGATTTAAAAAAATTACCATCTCCCAGAAACAGAAATACTCAAATAAAAAATTATCATAAGAAACAGTAATCTTTATCACTTGTCTGGCACACACAAAGAATGTTAAAATTTTCTTTTCAGTTGCTCACTTTGAGTACAGACAATGCTGATAGTAAAAGGTGGAAGATAGCTCAAAATAAATTCCAGTTTAAGGTAAACTTATAAGATGGTTACAGATGTGATGTACAAAGTTAACCTAAACACATCAGTGTGACTTTACTAGACTGTGCTGTACCAAGCTGGACAGGGAAACAGAAAGAATGAAGTGTAGGGTCTGAGAATGCCTATGGGAAGGAACTGAAATTCCATTAGCTAATGGGCTAATAAGCAAAAGCATATCCATACACCAAAGATACACTGCAAATCAGAGTTGTCATTCCTGTGCCCAGCTGCCATCTCTACTCTCATCAAACGCTGAAGAATCTTATATAGCAGGGGGAAGAAACTGAGTGGCACAAGTTACTGTGAAGCTTGGCATCTAGCTCCAAAATTTGGCACCTAAGGAGTGAGGTCTGAAAGTTGGCAGGTGTAAGATTCAGCCACCAGATCCTGCCACCTTCTTCCACAGGGTGCTAGGGAAGGAAACTGAGGTTTCAAAATCACTTCCAAATCACAGCCGAGAATTATCTACATTGAGGGGAAGCACAGTGGTGGCAGGAAGAGAGATCCCCAGTTGTGAGGAGGTAAAGGAGCTGCATTATTGGGAAAGCTGAAAAGAAAGTCTTCAATGTTGGCTTTAATTTTTAATCTCTCCTTGATGACAGGCAATATGATGTTATGATATTAATGGTGAAGGAAAGAATGTCCATCATGCCAAAAGACTTCAAACATAATTATTAATTAGTTTCTTTATGCTAATTTCTTTTTCACTTTATGTCTTGTAGAGAAAAGATGGTAATATACTTCTTCATTTAGGATGATTCAAGATAAACCAACAGTTACACTGATAGAGTTCTAAATATTTTAAAAGGTAAGACATAAATATATGTTCAGGATATGCAGACGTTTGCATTATTGACTCAACATATTCTAACAGCTGCTTTGAAGCCATTCCAGTTGGTTCACAAATATTGTACAATATTTAATACACTATAAAATCTCACATGTTCATGTTAAAAGGTAGAAATAACTGGGCAATGCTATAGTGTGCTATGCCAAAAAAAAGAAAAAAGAAAAGAAGAAGAAAAACTGTTTTGGAAAGAAAAGGAAAAGGGAAAGAGAAAAAAAATGCTATCCTCTATAAATGCCTCACAATACCAAGATTTAATTACACAACTTATTATGACATTATTTCATTCTTAAGGTCCAGATATACTACTTTGCAAGCAGGACTTCCCAACTTCAGCAATACTGAGGGTCTGTCTTATACATAGTTAAGATGTATAGCAGCATCCCTGGCCTCCAGGCCTAAATGCCAGTAGCAAGCCCTGCTTGACCCCTACGGTTGTGACAATCAAAATTGTTTCCAGATACTGCTGTATGTCCCCTGGGGAACACCCCTGTTCTAAAGATGTATGTATATAATCTTAGTCTGTCAGCAACAAATATCCACTTTGATTTTCTTAAATCTTCATATAAACAATGTCCATCTCTAAGAGTATCTTCTTTCAACTAAACAAGGAAATAGCTACTGACACCCATGATCACTTAGTATGTCGTCGTCTGACTTTGTGATCTTATGGTGCTCAACGGTCTTAGCCTCTAACTTTGAAATAGGTAATCTATGTTCACCTGGAACTTTTAGAACCAACTCTGCAGCAGTCTTGATGATGTGCTTTAAAATATTTTATCATTTTCAACTAATAGTTCTGAACTACATGCAATAATCAAAATAATACACTGTATAAAGTTTTTGATGAATAAACAAGTTTGTGTAATAAATTATTGGCACTATCTATTACTGTCTGGTTACGAAATCTGTTCATCTATCTACCCACCCAACCATACTTCTCCAATCCAGCCATACATTCATCATCATAAAACCTGTCTTGCTTTCAATTCTGATTGAGTTACACAGGTAAGAAGCCTAGGACCAGCCAAAGAGTTTAATCTACATAGCTCCCTATTGGCAATGCATCTGTGAAAACACTGTTATCTATAAATAATTCTACATCAGGCCTGCTATATGTTTTATACACTACATCATCTAACTCAAAACAGGAAAATATCTTAATGTATAAATATGTTTATGTTTTCTTAAATTGGTTATGTTGTTAGATAGTTTATCTATTGACAGATGCAAGATTCTAAAATTGATTATCCCGAGAAGGTAAATATCTAAACAGACCATGAACCCAGGAATCACCATCTAACTTGAGAACAGGTTAAATGGATCTTCAATGTCAAGATTAAAAATGTATTAAAGATTCCAAACACAAGTACTAACCTAAAACTGGTTAGCCATGATCTATTTCTCCTTTTTTCATCTGTTTTTCCTTTTTCGTCGTCTAAAAATAATGGAGGAAAAGGACCATAAAACCAAAACTCCCTTCATAGGGAACATTCAGTGTGGTTTTGCATTTTTCCGTGTCATATCTGGAAGGTAAAGCAGCTTCTATAGTCTAGAGGTTAGGATATCATGATTCACGTAAGTCATCTTTCTTGAGGTTAATTAAGGAAACTGAATCCTAGATGATTTTATCAGCAAAAGTGACACTGTAAAGTTGGGCCAAGAGGATCTGCTATTACAGGAATCCTTTAAACGTAAACGCGTTTAACAATCATGCATCTATTTCTAGCCGTTTTAGCTCATTCCCTGGAAGCGTACTAGATGTTTGCTGCACTCTGCAACCTCTGGGAAGTAGGATTACCAAATTCAGATCAACACATCTAATTTTACAGTTACCTTATTTAAGTTTTTAATACGGCATAGGTCTTTTTCTCAGGTGTTAATAGAAAAATCAATTTTAAGTCACAACAGCTGTGATCATTTTAAATATCACAGCTGTCATGAGTTGAAAATAACCAATCTGAGCATACAAGTTTCTGGTGCAAATGTAACAAAATGGAAATGTGATGGAATTTTATCTTTTACTCCCTCTGAAGCTGAATGTCTAATACAATAGTAGAGTAATAACTTATTTGCTTTAAAATAACATCAGGCTCCCATTTCTTTATTTACTGACCTAGCCAACAGATGGCTCAAAAGAACAGAGAAGAACATCATTTTTAACTGTGGAACATGTTTAATTAAGAAAATAGTATTAACTCAGGAAAGACTGAGTTAAATAGCTGATATCAAAATTGAGAGTTACTTTATGTAAACATTTTGCTGTGAAGCCAGGGGAGAGATTAAGTGGGATCCATGCTACATATTAAGTGTTATTAAAATCTAGGAATTTAAATTATCAGTTTATTTATCCAACAAAGTCTAAATTGATAGGAGAATAGTGTTAACTGGTATCTTGCAGAAAATAATGGCATTGTATCCATTTCTTTGAAAACTCAAACTAGCCACTGGATGGCATGAAATAAAGTTCCTCCTTCTCCCATCTTCAATCCAAATCTAATGTCATTATGTTTCAAAGACTATAATGACATTCCTAAAGAACTCAAAATTTAAAAAGAAAACGAAAGGACAGGAAGGGCATTATTTATTCCACTGGCTGCAGAAAGTTCAGATTTCTCTGTGTGAAATGAATTATGGACAATGAACACCCAAAAATTCTAGAATTATATTAACAAACGATTATTGCCACCTATGCTCCAGTGGAGAACTGGGCTCAAGTGTTTGAGAAATGAGATTGTACGATTAAGACAAAGAAGAACTCAACCAGAAGAAAAGTATAATCTTATACCGAAGCCTTGGTCATGTTATACAACTTTTTCAAAATGTTTTCAAGGTCTCCTAACATCCTGGCTGATATATAAATAGAAAATAAAAATTTAAAGTATTTTCATCCCAGATCTTCAATCCTATCTAAATGAGTTATATGTTTCCCTCCCCATCCCTTACAAATTCAGAGTAGAGATTAAAAGTTGGTTATATTTGCAGCTAATCAACCTGTATGAAAAAAGTTGATACCACTCCCCACCCCATTTGGCTTAGGGGAGTTTAGTGCAGCAGGTAGAAGGAGGCCCTAACATCCCCTATTATTTACATATTAATTTCAAAGCTACACAAAAAACACTGTAGTCTTTTAATCACATCAACACACAAAAAGGCACTACAAAGTGAAACTATACTTGTTACACATTTGTCCCAACCCCCACATCACACAAAGGAAGCCTAAGAAAACAGCATCCATCCAGCTCCTTTAATGCTGAGCCTCCACTTCTGTAATAACAGGTGCAGAAATAATAATGTGCTGGCCAATCAACTTTTTCCTCTGATTTGTCAGTTTAGCTTAATAATGCCATTAGGAATGTAAACATTTCTGCAATTTATATTTAAAAGTCAATAAAATAATGGGGTGAAGAATTTATCCTTTTTAATTTTTTAAGTAATACATTTGATTATTTTAATCACATCAGTACTTAACTGGATAGGGTTTAAATATGCATGTAACATCAATTTAATTTGTTTTATTCGTCAGAAAAGCTATTGAGTCATACAGTATTCTCCTTAAAAAGAAAAAAAAGACCACACATTCTAGGAGAATGAGAGTACAGAGCACTTGTATCTTGATTCCCTTCTTGGAAATGGGATTCTGGTGCCTTCCAAATGTCTTTCAGAAGGAGCATTTTTAAATGGTAACCAAAGAGGTGAAGAGCCAATGCACACTCACTAGATGGCTGACAGTAAAAACAAGGAGTGTTTCCATAGTGTGGACAAACTTTACTGGGCTACAGTAATGGGACTGTGGTTGGTAAATGCATCAACTATTTTTTAAACGGTGTGAGTTTTTCCCAAC
The DNA here is from genome assembly GCF_049354715.1 of Callithrix jacchus. Taxonomy (NCBI): domain Eukaryota; kingdom Metazoa; phylum Chordata; class Mammalia; order Primates; family Cebidae; genus Callithrix; species Callithrix jacchus. Next base: position 98,482,012 of record NC_133514.1, read on the forward strand.
ATAGCAATTCCCACTCAAACAGGATCATTATTGGTGCAGTCATTCAGTACTCTATAATTCTCACCCTTAGGTTTGTGGAGGTGAAGAAGCCAAGTCAAATGTTAGCCTCCACTATTAACATCCCCTATTCATTTTCAGTTCAGTTACAATGGAAGCAGCTGGAATTCAACTCTCTCCTACCAATTACCTCAACGTGCCCTCTCTCAAGATGAGTGTCATTTGGTCTCTAGGAAAGCACAGAGCTAGGTCCCTGGAGGATGCCAGCCAAAGCCCGCATTTTTTCGGTGGAGCCTGAAATTAGACTATCATCTACACTGCCCCCACCTCTGATTTCTCAGGTGTTCAAACCCACTCTTTAACCCCCTTTTTTAAGGTGGGAAGCTTCAAGTAGTATACTCTCCTAAATAGAATTTTAGAAGGGTAGTGTCATCTTGTTTGATTAAATACCCCAATGTATATGTGCAGATTTATTTAAGAAATTAGGAAGAAGAATGGGAAGAAAACTAGGTAAATAGGAGCAACACAATTTAGAGACAGAAATATCAGAAATGTGAACTCTTAAGTTGGAATCAGAATGTGGTATTGTGCGATAAATACATCTGCAAATAAAAGGTTCTAGTTTGGAACCAAGTCATGGATCTTCAGCACTGCAAAAAGGAACGTCTTCCAAAGTTTACGTGGAGTTAACGTATAATTCTCAAACCACTTTCAAGCTCAAAACCAGAAAATTCCACCTTAAGAAGTGTTCTTCAGAAGAAAAAAAATATTGTTTTGCTTAATAAAATGCCATGATATCTAGATACCTAAAATGATATGATAATGTGCCAAATAGTTTATTATAGAATTTGAAATGTTAAAAAGCCTGCAATTCTGGACATTTTCTGAAAATTCAAAGTATAACTTTCAGTAGATGGCTTCACACTAAAGGAGAACAATTTTATATAAGTATCTTTTCCACTTTTGTCACTACTGATCTATATTTCCTGGTATACAAACAACTGCATTTTTAAAGGACTATGATGAATTCCTAAATCTATTATGAATATTTTATGAATATACAGATATCCCTTTTTTAAGTAACCAGTAATGTTCATCGTATATAACTTTAGCCTGTGTCAGAGTTATGTTTGAAGTATTAAGGGCTAAAAAGTAAAGCGCAATTAAATATATAAAAACTTGAAAAGGCTTAAGTCTAAAATTACCTTTAAATTATATTGACTGTGGAAAAATAGTTACTTTGTAACTCTGATAATATTGGGGGCGTGGGGAAGCCCAGTAATCTTTTATGTGTCTGTATACTGAAATTCTCACAGGTACAAGGCATCCATTTAGGTCAGTTGTGCAGAGCAAATAGATGTCTCCACTGCATTTTCTTCTTAAGGCAAAAGTAAATCTGAATTCAAACAACTTTAACAATTGCCAGAACCACATCTAAAATCTCTAAATTTTCTGAATGAGAAAACAAGAGAGTCCTTTAATAGATCCCTGATGGCAGCAATGTAGACGATGCATCTGACCTACAATAGTGATTCTAAAGAACTTATACTGCAGCATTTTTTTTTCTTAGTGGCAGAGCAGTAATAGGAGTTTCAAGTAGGCTTGGAAACACACACATACAAAACTCATCATAATGAAATCTGACAGTGTCTACAGTCAAACTGTGATCGAGCCATTAAAAGATAAGTTATAAAGGAAGACATCACTTATTCTCAAGCCTCCATCGTGGTACTGCAATTTAGTAGAAACAAAACAACAACAAAAAAGCCGAATAGGGGATGTAATGCAAACCACATTTATAGTGGAACAGGAAACAAATGAATCTTCAGCACAATTTCCTGGAGATCAACTGGAAAGGTATTTAAAAGACTGCATCAGCTATTAGATCTTTTTTCCTGACCACTTTTCTCCCCAACCCTCTTTTCCCTATCCCAGTGTCCTTCCTCTTCATTCTGCCTGAAACAATGCCATCACCTAGTGTTAGAAGGATGCTTATCCATTACCAACACTATATTGAAAACGCTCAGACCTAGCAGAAATTAGGAACTAAAAAACATTAACCAAAGATGTAATAGATCCATATTATTTCCCTGAGAAATGAGCCTCACAGAAATGTTCAAACTGGTATCTGTGAATCTCATGTAGGGATTTTGAAAATTTAATCAGAGGCAGGAGAGCAAGATGTAGCCACAATATCTAGATTAAGTGTATGGTGAATTTTTTATCAGCTTAAATGTAAAGAACAAAATCCATATAATTTTGTTTTAAAGCAATGAAGCATAAAAGAAAAAAATTTTTCAATGTTATTTTTAAATGGGTAAAGTGTCAACTACATTAAAAAAAATAAGTTTTTCCTACGTGCTTTCTCTTTGATATGTTTTATGTTCCTGAACCACTGGGGATTTAAAAATTCGATTACTTTGTGGCCTAAGCAAATTTTTGCTGTGTAACAGCAAGTAAACAGTATTAAAAAAATAAAGCATGTATACTGGCTGCTTTCATTTATAATCATGGTTCTGAAAATAGTAAGTGTTTGAAATATATTTTTTAAATGCCAAATGTAATTTGCATAGTTGACACACTATTGGAAACTTTAAAACTCAGTAGCTACCTATGTCCTATGGATGGCTGCTCCAACCAACTGTGAGGTCTGGGGGGAAAAAGAGCCATATGTAAAATATACTGAAAAATGTTATTAGCAGTGTTATTTAAATATTAATCTTTTTATGTTAGCACTTCCTGTGACAAATGAGAAATACCGAAACTCTTCATACCCCAATTTTAAGCTTTACAAAATGTAGGTTTCTGACTGATATTGTTACTTATTTACAGGAAACCTTTCTTCTAAGAATGCATTTCCCAGTTGAGAGACTGTGATATTCAAATAGTCCTAATTTTCACCGTAAGCAGAATCACGACATTATTTTATTCTTTGGCCTTGATATCAGAAATAATTAACATCCAGTTTCATCTCTGAACTTTATGGACTTGAAAAGCTGCATAATATGACCAACAGTCAGAATATAAACATGAAAAGCTCATTACCATTTACTTTCTGAGATTTGATGATTTGACAAATAACTATTTCAAAACAACTACTTTGAAACATGGTTTGAAGCTTGTTAGTATAAAGCAAAAAGAGCAATTACAATAATTATAGGTTTCTCTATACGGTTTAACACATGCACATGCTGGCGAGAGCTGATGATGTGATCTTAAATTACCATTAGGAGGAAATTTCGCCACTTTTGTTTTCAATTTTATTTGCCATAATTTTATCTTTGTGGATATGCTACATTCTTAGATGTGTGAAATTTGACCAAATAATCACTTACTAAAATTCTTATTCAATGAACATGTAAGAACTTAGAAAAAATAAAATTTGGAGCTAGAACTACATTTATTGTAGAGCAGGTAATGCCTGATACTTCTTATAGCCTGAATGAGGACAGATACATCGGTACACTTTGATATAAGTTGTATTTCCAACACAAAATAAGCTACTGAATTTTTCCGCAAAAAAAAAAAAAAAATCTGTTTTGTACTTCAGAAGTGGTGCTTTAATTTTTTTTTTTAAGCTGAGATTGGGATTCATTTGCTTTTAAACTTCTAATGCATAGAGGGAAAAAAATCACAAAAATTATTTAGTCAAGTTCATTAAACTCTTACCTGAGGAGAAGCTGATTTTTAAAAATATATTCTGGTTTATATCTAAAATGTATTCTTTGATAGCTCTTGTGTTATGATTTTTTGTTAAGTAATTGTTTCAGAGTCTACACTTCCGGACAGGTTGTTCACAGAAACAAGGAAACAAATTTGTTGTGGGATATAGACATGGAAATGCTTCCTGACTTGGGGTAGTAAAAAATTCACATTTTCTTTGGTTTGTCCTGAAATATCATTGATTATATTTCTGATGGAAAGTTAGAGGACAACTGATTTTACAAACCGTATAGTTGCCTATTCATAAAAGTAGAAACCATAATTGTTGTAATGCTTAATTATATTCTTCCCGCAACCTAAAATCACTGTGTTTTGCTATGATTTTCCATTTTTCTTCTTTTGTTTATTCACAAGGAAAACCTGCTTCCTCTGGCCTCTCTCAGTTCAGAGAGTTCAAACTGAATTTAAACAAGTAATTGACTTGTCACTGGGAAAAAAGAAGGAATTTCAGTGCTGTGTTGTCTTCAGAGGAAAACTTGTGCAACAAATAGCTGACCATACTTAACTCCAACGATTCAGGTCCAAACACACATTGGTTAGACATGCACATACACACAAAAACGCATAGATATGCAACCTCCAAACGATAAGCGAAACTCAAGAAACATAAAGTCTCTTTGATAGGCATTTTGAACAATTAACGCATGGTATATACAATCTCCACAACATGTCTGGCACCAAATCAAAAGCCGCTCAATGCAGAATTAGAGCCAGCAGAATACACACTGTAGAATAAACAAAAATCTGCTTCCTCAGTGTATGCATGAGGGCATTTTAAAAAAATGGTATCGAATTGGCCCCTTCCTTGGGACACACACAACTGGACTTTGCTGCCTGTTTCACAAAGCTAAGATGGACAACTGGTAGCTATCCGCAATTTCCAAACCTTTCTGCTGGTGTTCCAAATGGCTATTTTTTCTAACTATAATGTATGTACAATTTGCCTCTTTCTAGTGTTTGAATCAATAGAGATACACATCACCAGATTTGTTTTTAATAAACGCCTTAAAACAGTTCCTATAAATACATTTCCTGTGACAGAGCGATCTTGATTTTATGAGTACCATCCTCTAAAAAAAAAAAAAAAAAATCTAACAACCAAAATATTTGGCAACTGAGAGGGCATATTAGTGATATGATGTCATATTCAGCATTTTCTTACGGTGGAGGCAAATGGCAAGCTGTGGGAATGGAATGCATATTTTTAAAAATCCCTTTTGGCTGAAAGGGAGTTAAAAGGTCCAAAACTTGAATTAAAATTTTGTCAGTTCAGACATTTAAGATGCAAAATTAATAATTAACATGTAAAAATCACATCCCTGGTAATCCCAAAAGATAAAAACCATGGAAACTTATATTCTTGTATAATGTAAGTCTTTCATAACGGATAAGGGCTATCTAATCCCTGAATCTGTTTTATTGCTTCAGAGACAATTTTGCTTGCTGACTACGACAGCATCATTCACAAAATTTTCATTAAAAGTGTTTTAAAATGAAAGGTACTGAATATGTTATGTATAAGAACGTCTAAAAGATAATAGGCAAAAGTCTGAGCTATATATGAGTAACTACCAATTGCAAATCAGGTACTTGTAAAAAAAAAAAAAGATGTTACATAATCCCAGTATTTATGTTTACAGATTTACATACTTTGATCAAATCACAATGAAAAACATTTGTTTTTAAATTATATTTCCCTTACCACAGTTAACTATTTCAATTACACCGTTTTTTTTTTTTAAAAAAAAGATAAAAATAGGATAGCAGTA